>NC_138528.1:111234906-112642406 GCF_964234715.1 Podarcis melisellensis | reverse complement strand
AAACTTTTCTATGTGATTTTACATGGCATTTCCCCCCCCCCTTTGTTACAACGATTTAATTTATGACTTATTTATAGCGGGGGGGTTTCCTGTGTGTAGATCCACCCTAAGTCAAACCTGAAGTAGACTAAATGAAATCAACGGATTTAATTTAGTAATTAAATCTAGAACTAGTATTCTGTATATCTACAGATTTTATTAACATCCGATCTGAATAACAGCAGTGTGGGCTCAATACTTATTTGTAAAATCAACTTATTTAGAGGAAAATAAAAAGTAGAACTGTGTCCTGCAGGGGACACTGTTGCATCAATGTTGTATTTCTATATCTTCTCGGAGGTAGGTTATCTAAGAAGTAAGCAATTGTTTTTTTCCCCAAATCGTTGCTATCACACACACACATAATATATTTATTTAACTTTTCTTTAACAAAATTTGCAGACTGCTTGATTGTCTAAAAAATCTCCAAGCCCTTTACAAAGGCTATAGAACACACAGGAAAACTGCCAATAATACTAAAGTTTAAAACAAGGTTTTTGTTTGTTTTAAATCAAAATATGAATATAATTGCACCATAGACTAAAATTGCAGATTGAGATACATGCCAGTTTTATGTGTCTAGGCAGGCTTGCCTAGAGAAAAACGTTTTAGAGATGCTGGAAAGAATACAGTGAAGGTAATTGCCTAATGCCAGTGAGCAAGGGAGATACAGAGAGTAGGAGCTGCTACACTGAGAGATGAATTCTTGCAAGTGTGGACTGGCAATTATGTGGCATTTGCAAATAAATTATTATTATTATTATTATTATTATTATTATTATTATTATTAACACCCTACCCATCTGGCTGGGTTTCCCCCAGCCACTATGGATGGCTCCCAGCAGTATATAAAAAACACGATGAAACATCAAAAATTAAAAATTTCCCTCAACAGATATCTTCTAAAAGTCAGATAGTTGTTTATTTCCTTGACATCTAATGGGAGGGAGTTCCACAGGGTAGGCGCCACCACCGAGAAGGCCCTCTGCCTGGTTCCCTATAACCTCACATCTCACAGTGAGGGAACTGCCAGAAGGCCCTTGGAGCTGGACCTCAGAGTCCGGGCAGAATGATGGGGGTGAAGACGCTCCTTCAGGTATACTGGGTCGAGGCCGTTTAGAGCTTTAAAGGTCAGCACCAACACTTTGAATTGTGCTCGGAAACATACTGGGAGCCATTGTAGGTTTCAGTGTTGGAGATCGAAGTGGCTTAATGGGCATACTGAGGTGAAATCTTACCCATGCGCAAAGAAGAGACCCTAAATTCCAAGTGAGGATGTACCTCATTGTCTGGTATATTTTATCCCTCTTGCTAAACCAGATGGACACTTTCTTCCTTTTAAAAGTGCAAGGTAGTTGCCACCTTCTTTTTAGGGCAGGGATAGGGCTGGGCAACAGAAACAGAAACTCATAAGTCGTGTGTGTGCCTTGCTAAGGATTCCCACCCAACAAAAAGGGCATGGAACCAAATGCACCCATCCAAACCATTGGCTTCCAGGCCATAGCATCTTCTGTGTATCTCATTCCAATTTGTATTAAAGTTGCCAGAGGGAGGTTGGGGAGAAAGAGAACTTTGTAAAGGCGTTAGAGTGGTTTACCTGACTGGAGATGGTGTTGGAGCTCTGACATGTCTTACAGGAGATGGCGACTGTCTAACCGGAGATGGCGACTGCTGTCTTGCCATCTGTACTTTGGCAGCAATTATTGGCGGAGTCGGTGATTTAGAGGTAGGCCGCGGTGGCATCCGCGGAGGAGCCTTGTGTGGCAGCTGTTGCCCAGTGGCACTCGCCTCTATAACCATCTCAGCAGTTGCAAGTGTTCTGGCGTCAAAGTGGGCTTCTATCTTCTGCAAATGCAAATAAACAGTCAGGAGAATCTGCAGCAATAAACACAGACATCCTGAAAACTTCCAGTAAACCCGCCTGCCAAAATACAAACCTTTTCAACTCTAGTTTGTCTTGTAGCTTGTGTAATCTGAGCAGTCGAAACAATTGTCTTTGTCTTTTTAGCGGGAACAGCCTCTTCCTCACCTAATAAGAAAGGGAAACCAGACTCTTAAATTGCAATATAAGCAATAATTGGTTTTGTGTGTGTGCGTGGGAGAATAAAATCTGTTGTTCCAATTTTTTATTTTCACATATAAACACCACCGGTAAAACAAACAAACCAAAAATCCCCCAAAACCCTGCCATCTGTTTTTCTTGGGCATCTAGACAATTAATGGGGGAACTGTTGGTATAAGATTAGTCTTTTTGTACAACTATGTAATTAGGCCAACTGCGTGATGCATAATAATTAAGACATTGATGTTTCAGAATCATGGCAGCATGTCATATAAAGCCTAGAAAAATAAAATGACTGAAACATAGATATATGTTCTGTGTGAAAGTATTATTTGGTGGCTTCTAAATATTTGGCTCACTTTCACCAAGTTTCATGTGCTTTCTTGAATATAACCTGTATAACTAAGGATATACCTGAACCTAGAGGAAGTGTGTGTAGGGGGGGAGTCCTGGTGTACACGTATAAATCCTTTTGCTGATGGGATGCATAAGTTGGGCACTGTGCAGAGCTCCCTCAGTCCAGCTGGGACCCATGCACACATGGGAACAAACTCTTATTCATGTATCCCTAGCCTGATGGGGAATCTCATGTGATATATGCATAACTCCACAACCTGATCCAACAGCAATGATGCTACACACAACCTAGAGGAGGAGGAGGAAGGAGGAGGAGGAAGAGGAGGATGAAGAGAAGAACTGCCATAGACCTCCATTTACCCACTGGAGTGCCTGTAAGCATATTTCCAAGTGAGTCATTATGAAGTGACAATACACAACAGGACAAGCCCTGAAGATAAGAAATCAAACCATGCCTTGCTGGGTTTTTATAGCAAAACAACTTTCAAAAAATTATAGGAGAAATGGATGCAATAACAAAGATAAACCTTTTGCCTCACACATACATAAGCGATGCCTAATTATTATTTTTGTATACAAAAAGGGGAAGAACTGCAAACAGTTATGTTGATGTGATTGAGGGGTGGGAGGGTGAAGAAATGCTTTCTCTCACGCTGAGGTATTTAGGATAAGTTTCAGTCTAGAGCGAATTTTTTACAACCGAGCTACAAATGCTTGAGAGACACAATGTAGATGGATCTGTTGACGGAACAATAATAGCCGTGTAGGTACTGCCATGATGATACAATAGGTATGTGGGGGAGGGTTGTGTGTGTGTGTCTGACACACTTCTGATCTATTATTACCTTGAACCAGAAGTTCGGCTGTTGAAGTTGCTCGTCCCACGCTATTTGTGGCATTTACTGAATAGGTGCCGGAGTCTTCGGGGTAAGCTTCTGCAATTATTAAACTGTAGAGGTCTCCTTCATGTAAAATTTGGAAATCAGGGGAGCTTTGAATTTCTGCTCCATCCCGATAGAACTTCACCACAGGTGTAGGGATTCCAGTCACTCTCACGTCAAGTCGAACTTGACTTCCTTGTCTTGCTGTTGTGCTCTGTAGTCGTTGTGAAAAGTTGGGTGGCGCTGTTTCAGCTGTGTTTTAAAGAACAAGAAGAATGCTCAGATAAGAGGGGAACAAAAAAGACCAGTTCCTGGTCATTTTAATTGATTGTATTAAAAATTATTATGTTAAAACAGGAGTGGCCAACCTGTGGTCTTTCAGACATTACCAGGCTACAAGTCCCATCATCCTTGACCATTGGCCACACTAGCTGCGACTGATGGGAGTTGGAAGTCCAATAGCATTTGGAGGGCCAGTGTTTACCCATCCATGTGTTAAAATATTAACTATGTATTAAATATTATCAATAATTGTTCCAGTAAAGGAATCCCAGATTTTATCTTTCATACACCTTTGCGACTAAATCAGAGGAAATTATTGTGTCAGTTTTGACTGAAGCATTTCAGTGGCAGACTCTTACAAGAAAAGCATCAGTTGAGATGATCAGAAAACAAAGGGATTTCTTTGTATCGGTTAAGTAGTTCCACTAAAATCGGTATAGCTTTTGGTATGTTAAATATTATTCACAAATTATGAGGCAGGATCAAAACATGCACCCCGACACTTTACATTCTCAGGCTGTAAGCATATTTGTCTCCTGAAACACCTGTACTTTGCCTTTTGGAAATTCTGTGTACATGTGCTGAACAACACACATAAATATACATAACGTAATACGTTATATGGGCACAAATGCTTGATTCATTGGATAATTATATCCTTTTCAAGGGAAAAGGTTCATGGGGGTCCATTGAACACAAATCTGTTGCCTCGGCCCAGTATACCTCAAGGAGTGTCTCCACTCCCATTGTTCTGCCCAGACCCTGAGGTCCAAGGGCCTTCTGGTGGTTCCCTCACTGAGAGAAGCCAAGTTACAGGGAACCAGGCAGAGGGGCCTTCTCGGTACTGGTGCCCACCCTGTGGAACGCCCTCCCACCAGATGTCAAAGAGATAAATAACTACCTGACGTTTAGAAGACATCTGAAGGCAGCCCTATTTAGGGAAGTTTCTATTGACTGATGCTTTAGTGTATTTTTAACCTTTGTTGGAAGCCGCCCAAAGTGGCTGGAGGGACCCAGATGGGCGGGGGTATTAATAATAATAATAATAATAATAATAATAATAATAATAATAATAATAATAATTACTACTACTGCTACTACTACTGATTTACATGTGCATCTTGGGGACATCATGTGCAGGCCTCATGTATCCTATAGTTGACTGGTCCTTACTTCCAAGCAAAAGTATTTAGGATTAAGGGGTAAACTAAATATGAATAATCTTATAATGACGTAGTCCTTGAATACAGAGTAGGATTTAGAAGTGGGGAAGGAGATGAAGCAGCTTGCTTAATGGTGTTGATCTCTTGCGCCTTTCTTAATTTCATGCTTCTAAAAAGTAGTATTTGTGGGTCATTTCACCGGGTTGGCAGGTGTCAGAAGGAAAGTGTCAACTGTTGATATTCCCCTAATTCCAACATACCTGTTACAAGTAGTTCAGCAGTACTAGTTGCTTGTCCAGATCCATTGGTGGCTTGTAGGGTGTATCTTCCACTGTTAGCGGCTGTCACGGCGGAGATCACAAGTTTAGCGCGGCCATCGCTATATGAGATCTGCACACCGGGCAGAGTTGCAGCAGAAATAACCTGACCATCCCGATACCAGCTCACCTCAGGAACTGGGGAACCTTTAGCAGGAGAAAGACAGTTAAAGCGTTACTGTTGTTAATAAGGTTGCCAAATATCACTGATTGTCACCCATGCAGTTTTCAAATGACATAGGGCCTCAGATCCTGATTAGGCAAGAAGAATGTGATTTGAAGGATATTGCATTTTGAGAAAACCAACGCTGGCCGTTGACATGTTCATGGTTGCCAGAACATGTCAATATTCATTTCTGTTGTCTATGCAGTTGGAGCCATCTGGCAATCTTCTTTTCCACCTTCTAATAATTAATAATAATAAACTCTCAATATTTCCATCTAAATTTTCAATGAAAGAACAGCTGAGATGCAGACAATGAGAAGGTAGCTTTCCTAGGTGACAAGTAGAATTTAACTTCTAATGCTTAATCTTTTTTTAAAAAAAGGGATAGCTCAAGAAAACTGAAGGAGTTGAAATTATTTGCACATCTGCACTATACCCTATAAAGTGGTTGTATTATAAGGGAATTCCATATCCAGCAGCATAGGAGGTAAAATTAGAACACTTGAAGTCCCTGATTCAAGTCTCAAGCTCTCTGTGAACATACTAGGTAATCTTAAGGAAGCAACAGTCAACTTTAGCTTCCCACCTGTAATGAAGGGATACTTGTTCTGGCTAAGGCCAGCCCTATTGTTAGCCAGAGTAAGGAAACCTTCTGAGCACCATCAACCATTCTCCGTTGTTGGAGGACATAAACTATACATGTACTATATGGCCTGTCCTGCTGTATAAGCTGCTGTCCTCAGGAGCAGCGGAGGGTTAGAGTCCCTATCCTGCTAACAGTACTGAAGTAAGATTCAACTGGCCAGCGCAATTGGCTTCTATATATGGAATGGTGCGGAGATGGAACACCATTTTGTCCTTTGCCTCAGGCAGTAAAATGTTTTGTGCTGGCCCTACATCACATAATTTTTGCAAGACTTACTGAGTGGATGCATGTAAAAGTGCTACAGTCACTTAGAAATGTGATGTATAATATAAATAAAGTAACAGTTTTATGTTGTAGTCTGAAAGATTGTATTTTGCGATAATTTGGAGGGAAAGCCCCGAGTTGCTGACATTAATATACAGTTTACAACCTAACTTTAATATTTGACCTGTAAATATAGATATGTAGTCCGATTTTGCATTATCATAGGTAGAGAAGGACTAAATTTTAAATGCCTGATTATTGAGAAGAGGGAAAGAATTGCAAGTGCAAAGTTATCCTTCTTTGGTGATTTAGGGGCTCAGATTTCAAGAGATAAAAATTGCTCACAGATTTTAGTGCATTAGAAACCCAAATCCTGAATCACTGTCAGCCCTGTCCAAACTGATGAGTGGCTTTGGGGAAGGAGGGATTTACAACACCTTGCAATGTGAGTTAGTGTTAACAATAAGATTACTTTGTGCAAAGGATTGGACTGGAGACAAAAGCAAAAGAGAAACTGTTTCAGAAAACTAGCTCTCCCTGTGATACAGAGAGCCTATGGAAATACTCCCAGCCTGTGCCACCATGCTCTGGTCTCACTAACATACTAAGCAGTCCAGTGAATGTGGCAGATGGAATAAATTTGAGGGATAAAAGGAATCTTAACCCATAAGATGGGGAGTGGGGAACATTTTTCAGACTGAGAGTCACATTCTCTTATGTTCAACCTTCTGGGTGCCACATGCAAATGGTGAGCATGGTCAGAGGCAAAAGTGGGAGACACGATGGGTTTGACTCTTAGGTACATATGATAGGCTACATTCTAGCTATGCAAACACCAGTAGCTTTTATACTCTCACCCACCCCACAGACCTCTCACAAGAATTATCACCCTTTGAGGTCTATTTTAGCCAGGCAAACCCTACTTTGACTCGGACAGCAAAAGAGGAGCTCAGTTGAGAAGCCCTCCACCCCCCGTTATGATATACCTCACTGCATCAAAGGCCAGATTAAGGCATGCTGAGGTCCTAAACTATGTCAGGTTTAAGAGGACCCAGACCGTCACACGCACACACAAAATGTATCATTCTAACAGAAAGGACAACAGAAATCATAAATATCTGTGCATGCATATACACTGGTGCATAGGCGAGAATGCAACTGAAAACTAACAATTTAACTAGAACGTATGGTATATCTTGCAATACGCCTGTTTTTTGTATAAGAAATGCCTTTACATTTAATGAGCAGAATTGGTGGAATATGGTACTAAGTGGGCAATGTGCTCTGAGGAACAAGATCCACTTGCACAATGGGACTTCCTCCTAACCTTTCATTGCTGATTTGGGGATTGCCGGGAAAGAATAGGGAACATGGTTCCATGCATGCAACAGTTTAGCTGAATTCCACCCACTTCTTTTTGTATATAGAGGCCATAAACTGCAGCTAAACTGAGCTTGTGTATAAATCTAGCACTGAGTGCAGCTTCTGTGACCAAGAGATCGCCACACCCACCACGGCTGAGTTCTGATACCAGAAGTGACCTCAGCAGAGAGAAAAGGTGTTTGGGCAGAGGGCCTGCAGGGAGGTAAGCATCCCTCTATGCCCCGTTTGTTAAAAATGCCCCTTTCCTTTTGTGTGTGAGAGATGGAGGCAGTTCCATGTTTAAACTCACGAGACTGTCGCCACCAACACTTCAAGCTTAGCCTTTGGATATAAAGGCAATAGAATTTACTTTCAAGTAAGTGTTAGGCAATATAGATTCCCACAGGCGAATACACAAATCAATGGTCCCAGGAAGGATTGCCTGCCTTGCCCTGGCTCACACTGCAAAATATATGGTTTCTAGCTCAGAAGAAGGAATTAGAGTAAGCAAGGATGGGGCATAGGGGGAAATGAAGCCACACAGATGGGATTTTGCAGGAGGTGCTATGGGGGGAAACTTCCAGCAGCACAGAACCGAGTCCTGGCAAGGCTGCTCATGTATCTTAGGCTGGTTCTGCTATTATACTGTGGCTCATGTATCATGGCCATGCACGGGAATAAATATATATTATGTTGCCTATGCCCAATGTGTGGCCTATGATCTACCTAAGGTATGTATTCTGAGTCATGGGGTATTTCCACATCGTGTTCAGTTCCAGTAATATGGCCCTTAACTTTAAAACATGTGGGCTGCTATAAGCTGTACCATGATCTCATTTGGCCTGGCAATGCTTACAGCACATCTAAAACAGGACCTGCCATCGTGAAATCTGGCTTTGTGGACAGAGACTTGGATGAATTTGGGCCACTTCGGAGCATGACTTCGTGGAAGCTTAAGATTTAAGGGATTCAGTCATGGAACTCCAGCCTTTGGTGTGATCCAGTGGGGCTCTCCTTCTACGTTCTAAAACCAGCTTACTGCCGATTCATCCCATTGCCAGCAATTTCAGCCTGTGGCAGCTGCATCACCACCAGCCACTCTAGTCAGCAAGTACTTTTCCTGGACAGCCACTCTGAGTAAAGATGCAGACTCCAATTATTCTCTCCTCCAGAATGGCCTAGTGCCATGGCTTGTTACCCATAGATATTTATCATGATTGTGCCTTCCTCTTTATGCTTCATTCTCCCTCGCTACTGTGCAGAGGCAACAAACCATGGATCTTGGCTTACCATTACATCCAAACCAGATATCATGGTTTGACTCCCTTTCACCTCTACTATTCTAAGTTTTCACTCTAGTAAACCATGATCTCTTGCCAAAATGTGCTTTTGGCTTACCAACTACACTTTCTCAGAATGAGAAACAAACCACAAACACTGCCTTGGATGTATCCATATGCCAAGGATCATGGTTTGTGTCCTCCCAGTGCAAGCAGGGAGGATTGAAAGAACCCTCTTTAGACAGGTTTGGGGTACATTATTTACTATGCAATACCAGTTTACCATGATGTGAACTGGTTCTATATCTGCTAAACTGTAACTCACAGAGAAGGAAGGGACTTAATTAACTGAAGTATTCCACAGTTGTGCACCTTGACTGTATATAGTATATACTGTCGAATTAAACCCCCCACCTCCCAAAACCCCCCCACCTCTCAGCACCCCCTAACTGTTAAAGAGGTATAAGAGTCCTTTAAATGCATGGTGTGTGAGAAACCTTTACGTGGTAAATAAATTATGCAAAGTAGTCCGCACAGGAATGTGAATGGTCAGACTAAAGCCTTGTTGTACATTGACAACTATATTTCTCACTCTACCAACTGACAGGAAAAGTCTTCCCTGAGCAGTCCATTTCCCCCATTTCAGCTTAGGGCTGAAGTTTTCCTCAGGATAGGGAAAAAAGAATACTCAAGGAGGACTACTAGTATTTGCCTCTGTCGGTGGAGGCAGTAATGCTTCTGAACATCAGTTTCTGGAAGCTGCAGGAAGTGGGTGTACTCTTGTGTTTGGGCCCTGCCTGAGGGTTTTTCCACAGGCATCTGGTTGGCCACTGTGAAAACAGGATACTGGACTAGATGGGCCTTTGGCCTGATACACCAGGCTCTCATGATGTTCTTATGGAATCATGTGGTGTCAAACTGAGGTGTCAGTGGAGGAAGAACCAACGTTGCCTTTGACGTTTCATGCCTTTGTGCCATAGGGGGAGCTAAACCCCCATGAAGACACCTAATACCCTGATGTTGTTGATGATGATAATCCTAATAATCAAACCCTTCATTTGATCCTCCCTCGGTGGGCCACCACTAGTACAGTCAGTCACTGCCATCACCCCGGTGCAAGCAGGCAGGGGACCAGTGTGGGATGGAAACAGAGGGAGTATAAGAAAGTCCACCCCCACCTCAGATAATCTGATACATAGGAGAAACACTGTCCCCCTTGACCATGGTTTTTGGAGAAACCAGCGAAAGAAAAGGGAAGCCATAATTGCGAGATAAAAGCCTTACCACTAATGTGAGCCTCAAAGGTTGCGGCACTACCCTCCAGTGCCACAACGCTTTGTAACGGCTGTGTGAACGTCGGCGCTTTGGTTGACATCTTTAAAGGCACTCTGAAAAGAAAGACGGGAATAAAAAGCGTATGTGAGACGTCGATCCTTCTGAAGTCCTGAGCATAGAGAGCACGACCAGCTGACATGAAACACTTTGCCCTACACTTTCCTATGGAGTGATTTCCACTGATGACATTCTTGACAGAGTCACACCCTAATAGCAGCATTTTATGGAGGTTGATGCATTGTAATTATCCCGACTATCTACAGCTCTGATTAGCATATTCAGTGACCTGGTTGCAAACGGCTTAAAGGGAGCTCCATCTAGAATCATGGAGTTGCAAGGGGCGCTGGGGGGGGGGGTCATCTAGTCCAGCCCCCTGCATTGCAGGAATCTCAGCTAAAGCATCCATGACAGACAGCCATCCAACCTCTGCTTAAAAACCTCCAAGGAAGGACAGTCCATATTGCCAAATGGAAATAAGCACGCTGCTTAAGAGCCTCCTATCTCATGCTGCCATTGCTTTATTATCTGACATTTGCTGCACTCCCTAAGCCAGAGCTTCCCTAACTTTTCATGTCGGTGACCCCCTTTTCAGACATGCATCATTTTGCAACACAGTAATCCGGCTTTGCTAGCAAACCAGAGGTTAAACTAAGTCCTTTCCAGCTCCGGAATGAGCTCAGGGAGCGTTCACGCGACACACCTACACACTGCAGCCGACGCACAAACGTGTTGCGATTCACCGTTTGGAAAGCTCTTCCTTAAGCCCTTCTCAAACCAGAAGTGAAAATGGAGGGGTGGAGGGTGAGAGGAAATGATTTTATTCAAAATCACAAAACTGCCCTAAAGTGCTTAGTATCATTTCCCCATTCCACGTGCCTTTAAATGAGTGACCATTAAAGTACACTGGAAATCTTCAGTCTATGTGGAAATTTAGAAGTCTCTAAAAAGAACCTCCTTAGAATGCTTGATAGTTTCCTTTAATACAAAAGATGTACTCTGTGGGGAGAGGTGGGGGGGGGAGCAGAATAAAAATGTACTTGTAAAACATACAAGCAGCACAGTTGAATCTAGGTTAGAGAGTGAGGAGCCCTGTGAAATGTGAGCTAGGCTATAAGATAACTGACACTGATGGTTTGAACAACTGCAGGAAGGTGCAAAATCTGACCCCACCCCACCCCTAAAACATTTGTTGGTAAAACACAATGTCCTCACTTTCTGGCAAACCACATAAAAAAAAGCATATAGCCATGTAATAATTCAACTCAGTATGCAGGACCTATAATATCCCTCTCTATTTATTTGCCTGCTGGGTTTGTCATAAAAGAGGCAGGATCAGTATTCTGGTATCTTTAATGAATTCCCACCAAACTACAAACTGAGGTACCAGAGATTTTACTAGTGGCATATGGGAGGCCTATTTCTCTCAGTTATCTTAAAAACTCCTATGCCTGTAAGTTCAGACAGCAGAATTCCATTGAGATAATAAGAGAAAGCTTCATAATAGCTATATGAACATGCTGCCTTTTTGTGTATATGGCCCCCTTTCTTCTTAAATACCATAGTTAAAACTTCCAGATTTCTAACAAGTGAATTCCTTTACATGAATTCATTGCAACGCTTAGTCTTAAATTGAGAATATTTTAATGACTTTACAATGTCATTTTCCAAGTTGGGTTCCTTACATTATCTGAAGCAGAAAGAACAGAGCTAAAAGGAAAGAAAGCAAAGACTACTTAAGGCGACTTAATTCCATAGCATAGATGTTTCAGTCCTCAATTTGTTTTCTTCTCTACCTTAATGTAGTGGGGGAAATTGCTGTTTATCCAAACGGTAATCTTATATGACTTTTGTATCATTAGTATTTCGAAAGTATGCCTGTGAAATGTCACATTCCAAAAATAACCACCCCGGGTTTGACTGACAGCAGGCAAGTGGTCCAGATCTGCAGTGTAATGGATACCCCAGCAGCTGATTCCCTTAAAAAGTCATCAGCGACTAGCCGATGCCATGTGCATTTTATCAGAGCTATTCTGGGAGCATCTCCGTTTATCTGCAAGTAATACAACCTTGAGCACTCCCTGGAAGCATTAAAAGTTAACCAGACATTTTAATAGGCATATATATATATATATATATATATATATATATATATATATATATATATGAAATAGCTTTTCACACTCAAGCACATTTAAAGACATATTAGCCAACTATTACAAAGACCTAAAAATTCATTCACCAAGATATCTATACTTCTGCATTCTGGTTTAAAAGAATCATGTAGGACTTCATGCTTTTTCTCCCAGCCCCCTTAAATCAAGCTACTAGACACTAGCTACTAGTACATGCATTTTGTACCAGGGCTTTCCTTGACATAGAAAACACAGCTCAGTCAACCCAGGCATGCCACTCACCTGATTGCACAAGAGTGCCGAAATTGGGTGGGCTACGCCCAAACGTAAGTTCCTTAAACGACGTCCTTATCCAGAGTATGATTTTAAACAATCCCAACATGAGAATGGTTGAGCCTCTAGCCGAAAAAAACAAAACTACACGGTTGAGACGGTGTAGTTTTGCTTTTCCCTGCAATCCCTACACCCGAGGCGAGGCTGGGAATGCACGACTGCTCAGAAGTGCTAACATGGTTGTTTAGCTTTTTATACCCCAGATCTGCTGACAAGTCTGCCTCTGTCACCTCGGCGCCACTTCTGATTGGCTTCCCCAGCCAAAAGGGGTGTATGTCCGCTTAATGCAATGGGCCACCTGTTTGCCTGATTGACAATGCTAATTTTGGCACTGGAAAGAGAGGCCATGCTGAGGAACAAGCAACAAGGGTTTTTTTTTCCAGAAAGTATAGTTGTGTGGGGGACGGGGATTGTATCTGATGCTACTAAGGAGTTCATGCCTTAGGTATCTTTTTTTTAAAAAAAAAAAAAGGCGGAGAGTAAAGAAATGGGGTCATGTGGGTGGGTGTGTTAATAGAGATGTTATTAGCTAATTGTGATAAAGAGTCAACTAAGTAATGGGCTCTTCTAGTCCCAGTCCAGCCAAACCATCCATTTGCCTCCTTGCGAACAAAAAAAGGGCAAATTCAACTGTCTATCTCCAGGTCAAATAAGTAAGCTGGTTGCATACCAGGTGGACTTATTATACTGGAAGAATATATTATTTTGACTTAATAAAGCCTTTACGTGTCAGAGTGATTAGCACTTCTGAAGAAAGTTCATAGAATCATAGAATTGAAGAGTTGGAAGGGACCCCAAGGGTCATCCAGTCCACCCCCTGCAATGCAGGAATCTCAGGAAGTTAAGGCATTGCTTCTAAAAAAAATAAAGGTAAAGGACCCCTGGACAGTTAAGTCTAGTCAAAGGCGACTATGGGGTGCGGCATTCATCTCGCTTTCAGGCCAAGGGAGCCAACGTTTGTCCACAGACAGCTTTCTGGGTCATGTCACCAGCATGACTGAACAGCTTCTGGCACAATGGAACACCGTGAGGGAAACCAGAGCGCATGGAAACACCACTTACCTTCCCGCTGGAGCGGTGCCTATTTATCTACTTGCTCTGGTCTGCTTTCGAACTGCTAGGTTGGCAGGAGCTGGGACAGAGCAATGGGAGCTCACCCCGTCGTGGAGATTCGAACTGCCAACTTTTTGATTGGCAAGCCCAAGAGGCTCAGTGGTTTAGACCACAGCACCACCTGCATCCCACATTGCTTCTAGGATGACTTAAACGAAGCATGTTCCGATGCAAACAAAAGCATTTGTTTATTTCATATAAATTGGAGATAACCCTTGATCAGAGGTTGGACCTAGCAAAGAGGAATAAAAACTGTGCTGCAAACAGCAGAATGTTCAAGAGGGGTGGTGTTTTGCAGTCCACCTCCCCGCTTCTCAGAAAATGAAAGCAGAGATAAGAGGTTGACTGCAACCGTGGTGCCCTTCTGTTCATGGAAGGGCCTTGGGTGCAGTAAAGCTTCCATGGGGGAAAGGAGGTGGGTTTTGGTACCAATCCTACCTTCCCCATGCAACCCTCTGGATAAGGGCTGGCCCAAGACATTTTGGCACCTGAGGCGAACCCCAAAATGGTGCTCCCCTCCCTGCAAGGGAAGAAGGGGTGAGTGAAGATCTACATCAGGAACACTAGGGGAAGATTGGCATTGGGATCTGCTGCGCCTGTGGATCTTGCCATCTGAGGCAGTCACCTCACTTGGCCTCATTGGTGGGCCGACCCTGCTTTGGCCCGCCAAAATCTGCTCATTGGTGTTCATTAATTTCAATGGGTATACTCTGAGTACAATTTAGTTGAATACCACTTAAGGAACATTTTAATTTGAAAAGTGGGGTTGTCTCCATCATGATTATGAGAGATAGGTCACCTTTACTCCCATTTGTTGGATGGGGAACTGAGGCTGAAAATAGTGGTTTACTCAAGGTTTCACGATGAACTGTGACAAAGGTTGGACACGGCCCAGCTCTCCAAGATGGATGGTGAACACAACTTGTCTAGGAAGTTTATGATGTCCTGGATGCAATGCTGGAAACTTAGCTTCATGATTAAAGTTTCATTATGAGGACAAAACACCAAATTATTGCCAAAGTGTTAATCCATATTACCAGGGGAAACAGCCATGTTATTAGGGTAGTAGTTAAAATCTGGAAGAGGGACACAGGTGGCGCTGTGGGTTAAAGCCTCAGCGCCTAGGACTTGCCGATTGAAAGGTCGGCGGTTCGAATCCCTGCGGCGGGGTGCGCTCCCGCTGCTCGGTCCCAGCGCCTGCCAACCTAGCAGTTCGAAAGCACATCCGGGTGCAAGTAGATAAATAGGGACCGCTTACCAGCGGGAAGGTAAACGGCGTTTCCGTGTGCAGCTCTGGCTCGCCAGAGCAGCGATGTCACGCTGGCCACGTGACCCAGAAGTGTCTCCGGACAGCGCTGGCCCCTGGCCTCTTAAGTGAGATGGGCGCACAACCCCAGAGTCTGTCAAGACTGGCCCGTACGGGCAGGGGTACCTTTACCTTTACCTTTTAAAATCTGGAAAGTAACAATTTTTAGCAAGCTCCCTCTTGAATGTCTTCTTAAAGACTGAACCATTTTTAGAGGAAATATTAATTCATTTATTTATTAAATGTATAGCCAGCTTTTCATCTTTCATTTAAACGCACCCACTTTTTGGAAGAATAGATGAACCAGAACACAGATACCTGTTTGAAATTTGCATTTTTCCAAATTTTGCAGTGGTGTTCTTTTGTAAACCAAAATGCATATACTCAGCTAAAGTGTGCATAAAGTTGCTTAGTGACCATAACATACAAAAATTAAGGAAAACTGCTTTACAAAAAAAAAATTAAAATTGTTCTATTTATTAAATTTATATACTGCTCATCATGCAAGGATCACAGTGTAGTTTGCAGTATAAAAATGTGTCTTAGTAGAAATTCACATGAAAATACCGATGAATTTAAAAAATACAAACTGATATGGAAATGTGGAAAACTAAACTTAAGACTGGGGAAACGAGAGAAGCGTTTTATTTTCGCTACGTGTCTCAAAATGGCTTCTCAAATATTGCCATGCCCGGTTGTCACTGGATCTAGCACTGGATCTGACTTCAATATCTGAAGTAAGTACAGCTCAGAGACTCTTCTGATTGGCTGGCCTGCCACTCCGGTGAGCTCGGCACGTTGTTGCTTAGCAACGAGACTACAACAAAGCATTAGTGCAAGGATTTCTCCTTGCACAACTGAATCATCTCCCTTTCTTCTTACCCCACCCACGCCCCATAAATCTGTTCTCAGATTTCCCCGCAAGCCTCCGTATCATATTGGGGGACAGTGTTCACTTGTGTGTTTCCCTTGTGGTGTTAGTCCTTACACTTTTGCAAAAATGTAGAATAGTGCCCTATATAGTTATATATTTAGGATTAAAATTACCTGTACTCTCGCCTTCTTTGACAACCAGGGCAGGTTTGATCTATGGCTATCACCTCAACTCAACGGTGTCCGCATAGGATCTTACTTTTCCCCAAGGCAGCAGTAGCATTACAATAAGTAGCTCATGGTTTGAGGGTTCAGTTCAGACGCCAGGGGACTTTTTGTCTTGTTCCCAAATTCTACAGACTTTTGCCTAGACCCTAGTTATGTACAACAGCTATTCCCTCGGCTATTCAAGCCAAAAAAAACAGAGCATCAAAACTGTGTCAGAACTTCTGTGGTTGTTTCTACTAAGGAGATGAAGTTTAAGCCTCCCCTGTGGTTGTGTGTCGGCTTGTGTCAGCCGTAGGCAGCTGAAGCCAATCTTGCTAGGCCTTCAGCCCAGGCCCAATTTAAAATATGGCAGCTACTAAAATTAGTCGCTGACTAGAGCACTAGAGTATATGAAGTACTGATACCAACCACAATGACAAGGCACAAGTAATTCAAAAGCTCTTCTAAGGGTCAGCTTCACGCCCTATAACTATAGCCCTTTTCAGACATTCTTCTCTACTTGGTTTTAAATATCCACACAGAGGGAATAGCAGAATATATGTGTGTGAGAAAGATGAAATTTAAAAACCTGTAGTCTAGTAAGCGGGTTGTTTTTTTGCATTCCCAGTGATTTACAAATAAATTACTTTCATCTATAATGAACAGTCATCATTAACCACATGGTTTATTACAGAATGGCTACAGTGTAACATGATTTCTTGTCAAACCATGAATTGTGGGTGTTGTCTGAATGAATATGCATTACGTCTAGAAACTGAAGTTTCATTTTTGTTTGCTGCTTTTTCAACAAATCAATACTTCTGAAAGATAAGGAGAGGGATGTGTCTTCCCAAGTGTTGTTTATATGCACATAGTCACGTTCTGATGTGTTCACAACATGTAAAAAATAAATGAACTTTACACTAACATTTTCAAGCAAAATATTTATTTCTTATGGACAAGTTACATTTGTTAAGTTTTAGTTCTTGCTATGTGTTTGGATATAATATAATCATAATGGGTTATGTAGACAGATTTCACTTCTGTGCTTTTGCTGTGAGGAGGAAATGTGTGATAAGCTAAAGGAAGCAAACAAGAACATAGTCCACAACTTTTGTGACAGATGAGCAAAACTCTTTACTCTGGGCTAAGACAGAAGAAGTCATAAACAAACCCAAAGGTGCAGGGCCTCTCCAATGCATCCCATCTCACACCTAAAAATCAGAGAGCTCAGTTGATGTGCTCTTTTGAGTGGCAATTTCCAATACCTCTTAACCTCCTTAAAACTGAAAACATGGGATCATATATTGTGGCACATGTTCTTACTGGAGAAACGCACACAAAAGTGAAAATTGCTAGGGGGGGGGAAGTATACAGAATAAGTTTGCAGCTTTTTGAGTTAACGGAAGTTAGTCAGCATGGTCATCCCCTGCCTTCCCCTTATTCTCCTTTGTGGTTTCAGTAATAACTTTTGGGACGGAAGGGAGCAACATGGCAGCCTGGAAGCTGCATGGAAGATGCTAGAATATTGCCACCTGCCTGCTCGGCTCCTTCAAACTGATTATGCAACAGTATATGATTTATTTGTAACCATCTTTGTCCTTGCTTTATATATTGTAACTTGTTTCGTACTTGTTTACTTTTACACTGAATTATTTTCTTTAAAATCATCTCTCTATATAATATATAACAAACATGGTCTTATCATATATTACCATGTGATAAGGGTAAAGGTAAAGGGACCCCTGACCATTAGGTCCAGTCGTGACCGACTCTGGGGTTACATGCTCATCTCGCTCTATAGGCCGAGGGAGCTGGTGTTTGTCTGCAGACAGCTTCCGGGTCATGTGGCCAGCATGACTAAGCCGCTTCTGGCGAACCAGAGCAGCACACGGAAATGCCGTTTACCTTCCCGCCAGAGCAGTCCCTATTTATCTACTTGCACTTTGACGTGCTTTTGAACTGCTAGGTTGGCAGGAGCAGGGACCGAGCAACGGGAGCTCACCCCGTCACAGGGATTTGAACAGCCAACCTTCTGATTGGCAAATCCTAGGCTCTGTGGTTTAACCCACAGTGCCACCTGTGTCCCTGTGATAAGGGTAAAAGCCTTCAAATTGTGAAGCTTCAAATTGCGTACACCCGCATGACGAAGTCATCCCAGTGATATACAGCCACATTTAAGCAAGGATCTGATACTATTGCGTTGTGAATTTCACCACCCTGGCAGCCAGTAACAGGGGTGAGAAAACTCCCAACATAATGATGAGTGCATTATAAAGTAAAGGGGGGAGAACTCATTATAAAGGTGCCATTTTGTGTGTTTGTGTCAGTCATGTGTGTTTCATCCTGAGCATCATTGACATTTCTTTTAAAAAGCTCAATATAAAGAGCAGGATAGGGACTCCGTTGTCAGAGAGATTCTTTGAGTTAATTGCTCTGATTTGCCAGTCTGGCGTGTTTGGAATAATAGTGGGTAAGCCAGCTTTCATTTTGGTATAGCTTCCAAGTCTGGCCGCAATGCTAACTGTCCACTCAGAACAAAAGTAAAGCACCCCCCATTTGACTTTTTCCTATGAAAATTGGGTGGAGAAATAAACTTTATCTTTGTACACCAGACTAGTTTCTACACACCCTCACACATCCCTCTCTATCCTCCACCCAGGTAACTAAGAGGCAAGATCAGAGTTCAAGGGCATATTCCAGCTGGGCAAAAACACTTGAGGAGGATGTGGAGCAAGACTGGGGGGGTGGTGTTCCAAGGACCTGGAGGGCCACATTTATCTTGTATTTTTATGCTGTGAACTGCTCTGAGATCTATGGATGAAGGGTGACATAGAAATTTAGTTAATAAAATAAACATTTGTCCCCAAGGCCTGAGGATCCCTAGCCCTGTTGTAAGGGATACTGCTTGTGTACCTTTGGAGTGCAGATGGTTTCACTGGTGGTCTGAAAACACTGCTGTCCCAGGAAAACTACCTGGGTGGATACAATTGGGCCAGCCCAATTTCCTCTCTGCTATGAAACGGTCTTTAAAGTTGATGAATGAACACAGTAAGCCTGCAGCTTTAAACACATTTAACTTGTGTGCATTCAGCTTTACGCATATGACAAAAAATTTAAAAAGGGGAGCAGGGGGGGGTGACTTTGCCAATCCTGCCAGCCAATTGGTTTTGACCAAACACAATTTGGGCTTTGAGTTTGATTCCTGGAACTTAATCAACTGCATAAGTTGTGGACTTACTGTAGACAATAATATGATCACATAGTGCAACTCCAACCTGAACCTTTTGGATAGAGAAAGTAATAAAAACTTTGAATATGCCCTCACTGGGCTCAAAGAAAGGTTCACAGGAGTTGATGATGATCAAAAGTCTTTACGATCACGTAAAATAAACCTTCTGGGTATACTGAACACAAGAGATGACCACGCAATCTGTGCCACCTGCTGTGTGATGATTCTAAAACCATTTTGGGAAACATTATGAAGAGCTTGCTGGGGAAGGCCATTTCTGAATATCCTCGTGATTCTGAAACTAACATCTCGTACTGTATTTCTCCATTAATGTTTGTTGCTTGAATGACTCAGGCTACATCTTCCAACTCTTCTGCTTGCAGTCTTGATGGAACTTTGGGGTGGTGATTAAAGGACAGCTGTATGGTTTTTCTGTAGTCAAAAGAAGGAAGTGCAGTTTTCTAGTGCAACCAGGATAGCTGGAGATCACAACCAACCATTACCACCAGGGCTTAAGTTGTTTCCAGGCTCACTAGAGGTCAACCACTCTTTGAACAACAGGGCTGTGGTTCTGGAATGCATGAAGTCATATTTAAAAGTGCCACCACTGGGCAACTTCAGTCTGTCTCCACATTCTTGGATTAAAGAGGAGGTTTTTCAGGACACATGGCATAGTTCGCAGGCAGGTTTAAGCCCCGACACCACTATTTTTAGACACTAAGTGCTGATTATCACTTCCTCTATGTGGGGCATTCCAGCCATGCTCCTTACAAAGAAAAAACCACGCCAAACTTTATCAGCTAGTATTATTGGTGCTTCATGAATGTTAATAATCACCAAATAGCCACTTCTCCAAAGTGCTGTGAAAGTATGTGGTAAACCATTTCAAACTGCTGGTGGGAGAATCACATGACTAGATATTCACAAATGCTAAGTTAGCTGGCTGCCTTAGTGAAAAGTTTTGAGTTGGTCAGAGGCAAAATCTGCAACAATGCTTGAAAATCCACACATTCTTATTGACCAGAAACTCGATTCACTAAATGACACCAACACAATTCTCAATATTTCTCCCTGCTGCCAGAGGGGGTCAAAGGCTATATGTATCCCCGTTGCCCATCTTGATTTCTGAGATAACCTTAGCGTGCACACACATTCAAAAATTTTGTTAGGAAATAATTGTTGGGATCTGAAGAGGGCTGAGGCACTTATGTACAAGCCCATGAGGGAACGGCTGGTTTCCGTTTTCACCTGCAGTCCTTTGCTCCAGTACTTAAAAGGGACCCGCTGCCTTCAGGTGTAGCTTTTCATGGGGGACGTGTTAGTGTGCGTGGAATAGTTTGGGACAACTGGGGTGCGCACAGCACGCAGGACACTGCACACACCCCTTTGGCTCCTTTTTGTGTGGCATTTCCTTTGATTGTTCAAAATGGTACAGCGCTAAAGGGAGAGAGCAGTATGAAATCTCTGTAAATGAAATGCTCAAACAGCTGCCGCAGGACTTTACAAGGTAAGAAAACATAAATTGAAGTTACCTCACGGAACAGTTTTTAGTTTGCCTTTGACCTCTCAAGCAACGCGAATCGTGACCTTGTAATGCTTCAGGTGCATCAGCCTTCACTTTTCCTGATGAATAGCGGCTCTCCTGCTTTGATTTAGTCTCAGTTGCACTAGGAACATTTTTATTCTCCTCTGAAACAAAATGGGGATGTCAAGCCAGAGTTGGGAGCAAGGTCTTCATTTATTATACTAACGTGACCCAATAATGTGTGCCAAGTTACCTATTACTCTTACGAAAGCTGAGCAAGAGGCCTCCCCGACTTCATTAGTGGCAATGCAGAGATATTTCCCAGAGTCAGCAAGGACCACCTTTCTTTTTAAAAGGTAATAGGTGTCCCCTAATTTCTCAATCTGCAAAACAATGAAATACAGATAGAGGGAGATTAGCTGTGTGAAGCCAGACATGCGATGTTCTTCCCAAAGGAGCATTTACAAAACACTGTGACATACACTCATTCCTCTGGCTGCCACCCTGCTGCCATCTTTTGTCCAAATGACATTTGGCCTCGGTCTTCCAGATATTGTACAGTGCAGGTTTAAATCATCTCCTTCTTGAAGAGTAGCATGTCTAAATTTTTTAATGAAGCTTGGCTGCACTCCTTGTACTAGGAAAAGAAAAGAAGAGAAGGGGTATATTGCTTTTTTTTTTTTAAAGGCAAAATGCTGCTGCTGAGATTGAAGTACCGGTAAATGACTTCCCACACCAAAGATTCCTTAATGCTTGAATTAGCCCCCTTTGGGTATCGTGGTATACAGTAGCACCTCTGGTTGAGAACTTAATTTGTTCCGGAGGTCCGTTCTTAACCTGAGGTACCACTTTAGCTAATGGGGCCTTTTGCTGCCACTGCACCACCATTTCTGTTCTCATCCTGAGGTAAAATTCTTAACCTGAGTACTACTTCTGGGTTAATGGCGTCTGTAACCCGAACTGTTTGTAACCTGAGGTGTTTGTAACCCAAGGTACCACTGTAGTGGGCATGAGAGAAAGTTTTCATACTGTGTACAGATGTAAATTGTTGGAGGTAAGTAAGCATATTTGTGTGGTGGGTAGGAGGGGTGTTAATCACCAGCAGCACACTTGGTATAGCAACTGTGATCTGCCATGTGTTTGGGGACGTGCAAGAAAAATGAAAAATGAATGAAGTGGGGGCAGGCAGGGAGGAGAGAAATCCCTTCTGTGCTATTCCCCTGCGAACCAACTCCTGCATTTGATCTCTTAACATGTTTAGAAGACACACCAGGAAAATTCAGCCCCCCTTTTGCTGCCTTCCTGCAGTGCTGTGTCTACAGGCAGTGAGGCTATGGAGAAATAAAATGCCCTCTGCTTGATGATTTATGGCATGATTTTTTTTTAAAAAAATCTGTATCCTTTAGTTACCTAAGCTATGTATTCCTTCTGTATCATTTGGGATGACAAATGGCCGAGTGCAAGGGGGCAGAGGCCTCAAAAGAGATCAGCGTCAAAGCTTTGCTAGTAGCTTGAAGCAGACTGGCAGAAACAGAAAGTAGGGTTGAAAGAGGAAAGCTTCATGTGTTGTGCATAGAATGACGGCTGTCAATCACCCCTATGCCAACTTGAATAAAACATTGTGGGCAGCCCAGGGAAGCCCCACCTCGCATAATCGATCACATGACATGGTCACACACACCATTTGAATGGCAAAGCCCTTCACCTTTGCGGGGGCCCAGCCCCCTCAAAATATTTTATTGTGGGGGCTAATTGGGTCCTATGCCACTATGTTTGTAAGTGGCATGTAAAATTATTGTTTGAATGACATATTGTTATTAAAGGTAAAGGTAAAGGTACCCCTGCCCGTATGGGCCAGTCTTGACAGACTCTGGGGTTGTGCGCCCATCTCACTTAAGAGGCCAGGGGCCAGCGCTGTCCGGAGACACTTCCGGGTCACGTGGCCAGTGTGACAAAGCTGCATCTGGCGAGCCAGAGCCGCACACGGAAACGCCGTTTACCTTCCCACTGGTAAGCGGTCCCTATTTATCTACTTGCACCCAGAGGTGCTTATTGTTATTAGGCGGACATTATTAGGCAGAATATTTGCTGTATTGTTTTCAGTGTGCTGCTGTAATAATAATAATAAATTATTTATTATTTATACCCCACCCATTTGGCTGGGTTACCCGAGCCACTCTGGGCAGGTTCAAACACATATAAAAGCATAATATAACATCAAATATTTAAAAAATTTCCCGATACAGGGTTGCCTTCAGGTGTCTTCTAAAAGTTGTGTAGTTCTTTATCCCCTTGGCACCTGATGGGAGAGCATTCCATAGGGAGGGCGCCACTGCTGAGAAGGCCCTCTGCCTGATTCCCTGTAACCTCACTTCTCGCAGTGAGGGAGACACCAGAAGGCCCTCGGAGCTGGACCTCAGTGTCTGGGCTGAACGATGGGGGTGGAGATGCTCCTTCAGGTCTACAGTTTAAGCAATCCTATCCGGACAAGTAATTTTACAATATGATGGTATATATCCGGATATCACTTACATACTGACACATTCTTATGTCAATGTGTTTTTAAAGTTTTATTTTATTGGCATGTTTTACTGTACAGTTGAACCTTGGTTTTCAAACATAATACATTCCAAAAGACTGTTTGACTTCAAAGGCACATTCGAAAAAATGGAAGCATTTACTTCCGGGTTTTTAGCGTTCGGTTCCGAAACGTTAGTCAACGGAGACGTTCGAGAACCAAGGTTCCACTGTATATGGTTTCAGGTTCACCACTTTGAGGATTTTGTTGATTAATAGGCTTATAAATAGTGTTTTAAAAATCATATCATGAGGACTCTGTACTTCCTATCTGAGTGGGGGTATAGCTGGGAAATAGTTATCCGTTATTCGCTCATGCCACTTTAGCACGTATCTGGCTCTCAAAGTTGTCCAATATAGAACCTCCGAAGAAAGAGCAACTCTGGCTTGTTGGCAATAATCCAGTAGAACTGGCTGCAACACAGGTGGCTGCTCACTATGGGGTCTAGTATGCCGAAGTAGTTTCAAACTGCACAAATCTGCCTAGTTGCACTTGTTGATGATACAAATTCAGGCAGTGGATAGGATCCAAAGAACCAGATTCCTAGTTCTGTTGCACTTGAGATTTTTCTGTCAGCCATGCTCTATACTACATGCCTAAGAGCTTTTAAAATGAAGAGAATTTCGAAAGTAGCTTGTGATATGCCACGATGATCAGCCGTTCGAAGTGGGAGGCTAGGTCACAAAATCCCATTGGCCACACACCAGTCCCCAGAAGCTTTTAAAGTAGCAATTTGCATTCCCCAAAATGTCTTTGCACTTGTTTACACACATGGACATTATGCAGAGTAATCATCATGTGCCAGAAAGCACAATGTGATAAGCATTCCAGGGGGGCAAGGAAGAAAGGAGACTGCTTTCATTTTTTTTAATTGAAATTGCCATAGCTTATTTAATTTCTTAACTTGATTTGGTCTTTGAGGGACTCGCTGTTAGTGGTCCTCTGTGGCTCTCAGACGCATGGCTTGTATGAACCGGGGACCACCCTAATGCTGCCAAAGCTATTTCACAAGAAGAAATCAGCATAGGGTTCAAAGGAGTCCCTTTGGAAGTGCTTAACATGGAAGCTTACTTCCCATAAAGCTCTGCACCCACAAGTTCATGAAATCATAGAGATGTGGAATTGGAAATGGACCCTGAGGGTCATCATTCTAATCTAGCACCCTGCAATGCAGGAATCTCAACTAAAACATCCACAGCAGATGGCCAGTCAACCTTTGCTTAGAAACCAAGGAAGGAGAGTACACCACATTCCAAGGGAGTTGAACAGCTCTTACCTTCAGAAAGCTCTTCCTCATGTTAAGTTGGAATCTCGTTTATTGTAGCTTGAAGCCACTGGTTCGAGTCCTACCCTCCGGAGCAAGAGGAAACAAGCTTGCTCCATCCTCCATGTGACAGCCCTTTATATATTTGAAGATGTCTATAATATCTCCTCTCGGTCTCCTCTTTTCCAGGTTAAACACACCCAATTCCCTCAACTATTCCTCACACGATTCCAGAGACTCAGCTACATTAGTAAAAAAGATAGTGTTTTGAATGCGTTATAAACATACAACACCGGATGGCGCTGGGGAGTATTAAAAAATGAGATGTGATTTTCCATAGCGGTTTTGTTGTTGTTGTTATTACGATTTAATTTCTGACTTCTTAATAGCATCCCCACCCCCCGGTGTGCCAATCCACTCCGGTGTAGTCTGACCAAGGCAAAAAATAGTGGTACTGTGATTTCCCTTGATCAAGACACTATACTTCTGTTTATGCAGCCTAGAATAGCATCTGAATCTGGCTTCTCTAATACCACCTAACTTCAAGTTTCCAAAGATTTACTGGACAGTATTTTCATCTAGATAGCCTGTTTAAGGTGTAAAATTTAAAAATATCATTCACCCTGGACTAAGCAGTAGCACACAACAGGTTCTCCTGGCTAAGAAACAGTGCAACATGCTTAGAGCCATGTTAGGAAGTCGAGACAGCTTCATAATTTTGAATATTGTTTCAGAGAAACACAGAAGCTATGGTTTTTCTACTCCCCTCCCCGAAGCTTGGTAACACATCCATTTTAATAAAATAGATTTTGCTGGTTACAGAGGCTCGGCTGGGATATTATTTTTGCTTGGTAGTATGTAACTATGTAACTGAATAGCTATATAACTGCACACCCTGGTTGAGCAGAGTGAATTACAGAGACTTTTTAAAACTCACCAGCCTCATTGCCCTGAACCAAGCCTTATAATAGTATATTTCAAACATGTATTACAGTGACATCTCTGCCCAGGCTGCAAGAACACAGCTCTTGGCTTTCGCTTTAAAAATTGCTGGCCACTCTTATTCTATTGCATAGTGTTTGCACAGGGTTTTTGCTTCAGTGTCTCGCGGGTAGGCCCTTTATTTATATAGTTATTTGTTTTTATTGGCATTGTGAGAGAGTGGAGAGTCCATAGCTTGGCTGGTTGCAGTATGGTTTGTTTGTACGTGTGCATGGGGTTGTGGTGTGTGTGTGTGTTGTGTCAGATTAGCCACATGCAGTGCCAGATTTAGCTAAACAAGCTGTAGTTTAGGGCCCCACTGTCTTGGGTCCCCCCAAAAAAATTAAAGGAAAAAAATGGATGCACATTTCCAAAATATAAGATAAAAAACAAATAAAATAAAACCTACATGTAGCAACAGTGTTTTGTGTTGTGTAGACTCCTATGATGTAAGTAATGGGCCCCGCCTGCTAGCCTGCTCCCTAAAATATCACTGGTTTGCTCATTTCTATATTTAGGGTGCCTACATTCTGCATGGACTGGTTGCATGGCAACATGTGCAAATGACTTTAGATAACTATTAGGTCCATTAATTACCATATAGCATATATTCAACACACAGAAACTGCAACAATTTGTTGTTGACAAAGGACAACTGGACATATAAAGGGCCCCATTACCTTCAGTAGCTTAGAGCCTCATTAAACCTAAATCTGGCCCTGACCATATGAATTGAAAGTGGAGACGCTATAGGTATTTTTCCTTGTTTGCTTGTTTTTGTATCACAAAAAAAAAACTTTTTTAAAATTGCTGGCTGCAGAGTCAGAAATCAGGCAGGTGCAGCCTAGGCAGAATTGGGTGGATTGTAGGGCAAGGATGGCGAACCTGTGGCCATTGTCCAAATTTCGCTGGACTACATTTCCCCTCATCCCCAACCATTGGCCGTGCTAGAAGGGACTTATGGGAGTTGGAGTTCAGTAACGTTTGGAGGGCTACAGGTTCACCACACCTTCTGTAGAGATGTGAAGGAAAGAGCCAAGGCAGATTATTATGTGCCGGGAGAGAACTTAAGCAAATTAGAGTTCACTGACTTTCTCGGCTACCAATAAACCCCTTTCAGTTGTACAGAACTCTTTTTATGGAGCTCCTTCCCCAAAGAGATTTGCCTGGCACTATCTTTGTTTGCTATTCCATGCCAGAGGAAAATTATATTTGTCCAGGGCATCCAAACGCTATAGATATTTTATGACAGAAAACCTCGTGAAGGTTTTCTTTGTACTGCTATTAATTTTTTTGATTATTTGCTTGGCCTTATTGCTTTGTTGCTTGTTTTAGTTTTTGTTGATTATAAGGGTTTTAATGTTGCCTGCTCTGGGATTCCTGCTGAGTGAGGTAAAAATATCTAAAAGAAATAAACAAGCCTGATAGAACACAGTTTTACCACATTTGATTGGCAAGCCTGTACATGACTGTCATAGTCCATGGGTTCATTAGGAAGAAATACCCATGAGCCTGAAAAAAAGAGAATATGTTGTATCATGCCTGCTTGTTAATTGCTTTTCTTTTCCACCACAACTCCTTTCTCCTCAGAGCATCTGTTAGGCAGTGCCCCTACATCATCAAAATGTGCCCTTTATTTTATTGAATTGGAACATTTCCTGGGATACCAGGAAACATATACCGACTCGCCTTTGCACCTATCACAGCTCTGCTTCTTATACTCCTGGCCAGGTTCCTGGTTATTTATATTGCTTCATACCAGGAAATCCTGACTGCTAATTCTGTCCTGCAGGGAAGGAATAGGCACCATCTTCTTTCTGAGCTGAGGAGGGATTTTAAAGAAGCCCGGTAAAGTGAAGCATCCCTGGAATATTTCATAGGAAAAACATAAGAATTTGTCTCATGCCAAACCACCAGGTCCATCTATCTCTCAGTACTGCATACCCTCTAACATTTATCTAATGAAAATTGGGATATCCTATTCCATACCTTCTAACATTTCTCTGATGAAAACAGGGACGTCCTAAGGAAAAAAATGGGACATTCTGGGATCAAATCAGAAACTGGAACGGCTTCTGTGAATCCAGGGCTGTCCCTGGAAAATAGGGACACTTGGAGGGTCTGGATTGTTTACTTTGACTAGCAATGGTTCTCCGGAGTTTCAGGTGAGGATCTTTCCCAGCCCAACCTGGAAATGAAAGGGATTAAGCTTGGGGGTCTTGAACCTTACTACCCCACAAAACACCACTGTTCCCCAAAGCATTTTCCAACAGCAGAAACCTAGAATGCGCACCCACCATATCCCTGAAGCACATTCAAAGCATATTTTCCTCCCTCTAAGACTTCTGGTCCCTGTAGTTTCTTAAGGGTTGCTGGGAATTGTAACTTTGTAAGGAGTAAGCTACAGTGCCCAGAATTCTTTGAGGAAAAGAATATGCTTTAAAGTATGTAGGCAGCCCCAGTTGGGTTAATGTCTTAGACCAAGAGTGGGGGAACTTTGCAGCCTGAAGGGATAAGTCCTTGTCTCCACGAGCCCTGCAGGCCAAGCTTGACAGCTGGGTGCTGTCTTGTCTATGGCAGATCCATTCCTTGATCTAGACCAGGATTCCAGAATGTTCTGGGCTAAGTAAGCATTGACTAGTCCACCTCAGGGCCTACAGAGTATTGTTATGAGTTTTTGGGTACCAGAATCCCCTAAATTCCTGGGTGCAGTAAGGGTTCGAATTTAATTAGGAGGACAAAATACAAGTGACGAGCCATTAGGACAGCCAAATAGAGGGGGCTTGGTGCCCGATGGCAAACAGGAGGGGTCTCCCTCAGCTCTTTACTTTAAACTCTCCTTTTAAGAATTGAATTTGCTGTGACATGATCTAAGGGGGAAAGGTGGCAGGCTGTTAAAGTCGCAAAGCTAGAGAGAGGGTCAGAGCAGAATATCTGGTGATTGTTTTGAATCCAAAGCTGTGACTATGGGAGTAGCAAGACCCTCTTGCTGTGTTAATCCTGTGAACCCCTCCACTGTAGTCTCGGGTTGCATATATGTGTAATTAAACCATGTATCCTAAAGACACCACAGTCTCTGCTGTGCCTCATTTCCGAAAGGAAGCACAGAGCCTGGAACCCCTGGAATCTCTCACCGCTTGGGGTGGCATGCAACAATATCCTGGAAGGGAGAAAACCAGTCTGTAGCAACTGTGGGCACAAACAAAGACTCTAAAATTAACCTCTGTGTCTAACAAGCATAGCCTCAGTCCGGGTTCTTATTTCTAAGACTCCCAGGCCTCTTGAGCAAAACAGGTGCACTCGCTCCTCAGTCACCAGGCCTCTGAAGCGTGTTTCTGAATGACTTCAATTGAAACCATTTGGAAACACACTTCAGAGTAAAGGCCATCTCTTAGCCTACCTGTCATTATATTAGGGGTGGGTCAGGTGGGTGTGGTTTGGGGTTTCCAAATGGAATATTTTGCATTTTCAGTGCCATGGGTAATTAAGTGCCATACTGTCAAAATCTCATTAGTCCTATTTAACCTGCTCAGGTTAATAAGAGTCCTTTTTGTGCTGTTAGGGCCTGTTGTTTAGATCCTGTTCACTAGGTTTGAAGGGAGGTGGTGTCAGGGGTGCCAATGTGAATAAAATATGGGGGGGGCAGGTCAGCTCCACCATACATTATCAATCACATGACACGGTGCCTGCACACCATTTAAATGGCAATGCCCATCAACTTTGCCCCCACTGGCCCCCTTAAATATTTTAGGGGGGCTAGGACCCCTCGGCCTCTTGGAGTTGGCTCCTATGGTTGTGTGGTGTCGTCAGAATGTTGGGCTTGGATCTGAGAGACCAGGTTCAAATCCCTGCTTATAACTGAAGCTCACTGGATGACATTGGGCCAACCACAGTCTCTCAACCTGACCTACCTCACAGGATGCTGTGAGGATAAAACTGGGAGGGAGACAACCATGTTTGCCAGCTTGAGCTCCTTGGAGGAAAGATGAGATCTAAAGGGAATAGTACCTATTTTATTTTATTTTATGTTTTATTTTACTGGAAGTTCCCTTGGGTCACCAATAATTTCAACCGGTAAAGCTTTTCCCAGCATAGAGATCCAGTGTTATGGTTTGGGGCTGGTTTCTTTCGCAATTTGTTTGTGGCCGTTATTTCATGCATTTTAGAAAAAGGAAGAGCTTAAGTCACAATTAGGAATGAAAGCAGAGTTGAATTGTCACACTACCCTTCCAGACAGCATTTAACTTTAAGACATTTTGTGCCATGTAACTGCTGTATGACAGGCAAAAGTTAAACAGGTGTCGCTTTCCTAGCCAAGCCATGAACGTACAAGGCGAAAGCAGCACCTGTCTGGCAGCTGCTGGTGAACTCTTGCTGGTGGAGAGAGAAACGGGTGAACTCAAACTCCAACACTCTGTTTATAAAAGCCTGAGTACAAATATTTACTCTTTAACTCTACAAACTTTCTCAAAATAATTTAGACACACTATGCAAATAGCCTTAAGGAAAAGGAGCTCCCCACAGAAGGATGTTCGTCCCCATTACTTTGTAGGGAAAAGAGTTTCTGTTATGTACCAGGAAAGGAGTCTCCAATCAATGAAGCATCTAATAATAGATCTGCATAGCCATATGCAGGGCTGCAACAGCACTGGCAGAAAGATGGATGGAAGCACATTTTATGTAGGGGCAGATCTGACTGCTAGACAAAGGAAGGGAGAGTAACATTGCCGCAAGTAAACTCCAATTCCGCTTCTATGGAAAACACCACCTCCTCTCTCTCTTCACATAGTGAGAACTTTTTGCTCTTTGCACTTAGAGCCAGTTCACATATGAATGCACATCGCTTGCACCAGGTGTGTGAACTGACTCCACCAAAAAGGATTGCATTTCAGGAGAGGCATGATATGAAATACATGTGTTGTTTAGAACTGTGATGGGTTACTCACATGCGCTAGTCTTTGACTGCTGATGCAGCTATCATCAACGCATGTGTGAAGCAGCTGTGTTATCTGAGACAGCATGTGAAACTATTGCCAGCGATTTCTGGAACACAACTTTTCCCCTACTTTGTTACCACCTGTGCAGTATTCCGAAAGGAGCTACAAGGAGAATTTTGTTGCAGTGTCATTCATGTATAAGGGTGGGTGTAAAGGAAGCTCCATTGACCTTGAAATGTGAAGTGACAGTTATGGCCTCCTCCTGGCCGTTGGAAATTTGAATTTCCCGCCCACCAATCAACCAATCGCGGGTGAGCCCGGAGACAGAGCTTCAGGGGGCGGAACTGACTGGGACTCCATCAGGAGTCTTCACTCAGCTCCTTTCCCTCAAGATATATTCAGGTCCGCCTCCAAATTCTGTTGCCAGTCAAGAGTTTTATCTCCCACCCTTGTTAGCATGGTTTGCTGTATGACCTTGCTACGGAAGTTTCAGCCACCGTATTCAGGGCCAGGGAGGAATTTCTCCTGCAAATAGATTGGGCCTGCCTACCTGATAGCAATCATCACAACTTTTGTTGACTAAGGCATTGGATAGGATCCTGAGTCAACAGCGGAGGAGAGGGTTATAAAAGTCTCTGCCTTCCCTCTCCAAGGAAATGGGGTATCCCATTAAAGGAATCCTGGGGGAAGTGCTTCTGTTTGTAGACCCAGACAGGGGCTGAGGGCCACAACATTCAACAAATTGGTGGTCCCAAGGAGTTGCTTCTTTTTGATGCATGTTATAGGGCAACCCTATCCCAGGAACCGACCCCCAATCAGGAGACTGGATGATTCAGGATACCCAGGGCCTAAACCAAAGCCTACTTACATCTGTAATCAATAAAAGTTGTGGAGTGTTTTGATCCAAGAACATTGTACTGTGGTAATTTTGCTTATGCATCTTTGCTGCCTTGGCTTCTTCGAGTCAGGCTTACTGCTCCTGTGCCCACAAGTGTAGCACATCATCCGCCCAATATATTCTGTTCATAGAACAATGATAAGTTGTCGTCTTGGATCAACTGGCCTCCCTCCCCTGCTTTCTTTGCCTCAAGGACGGTGCTGCCTAGAAGACTGATCTCCTTTCAGTTTTACATGTCTCTAATAAATCTGCAGCCAGTTGGCTAAAACTCCTCTTCCCTCCATCTTCATACCCCCTCCCTCCCTGCCATTTGTAACAGATATTCTTTTCACAGCACACTGTGCACTTGAAGATTTATTTTCATATTGTAATTTTCTTTTAAGAGATTGGATTTCTTTAAAAAAAAATTAATTTCCCTCAAAGCAGTCATTATAAGAAAGAAGAAAGTTAATCTCCAAGAAAAAAAGTTACACTAATATTTATCAACCATTTTTTAAACCACATAGATACCATATATGTGTGTCTCCTCTTCCTAGGAAACGGAAGGAATTAACGATGATCAACTTGTCATTTGAATTTGGTGAAAATGTACAGGTGAACTCTCCCTTTAAATAGCATCATATCTCCCCTTACCTTTGTCAAAACTGGCAATATATTATTCTATGAATCAAAGATATTACATCCTTCAAGGCAAGAAATTCTAATAATACAATGTTGCTCTGGCTCCCACATTTAAAAATAAAAGAAATGCAATTCCCAAGCAAATTCCTTCTCAGACTCTTAACTGGCTTTAAAAAGTATTACTCCTTCCTTATTACTTTAGCAAGGGCGTACTCATTAACATTTTATTTGCTTTATATTTTATCATGTTTTAAACTACACCACATCACCCACAAACATTTCCCCTCCTTTTAAACACCGTTCTGAATTTCTTGTTCTATTTGAAAACATTCAAGAGTGAATTAAAATGATTAATGCATCAATTATTTTCGTATCTTCTCGCTTTGACAAGTTGACATACAATCTGAAATTGGCAAAACCTAGCATTGTGCATTGTCTTAAGGGTCTGCAAGTCAGAAAATCCCCTTTTCAAAAGCTTCTACGTGGGCCTTAAGCAAACCACTATTCTTCCAGGCTTGCAACATGGGGATAACAATACAACCATACCATCCTACCTTACAGAGTTGTTGCACAGATTGAGGCAATGGGAGTAAAGCCCTTTGAATTATGCTATAAATATTCTAAGTGTATGAAACCTTGGTGGATTTTCATTAAAGCATTCACAGTATGATTATTTTTTTAAACAAAACCAAAACAGGAGATAAATTGAAGTGGATGCCTGCAATCCAATCGTAACCCATAAATAATACATTTCTTTTTTATTGCTTGTGTTTAGTTCTAAAGCACCAAAAAGCCTACTAGGTGTCCTTACAAATCTCTTCCCCCCCCCCCACCCCCAAGTAACATTGATATAGTAATGAATGAATAACGACAACCCGTGTAGCTGTGATATTAATATCAGAAGCACTGTATTCAGAGTGACTCATAACCAAAGGGGGTGAAAGGGATGTGAGGTGCAGCGAAAGGCGGCCATTTGCTGTCGTCTCCAAGTGTGAAAGTTAAAGTCCCGTGATGCTGGTGTGCTGCTGTGCTAAGTGAACAGCCAGTACGCAAGTGAAACAACCAAGTAGAGGGCACAGATGATTATCCAGTCTATTCTTTTTATAGGTGGCTTGTTACCTTGCACATGGAGAATGGCACTTGAGGAGACCGTGCCACTAGAATTTTTAGCCCGGACCACATAGAGGCCAGCGTCTGTGTCACACACCTTCTCAATGAACAAAGCATACTTTGTGTCCTTGTGTGAGATTTTTAAGTGCTCATCTCCAGTCACTTTCTGGCCCTTCTTGTACCTGAAGCAGAGAGTCAGTTTTCAAGTCAGGTTAACATTAATGTTTGTCCAAGCAAAACAATCTGTCGCATCAAACAAGCTCTTACAGACCTATGACAGGAAGTTGGCGGTAGGGACAAATCACTAACATTAGTTCCCTGCCTCCTGGCGTCTTTTATTAAAAAGAGAGGATTGGGTTTGCAACTATTTAGGGTAAGTTCTTGTGGTTAAAAAAAGGGTGGGGGGGGAGAGAGAAGGGAAAGGTTTAATTAGCAGGAAAGAGGTTAAATAAAGCCTGGGATCTTGAAGTATATGTTCTTAAAGGGGAGCTTCTTGTGACATTTTGTTTGGCTCCATGAAGGCAAAGCAAGAGCCCGTTTCCTTTATATTTGGGAGCATTTATTTGACCCAAAGGAAACTGTCCTGCTGAATTGATTGGGGTTATTCTGTAAGTGAGAGAAACATCAGAACAGGGGATTATTATTATTATTTTTGTTTTGTTTTGTTTTTCGTTGGGGAACATGCCCCAAAATAAACTTTGGCAATGTTTTGTGTCTATTTTGTGTTACTAGAAAACTGTTACTGTCCTCATGTCATAGCTAAGTATGTGCCTCATTCCACGGTTAATACCATCCTGTGACTTTGAGTGGGGAAATAGGCAATGAGAGGGAGAACTGTCACTGCAAAAACACCCAAGAATGGGTGGACATTGATACGTTAAGAAGTAGCTATGCCAAGAATTGTAGGAGGCAATTGATGTAGTCCCAGCAAAATCTATGAATTACCTATCTTCTGGCTGACCTCTTATTTACCAAGAGCAGCCTATCATTTAAAGTTGACTTGGTGGAGGGGGCGGGCACTGACTGCCCCATCTTTTCCACCACACATTTTTGGGAACCACTCGATAGGAAATGAATAAATGGCACTGCAGATCAGCTAATTACTTCTGCCCCCACTGCCTTCCAACATCTGCTCTTGTTTACATATTACCTTAGGTCGATTAGTGTTGTTTATATATAGCAGGCATAGGCAAACTCGCCCTCCAGATGTTTTGGGACTGCAACTCCCATCATCCATAGCTAACAGGCCAGTAGTCAGGGATGATGGGAGTTGTAGTCCCAAAACATCTGGAGAGCCGAGTCTTCCTATGCCTGTTATATAGCACAGTAGTACCTCAGGTTAAAAACTTAATTTGTTCTGGAGGTCCGTTCTTAACCTGAAACTGTTCTTAACCCGAGGTACTATTTCTGGCTTAGCGGAGTCTGTAACCTGAAGCTTCTGTAACCCAAGGTATCACCTGTATTCCTTTCTTCTTCTTTTTTGGCAAAAAGCATATTTTGTTGCCATCAATATTAGAGCATCATAACATCCATGCTTAATTCCTATTGTGAAAATTCCCTCCTGGACTTATTTTTAATCATCTTTCTTTTGTAAAAAATTATTTTGTTCAAAAGCTGAACAAGCTGCAGTAACATTTTTTTTGTATTAAATAAAATGGTCTAAGTATTAAGGTCTGCTGAAAGCTGGCAGCAGGTTTCCCAAAGGAAATAAGATTGGGGTATTTTAAAAGCAAAAAATAATTTAAGAATTGGTTATTGACAACACAGGGATAGGTTTTAGCTGTTCCATTTGCTTCTCAACTGCATTCTGATAATAATTCTGTTCAACATGGGTTAGTTTCTGGTTTCAAAGATGTTATATGCACACACATAAAAATGTTGTCTCTCTACAATTCTGTTTTCTTTCTATGTGGAGTGCAGATACACTAAAGTAGCTACAAGAGCATACACTGCCATAAAAGGGGCAAGGAATAAAGGATAGAGGAAAGGAAATAAGTGACAATGTGAGATGATCTTAGAATCAATCTACATTTTACTTAGCTAACTAAATGTGGGAAAATATATGTGGGAAAATGTCTTACTAAGATTCAGCTTGTCCTATCTTACTATGAACTCAAGAAGCTCCATTTAAAGATGAAAACAAGTAGAAATTCCTCTTCTGCACACTCTCTTCCCTCTCTGATTTCATTACCATGAGTCTTTTATTACCTTTTATACTGGATTTGCCCCCCCCCCCCCAAAAAACTTGTCACCAGCTCTGTATCATTCCAGAGCAAGAATCAGCAAAATAAAAGCTGTTGGCCCATATCCAAGGCCCTTCTGCTGGAAATGCATTTTCTTTCTAAGTTGGCCTGTGGAAGAATTGCCATGGGTGGTCATGGGTTGTGATGTCTGGGACAAACGCGTTGTTGGCTGGATACAGCCGAAGGACCTTTGCGTTTGTTGAATCATAGCTTTGGCATGGCTGCATTGGAATATCTTGAGCAAGACAGTGGCCTCAATCCAGAAGATTGAGTGACCAACTCTCAACTTTCACTGGGCTTTGGGGCTGTCCCTCTTACTTTCTTTTAGGAATGTAGCAACTTGAACTTGAAACTCAGGGTGTCTGGAGTACTTATTGTTGAAAACGGGAGAATTTTTTAAAAAAGCAAAAATCCTCAAGATCGATCACTGCATACTGTGTTGGGGTTCTTTGGCTGGGAGCCTATTAGCCCCAGTTTCTCATCTGGCAAAGTGGCAGTGCCCAGTGTTTCGTAGCAGGTTGTGATGACAAAGTCTTCTTGGGCATGGATAAATAGTAATGTGGTGCAGCGAATCCAGGACAAGGTAAATAATACCCCCATTTTTCCTCTGCTTTCTGGGTAATATGGACATTGGTCTGTCAATGTAGAGCAATCCACTCATACTCATAAGCTCTTTGAAAAGGAATTTCAATGCACTTTTAGCAACTGGAATGTTTTGTTGGGAAATTGAGATGTTTATCATTTATCTTAGAAACTTTTTTTAATATTTTGGGTGGGGCATGCTTCAATCAATTTGACATTTGAGAGTTATGGTGGCATCAAGGCCTAACATCGCATGCATATTATGACTTTTGAATTGGGCTTTGGCTGGAAATGGAATCATGTGGCGCGATCCAAACAAGTAGTTCTGGTTTTCTAATTGGCGCTCGGTTATATGTGACTCCGTGGGGATTTCTCTATTTATATTTAGGTTTTCTCATTGTAAGCTACCCACCAGGTCAGTGTTGGCTCTGGGAATCCTGTTACTTCTACTTCCAAAGTCACTGGAGAACCTTCCATGACAGTTACATTAGACAGAAGCTTGGCGAAGTTAGGCGCCTGTCCACAAAGGCTGACCATGCTGTTCTTTTCAGATATACTTTTAATCTCTTCTCGGGTGACCATCTGCCTCTGGCAGCTTCTGGTGGTGTCTGATTGAAACAGGAGATCTGAGAATGCGTTGGGTGAAGCATGCAGCCTATCTTGGCTTTTAGTGAAGTTATTTCCGTCATGCAATTGTCCCTGCGCTTCTGTCATGCTTCTGTGGACCTCGTGGCGTTGCAAACGGGTCTCGCACACTTCACTCGTCATGCAATAGGCAGGCTCTGCCTTAAACATGCATGTGAGGGGACTGGCCTCAGGCATTTCTGGCGGACTGTGAGCAAAAGGGGACTCTGCTTTGTGTTTTGAGTGGTAGCTTAGGGTAGAGGAAGAAAAACTCCCTGGCTGATCTGACATGTGTTCCTTTCTGTGACCAGGCGTGTCAGCGTAAGCAACGGAGGTTAAAGGATCACATTCATCCATCATTCTTTTGCCGCCAGCATTTATCTGCATTTGCACGCTATAGGAGCTGACATGCAGGCTATGTGAACTACAGCAAGGTGGCTCTTCTAGCTCTGTTTCAGAATGCAGAAGGTTGGACTCTGGTGTCTCAGAAAGCGGTGGCAGAGAGATATCATCAGGAGATATACACTCATATTCATCTCCAGAGGGCACTTCTTCTGCCAGCAGCTCGGCCTGAAAGCTATCCTCTTTGGCAGAAGACAAGAGGAGATCTGTGTCTCGTGAAACAGAATCCTCACCAGCTGAGCAGACAACTGAAATATCAGCCAATATCATCTCTTCCTAAGAAAAAAGAGAGAGAGAAAAGGAGGGAGGGAGAAAGAGAGCAGCTGAACAAAGATAATTGAATTATTATTGTTTATTATTTCCCTGTTATGTACTGAGTTGAATAGGATTTTCATTCCCCTCCAAATATTTCTACGACATGTTTTATTTTACAGGGGAATTTAATTTCTGAAAACACAATAAATGAGCTATGTGACTGGTAGAATGTAAAAAGTATTCGTTTACAATTTAGTTACAGTATGAAATCAAGCTTATTATCATGGGACTTTTCAGTTCTATCAACAATAATCAATCCTTATAGCAATTCTTTTTAAATAAAGCAGCGCGTCCTGTCCAAAGGGCTTGGGGTGGGTAACAATTACTGGTACCCCTCTCCTTCCCTTTTCCACTTCTGTAGTTCTTTCCTAGGAGTGTTCCAGACTTCTGATATCAATCCCACTCCTTTAACTCTCTTACAAATTAGCCATTTCCCCCTTAGGCTCAATCAATGCTTCCCATTCTCAAAGGTAGTCAATCCCATATCTATGCTTTAGCCTCTTTCCTCATTAAAAACAGCTGCAGCTCAGAATTCTCTCCACTCCAAATGGAATCAAAGAATCTATACTGCTAATAGTCCTCAACTGGCCGGTGATCTATTGCAGAGCCTGCAAGTTCTTTTTCCAACACAGAAGATGCAGCTGTAACTTAGGCAAGCGTGCCAACTCTAGGTGGGTGGAGGTGCCGTCAGCCCCCTCACTATTCCTTAGTAGGGGGCTCAGCCCCCCTAATATTGAGGGGGTGGAGGAGGCTGAGCCCGCCAAGGCGAGTGCAGCGCAGCGTCAAAAGCATGTTCTTTCTGAGCATGAGAGAGGAGGAGCCTCAGCCATTAAAGCTGTGTGTGGCGCTGGGCAAGGCTTCCATGAGCTGCGAGGCACCCCATTCTTCGCCCCAAGGTGCCACCTCTGACCTCAGCTTTATTTAGTGAGTGAATACTCACAATTGAACCAAGAAAGAAGGGTGCTTGTCTGTAAGTCCTTAATCATTATAACAATAGGGTTGCAAAGCACCTGTCAAATACTTTTCTACTAATAATGGACTTGCGTACACACACAATTTCAGGCAAAATTTCAAATTCATTAGCCGGTATGACAAAAATATGTTACAAATCAGTGATCCGGACTATAGTATGCTACCCTCATTAATAATAAATCATGCTGTGCTATGTAAAAGACTCTTGAAGAATAAATGCAGGTGGCTTAGATGAGACAATCGTATTTTTTCAACAACATGTAGGAAACTGAATTGAGAGTTTCATTGGGCTAGCACTAGGCGCTTTTAGAGGACATTTGTGCCAAGGAGCTAATTATGTAAGCATCAGACAAAAGATGAGTCCAGTCACTAAAGAAAAGGAACACAAGGAAACACTGCAACAAAAGTAATCTATATATGTATGTAGGGAATTTTTTCTTATTTTTGTTTTCTGAATGCAAGTCATGGTTTTGCTTTGAATAATCTTGGTTTACAAACATTTTAGAACAAAACTGATTACCTTTCTAGTGTTGGCAGAGGCAACAGTGTTCACAGTCCTAGTTGCAACTGGGCTTTCGGCTAATGTGCTCGACTCCATCTATAAGCAAGCCAGTAAGCAAATAAAATGAGTACATTGAATATGGTCACTAAGAAAGCTAAATGGCTCAATATGTAATAAATTGTTTCCCTAAAGATATATTTCCAAGACAAGGGATTATTCCTTCAGCTGAATCCCACAAATTCTGGATGAGTGTTTGCATGTCCCAGTTGCATTAGGCAGAGGTAAACCAGTTTGGCAAATGCACTGGCTAAGTATCCGCCTTAACCAGCCCGCCTACTGGTTGAACTCACAATTGGGTCGGAAATGGATCAAGTGTGCCGTTCATGCGGACGCCGCATCATGGAAGGGGTGCTATGGTACTGTTCCTTCCCAGATCCTTTTAACAGGCTACTTTAATGGCTTATCTACCAAAGTCATTACATTTTGTTGTTGTTGTTTAGTCATTTAGTCGTGTCCGACTCTTCATGACTCCAAGGACCAGAGCACGCCAGGCACTCTTGTCTTCCACTGCCTCCCGCAGTTTGGTCAAACTCATGCTGGTAGCTTCGACAACACCGTCCAACCATCTCGTCATCTGTCGTCCCCTTCTCCTTCTGTCCTCCATCTTTCCCAACATCAGGATCTTTTCCAGGGAGTCTTCTCTTCTCATGAGGTGGCCAAAGTATTGGAGTCTCAGCTTCAGGATCTGTCCTTCCAGTGAGCACTCAGGGCTGATTTCCTTCAGAATGGATAGGCTTGATCTTCTTGCAGTCCATGGGATTCTCAAGAGTCTCCTCCAGCACGATAATTCAAAAGCATCAATTCTTCGGCAATCAGCCTTCTTTATGGTCCAGCTCTCACTTCCATACATCACTACTGGGAAAATCATAGCTTTAACTATACAGACCTTTCTCTCTGCTTTTTAAGATGCTGGATGTTTTGTTACCTGCCAACAATTCTATAACTATGTCCTCAAACTGTACAGCCTGGATGGTCTGAACTCTGTGTCAAGGAGCTCCATGTGGGCAAGAGGCCGTGCCTCACCCTCTTATGGGGGAAGGTGGTCCCAGTTGTCCCCAGGCCCCTAACTCCACAACACTCACCCAATTGGGCAGTTTAGCATGCCAGCTGGAAAGATTAATTTACCCAGAAGTAAGAGGGTTAAAAAGGTTTGCAAACCTGTTGTTTTAGTTCGTCTGTCTTTTCCTTTAGATTTTCCTTGCTTGTCATCTGTTTCTGTTCTGCTTCTCGCTCATCCTCAAAATTACCAGAATTTTGTGCTTTCCCCTTTAGTGAGTCTTCCTGTCAAATGGAAAAAGGAGCTATGGCAGCTGAGCAAGGCAATAAAAATAGTGACTGACTTTGTCAAACATATCCTATATAGTTATTCTTTTTAGCTTTAATTATGCCAGTAGCTTTTAACACAATAAAATATAATGCAATGAAAACCAAAACTACAAGTGAACGGACATAAATGAATAAAGACACAGCAGAATCTGAAACACAAAATTGAGATAAAAAATTAAAGTAGGTGTGGGGAACCTCCAACCCTCCAAATGTTTCTGAACTACAACTCCCATTATTCACTGGCTTGGGACTGGTGGAAGTGATCATCTAAAAATGGACTATTTTCATATGCTTTTTTTAAAAGGATGATGATGATGATTTATTGAATTTATATACCGCTCTATACCCGGAGGTCTCAGGGCAGTTCACAGAACAAAATCAAAATATAAAGCCACAAAATATATAATCAAAATAAAAACAACAACCCAATAACCGCCCGCCCCCTTTCAAGGCTTAGAGGGAAAAGAGTTAAAAACAGGCCTCATAAATTTCATTTTAATTTTATTGACATTTATGAGGCTAAGTAAAGCAGGACTCTTCTGAGTAGATCAACTGTGTTGACCTTTGGAGCCATATTAATCTAATTTTTGCCATCGTAATAGGTTATGAGTCACATGGTAGCCACCCTAATGATCACAGTGTTGGATGGGACATACATATTGCAGGGACTCCTGTAAATAGACAAAATTCAGCTGTAGAGATCTTCTACTGTTTTTGTGAATTATGATTACATAATTTGTTGTTTGAATTGCTCTTTTGGGGACGCCATTTTATTCTGTTCTGGTTGGTGTCTGGAACATTTTAATTTATGGATGGTGCCTGGAACGATTTTATTTATTTAGAAAAGCAGCATATAAATGCTTTAAAATAAAGAGCCCATTGAGTTTGAATGCCCAGGCTACTACAGTTAAAGAAAGGACTTGGAGAAGCGCCTTGGGTTCAAAGTAGGTCACAACTTTATGGGTTACAGATGTGAGTTAGCTGGGCATGGCACTGGACATCTCCTGTTTTATCCAGCCTGCCTGCTGGACAATTGGGGGGGTCAAACCTGTTAAAGGATGACCTATAACATGCACCGGGGTGAGCTCCTGTCATTCGGTCCCAGCTCCTGCCCACCTAGCAGTTCGAAAGCACCCTTAAGTGCAAGTAGATAAATAGGGACCGCTTTATAGCGGGAAGGTAACGGCGTTTCTGTGTGCTGCGGTGGTGCTGGCTTGCCAGAGAAGCTTCGTCACGCTGGCCACGTGACCCGGAAGTGTCTGCGAACAGCGCTGGTTCCCGGCCTCTAGAGTGAGATGAGCACACAACCCTAGAGTCGGACACGACTGGCCCGTAGGGGCAGGGGTACCTTTACCTTTTTATAACATGCACCAGATACAATCTGACTAGTTTGCCATGCTGGGAAGTGCTTATGGCCCTCAGTGCCCACTTGGGTGTTTGGCCAGAAGCACCTCCCCTGAGATATCCTGCTGCCATGGAGGGAGATGGAAGAGGCCTGAATCTTCACCTCCAACAAAGACTAAGGGTCATACCCAAGGCCATAGCCATCAAAGCTGTGATGGTTGCTAGGAGGAAGGCAAGAAACCCCAGACAGACACAAACCAGCCTGAGGGCAAAATTCCCCTCCGACCCTGAATATGTCCACTGAAGCAATCCATATTTGTTCTAAGCACAGGGGCATACAGAATTGGTGTACAGTACACAAATCAAATATAGGTTCCAATATGGAAAACTAATTACCCCAAGCTTGTCTTCAAGTTCTGTTAAGGAGCTACACAGTTCACTGATAGAATCAATAACTTCTTTGTGTTTCACTCCTATTTTCTCAATGTATTTCTTTCCATCTTCAATACCTGTAGTTTACAAAAAAATTGAGCAGGAGCACAACATTTATATTAGCCCGATGTAGTAAAAATGTATCTAGCTTTAGGTTCAGATTTTTAATATATATATTTTTACAGTATAGACCGACATCTCTATGTAACATAATTTCTTATCACGGGAGGAATTCAGCATCACATTCTTCTAATCATTCCTTCAGTGTGAGAATTTCTGTTTGCCAGACAGAAGAATCCCCCTCTCTCTCCTCCAGAGGATATTTGGGGGGAGTCAGGATAGTGAATGCAGAGGGGGACGTGCGATTGATGGCAGCAGCAAGCAGGAGATTGGCAGTGGTGATTGGGCGGGTGATTGGTGGCTGCGGCAAGGCCTGATGGCGATTGGCTGTGGCTGTGGCAATTGGGCAGGCGATTGGCAACTGCGGCAAGTGGGCGGGTGGGCTGTTCGTGATGGCGAGTGGGCAGACAATTGGCTGTGGTGAGGTGTGCGATCGGCAGTGGTGGGCAGGCGGACTGAGCGATTGGCAGAAGTGACCTCCCCCACTCCCCCCAAGAGCTAAACAACTTAATTTTGGGTTAAAAAAATAGGGGTCATCTTATACACGGAAAAATACGGTAAGCTCATCTTCCTTCTTCCCCCAAAATGTACATAGAAGTTTCAAAATAATAGGTTCTTACCATATAAGTCTTTAGCGAGGTTTGTAATCTGCTGAATTCTTTCCTCTTGCTGAGGGACTATCGGCTCAACAAACTTGTTGAATTGCTTGTAAAGTGTTTCTACTGCCTCCCTCGTCTTACACTCTGATGAGTATTTCTCAACTCTAACTACTGTAGCACTTGCTTCTTCACACCAAAATAGACACTATGAGAGAAATGAAACAGAGAATCCCAGTATATTAAAACATATTTTCCAGTTAAATCACTGATGGCTCAATCAGCGATGTCAAACCATGTCTAATCCTTTCCATAATGCTAATTGTTGTGTTTTTATTTTGGGGTTCGTGTGATCTTTACCGATATTCAAGAGTACATGGCAAAAAACTATCCCAAAACTGAACCCTGCTGCTTAATTTAGAAAAAGCCATTATATTATCAATAGCCTATAACTTTAAATAAGGTGTGTGTGTGGTTCACATATGCTGACAAAAAGAATCAATGTAAGAAATACAATGCAAATTCAACATTCAACACCAAAAGAATACTATGGTGACAACCTATTACTACTATTACCATTAATGATAAAAATTCTACCTTTTAAGTAACATAATTAAACAACAATAAATATAAGAATCACAAATCAAATCATATGCAAAACATCAATATGCATCAAGATGGAACATCAGAATGCAATATAATGCAGAAAGTGTCATAAGTATCACAAAAACAGTCGCAAAAATCATTTCCATACAAATTCACTCTTTACTCTACACAATACCACACAACACAATCAAACACACAACTGCCATTTACATAATCACTCAACAATCACTCAATAAACAAGTCTTGAAGTCTGGGGTGTGAACAGGCATTAGATGAATGAGAACTACTATAGTCATTTAACTCCAGGTTCTTTCCACAAAGTCTCTGGTCCATTTAAAAAAAGTCTGAAATGATGGATGAGATGCACATAGGCAATGTACATTAGTCCCATACCTCGAACTGGCCCCTTAACACATCTGTAAAGTGCATTTGTGGGTTTTGTATACCTCTTCCATCATCTGCTGCAGACGCTCCATCAGATCCAAATTTTGTTTGTAATCCTCCATAATCTTGCCAAATTCACTCAGCTGTTTCTCTAATTCGTTGATTGAGCCAGAGAGTATCTCAGCTTTATCACTAGGCTGAGTTGCTAAGGAATCTAAGATTTTCTTCTTTAGATTATCGGTCTTCTTTCTCAGTACCTGTTCCAAGGAATACAGTAAGAATATTCAGAGAAACGTTCAATAGAGCAAAAACTTACTCAATCTGAAATCGCCACAGATAACTGAAAAGCACAGGAAACAAACACACATTTCTGCATTTAGTAGGTATTTACAACTTCCATGGAACTGAAAACTTTTCTGAAGGCACAGCTTGGCCATTACTGCTCTACATCGTCTGGTTAACTTGGTGGGGCTGATAGCTAGGTGGTAGATTTCTCCCTAGCATTTTAGGCCATACCTGCACAATATATTTAAAGAATTTTGATATCACTTTAACAGCCATGGCTTCCTTTCACTATTGGTTTTGGCTTTTGTTGATTTAAAAGCATGTCTATGGTCCTTTCAACAGGAATATCATATAATAATTGCATAATGCTTTGAAGACAGACGTGAAATGTTGTCAGTTTTGAACTTGAAACACACACACACACACACACACACACAATACCCTAAGCCAATTGCTAAAAGAAAAAGGATGTGTGACCTTTGGTGTTCTGTTTCATCAGCTGTGATATGAAAACTATCTGCTGAATGTTGTCAGTCATCATGGTGCATCTTTGAGATACATATCATGCAGGCCATGACTCAACAACTATAATTGTTACCTGCATTTTTTCAGAATACGCATCAACTTGCTGAATCTGAATTCTCAGAGTCTTCAGATTTCGCGCTTTTTCAGTTTTCTTGCTATAGTTGAATTTCATGTTATTGAATTTCTTTTTGAGGTCTTTAAATGATTCTCTGAGCTGGAAACAAACCATTATTTATGAGTGATTATTAACAGTGATATAAAACAAAGAACCTGTACAGAGTTAAATAAAAAAAGTTATTTTTCTGCAGTCCTATCTACTTACTTACTTACTAAATAAATAAATAAATAAATAAATAAATAAATAAATAAAGTTATTTTTCTGCAGTCCTATCTACTCAAAAGTATGTCCCACTGAGTGCAATCGAACTTACTCTCGGGTAGAACCCAGGACCCAGTTGAATTCAAAAGTATGTACTTCGGAATATTTATGTGGTTAGGATTACACAATGTACATCCTGAAAACATGGGGTTCCCCCCCCAAAAAAGGGAGATAATCTCTCTCTGTGAAAGCATGTAAACCATAATTTAAATGCACTACAAGTTTTTATTATTCTGAGAACACAGTACTCTGAAAGGAAATAAGTTCCCAGGCCGAAGTTTCTAAAAACTACCATGTTGAAATAGCTGATGCGCATCATCACTACTAAGACAAGTGTCAAAACTTGTAACTCCACAAAAATGCTATAATAGTACGAATATGTACTATTTTCCACTTGATGCAGAAGACTACTCCTCCATTGCTATTTTCAAAGAGGGGAGGGAGTAGCCCCAAGCTGATGTTCCCCTGAAACTCTTCTGCTCATTTCCAACAGGACTGCAGACTCTGCAACATCTGCAGTATATATTTTCCACTGCATCCTCATTCTTACTTGCTTGGAGGTCTTAAAATATATGTTTGTTTCATTTTGGCCTTGCCACGTGAGCTCTAGTTTCTGACCGTCAACACGATGGATGATGTCCGTCATCTAGCAACTAATGGGATTGAAGCTCTAGGGCATAGAATTTGATACCCGCTTGAGCTTTCATAATGGTGTCTTTGGAAAGGAATGAACAGCCTTTTGAATTTTTCTGGCAAATTAGCACTGTGCTGCAAAACTAAATGCCATGGGATGGAAGCCGATAAATTCATGCTTTTCCAGTATTTTCATGTGCTCCTTGCCAAAATAGGCAGCAGGACACCTCGTGGAGAGTGCTTAATTGATCCCAAATATCCAAATAGATTTTCATTTTCACTGGCTTGATTATTTCTGAACCAAATTTGTGTCCTATTTTTGATGGGAAGGAGAAGGCCACGCCCTAGTGTAGGAGCTGGTAGAGGCCGCAAGCCGATAGGCCTCCAGGGAGGCGAGTGTGTATGTTGCTGGAATACACAAAGAGAAGTGGAGAAAGATGGAAGCTTTCCTAAGAAGTTGCAGCTATCCATGATTTTTTTTTAAAGGGCAGAGGGTGACTAATGGAAAGAATGGGAAAGAGGGGGAGGGCATGACTGGGGACCCATTAATTTAAGGCAAACTGGAAAGGAACGCACTGCAGCTCTGTCTTGAAATGAGGGTTGGGGAGGAACAAAGGGCTTTGCCATTCTGCTTCTCTCCACCTAAGTCTCCGTGCACAGTCTACCTTCAAAGCGCACTTCTCCCCTCGAAGAATTCTGCGCATTGTAGTTTGTTGAGGGTTGCTGGGAACTGTAACTCTGTGAATGGTAAACTAGGGTGCCCGGAATCCTTTGAAGGAAAAGATGAGCTCTGATTGTGCTTTAAAGGTATAGTACAATATCGCGCTTAGACCGCAGGGCATTGTGGGAAGTAGATGGGAAGACACGGCCTCCCATCCCAGTCCTCCACAACATTCCATTGCTGTCAAAAATAATTCCAAGGTATTGTTGTCTATTCTAAGCTGTGTTTGCCTCTGCATACCCTTAGTGAAAATGATCTCTTGGTGTATTCCCTGGGATATGGTACTGGGCTTTGAAGTGGGAGTCCAATGTTCAAATCCTGGCTTAGACTTGAAGCTTACTAGGCAAATAATGCCAAGTCCAAGATGCCAGATGGAGCTCCAGCAATGTCTCTCTAAACAGGTTTCTCCCTGGACTTTAAGGAACTGGAGTGATTGTTTCTCATCGTGGCTTACCGCAGAGTTGTTGCAAAGATACAGTTTATGTTAATATATGCATTTCATGAGCCCTTATATAGGGCAAGAAAGAGAGCTAAATAAGTACACACTCCTTATCATGATTCACACTCACCCCAGCCCAGAATAAATGCACTTTAAACTTGAGTGTATGTGTGAGACATCTTGTGAGTGCTGTCTTTACTTCCAGTTATAAATAACGCCTCCTTCTCAATATTTCATTCTCAGTCGGAGGTCCTAATTATCAATATCAATTTATCACAAACTGAATCAGTCACAACTGTCGTGTTTGGGGCCTCAGCTTCACCAAAAAACTGATTTTCAGTTTGTCGAAGTTGTCTTTTCCCCAAAAAGTGAAATTTGTACAGTGTAGGCAATGAAAGGAATCCTTTGACTGAGACATACGTCAACAAGAGAATTCTCTTTAACAATACATGTCAATTCACCAGCGTTAATTAATTAATTAATTAATCTCTCCCTCTCTCTTTTTGGCAAAGATGCATGAAATGAGATCTTGTTTCAGAAGAAACTGCTTGTATGCCAAAAGATCTGCAGCTGCTGCCAGTTTTCTCTTTTAGACTTAATGGGAAATCTGCTCAGATTTAGACCCTTACATTGCCCTCTGTCATGTCTTCAGCTCCAACTCAGCACATGTCCCAGTCAAAGGAATGTATAGTTCTGCTTCAAGAGTGGAATTATTTTGTGGTAGGAGAGCAAAACTGCTAAGTATTGGTCAGCATGGTCTCCTCCTAACATGCCCATTTTGTTTCCGTTCTCTTCTCCAACATACCTGTTATATTTTGGTTGCCTTTGAATGACCTGTGTAAACATCAACTAGTGGAACAAGTGCACTGACAAGGTGAGGCAGGTGAAGCTGGTAGACTTGATGTGGCCCTACTTAAAAATAAGGCAAAAGAGAAACCTCTGCATGCATCTAACACTCCAGTACGTAGTCACCTGAAAAAAGTAAACTCTCCTCTGATTCCAATAGTAAGCAAACTTTGGGTAGCCTTCTAAGCATTTAATGAGCAATATCATTACACCACTGTAGCTGCCATGCTTTCAGCAAATTGTAATAATAAAATTTGCTGAAGCCACGATGGCAACAGAAATGTATTTATGCACTTGATTGCTTGTAAGGACAGTCCTTGGCTCTCCAATAAATTTTAACATGATATGGGGCAAAGGGTCATTTGAGTTAGCCACTCACTCCTCTATTTATTGAAAAGTAGAATTGATTTTAATCAACTTTGCCCTCTAAGAAGCTTTTCTAGTGCCTTATAGACAAAATTTGTGCAGCTGTCCTGAAATATAGCTGCTTTGTCTTAGGTAAGGAATGATGGAGGGGATATGTGATGACAACTGCTGTGATTTATCACACAAGAAGGAGAAAACAAATAATAGAGAACAGGACACTGTTTTAATGATCTGGTTGTCATGGTTCACAAACAAAACAGAGCAACTCACTTTTTGACCACTCGTCTAGGAAAACGGCTTTCAGGGACCAACCGTTTAATTTGGCGTTATCTCCCTAACTGATTAATGGGGGACGTTTATCTAAAACAAAGGCACTATGCAATTTAGAACAAGACTTCCAAAAGAAACAGTTTTCAACTTGTGGCAGGGTTCGGCTAAGTTGTTGTGTGGGTGGAACAGGGTCTGCTAATGCAATGGGATGTTCCTCGCCTCTCCTCCCCCTGCCCCCCCAAATCTTCTCTGGAAGGTTGGGGGGGACTCAGAAAAGGTTTAGAGGGCACACAGGGGAAAGAGAGGGGAGAAGACCGGTTGCACATGCAGACCTTGTTCCCCATGTGCATCCCCACCACCACCAACATTGAATTCTACCCTCGGTTTTCACTGCAGGGTTGTTTGTTCCTGTGAAATAAGATGTTGCTGGTGGTGGAAGATCACCACTGTGGAACACATGGTTCTTTAAAGAGGAACGGTATAAGTACACCTCGCTCTAAACCAAGCTCCACCTTGGAACTAATGTGCACATCCAAAAGAACACAAATATTTTGGAGCAATAAACATGAATGTATCTTGGGCAATAAAGCATTTATGAAATCTAGTGCAGTCAATTGGAGATGTACAAAGAATGGGCAATATCCAAGCCCAGCCTACCCCGCCATGCATGATCAGGAAGACTTTCTGCTCAAGGGAGGGACAGAATTGTGTGGCTAGGCTGCTGCTGCTCCAGGAGGCCTCCTAACCTTTAGGAGAAGGACCTACAAGTCCCCATGAACAGGTATGTGCTTGTTAAGTATAACCAGCTTTCCCCCAGCTTCCAGTAGTATAACATTTGTTTGCTTCTACCTGGTAGGCAATGTTCAATTTATTGTTTGACGCATGTTTTACTACTGGAGGCAAATAGAGATAAACCACAAAGGTGACAACTAATTTAATTATTCACTGAATTTGTAACTGTCGAAGGCATTCAAGCTGACTGAACAATAGCTACAATATGCTTCATAATAAACTCACTACTTTAATTATAAAATCCTGTTGGATTAGTGCTCCTAAAGCAATATAGACCAAAATAGTTACAGTGTAAAAAGGGCATCTTGCACTGCTTTATTTTATACGTGAATTTTTGCAGGTTATAGCTAGCAGATGGCAAACCACCAACCACTTAGGGGACCGTCATTAATGGGATTAAACTAGTTTAAGAACATGCCATACGACTTTTAAGTGATTTATGAAGAACACTTGGGCACTCTAACCCTTTTAAAGTTTGCGCAAGAGTAGCATAACCACTGGCGGAGGAAGAGGAGTGAGGGGAATGCACCGTCCCTGGTGGGGTGTCATCGCGGCTGCCCCCCTGCCTGCGCTGGGCGCCATGCCCCTGCAGGCAATTTGCTACACCCCCAGGACATGCGCCATGCCCCCAGGACATGCGCCAGTCCCGCCCCACCTGCTCTCCACCCCCCGGTGCCAGAACATGAAGCTCCACCACTGAGCATAACATTCCTGTCCTGTGTGGCAGAATACTGCCATCATTTGTGATTGCTGGTTATGCATTAAGGAAAACACTACCCAAATTCTCGCCCAGATGACAATTTCTTTTTAATTGCATAGCCCTCTGGATTTAAAACAGCAGTCCATAAATATGTTTCTCCCTGTACCAGTTTCACGACAGGTTTAGTGGCTTTTCCTCTTTGTCGCAGGACTAAACTATGAAAGGCAAGGATGGCTACGATAAGTACTTCTAGGCTGCTGTATACTGAGAGCAAAGTAAGGAAGGTGCTGGTTGGAGACTGTTTCTGTGCTTGAAGATACAGAAACTCCTTAACAGAAGAATGAAACCAAACTTTGGCACCACTGAGGTGAAATTCACAACTTCATACAATGGTCAGTTTCACGCTTCTGTTGAGCTCAACCAGCTGGCCCAGAGGAATCAGATTCATCAAGGGAGGTGGAATTAACAGGAAGGTGAAAGAGATGGTGAGTTTGACTCTCCTGCTAAGGACTGGAAACTAGCCGAGTGCAGACAAGCTGATTGGGAAAAGTGAAATGTGATCACTAGATGTTTTATGTAGACAAGCTGAGAATAGTACCAGTTGAGGGGACAGGGGGTGGAGAGAATCGCACTTAGACACAGACATATGCATATGTGCTCATAATTTGGGTATAAGATGTTCAACTTTCCACTGCATGACACAGAAAAGATAAAGCTTCTAATAATCTGAAAGCGTAAGAAAAATGATGGTACGTTATTGACATACTGACGCACCTAATTATGTTTAGAGAACTGCAGAGGTTTCTCATATCTAAAGGGACTTTCTGCTTGTTTTTCTTGAACTATTGCCCTCCGTTCTTCGTAGCAAACTGATTTTGAAATGAAGGAAACTTTGAAATGAGCAATCCATGATATGGCATTAGAGAGGGGCGTCAACTGTTTCAAGAACAAAAGTCCTTCTGATGATGTTCAAGCCTCTGGACAAATAGCTATTTGGATGACAACAACTATTAATTTATCTACTATGTATTTATCTGTGGGAGTTGTTTGTTTGCATTTGGACACCTCTTAGGATATCATAATCAATTTTTGCATGATTGTCCCTGAGATCAAGGAGCTGATGTTCATCTGTATTATTTGGCTCCAACTGGATGCCATTTTGAATCAAGATGGTAGATTGAACATTTCAGTACTGCATTGATTTTAACCACTGATTTCAAATTCTTTGGTTTCTTAGAATTCCTCAGCAATGCTGGACACTAGTGCATCATAATGTTTGGAAGAGCTAAAAGTCCATTTAACATGCTTCACTTGGCATCTGTGCTTCAGACTGTGTACTAGAAGGCTACATTTCTGCTGTACCAAAATGCTGTTTGTGCTCGAAGTTCAGTTCAAATATCTCTGTAAGCCTATTCCACTTAACTAAACCACATAAAAGCCAAAGAACAAAACACATCTTTTCAGACTGTAGATGACACGCATGTGTTATTTTTTTTCTTTTCACACGTAGAAACTAATCTCTGTATAGTAAATTAGCATATTAGAAAGGAAGTATCAGGCACGCTAAATTAGAAACATGACGACAGCTTCATTGACTACATGCAGATAACTTTTTACATGGGACAAGAGGCATTTTTAAAAAATGAACTCTGCCCTCACTATATATACCACAATAACGTGCAGTCTGGCTGTAAAACTGCAGAGAGCTGAGACCATTTCCAACCTATCTTCAAGAAAACAAGTGGCATCTCAAAAATGGGTTTGTGAATCACACACCCCCTCATAAACTTAACCAAATAGAGGTGAAAGGATAGCTCTACTGAAGACTACTAAACAGAAAGAAGTGAAAGGACACGACAGCTTTTGACCATTTAATATGCTTTTTTCACCAGACCTCACGTATCTCGTCTTTTGTGGTGCAGAAGTGGAGGATGTGCGACAAATCTTCCTCATACTTTTCAGCTTTGGAATCCCAGTTCACGCTGTCAGACTCAAGGGTCATGAGCTGCTGCTGCAGGTTCTTTACAGAAACATTAAAGGAATTCTAGAATGAGATGCAGAAATCTGGCTGAAAAAGGTGGCATCAGGGGCTGCAAACTGACCTGCAACACTATTTGTTATAATAATAATAATAATAATAATAATAATAATAATAATAATAATAATAATAATTTATTATTTATACCCTGCTGTGCTGCCCATCTGGCTGGGCTTCCCAAGCCACTCTGGGCGGCTTCCAAAAAAAAATTTAAAATATTAAAATACTGTAATACATCAAACATTAAAAGCTACATTACTTCAGTTTTGTTATTGTCTTTTATTTAAAAAAACCCTTCAATTTAAAATTAACCTATTTTACAGTAAGATTATGTTCTTCCAAGAGGTTGATGTGGTAACATTCTGGCAAGATTTGAAAATATGGGGTTCACTTCTGCATCTGCCTAAAAAAGGCGTGAAGCTTGACATTGGCATAAACTTGGGGAAATATATTCCCACCAGATTGTTCTAGTTAACTGTCTGATTTTTGTATTCTGAACCTGCTACAGTATCTTCTTTTTTTGTGTGGTACCGCTTTGAGGGGTAGGAGTGAATCATGTGGCTATGTCATGGAAGATACAGACAGAGAATCCCTCTGGACAAAGAAAACATGCCTCGTTGCTAATACTGAATGCAGAGGAGCAACTGAGCACTGGGTCTTTGAAAGAAATTATAATCTATCATTTTGTTATTTTTATTGTGTTGTTACCATTGTGTACTCTTTATATTAGGCCCTCTATCAAACTGTACATTGAGGTACAATAGAAACATGCTTATTTGGTTTAAATGCCTGAGTCTAGTTCTACATTAGCCTTTCTTGAATGCTGAGGAAGTAATAGAGGAATATACAATTATGTGATGCTTGCTGAGCGATCCTGGCATTTAATCTCTCAGCCTGAAGGGATTTGGATGTTGCCTTTGGGTTAACTTGTAAATAGCCTAGCTCAGTCATAGAAATTGTCATATTATACAATATGGGAAAATAGGCAATTGTCAGGTTCAATCTCTGGTATCCTTCTAAATCTGTTGTAAACAGCCCAACCCAGAAGTAATGGAGAAAAGGAAGCACCATGCCCCGTTATTATCCCTGCTTTCTTCCACTGCTAGGGCCGTTCTGTTGACTTACAGGATGTTGCACTGCTGAAATTATATCCATTCCAAGAGTGAGTGCCAATTTGTACAGGTGCCTGATATGTGCGTGCTTCTCCTGAGCATTATTCAAGTGAATCTTAGCATGTGGAGTGTCGCTGGGCACATCTTTCGCTTCAGGGATCTTCAGTCCTCCTGATTTTATGAGGCCTTCAAGCTGAGGAGATTAACGTATTATGTTTCGTTAACAACCATTCTTCTGTCTCTCCACTTTACAGTCACATGCCATTATGTCTAAGCTCAAGACATACACAAATTTGGATCTGAATCCAGAGTTAGGAGCTGGTGTATGCTTTAGTATGGTTATTATATAGTCATAGGTGCTTTGTTTAATGTGTTCATTTATGGGACACAGAATACACATGCAAGAGAACTTCTGAGGTTAAATAAATTCTTGCCAGGTTAGAGGTGACTATACTCACTTCCTCTTTGACATGATGGAATTTGATAGTCTTGTTGAAAATGTCATCATATTCTGCCATCTTTTCCTTTATCTCTTTATGGAGATGAATAAGCTCACTTACTTTCTCAGATTTTTCCATGTCAGGCACGCCTTTCAAGCTCAGCTGCTCTGATAACTTTAATGTGTATTCCACCTCAGCATTGAGTTGCTAACAAATCAGATGCAAGAAGATTATTGAAATTTAAAAGGGAAACACACATATAATCCAAGCAAATCACTTCTTCCTTCTTTTCTGAATGTGGAGTTCACACCTAGCCTGTGAATCCCCACCCCACCCCCAATTTCCAAAGCTAAGCCCTAACAGGCATAGGCAAACTCGGCCCTCCAGATGTTTTTGGGACTACAACTCCCATCATCCCTAGCTAACAGGACCAGTGGTCAGGGATGATGGGGACTGTAGTCCCAAAACATCCAGAGGGCCGAGTTTGCCTATGCCTGGATTAAGATCTGAGTATCTGCCTAAATTCTGCCCCACCTTTTGCATTCATGTTAAACCGGGAGTTGTCTGCTTGCTTACTTGTTGTATCCCATTGTTCTGAAAGATGGGCACATTCAAAAGAAGGACTTTTAATTCAAGATTAAATTTGTCCTCTCAGTAGCAATGGAGAAATCAGTCCATTTCTCCTCCAGGCCACTTTTGTATGTACTCATTCATAAGACTGTCATGCCATGTGTCTGCATTAATCTCTGATTTAAAAAGCAAAACAAAACACCAATCTGCATGAAAATTTGCATCGACATCCAGATTTAAATATGTATTTTCTAAATGAATTTTCTCTTCATGGTTTTATACAATTTTGTTTCAGCTGAGATGTGAAACCCAAGTGGGCAGCTAACTTCTGATCTGCACATTAGTCCAGGGTGTGTGAAGCAAGACATTTCAGATCAGAATTCTCAGGAAAATATCTCAAGCATCCCTAACTTCTCATCTATTCTCTATATAAAGCAGATTATGGCAGAATGAGGTGGATTGTCTGGCACCTGTCTCAGGGTTTAGGCAGAAAGGGAAAACCAGAAGCTGGAAGATGCCTGCCCAGGTTTAAATCCCTCCTGAAAAATTTAATCTCAGACTTTTATTTCTGTTTGTTTTTTTGTTGTTTTTCTTCCTTCTTTCAAGCATGCAAAATATAACTGGGGAATGGTTTTGTGACATTTCTGCCACGTAAGCTAATTTCCCCCCACTTCCTTTCCACACAAAATGCTATGTTCAATACAAACTTTATAAACAGCTTCTAGATAACTATTTCCATAATAAATAAATAAATAATAAAATAAACTGACACATTTTTCAACTTCGTGCAAAACAGTTTCATAAACTTATACATGTGCACCCATCCACAATACCAAAAATGTGAAGTTCTCTCTGTCACAAAATTATTCAGCACAGCATTTCTGCTGAATTTAACATGGAGTGAAAAGCTTGCTTTAGATACTTGTAGGAGCAAGCGCTTAGAAATGATTTGTTTCACACAGGGCGTGATGTGCTTAATTTCTCTTCTCACCTGAAACCGTGGCTTCATATGGTTAAATTTATTTTGCAGTTCTATAAGTACTGAGAGGTTACTCCCAAGATCAAGTGCTGTCGTAGACCTGAGCGCCTCTTGAAGAATGCTTAAGCTTTGGGTAGTCTACAATAAATAAATACAGATATGGTAATACATGCTGTTGAAGTAAGAAAAGGATCAGGATGTTTTTGCAAAAATGCAAAATAAATCTCTATAGTATACAGTACTGGAACAGTGAATGAAAACCTACACATCTTAAAAGGACACTCTCATATAAATGCAATATTGTGTGCACAGCAAGTGCTTTACCACTGAGCTGTTTTTAAATGAAATTGTTCCATGTTTCGCTGCTCCTGCCCAACTGTTTTTCATATATATATGTTTGGAAACATATTACGTATTTTGTGTTTTATGTTTTATGCTGTAAACTGCCCTGTGGTCTCTTGATGAAGGGTGCCCATTCAACCACTTCTATCTGAGGAACCCAGACTTGCAAAGTGCCATAAAATGTTCAGTTGCGTCCCAAGCCCCCCCCCTGAAAATAACTTCACACTGACACGTAATTTTAGTTTAAGTTATTGGGCAAAATTTAGGGCACAACTTTATTGACTGCAGCAAAGTGAGCAGTGTTGGCTTAGGCATTGGCAACAGACTATAACTGACTCCTCTCTCTGTCTGAAAGGGTAAACACCAAATGAGGGAGCAACATCGATGAAGACCAATGAAGCTCACCCTGGGGTTCCTGTGGTCCTGGCATGGCCCTAGCCCCTCAAGGGGACTTCGGACGAGATCCGGGACCCCCAGATTCCTTTACCGGAATACCCTTATTCATGGAGAAGAAGAAGATTTTGGATTTGATATCCCGCTTTATCACTACCCGAAGGAGTCTCAAAGCGGCTAACATTCTCCTTTCCCTTCCTCCCCCACAACAAACACTCTGTGAGGTGAGTGGGGCTGAGAGACTTCAGAGAAGTGTGACTAGCCCAAGGTCACCTAGCAGCTGCATGCGGAGGAGCGGAGACGCGAACCCGGTTCCCCACATTACGAGTCTACAGCTCTCAACCACTACACCACACTGGCCGCACCTCCCTTCCCACACACTTCAATAAGCCAATACCAAACCGCCAAATCTTACAAAGTTGTGACGATTGCTAAGGGGGTAGGCGAAAACCAAATGGCTACATCCAATCTGCCAAATGGAAAAATTCCTACCCAACCCCTGCTCCAAAGCAGGTGACCCAATCCAAAGCAAGGCCAAATTAACAGTACCTAAAATTAGGGAGGGAGGGTGGGTGTTCGGCAGCACGATGCAAGTTCCCCCAGTTACGCCGCGCTGCCACTTTTATAGGCCCCAGGAATCGCGGCAACTGCCCTGATTGGCCGAAACAGCCTGGCGGGATCCCGGGGCCCAACGGTTAAGGCTTGAGCCATGCCTGGCAACAACTCTCCCAGTGGGAGTGGCTTAGGGTCCCGCGACAACCAGGACCCTCATTAAAAGGATCCCATTTCCAAATCTGTATGAAGTCATTATTTTGGTGTGGTGGCACCTATGCTTTGGAACGCCTTGTCTATTTTATTTATTTGCTTTGGCAGGCAACCTTCATATTGTTCTAAACACATTTAGAAACCTTATTTATTTCAGCAATTCTAGACACACGTGTGCACATTTTTAAAACAAAAAATAAGATATGCTAATTTTGTGTGGAGTTTATTGAAAATTATCTTGCTGTTTTTCGTTATGAGCATCTCTTAGAGAGTTTTCTGATTAAGCAGCCTATACATTTTAAAATACCTAATACAATAAAAAATGTACTGCCATTAGGAATAAAGAGGGGTTGTTTTAAAAGTTCAACTACTGTAGTTTATTATCCTCCTGAATATGCTTTGCTCGTTCAGGATATTTCTTACTCGTGACAAGTATTGATTTTGATTCGGGGCCTGTTAAGTGTTTCTCTGATCAACTTAGACAAAATCAAAATACCGTATTTTTTGCTCTATAAGACTCATTTTTTTCCATTCTAAAAAGTAAGGGGAAATGTGTGTGCGTCTTATGGAGCGAATGCAGGCTGTGCAGCTATCCCAGAAGCCAGAACAGCAAGAGAGATTGCTGCTTTTGCTGCACAGCGAACCCTCTTGTTCTGGCTTCTGAGATTCAGAATTTTTTTTCCTTCTTGTTTTCCTCCTCCAAAAACTAGGTGCGTCTTATGGTCTGGTGCGTCTTATAGAGCGAAAAATACGGTAACGGGTAGACCGTAAGACACCATAAAAACCGCAAGCAGAAAGTCAGGAACAATCACATATTCTTCACTTACTGTTTTAAATTGTTCATTAAATTTCCCACACTGCTGCTTGATGGATTTCACTTGATTCATATTAAGTTTCCACGTTGCCCACAGCTGTGTCAATTCTTCCTTCTCTTTGTTCAGAATATCAATAGTATGTTCAGTTACTTGCACAACACTTCCCACATTGAGTATTAGATTCTCGTTTATCTGTTGAATGAAGAATTACGAAACTTCAATATTTTTTTCTGAGGGGGGTGGAATCTAATTTTTGATACTTCCAAATCCCCATAATAGTAAGAGCCAAGAAAAAGCCAAAATTTCCTTCAGCCTCCACTTTTAAGATACCAAGAACTCCCACTTTGTGGTATAGAAAAGGAAGAGAAATCTGAACCCTTTCTCTTCCATAATATTTTATTGCACATGGAAACAAAGCCCATGAAGTCTATGATGCCAGCCTTATCCCTAACCTAACTAGCTTATTTCCCCTTTTTGCCATACTTCTCTTCGATGTTGGATAAATAAGCAAACAATCTCTCTTCTAAGCTTCCCTTCCTTGAATTCTTACTTGTGTATGTGATTTCTCAATTGTAAGGTTAATCCACTCTTCATTGATGTTGGCCCCTTACTTGTGATACTCAGATGGCTTCCTTGCTTTTCTCTATTAGTCCATCTAGCCCAATATAATCTACGGTGATTGCCAGCTGTATCTGGAGATACCTGGGATTGAACCTAGGACATTTTATCCACAGCACACATGCTCTACCTGTGAGCTGTCTTTTGAGAAATGGTTCCATGTTTCCCTGATCCTTCCCAGATATTTTCAATATGTATATGTTTGGAAATATTTTGAGGGAAATGGTGCCAAGATTTTTAATGGCGGTCAATGCTGAAGTCAGCGAATAAAGCATTGCTGAGAGACTCACCATGTTTACTAAATTTAGAAAGTCATGTCCCATGTCTTGAGTGGAAAGAATCTTCTTTAAAACCATCTGCCACTGGTCGTCAGCTGACTGTAGCAAAGCCTCATTTTTAGCTTCGCTATCTTCTTGCACGGCCTCCGTTATATAGAATTCCTTCAGCCTCTGAGCATCACCTCCGACCTAAAGGGGTAGAAATGAGTGTAGGTAACCTGTACATTTATGTTGGAGTTTCTCTGTGATTAACTCTGGCCTGTATAATAGCTGAATCCCTTCACTGAAGTCAACGGAAAGTAAATACAGTGGTACCTCCTGTTACATACGCTTCAGGTTACAGACGCTTCAGGTTACAGACTCCGCTAACCCAGAAATAGTACCTTGGGTTAAGAACTTTGCTTCAGGATGAGAACAGAAATCGTGCTCTGGGGGCGCAGTGGCAGCAGGAGGCCCCATTAGCTAAAGTGGTGCTTCAGGTTAAGAACAGTTTCAGGTTAAGAATGGACCTCCAGAACAAATTAAGTACTTAACCCAAGGTACCACTGCAAAGCAATTGTTCAACAACTCACTATCTTATTTGTTGTTCGTTTTGAAATTAATTTCATCCTTAGTTAGTTCAAATGGAAAGGGATGCCATGCCAATTTTTTCCCAGTTTCACTACTCCAGACTTCAGAAAACTGGGAACAGGTGGGGATTTATCTTTGTAAAACTCTGGGCACTTCGTAGTCTCTTCTGAGATAATTTTATTCCATTTAAAGGGACTTTGCTCAAGTGCATCACGGGTAGATCCTTTTTAAACAGCCACTATATAATTATTTCCTGCGAGGGCTGATGATCCTTTAAATGAGCTTACTGTGTACTCTCCAATTCTCTGCGCCGTCAGAAGTCTCAGGGGCAGCATTTACTAGGGTATGGCTCCCTTTGGTGGAGGCCTCGTCACTAGCAATGCCAAGTGTTTTTGTAATATCTGATTTACTTGCACACTAAGTGGGGTGTCATTGTCAGTGGAGGCTTTTACACTGCTAGTGGCCTAGTGAGGCAGCAGACCTCCTAACTGCAATCAGATTTCTAGAGAGGTGTACCTGCCATGTCCCACCGTGCTTTCAGGGTTCAGCTCTCTGTCTCTGGGTGTTTCCAGATGACCTACTTATTTATCATTCGTCCTAATTATTATTATTTTTTGGCAGGGAGGTTACATGATGGCTTTCTCCAGTGTATTCCCCCATCATTCATCTTATTGCAAAAAGTTTGATCTTTTAAGAAAGTGGGCTTCAATTGTGAAACCTGAATTTGCCAGAATGTAATTGAATCCCACCTTGAAAACAGAGACTGTTTGAAAGTACCCTCTGTATCATTCTGTTTTCCTGTTTCTCTCATGCTCTCAAAGTGTAGTTGATTTTGGTAGTTTTCACACTCAGTCACATACACTCTCCTCTCAAATCAGGGAATCACCTTCTCATAGCTTTCACATTCAAATAGTTCCACAGATCTCTGAATCAAGAAACCATATTTTAACAGCCAATTCCTAGACAGAGGCATTCGCTGAGTACTAAAGTCACATCTGCCAGTCATTCTGGTCCTTCAAGAGACTTTTGTCAAATCTTAGACTCTGACCAAATATAGTCTTAGAACAAAACCACTGCAATAATTATTTCCCCCTGCCAGGGATGCCAACTTGAATATAGTCGTACCTCGAAAATCGAATGGAATCCATTCCAGAAGTCCGTTTGACTTCCAAAATGTTTGGAAACCAAGGTGCAGCTTCTGATTGGCTGCAGGAAGCTCCTGCAGCTAATCGGAAGCCATAGAACCCATGCCAGACATTTGGGTTCCAAAGAACGTTCTCAAACTGGAACACTCACTTCCAGGTTTGCGGCATTCAGGAACCAAAACATTCGACTCGCAAGGCGTTCCGACTTCTGAGCTATGACTGTAAAATATGGGGGGGGCAGGCAAGCCCTGCCCCGCATAACCGATCACATGATGTGGTGCACACACACCATTTGAATGGCAATGCCCATCAACTGGGGCATATTTTCTTGGGGGTGCTGAAGACCCCTTGGCCCCTAGAAGTTGGTTACTATGCCACCTACAATACTCAGATAACCATCTCATAGGTACTTGGGGAGCTCGTAGTTTATTGCATTACGTTCTAAACAACATTGGTCCGTACCACCTACACAAGTGTGAGCAACCTGTGTCCCTCTGTCTAATTTTATGTGGGTAACAAGGAGGGAGGATGGCAGAAACTGAGAATGAGAGAAAGAAAAGCATCTATTTTGGGCTGTGGACCCACCCACCGCTGGCTTCCACTGACCCCAGCCCCCTTCACCAATGGCATGCAGCCCCTGACAGATTACCCCGAGGGAATATGACTCTCGAGTGGAGGGGGAAAGTACCTCATCGGATGACTTCAAAAATTCTACATACGGCTTCAGGATTTCCAGTTTTGAACTAATATTTCTGTTAAGTGTTGTCAGTTCTTCATTCAGGAGATCAGTTTTGTTAGAGAAAACGGCCACTTCTGTGGTTTCCAGTTCTTCCATCTCTTTAAAAATTCTCACAGCTAATTCCAGTTCAGTTGCCATCTCCTACAGCAGCATAAACAGAGAAATATAAGATGCAATGTACACATTCGAATTTGCCTAACCAAAACTGGGCCACTCCTTGAAGATTTGCAACTCATCTATACCCCTCCCTCAGGTCAGAAAAAACCAAAACAACTCCCTCTGCATAAACAATTTTAGGATATTAGCGATGGCAAAAAGTGTTTCCACTTGTGCGGAGTGGAATAACCATTCCCCTCTCCCCGCCAAGATTTCCTGTATCTACCACAGCACTTCCTGAGGGTTGGAGGACCCTAAGCATTATGGGATATGTCGCCAAGGTCTGTAGTAGGTTTGAGTGGGTGGGAGTTGTGATGGCAGATTTAAATAAAAAGCAAAAATTAAAGTATAATATCACAATATTGAAAAATAATATGAAATGTGCTTCATATTAATTCTTCCAGCACCATGTCTCTAAAAGGTAAAGGGACCCCTGACCATTAGGTCCAGTCGTGGCCGACTCTGGGGTTGCAGCACTCATCTCGCTTTATTGGCCGAGGGAGCCGGCGTACAGCTTCCAGGTCATGTGGCCAGCATGACTAAGCCGCTTCTGGCGAACCAGAGCAGCACACGGAAACGCCGTTTAGCTTCCCGCCAGAGTGGTACCTATTTATCTACTTGCACTTTGATGTGCTATCGAACTGCTAGGTTGGCAGGAGCAGGGACGGAGCAATGGGAGCTTACCCCTTTGTGGGGATTCGAACCACCGACCTTCTGATTGGCAATGTCTCTAAGCAACCATAAAAAAGCAATTTTAAAATCAGTCTTGCTAAAACATTTCTTGCATTGCAGGGGGTTGGGATAGATGACCCTTCCAACTCTATGATTACAGCTTTCATCCCAGCCAGCAGGGATAATGGGAGTTGTAATCAGGCAGCTTCTAGAGGACCACAAGTTCCTTATCCCTGGCGTAATGGGGCTCTGTTCATTGCAAGATTCTTCACTGGTGTGCAGGACTGGTGTAGAAAAGCAAGCCATTTCTGAAATACCTGGGGAAATTTGCACAGTAATAACATATGGCTCAACACCGGGTTTTAAAAAACAACAACATGCAGTGTAAAAAAGTATTTTACCTTAGTTTGATTTGCCAGCTCTAAGTATTTGTTCAGGACTTTCTCTGATTCAGGGACAGATGATCCAGGATTTATTGCAGCTGAGACTATTGGACCAACGTTCTTAATCTTTGTAGAGGCCTTTGGTTTTGAATAAAAAGAACCAGTTAAAAACATTGAACTACTAATTTGCATGCCACCAAGGCTTGTTTTGGACATAGTGGCATAATTAAGGGCTAGAAGTCTTCACTGTGATGTAGGTATAAGCATTCCACAGGTAGAGAAGTTTTGATAGGGGAGTGCTTTCAGATAAGTGATTCTCCCACATGCGTTGTAACATGGCACAGTTCTTTGAAAGAGTATGCCATGTGTCACCACATATATTTGAGTTAGTAAAAATGACACCATATAGTTAAAAATGAAGGCATGTTCAACTGTTCCTTTTTGTGGGACAGAGATTTTGCATATGCACGATTAAGACTACAAAGACATATATGCTGAAATGCCTAACCTCTAACTACATTTCCAGCATTACGATTCAAACACATATTAGTTACTGTTTCATTAGCCAAGTAGTAAAAAGTAGCCTGGATAACTAATTTCACAAACCTCTCTTCCCTTCATAAGAACACTCTCTTCATTTTTAAACTGAGTACATTTTTGAGTCTTTGGCCTTATGGCTTGTGGACGTAATTGCGCATCATGCACATAAATTTACATTTGTGACAGCATGAATGGAAAAAATAGCCATGATGGCTTAGCATATAGAATTATATTGTATATATAGCCATTATGAGGATTCATTCCTGTTGCACACTTTTAGAAGCATCTAAATTGGATTAAGCTGTGTCTACCGAATGCCAGGGTTTATTTTAGCATGCAGCAAATATTTCATAGGGCTCTATGCTAGTAGAGAACTGTACTAGAAAACACCTATTAAGGTTATAAAGGGTAGTCACATTCCCCATAGAAGCAAGAAGCATTCATTATATCTCAAATTTCAGAAAGCATTCCCCAATTTTGTGAATGTCTTTTTTTTTTTTTTACAACAATGATCAAAAGCAATTTTTTCCCCACTTGTAAGACAGGTATTAGGTGGTACTCTGCATAAATGAAACACAATCTGCATAATTAATTCGGTATAAAACAATTGTTTTCAATGAAGGGCTTCAGGATGTTTCTACAATAACAGTGAGAGTGAAGTCCTGGCAGGGCAATAGAAGCTGATGGGACACTTTGAAAGGGAAACAGGCTCTGTGTTCAGTGCAGCTGTTCTCTCCCCACCCAACAAGGTTGGACATGGAAGACCAACTAGACCTGAGAGAGACTCAGACCACTTATACACCCTACCTTTAAAGCACAAATGAAGCCCATTCATTCCCTCAAAAAAGAAGAAGAAGAGGAGTTTGGATTTGATACCCCGCTTTATCACTACCCGAAGGAGTCTCAAAGCGGCTAACATTCTCCTTTCCCTTCCTCCCCCACAACAAACACTCTGTGAGGTGAGTGGGGCTGAGAGACTTCAGAGAAGTGTGACTAGCCCAAGGTCACCCAGCAGCTGCATGTGGAGGAGCGGAGACGCGAACCTGGTTCACCAGATTACGAGCCTACCACTCTTAACCACTACACCACACCAAGAATTCTGGGCGCTGTATTTTACCTCTCACAGAGATACAATTCCCAGCAACCCTTAAACTACAGTGCCCAGAATTCCTTGAGTGGTGAAATGTGCTTTGAATGCATTCTCCATGTTTAATTACTTGTTTCTGTGTTCTTTTTTATTATCATGTTTCAACCTATTCTCCTCTTTTTTCTTTCTCTACTCTGAATATCTTTCCTCATGGATCAATTTCCTTTGTGGTTTCAGTGTTTAAAGTGGAATATTATATATATTTATTCTTTTAATTGAATTTTGTTCATATTCTGCTTTTTCGGCTCACAGGCCACTATATATATATAGAAGCTTGTGATCCGAAAAAGCTGAATATAAACAAAATCCAATTAAAAGAATAAATAAATGAGAGCACAGACATTTCCTGGACTGAAGTGAGAGAAAGAGAGCAATACCTGATAGAAATCTGGAGGGAAGCACGTTTGCCTGCAGGAATTTGTGAGATCTTGTGACATATTTAGGTATACTGTGCATTTAAATCTGTTTTGTATATATACTAGGAGCCCGGCACGTAGCATTCCTCAGGAATTCTTATAAACCAAAAAACTGGTGCAGTTTTGAAATCAATGGTTAAAATCAATGCAGTTTTTTAAAGCTGGAGTCCACCATCTTGATTCAACATGGTGTCCAATTGTATCCAAACATAGGTGAAAACCTGAACCTTGATCCCAGGAACCTTCATACAAAATTTGGCTACAGTACCTTAAGAGGCATCCAAGCAGATATACAACTTTCAAAAATATATAGTGGATCTCACTGAAAAATCACACTGTCCAATAAAATTGGACTTCAATTCCTGTTTATCATTCAGTTATATTTATCAGAATGGGTTGCATGTTTTCATATACCTTCTTGAGATAATTGTCTAAGGAGGTGGTTAAGTGCTGTTTTTCTGAGGCAAGTTCCTTGTAAGCAGTACACTGTTTGAGCAGCCCATCTACTCTTTTGTTAATGCAGTTTACCATTTCCTGAACACCAGTCATCCAAGAACTGAAGGCAGAAACAAAATGACAGTTAGCATTTTTGCTGGTAGGTAGGATTATAGGAGGCAGATTAAAACAATTCTGATCTTTTGCACAGCTAGCCTTTGGAAAACCAACAATAATGTTAATTTGCAGCAAAACAGAGAAACTAGGACATGTACATTTGTGGATTTTGTTCTAACACTTTCCCTTCCTCAAATGAGTTCCTCTCCAGAACTTGTGAGGAAACAAATATGAACAAATTTACGTCAATTAAGTAAACCTATCAAAATGTGACCCTGAATAAAAAGACAGAATACGGCTGCTAGACTGGTGACTGGGCGCGGCCACCAAGACCACATAACACCAGTCTTGAAAGACCTACATTGGCTTCTAGTACGTTTTCGAGCACAATTCAAAGTGTTGGTGCTGACCTAAATGGCCTCGGCCCAGTATACCTGAAGGAGCATTTCCACCCCCATCATTCAGCCTGGACACTGAGGTCCAGCGCCAAGGGCCTTCTGGCGGTTCCCTCACTGCGAGAAGCGAAGTTACAGGGAACCAAGCAGAGGGCCTTCTCGGTGGTGGCGCCTGCCCTGTGGCACGCCCTCCCATCAGATGTCAAAGAAAAACCACTACCAGACTTTTAGAAGACATCTGAAGGCAGCTCTGTTTAGGTAAGCTTTTAATGTTTGACGGACTATTGTATTTTAATATTTTCTTGGAAGCCGGTCAGAGTGGCTGAGGAAACCCAGCCAGAAGGGTGGGGTATAAAATAATAATAATAATAATTACCATTGGCGGGAAATTGCAGCATATGAAACAACTTGTATTTCTTCCCCATCACTTCCCCTTGCCTCAGTGAATTTGGGGGAAAGGGGCTGTGAGGAATGCTTTCCAGAATGTGAGGAAGAGAATTCATCCACTGAGAATCACCCTGGATTCAATCCTAATGAATGGTCAAGCTCATAAAAGCCAGGGTTGCATTTCCTCATTTTCAGGATTTGCCTTATTTCTGCCTAAAAACTCCCCACGTTCCCCTTGATCAGTGCTCATGTGGAAAAGGAGTATTCTGACCTGCTTAGGACCATGTAATTTCCCAGCAATAATTGATACCTATGAGGCAACTCCTAAATGTGTATGGGATTCTTCACTTACATCCTTAACTTACCTGTGGGCATCTCCTTTGCTAAGCAAGGTTTGTCCCTTCTTCAAGGCATCAGCTGATCCTTCTGTAATCTCTTTCTTCAGTTCCTCATGTTTTATTGCCAAGAGAGGCAAGCTTATTCCTTCAGAGTTAAGAAGCTTAAGGGAGGCCTCTACATTTCTAAGTACGTCACACGCCTATCAAAACAAATACAGTTTTTGAAAAGTAAAAGACGGGCCTTTTAAATAAAACATATTACAAAACAGTTTTTCTTCAACTCAGCATAGAAACCATTTTGTTTTAAGAATTTATACCCCGCTTTTTACCATCTGAATCCCAAGGTGGCTTACAAAACACATCCAAAATTTAAAACACAAATTAAGCACCAGAGATTGAAATGTCAGAGCAGATTCATGGTGCAAAGTCCTTCTGGAATAAAATAGTTTTAACCAGGCTTCTGAAATTCAGCAGGGATGATTGAGGCTTGCTTGATTTCTACTGTGATTGAGTTCCATAGAGTTGGGCCCACTACCCTGAAGGCATGACACCATGTTGTTCCATAGTTTTGGAACAAGTTCCCATATGCTGGCTCCTACCAAATCTGCATGCACAAAGGAGGCTCTGCTCCTGATCAAGTCCTTATATGAAGCACCTTCAGCTGTGCACACTGCTCTCCTTAGCAGACAGGGAACTGAAGGAGTCATAGGTCAGTGGCTGGGCACTTGCTTTACGTTCATAAAGTTCTAGGCTCAATTTCTGGTGTTTTCCATAAAAGAACCTCAGGTAGAGGGCAGGGAAGGTCTCTCAAATGTGGTGGAGACCATTGGCAGTCCGAATATACTGAGCCTGATGGGCCAATGCACAGTCAGTATTGAGCACATCCATATGTCCATGAGGCTACAGGGGCAGCACCAGACAAGATAGACAGCACTGTCAGTTCTTACAACGCCAACCATTTATTTATGAAAGGGAACATTGAATCCAGATTCTCTCCTCCCTGGTGAACTAGTGCTGCTAAAGCTGAGAGCACAGATATCTTGTTACATGGCAAGAGTCTCATGTACAGCAGAAACCTGTAAAGCAACTTGCTGCTGAGAGTAATGGCAACTGGACTGGGGCCTTCAGTTTAAAAATGCTCTTTAGTTAAATGTCAGAAACCAAATTATCGGCTTCTCGGCTTCCCGGTGCACATTTTTCTTTTTCTGAGTATCTCTGCCTTCAGTTATGAGGGAAATGTCTGAATTGCTGTATTACCAAAAAGATGATGAAGTGAGAATGTGGGGGAAAGTATCTTCAGTCCTTTTTACAGCAAAAAAATAAAATAAAAATGGATGCTTGTTTGACTTTCAAAAATGACCAAGAGAATGATCAAAACAAAAAAAATTCCTTCCAGTAGCACCTTAAAGACCAACTAAGTCAGTTCTTGGTATGAGCTTTCGTGTGCATGCACACTTCTTCAGATACAATGTCCTATTTTTTCCAGGACACTTGTAGGGTATGGAATCTATGTATGTAAATTAGCATGTGCAAGAAGTGTGCATGCACACGAAAGCTCATACCAAGAACTGACTTAGTTGGTCTTTAAGGTGCTACTGGAAGGAATTTTTTTTGTTTTGACTATGGCAGACCAACACGGCTACCTATCTGTAACAAGAGAATGATGTCTGAAGAAGAAAAATGGATGGGGTGGGGGATATAATGACAGGATTATCACTTCGAGAGAAGACAGCAGCAGTGGAGGGTGAGCCAGTTTATGTAATTTCCCTTCTCAAACCCTAGAATTGTAGGTGATGGTGAGTATTATATTAGCCTTTTTTAAACAAAAGTGACTTCAAGCCACTCACAACAATAAAATTACCAGTCAGTTTTGAAAAACTCAGGAACCTTTGGGTAAGAACTCTAGGCGGTATACAACTATATAGGTCCCATAGTGCAGGCTGGACAATGAAACTTCCCCTCCCCCTCTGCACTCCCCCCAAAAAAAAATCTGTTGTGAGTTTCTCCTCAACCTTCCAGAGCAGATTTAGGCAGCACATGACAAGAGGAGAGGGAGTGGAAATCCCATTGGCAGAGCCAAAAATGCTTATGTTGGGCTAGTAGAGCTGTTTACTTGGATACCATTCTCTGGACTTCATGACATAAACCATACTAGTAATGAAGTTTGTTCTTCGAAAGGTACTGGATGCAGACAGGGAAAGATCTCTACCTGAAATGGCTTGCTGGAAGAGGAAGGTCTTCAGCAGAAAAGACAACATTGAACTCAGTAGAAATTACAGTGGTACCTCAAGTTAAGTACTTAATTCCTTCCGGAGGTCCGTTCTTAACCTGAAACTGATCTTAACCTGAAGCACCACTTTCGCTAATGGGGCCTCCTGCTGCTGCCGCGCCACTGCTGCATGATTTCTGTTCTCATCCTGAAGCAAAGTTCTTAACCCAAGGTATTATTCCTGGGTTAGCAGAGTCTGTAACCTGAAGCGTATGTAACCTGGGGTACCACTGTACTTCCTTGCAAAGACGGATAGGGTCGGGTTGTAAGACTGGTCACAGATGACCTGCTCTAAAGCCACTACTCTTAACATTGTATATAGTAGGAAGTTTGAAGACTGTAGCCTTCTGAAGTTGAGTTTTTCCATGACAGCTGTGATAACCACTCTGGCTGTCAGGATTGCCCCTTCCTATATTGCTACAGTTCATAGATGGTGCCAACTCAGCATAATACGATACTCGGTAACATGGCCTTTTCAGCCTGCTGCAGTTGATTAATGTGGCCACGCACTAGGAAGCTTGCTTCAAAAGGGGGGGGCTTCTGGCAAGTGCTGCTGGTTTTTTAAGGGTTCCCAGAGGTTTAGATGTTGTTTACAGGCTTTTTAGATGGTGTTGCCTACTATAGGTGATTTCACATATACACGTGGTAACCAGGAACGTAAACCTCACATAGGCGGGGAAACGCCTGTACTGCTCTTCAACGTAATAATGTCATAGCGCTCTCCTTTTAATGGGTGAGAAGTGACACAGCAGGTTGTTTAGTGTCCCACCAGGGCCATCTTAAGTATATCTGGCCCCGTGGTGCAAAGATCCCTCCAGAGCCCCCCCTTCCCCAGAACTGCCAACATTTTTACGGAGCTGCCGGCAGCTTTGCGGGGCTGGAGGAGGCGGGCAGCGGCTGGAGGGCAGCTCCTCCGGTGGGGAAGAGGCAGAGGCTCCAGGCGCGGCACTGGTTCAGTGAGGCGGGTAAGGGCGGCAAGCTGATGCCGGGAGGTGCTGTTCCCAGCCTCAGCCTTATCCCTGGCGCCCGTACCGCGGTGGCCACGGTGCTGCGTCGGAGCGGCATGGCAGAGGCAGCCAAGGGCAGCGAGCTGATGCCAGGAGGCGCCACGCCCAGCTTCCGCCTCTTCCCTGGCACCCTCCAGAACTTGGCACCCTGGCGTGCCACACCACTTGCCTCTATGGGCAAGACGCCGCTGTGTCCCACCAGACAATTCAGCAGTGCTGTGAGATATCTCTCCTTTTGAGATGCGCTATTGGATTATTGACCTCAAAGGCAAGAGAGGGCTCCGGCACTGAATACAGACACTAGCTCCTACCACTCATTGGATTAGCAGGACCATTGAAAAAGCTGGCCATTGGACTGCTTCAATATAGCAGTGATCTTTTACAGAGGGGGAGGGGAGCTCCACTGTCACTGTTCCTCTACCTGGGAGATTATTACTGTATGAGATGAGAGCCATAAGTCAGTGATAGAGTCTATACTCTGCATGCAGAGGATGGGAAAGAGTCTTGCCTGAAACCCCACATGGGCTAGAAATGCCAAGCTCAGTGGTACACTGGCCTGTCAAGACAGCTGCTTAGTTAACCCCCCCCTTCTTTTTACTCCTCCGCAGCAATGCTGATAGAAATGTAAACTGAGAGTTTTCCCTTCATAAGCACTGCAAGAAGAAGAAGAAGAAGAAGAAGAAGAAGAAGAAGAAGAAGAAGAAGAAGAAGAAGAAGAAGAATTGAAAAACATACAGAGAAACAGATCTGTTTCAGAGGGCATTGTTTTTAAAAGGAAGAAAATGGCAGTCCTGTTGTTGATTAATTTTAACACATTGGTTCATAACATAAAAGACGGCAAAAGAGCCAGAACTAATAGTTAAGCACATTCACATTAGCATACAAAGGTTTCTCCTTCTCTAGCAGGTAACATTACTAAATAAATACTTAGAGAGCAACCTGCACTAAACTGCCCAGTCACTCTTCTGACAGAAATCAGCTAGTCTTCTCATAAAGCCAGATTATCTAAATGAAATGATGAATGCTGCTCTCACCCTGGGTATTATTCACTCTTTGGTGCTGTCAATTGCTATTGTAAACAGAGTATGAAATCTTTTTTACAGTAAGGTTATTTGTGCGCGCACACACACACACACAATATGTGACATACAGTAAATTATTATTTTTTGAGTTACTGTGTGTTTACAGAAAATAAACCTGCCAGTCAACATCACTGAGTCTTTTATAATCTCTGAATGCCTCCAAATCCACCCCCTTGTCTCATGCAACTTCTGTTATCTAGTTTTCTTCTATTCAAGTTAGAAAACAGTTGTTTGGGACAAGCCTCTTCAGGCATTAAGATATTCAGAAGGAATCCTATTCCAGGTGCCTTCTTTGCCTGTAGTGAAGTTTGTATCCACCAAGACTATTTCCTCATCAGAGGAATACAATCCCCAAATTCCTTGATCGTTACAAATTGCAGGGAAAGAAGGAATGATCATGAGTTTTATTCCCTGGCATGGTAAAACCTATCCAAAATATGAAGATGGCTGGATGTGGTGTCAAAATGTTTAGGATTGGTTGAAAGTGACACACACAACCCCAGATTGCCAATCGTTTGGCAGAAATGAAGGCAGTCAATAAAAAACAGCCCAATGGAAACTGAGCATGCTCCGTGGCCATGGAATGCTGAATAGGGGAGGTGAGAAACAGAATCATGGAAGGGACCTTGAGGGTCATCTAGTCCAACCCCCTCCAACGCGGGAATCTTTTGCCCAGTGTGGTCCTCGAACCCACCACTCTGAGATTAAGAGCCTTATGCCCCATTGATTAAGCTATGGGATGCATCATTTTGGTGCAGGTCCCACTTTTACCTAATATACTCTCATTCTTATGTCGGATAAATTGTAAGCCTCATTAAGAGCCTACCATGGTTGAGAAGCAGGTCAAAAAGATATAACGAAAGCAAACAAATAAGCAAACGGGAACTCAGTACAGACTCATAGACCACAAAGTTCAAGAAAAGGTCTAGTATTTCTGGAGGGGTATTTTTGCAATTTTAATAGAACTCTCAAAACATTTTAAAAAAAGTTTTAAGAACAAGTACAGTGTATACTAAAGCCTCTCCTTTTCAGGGAGAGGAGGGGTTGCGCACGGGCCTTGCGCTTCCCGCCCTTAGTGGGGGGCGTGTTTAGTCATCAGGGAGTCCCGGCACGCGTCACAACCCAGCCAGCCAATCCGGCTGGCTGGGGTGTGTGGCTAAGCTGCATTTAAGCTGCCATGCAGCCGAGAGTAATTCCTTCTGCTCCCTGCTACTACGGATCTCCCACCCTCCTGCCCTTTCTTCTAGCGTTAGTCACCTTGATCTTGCTATGGACTTTGGTTGGTCGGCTGTTGAAGCGGCCTGGTAGGAAATTTTCCACTTGGCAGATTGGCACCAGCCACTTGGTTTTTGCCTACCTCGTAGCAAATCATCACAACTTTGTAAGGTTTGGCTGTTAGGCATTGGGAAAACTTGGTTTATGGGAGGGGAGGTTGTGGCCATCACCTACCCCTCCAATTTAAGGGTATTCCGTTAAAGGAACCCAGGGGTCGTGGATCCTGTCTGAATCCTGGGCGGTGGCTAGGGCCATGGCACAACTTTCCGGTGACCCTGGGGGAGCTCCGAGTTGATGTACATAAACAGGGCTCCCGCTAAAGGTGGTTAACCCTTTTGAGACTTCCTGCATGGTGAGCGGGAGTCAGATATAGTCGGAATGGGTCCAGTGCCTAAAGCCAATACCATTCACATTCTGTACCCAATAAAAGTTGTGACCTTTTTTCGCCCATTAACCTAAATACTGGTGTCCACGTGTTTTTATTCCTCGAGGGAGGGGGTGCAGGGCCTTGACGCACAACAGCCCCACCTGTTTCTTGGAATATAAACTGCTGGAGGCAAAATCCTTGGAGGGACTCCTCTGCCCCTCCCAAAATGTTCTGCATACAGAGAAATACATACAAATAAATGCAATGTTTCTCTTTTTGAAACTAGAAACAGAACTGTGACAAACTGAAAACAAACGTGGTGCGATATGCATAGTGTAAGCAACTGGACCACATGTTGTGGGTTGGTTAATCCTTTGACTAACCTTCGCTGCTGCAATGAAGAATTCATTGGCTTCTTGCAACAAGGTTTTCCGCTCCTCCATACAACGGTTCACTTCCTGTTGCAATAGGTTCATTTTCTGATTTGAAAGCTTCAGGTGCTCTTTTTCAGCATACTCTTCTGAAAACAGAATCTTGAGAGCCTCTGATTTCAAATCTTCCACCCTGGAGCTCCATACCTAGAAAGAGAAGGTCCGCCTCAGTTAGCTATCTGCCTGCAGGATAGCCACCCAACGAAAAAGACAGACGATGTCACAGATTTAAATAAAACTTGCACATGCTAATTTACATACATAGATTCCATACCCTACAAGTGTCCTGGAAAAAATAGGACATTGTTTTTTATTGCTGGAGAACAGTGGCCATGCTCTCGCTCGATTTTGCAATGCAATTTCCCTCCAAAAAGCGCTTTTTTTCAGGACCCTGTTTTTGGCTGCCATGCCTGCCCAAAATGTGTGTGTTTTTTTGGGGGGGGGGACAGGAAACTGCGGTGCAAAATTGCATGAGATTACAGCAACCCAAATGGCTCCCATTCTCTTGTGATAAAACAAAACAAATCAGGAACATGCCATCCAAGATTCTAGCTTCAAAGTCTTGGAAGGAAGGAGATGCAAATTCAGAAAATTGCTTTCTTTTTAAATTACATCTCATCATGGTGAAGAAGATTGTGATCAGGTGACCTGTGTGCCTGCTCAGTGTGCTGTCCGGGTGATGGGCAACCTCAAGACCCCAGCATTTGCTAAGGAACCCCAGATAGGAGGGGGGAAAGAACATGGCAGTGAGAGGGAGCATCAATGGGTAGGTAGGCAGTTAAACTCGCCCGTTGTGCAGATGGTTCCAGTTGTCATACCCAAAAGTCCAGCAAGGACATTTGATTCACACAAACGTATTTGAGATTATTATTACTAGTCATTAAATTTGTATACCACCCTTCATCCAAAGATCACAGGGCAGGTCCACAAGATAAAAACCCAAAAATGAAAGCACAAAAATACCTAATAAACTAGTATACTTCTATTTCTTTTCCTGTGGATAATTAGGCCTACATGGCAGCAGGTAGTCTAATTTCCCCGTGCCTGGACACCTCACAATTCCTTCAATGCAACTAGTTTTGTTGTTGTATTTAAGAAGAGTTTCCTCCACCCTTTTAAATGGTTTTATATTTTACTTTGTATTTCAACTCTCTTTCCCCCCGGATTTATTGTAAACCATCTACAGAGGTTTATGTAACAGGATGGAATACAAATACCACAAATAAACAAACAAAGCCGTATACCAAGGCAGCACTGGCTTACAGTGTAGAGATAGTGTAAAGAGTTACAGCAACTGCTTCCCATGCATAGGTTATTATATGGCTAATAAATAGGAAAACCATTCCCCCGGGATGAATTGGAAACAGCAGCAAAGAACTACAAGCCTTTTGTTCAATTACCTATCCTGCTGAGCTGCAAAATACTCCCATCCTACTGAATAAGGGTCAGCAACTACCATGTTCATAGTACAGTGGTTCCTCGGGTTACATACGCTTCAGGTTACATACGCTTCAGGTTACAGACTCCGCTAACCCAGAAATAGTACCTCGGGTTAGAACTTTGCTTCAGGATGAGAGCAAAAATCGTGCTCCGGCGGCACGGCGGCAGCAGAAGACCCCATTAGTTAAAGTGGTGCTTCAGGTTAAGACCAGTTTCAGGTTAAGAACGGACCTCCGGAACGAATTAAGTACGTAACCCGAGGTACCACTGTAGTGCTACTATGAATGGTTGACAGTACCCTCAAAATTCAATTACATTGCTTAGGAACAAACATATGGGCATCTTGCTATCATTTAAAATGCAACCACATGCATTCAGTTATTTGACACAATGGAATTATCAACAATTTGCCAAGTTTCACTACTGAGGAATCCAGCGCAAGCTATGCATGCCAATGTATTCTTGAAATCAACGAGCCTAAGTGTTTTACTGTAATGCTTAAATCCCATTGATTCTAATAATGGTAATCCTATCTCCTTAAAAATGGACCGTGTCCAAAAGTCAGTCAGCGCAGTGACCCTCTGCCCTTTCCTATGAAGGGGAGCTATTTGTGTGCAAGCATTCCAAGATCGCCCACTGAATATGGAGACGCTGCCTGAACACAGAGGGCTTTGCAATCACATCAGATCTGCTGGATCAGAGCCACACATTGGTCAAAGATCACCAGGGCTCAGTTTCATTCCTATGTGACTTCATTGTGGGTCTTGCATGGCTTTAAAATAAATAAATAAATCTGTTCAATAAAGAAGGAAATATTCCCCATTATATTCTCTTGCTGGTATGGGTTATGGTAAACTTGACGCACTTTGGTGTTTATTGGTGGTGTTAGAAGATTTCTAAATGGAAAGGTTGCCATCTCAGAGGTCAAAAGCACAGAGGATTCCTGTACTGCGGGAAGTCCCAGGTCCATTCTCTGGCAGATCTAGTTAAAAGGATCTCAGGTGTCAGGTTTGGGAAAGATTCTTGCCCAGTACCTTGGAGGGTGGCGTAGTGTCACCCAGTGGACTTCATATCTGAGTGTGGATTTGTAGTTTGGTCTCCCCAGTCCCTGTCCAACATTCTACTCACTACAGTATATCATGTTGGATCTCTGCACTCAAGAAAGAAGCTCTACAGGAAAGGTTACAATAATGACGTTTTAAAAAACAACAACAACACACACACACACACACACACACAATCTCTGCCCTGTTGAAGAAAAGTGGTTGCAACTGAATTAGCCATGTGTGGTGTGTCTTATCCCTCTGTGTCCTTTAATAGCCAATGAGTATGCTAAGCTGGCAAGGAGGAGTCTGCTAGATATCACAAACGTGGTTTCCATCCCTATTCGGGAATTTGGTGCTATATATGTAACTGTGGGGGGGGGGTGTCCCTCAGAGACAGGGACATGTGTATAAGGCCCTCTTTGGGTTGACACCAATCTTGCGTAGGCCACGGGGCACAGCCAGCATGCGCATGGGTGTCTTAAGAGGCAGGACCAGGGTTGACGCAAGACATTTTGGCGCCTGAGGCAAACCACCAAATGGTGTCCCCTCCCAGCCGGGGAAGAAGAGGTGAGTGAAGATCTACATCAGGAATGGGGTGGGTGGTATAAAGATCAAGATCAGGATCTGATGCCCCGTCCCTTGAACGCCTCACTAATGTTTATGTGGTGAGTAAGCCTGGTGGGTATGGTTCATTGTGTACACTGGGGAATTTTCTCTTCGAAGCCACAGGCACAAAGCCCTTTTCTTGCCTCTCTGCAGGACTGCTGAGATAATGATTTCATCTACAAGGATGAACTTCTATAAGTGAGCTGCTTAGCACAGAGGATCAGCTGTCATCTGCAGGGATCCACAGCAGCCAGAGACATTACTGTTTTAATACTGCGTGCAATTTTGTGGCATGACATCGCTGTCATGACTTCTTTCCACCAAGAGCAGCAAAAAGCCTGATGTTGCCATGCCTCTGCAGATTCCCTGAGCTACCTAAGTACCTCTGAGGACACACAGCATTATACATAACCTGTGCTCAGTGTCTCTCCACAGACAGGTCATGCTATTTTACTTTTTTGCCTTCTCAGTAAATAACCTTTAAAATTGCAGTTCTCAATATTCCATTTGGCACAGAAATGGAGCCCCTTTGTAGATCTCTTGATTGATCTGGCACTTCTGAAAAGATTGGTGCAGACAGGGTGAAATTATACTTTGGTTTTTAAAAAAATAAATAAATAAAATCTGGACCCTTTTGTTCAAAAGAGGCTGTGAGGCTTTCAAAAACATGAAGCAGCTGAGAAAAAAGAAGCGCTCCTATGCACACTGAATTGCAGAAAAATACTGGGTGTGAACCAGCCAAAGTTAATGACTTTTAAGTCCCATTGTATCCAATTATAGTGATTAACTCTTTTCCACTGAAGTCAATGATACTTAAATTTGTTTAGCTTTCTGGGCTGTATTCAGAATGTTTATTTTCTTAAAAAGCCATCATTGGGACAGACACTCTTAGAGTTGATTTCTTCTTCTTGAAATTTAAGGATACATAAATGGAAATGAAGCATGAGACTAAGATTTTGCTAAGGATGAAGAAAAAACTGGGGGTGGGTGGAATATGTAAAGCAACATGTAAAATGATTATTTAAAACAAAATAGCTGACTTTCTCAACAGCCACCCCATATGTAATAGGTAAAGAAGCTGTAGTGTGCATTCTTCTTTTGCAATGGGGAAGCAGCCCCAAACCTCAGTGACACACTGAGTTTTGGCTTGCATTTCTTAACTAGTTTAGCTAACCACCATTCATATATTTCCCCTTCTATTACGGTAATTTGTCTGCTAATGGAACCTTAGCACCATAGTTTTTAAGAGTGACCTGCCTTGAGAGGGGTTGCCACTTGTCAGAAACCGTGAGCAAATACATATTCTTCCCAAACTGGGCAAAAACATATAAACTAGGGCTGGATCTACACTGCTAAGAAAAATGGTATAAAAAACCCTGATATATATATCTATACAGTGGTACCTCAGGTTAAGTACTTGATTCGTTCCGGAGGTCCATACGTAACCTGAAACTGTTCTTAAGCTGAAGCACCACTTTAGCTAATGGGGCCTCCTGCTGCTGCCGCGCCACCGGAGTGCGATTTCCGTTCTCATCCTGAAGCAAAGTTCTTAACCTGAAGCACTATTTCTGGGTTAGCGGAGTCTGTAACCTGAAGCGTATGTAACCTGAAGCGTATGTAACCTGAGGTACCACTGTATATATGTATATCTATATATCCCATTGACAACGGATTGCTGCTCTGGTGTCACATTTTATAACGTATTTTTAATGTTATAACTCACCAGTGTAGATTAGTCCAAGCAATGAAGAGCCCATGATTTAATGAGTGAAATGATAATCCTCAGGGAAAGGTGTTGCTATATCAATACAATAGTCCACTGTAAGAAATTGAAGGACTACAGTGAGCATGTTTTAGATAAGATGGTTCTTACTTTAACCTTATTTTCCATTTCCTTGTGCTCCTGGAGTAATTCTTCATTTTCTTTTAAAGATGACCCCAGCTTTTGCTTATGGAAATAATCCTTTATGTTCTTCTTGTACCAAGAGGTGATCTGAAAAAAGAAACAATATTTTGAAGGACTGGTATGTAACTACTGAAGTGAGATTAATCATAAGGATAGTTATATAATAACCCATAGTGTGTTGAACGAGATTAATCATAAGCAATAAACATAGATGATTAGGATCACATTCCCAATCACTGAATGGATCCAGCACAATGGTAAGAACTCTTATATCCTGCTTACTGCTATTCAACCTATATCTTTTTAGAAATAACTCAGCCTCCTGTGAATTGGTTTGAACTGTACTGCTACATTGCGAGTTATCTATTCATGTAAAAACAGCAACCCAGTTTAGCTTCATTTTTAATGAGAGCGTGTGAAAAATCTTGTCTTAGCCAAAAGAATAGGAAATTTGTAAATGAGTCTAATAAAGGCTGGGCTTCAATAGCCCAGTCGTCTGCGCACTGAAGTTTTAAACAAATCCTGTTTACAATGAATGAGGACTTGTTTTCAGTCTTCACTTTGTTTTGTGAAATGCTGTTTTATTCGATAAAGGAAAGCATTGCCCTAGGAACTATAATTATTTCACATCCACGTCTACTCTATTTTAATCCTATAAAGCTGCAGGATGTTAAGACAGAACCTATCTTCTGAACTGTGGGCACAAAAAGAGGAAGGAAACCAGTGACCCCCCAAGCAGAATGAATATACTTTTAGCTCAAGGCCTGCATGTAACTATCCTATGACAATCCCTCACCCTGGAGAATGAGGAATAAATGACCAGGGACCTGGAATCCTTTGCTTATGCAGTTGTGTGCACAAAGGCTCTTTCGAGCATTAAAATGAACATGAGGAAGTCAAGCATGCAAGATCCTTCCCTCTATTCCATTAATTCATATAATGCCTAAACAGAGTAAGAGGTATGTGGAATTTGATATCACATGGGCTAAAATGCAGCTATTTTATTTACTGGTGTATTGGATCATTACCTACATATACACCACAATCCAGTATAGAGTTATGCTTAACCTCCTTTAATTTCAGTGGGGCTTAAGCATGGGTACAGAACTGTGTTAGACTGAGGCCCTAGTCTGCCCTTATATGTCACAATTGGAGCTATTAAGTATTCCTCTATGAATATTCTGAAAGTAAACAAAAATGCTTCCCACAAATCTACAACAACACACTCAGCGAATTACCTAAGGAGTTTGGTGTAGCAAGGGATATAAAGAGATAATTAATGTAATTAAAATTTAGTTTGATGTCACACCACAAAGCTGCTTCCTAAGTGCTTCCAATTTATTCATTTTGATATGTTCCTCGTTCGAGGCCTGATTTCATTTTTAAATCACAGTACTGGAGAGGTGGGGAGAGATTATATATATAATATATATATATAATGCTCAGTGTTTCTTAACAACTAAAGGGGATAAGTAATACTTAAAGTAAATTTATGGGTCTACTCTGAGACTGGCTATCACTATGATTTGAGTGGCTCAGTTCAGATGCAACGGCACACTATGGCATGCCCTTCAAATGTCCCAGTTTTTCACAGACGGTTCCAGAATTGCAGAAGCCATCCCAGCTTCTGATCTGATCCTGGAAGGCCAGCGCCACCACTGAGCTTGGGGAGGGAAATGGGACGAGGGAGCACATAAATCTGAGGCATGTCACTGTTTATTCCAGCAGGAAATATTGGGAGGAATACTGAATGTGTCCAATATATTTTTCTGTAGTCATCAGAACCCCTAAATGGAAGTGGATCTGCAGCCATCCACTACCTTCTATGACAAGATGTTACAAAAGCTTGCTCCTAACACTGGGCTGCAGGTGGCACTGTGGGTTAAACCACAGAGCCTAGGACTTGCCAATCATAAGGTCGGGGGTTCGAATCCCCGCGACGGGGTGAGCTCCTGTTGCTCGGTCCCTGCTCCTGCCAACCTAGCAGTTCGAAAGCACGTCAAAGTGCAAGTAGATAAACAGGTACCGCTCTGGCAGGAAGGTAAACGGCGTTTCCGTGCGCTGCTCTGGTTCGCCAGAAGCGGCTTAGTCATGCTGGCCACATGTACACCGGCTCCCTTGGCCAATAATGTGAGATGAGCGCCGCAAACCCAGAGTCGGCCACGACTGGACCTAATGGTCAGGGGTCCCTTTACCTTTACCTTTAACATTGGGCTACCCTACTTGGAATCAGCAGGACAAGAAAGGCAGGTTACGTTCAGTGCCATGTGACTTGAAAGTAAGCTCATGCAACAAAACTTTACCTTTCCCCCCTCTCCTCCTGCACCTCTCACTTGTAGCTTCTTTGGAGATTGTGGGGAGCTACCAAACACTGTGTGCTATGTCATAGGGGGCTGCAGTGGACAGAGGGAATGGCCTATAACTGGGTGGAGGAAGCTGCATTTTGCTCATGTAACGTTGGATACAACTCTATATGGTTTTTAATTATATGGAAGCTGGTCAGAGACATGACAGAATCTAGGGCCAGGCAGGGAGGAAAGTGCAACATTCTCACTCTTGAGTGCCAAATGGAATACACTGACCTCTCAGTCCTGGACAATAATGAATAAGGCAATGTCAGGGATAAAACTCCACGGAAGGAAGGACATCTAAATTCTCCATGAGAAGCAATACTTAACAAGGAGCTGTTATGCACAGCTGGGAGGCAGGATTAGAATTAAAGTGTCTATTCCAGGGAGCTAGGGAAACAGACCTAAAAACCTAAAAAGGTGCCTTCTATACAAATACACCTGAATATAGTGTGGTCTCCTGATATGTGATCCATGGCAGCCTCTCCCCGCTCTGCCCCCCCCCCCCCGATACAGGTAACATTTAGGCTTCTGCTTTTTTAAAAAGGCACTTTGAACATAGAGATTGGGAGCAGAGCCAGATAGCACAACACCAAACTCCCCTATCCATGTTTGCAGCAGAGACAAAAGGAAGACTTAAAAAGTTTGCCCCTTGTCAGGCAGCAGAGAACCAACCCCCACGGCGGGTTGCCAGGAACGGACAAGACAAGGAAAAGCCCTTAACATCTTCTTTTATTCAATATTCACATAAAGAGGCTTGGGAATGCGGCCTCTCGGAATAATGGCGTTGCTCTGAGTGAATCTCCACCCCCTCCATCTCTCCCACTTCCTCATGAATCATCGCTAAGAGTGCTAGAAAGTGCCCTCGGCCTTTGAGCTCTTTGCTCTCCTACTTTCAAGGCCCGCTGTGTTCTGGGAGGGGGGGCTGGAATGCTTTTAAAGACACTGAGTCCGTGGTGCTTCCTCTTCTGCCTCCTCCTCTCCCAATATTTTCCAGCTTTTCACTTCATCTGCGTCTGAGCTGTGACCTCCCTCAACCCTCTGTTGTAATTCTGAATTGTCTCCTTCTTCTCTGGAAGGGTCAGGCTGAGGAGGCTATCTCCACCGTTCCTCCTCTGCCCAGTCCCTGAGACCCCCTATTGAAATAACCTCTCACATCCCAGCTACTTGGCTATGTCTATCTTTCGAAGCTGGGCTTCCAGTGACTTAAAATGGGTGCATGACTGCCCCCTGACTGTACACCTGCTCCTTTGAGAGGAGCGCAAGTCCATGAACAGGCATATTACCCAATTAGGCAAGTGTACGATTGCATGGTAAGATACACTTACGCTGTTATAAAAATGAAAAGCCACCCAGCAAAATTGAGTAAGCTGTGCTAATTGATAATTGTGCTCTCAATGTTAACACTCTGAAATGTGCTGAAATGCAGTAATATATTATCAGCTACTAGGCAGGTGCCTGCATCCTCACTGCCTGAGGTGTGTATTTGTTAAAGAAGATTTGAAAAGCAGAGCCACGGAAGCACTAAGAGAGATAAGCATTCACTAAGCACTGTAGAAAGCTTACTCTCCCTTCACCCTGCTGTGGAGGGGATAGGGGATAGCAGATTTAACCAGTTTCTCATGATTGTTAGAGGGACTCACAACAAAGTCCAACATGGATTTCGTAAAATAACTTGCTGAAACTGCACTGCTACCCGTGAGAATATGTGCTTTGGGTTAGTGGTGAATCTGATGAATGACTCATAAGAAATGACTCCTGGAAGACTAAGGTCCAGAAAGGGATTTGAGCACGTCAAAGTGCAAGCAGATAAATAGGTACCTTCCAGCAGGAAGGTAAATGGCATTTCTGTGCACTGCTCTGGTTCACCAGAAGCAGCTGAGTCATGCTGGCCACATGACCCGGAAGCTGTCTGCGGACAAACGCCGGCTCCCTCGGCCTATAGAGCGAGATGAGCGTGAAACTCCAGAGTCGTCTGTGACTGGGCGTAACGGTCAGGGGTACCTTTACCTTTACCATCAACCCACATCACTTTAAAGAGGAAATATTACAAAGAAATGATCTTGTGGATCATGCCAGCTGCGTTCAGCATGCCTGAACTATTCAGAAGATTCCCCTCCCTCCAGAAACAAAGCTTCAATTTGTTTCTATGTATTGCTGTATCTGAAGCAAAGCAAGAAATGGCTGCACTGATTGCAACATGACAATAGAGAATTTGGACAGTGCTTTGCAAATTACAATCTTGATATAAGATTCTAGAGAAGGTGCCACGTGAGTATGCTTATAGCAAACACAAGAACGGTGGCAGAGGAAGCCTTGCTGCCAAGGAGTGCGCCAATATGCCTTCCCAAATAGTGGGAATGAGGGCATTGCCACCAGAAGTCTCTGGAAGAATCTTCTAAAATGGGCATTTTGTGGGATAGGGACAACCTGTCCCTGCTACTGTCACATGCCAGCACTAGGCCTGATCTAGGGACTCAGCTATACAGCTGCAGATAAAATGTTTTTAAGTGTGTTGTGAAATGCATTATACAAATGTGATACTAGATGGCGATGCTGAACTATGGGAAATTCAATATATTTTTCAAAACTTTTTTAATAGCATTTTCATAGCGTTTTTTTATATGTGTCTACATTCCACTTAGATGCTTCTGCTACACCAGTATTCCTGCTATCTGACCTAGGATCTTCTATCCTAGGTAACAAGTGGTGGGGCTGTGGATGCGGTGATTGTTGTTCCGCTCCTTTAAGCCTGCACCACTGCTGGCCATGGCGTTTGGATTGTGGACTTAATATATTTATTATGTCCATAGCTTTCACAGGCAAATGTCTACTTCATCGGGGGCATTTGAGGATCTGAATTATTGTTCATAAAAGGTGTGCCAGGATTTTTACTTGTGGGCAATTATTTAACAAACCATAACCTCTGACCTTGCTGTCCACCTCGGAGCAGCAAGCTGTGAATCAATGAGCTCGGGAGCCTTGAATAACCGTGATTTAGTGGTTCTCCTCACAAAGACATAATTGGGAGCCATTGAGAAATGTATGAACACATATACATTAATAACGGATCTGCTTGCCGAACTAATTATGTACAAAACAGCCCTGCCTGCCTTTATTTTTCATTAATAAAAGGGATTTGCTGAAAATATTTGAGAAAGAATAGTTTGCAGCTGCCAGGGATTACGATGTTTTTCAGATGATTGCACTGCGGTTAGGGGAAATATGCCATTTTTAACGCATTATTACCTAAATGCCTGCTCCCAGCTGAGCTGTTTCTTGCTGTACTGAAGCAAACTGAGGTTGTTACTCTAGCTCCTAAAGTGAGATCGTGGGAAATGGAGCCGATAGCCAACTCTCTTTCATGTCCCATTTGTGATACCAAAGTTTACAAATTCTGGACACAGTATATAGCACCTGTGTGGGGAGGTGGGCTCCTCGCCTGCTCTGAAACCCTTTACAATCCTGTATAACCAGTCTTTCATTCCATGCCCTCCTCCATGTTCCCGTCTGGCATGGCCATACTGTAGTGGACCAGTGGAAATTATTGCAGACCCACTCACAGCGACCCCTCTCCAGAGAGCAAGGCTTTTCTCCTGTGAAGGTGAACAAAATGGACAGGACAGCATTCTGGAATTTAAAAATTGTCCACAACTTTTTTGATTCCAGGTGTAGTTTGGATTTGGCTTAGACATCAGGTGCATATCCCTTTCAGCTCCCCTGGTGAAGGGCTGACAAATGACAGGGTCTAGCCTAGGATTAATGGGTCATCTGCAAGATGCACGTCTACATGAATGGCCATCACAAGCTGCTGAAGGAATGTCTATGGCCCATCTGCTGCACACCTTGGCTTTTGGACAGAGATCAACGAGACCCCTCTAATGGGGTACCCTGTTATTGCACAGTCCTGAGGTGGGGGTGATACACCACTTCCCCCCTGCATGGTGCTAGACTGAAAGGATTCCACTCAATGCCTTATCTTCTAAAGTTGTGACTATTGCTATGGGGAAGACAAAACCTGCAAACCTGTTTGCAGGCAAATTCCTTCTTGACTTGGAAGGGAAAGGTTAGCATACAAAACCCAAAGCATTACTCAATAGGGTAGGGAGGGAGAGATGTTCTTCAGCTGACTGCAGTCCCTGGGGTCAGGGGCAGCCAGCTTTTATAGGGCTGGGGTGGACCAGAGTGAAGCCTGCTCCACTTTGGTCCGCTCCCAAGCCCCGCCCACACAGCCTGGCGATATTGGCCAGGATTCAAATGGACAGATGGCAGGAAAGCCCTTTCTACTATATTTTAAATGGTGATGGTGACACTAGTGAATTTTTCACACTGGAAACAAAATCCCCATTGCTGGCAAACTTGTACCAGATATTATCAAACAAAATGTACAGGATAAAGAATGAATCCTTTTCAATGAGGTATTTTTCAAATTTATTTCATGAAATTTGTTTCGCAACATTGGTTTTAACCAGTGAGAACCTATCTCAGTAATGAAAATATTGTATTCCTAGGCAGATCCTCGGTTGAGCATTTCTCAGGAGACAGAGCAAAACAACAACCAACATGGCGTCACTCTGGGCCTTCTGAACTATAGCTTGTGGTATCCTCATGATTTGCATACCAATAGCTGTGTAGCTCACATTTTGTAATTTTCACACCAACCCTCTTTATATTATTTTAAAATGGGGATTTGTTCTCAGCTACCAGACTATAGCCAACGGCTGTGAAGTTGACACCTCTGAAGGAAGACGGGATTTGTCATTCTGGGTACAGATCAATCTAGTCAAGAAACTGGTAAATCTAGTCTTCCCATGGGCAATTACAAGCATCTGATGGATGCTTCAGAGTTTCCTAGCAAGCCCAAGCAAATTCATAAGGCTTTACTTGGGGGAATGTTATATAAAAATGCAAAGAACAATTTGTGATTTATAATGTACCCATAGCGCATTACAAAACAGGTAATGTGATGCTCTCCAGGGGGCTATTTGAAGAGCTTTGAGAAAAAGCCACGACAAAGTGACGCTGCTTCCATTTGCATATTTAATTTATATACCCAGGCTGCCAACTATGTCAAAGAACACAAGGCACTATTTCCTTACATGTTTGTTAAGATGATCTCTGTATAATGCTATACGACTTTTCAGTTTTAAACTAAACTTCCTTCCTATGCTATGACTTACGACGTCTTGGGAAGTTAATACTGATTGTCAATGAGTAAAAGGAGGGTTCATAGAACATATCTGACTGATACCATAAAAAGCATAATACAGGTGTGAGGCCCTTCTTGTCATCAAGGGCCACATAATATTTGCAAAACAAAAAAAAATTCCTTTCAGTAGCACCTTAAAGACCAACTAAGATAGTTCTTGGTATGAGCTTTCGTGTGCATGCACACTTCTTCAGATACACCAATATTTGCAGTAATCTTTTCAGTACCAGGTAAGGACTTAACTTTCCCCACAGGCTTTTGATGGACTGAGATGATGTTGGGTTCTGTTATTAGGGTGCTGCCAAAGTTTTCCATAGTTGTAACAGAGGGTTTGTTTTGTATGCATGAATGGAAGGTGTCTGTAGGAATTCTATTCATGGTATAATGTGAGGTTTATGTTTTTGAATGTACTGTAAGTAGGAAAATCGGACAGAAAGTCCCAATAAGAAATGGAAACAGATGCAGAAATTTCGTTTGTTGTCATGACCAGATTCACGTCATGTGAATGTAAGCAAGGTACAGTGGTACCTTGGGTTACATATGCTTCAGGTTACATACGCTTCAGGTTACAGACTCCGCTAACCCAGAAATAGTACCTCGGGTTAAGAACTTTGCTTCAGGATGAGAACAGAAATCGTGCTCCGGCGGCACGGCAGCAGTGGGAGGCACCATTAGCTAAAGTGGTGCTTCAGGTTAAGAACAGAGCTCCAGAATGAATTAAGTTCTTAACCCAAGGTACCACTGTATTTGTTAACACTGGGGTTCCTTCCCCCCGCTCTGCAAATAATAATAATAATAATATGTAATTAATTATGTTGCCGAAACTTCATTACCTCCCTCTCCTGCTATGATGCTAGGCACATTTACTTCTGCGTAATCTCCAATGAACCCAGTGGGACATACTTCTGAGTAAATATGCACAGGATTACTTTGCAAATCTCATACATAAGGTTGAGATTTGACTCCAAACGCCATCTGAACACTAGCCTATGGTGCTGTTATCAGGATATCTACATTAAAAATTGAATGGAATGGGAGGTCTGAGGATGTGACGTGGCTTCTGTAGCAATCCCAGCTTTTCCCAGCTGGATTTTTGTGCCTTTAATAGCTGGATGGCATTGAATAGCACTGATAAGAAGGCTCCCAAATGCCAGGACTGTGTTAAAGTCCCATTAAACACAGTGTGACTTATTTCTGAGTAAACGTGCAGAGGACTGTAGCTGCAATCCTAAGCCCCATTGAATTCAATAGCTCATTTCTGAGTAAACATTTATAGGGCTGCACTGTGCCTGCTTACACTCCCTCTTCCACATAACGACTGAAGTAGCACTTCATCCTGTGGCAGCAACCTGTGCCATGATTTATTGGAACCTGGAGGTGCTTCAAGCTCTGCCTCCTGACGTTGCATCTCCTTCCCCAAACATCCATGTTGCCTCAGTTGCCCGAAGGGAAACCCCAACACAAGAGTTCCTGCCCTGGCGTAGGGCTTTCATGTGACTGGGACACCCAAGAGCTTGCATGCTGGGGGGTGGGGGTTCTTCAAAGAACCACGGGCAGTGTGTGGTTGTTTGAGGAAGGTGATGCTACGTCAGGGGGGAAGTCCACTCAGGCACCTGCGGCGGCCCATGGGTAGGGTGAGCCGCCCATAGGGGAGGGGTACACCATGGGGCCTCCAGAGTCTGCCTGCCTCCTCCCACTCAGCTGCCCTACAGCTGGGGGGAGGCAGCGGGCAGACCGTTTGGGCAGCAAGGAGTCTGCGCACACCCAAGAAGAAGAAGCGTTTGGATTTGATATCCTGCTTTATCACAACCCGAAGGAGTCTCAAAGCGGCTAACATTCTCCTTTCCCTTCCTCCCCCCACAACAAACACTCTGTGAGGTGAGTGGGGCTGAGAGACTTCAGAGAAGTGTGACTAGCCCAAGGTCACCCAGCAGCTGCATGTGGAGGAGTGGAGACGCGAACCCGGTTCACCAGATTACAAGTCTACCGCTCTTAACCTCTACACCACACTGGCTCTCTCCCAGGAGAGACGTGTGGCTCTGGCGCTCTGCAGGCCCCGTGGTGAGTGCTGCCCGTCATTTTGTCACCCCCTCAGTGGACCGCACCCCCCACCCCTTCCTCTGCCCCTTCCCCCGCTCGAAGTAATCACGGTAAGGCCGTGCACATGAATAACACAATAAATAGGGCTACTGTTACTCAGATTTGAGTCCCACTGGGTGCAAGCCTAATGATCACACCAATATCGCATCCCATCCATGTGCTTTATCTGATCACATTAAAGCCTCACTTCGCAGTCCTGTTTGCATGCATGCATTTATATATACAGTTATAAATGTCTCTCTTTCCTACCTGGTTTTCCTGGTGATGCCACTGGCAGATTTGCAAGACCTGCTCCAGTCCTTGGCGCTGCAGCTTCAGGTATTTGTCCAGTTGCCTTCTCCTGTCCTGCAGGACTTCGAGGAGGCTGCCAATTTTCGTGCAGCTGCTGTGGGCTCCCTGAACGAATTCTGGGTTCACATTCGGCCCATCAGATTTGAACTCCTCTATGAATTCGGTAAGGTCGTGGCTTTTGTTCAAGAGGACCAGAGACTTTTCTAAGAGCTCTGTGGCGGAGGGGGAGGGGAATAGGCAGAGAGAAGAAAGGTGGTTAATTCCTCATACATGGTGTGATGTTCAGGGTGGACCACGTGCAAAAGGATTATTGGCATATATATCTAAGATTCCCTGTCATATATCTAAGTAGAAGATAAACCATAGAACTGTCTCTCCACACACACCCCTTCATTGTGGCACATTCAGTTTCCCTGGGTCTGTAGCTTCTATCCACATACTACCTCAGGTTCTAAGCACAGTATACCTCAAACACACTGCAGCTCTCGAACTCAGAGCTTTCCAAAACTGTGTGTTGTGACACTTTAGTGTGTTGGCTGCAGTGTGTAGGTGTGCCACATGAATGCTCCCTGTGTTCCTTCTGGGGCTGGAAATGGGTTAGTTTAACCTCCGGTTTGCTAGTACAGTGGTACCTCGGGTTAAGTACTTAATTCGTTCCGGAGGTCCGTACTTAACCTGAAACTGTTCTTAACCTGAAGCGCCACTTTAGCTAATGGGGCCTCCTGCTGCCGCTGCGCCACTGCTGCACGATTTCTGTTCTTATCCTGAAGCACTATTTCTGGGTTAGCAGAGTCTGTAACCTGAAGCGTATGTAACCCGAGGTACCACTGTAAAACTGAATTACGGTGTCACAAAATGATGCATGTCTAAAAAGTGTCCCACCAACAAGAAGTCTGGAAAGTTCTGCCCTACCTGATCTCTAAATGTGTAACTTGTATTTTATTGTGCTGTATACAGCACATGGGGACGCAGGTGGCGCTGTGGGTTAAAGCCTCAGCGCCTAGGACTTGCCGATCGAAAGGTCGGCGGTTCGAATCCCTGCGGCGGGGTGCGCTCCTGCTGCTCGGTCCCAGCGCCTGCCAACCTAGCAGTTCGAAAGCACCTCCGGGTGCAAGTAGATAAATAGGGACCGCTTACCAGCGGGAAGGTAAACGGCGTTTCTGTGTGCAGCTCTGGCTCGCCAGAGCAGCAATGTCACACTGGCCACGTGACCCGGAAGTGTCTCCGGACCGCGCTGGCCCCTGGCCTCTTAAGTGAGATGGGCGCACAACCCCAGAGTCTGTCAAGACTGGCCCGTACGGGCAGGGGTACCTTTACCTATACAGCACATAAACTACCCAAGACCAAGGCTACGTATCTCTTCTCTGGCTTTCAGTAGAAAAGCTGCATTATTCAGCTGTGAACTACACAATATTTGAAAAAAATGTGTGATCTGGCTTTCAGCTGGCAGGGGTATAAACCAAACCAAACCTGTACTGATAGGGATTCAAATACACATTAATGTTATATCCAGCAGAGGGCAGTGATGACATTCAGCAAACACAACATTTATTACCAGGTGACTTATCACAGAAGCAATTCAGACATCTGCATATTATTGGGCAGGGCCGACAGCTTCTGAAGCCCAAAATATTGAGCATGTAATTTGCATATTATGCCAGTGGTATTTATATACATTTGCACATTTCCACTGCAATACTTGTTCAAAATGCCTTACATTTTGTGAGGGGGCGGGGGAAAGAAAACACTGTGCAGCAATGTGTAGCCATCACAATATGATAATAGGCAGTCTGAGCACCACCACTAAAATTATTTTTTCTCAAAAACACAAAAGGGCAGAGTTCAGCATATAAGTGCCAACATTCTCTCTCTCTCTCTGGCAGAACAATTTGCTCAAGTACTTCACATGTTCATTACCACACAGACGCTCTTACCAATTGACATTTCCCAGAGTCTTGACAAATAGTGATTATTGCAACTGATGAAAAAAATCACAAAACAGCAGACATGGTGTAATTTACAGGGGATAAAACTTTCTCTTGATATAATGAGAAAAGCCTCAGAATGTGATTTGATTGGGAACGGGTCGGGGGGGAGAGACATCTTATTGCTCTGCTTTTGAAAGACATCTGTGCCTTCTCGGGAGAAATGCCCCTGAGATGCATGTTAATTTTATGTCAAAATGATAATACATAAATGCTTTGACAAAGGTGTTCCTCTTCAGAGAGTATCTGTCAAAAATCGAATGTGAAATGCAGCGCTGAATCACTTATACCTGGGGTAGCCAATGAGGTGCTCTCTAGATGTTTTTGGACTATACAGTGGTACCTCGGGTTAAGTACTTAATTCGTTCCAGAGGTCCATTCTTAACCTGAAACTGTTCTTAACCTGAAGCACCACTTTAGCTAATGGGGCCTCCCGCTGCTGCCATGCCGCTGGAGCACGATTTCTGTTCTCATCCTGAAGCAAAGTTCTTAACCCGAGGTACTACTTCTGGGTTAGCAGAGTCTGTAACCTGAAGCGTATGTAACCTGAAGCATATGTAACCCAAAGCAGCACTGTAAATCCCATCAACCTTGACCATCAACCATGTTGGCTGAAGCTGATAAGAGTTGGAGCCCAAACACCTGGAGGGTTCGCCACCTTGGCATCCCATGACCTATACCCTTAAGCTGTATCCCCAGAAGCAATTCAGCCAACATTTTGCAATAAAGTCAAGGCTAATGGGAGAATGGGCAGAGTTAGGCCAAATGCAGGGGTTAGAGTGGACAAATGATACATGCCTCATTTGTTTATCTAATTTCAGGCCAGCAGGACAGAGTTGAGAACTGAAAAACACCACCAGACATATCAAGAAAGAAAATATGGCCACATTTAAAAGAAGCACCATGCTACTTTAAACAGTGCTGGCTCCCCTCCCAAAGAATCCTGGAAACTGTAGTTTGCATGGTGCTGAAACATGTTAGTAGACCCTTATTCACCTCACAGAGCTACATTTCCCAGAGTGCTCTGGGAAGGGAGACCAATTGTTAAACCACTCTGAGAACTGTAGCTCTGTAAGGGGAATAGGGGGTCTCCTAACAACCCTCAGCACCAAGCAAACTACAGTTCCCATGATTCTTTGTGGCAGGTCATGGCTGTTTAATGATACAATTTTAAAGGTTTAGTGCAGGTGGGTAGAAAGAAAAAGAGAGAGAGAGAGAGAGAGAGAGAGAGAGAGAGAGAGAGAGAGAGGAGAGGTTTTGGCAAAACTGAGGTAATGACTATACTTCATTAATGACTGGAGTATTTTCTCCTCATCTGCTTACACGTTCGTCAAATCTGATTCAGCTGCCCACACCACAAAGTGAACAATACAGAAGACAATTTTAATTACATACATAACTACCCACTTCTGAATCCTTATCTTTCTGAAAAGACGTAAAAACAAAGAATAAATGGTATTGGATAGAAACTCTTGCCCCTTTGGGGGAAAGCCATATTTTTCAAGACCGTTTTCCTTGTGGCAAACAATTTCATTTGATTGTTTTCAGTGATGGACCTCTTTTTTTGCAATGGCAATCAATCACTATCAACTGTTCCAAGGCCAAATTGCTGTGTGATGATGAACGCTTCACACCAATGGAGATTGAATTGAGACCACCAAACACATATTAAAGTGACCAGGCTTCAATTCACTATTCTGTCGTCTTGAACAGAATTACATACGATTCAAGCCACTAGCTTCTGAACCAGCTAGACTCAACCATGCAAAAGCGAGAGAGAGAGAAGAGATTTTAAAAATATGAAAGTAGTTACTGTTGCATCAAACTATCAACTGCAATTTAAATTTATTGTAAACATAACATTTGACTAAAACCACATGTCTAAATCTCAGTGGGAGCAATAAACTCATGAAGGATTAGAAAGGCTTTTCAAATACATTTCAATTGTCCTTAGTTTCCACAAGATGCTTTAGTGTCATATTTGTAATGTTTATATGGCAGGGATCACTGTGTGGAAATACTGTTTTTATAGCAATTAAAACATATCAGTTTATTCAGGCCTGGAAATATATCAAATGTCAAGGAAATAAACAGCTATCTGAATTTTCAAAGACATCTGAAGGCATCTGAAGGTAGATTTTTTTTTAATGTTTGAGTTTTTATGTTTTTTAATACTTTGTTGGAAGCTGCCCAGGGTGGCTGGGGCAATCCAATCAGATGGGCGACATATAAATAATAAAATTGTTGTTGTTATTTTACACCTCCACTGAAATCAAACGCAGTTTCTATGTTAAACTCATTTACAGAGAGAACCAGGTTCTGTATCCCAGCCTTCCTCAACCTAGGTAAAGGGACCCCTGACCGTTAGGTCCAGTCGCGGACGACCCTGGGGTTGCGGCGCTCATCTCGCTTTATTGGCTGAGGAAGCTGGCGTACAGCTTCCGGGTCATGTGGCCAGCATGACTAAGGCGCTTCTGGCAAAACCAGAGCAGCCATTTACCTTCCTGCTGGAGCAGTACCTATTTATCTACTTGCACTTCGTGCTTTCAAACTGCTAGGTTGGCAGGAGCAGGGACCGAGCAACGGGAGCTCACCCCATCGTGGGGATTCGAACCGCCAACCTTCTAATCGGCAAGCCCTAGGCCTTGTGGTTTAATCCACAGCGCCACCCGTGTTCCTCAACCTAGTGCTCTCCAAATGTTTTAGGCTATAATCCCATCTGCCCCAGCTAGCAAAACCTCTTGAGGTCACCAGACTGGGGAAAACTGGTATATATTCTAGATCACAATTAAGAGTAGTGACCAAATGGTTTTAAGTGGTAAAGCTGACTCCAGTTTTTAAGAACCTGTACAAAGTGTTCCCTAGCTAGACTGTTTTGTACATTACCCTACAAAGGTACAGCTCTGAACAAGCTCTAACTGTTGGGGGACATACTCTTGGTTGTATCTTGCTATATTTTTCTTTTCTTTTTAAGAATAGCCTTCCCTTTTATTCCTTCATTCAATCTTCTCATAGAAAGATAGCTTCCTCCCTCAAACGCAGAAAACGAACATCCATAGGAGTGATGTTTACAGTAAGGAACGTGGCATGCCATCACATACTCATTTAAATAATACGAAAAGCATGCAAGGACTTTGTTGAACCAACATCCATATATTGGATAACAACCCTAGTCGCTCAAAAGGAAATGGGTGCCTCATGCAAATCCTAGGTTACTTAAATATGTTGGGTGGGATCCAGCTAAATTAGTGCAATGAGTTTTAACCGCACAATGAAAACTTCCCCTCCTTCTCCTCTCCCTGTGCCCCCACTCTGCCCCACACCCCCTGTAAATCTGCTCTGGAAGGTTGAGGTAGCCTCTGAAACAAAAAATCTTTAGACTGCTAGGTATTAAGCAATAAGAGCTGGCCTGTGTATCCAAAAGGCTTTATATAAACAACATGTTCAGGTAAACCCTGAAGTTCGCACAAGAACAAATTTAATTTAAAAGAAACCCTAAGGGGTCATGTTCCCCCTCCCCAAAACAGCCACCCAATGAGGATTCAGTATGTTCAGACACTATGGCTTGTTCTACCTCAGGCAAAAAAGAAAAACAGAATCCAGGGGTGGGGGGAGAAAGCCCTCCTTGAGATCCCAATTTTATTAATATTTATCACAGGTGGGACCTCCAATAAACTGCTGCATTTATGCTAGAAGGTAAGAGAACATTGCAACATTTCGTTCCCACTTGTAATAAATAATAAGAATTGAGGGAGTGAAATACACAAGGAGCTGTTTTAGAAACCACACACCCTTTGGGTCTAAACTTCTTGGACGGCGTATGCTTTAACTGCATAGTGCCACTGAAGGCGTCTTGTGAGCTTTCTCTCTACTGTACCCAATTGCCGTTTGCTGGCATCACTGTGCTAAAACTAGCATTGCTTTTTTAAAAGCCCTTTAAATATCCCATCAGCTTCTCTGTGTAGTTTCTGGCAGCTAAGAGCCTTGGAGCTGTATTTTTGCAGCTTTTACAGAAACAGACACTTTCAGATGGTGTATCAAACAGCAGTTGCCTAGGGCGGAGTCATCCTAAATACCTAGATACAACATAAAATGGAAATGTGACTGCTGCGCATTTCCTTTCCATGTTGCCAGATCATTGCCTGCGGCTTCCTTTTTATCCTGCTAATCCAGCCTCCCAGCAATGATGGACAACAGCACTGAACCGGATACCTATACAGCACACAATTGCCCAGTGCCACAAACTGATTGCGTTTTTTGGCATTACCTGGGTGAGGAGTAAAATGAAGGTATGCACCCAATAAAAAAACGCTGTCGGGTTCTGGAATCAGAAACTAAGTTCTATAGTTCCATGCAGAGTGGCGTCAGCTAGAGCAGACAGGCCTGCAAAGGAGCACTGTTCAACCAAAGATTGTTCAAATCCGGACTGGCAAACACCCAAGCCATCTGATTTGACCGGTATATAGGTTGTGTATAAGCATAATGGATTGTGTAAGCCACAGTCCCTAGGAAACTGTGAGTTGCCTCTTGCCACCGATCAAGGATGGCTTCAGTTTTTCTGAAGACCATTGGGCAAGATACCATCCCTGGACTCTCTGTCCTCCCTCATTGAGTCTGCCTCCTCACTGCAGGTGGCGTTTGGCAGCAGGTCCCCTGCCCAGACTGTGAGGCACCGGCATATATGCCATCATGCCAACTCTCAACACTGGTCCTGCACCAAGGCTTGGTCATCCCTGACAGACCTTGCTTCCAATGTCTTTGGCTCCTATCCTTCCATGTTCCAAGGGTGCATCTCTGCTTAAAACTACTTTGACAGATACCATTTTGAGCGCAGGTCTCCAAAGTCATGGTAATTGTCTTTCCCAGAGAAATGTATGCCAAGATGAGTCCCACTAAACTAGGCCCAGCTGCCAGGTGGCTCGGCTCAAGCCAATTGCAGGCTTCCAAGATTTGCTGCTGGGTGTTTTCAGTTTTGTTTTTAAATGTCATTTCCCTGAAATGCAGCGTACACTGAAATTTGGAACATACTTGTTTTCCCATGCAAAACTTGTCATAAATATTTCGGCTGAACACCACGAAGCCACGCTTACTGCATTGTAAAAATCCATCATTCCATTTCCTCTGGAATATACCCAATTGCATATTTGTGGCAGGCAAAACTGTAAAACTCATCCAATGTCCACTCCCCCGGGACTATTCGTTTCGTTTCTGAATTGTGGCATATTTTTGGTTCCGGTTTCAGATTGCTTTCCAGCATCAGGGCTGGTAGCCTGGAAGCGAGGCTGGCTAGTAGATGAGCTGAGAGCTGGCAGGCAGGGTGGCAAGCGAGAATTCCTAGCACCTTACTCCAAACAGGAGGCCAGCCTGACCCTGTCTTTTACAATTACTTAGAAGGAAGCCCCAAGCTTTTTAAGATATGTTTCTGGAGACAGATGCTATCCTGCTGTGCTATGCAATTGTAATTACCCATCTCCTTTGGGATTGCATCCAACCTACTATAAGTACAAGGAGTACTGAAGCTGGGGAATTCTCAACCCTTTACTCTCTGCTAAAGCTCATGAAAAGCCTTTTGAACCGGAGGGTTGGGGAACCTCAATAGTATGATGGAGCACATGGACTGCTGGAGGAGGGGAGAAATCAGGCTTACGTCGTCTTCAACAGGCTCCACTATGGCTGCAGAAAGTACCTTCCATTTGATCTGAGAGAACTACCCTCATCTATAGATTTGGGGGAGGGCACCCTCATCTATTGCCCCATATGTTCCACACTATTGCTGAGGACCCTTAAGCCTCAGGAGAAGCTTTTGGGGTGCTCACTCACGCCTCGCTTGGAGAGGGACACATCACTCTGGCCAGAGGCCTGAACTGATTCGCTGAAGAGGGATTTTTTGCCCAGACCTCCTGCTGTTCCACACATTAAGCTTCTCCCTTTCCCACTCCTTCTCTTCTCCGGACCTCCAACTCACAGGAAGTCAAGCCACAGGTTCCCACCCACTATGATACGATAATCTTTATTGTCATTGTCCCATACAGAACAACGAAATTAAAAATCTACATCAAACATTCAAAAACCAACAAGCCTGCTATCCCAGCTATCCCAGCCTGCTTAGCCCCCTAAAAACTCTGATACCCCATAATTAAATACAATATACTCCCATAGAGACTACCTTACACTGCGTTTGAAACCAAAATCGCATTTGAATAGAAACTGTTTCTCAGGTGGCTAGTCCTAGTCTTTATAACCCTGTACCTTCTTCCAGAAGGCAAAAGCTGAAAGAGATCATTTTGTGGGGTGCGCACTATCCTGCACTATCTCTGCAGCTTTCTTATGGCACCTGGAAGCATAGATTTGATCCAAGGTAGGGAGAGTGCACCCAATTATTCTCTCCGCAGTCTTTACAACCCTGGACAACATTGTTTTTTCCCTGACCTTGCAGCTCCCAAACCACACACACAGACCATGAGTTAATACACTCTCAACAGTACAATGGTAAAATGCCATCAACAGGTCCTTTGAGAGATTATTTTTCTAGAGGATTCTCAGAAAATATAACCTCTGCTGTGCTCTTTTCATCAGGTCTTTGCTGTTTTCTCCCCAAGTTAAGTCATCTCTCAACTCCATTCCCAGAAATCGAAACACCAAGATCTGCTCCACACGCTTCCCCTCAATAATAAGTGGCTGAATATTCAATTTACATTTCCTAAAGTCCACAATAATCTATTTTGTTTTCTTTAGGTTAAGGAGTAAGTTGTTTTTCCTGCACTACTCCCCCAACTGCTCAACTTCCTTCCTATGATAGACTGCACTGAAAATCAGGCAAGACTGGGCTCTAGGGAGAAATGGAACGGTTTTTTAAAAAAGTAAGGAAAGGGGAGGGAGGAAAGAAATGAAAATAGATAGAATAAGGAAAGGTAGGCAAACCTTTACATGTTTATAATTTCAAGTACTAGTAAAATTAGAACAGCAGTCCAGAAAAATTACTTTAGATTTTCACTTCCTTCAACAGAAGCGGAGCAGCATTTATCCACGACCCAATTCTAAATATGTAATAATTAGGAATCTTCTAAATTAAAGAAGGGGGGAATATCCATCTGTACCTCTTGTATGTTGTTCATGCTGATGCAGGATTGCTCTCAGAGATTCTGGATTCTCAAACTCTTGGGAATTCCGCAGGAAATCTTCAACTTGGTCAATTTTGATTGCAAACTGTTGAAGAGCCAAGAAGGATGACAGAAACCACAATTTAGTTACACGTGACAACATCCCAACTGAAAAGTCTCATCTCAGGACTTAGCATTAGCTCTCGGAAAGGTGGGAAGCATTTACAGTGATGGCCCAGCATATCCTTCATCCTACAATTGTCTTTTTGAGAATTAGTAGACTTGATCTGTTTTCTAGCTCTAACAGTCATGGCAGCCATGTGCACCAATGCTGGGGGGTGGGGTGGGGAAGAAGACTTGTGAAAAAGCCTTGGGTTCTTTGGTGAATACCACTGGAATGAACAGTGCTAGTGTCTACTGTTCTGGCCCAAGGAGTCTAACCTAATGCACAGCACTGGACTGCATGTGTGCTTCACTGCTGCCTATGAGAATCTCTTTGCAGAGCAAATGGCACTGATCACCCAATGAAAGGGAGGGAGGGAGGAAAATGGGGTAACTAAAGGAAGAACCTGTAGGTCAGTTATTGCTAAAACACATACTTTGCTCACAGATAGTCCCAGCTTCAGTCTCTGGCATCTCCAGGGAGGGCTGGAAAAGACTTTTGCCTGAAACTCTAGAGAGCCACGGCTAGTACTGAGATAGATCTACCAGTGGTCTGACCCTGTATAGGACAGCTTTGTCTGTTGATGTATTCAGTCCTGCCACCCTAAACAAGTAATCAGAGTTGTTGGATCTGAGAGAAATGAGCATGCTTGGCACCCCTTGCTCACTAAGCTCTCAGCATTGCAAGTGCAAGGCCTTATCTAGAGGTCAATCAGCACCTGGATAGACAAGATTAGCCAGTAGCCATCAAATAAACCATGATCCCAAATGCAATCATCTTGGAAGAAAGTCCCTTTGATTCCAAATGAGTGTACTTTCAATTAAGTGAGGCCAAAGAGGAGAAAGGAAAAGATTTGCCAGTATTCACCATGCAGAACACAATGGCTCCCACCTATGTACCTCTGGATGAGTAGGAGCAGGCAATGTTTAAGGAACAATTGTAGCCCGCTGCCCTATTCACCCATTAGCCATCCGTGTGGAGGTCTAATGCATGGAGAGGAAGTGGGACTGTGCTTCCTTGCCATGCTCTTGACAACGGCATGTCTGCAGCTTCTTCACCCGTCTGGCTTTGTTCCTCTGGTTTCCACATGTGTTTGGCAGAGGTAACAAGCCAGCTATACTCTCATAGGTTCCTTCACACAGCTCAGAAGGGCAGAGCCAGCCAAGGATATGATGCTGCGACAGGACCAGAAGTCGTGGCCCCAAACCATTAGTCCTCAAGAATCGGAATACGACAAGAACCAGAGTGAACAGGACAACAATTAATGTACCACTTAAAGCCAAACAGGCTTCTAAGCGGCTTATGAAGTACAAGCATTAACATTTAAACACCCATAATGAAAATTCAGGATAAATCCATCCTATTAGAATATAAAAAATATCAACATTTCTAGCGAAAACATGCAACAAAACAATCTCTTTAAAATAACGCTTTGAAATTTTAAGATTAAAATAGGAAGCTCATCTTGAGGTACTTTTTGGACAAGCCCTAACTTTTCAATCTTCATTGTCACAATACTCCTTAGGGAAAGAGCAGCAGGAGAGTAATGTAAGCTTCACAGGCTGCATCTAGCCAGCAAAGGCTTACCCCTCCTTGCATTGAACTTCTGCTGTTTAGTGTCCTTGCACCAATTAACGCATTAACGAGTCGCCAAATGGCAGGGGCTGAAAAGAGCCCTGAATCCTGGGGCTGTAAAGTCTAGCAGCATATTCATTATGTGGTTTATAGCACCACACGCATGGAGGGCTTCCACCCCAGTGATGTACATTTGTGGTGATAGCTGCTGCTGGCATGGAAGATACACATGCATTTTAGACAAATCATCATGAATTAGGGTGATTTTGAAGGAACAGCTTCTGTGTAGTTTTAACAGCCAGGATTCGGCTAACCCAGAGCCCTAGTGGAACGAACCTTCTGCCAGTGTATGGAAACAATTGAATACAACCTATTGCTTGAAGCAAATTACATTAACTTCTAACTCAATAATAAGCACATCAATTTTCCAATTTACATTCAGGAGGCAGAGAATCATAGAAGAAAGAACACTGAAAAGCCATATACTCAAAGGCAGAAGGTAACAACAACAACAACAACAACATGTTTATACCCTGTCTTCTGGCTCTACCTAAAACCAAGGAGGCTGACAACCCATACAATTACAAAAAGACAAAAATATAAGCCACTTCATCAAATCCAACCGAGAACAATGCAAATCGTAACACCTAGCAGCAAGATAAACAAACAAACAAACAAACAAAATAAATCACATCAGTATAAATACTCAAGCCACATCCAGCTCAAAATGCCACCGGAATAGGAATCTTTTAAGCTGTTTCCTGAAGGAGAGGTAGAAGAATAGCAGACAGAACTTCCTGAAGATGTAGTTCTATAACCAAAGGACCACCACGGAAAAGATCTCTCACATTAACAGCCATCATCCTATCCTCAGAAGGAGGAAGGACATACAGCAGGACATCAAACAATAACTTAAGCAAATGGGCAGGTTCTTATGGGAGCATGCTGTCCTTTAAGTACCCTGGGTCCAAACTTTTTAGGATTGTAAATAGCAAAACAAATACTCAGAACTGCACCAATTGTTAACTAATTGTGAACCAATAAAGTGGCCTAAGGACATGTATTGCTCCAGGCAGTGAGTACTAGCCTATAACCTTGACGTTCTGGGTTAAAGGCTGTTTCCAAATGGCCTTCAAGGGTAGTCCCACATAGAGTATGCATCTAAGATGGAAATTGGCAATGCATGCATGCCTCTGACCTAAAACATGACTGACAGGCACCTGACTAGATTTTCCTAGCCATTTTACTATAATAGCATTGCCTCCTATTGTTTGGGGGTGGGGCTGGGGGCTGGGGTACTCCCGTTGTGTGTGTGTGTGTGTGTGTGTGTGTGTGTGTGCATACATGCATACACACACACACAGTCCAGCCTGCCAAATATGGCAGGGGCAAAAGGAAACGGTTTTTGTTTTTTGTTTAGTGAACATTAGAAGTTTGTATTTAAGCAACACGCAACCTTGGCATCATTTTTGCTCCTTTCTAAATCTCATGCTGCATTTTAAGTAGGGCAAATATCCTGTGGGCTGAAACTGTCGGAGCGAAATAAATAAATAATCAAGCAAATCTCAGAAGTTGGGGATGCAGAAACTTCAGACGAAATTAAGAAAGATGATGAGAAATAAGCCTTCTGCTCTGCCTGCTTTTCCTCACATGTTCCATCCTGGGGTTTTTTTTATGCTCTTTACGATATAAAACAAATCCATTATCCTTCAACGTTTGGGATTTGACTTCTGATTTTCATTAAAGAATATCCTAGAGATGAGGCTTGCACTTTATCATAATAAAACAAAGATTACACATAATCACATTCTGTCATTTAAAGCAAAACATTTCAGTGAGAATTTTCCAGTATTTCCATTTTAAGTCAATATGACATTTCCCATTCGCCCCTCTGCTTGGATGTTTCAGGACACGAGGCCTGATCCTTGGTCCCACTCCTGCTGCCTTGCAGTACTCTGAGAGCAAAAAAACAATGTTCTAACAAACTGTCTGATAGTCACTTTTTTGTGTTCTTCTCAGAGATATTTGCTTCAACCCAGAATTGCAATGGCGGGTGCCATAAATATCATCTGGGACCCTGCGGAATTTACGTATTGCTGCTTTTTCTACACTGGGTCATGATTCAAAGTTGGGTCAACAACTAAAGTATAACAGAAAGGTGGAGATGAGAACTTGCTCTGCTCCCCAAGCTAGAGAAGAGGCAAATAATAATAATAAAGATAATAATAATAATAATAATAATAATAATAATAATAATAATAATACCTCGCCCATCTGACTGGGTTGCTCCAGCCACTCTGGGCAGCTTCCAACATATATAAAAACATAATAAAACATTAAATATTAAAAACTTCCCTATACACGGCTGCCTTCAGAAAGTTGCTTATTTCCTTGACATCTGATGGGAGGGCGTTCCAAAGGGCGGGCACCACTACCAAGAAGGCCCTCAGCCAGGCTCCTTGTAACCTCACTTCCCCGCAGTGAGGGAACCACCAGAAGGCTCTGGGAGCTAAATAATTTCTTTTGAAATGAACTTAAGGGGCCATTGGGATGGGATGGGAAGGGAAGGGAAGGGAAGGGAAGGGAAAGGAAAGGAAGGGAAAGGAAGGGAAAGGAAGGGAAAGGAAGGGAAAGGCTGGTGTGCATAACTAAGGGAGAGGGGGGAAATGATAGACCTGGCTAATGTACATTTTCAGCATCAAACAAGCCAGGATCTTTGCTGAAGCTTCTTCATGGAAAGGATGCAACATGCAGTGGATAAGCAAAGCATGCCATTGTTGTTTAGTTGTTTAGTCATGTTTAGACTCTTCATGACCCCATGGACCAGAGCACACCAGGCACTCCTGTCTTCCACTGCCTCCCACAATCTGGTCAGACTCATGTTGGTAGCTTTGAGAACACTGTCCAACCATCTTGTCCTCTGTCATCCCCTTCTCCTTGTGCCCTCCATCTTTCCCAGCATCAGGGTCTTTTCCAGGGAGTCTTCTCTTCTCATGAGGTAGCCAAAGTATTGGAGCCTCAGCTTCACGATCTGTCCTTCCAGTGAGCACTCAGGGCTGATTTCCTTCAGAATAGATAGGTTTGATCTTCTTGCAGTCCATGGGACTCTCAAGAGTCTCCTCCAGCACCATAATTCAAAAGCATCAATTCTTTGGCGATCAGCCTTCTTTATGGTCCAGCTCTTACTGCCATACATCACTACTGGGAAAACCAGCAAAGCATGAGGAGTGCTTAATCATTCTTCTGCCCCATTTCCTTGCATGCAGTGTCCAACCTCCCCACAGCCTGGTTGCAGGGAAATGGCATTATGCTGGAGGGGATAAAAATGCTTTTCTTCTTCAGTTCAGATTGCTTTCTCCCTTCTTCTGTTACTTTGCCAGGACTGCTCCTTCCCCAGCACAAGTAGAAGCAGCAGACCACAATCCCTTAGTAGGCACTTCTCAGTAGACAGGGTCACTTTTGAACAGCTTAGCTCCCATCTGCAGTGGCCACCTGCCATTTTAAGTTACCCGTAATGTAATGCCCTGGTCCACTGATCTATGAAATGTATTAATACGTCTGTAGTTTCAGTAGGACTATGGCTTGCATAGATCTATGGGTCAGGGCACTGGATTTTGGGTAACGTAAGGCAGCAGATGGCCACCATGGATGGGAGCCAAGTTTAGCTCCCTTTCAAAAGCACTGCCCCAAATCCATTACTGACGCATTGTTAGAACCATGCCCAGGGGGCCTGAAGTCCGGTGCCAGTCTCAGTACCACCTCTTACTTCTTCAAATCTGTTTTGTAGATCGTAAGCCCCTTACAATATTATTTGTAAAGAACCATACGCAGGGATGTCACTATAAAAATAAATAAAACTAGTATTTAGCATTATCAAGGCAAATTTGAAGACTCCTAAACAGGTGAAACATATAAGGAATACAGAAGGAATCAGAAATGGCTCCTAAATAATACCCAGGAATCTAGGGTAATTTCAATAAGCGGAGTGAGTATTTTTAAAGAAAGGAACCACCCGTCCCTAAATTGTCACAGACTTTCAGAAGATGCAGCATCTCAAGCTGAATTTGGAGGCTCTGTCATCCCAACACATCAATAACCTTTGTAGCCATCTAATTTTACAACATCTATATGTTTAGATTATCCTTAGGTAAGATACCACAATACTGGAATACTTTCCCCAGATATTTTCACTCCAGATTTTGTCCTGATCGTTCCCTTTTCAGCTGAAGCGGAAGCACACCTGATTTTATCTTACATTTCTTTGTATTGTAATGGAATGTTGTAAACAAGGTATGACCTGTTTATTCAGCATTCATCCTGATTTGCTTCCACAAAGCTTATGGAGAGATTTGACTATGTCTGATCTTTGGCATTCGTTCTGATTTATTTGTTGGGCAAGTACACAACACTGAACGTTCATTGTAACTTGCTTGTGGGGTGTCTTTCTGTCAAGCATTCATCTATCCTACACTTCTCAATGAAGTTCCTCATCAATTTCCTAATGGCAAAAAGACTGTTTTCTAAAAAAGCAAACAAGTGAATTTATCTTGCCAGGGCGACAGGATGCAATTTAATCCACTTTAAGCGGTGTAAACCTAAATTACTGGCACATGCTTGAATTCTCCCCGCAAAAGATTTTTCTTTAGAGTTAAGTGTTACAGAGAATGACCCACTTTCAAGCTCACCATAATACAAACAAACCACTAAACAGTCATGGATTTCATCGTGCTTTGGAATCTTATTTAAGTTCAAGCAGTGGTGATTCTCCCTCAGGGCAAGTAAGAAGAGCTCTGCTGAATCTGACCAAAGGGCTTCAAGGTCTAGCATACCAGCCCAGTGTTTTGTGGGTTAGTTGGAATGGTGTTTCGTTGTTGTTTTTTTAACCAAACAAACTGAAATATATTGTTGTATATGTTACTTAAAAAATAATAATTTTACAATTATTTTTTTCTACATACGAACCTCCAGCGCATTTTCAAAAAAATCAGAGGTCAGCTCCAAAAGCGCCTTGCGCTTCTCCAGGACAATAACAAGAGAATCCCATGCATCTCCCATGGTTTCTGCCATAGCATCATACACCTGGCTTTTATCTTTGGCTTCAGCTGCAGTCTTGTCCGCTTCACGTAACAGGTCCCAGACTTGTTCTTCCAAAGGCTGAGAAGGGAAGAGAACATGAACTGATCAGAAATTAAATTCTTAAAACACCATGGACGGCACCCTGTTTCATTGTATGTGCAAGTCTTGTTGTCAACAGAGCTCAAAATTGCACCAGTAAATTTTATTTGTTGGTTAGGTTTTTCCAAGAATGTAAACCTGTTTACACCTGGTGCTGAAAACTCCTGGGAGGAGGGCTTAGGCGCCCAGACGTGGGGTAGCAATAGGAGGCCTGATGTGCTCTTTCCACTCACCTAACCTCAGTAGGAAGGGCACCCACTGAGGAACAGGTGGTCCTGTTTTTGGCCTACATCTCCCATGATCCCTAGCTAGCAGGACCAGTGGTCGGGGATGCTGGGAATTGTAGTCTCAAAACACCCAGAGGGCCGAGGTTGAGGAAGCCTGCTCTAGATCTCAATAGAGTTGTTTTCTTCACCTGGAAAACAATTCAATGAAATGTAATAGAGAGATTGGAGTCAATGGGACTTGTTAATCATGGACAAGTTTCATTTCAGTGCTTTCAATGGGACTTGGTTATAATTACATTTTGTAAGATTCTGGCGCGAGTGAACCAGAACACCACTATTATTATTATTTTTAAAGGTGGCATGTCTCATTACCATATTTATAAGTTGCAGTATATTAGAAAACATGCACCTGATTTTTGTGGAAGGCTCCCGCAGTGGTGTAGCATGGGTTGCTAGTGTCCAGGGCAAGTAAAGTATTGCGCCCCCAAACTGGTGTCTCCATGTGACGCCGTGGAGCAGTGGCAGGACATGTGTGTGCATCTCCTCCGACTGGGGTGCCGCTGCCACCGCGAGTCTCGCTCTTTGCCAGCCTCCCCTCCCAGCGGGGGTCACCACACAGCCGAGGGATGACAGGGTCCGTCCTCTCCTGGCTACTGCTTGGCATGCTGCTCAGGTAAGGCAGGAAGGGAAGCACCTTCAATTGGACTGGCAGCTGCAGAGGTGAACCCCTAAAAAAAATTGTGCCCAGGCCAATCACCCCGGTAACACCCCTCCCATGCTAGGCCCCTGGACTGCCACAAGTAAGCAATTGCTTTGTCTGTTGCGGGAAGTGACTCAGAAATTCAATAAACTAAGCCGAACTAGACAGAGAAACCAGTAGGAGAACACTTCAGTCTCCCAGGACATTCTATACAAGATCTCAAAGTAGCTGCCTTATTACAAAATAATTTCAGAAACAGACTGGAAAGAGAAGTTACTGAATTGCAACTTATTACCAAACTTAAAACCATGGAGAGACCTGGTCTGAATTAGAGACATTGGATTCTTATCTCATTATACATGATAAAGCTATTTTTAGCCATCTCGCCCCTTGCTGTTTCCTATAAGACCAAGTGCAGTCATTAACAGTTGACAACAAACAGTCTCTTGTCTTTGTCACAAGTAGGTCTCCAAGTGACTTACACTGAAGAACATAAAAATTCCTTCCAGTAGCACCTTAAAGACCAACTAAGTTAGTTCTTGGTATGAGCTTTCGTGTGCATGCACACTTCTTCAGATATCTTCAGATATCATACCAAGAACTAACTTAGTTGGTCTTTAACGTGCTACTGGAAGGAATTTTTTTGTTTTGACTATGGTAGACCAACACGGCTACCTATCTGTAACTGGAACTGAAGAACATCTACATCTAAAATCTGTATCATATGCTCAGAATGGTTAAAGATACAGAAGCTCTGTCCTCCTTTGCATTTGTTGTTGTTGTTCTTTAGTCATTTAGTCATGTCTGACTCTTCGTGACCCCATGGACCAGAGCACGCCAGGCACTCCTGTCTTCCACTGCCTCCCGCAGTTCGGTCAAACTCATGCTGGTAGCTTCGAGAACACTGTCCAACCATCTCGTCCTCTGTCGTCCCCTTCTCCCTGTGCCCTCCATCTTTCCCAACATCAGGGTCTTTTCCATTTAGTTACAGTAATACCTGCAACAGTGAAAGGTGTTAGGGAACACCCTCTAATTTATTCATTGTTCAAATTAAAGTAGTTTGTAAGTTTGCCTCTGAACAAGTCCTTTCACTTTCTGTTCTTTTACTGTCTTTGCTATAAAGAGTAACAAATGCTGCATGTTCTATTCATTTTAAAATCTTCAGAGTGTCTTCCAGAGACCTGATTTATGTTTGGCTATTTTCATCTGGAATCTTTATCGTGACAATGGATGAATGGAGTGCCAATTTCTGCTGTTACATTTGGTGCTGCTATCAGTAAGAATGTATAATGAAATGAGGAACCTGTAATAGGCAAATTAAAGTCCAGGATAACTCATTCTCCTGATACAGACTGTAATCAGAACCGAAGATAGGAAAATCTGAAATTCTCCTGATAGAGGCTGAGCTGAGAATAGGAAATAATAGAACACTAATTCATCATTGCGCTAAACTCAGAATCATAATCTCCAGGTTTCTCCCAAGACACCACCCACCGTTATCCTCTGTGTCGGTGATGGGTTGCATCTGAATAGGCTGTTAATCTGCCCTCAAAAGAAAAGCTTTTGAGAAACACATTTCAGAAAATAATGGAACTATTATTCCTTAATTAAAAAGAGAGATTAATAGTTGTCAGGGGGGGAAATGAAGAAAGGGTCACTAATTAATAATTAGCATTTGAAATAGGAATCATGCGTAAACAAAAACAAGTAAATACAGAGTTCTGTGAAGCTGCTACAAATATTTTCTCTGAATATTGTTATCTGTGGGGCATTAAAATGTACTGGAAACAAAACGTATATTCTTAGCGTTAGTTTGACCAAACTGCAGGAGGCAGTGGACGACAGGAGTGCCTGGCGTGCTCTGGCCCATGGGGTCACGAAGAGTCGGACACGACTAAACAACTAAACAACAACAAGCGTTAGGGGTTTCTCTGGTAACTTTTTTGGATAACAGAAGCATCTGTTTCATGGGTGCTTCACTTGTCCTTTGGATCTCATGATGAGGACTAAGCCTTGCCTCCCCATCAGATCTTGGGGATGAGTGGTGGTGGGATGAAGATATTGAAGATTTACATGAGCACTGATGACCACATTCCACAGTTATAGAAAAAGAGGTGCCGAACTCACCACGAATGCCTCCCTCATTCTCTTATAATGGCAATGGCACCCACCTGAGAGGTGCCAGAACTGAGTTCTTCAGCAGTGTCTAGGCAACATGATGACTATGTACATACGCAATAGACAATCTTTTATAGAATTCCTTCAAACCATAACAAGTCCAAAATGAAATCTTTAGTCTCAAAGTCTCTGAAAATCTTTAAATGAAGCGAGGTACCAGACTTTGAACGACGAAAGACAAGCTGTGAAGCTTTGTGTATTCAGCAAATATAATGTCCAACACTAAACAGTTATTCCGGATATTGACTACTGTTTCGTAGAATTCTTCGTCAGCATGGTGGGAGGATATAAAATTGCTTCATAAACTCATCTTATTTCGAATGAATGTATGTAAATGAAAATATCAAATGCTGTGTAACAGTGCTCAGGTAATAATGTAGTCACTGCTACTGAGTTCTGGCAAGTTCCGGCTGAAAAAAAGCCCTGACTATTCCAAAGACCACCAAGGGTTCAATAAAACTCCAACCCTGAGTTTGCTCCCTTGACTGCTGCTTCTCGTCACCATTTTCTTCCTCCTTGCCTTCAATTGCCCACATTGGCTGTGGCAACTGCCATGTTTCTGCCATTTACTTATTGCAGAAAAATAAAGGGAAGCAAAAATATTCCACTAAGGACTGAGCATATGCATTGGCCATGGAATGGCGGCTGCCAAGAGCAGGCTTCCTCAAAGTCGGCCCTCCAGGTGTTTTGAGACTACAATTTCCTGCATCTCTGACCACTGTCTTGCAAGCTAGGGATCATGTGAGTTGTAGGCCAAAAACATCTGGAGGGCCGAGTTTGAGGAAGCCTGGCCAAGAGGAACCAAAGAAAGTCAGGAGGAAGGAGGGGAAGAGTGTTCCCAGCTGATTCCAGCTTGCTGAAGGGATTTGCTTATGGGTTCATGCACTTCCAGGCAGTGCCAACTTTTAGAATCATTCATAGAGTGAAGTCACTCAGGGAGAACTGGGTGTATCATATTGCCTAACAGAATGGGAAAGATGGAGGGCACAAGGAGAAGGAGACGACAGAGGACGAGATGGTTGGATAGTGTCTTCGAAGCTACAAACATGAGTCTGACCAAACTGCGAGAGGCAGTGGAAGACAGAAGTGCCTGGCGTGCTCTGGTCCATGGGGTCACGAAGAGTCGGACACAACTAAACGACTAAACAACAACACAACAACAAGCAGGCTGCTTCCTGTCTTGTTCAGCAACCCAGGACCAGACTCCTAAATGTTCTATATCAGTTGCTGTATTTCTCCCCAGTGGGATATTTTTATTTCTTAATATTTATCTAATATCATTTTAAATTTTATTTAATTAATATTGTATATCTTAATATTTATTTCTATTATCCATAAAGAGAACTATCTTCTCACACTGCCAGAAGGACTGATGACTTTATTATCAGAGGTATTTTAAAAGAGAGGGGAGTTCCCATTACAAGGGCCTTTGTATCTCTGTTATCATTTCCTAGTTGAGGAATCAGAAAAGAATGTACTTTATTATTACAGAACCTTCACAGGTAGCTCCAGTGAATGAATGAATAAATTTGCTTGCTTGCGTCAAGTAGAGAAGGGCCATAATGTGTGGTAGATAACACATTGGTTCGAAAATGTTTGTCCTCCAAAAAGTAAATTTCCATGGAATGAAAAGGCTGCTGAATGATACAGAATACCTAATCAAAAACAAAGTCCTGTGCATTCAGAAGTAAGCTCCAGCAAGTTCAAAGGAACTTACTCTCCCAGGTAAGTGGGACTGAAGGCTTAATATTTCTATTAAAAACACTGAACATTTGTACTCCAGTCCTTCTTGGTCTGGTCCTTACTGGAGCAGATCAAAATCCATTTTGTTCAGCATTCTGTTTCTAACTTTGAAAAGCCAGAGACATAAGAATGCAAAATAAAAACACAAAATACATAATAAAGCAAATGAAAGTAAAACAAAACAATAAACTCCTTCCAGCAGATACATTTCAAAGGCCATAAAATGTTAATCAGCCCAACGCCTGGTTGAAGAGAAACATTTTTGCCTGGTGCCTAAAAATATGTAATGAAGGTGCCCGGTGAGGCTCCTCGGGAAGAGCTTTCCACAGATGGGGAGCCACTGAAGAAAAGTCCCCATTCTCTTGTTGCCACCCTCCAGACCACTCATGGGGGAGACCTTTGCAGGCCACAAAGGTGATGGTCTTTCCCTGTTGTTTGTCCCCAGTGCTTGATATTAAGAGATATACTGCTTCTGTAAATGTACCGTATATACTCGAGTATAAGCCGACCTGAATATAAGCGGAGGCACCTAATTTTAGCACAAAAAACTGGGAAAACTTATTGACTCAAGTATAAGCCGGTTCACCACACCACAAACGTGGTGGTGGCGGTAGCGGCGGTAGCGGCGGCAGCGGCGGAGGAAGAACAAGCAGCCCAAAAGGGCTGCTTTTGGGCTGCTCGTTCCTCACCGGCAGCGGCAAAGGCAGAGGAGGAGGGAGGAGCAGCCCAAAAGGACCCTCACTCAAGTATAAGCCAAGGGGGGCTTTTTCAGCATAAAAAATGTGCTGATAAAGTCGGCTTATACTCAAGTATATATGGTAAGTTACATTTAGCTATCATAGTTAGTAGGCATTGACAAACATAACTTCTATGATCTTATGAAATCGTTGTTTACTTAAGACCATCCATGCAACTGCCCATAAACATTTTTGTAGCAGTGAATTCCACGTTTAATTGTGGCATCTGTTAAGGCAATTATTTATAAATACTTGGCCAGGTCTACCAGAGAGTCATAGAAAACTTGGTATAGATTGCCAGCAAAGGATGGCAGAAAAACAAAGACCGTGCATGGGTTACATATCCATCAATCACCAGATAGAGGGCCCCCTTTAAAAAGCACCCATGAAGCTTGGTCCTAAATGGATCAATGAAATATTGTCTGACTACTGAGTACCATTAGACTCCAGCCACGTTATGAAAGTGGCCTGTGATTATTTCGGTTTTAGGCATTCCTCATCAAACAATAAAAAATACACATTCACCATAATAAAAAGTAGTCTAGGCTATCCATTCCGCATTGACAATGATTGTTATATTATGCTGGTAAAATCAGCGTTTAAGCTCCCAATGTGCTATTTCTTTCTGATGCTGCTAATTATGCTAATAAATTTGTTTCTAAGCTTCTGGCACACTGAATCTCAATGAGCAATTTGTTTTTTAATTGGAAGCTATTTGCCAATAGGTAAATGGGCGCGCTTGGCCATTATGCTCTCCTCTTGTTGGGCAGAACAGCCTATGAATTCAATAAATATATTTCAAGTCAGCCAATTCGTTTCCAATGCCAGCTGTTCCTCTTACCATTCATTACGTTTCACGCACAAAGTCTATCGCTGACATTTATGTGGTTTTGAAACAGGACCTAGGTATTGATTCACCCAGAAAAAAAAGGATCTTGGAGCCATAGCTAGCTTGTCCACAAGAGGATTTTAAAGGCCATTCTCTGTAAGAGATGGAAGCATTTGTTACCGTGTATATTCGCTCAAGGGCAGGCTCTAGACACATTTCAGACTAGTACAAATGGAAAGGGCGCTGTAAATACTTTTACAGGCTGTTGCTCGATATTCCATGTCTCGGCAATTTGCTCTCCAGAGCAACAAGCAGGTCTGTTGGGGGGGGGGGGGAGGAAAAACCAGTTGTGAGAAAGAGAGAGCAAGACAGAACATTTTATTGAATCACTAAGTTCCCAAGATATTGCCCATGATCCTGTTGCTTCAATTCATACAAATACAGTGGTACCTCAGGTTACAGACGCTTCAGGTTACAGACTCCGCTCACCCAGAAATAGTACCTCGGGTTAAGAACTTGGCTTCAGGATGAGAACAGAAATTGTGCTCCGGCGGCGCGGCAGAAGCGCCCCATTAGCTAAAGTGGTGCTTCAGGTTAAGAACAGTTTCAGGTTAAGAATGGACCTCCAGAACAAATTAAGTTCTTAACCCGAGGAACCACTGCAGTATATTTCATCCAGGGGCATGTCCTGTGCATCTTTTGGCAAATCCCTGTATATGTGTAGACCAGGAGTAGGCTACCTAAGGCCCGGGGGCCAGATCCGGCCCAATCGCCTTCTCAATCTGGCCCACAGATGGTCCAGGAATCAGCATGTTTTTACATGAGTAGAATGTGTCCTCTTATTTAAAATGCATCTCTGGGTTATTTGTGGGGCCCGCCTGGTGTTTTTACATGAGTAGAATGTGTGCTTTTATTTAAAATGCATCTCTGGGTTATTTGTGGGGCATAGGAATTCGTTCATTTCTTCCCTTCAAAATACAGTCTGGCCCCCCACATGGTCTGAGGGATGGTGGACCGGCCCATGGCTGAAAAAGGTTGCTGACCCCTGGTGTAGACCCTCCAAGTGTCCGTATTTTCCAGGTTTAGTTTTGGATTTACAGAAGCCGTCCTGGTTTCAGATTTGATCCCAGAAGGTCCCACTTTTCCTTTGGATGTCCCGATTTCCATCAGAAAAATGTTGGAGGGTATGGTAGGTCATCCCTATTTTCATCGGGAAAATGTTGGAGGGTTAATAGGATTGTCATATTTTGAAGAGAGAAAAAATAGGACACATTTGCCAAGTGCTACTTTTAACTATAGATTGCTTTGACAACTCTACCCATGAAAAAGAGGGCATGTCCTGGAAAAAGAGGACATATGGCAACTTTAGATGACATCTGAAGGCAGCCCTGTATAAGGAAGTTTTAAAAAAATGTTTAATGTTTCATTATGTTTTTATATATGTTGGAGGCTGCTCAGAGTGGCTGGGGCAACCCAGGCTGGATTCTAGACACATCAAAGGAGTGTTTCAGGCGCTGCAAACTTTGTGAGAGAAATCGGGTTAGCAAAAAACGTAACTCCACAGCACCATCTGGTGTCACAGTGTTAGAATGCATAAACAATGCATATAAAGTGTTTTGTCCTTTGCCAGTGTAGCTGAGTCCCCAGTCAGATGGGCGAGGTATAAATAATAGAATTTTAATGTTATGGAATAGGACGTCCCTGTTTTCATTGGAGAAATGTTGGAGGGTATGATATATGCGCAAAGTACAAAGTCTCTGGAAATCATGAGAATTCATGCAAGCTTTGAACAGTCAGTTATTTTTCACTGCATTGTGCTTATTATTCCTTAAAGGGGGTATGAGCAATTTGTTTTGAGAATGGAGGTATTATGCGATGTGTATATCACTCCCGAGAAAGACATCACAAAAATATATTGGCTGCCGTTTCTTTCTGGAAGACTGCGCAAAACTTTTTACATATGTCTGCTTGTGTTATTGTTTTAAAGGAAAATCTATCCTGTGATCTCTGTGACTGCCATGAGGCCTAATCTCTTTATATTATATTTTTGCAAGGAAAATTGTTATGAATGGCCCCTCAGTCCTACCTGTGAGAACAAAAACAACTCAAAAAGGACTGGGGGGGGGGGACTGGCTTTCCAATGGAAATATTCTGTGGAGGGCCTCTGTACTGTCCCTGCTTTCTATCTCTTTCCTTCAGACTGTTCCTTCCCCATCATGACACCTTCTCCCCCATTAGGTTTTCCACACACTCAACCCTGGAAAACATTTCTCTAGCATACATGTGCCAGTGACCACTGATAGGGCCTGGACTGCAATTGCTTAAAATATCTTTACAGTACAGAAGGCCATCAGGGGTCACATTGCACAGCGATAACATAAGCTCCATCACAAGGTCACTTGGAAGTTATCCTAAGAGATCATTTTCCAGGTTCACTGTCTGATGCTGCAAGCCATTTTGTTATGGCTTGTACCACAAGAATTTAGTTTGCAAGCTGTGTGAAAACTCATTATCCTGGGCAAGCCAACTCGGTATGCAATATTGTAGTGTGAGCACAGTCCGGCACACAGTTACGATTCCTTAAGCCTATTTATTTCATTCGAGTCCAAATTTAGGCCAAAATTGCATATGACACAACACCAACCTCCTTGCTGCCTCTCCGTCTCCCTTTCCCTCCCAGAAAAAAAACAGCGACCCGCCTGGTGGGAAGTAAGTATAGCGGATCCAGCCCACCTAGTAAGCCGCTTCTGCTAGAAATACATAACTCAAGAGCAAATATGTTCAGAATGCATATTTAAATACACATTCAGATCTGGAAATGGAGTGGAATGGCCCTGTGAGTGAACCAATGTGAAAGTGGCATGGATCTGAAATAGGCTGGTTTTGGTATCCTTACATTTGGCACACCTAAGCAGAGTAGATAGTTGCACTGTCACAGAGAGTACATTTTATGTTATAACGGACAGCTATCTACTATATTTGAGGGCTGCTGCACAGTAAGGTATATGCAGATTAAAAGTCTGCACTTTTCACCGTCCAGCATATTTGATGTTTTATCGTGTTTTTAATATTGGGAGCCACCCAGAGTGGCTGCGGAAACCCAGCCAGATGGGCAGGGTATAAATTATTATTATCATTGGATAGAGCAGTGCCTATGACTGCCAGGGTGCCCATGAGTACCTGTTATGGCACCTGTGAAATACCTCAGTAAATATCCCCTCAAAAATACACCGTTCACAAGAGACTGTTTGCTTCTCTTGCTTTGTTCTTGTTTACAATCAGCTCAGCCTCTTCAGTATTGGACGTGCCCCCTTAAACGTGCCCACTGGGTGCCACAATTTGATGTCCGCTCTCTCTCTTGTCCTGAACGGAGCAGAGGTGCAAAGACCAGGAGGTGAGAAGCATGCCTTCATCATTTTGTGGTCCTCTCTCTTTTTTCTGCCCTTTCAGATGCAGCAGACGCTTCGTGTTACACCAGTGCCCGCGGCAGCCATTTTGTGGCATGTGCCCAAGAGCCCAAAACGTTTGGCAACCGCTGAGCTAGAGGCTTACAGTCAAACACCATCACTAAGTAAAAATTACTCAGACTCCCCGGAATATATTTGAGACCTATATGGATGTGAGGGAATAAAATAATGTTATCTTAACATAATGGACACTTTCACTTCTGTAATGGGGGTGGGGTGGGGAGACAGTGTTCTGTCAATTCTGTCACAACACAATGAATAAAGTGGAAGATGAACACCCCCACCTGGAAATGCTATGGACTGTACTTTGATATAGAATCACAGAATTGTAGAATTGGAAGGGACCCTGAGGGTCATCTAGTCCAACTCCCTGCAATGCAGGGTATGTGTGAACTATGGCCCCTTCTCTGTTAAATGTGTATGTAATATATAGTCTCCGTGTTACATGCCTTTAGACCAGCAGAAACTTTTTTTTTCCAGTGACCACTTGAAAACTATAGGTGGTCTTGCTAATAATCTCCCCCCTCCTTTAATACTAGCCTCATGGTCAAAACCTGTGCCGTATTACAAAAATCATGGGCCTTAAGCCTGGCTGCCAAGAAAGGCCACTGGTTAAAAAGGTGTGTGGGAGAAGGAAGAGAATGATTAAATGTATCAGCATTATATTATGAATATTATAGGCCCTAGGCCAGCATTTTGCTAGGCTGGTCAAAATGGCTTAATCTTCCTTGTCAGGGGGGGGGGGGGGGAATCAACTGTGGGGCCCAGTATAGATATTTTCAACTGTTCTTTCCACAGTCCACCTGAAAGGATTACCAGAGGTGCACAGACTTTGAGCTGAGAACTTCTGCTACAGACGGTTCTCTTTCCATGCAAAAAAAACCCACAATAGTATATGCTACATTACAATATTGTCTGATATTGCTTCCAACCATATAATCATATAACCATATAATCATTTGCTTTTCTTGCATTTGCCAAGATTCTTTGAAACAACTGAACCTTAACTGCACTTAATTCTCTTTTCTGCTTTGGGCTGCTTTCCAGAAGAGTGGCATTATGTTGTTATTAACGTTTCCCGAACTGCTACTACAGCTACAGAGTACTAAAGATACTAAAACAAAACCCATTATTTTAATTTTATTGTGTAAATCCTCCCTAAAAAGGTTAGTAAAGGAAGTTTTATTGAGTTGCAAGCTGAACTCTGAGAAACGCTTCCTTACGGCGATCACTGATTCTGCATACTGAAATAATATACTGAAATACAACTATATGAGAGACATAGGGAACAGATGCTGCGTAATTAACGTTTCTGTGCAGAAAGGGTCTGGCAGCAGTGAAAATTAAGCATGTCTCTTGTTGCTTTCCCGAATCTAATTCGGAGTCCATAGCTTCTCATGCTGATACATCTGTTTTAAATAAGGGATAAGATATCTAGTGGCTGAGATGTGGGGCCAATATCTGTATGCCACATCAAGCTTATTGCATCATTCACACTATCCATTTGCACACATGCTCGGCAGAATGCTCTCATGTCATCCCTCTGCTAAATTCCTCTCCTAACTGAGCCCAGAGCAGTTTAAGTCTACCTATACACCCCCCACAGACTTTCCCTGGGAGTCAGTCCCCACTGGATTCAGCAGGACTTACTTCTGAGAAGACATGCAATACGGTTGAGCTGTAAGCATTGCATTTATTTTAATAGGAATCTGCTCCTGCTGCAGAAGTATATAATGCCTGCATTTCATTCTGGAAGCAGAAACAAGATGCACTTCTGCAAGTCTGGCTTGGGTAAGTGTTAAGTTGTGGGCGAACATATCAGACACCATAGCGATTCTTCCAAAGCAGCTCTTTATTTGTAAGCTGAAACAGAACTGAACTGAGGAGCTCAGTCAGCCTGCTTATATAGAGCTCCACTAGAATGCAACAGTAACCATTTTCTGTAACTAGCCAATCACTGAACGTCACTTTTGATCCTTCATTTGCATAACTATCTACAGTATCCCCCTGCTGGCCCAGGGTGAGAACTTCAGTACATAACAGTAAGGTTGCCCAATTTCAAAGCTCGAAATTCCGGACACAAAAAATTGTTGAGCCTGGACACTATTTCCAACAGACGAATTCCGGACATGTCTGGGAAATCCTGGATGTACGGCAGCCCTAGGCTTTGGGGTGCATTGTGCATGAAACCCTGAAAAATTATTTTATTATTATTTATTAAATTTGTACAACACACTTCACCCGCAGATCTCAGGGTGGCTCGCGACATAAAAGCGCAATATAAAAAACGCAAAATGCATAGTAAAAATAAGAACAAAAAACCTCCAATAATTTCCCCCCACACACAACACATTAAAAAGGGCCCATATTCTGGGTGGTGACCAGCTTAGGATCCAGTGGGATGCATGCATAACTGGCTCAGCTCTGGCCCTGTTTCACCCCATTGCTGGGTCTTACACTGACTACCATTGGTGGTTGCCTGGCAACAGCTATGGCATCAAAGCCCAGCACGGAAGGGTGGAAGGAAGCCTCCACCACAGCCTAACCTGTTCTCCCCACTCCCCACTCCTCTGGCAGCATGGATTGAGAGATAAGATTGTTCTGCTTGTATTGGTCATTTCTGGGTAAAAGAGATGGTCCACTGTCTGTGGCATCATGCCTCTGAGTACCAGAAACTACAGGAGGGGAGAATGTTGTTGTTTGAAGGCATCCCACAGGCATCTGCCCGACCATTGTGAGAACAGTATGGTGTACCAGATAGGACACTGGCCTGCTCCAGCAGGTTCCTTTATAGCAATCTCTTCGTGAAATGAAACGTTCTTACATAACCTCACAATAAAAGTCATTCTTATAACTATAAGAGCCCTTCATCCTGCTGACAAAAACATCCCAAAACGGGGGGGGGGGGACGGACGACCCAGACTTTCAGCTTTAGTGGCAATGTGAAGCACCTTTATAATTAATGTATGGAAATAACCTTTAGCACCAAGATTAACAGATAATATACCAGGAGCCAAAAAGTTCATTTAAAAGAAATAAAGGTGACAACTCAAAGGTTGGAGCTACTGAGAGGCCAAATATTCCTTTTTTCAAAAGGCAACAATTCAAAATTAGAAATGCCGAAGAGAAATATTTTCCTGTTTTGTTTCCCCCTTTAATATTTGCATATAAATTACCATTTTACAATTTCGTTTCAACAAATGGAGCAAATAAAGTAATTAAGAGCTATCAACATGCATCTCAAAGAATGAATACCAAATTTTATGTCTGTCTGTCTCTTTCTTTCTCTTTCTTTCTTTCTTTCTTTCTTTCTTTCTTTCTTTCTTTCTTTTTCTTTCTTTCTTTTTAGAAAAGTTAGCTCTGCATAGTTCCAGGTTCTCCAATACATTTCACTGTGACCTTTATTATGACAAAGAGCAGGACTTTGGCAAGCGATCAAGAATGTACGGATGCATCCACATGGATCTTCCAGAGCTTGTTCCAGATTAATCACAGAGCAGGAAGTACAACAAACAGCTTTCAAAGAACACCTTGGCGATGGCTGGCATGGTTCTAGTATTAAAGGTACATGTTTCATATCAATGCACCTGTAAAGTATTCTTACAGGGGACAAGATCATCATAAGTTTCTATTTCTCAGAACTGCCTGTGTCTGTTACGGCACAAAAGCATTGTGAAATGAAAGAGAAAACACAGAGAAAGTTACAGCATAATCCTATGCTGTTCAAAGAAGTGAGCACCAGCAAGTCCAATGGGACTTACTCCCAGGTAAGTGTCTATAACGTTGCAGCTTTAAATTATTCTTAAGTCTGATGGAGCTCATTGGGAGAAGATAGCAACCACTAACTTAAAAGCCATTGATTTCAAAGGGACGAAAGCATAACTCTCTCTGGAGCCTAATGTCTCCCTCTCCCCTGTCACAGCCCAGTTCAAGAATATGAATCTAAGGTGGGCAAGCTACAAAGTAGGACTTTTTTGTATTAAATTCTTCTTACTTTATCTATAAGGGACACGGGTGGCGCTGTGAGTTAAACCACAGAGCCTACGACTTGCCGATCGGAAGGTCGGCGGTTCGAATCCCCACGACGGGGTGAGCTCCTGTTGCTCAGTCCCTGCTCCTGCCAACCTAGCAGTTCAAAAGCATGCCAAAGTGCAAGTAGATAAATAGGTACCACTCCGGCGGGAAGGTAAACGGCGTTTCCGTGCGCTGCTCTGGTTTCGCCAGAAGCAGCTTAGTCATGCTGGCCACAGGACCCAGAAGCTGTACTCTGGCTCCCTCAGCCAATAAAGCAAGATGAGTGCTGCAACCCCAGAGTCGGTCACGACTGGACCTAATGGTTAGGGGTTCCTTTACCTTACCTTATCTACAGAAAATGTGGTGTACTACCCAGACAAAATTAAGCACATTGAAACCCCTTACTTCATTCACTGAAATATGATGAATTCGATGAAATTCAGTTTTCAGTGCATCTGTGAAAATCATTCAATTAAGGGGCCCTGGCCTGCAAACCTGGGTGTAAGACTCATTAGCCATAGAGGGACTTACTTCTGAGTAAAGGTGCACAGGTTTGTTCTGCACAAGTGTTTCACTTTAGCTGGGCTGCTGTAGTGGTTATTACTGCAGCATCTGTGCTATGGCTACCGCAGTATTTGTTTGTTTAACTATCTGTCCAGTGTGCCTTACTAAAGAAATATCTAAAAACACTAAAATGAATCAAACAAAAATAGGATAGCATGAAACGACTGAGCATAAAACAAGCTAAGTAGCAACCAATGAAGCAGTTTTAAAACATTTATCACAAGCTCCAGAAGGACTGCCCGAATAGAATTTTCTTTGTGATTCTCTCTCTCCAAAAGGCATAGAGTCAGCCATACATATCCCATCAAGGAGTGGAACTCCTTAACATAGCCACATACCTTCCCACATGCTACAAAGGAAAATCGGGACATGGCTGTTTCGGTGCCAGGCTCATATGTGAGCCAAATGACTTGCACGATTGCATGGTCTTCAAAAATAGGGCACCTTTGGGGGCCATGTTCTCGTGGGGGCCGAAACAGGACATCCTGGGATCCAATCAGAAGCTGGAATGTCCCGCTTAAGGCAGGACAGTTGAGGGGTATGTAGGAGATCCTCCTATCTCTTCTAATCTAGTTACAGGGAAAGAAGGGATTTAGAGCTAGGTCTTCACGGAGGATCTCAGTGCTCCATGGAAGTTCATATAGGAGAACCTTAGAGATGGGGGAAGAAATCAATGTGGTTCACATTTAAAGATGAATTTACCTAATTTGCACTTTGAAAAAGCAGTATGTGAATCAAAACACAGCTGTCCATTTGAAATCTTACACTTTGCCAAATTTTGCAATGCTACTTCTCCAGCAAAGCAATCTGTGAAAAAATGTATATACTGAAGTGTGCATATAAATCCACACAAAAGTGAAAAAAGTGCATTATACTACAGTGGTACCTCGATTTAAGAACAGTCCTGTTTAAAAACGATTCGGTTTACAAACACCGCAAAACCAGAAATAGTCCCAGTTTGCAAACTTTACCTTGGTCTAAGAACAGAATCCGAACGGTGGAAGGGCACCGGCGGCGGGAGGCCACATTAGGGAAAGCGCACCTTGGTTTAAGAACGGTTTCGGTTTAAGAACAGACTTATGGAACGGATTAAGTTCATAAACCGAGGTACCACTGTATCGTATTGTGTTGTTATATATTAAAACTCCTTGTTTTAAAAACTCCTAGGATGAAAGGTGGTATAGATATTTAATTAATTAATAATTATATATACATGAGGAAATTGCTTTGTAAAAATGTGTGTATTGGGGGCAGGGAATCTCATACAAAAAAAATGTGTGTGTTTAGAGAAACCTGCCCTAAAATGGTGACGAATTTTCACAAGGACTACAATCTCAAACTGATGTGGGAATGTGGAGATATGACGCTAAGATTGGAAAAATGGAAAACTGAGAAAAACCAAAATTGGCAGATTTGCTGTTCCCCAAGGTAATCAGAACTCAAGGCATTTTTTTAAATATAACATTTTTTATGCTTCTAGTGCTTTTATGCAGAGTACTTTTCTATGGTTAAAATCACAATGATATACAACTAGACTGCTCACACAAATACCACAAAGATAGGCACAGCAGACAAACCATAATCTTCAAAATCATTGTCTATTTGGCAATGCAAAAGCCTGTCCAACATGAAAAGACCTTACCCAATTTCAGCGTAACTCAGGTATATGTTCCTCTGGTCATTTAGGGCATTAAATGTCACAAGCAGCACTTTGAATGGTGCCTTAGAAACAAACTTGGGAACAAAATTCTCTCAGAGCCAGTGTTGTATGGTTCCATTGGTATTCTTCTAAAAGTGGGTTGCTGGGTTCTGAATGAATTGCAATTTTCAGGCAGGCTTCAAAAGCTGCTCAACATAGAACACATTACAGTAGTTCTTCCTGGGGGGACACCAAGGCCAAGTCACTCCTCAATAGGAGGACAGCAGCCTGGTACACCATCATAAGTTGGTGAAAAGTGCCCTGACCATGGTGCTACCTGGGATCCCAGCAGCAAGACTAAGTGCAAGAACATCTCCAAACCCTGAAGTACAACCCTACAGAGATATGGTGAACCACAAAACCCTAAATTAATCAGGCCACCCACCATTAACTGTTTGATTGGTCATGCAAGAAGCAAACAACAGTTAGCTTAAGTACTTGTGAAGCTGAACTGAATGCACTGTCTTATTCACTTAAGGATTGTGAATGGTTGTTACAATTGTGCAAAGACATGAAAATTCCTGTCAAATGTCCAATCCAGGTTTACCAGGACAACAAAGCATGTTTGGCTTTGCTGAATTCTGAAGGTTGTAAGCAAAGCACGAAGCACTTGCAATTGAAATTGCAACATGCTAGGGAATGTATTCAGAAGGGACTCGTAACGGTGTCCTATATGCCAGGTAATGAAATTCCTGCTGATGTATTGTCCAAGATTGTATCAAAGGATCAACACTGTACCTTTGTGCAGAAGTTGGGTTTGTACTGATATTGTACTAACACGCTGCCCAGTGATGTTCACAGAAAGGGGGAGGATGTTGGTTTCTGCTCTGTCTTCACTGTGCAGCGAAGTGCTTGTCACGAGACAGGTTGTTTACATTCCACAGTCAATGCACTGTTGGTTTCCCACGGGAAGAGGAGACTGGATGTGACGTACACTGGTTTCCTGTTTTTCACTGTTCTCTCGGAGTTCTTTGTTTTCCGAGGAGAGAGGAGTTGTCTCTCTGCTCTAGCAGAGGCAAGATGCCTGCTTGTAAACTCTCAGCATTGAAGTGTAAATAAACTAAATTTAAGCATGTGGCATGTACTACTCATTCTTCTGCTGTGTAAAGGACTCTGCAAAATCAATATTAACATCTTCATTTTTTCTGAGCTGAGCTTTAGTTTGTTCGTCCCCACCCAATCCATCACTGGATGCTTCCTGACTGCTTTTGGGCAGAATTCAATCGCAGACCAGCAAATTCAGGTTGCACAATTCTCTTTGACTTGGAGGATTGTGCAACAAACCCATTTCTCCAAAAGATCAGATTTTCATTAAAGACTTTCATTGCCGGAAGGAAGGTGACAAGAAAATGTGCTGGAAAGTGTGGCATAACAATTGATTAACTCTATGTTGTATAACAGGGACCACAGAGCCTAGGACTTGCCGATCAGAAGGTTGGCGGTTCGAATCCCCGCGACGGGGTGAGCTCCCGTTGCTCGGTCCCTGCTCCTGCCAACCTAGCAGTTTGAAAGCACATCAAAGTGCAAGTAGATAAATAGGTACCGCTCTGGCGGGAAGGTAAACGGCGTTTCCGTGTGCTGCTCTGGTTTGCCAGAAGCTTAGTCATGCTGGCCACATGACCCGGAAGCTGTACGCTGGCTCCCTCGGCCAATAAAGCAAGATGAGCGCCGCAACCCCAGAGTCAGTCACGACTGGACCTAATGGTCAGGGATCCCTTTACCTTTACGTTTTTATGTTGTATAACCAGGGCTTTTTTTGCTTCCAGCCGGAGCTCACTGGAACTCAGCACCAGCACCTCTCAGGTGGGCACCATTGTCACTCTAGGTGAACAAGGGAGAAGTTCATGGTGAGCTCTGGCACCTCTTTTTCTAGAAAAATGGCATTGTGTATAACCTCTCCACAAACAAATCAGAACAAATACTTACTAAATAGCCAGTATTGCCTAATCTTCATGAAAGCTCCATAAATAGGTTGGGTGGCATTCAGCTAAGTTTGACTCATAGTAGGCCCACTGAAAATAATAATGTTAGTAATGTTCATCAATTGCAGTAGGTCCACTCTGAATAAAATCTAGTTGACTATGGCCTGTTCTCTGTTAAACCCATCTGTTCAAGGCCTTCACTGCCTCACCTAGCTCTGTTGAAAATGAGAAATAAAAACGACCGTCCTCAGAATACTGACAGCACCTCAGATCTCCTGCTGTCAATAGATGTTACCTGTCACCAAGCTAATATTCATTCCACTATCTTCACTTACAATCATCAATGTTACCTTCAATTACAGTACAGTCGTACCTTGGATCCTGAACACCTTGTGAGTCAAACATTTTGGCTCCCAAACTCGGAAGTGAGTGTTCTGGTTTGTGAATGTTCTTTGGAACCTGAACGTCCGACACGACTTCTGCGGCTTCCGATTGGCTGCAGGAGCTTCTTGCAGCCAATCAGAAGCCGCTCTTTGGTTTCCAAACATTCCGACTTCCGGAACGGATTCCGTTCGACTTCCGAGGTACCACGGTACTGTTACCCATCATCAGTATTATTACCTACAATCGTTAGTTGGTATTCAAGTAAAAAGGTCGTTGAAGCAAAGATACCCAAGTGATTATAGAAAGACTGCATAATTGCAAAACAAAACCGTACTTTGAAGAAGGAAGCAGGTGCCAGGTACTTTGTGAGATGAGGTCTGTGGGGCATGCAGACTAAAGCAAGAGGCCTTATCTTCGTTAGCCAGTCCTCACTCTTGAACCTGGAGGTCTGGCCACTTACTGTTTGAAACAGGTTAAAGCAGGGATGGGCAGCTGGTGGCCCTTTAAGCTGTGCTTGGACTCTCAACTCCCATCAGCCCCAGCCAGTATAGGGTAATGGGAGTTGTAGTCTGGCACACCACACATTTCCTCACCCTTAGTCTCAAGTGTACTTTAGTTGCCTAAATGCCTCTGGAACTGTTATTGGTGTGGTTCATTCCTATGTACTTTAGTGGACAAGCTGAATGATGTAATTGGTTTATGTATTCATTAATTGATTTGTGAGGCTGGGGGGGGGGGCGGGAGAGAGTGGCTTTTAAGGCATAGCTCTCACAAAGCAGGTTACATACCTTTTACTTCCCACAAAAGCATTTGTTGCTAAGCTTCAACTTTTCAGCGGGCATATAGTTTTCAGTGTGCAGAATATATATTGTTATGAGTTTGAAAGGGATAGGCTGTATGCCTGAGTCCCTTCTAATTCCTGGATCCAGAAAATCTAAGGAGGGATTCAAATTGTTGAAAGAGCCAAGCAAGTTTATTGGTACTGGCCCTCTAGGTTTGGGCTACTATGGGTAACAGAGGGTGTGGCTCTGTGCCAGATAGTAAACGGGTGGGCCCAGCTCCCTCAACTCACTGGTAGTTAGAAAGACAAAGGGCAGAGTGGAGAGTTGCATGCGTGAGCTAGAAACAAGAAGCCAGAACGCTGCAGGCTGGGCAGCTGGGAGACAGAACCATGCCTGATTTATTTTGGAATCCAAGGATGTGGCTATGAGCGAAGCAAGACCCTCTTGGGGTATTAATGCTGTGAACCCTTCGAACATAGGTTCAGGTTGTATATATGTGTAAATAAACCACATATCATTAAGATACCACAGTCCCCACTGTCCCTCACTCTGAAGGAACCCCTAGAATCTTGCACCGCTCAGAGATTGGTGTGGTATGCAGAAATATGATATGGGTGACTTCAAGAGGTGGGCAGTCCAATTCATTCCCTGCCACCCTTATTCACTCACCCGATTTTCAGTCAGGAGGGTATAAGGAACAGGTTAAATCCTTACTCCCCTAATGGTGGTCTTTGCTACCTCTTCATTCCCATTGACTTGTCCCAAAGAGGGAGCCTTCAATAGTGTAATTTCCCACTTCCATTCTGAAGTGGTTCAAAGTTTTACCTCATGATTCCCTCCTTGTAAACGCACAGCCCAATTCTGATCTATTTTCCCATGCAAGTGTGTTTCAAGATTACTTCAAAACGTGATTTCTCGTCACGAGTGGCACTGAAATCAGATTTCTCATATGCATTGCACTGAAATGAAAGCATATGTCTCAGAGGGTATGCATTTCTTGAGAATGTCCTTCAATAATATTCTGCCTCCAAGAATGTTTTTTATTCCTCCCTGTACTTTCAGCTACACAACTTACAAATCTTCTTTAACTGATCCTTATTTTAAAACCCTATTCACATCAGTTTATGACATTTAAGCACAACAAAATGATTCTTTTAAACTTTTTAGTACCTCCCCCCCCCAAAAAAAGTGTTAAACATTTTTTCCACCAACGCTATATGTAGGCTGTGGCAACCATTTATTTTATTTTAAATATCAGCACAGCTTAATATAGTACAAAAATAATAAATAAATAGCCATGACTTGTATATGTACCAAAATTTAAAATATACTGTTTGAGCCTCTAGTGCATTAAAAAGTAATCTGCACGAAAAACAAATGTGTCTTCCCTCAGAATACCCATGCGGCTCTGTGACGGCTTATCTGATTAATGGTGCTGCCTAGAAAACAGGAGCTATATAAATGCCTTTGTTTACTGTAGAGCCATTAATGACTTATTTCCTTTCCTTTTCCACAAAGATGCTGGCAATTGTGGATAGACAGATAATGACCCACATTTGGGATTCAGAACACTCTTCCACCTTCCAGACATCCATGCAACAGAAGATAGGCCTCCTTTCATCCTTTTCCTGTTTCCAGCAGTGGATCACTGGACTTATGTTACCTTCCTCACCTGCACTGATTGGTGGGGGTGGGCTCCTTACCATCAGGCCACTAGGGAACACTGCGACGTTGTGCTTAAGAGTAAGTTCTGGTTCATTCATAGTCATGTTGTCTTACGGCTGCCATTACAGTTAGTAGCTACAAGGAATGCTCTTGACAATCCTGAGCTCATCAGCTCCATGCTTGCAGTCAATTCTATGCCTGGCGGTAGTAGCTGCCAGTTGCCAGATTAAGCTTTGGCATGCCACCACAAGAGCAACTTTCATTAACATGTGCCATGACACACTGAAGGTTAAATCCTGCATGTGGTTAAATCCTGCATGTCGTAGCAAAGGCATGTGGGAAGCAAGCCATGGGCAAGCCAAGAGCAACTCATGGCTGTCATTATAACTGGGTGTCTTATTACACACAACAAGGATGGAGTCATTTCTTGCTTTCTTTTGTGAGGTCTCTTTTAGCAACCCTTAGGAACTCCCCCACATGGATTGTTTGTGATGAAACGTTCCTACAAAGCACTAAGCGGTCTGAGGACTGGCGCCCAACAGTCATTTACAACTTTCAGAACAAGGCTACAACGCAACCTGTAATAATTCAGAAAGTTCACGTTGCATGTCTTACCTTAAGCTTCGCCAGGAGAAGTTCATGATCTTGTAATAATTTTTTGGTCTCTTCTTGATTGCTGCCGATTTCTAACAAATTTGGTACTGATTCAGCCAGCTGGAGCTGCACCCAATCCCCACACTAAAAACGCAAACAGAAACATTGTCCTAAGTACAATTTCTCCAGATATTTGTATGATGTGTGTGTGTGCACGATCCAACTCAAAAACTAACGGTCAAGCACTTAGTAAAGTCTAGTCTTTTGATTTAATCCATGCAATGGCTTGTGAGCTCTAATCAACCAAGTTTTAGGAAAGGAAGCATGTAACATCCTCTCTGCCCCTCAGATATATAGGGCAAGGCCACAGCTCAGTGGACCAGCATCAGTTGTGCATGCAGAAGGTTAAATCTCTGACATCTCTAGGTAGCACTGGGAATGTCCCCAGTCTGAAAACCTGGAGAGACTGTGCAGACCAGCCTTTTTCAATCTTTGGTCCCCAGATGTTGTTGGACTATAACTCCCATCATCCCTGAACACTGGTCCAGCTAGCTAGGAATGATGGGAGTTGTAGTCCAACAACATCTGGGGACCCAAGTTTGAGAAGGGCTGATGTAGACAACACTGAACTAGATGGACCAATGGTCTGACTCGGTGTGCAACTGCTTCCTGTATTCCTATATTGTTGTATTACTTGTCTTGAAAATGGCGCAGTGCTTCAGTGTGAAGCTAAATTGTTCAAGTAAAGATTTTCAATACGACTTTTCAATTTCTGAAGTGGAGATTGACATGTGCAACATAGGGGCATTAATTATTTGTCCATGCATTAACATCAGAACAATTCCTTCAAAGAATTCCCTCCGACTAAGTCAGATCAAATGCACTTTGTATATTCTGGATGCAATCTTTAAATAATACAAGAAAACAAAACCAGAGTCCCGTATTTCAAATCAATACAGTTACAAATCAATGACGATTGTCCTGGTTATGTTACCAGGCTGTTTGTTTAATTCATTTTAATTTAAAGTTCTGTTTTCTTCAAATGAAAAATATACACTTTCTTCAAGACTATTTCAGTGATGCTTACTTTATGCACAAAAAATTAGAAACCTCCCCTCTCCCAGCCTTTGTAACGAAAAATAATGCTTCTTGATTGGGATTGTGTGTGCAGCACACTCCCCTGTGTCAACCACTTTGTGCAGAAATTAAAGCTGAAATGATCAGACTCTGAGCTAGTCAATGGTACTGAGCTATAAGCTCAAGTGTTTAGAGCCCTTAAGCTTACCTTCAATATAGCTATGATGATTTTGCAGTCTCCAGCCTGAACCAGAACCGAACTAACGGTTGTCGTGGAAGGCGGGCCGTCAGAACTGTCATTGCTTGACATGATGTTGTTGTTGTAGTAGTAGCAGAACCGGGCTTCATGCGAAAAGGTTCCGTCTCCGGAGCTGTGTGAATCGGCTGGTCATTCCTAAAGGCAACGAACAGGGGTACTTGGCTTCATTCCGCAAAAGAGCTCAGCTAACACCGATTGCTCTGCCAAAAGGAAAGAACACGAGGTTAAAAATAGACGCCCCCATTGAGTTTATCTTTCTTGAGAGAGGCCGGGGGGGGGGGAGAGAGGAGAGGTGACACACCCCTAGTTTTGTTGCTTTAAACTGCTGTTGCTGTCTGGCCCCTATAAATATCAGTCTTATAAAATGCCTTGTAAGACTCTGGCATCTTCTGTTTGCTAGTAATGAAGTGCTACACACTCAATAAAAGAAAGAAAAAATAGCTTTCTCCAAGTATTTAATAACTACTGTGCCTCAGGCCTTATGCCTCAGACCAAACAATCATCCAAGTGTGATAAAATCTTCAAACAATGTCCATATATAAGCATAAATATATATCTATTCAGCATGTGTGTGTGTGTATGTGTGTGCTGAACTGCATGCTGTGTTGTGTTTTATTTATTTTCTTGCTTTGGAAAAAGGTTATCTGTTTTATCGTTCTGATATAAACTGCACTGGTATTACTCTTAGTAATGCAGAACAGGCAAGAATTAGATTAAATAACTACATAAATAATAAAACATCACCCTGTCCTGCAATAATAGTAATAATAATAATAATAATAAATCCAAAAGAGACATTCTAAATCACAGAGTTGGAAGGGACCACAAGGGTCTTCTAGTCCAACCCCCTGCAATGCAGGAATCTTTTGCCCAACATGGGGCTCAAACCCACAACCCTGAGATTTAGGGCATTTAGTGGCATTTTATCAAGGATGGGGAAGAGAGGAGATGGCTATAGTCCCCTTAGCCCAGCTTCAGACCATGAACGATTATTTATCAGCGTTACCTATATCTCTGTTTATTATGAGCATTACAAAAATAACAACACCCACAACAAATACTCTTAAAAGGCACTGCTTCTTTGTTCTTAAGAGTTTAATTCTGAATATATCCTCAGAAAGTTGCGGCGATTCTCCCCATGTGAGCAAACACAACCATCTCCCCCCAACTCCTGAAAATGGTGACCCTGAATTTTATTGTATAGGGTTTATAAACTGCCTCGAGATGCTTTCATACTAGACTGAGTATGCACGTTTTAAATAAATAACCTTTTGTTGTCAATTTTTGACCCTCACTCAGCACTTCACTTCCTAGCAAATAACTCCTGTATTTCCTGAAATAATCATAAAATAGTAATTTATTATTTATACCCTGCCCATCTGGCTGGGTTTCCCCAGCTACTCTGGGCAGCTCCCAACAAAATAAATAATAATAATAATAATGATAATGATAAAGCAAAAAAGCATCAAACATTTAAAACTTCCCTAAACAGAGCTGCCTTCAGATGTCTTCTAAAAGTCAGATAGTTGTTTATTTCCTTGACATCTGATGGGAGGGTGTTCTACAGGGCAGGCGCCACTACCGAGAAGGCCCTCTGCCTGGTTCCCTGTAGCTTCACTTCCTGCAGTGAGGGAACTCCCAGAAGGCCCTCAGAGCTGGACCTCAGTGTCTGGGCTAAACGATGGGGGTGGAGACACCGGGTGAAATACAACTAAGTCATGCTCATAGTAGACCCACTGAAATCAATGGGTCTTCTCTGAGTATTACTAGCCTTGGCAATCATTTCCTGAGTTACAGGGAACCAGGAAGATGGCCTTCTCGGTAGTGGCACCCGCCCTGTGGAACGCCCTCCCACCAGATGCCAAAGAGAAAAATAACTACCAAACTTTTAGAAGACATCTGAAGGCAGCCCTGTTTAGGGAAGCTTTTAATGTTTAATCGGTTATTGTATTTTAGTGTTTTGTTGGAAGCCGCCCAGAGTGGCTGGGGAAACCCAGCCAGATGGGCGGGGTATAAATAATAAATTATTATTATTATTATAATTATTATTATGAGTTGTGTACCTGCTCAGGGCTGACCCTTCAATTCCGATGGGTCTTTTATTCTTCATTTACTTTTTTAAAATGTGCAACTGCAACGATTCAAATACATAACTTAAAATAATAATAATGAATGGTTAAAGCCTGTATTCAGAACACACAAATACTCCCGCGTGTGACACAGCACGACTGAATTTATGAGATGTCTCTTTATCAAGGCGTTTCAAAGGGGCATGGTGCCCGGCTCATTGGAATGAAACACGGTGCAAGGAAGAACATTTATTCAGCGCAGGGGGAAATCACAGACAGTGTTTTAACCATGCCACGGGGTCAGTACATTAAATCTATTGCTAGAAACACAGAGCATGCCAGAAACAGCCTGCGGTATGAGGCAACAGCTGTCTTGATTCCCAGCGACAGGACAGCTGAGAAAGTGAGACTGGCGTTTAAGGCCGCAGGTCGCTTGTCAGATGACAGTGTGTGCATCAAAGAAGGCCCATGCCCCATCAGCGGCATGTATATGTACATAGATCAATCACACATCTTGGTGACTTATAAGAAAACTTATGTTAGACATCCTGACCCTGCAGACACTGAATGGGATTGGAAACTGTAACTCATCTGCTAATACTTCTGTTTATTATTTAATAGTTGTGTGTTGCCCTTCATACAAATATATTCCAGGTTTTTTAAAAAACAACAACTAAATAACAAGAAAAAGAATCCCTCTGTATTTTGCAAAGCCAAAAATCGTAATAGTTCCCCAGCTCATGTTTACACATGCATGTCCATCACTTGATTTCTCTGCTTGTGGCTGCTGTGCACTTGGGACTAGTTCCGACATGCATGGTTATCGCTCAACATCCACAACTTCAGGTCAGTGTAAACGCAGATTTGCCATCACAGTCAGGACTTGTCATAATCTCCTTAATGCAAGGCTTTTTGATGGAGCGAGTCTGCATAGTCAGTTACCGGTTATCAAGGGCACAAGAATAAACTAAGTGCAGAGAAATCAAACAAACGCATGTGTGAATCATCCATTTGTGACTAGCAGCTGAGGGTACGAACTCGCTGCTGTTAAAAGAAATGTGTACAAGACGAATAGCAAAATTAAATTTCTGTCTATTTATCTGTGATCTGATGGTTTTGCAAGAGCAGGTTGTGCATGTGTGAGCCAGCCCTTCCTTTAAAGAAGGGATGGGGAATCTGTGGCCCTCTAGATGTTGCTTTGCTTGACCATTGGCCACATTGGCTGGTGCTGATGAGAGTTGAAGTTAACATCATTTAGAGAGCCCCTGTTTTAAAGGCATTGTTATCTACAACCTCTAATTTATTGCAGGGAAAGGTGATGTTAGATACCACAATTGTTCTAGCTCTAGTACATATTGAACTGGAAAAGAGCTGGTGCTCAGAAGTGCTTAAAAGCATGAAATCACCATTGGGGTGTTTCCAATGGTTGTGCTAATGGAAGGCGGTTTAAGCAACCGATTCTTCTTTTCCTATTCTGCTCTGCAGCTCCCGAAAAGCCTCTGTGGGGGGCTCAACCAGACTTGCCCTTGCCCCACCGCTTTCCCCTGGGGAAACCCAAACTTTACTACTGAATCAGCGCTAACAACTGTTGAGTTTTCTCTGGATTGGCATTTGCTCTGGTTTAATACTAAAGAGCGGGTTTTCCCACAGAATGGGGCAAGGGAAGGGCAAAAACACTTGGACCCATGCCTAGGAAACACGGGAACAAGCCATACATATTTCTAATGCAAATAAGATAGCCTTGTATGTGTTTATGTGTAGGTATTTAGTCCACCACCTAGTCCAGTCATCTGTTCAAAGCTTGTGCAGCCTCTCCTGATTTGACTGCTGCAGAAAAACAGAGCTGGGTATCATTGCCAGTGGCAGACCTACATTTGGGGGGCCCTGAAGCTTGGACTGTTATGGGGTCCCTTCACAACCAGCAATAAGGTCTGTGTAACCACTGTTAACGTCTTCAATGGGGTTGTTCCACAACAGATCACCACATTTAATAATAATCATAATAATGACTCATACCTACGGGACCGCCTCTCCTGGTATGCCCCACGGAGGACCTTAAGGTCCATATATAGCAACACCCTAGAGGTCCCAGGCCCTAAGGAAGTCAGATTAGCCTCAACCAGAGCCAGGGCCTTTTCAACTCTGGCTCCGGCCTGGTGGAACGCTCTGTCTCATGAGACCAGGGCCCTGCGGGATCTGATTTCTTTCCGCAGGGCCTGTAAGACAGAGTTGTTCCACCTGGCCTTTGGCTTAGAATCAGTTTGATTCCCTCCTCCTCTTTCTTTTTCCTTTCTCCTCCTGTGAAGAGGCTGCATCCTATTGTTTTAATGTTGTATTTTACTCTTTTTAAAATTGTATTTTAATCAACTTGTTGTTGTTATTGATTGTTAGCCGCCTGGTCTTGGCCAGGGAGGGCGGGGTATAAATAAAAATTTATTACTATTATTATTATTACATCTCAGATTTTGGTTAAAACTGCTGTACTGAATTATCTCACATGTCAAAGTCACTGGTGTGAATAAAAACATCCCAGGCCTTATAGTTTTTGACCTGTACATCTCAAGTTGGGTTTACTGGACCCCAAATTATTAAGCAATGTGGATTAAAGTCACTTCTGGGCCCCTCCAAGATTAGGGTCCCTGAAGCTTAGGCTTCAATAGTTTCATAGCACATCCGCCCTGGGCCATGATCATTGCTCTAAATCTTCTAAAGACCACTGTTTATGACATAGGATTCCCTATAGTGCTTATGGAGTATCAACAGAGGTTGCACAAGGTGGTCAATGCAAGTTCATTTGATAAGTAGCGTACTCCCCAAAAATAACCCAGGCATGAAATTATGACCTAAAAACGGATGTGAAAGCAAAAAGAGAATCTGATCAGGTTCTCTACTGCAGGAACTCTGGACCAAACATTTCAGCCTCTCAGTAAATAACCATGAACCGGTCTTGGGAAAATGTAGTTAAAGAAATATGCAAGACTTAATCCAAATACAAGGCAGCCTCTCTTGAACAGCATGACTCAGAGAACCAACAAGGAAGCCAAACATTTGACTGGCATCAAAGCCTCCCCTCAAGAAAGTTGTGTGCAGTAAGATAAACAATCCATAAAGGGACTCGTGTAAAGGGGGAAATAATGGTTATAGCAATATAGTAATAAGGAAGCAGTGGATAAGAGAGTAATAAAACTTCCACAGTGCAATCCATTTGGGAGCCTGTACTAACACCCTAGTATTGTACATCCCAAAAACAGAGTTGATTCCCTCAGGACATTCTATATAACTATATAATGCTACAATTGGTATAACCCCTGATTTCCATGCAGAATGTCCCTGGTTCAACCCCAGGCATCTCTGGACAATACTGAGCTAATGACAAATGACCTGGCTCAGTATAGGGTAACTTCCTGTGTTCTGTGGATCTGATTGACATTTCTGCTGCTCTGCAGGTCACACTGTTACCCAGCCATCTCAAGTTCAGGAATGGGGCTAGTTCAAGTCACAGCGCTCTTACTCTTAAAATAATGCATTTTGAACTTCATTTTCATGATTGTATGCATTTTAATACATAGCTTTACCCTTGTGTATATGCATTTCATAAACATTGCTCGGCTAGAGAACTGCACTGAAAAATTCAGAGAAATGTGAATTCAAAGGATGGCTGTTTGTGTAATGTTTCAGAAAGTGGAAATAAGGTAGGCTCATTTTTACTGTGCACTGAATTTAATTTCAATGCTTAAATTTCAGCCAAATCCCTCATCTCTGCATTCAAACCTCATCCAGCTTGTAATGTGTAAGCTTACATGCTATTAGAGGGAATAGAAAAATTGCAAAATGGTGGGAGGGGGTAATGTCAGCAAGAAGAACCGTAGAAACCCTATTAATTGCCCATTTAGAGCACTAAAACAACACTGTTCCATTCTTTGAGCTAACCACAGTACAAAATACAGACTATTCTCAACCCACAATGGAGTTACGTTTTGGGGATAGTGCCTAAAGTCAAAATTGTGTAAAGCCAAAACACATTGGGTTCGATGGTGGGAGGGATTGCCAAAGTCCTTTTTCCTGGACACCCAGCCCTTTCCCGCCCCCTTTATTATTAATTATTAAAGCTGAAGTTACATGCAAGTTATATGTGTGTAAGTTGCAAGTTACCGTACCTGTAATTAAATATTACTGTATAATTGACAATGTCTTCTGTCGAATCCTATACATGTTGACCTAGGATTAACTTCCACTGAACACAATGGAATTTACTGTCAGGAAGGTGTGCACAGGATTGCAGCCTTGGAGCTCTTTTCAAATCCAATTGAAAGTTTGTGGTGCCGAGTTTTCTTCTCCTCCTCCTCTTTTTTTGAGGTAAACATTCTCTTATAATTCTGTGAAAGGATTGTTTAAAATAGTTCCATCTATCACCATGGAGCTTGGTGAAATATTTTGAACCAAGATATAAAAGGAAACACAGAACCCACAGAAGTGTTTTTTTTCTTTTTCTTTTTTAAAGACAAACTTATCATAAATAGTATGTGGCCTAATGGATGATTGAATTGCTAAAATGTGGCAGAATCAAACACATCTGCTTTGAAGAAGGCAGGCGCTGTAGGAATTGCTCAGACTTCTGGAAAATGTGATAGCAAAATTACTGAAGGGAACATGAGACATTTGACAGCTATTTGGGCATTGGAGAAAAAAAAAGAGCTAAAGGAGATTTCAGTAGCTGTGCCAATGTTGAGCCTCACTGTGGAGTTTATTGGTTTTAACAGTTGCATTTTCCAATTATTGATGTAGCGGCTGCCCCATGAAAAGGCCACAGAGACAACAAATGAGCTGCTGCTGAATGCAGCTATGCACAGAAGCAGTGCCAAAAAGCCGAAGTAGATCAAAGTGGGAAAGGAATGCCAAACCTCACATTTAGGCCTCATCTGGACCATACATACATGCACTCTCCAACATTTCTCCAATGAAAATAGGGACGTCCCATTCCATAATGATAATTTTACTGCCATGTTTTTCCGTGTATAACATGCCCTCGTGTATGAGATGCCCCCTATTTTGGGGGACTCCAAATTAAGAAAATGGAGGGAAATAGCCCATAGTTGTTGAGCTTTGGGGGGGGGGCAGAGTTGTTGAGCTTGACCTACGATGCCACTCACACGCAACACAAAGGCTACCTATTGTCTGTCCCCTCACTGGCAGAAGCCGTCAATGCCCGCCCAATTGCCACAGCAACAGTAAATCAACACCAGCCCTTGGCACAGCCACCAATAACACGCCAAATAGGCACTGACAATCTCCCGCTTGCGGCAGCAACCAATCCCACGTCCGCCCTATGCACTATCCATGTATAAGATGACCCCCAATTCTTAACTTAATTTTTTAATTAAAAAACCTCATCTTATACGGTAAAGCACGATATTTATATCCCACACATCGTACTGGGTTGCCCCAGCCACTCTGGGCAGCTTCCAACATACAGTGGTACCTCGGGTTAAGAACTTAATTCGTTCTGGAAGTCTGTTCTTAACCTGAAACTGTTCTTAACCTGAGGTACCACTTTAGCTAATGTGGCCTCCTGCTGCTGCTGCCGCGCGATTTCTGTTCTCATCCTGAAGCAAAGTTCTTAACCTGAGGTACTATTTCTGGGTTAGTGGAGTCTGTAACCTGAAGAGTCTGTAAACTGAAGCATCTGTAACCCGAGGTACCACTGTATATAAAAAACATAATAAAACATTAAACACTTTTTTTAAAAAAACTTCCCTATACAGGATTGCCTTCAGATGGTTCGAGGGGTCAGATAACTCCATACCCTCCAACATTTCTCCAATGAAAATAGGGAGGTCCTAAAGAAATTCTGGGATCAAATGAGAAACCGGGGCGGTTTCTCTAAATCAGGGATGTCCCTGCAAAATAGGGACACTTGGAGGTTCTGTACATATAAAGCAGTATCATACTACTTTAAACAGTCTTGGTGTCCCACGAAGTATCTTGGGAGCTGTTATTTGTTAAGAGTGCTGAGAGTCTGTAGGAGCCTCTTATTCCCCTCAAAGAGCTACAGTTCTCAGGGTGGTTTAACAATCAATCCCTCTTCTCAGGGAGCTCCCATTAATCGAAAACTTTTAGGACCCACTTCATTTCTGTAGGTTTTAATAGTTGCAACCCACCCTGGGGGCTTAGGGTGAATAATAGAATCATAGAATTGTAGAGTTGGAAGGGACTATGACGGTCATCCTAGCCCAATCCCTGCAGTTCAGGAATCTTGAACTCACAACCCTGAGACCCAGGCTTAAAATGACTGCATTGCTGGTGATGAAAATGGAATGCAGCCCCGTTATGATACACCAGCACGCCACACTTGGGCAGCAAAATGAGGGGGACTGTACCACTTTAGACTTCAAGTGAGGTTCACACTTAAGACGGCTTCCCTACATTAAAAACTCCCTGTGAATGGAAAACTGGAACAGCAGTGAACTGGTTAAGCTAAGCTAGTTCCCTTTCTCCTTTGATGTGCTAGTTTTCCACTTGCAAGATGGTTTACATGAAGGGACATTCAGGAACAGTACTTCTGGAAGTGGTGCAATCCATTCCACATGCATTCTATGTCGAGCTTAGAGGTCTGCTCTTGTTGTCGCCATTTCACTTGGGTACTAGGGTGTTCTGTTAGTGCCTGCTTGTTATTAACTAATAAACTGTGGACCTCTTTGGATAACTGGGTTATTTGAGAGGCAATACCTCTAATTTGTTGGAAGATATGCTCAACCGTTCTTGCAATTCGAGTTAATTAATCCCTACTTGTTATTCCTTCATCTCCTAGAGGAACCGGATCAACTTGCCCCATTGTTGGATCCAGTTCTATGCTCTCACCTTGAGTATTCTCATATTCACAATCATCTTTAAGGAGAGAAAACCGGGTTTTTTGTTGGAACTATAAAAGCAGATTTGTTTTAAAAGTCCTCTATTTAAGACTGATTGGCAACTGGTGAGTGCTGCATCCTCTGGGTCCCTGTAGCGTTTACTAGCAGGCATAGTGTTGTGGTGGGGAGTAAACAAGGAGAGGTTTCCTTAACCAAAGAAGAGAGAGAAAATAGAATGTGCATTCCACATGCGTGGGGCATTTAAGACCACCCTGCCATTTTTCACTTGCAGCCTCTACAAAGCGACAGCAGCAGCAGAGCTCATTGTGTCGGAAACCAAGCCCCAACACTGCTTAAGATTGGAGAAGTAGTGTGGTGTTTTGCGTTGCATCTGGGCTTGCTCCCTCCATGGGAACCTTGTTTTGACCGGTCTGATGCTAAACACATGCTCACTCACACACACCCCTAACACACTGAGAAACTGCCCTCTCACATAAATCCAGATCTCCAGACATCTTTATGTCAAAGATTGAGCATGCATGACATGGCAGACAAAACTTCACTTCTCTTTCAATCTCTTCAAGATTAGGAGGGTCAGAAATGATAACCTGAACACCCAGATATGAGAGGAGGCAGAGCTAGGTACCGAAGGTTACTTCCCATGACCTATTTGCAGCTATAGTGCTGTTCTTTTTAAGCAGGGTCTTTAGGACAGTGCTATAATTAAATATGATACCTGTTTCACTTTGGGCAAAGCGATAAGTCAGCAAAGGATGAAAGAAATAATACTGAATAATATCATTCCTTTAATTAAAAAGAAACGCAATACAGCAAATCACATACCTCTTACATGGTGATTTTGTTTCATTAACTACGAAAGGGTCAAGGTATTTATACCTGGATAAATAATTCTGTAGGCAGAGGAGTTGTTTTTTCCCCCAGCAAAAAAACAAGCTATTAAATAATCATTTAATGTGCAGACATATATGCCTTGCCAGCCAATGTGGATTGTGCACTTAAACACAAAAGCACACTAAGCAAAAAATTAGGCACACTAAGCAAAACAAGAAAGCCACATTCCTTAATGGATGGAAAGCTGTCTCTGTGGAATCAGATTTTAGAATCCTATTTTTTTTTTGGGGGGGTGATGAGAGGAGACATATAGACTCCACTACAGCAGTCTTTACAGGATGTTACTCTACAAACATTAATTTCACACGTGAAATTAATTGCCAGAGTACGGGGAATGTTGAATACATTAAAAACAACTTAAATACCAGCAGGGTATTTTCTGGATTTATAATTAACTCTTACTTTACAGTGGGGGGGGGGGGAGAGATGATATACGGACAGAGTAAGATCATGTTTAAAACAAAGCTAGCTCTGTGTTGCTCTGCGGAACTTATTCAAAGTTTGTGCCAAGGAGAAGGATTTCTGCTAATAACGAGTGTGTAACATTTTGGGGATTTTTTTTGGTTTGTCCATTTAGCGAGCTAGGATATACACATGAGGCATTTGCCCAATCTCTTGCTGGAAGCATCTAACAAGTGTGCCCCACCCACCCCCTTCCTCTCTCCACTCCAACTGTTAAATTGCCCAGCATAATTTAACGAGATTGAAATCCACATAACAATAGCAACGTATTATTTTACTTATCAAAGTAAGTCCTTCTCTGCTCTTCATAGTGCAATGAACCCCAGCTTTCTGTCCAGCTTTCTTAGCCAAGCTGTTGTAGCAACAGACAGACTGGCATGCAGCTAGCTATCCATAATAATAATAATATTTATTATTATTATTTATTGTATTTATATACAGCCCTATACTCGGAGGTCTCAGGGCGGTTCACAGAACAAAATCAAAGTATAAAACAACAAAATATATAATCAAAATAAAAACAACAACCCAATAGCCACCTCCCAAAAACCCACATTTATTATTAATAATAATAATACTTCTGTAAAAGGAAGAGAAGGGACACGGGTGGCGCTGTGGGCTAAACCACAGAGCCTAGGACTTGCCGATCAGAAGGTCGGCGGTTCGAATCCCCGTGACGGGTGAGCTCCCGTTGCTCGGTCCCTGCTCCTGCCAACCTAGCAATTCAAAAACACATCCAAGTACAAGTAGATAAATAGGTACCACTCCGGTGGGAAGATAAACGGCATTTCCGTGCGCTGCTCTGGTTCGCCAGAAGCGGCTTAGTCATGCTGGCCACATAACCCGGAAGCTGTACACCGGCTCCCTCGGCCAGTAAAGCGAGATGAGCGCCGCAACCCCAGCGTTGGCCACAACTGGACCTAATGATCAGGGGTCCCTTTACCTTTTAAAAGGAAGAGAAACTTTAAATCCAGCCAAACCAAGTCCTACCATTGGGCAAAGAGAGGCAACTTCCTTAAGTGGCAGATGCTGGGGGGTGGCAGCAGCAGCTGTCCATTCCCCTGAGTCCCCCCTCCCAGTTGCCACATGTCCTGGGCTCCCTAATCTGACACATTGTTTAATGTGTGATGAAGGAGGCTATCCCATCACTACTGACTACTATCCCAGACCCTCCAAGTGTCCCTGTTTTCCAGAGACTGTCCTGGATTTACAGAAGTCATCCTGGTTTCTTTCTTTTTAAATCCAAAACCCTGATTTGATCCCAGAATGTCCTGCTTTTCCTTTGGACCTCCCTGTTTTCATCAGATAAGTGTTGGAGGGTATGGAGTTATGCGACACACACACACACCCGAGCCAAGGAGTTAAGTAACTATGTAACCTTGAGAAGACATCTGAAGCATAGCTGTCAACTTTCAGATTTGAAAATAAGGGATCAGCAGCCTCAAAAATACGGGATCAGCAGCCTCACCTGTCCGGGGACAGTCTACAGGATATCTAATAATCCGGGATAGCAGCGGGAAGCAGTGGGAAACGGCGCTGGAATAAGGGAATTTCCCGCAAAAAAAGGGAAGGTTGACAGCTATGATCTGAAGGCAGCCTTGTAAAAGGGAAGATTTTCTATGTTTAACGTCTTATGCTTTTATATATGTTGGAAGCTGCCCAGAGAGGCTGGGGCAACCGCCAGTCAGATGGGTTGGGTATGAATAAAATAATAATATTAATCTAACCCTATTTACATCAGAGAAATGTTGGAGGGTGTGCTATCTAGTCCAGTCAGCTTCTGTGAGTGTAATATGAAGGTGGGGGGGGGGGACCTCAGGCAACAAAATGCCTATGGTTGGCTTTTGAACGAATCCTGTCAATGTAACATTTACTGAAAAAAACAAATGCAAGGCAGTGAATTCCTGGCCAAGGCTCGATGCCACATGTAGGCCAGTCGACTTTTCAAAGTTGGCTGCTTAGCTATCACCAAACAGCAGGCAGCTAAAAGGTTTTGAATTTACCTTACACAGAGCTAACCTCCACTCTCTCTCTCCAACGCCTCAGAAGCTGCATGCCAGGACTGAGCACAGCCAGAGTCACCACACACAGCCTCTGGAGATGCCATGGAGGGCTTTGAAGATAAGGAATGGCCAAAATGTGGGTAGAAGCCACAATTATGTATGAACTAACCTGCCAACTATGTGCAGCTAAACCCTCTGGTCAATAGAATCAAAAGCCTCTTACCACACACTTGGTATCTTTGCATTTTCTGAAATTCTGTAAGAGAAAGAACATGCCCCTCCTCAATATAAATATGTTACTGGTGCTTCAAGCATATGTAATTCCCTTCACTCTCAGTTTCGATCCACTTCACTTCATGCATATATTAATCCAACTTTATCACCAATGCTTTTTTATATAGGAGCTGGCTACTCTTTAATTTTATTAATTTATGAGTCAGCTGCCAAATGAGCCTCGCTGCAATTTGCAAACATGCTGTAACAACAACTAAACATATTTTAAAGTGGTGCAAAATAACTGAAGACAGGTTCAAAGAGAGCCCCAAATAATGTGTTACTGTCATGTTATTGCCCTTCTACAATTTGGTTTGCTCTACTCTGGGGGGGGGGGTTTGGGGGGGGGGTTATTCAGTGCAGTTTTCTCTTTGTTTATATGTCTTGAACCCCTAGCCTACCTGGCAGCAAGTCAGTATGTCAAGTCCCCAGTCCAGCGTCAATCCATGGGTCCAAAATCCAGCATTCAAAGTCCAAACCGAACCACAGTCCCACAGAGATCCCAGAGCATCCAAGCTGAGGTCAATCAACATGGGCAGTTGAGGAGACAGAGCATCTCAGCCCTGCTTCCCTGTTGGACTTTGCAGGCTGATTGCAGCACCTGGGCTGATGAGGCAAATGATCCTCACCTGCTCCAAGGGAGGAATCACACTCCACCTCCCAGAGCTAGCGAGCCCCACCTGGCCAGCTAGGGAGATGAGCTGTGGGCCTTTGTCTGCCTCAGTCTCCTGGAGCACCCTGCCTGCTTCTCCCTATGCCTCAGAGCCCACTGTGTTCGTGGAGACAGGGACCCCTCCGGCTCTGGTGATGGGTCCTGCTGCTCTGGTTCCTGTGCACTGACTTCCATCCCCTCGTCATCCTCCGTCACCCTGTGAGTACTTTCTACACCAACCTCCCCTTCCTCATCCTTGTCCCAGTTAGGCCTGCTATCTTTGTTCTAGCAAAATACAGGACAGGGTGGGATGGAGCAGTTGGGGGTGGCATTTTTTCCCCATCTGGTGCTTAAGTGACTTCAAAACAATGATTCCAATCTATTGCAGCCTAGAAGGGTGGCCCCCTCTGTAATTTGTCACACATGCTCAAGCACACACTGTGTCAATACAGGACATGGCGTTTTGCATTGAAATACGGGACACAATCCTGTATTATACAGGACAATTGGCAGCCCTAGCATCCCGGCTACACCCCTTGCCGGGATCCTCTTCCTCCTCCCCGTAGTCCTACCACTTCATGACATAATGTGTAATTTTTTAAAAATCACAAAAGCTGAGATTCACACTGAAACTCTAGGCAGGCAGCGAGCACTGGCACAATTGCTTACCTGCTGAGTAAGGGGGGGCCCATAGCTGAGAGACTGCTGGCTCTATTGCTCCTCCTGTTTCAGCCTCTTTACAGTGGTAGCTTGGGTTAAGTACATAATTCGTTCCGGAGGTCCGTTCTTAACCTGAAACTGTTCTTAACCTGAAGCACCACTTTAACTAATGGGGCCTCCTGCTGCCGCCGCACCGCCGAACCACGATTTCTGTTCTCATCCTGAAGCAGAGTTCTTAACCTGAAGCACTATTTCTGGGTTAGCGGAGTCTGTAACCTGAAACGTATGTAACCTTAAGAGTATGTAACCTGAGGTACCACTGTATTTCCCCAACCCTTTTTGGCCCTGAAGGGGTGAAACTATGAGCCACACAGTCACAAGGATAATGGCAACAGCTGCTGTCCCTTGCTTCTTCACCAGCTCTCTCCCTAACAATGGCACTGGCAGCAAGGATGAAGGCCAGCCCACTGGAAGATGGGAGTCCACCATGAGCATAAGCTGCCCCACTGAAATCCAAATTTTATACCGAAATTTGGGTTACAGTCAGTGCCACAATGGGCAGCAATTTTCTATGTGGGTTTTTTAATGCGTAGCAATGTATTCAGTTCTAGACTGTGTCTCCCTGGCCCAGAAATCCTATGCAAGAGGAAAACATTTGTAATACTAATATCCTACGTTAAAAGCCAGCACGATTGTGTGTTTTTTGTAAATCTCTGCAGTTAGGTTTTGAAAACTCTCCCTAGACTATTCTGTTTTGATCAAGCTAACAAGGATCATTAAGCACACATTAAATCTTACCACTTTGTGCTTTTTCTTAACAATTTGCATCAATAGACAGTACAAATTCTCTTGAAGCCTACCGTGCTGTGATACTTTCATTATTCTGAACAGGCTAGTTATAATCATTCAGATTATTATTATTTTATTATTTTTAAATCTTGTTCAGCCAAGATTGTTATAGCTATTGCAGGTTTTGACGCCTTCTGGTCTTTTAACCAAATAAAATGCATGGGGCTTAAGTATCATAGAATACGCTGGCGGCTGCTAGTTAAAAAAAAATGCCGTTATCATTTGCAACCCAGGGACAAATGTGTCTAATAGCACAAGGAGAGCCCTGCTGGATCAAGCCAATGGTCCGTCCAGGGCAGCATCCTGTTCTCACATTGACCAACCAGAGGTCCGTCAGAAGGCGAAATGCAGGATATGCATGTGACAGCATTCTGCGCATTTGTAATTCCTAAAAGGTAAAGGTAAAGGGACCCCTGACCATTAGGTCCAATCGTGACCGACTCTGGGGTTGCGGCGCTCATCTCGCTTTATTGGCCAAGGGAGCCGGCGTACAGCTTCCGGGTCATGTGGCCAGCATGACTAAGCCGCTTCTGGCGAACCAGAGCAGCGCACGGAAACGCCGTTTACCTTCCCGCCAGAGCGGTACCTATTTATCTACTTGCACTTTGTCATGCTTTCGAACTGCTAGGTTGGCAGGAGCAGGGACCGAGCAACGGGAGCTCACCCCGTTGTGGGGAATTGAACCGCCGACCTTCTGATCGGCAAGTCCTAGGCTCTGTGGTTTAACCCACAGCGCCACCCCCATCCCTCTTGTAATTCCTACCAACTTGTAATTCACACACACACTTCCTCCAATGGTGAAGGCTGTTATGGCTAGTAGCATAGGTGCTAGCTCCAGAAGGCTGAGGCACTTTAGGGGCCCCACAATCTTTTTTCTTTTCTGAGCCCCCCCCTCCCCCGATTGTGGAGGCCCAATGCGGAACTGGGCACAGAGTGATATCAAGACATTGCATCGGGCCCCCTCAATGCTCTTAAGAAGAAGAAGAAGAAGAAGAAGAAGAAGAAGAAGAAGAAGAAGAAGAAGAAGAAGAAGAAGAAGAAGAAGTAGTAGTTTGGATTTGATGTCCTGCTTTATCACTACCCGAAGGAGTCTCAAAGTGGCTAACATTCTCCTTTCCCTTCCTCCCTCACAACAAACACTGTGAGGTGAGTGAGGCTGAGAGACTTCAGAGAAGTGTGACTGGCCCAAGGTCACCCAGCAGCTGCATGTGGAGGAGCAGGGAAGCGAACACGGTTCACCAGATTACGAATCTCCCACTCTTAAGCACTACACCACACTGGCTCCTCAGGCTAGTAGCCATTGATGCTGTCCATAAACTCGCCCCCTTTTAAAGACATCCAACTCAGTAGCCATCGCCACATCTTCTGGGAGCAAATTTCATCGTTTAGCTAAGTGCTGTGCGAAAGTACTTTCTTTTGTCTGTCAGGAATCTTCTAAAGTTCAGCTTCATGAGATGCCACCGAGTTCTTGTAGTATGAGGTGGAAAGACTTCGCCCATCCACTCTCTTCACACCGCAGATAATTTTATACATCTCTAGAATGTACAAAATAACTTGCCTTTCCTCCAAATGAAAAAATGTTGTCACCTTTCCTCACGGGGGAGTTGTTCCAACCCTTTAATTGTTTGGGTTGCTAAAAGATTGAAGAACACCCTTCACTGGAGTATTTGATTTCAATCCAATTAATGCAAGTTATTTGACCCCAACTCCTCCTCCTGTGCTATGAACCTTTGTCAAGTGTATGACTTTTGAAAATCTGAGTAGAGTTAATTCCCATTCCCCGCTGTTATTTTGCCAGTAAATAATTGATCAGGCCTAACAATTCCTATGATATCTTTTAATATTTGACACTTCTCCCCACACAAGTGGAATCATATATTTTTCAAGCAAACAATTTGCATTCCTTTCCTTAGAAATGGACTCCACACATTTTTCAAAAACTTACGATGCCTTATTGTACCATGTTGTACGGTTCCTCTCCATATTGAGTGTTTACACCCTTGAAATATTTGCTTCCTTATCTCTCCACTCCAGGCTATATATTAGCTTCTGAGTCAGACCAGAACTATTTTGTTTCCTTGCTCAAAATTCAAGCCACTGGAGCTTGCTAATTATTCTAGCTACTCTTATTTCGGATTCCATCCATTTTGGACTTTCTTTGGGTGATCGCACGCCTAGAAGGCAAATAATAAAGTTAGCCAATGACACAGAATGGAGAGTTGGTGGGTGGGGGACTATATCACATTATAATGCTTCAAGATGGAGGATTTTTAAAGGATTGGGTAAACACATCCAAGCTTTCTGGCAGTGGCAAGCTAATATATTAGAAAAAGGTTCTGGCCCTCATGCTCATAGCATATTCCAAGTCAGAGACTCAAATGCTAATCCACATTTTTAGTTGGTACCTTTTAGTAGGTCGAATCATAGAATTGTAGCATTGGAAGGGAACCCATGACCTTGAGATTAAGAGTCTCAGGCTCTTTTTCTGCCCTGTGGCCACATTCCCTCATTACAGTATACCCGGTGCTTGACAGGCCCAGAAGTAATTCTTACATTCGTATGTAAGTGTGATTATTAACTTTGTACATAGGCTATGCTATGCAAACGTCTGTGGTTTCAACACACTCAGACCTCTCCATCCACTTAACCAAGAGGCAGCATTGCAGTTCTAGAACACATGCAAGGCAGTCAGAAGCACAGTACAGGGACAGCCAGGGATGTGGCTTGGTGAGGAGCTGTGACCTAGGGCCAGATACAAAGAGTTGGAGGGCCACATATGCTTCCCCCCCCCCCCATTACCTGAGGTTCTCGACCCCTGGTGTAGGAATATCTCCTTGCTGCCCTGTAGAAATAAATGATGTTGCACAGTTGAGACTGCAGTGTCTTTAGGATATATGGTTTATGTACACATATACCTGAGACTATGACTGGTGTGTGTGTGTGTGTGTGTGTGTGTGTCACAGCACTGACACCCCCAAAAGGGTCTTGCTTCTCCCATAGCTGCACCCTTGGATTTAAGCAGAAACCAAGCATCGTGCTTTGCCTCTCTAGCTTTCCATCCTGCAGCTCGTATTTCTCAGTCACATTATACTAAACTTTAAACTCTGGCTTCTGACCCTCTCACTATTTGTGAGTTGAGAGGGGATGCTGGTGGTTTGATCTCTGGACCAGATAGCCCTTCAAATAGAGGATGCTTTCAAAAGGGGAATGTCCTCTGTAACATAGGATGCAGGACCACCCTATTCTGCATATGAAGAAAGTGCTGTGCTTTCCAGTCTGAATTCTCAACAAGTGTTTTCCATAGTGTTTTCCCCTAACATAAACAATTTTGTTGAAACAAGCTTTGGAGAACTCAAACTTAATACATTACTTAGGTCATCTTAGTTTTATCTCCTGCTTTCTGCTTCTGAAGAACTCTCCACTGCAATCTTTCCCTTTAACTGCCTAAACTTTTGTTCTTTAATTATGACAGTGATTATCTGTTGCTGTGCACATGTATTGAACCTACTGCATGGAACTGTACTAAAAGCTGGTAGTCTTTAAATTAATAAAATTGTGCTCTAATGGATAAGAAAGAAAGAAAGAAAGAAAGAAAGAAAGAAAGAAAGAAAGAAAGAAAGAAAGAAAGAAAGTGCTGTACAAATCTCTCTCACTCTGCCCAGCTAAAGAAACTACCCTTCCCCAATTATAAATACTTAAACAGATCCCAATATGATAAAGCAAACGAAAGGGGAAAAGAAAGAGGAAAAAATAAGAAGAATTCCATTCTATGTGATGTGTCTCCTGCAGCATTGGGGCTCATAAATTATTCTGCACACGGTTCCAGAAACCCATCCCAAAATCCTTGTGAAATTTCTCTTCCTTTTGCTGCCTTATTGTACTCTCTTTTTTTGAGAGGCGTTTCCTCTTTTTCCTCTAATGTGGATGTGACCCAGGTTCAGTCCCCAACATCTCCAGATATAAGAGTAAGAAGAACACCTGCCCAAATCTCTGGACAGCTGCTGCCACTAGTCCATGTAGCTTCTGCTGAGCTATATGGGCCAATGGTTTGATAAGGCAGCTTCCTATGGAGCAAAGGATAAAGGCAAATAGCGCACAGGGATTTGCTGCATGCCAAAAATGTGAGGACATCAAACAGAACTAAAAAACTTCAGTGTGTGAAGTTGACTAAAAGTATATGAGCAGGGGTTTTCCCCCTCTCTCCTTCCCTCTCTCCCTCCCTCCCTCTCGTAAACAAAAGATAAGCAATATTTTGCAAAGGATTTTTAGCAAACAATAAGAATGTGCACTCCCCCCCCCCCCAGCTTGGGGCCCTACTTAAATACGTGGAGCAGCTGTGAAAAAGGCGAATTCCATATTAAGTACCATTAGGAATTCAAAATAAAACTGCCAATATCATTATACAAATCCATGGTGCAACCGGGACTGCCATATTGTGTGCAGCGTTGGGTGCCTCACCTCAGAAAAGGGTATTTTAGAGCCGGAGAAGGTTTGTAAAAGAGCAACTGAAATGTTTGAGGGGCTGCAGCGACTACCCTGTGTGAGAAAGGGGGTGACATTTGCCTTCAACACCTCCTTGTTAGCTCCCCCCAGGCATCTGACTGGCTGCTGCAAGAACAGGATACAGGAGTAGACGGGCCTTTTCGCCTGATCCGGCAGGGATCCAGTAGGGCTGCAGCTCAGGGGTAGAACTTCTACTTAGTATGCAGAAACATCCCAGTTCAATCCCAGCAGCTCCAGCTAGGATTGGGAAATACCTCTGAATACCTGTTGCTGGAAATCTCAGGTGGACAGAAATTGCTGCTCAAGTGCGCTTACTTTAAACGGTCAGGCGGCATAGGCCTGGCCAACAATCCAGCAGCAGGTTGGCCTTTGACAGGCAGGCCTGGTTCCAGGGATCCCCCAGGAGCGTTTCCCGCCCCCCATGAGGAATAAATTGAGGCGAGCCCAACGCTTCCCCTCAGTTTCCCCCCCCTCAAATCCTGTGCTGCAGGCTTCCCATAGGCATCTAGTTGACCACTGCAAGAACAAGATGCTGGACTAAGATGGGCCTTTGGTCTGATCCAGCAAATCCAGGTGATTTGCTGCTAAACCCATGTTAGGTTATTATCCAGGTGTTGGCAGTATTGAGCCCAGTGGACCAATGGTCTGACCAGTGCCAGATTTACGTATAAGCTAAACAAGCTGTAGCTTAGGGCCCCCCCCCAAAAAAAAACATTAAAGGGGGCGGAAACTGTACATTTCCAAAATATAAGATAAAAAACAAATAAAATAAAACCTACATGTAGCAACAGTGTTTTGTGTTGTGTAGGCTCCTGTGATGCAAGTCATGGGCCCCGCCTGCTAGCCTGCTCCCTAAAATATCACTGGTTAGCTCATTTCTCAATATAGGGTGCCTACATTCTCCATGTGCAAATAGCTTTAGATACCTATTAGGTCCACAAATTACCATATAGCATATATTCAACACAAAAAACAGCGACAATTTGTTGTTGACAAAGGACAGCTGGACATACAAAGGGCCCCATTACCTTCAGTAGCTTAGGGCCTCATCAAACCTAAATCCGGCCCTGGGTCTGACTAAAAAAATATTTTTACATTTTAATGTATTTACATATTTATGTATGTTTTGCATTTTTATGACTATAGGTATTTTGGTTGCTTATGTTTTTTCTTCTTCTGGTCTATTTTTCTCCTTTCGAAAACTCCCCCCTCCCCCCCCGTAGTGGCTAACTTTTTTTGTGTCCAGCAGCTGTCATTTCCATTCAGGTGCCTGGACTTACTCTGTGGTTAGGCTTCTGAGGGAAACAAAACAAAAATGTCAGGAGCGGCTGCTTGTGTTGGCCACTGCTGCTGACTCAACCCGTCTCTGGAGGCAGCAGGATCCTAAGCCCACCCACCCACTCGTTACCCTTAATTGCCACAAATAGAATGAGTGGGCAGAAATGAAACATGCATTCTGTGGATTAATTCCTCTCTGCATTTGTTATGAAACATGAATGACAAATGCAAGGATTTTCCATACTGCCCAGCTCTGTCCAGTTTGGAATGAGGATCAACTGCAATCCGTGCATGCTTGGAAAGTCAGCAGCGATACTCGGGATATGTTGTCACAGATCCAGTATTTATAACCCTTGCCAAGACAGAGAGAATGTGAAATCAACAAACTTAAGTGCTTAGGCTGCGTACAGCAAGAAATTGGTGTTTTAAAAATCCCTGAATTTCACATCATACATTTTTGTAGTCCCCCCCCCCCCAAAGATATTTTTAGGGCTGCTGTAGCAGAGGGAATATGAATAAAGGAAAGCATGGCATTAAAAGCACACAAATTCTGGTGATTTTTGCTTTCGGCGCGCTGGAAGGGCTGCTTTTTTACTGCTTTCTTCTGACTTTCACTGAAAATAACTCTCAATACCAAATTCTCCCCAGACTGCTAAGAAGTCACTCAGTAAAAGTTTATGGGGCATAACTTCCATTTGTAAAATTCTGAATTTTCCACTATGGTTAAATTGTTGTGGTTGCATTCTGTCAGTTTCCACAACTTTATCTCTTGGTAATGTAGAATATATATTTTGCACATAAACATGCTTGAATTGCACAAAAATAAATGCATTTTTCAGCCACATAAATTGGTTTAAGGTTGCAATGCTATAGTCACTTACCTGAGAGCAAGCCCAATTGCACTCCCTGTGACTTACTGCTGAGTGAACATACTGTGCTGCACATCTTGCAGTGTCCACGTTTTGGAATACATTAAATCACTGGGACACTGGGAGGTAGCACAAAACGAAAGGTTTCTTACCTGCAAACGATTGTGTCCAAGACAGAATGTCAAATTGGCAACATAGAACCCAAACTCCCAGCAAGGCCAGAAATAGGGAAAGAAGGGATTAAGGCTCCTTGCTTTTATTTTTGTACATTACTTATTTTTACACACATTTCTGGAGACTCTTAGTCTCCACTGCAAGACGCTAATCCCAACGAGCTCATGGCATTTGGTATTTTCACCACCAGAGGACTCTGGAAAATAAATTCAGACCGACAAGTGTTGTCTATCTGTTGAGGGTCTATATATTTTCACTATGCACCTTGGGATCCAGAATACTGTGCGTTCAACTGCTGAAGGATTCTTCACATATGTTTATATCTTTATCTTTATATGTTTGCCTACAAAACTGTATACAGGAACAGTTAACATGTCCCTTGTGTTTATATACAGTCAATGACCATTTTGCACAGGGATTCCCTTCCCAACCCATGTGCATCGGTGGCGTGTGCACGAGCACCCCATTTTGCCCTACTCCTGTTCCACCACTTTTGTGACACGTCTCATGACATTTCTGGGTCACTTCTGGGTTCGGGCCCATGTGCACGCACCACAATCACTTGTCATTTGGACATACGTTAACCGTAATTTGTTCTGGCTGGCAAAACCCGCAATTTATATACATAATCTCCATAAGTGAACTGCATTCGTGTGTTATCTCTTGTTCAGACATCCGTTCTTAGCTACAAAATTTTAATGCACCAAACTGACTTTCTGAATGGAGAGGTGGACCTGGATGCTGGTAAGCTTAGATGCTTAACCATCTTTTTTAGGACCCTCCAGGTGGGTGTATGTGGGCATGCTGCTGTAGAAAGTGGGACATGGAGAGTGCTGGTTGACTGCATCATAGGCATGAAGAAAAAGACCAGCACATAGCAGTGAGGATAATTTATCCACTCATCATTTGCACAGCCTTCCATCCCTCCCTCCAAGGTGTTTTAAGGAAGCTTGAAACACGAGGAATGGACCAGCTGGCTGAGTCATCGTGTGGATAGCCAAGTAGCCAACCCCCAATTTAGAACATTTCAAGGAAGACGAAACAGACCATCAACTGCCTGTAGCATTGCTGGGGTTGTTGTTGTTTAGTCGCTTAGTCGTGTCCGACTCTTCGTGACCCCATGGACCAGAGCACGCCAGGCACTCCTGTCTTCCACTGCCTCCTGCAGTTTGGTCAAACTCATGCTGGTAGCTTCGAGAACACTGTCCAACCATCTCGTCCTCTGTCGTCCCCTTCTCCTTGTGCCCTCAATTGCTCCCAACATCAGGGTCTTTTCCAGGGAGTCTTCTCTTCTCATGAGGTGGCCAAAGTATTGGAGCCTCAGCTTCATGATCTGTCCTTCCAGTGAGCACTCTGGGTTGATTTCCTTAAGAATGGATAAGTTTGATCTTCTTGCAGTCCATGGGACTCTCAAGAGTCTCTTCCAGCACCATAATTCAAAAGCATCAATTCTTTGGCGATCAGCCTTCTTTATGGTCCAGCTCTCACTTCCATACATCACTATGGGAAAGCCATAGCTTTTACTATACGAACTATATTGCTGGGGTGTAATATTCAAATAATGGGCAAGGCATTGGAATTGGGCGTCACACTCAAAATTGCATGTCTGTGGCCATAAAAAGAAATATCAAGCACAGTCTAATCTGTAAAATAACTGTATGGCCAACCCTACACACACACACCAGTACTGTGGTTCATACTAGACCTGGGAAAGGTCAATTGGTAGAGCATAAGACTCTTCATCTCAGGGTCATGCGTGTGAGCCCCACATTGGGCAAGAGTCCTGCATTACAGAGGGTTGAACTAGATGGCCCTTGTGGTCCCTTCCAACTCTATAATTCTGTGATTCTATATGGGTTGTTAGGCCAGTGTTTATATGTTTTTTTATTTTTAATAAAGCACTGGACAATAAAGCATGATAACTTGGTTGGTTAGAGCGCGATGCTGATAATGTCAAGGTTGCAGCGGGGTTGACTAGATCATCCTCAGGATGCCTCCAGCTATATGATTCTATTATCTTAAAGGATGGCTGGACTGGAAACTTTGATATATTAGTCATATGCAGTGCTTTCTAAAAAAATGTTTAGGGGTACTCTCATTTTGATTCAAGAAAATCACCCATTTTATAGTTCACATTGGGGGAAATAAATACAGTAAATGGACAAAAGTACCAAGATTCACAAAATGTTTAGCGTCACCCCAGGAAAAAAGTACTGGCCCTATGGCTAGATTTAAAGGGGGGGCACTTAAGTGCTCTTTTAAAAAAAGATTGACTTGTGTATTAAGATATTTAGAAATGTGTCCTTCTAGGCACATACATAAAATAAAATATAGCATTTAAGAGAGAGATCAAAGGAGAGACACTATTCCTCCATTGCTTCCACACTCTCTGGGCTACAGCAGTACAGTTTTGTGAATGATAACAGCAACTTGCCTCTACATGTCTTCTCTAGTTGTGAAGGAGTAAATGGTTGCTTAACATCTGGAAATAAGTCTTTGGTACCTGTCGTTTATAAATTTACAAATAAGCACTGCTACAGGACCGTCACATCCATATACTTAATTGTTGATGTAAGGAAAGGCTAGCAATCGGATAAATACTACTGAAGTTTTATTGTTTTGCAGAAGGGAGTCATAGCTAAATAAGCCAATAAGGACCAAGGACAAAAGTGACCCAACGCTGCTTCTGCCTTCTTCCTTCCAGAGCAGTACCACCTCCTGGAAGTTAGACGTAAGTGCCTTCCAAATGTTTTCTATTCTAGCGCTTGAAATGGAAATGGCATTTGGCAAGAGCAAAAGTCCTCCTGGGCTTCAAATGTCATTAAATGATGTTTGCCTTCAGTATTTCTATGTCTGCTTACCCCACCAGTCTTCAAAGTGTTTTGATTTGGCCTATCTTTTAAAGTAGGCTGGACAGGTTAAACCCCTAAATACACGTTCAAGATGAAGCTATAAACTTCCTCCACATAGAAGAGCTAGCCACCAATCACATCCTTTTACATTTGAGCTACTGGTATGAGGATTGCAGGCAGATGATTCAAATATATATTCTCTCCCCCAAATAAGTGTGTGTGTGGGGGGTGAGATTCCACTCCGTGCCCCACACTCAAAGACAAATGCCACAGGACTTTAAAAAAGCATTGGTCTTCTTTTGACTAAGGTAACCCAAAGCAACTTATAATAGATGTCTTTGTTCTTGTTGCAGCAGACTAATAATTGCCCCTGAAATTTCTTACCACAGTGGTTCAAATGTTACTCTGGACTGCTCTCTTTCAAGAGAGATGAAACTAGGCTAGGTCAGAGATGTGTGCATTAGGCAAACTCAGCAGATATTGCCTTGCCAGGCTTCTGTGCCTAACCCCCAGTGAACGGTGTAGCTTGAACTTAGTGCATTCATTAGCCTTCAAAGTCATGTTTTTGTCCTCCGTTGCTTGGGGCTGAGCCCTGCTAGGCGGCGAAGCAGCTGCCGCTTCTTGTTACCGCATGCTCAAAACCATTCTTCCTTTTGGGTACAATCATCTGATCCAAAGGAGTTAAAAGAAGAACTTTTAACATCTAAACTCTACTTCAAATTTGTAGCGTTTCTACAAATTTCTACAGGGAGCAGGAAAAGAAAATCAATCCATTGCAATGTACTGTAAACCTTATTTTCAATTACATAAATGTACTGTAAAAGTAAGTGAAATGTAGCGGTTTATTACATTTATTAAAGCACGTTAAATGTAATTATAGTTTTCTTGCCAAAGAGCATTGAGAGATTATGTCGGCAATGACTGTACTAGAATCATTACAGATTTGACAATTTCAATTATGTGTAAGCAGCTTAGTTGAGTACAGGAGAGAGAGAGAGAGAGAGAGAGAGAGAGAGAGAGAGAGAGAGAGAGAGAGAGAGAGAGAGAGAGAGAGAGAGAGAGAGAGAAGAAATCACTTACAGATTATGGACATATGCATGAAGGTTTTCTAGAAAACAAAAAATCAGGATACCCTAACCTGTTCTGCTTTCCAACCAATGCAAGCAATTAAACAGAGCTCCAGATCTATTATTCCATATGACTTTTTTTTTTAAAAAAAAAAAGACTATTTCTAGCACCTACGGTAATAGCTTCACTGGAAGTATGTAGGAAATGTCTAATGACATTTAGGGATGCATGAGCTTCTCAAAATCCTTCACAAGTGGCCAAAGCTATTACTCACGATGGATCTTTCAGTGCATTCACACTGAACATATGCAAGATGCTCAACTTTACCTTCTCTCCCTACTCGAGAACCCTCCTCTACAAAGGCATACCTAGGGCAAGGAGAAAGTAGAACATCTGTTTTTGCAGATCAGGCTGGAGCTTACTCCTGTAGCCCAGTCTCCAAGGAGATATGCTCTGTGCCCTAGCAACACTCAAAGGAACCCCTTTTAGTATCCTTCTGTCACAACTCCTCTCTCACCAAGGAGCAGGTGAGGCTACACATCCCCGATGAGAGAAGACTCTCCAGATGATGTTGAAGCTGTGACGGCTGCCCAGGAACTTTCTGCCCAGGATTCCTGGAGTACAAAGCATTTTCTCCCACCAATGAGACAGCCTGTAGGCTGGGGATGCAGATTCTCTTTTGCCCCCACAGCCAACAGGAGGATGAGGACGTGGCAGCTTTGACAGGCGTAACCCTGAGCTGCCTTCTCTCAGCAGGCTACCATCAGCGATGTTTCTGATTTCCCACGAAGGATCAAGACAAGCGGGAAAATTCACATTTGCAAGCTCACCTGACCAATTTCTTGTGACGTCTCCAATGGCATCTGCGTAAGGTGAGGGACGTGGTGTGTCTGTGTGCATGAGCTGTTAAGGGGAAGGGTTGCGACCTTCCAACATAGATCTGCGCCCTCCCCGTTTTCTTGAAAAAGAAAATATGGGAAGCAAGAAACTACCAGGGAATTTCCACAATGCCAGTGGTACAATTCAGCGCACTTTGGACTAAACGGAGACTGTTTAACAAAGGGTTGCATCCAGTGCAGCTTTAAGTAACTAGCTTCATCAGTGCAATAATTCATGTTTGCGCATGTAACTGCCCACTCTCCTCGCCCCCCCACCTGTGTAACCCCCCACCCAAGCACTCAGAGCAGATTGCTACCCATCGTATCAGGCCATGTGTCTTGGGAAAGGAGCCTCTAAATACTATTCCCATGTCCAAGCCAGTTTGGCAGCCCCTACAGACTATGACTACATGAGAGGAAGGGAGCAGAGAAGGGAGTCGTATGCAAGCCACATTCCTAATACCCAAATTGAAGTTTGCTTTGCAAAGCAGCAGCATTAGTATAAAACTTTGCTCCTTTTAAGAGCCAAGGTGATAGAGCAATTTGAGCATCTTATACAAAGGGTAGCTAAAAAAACACAGGGGCATGTAAAACTGCATCCTGCTATAATCTTACCTTTCTACGAGTTTTAAAAAAACACTGAAAATCCCATACTGCATAAATATAAAATATTTTTTTTATTTGGCTTTTGCAGATTGAAAGAGCAAATACACATAATTAGCTTGAATCTTATTCCCTATGTGTAATAATCTTTTATTACAATATGTAGCATTTATCGATTTGGGAAACTGCATACCAACTACCTATTTAACATGAGCTTATTCAGGAAAGAGCATGTTAACTAGAAGAACGTACTTGCAATGTTCACTAGTACAGAAAGGGGTGGGGGTGGGGAAAAAAGAATGACATGTTGGAGGGGAAACTCACCCCAACAAACCCTCTCATCATCCATTATCTGAACTGTTTCACTTGCTTCCTTATATCTCTTGAGTTTTTCTTTTTAGAACATTCAAATCTTCTGCCCTTTCTGCAGAGAGCTGTACATAGGAAAAATGTACATTCTCTGCCACACCTCTCACGAAGGCAGGAGGAAATTGAGCACCAATATTGCTGATAAGCGCCTCCCTTCTCTTTTCTGCTTGGCTCAGATCTTTTGAATTTAGTCAACAGAAGAAATGTGAGGCTTACTTATTAAGATGTTTTTTTTCCACCCCTGATCCAGACTGTACATTCATTTCACGTTGTAAGAGAGAAGCAGACTGGAGGAATGTTTGTTCCGAAGTTGGAAGGCAAAGGAAGGGGCTGCCCTTCCCACTGCTACAGATGAAGGTCTGCTACACATTAGGAAACACAGGCTTGCATAAAAGATGGTAAGATTTTAAAAAGATGGTTTTTATTAAGCACAAAACAGCTTTCAATACATTATCCATACAAATTGGAAGGGGGTGGGGGGAAACCAACTATAATGAATTTCAAAGATTTGATGGGCAGGATGTATATTGGCACAATAAAAGGGACCATTTGAAAAGTAATACAAATTATAACTATAGGGTCACCACTGTCTAAACAACAGGTAGCTTGCCTACAGCCTAAAAATACTACATCATCTGGAGAATAATGATAATTACTATTCTGTACGGAACTTGTACTTATTAGCACCATTCAAAGCTTGCATCAGCTGCTTAGGCAAAGAAGCAGCCGACTGGTTGGGGGAAAAGCTTCAGAGAAAGAAGGGTTCAGTGCAATATTTTCAGTTCCTTTTGATAATATTTAAAGTCTATGGTTTCATAGCATGTTAAATAATTATGGCTTGGTAGAAATACACTGTTAAGATGTAGAGTAAGTTTTCACTTCAAGAAGGACGGGATTCTTTCATAACAGCTGTAGAAATGCGTTTTAATGTATTATGGCAGGCGCAGAATGCAGATGACATGCTGGGTAACGTAGAGACATCTTAGGAACTGGCAAATGGACACTATTAGCTCTCTGTTGTACAGACTTCTGGTTGTCTCAGCTGCTGTTTTTTCAAACAAACCAGCTTTATCTTCTCTCTAATGTGTTCAGCTGTAGAAGCCATATCACTCGGGCTCCCAAAGTACTGTTCAGTACTAAAACAAAGAAAAAACAAGCAAGGCACATGGGATTTGTTCTCAGTGGATACCAATTTGATTAAAAAAACACACGCACAATTACTTTACACTACACCTGGCTAGTACAGTACTGAATTGTCTTAGGATAAGGTCCCAGACCTGACTGATGAATATGGATGTTATGCCACCATTATTTTTACACCAGACTCAAAACTTTGATAGTACATATTCGAACTAATGTGATTTGTTTGGAGCGGCTTCAATTTATGAGCAATAAACATTGCATTCGTTCATTTAATTCTACTCTGTGAAGCAATTGATGGGTGCGCATCTCGATTAAAGATACCTTTTTAAAGACATTGTAAAGAAATAAATTTTATTTAAATATTTAACTTTTTGCTATATAGCATCTGACTACTTGTTCTTTTTCCAAATTGAATAATTCAGCTGCAGTATTTGCATGTCTCCCTCATTTAAAATCTGTTTGACTTGTATTGCAAACTAAAGCATTTTAGAAAAGTCATATTCTAAGGATGAGCTACATACCCATCAGGATAAACAACAGGTACTGTTAATCTATCCAGAAGTGATTTTCCAACAGCTTCAATCTCATCAAATTGTTCCTGGTCATTTATAGATTCAGGCTGGTCTGGGCATTCTTGCAAAACCTGTAACAAAGTGGTATTAAGAAAAAGAAAATTGCTTCCAGAGTTCACTTAAAACAACAGAGCAATATTCGTATGTTGGTAGCTGGTAGCAACTAACTTTTTCAGCATTTGAATGGAAAGCGACAGCCATCTCCAGCCTAGTTACTCGCTCTTCGGAAGTGATGGTGAATTGTTTCCAGACTCTGTTCAGCTTTGGAAGTGTGTCTCCTGAGGACCTAGAAGTGCATCGCAGAGACTGACACAAAACGACGGTAGCCTGTAGTAACTGCCTTCCATAATCATAAGTACTCTATAAAAAGGAGAAAGAAGAAAGTTGTGAAATTTCAATCTCAAATCCTTGGACAGATCTAACTACAAAAGAGTGAAACATCGGCAAGACACAAAATACCTCAAATGTAAGTCACAAGGCGTTCTTGCACTTCATTTGACTATTAACACATCGGCCTACTTTTCCAAACGCAGGAACGAACTGCAATGGCCTTGCTTGGGAAATCCAACTGAACGATGAAAGGTGAGGGAAACAGAAAGCTAACCCTTTGGGGGTTTGTTTGCTTGGTCTGAACAACTGACTTGGGAGGTAGGGGATGCACACACTTTTATGGATGGAGCCTGCTGCACAAACCCATGCAGGTGCTTTGAGAACAGAGAACGTTCTCCCCTAAGCCCACCATGTTTTTTAAAAAAATCCACTCGCCTGCACAACAACAGCAAGTACCAGACTCTCTGGCCTGCACCCCTGACTAGGTCTCAAATATTCAGCACAAAGATCCCATATTCTGCCACCTTTGTGTTCTCTGTGAACTACAAAGGAGTCAAGGAGCACAGTGACAGGGTAAACATCTTCACTTCCTGTCCCCGTTCTGTTTTTCATGAAAAGGGGACCCCATGGCTGGTTGGACAGTGTTCTCGAAGCTACAAACATGAGTCTGAGCAAACTGCGGGAGGCAGTGGAAGACAGGAATGCCTGGCGCGCTCTGGTCCATGGGGTCATGAAGTCGGACACGCCTAAACGACTAAACAACAACATGGCTGTCTCCCCCCCCCCCTTCCTGCTGGGCCTTTCCAGAAGGTCATTAAGGTGCTGAGAGTGCCCCCCCCCTGAAAAGGCCTGAGTAACAAAAGAGGAACACCCTTCTCTGGATCTGCACAGCAATTAACATCTGCTTAGTAAAACCATGCCAAAACCTTTGGTCCCTTGCTTTGGGACACAGTAGTCCTATTGTTTATCATTTACTTGTCTGAACACACTAGTTCCTTTATCAAATCAAATAGCTGATCAGGGAAGTAACTTCTAAAAAAAAAAATAATGCAGAGGATTGCCGAGGGTACATGGAGTAACCACTCGACATTTGTCAGATATGAAGTGAATTCAAGCATTTCAAAACCAATCTTGTACATTTTGTGACGCATGAAAACACTTGGGGGGGGGGACTGTGGTTGTCCCCAAGGGGATGTTCCAATAGAATAATCTTGTCAGATCTAGCCAAGGTTTCTGGCAATCAGAACTGTACTCAGAAAACAAGCTCAGCAAATAGTCTAAATAAAAATGCTAATTTTAAATATCAATGAGAAGGCTTAGAGGCAGCTTTCTATAGGGACCCACCTAGCCTGCTTACACAGTGAAAGAAATCCTTCATATACCTGTGCTACATCAACAAATTTCCGATGCTTTTCCAACAAAATTTTGGTTTCTTGAGCATCGTCCCCCAGGCGGGTGTGGGTCTTCAGTAGAGCATCGAGTAATTCACTTAACCATTCTACTGCCTAGAGGGAAGAGTAGAAACAGACTGTAAAACAGAAAACATTTAAACTAACACAATCCATCTGTCACAGATGTGCTCAATAAGTAATAAGAAGTCTGCAGTGTATTTTACAGGGGTGCCCAAACACCCAAAACTATTAAATTTCCAAAACTTGTTTGACTAGGCGCTCTCTCTCTCTCTATGAACAACACTGGCCACAATAAATATGAAGCTCAATCTCACCTGCGCAGCATCCTCTTCACATTTAAAGAGCTGAACCATTTGAAGCATCTTCAATCGTCTGACATCTACCATGTCTTCACATCTGTGAAAGCCGGAATAATAAGCAACCACATCAGAAAGCTAAACTCTGTTGCCTAGCACTCAACCCATCACTCCCGTCGTAGACACAACACATGAACAATTCCTCTTTCTTTCTTTCATGTGCCACTAAAGATTGGGTAGGGTTGCCATACTTCAAAAAGTGAAAAAGTTGAGCTTTTTGGGGCAAACTTCTTGTTGAGTTATTTTTAAGGAAATTTGCCAAAAACTACACTTCCAACATGCCATTCATCCAGATTTTCCTGCACATCTAGCGATTTTCCACCCTGACAATTTTTCCAATGGTTGAAAATCCTGGCTATGTCTGGAAAATTCTGGACATATGGCAACCCTAAGGTTGGGTAAAAACATTACTACAACATACCATGAAAATATATAAATATATGAAAAGAACTGTTTGAAAAATCAGCAAAATTTTGATAAGCACTATCCTTTCTTGGCCAACATAGTTCTCCAACTTCATACACGATGGGCAATAGTCTGGGGTTATAATATAGTTGAATAAGTCCACTGGTTTCAATGGGTCTATTCTTAGTATGACTAATATTAGGTATCACCTGATATACCTATGTAAGTACTGTTATTGTATTGTATTTTGTACTGCTAGTTTAACCGAGGTTTCTGGCCCAACAAAAGCACTACATTTCCCCCAAAAAACTGACCTTTTAAAAATTGTCCATATCCTGTTCTGGTCACTTAAATACTTATTATGAATTAATAGCACACAATCCAGGGCAGGTGGAGGGAAAGCCTAAACCATTGCCTTGTGAAGGGATATAATTTCTTTTAGCTATTGCTATTCTCATATAACGTATGAGTACTGAAAAAGCTACACTGGCTCCCAGTACGTTTCCAAGCACAATTCAAAGTGTTGGTGCTGACCTTTAAAGCCCTAAACGGCCTCGGCTCAGTATACCTGAAGGAGCGTCTCCACCTTCATCGTTCAGCCCGGACACTGAGGTCCAGCGCCGAGGGCCTTCTGGCAGTTCCCTCGCTGCGAGAAGCCAAGTTACAGGGAACCAGACAGGGGTAGTGGCACCCGCCATGTGGAACGCCCTCCCATCAGATGTCAGGGAAATAAACAACTATCTGACTTTTAGAAGACATCTGAAGGCAGTTTAGGGAAGTTTTTAATGTTTGACATTTTCTTGTGCTTTTAATTTTCTGCTGGGGGCCAACCTCCATCTCTGTGTGGCTTTTGCAGTGGACATTTCTTGGGGTTTAGACAAAGTAGCAGCAGCAGAGCCTGTTTTGCTCATAGAGAAGCAGGAAATGGAGACTGAGATCGGCAGCCTCTGAGTCTTAATATCAGGGGAGAAAGATTTAATATTTAAACACTACAAGATAATCATCTGATAGATAAATCCTAAGGACTTTCAAGACTGGTTTCAGTTCATTTTCTTTGTCATAACTTGTAAAGAATACATTTTTTTCAGTTTTCAGATATAAGCAGATCAGGGTTTTGTTCATTATTAAGTTATTCTCTTTCATGATTAACTCTATTCGTTTTCAGCCTGATCCTTTGGTCTTTTGTGCAGTACTATATGGCATATTATGACATCTTAATGTTCTCTTTAAAAAGAATACCACAACTGCGGTTGCTGAGTTATCAAAAGGCATCAAGTGAACTAAAGCAATTTTAAAGTCATACAGAATTTTCACACAAAATGGCACAGTTAAGAGAACTTCTGAGCTAGAGGGAACTTTTCAGGGCTGCTAGGCAGCATAATTATTACCTTTGCTTCCTGAGCTGCATGTCTTCCATCACTCCCTGGATGTGATCAACATTCTCTTTGTTTTCCGTGGTTACATCTTTTCCATAAGCCCAAGATGCCTGGTTAGATATTTGATCAAGAAGACTTTGACCTTTTTCACGCAAACCTTGCAGACCTAAGTCTAAGGTACAAAAAACCCAAATTCTTTGTTTCATAGAACTAGTACATTTCCCACCCTCAAACAGGTGCAAATGTGAACAAATGACATATTCCCTCTACTCATTAATTTCTGTCCAATTCTCTCTTCATCCATGTGCAAGTTTAGTTGCAGTGATTTCACTCAATAAATGATATGTCACGTAACTTACTAGACTTCAAAATGAGCAAGTTTGGCAATCAAAAGCTGCCAGTCAACCCTAACTGTGCAAACATATAGATAGCTAGTGTTTAAGTTTCCTACTGGATCTTTTTTTTTTAAAGTATAATTTCTTACAGTCACAAAGTTAGTATTTATTATGGGGAGAGGTCACAGCTTACTAGCAAAACGTACAACTTGCATGCTGAATGACCCAGGTTGAAACCCTGGTGTCACCAGTTAAAAAAGAAATACTAAGGGCTAAGAAAGACTGAAACACAGTGGAAGACAGTGACCAATTGTCTGACCCAGTATAAGGCAGCTTTATATGTTAATTATTTGTGTCCCTTCCAGTCTTATGAACTGCTATCACACAGCAGGGATTTTGAAGTTTCCCCTCTTTCTTAATTTGACTATTGTATGCATTATCTCAGTTTACGTTTAACAGGTGTTTTTCAAAATGAAAGATATTAGTTTTCTTCTTAAAAGGTAAAGGACCCCTGGCAGTTAAGTCCAGTCGCAGACGACTCTGGGGCTGCAGCACTCATCTCGCTTTACAGGCCAAGGGAGCCAGCGTTTGTCCGCAGACAATTTTTCCAGGTCATGAGGCCAGCATAACTAAGCCACTTCTGGCGCAACAGAACACCGAAACCAGAGCAGCACACGGAAACGCCGTTTACCTTCCTGCCGCAGCAGTACCTGTTTATCTACTTGCAATGGCATGCTTTCGAACTGCTAGGAGCTGGGACTGAGCAACGGGAGCTCACCCTGTCGTGGGGATTCGAACCACCAACTTTCTGATCAGCAAGCCCAAGAGGCTCAGTGGTTTAGACCACAGCGCCATCCACATCCCTAGTTTTCTTCTTAAAGCTTTGTAAATACTGGCACAAATCTTCCAAGTCTGGACATATTATGCAGCTTAATCATAAGCGTCCTCCACATGATAACTGTTAATTAAGCTAAGGGGATCCATATGATCACAAGGGGCAGCAGGCTGAAGACATGCAGTGTGTTTTTTTCCATCCTCACTGTAATGTTCAAACACTGAACACTTGTGTCTGAAAGAGGGAAGCCTAAATGCACAGACCTTTACATGCACAGACTTCCAAGAGAGCTGGAACCCCAACTGCATGGAGGTCCAAAATGTAAAGAGGTCTATGCACAGAGGCTGCCCATCTGCAATGTCCAGTCTCAACACATGGACTCCCTCTACATGCAATTTAATACACGAAAGCAGCTTTGTAAGTTTTAAGCCTTGGAAGCAGGTGGATTGTCAGGGATTCACGTACACTGTTTATGATGTTTCCTTGCTGCAATACAAATGAATTTAAATGTACTGTTAAGACTTTTACATCTCAACAGTATTTGAGCCAATTGCAAAAGGAAGCCAAGAGTTTGCATCCAAAATCCAAACAACTGTAAAGCAAATCCAATTATTCAATTAGGCTCCCCCCCCCCATTGCACTGCTGTTTTTTAAAAGAAAGGGAATTGTAATTATCCCCCAGAGAAAGGGATGGGAGGGGGATGTGCATCTGAGAAAAGGCATGCCATGCTCACCCAATCTCTTCTGCATGAATTGCTAAATTGTGGCCAGAAAGGTCCGTTTTCCCCCTCTATGTTTAGTTACGAACGTGAGAGAAACAGCAATGTATACTTTAAAATTTATTTTTTCCCAATTGTTCACTGTTTTATAGATTTGGAGGTTTCTACAATGTATGGGCTTACCAACACTTTTCAGTTTCTCTTCCAATAGCTTTAGAGTTTGCTGAATTGACGTCCCGTCTGCTGGTGCGACATCAACACACAACATCCCTAGTAGCCCGTCTAGTTGCTGAGACAACTGAAAAAGACAGCAAGAAAAACCCCGTATTACTTCAAAAACCTGTGTTTCTCATGCTTCCACCAAGGATCTGCTGCAATGGCAGGGTGTGCTGTGACACTGACACACACACATACACGCTGTAAAGGGAGATAAAACTAGGAGATAGGGAAGCTCACAGGAAGATGACCTGAACAGCAGACACTCCTCACCAAACACACTTCATCAATAATGCTGCTGCCGCCACACTTTCTACCAATCTCCAATGATCAAGATGTGGACTCCCAACAAGACCTTATATGCCTCTTTTTGTGTGTGTGTGCAGACATCGATAAGGGCCCCAGGTACAGAGTGGAAGAGGGCCAATAGTTTAAGATGAATAAAAGTCATCACTTCTGGGCATTACAAAACGGAGGAGAAGCAGGATGTGCTTTAAACTGTCAGATAAGCACAGACACTAAGCACCGTGGTCACAACATTCTACAGTAGTCAATGACCAGTGTCCTCTTCTCAAGAACAATAAAAATAAGCGCCCTCAATGACTATAAATTCAATTTTGCATAAGTAATAGACACATCAGAATCTTTCTACAACACTGCAATAAATTTTAGCTGGGGCAATCAGAATAAGATCCACTATTTGACTACTGATTCAAAACTGTATATAACTGACTTTTTTACAGTGGTACCTCGGGTTACAGACGCTTCAGGTTACATATGCTTCAGGTTACAGACTCCGCTAACCCAGAAGTATTACCTTGGGTTAAGAACTTTGCTTCAGGATAAGAACAGAAATCATGCAGCAGCAGCGGTGGCACTGCAGCACCAGGAGGCCCCATTAGCTAAAGTGATGCTTCAGGTTAAGAACAGTTTCAGGTTAAGAACGGACCTCCAGAACGAATTAAGTACGTAACCAGAGGTACCATTGTATTTCTATTCTTTGTATATCATATTGTTCCTTTATTGCTATAGCCAATGGCTGATGCAAATAAAGATTCATTAATTCATTAAAAAAAAAATCCTCATAAAACAGAAGGCTTTAGCTACTGAAAGTCCTCAGAAACGGATTGGTGTATTTTGGAATTTGTTCATTCCTAAAAACCTGTTGGCCATCTGTAGTAATCATCACACAGCAAGGCTGTACAGTGAGTAAGAATGTATGCTGACTTACTTCTTGGGCAACACCATGGAAATCAAGTGCTGCCTGCAACAGATTCTGCCTGAACTCCAGCTGACTGGCTTGCCGATAGCAAACATCACTTAACTGCTGCTGTAATGCTTTCAGTTCCACAAGGTCTTCTTCATCCCCGGCATTTAACAAAGCTGCAATCTGTTGATTAAGTTCCACATACACTGCAAACCACTCCTGCAAAAACAGCACGGCAAAAAGTATATCAGAACTGCAATGCTTTTTAATGTTCCTTTTAAGACAGCGTGTACACACACACACATTCAACCAACTTATTACACAGGTTTACATATGCTGCTGTCTAACAGTAATGCATTAAAACCAGCAGACCTGCTCAAGTCTCCGTCCATATCAAGTCGAAAATGTCATGTCTTTTTCAACTGAGCAATTCTGTCATTTAGCAAAATCAGTCGTGGACCCTTGGAACCATTTTCAGCAACTCCTCTTTTTCTCATCATCTTAGGATTTCTGGGTTTTCCCCTGCCGCCCTGCCAAAATCTAGCCTCTCATTCATTTTGTAAGCTTATGCTCTTATCCGGTCTCTTTAATTTGTCCCCTACTGCAATATCCTGTTCTTTAGCCCAGTAGGCTTTTTAAAAACAAACTTGTATCTATTTAGCACAGATATAATTGTTGAAATAATTTGTTATGTGAAAATAATAAAATTTCAAAAAAATAAAAATATTTAGCACACAGCAACATGTATTCAACTGATCGTCTTCTCTTGTTCCCTTGATCACATCCCTCTTCCCTCCCTCCTTGCTGCAGCTTTTCTTTCCATTGCCTCTGCAGGTTCACAGAGTTTCAGCAGCCTCTTTTCCTTCAGTATTATCAGGAGTGCACATCAGTTATCTTACTAGTTTATTATTTATACGGCATTTCTATAGTTCAGCACACTGTGCACCACTGATCACATTGAGCTCACGGATAACTTGCTGATGCAACCAAGGACCAAGAGAAGCAACAGGATACACAGGACAAAAGCAGACAAGCAGATGGGCAAGTGCCTCCATGCTTTCGCTCTAATAACCCTTGCGCGCCAGTGCGAATGTACGGCGCATACAACTTTTGAACTTCTACCCTGCATGAGATCTGTGAACATGCAAAAAACACAAAAGAACATCCGTCTTCTTGGTGTTGCCTTCTTCTAAAGCTCCTCTTCTTCCAACACCCTCTACCCAAGGTGGAATTTCTAGGTTGATAGCCTCAAACCATTAGGCCATACAGGCTTCCAGGAAAACCTTTCCACCCCCCCCCCACCCGTTGCACTTTATACTACATGTAGATATGCTGCTAGCACCCAATTTAGGAATTTAACTTGAAAGCCTGTTAATGGATGAACAGGATACCTTGAGACCCCTTCCCATATGAACCTGCTAGCTTAGGACGTTCCTCAGAGGTCTGATCATGAAAAGTTGGTTGATGGGTACCCACCTCCCTGCACAGGGCTGGCCCAAGACATCTCGGCACCTGAAGCGAACCACCAAATGGTGCCCCACTCCTGCCAGGGAAGAAGGGGTGAGTCAAGGTCTACATCAGGAACAAGGGAGGGATAAAGATCTATACTGAGATCTGTGGCCCCTGTGGATCCTGCCGCCTGAGGCAGTCTTCTGACCTGACCTCATGTGTGAGCCGGCCCTGTCCCTGCAATAGCCTACCAAAGCTCTCTATCCTTTATTTAAATGAGCAACCTAAAAATTATTTTATTTCAGGCAAGCTTAGGTTTTATTGTATATTTTTATAATTTCATGTTGTTGTTGTTTTGTTACCTGCCCCAATAATTTAATGGAAATGCAGTATTATCAAGAAAACAAACAAACAAACAAACAAACAAAGAGACTGTTGTGCCTTGACTTCCCTTTCCAACTAGAGTGGTATAATTTCACCACTTCTGTGTGCGTTCTTAATCACTTTTCTACTTTGTTTTGTCTAGTCACATATTCTAGTGACAAATCTTTTTGGGGGGAAAGTCTGTCTTATATATGCACTCATTATCTATCATGGTTTGAACCTAATCACTGTCTGAAAATTGCTAGGCAGTAAATAGCAATAATGTCACTTTTCGAAACGGACTATGACTCAGGCCTTTAAAAGGTGGAAGGGAAGACAATGACTCAGTGTTAAATGAATATTTAAACTATTTAGCAGTGCCAGTGGAATATATGGCATCTGTAGTAAGACTATTGCCTGCAATAAAGTCAGAATCCTTTTTAGTAAACACAGTTAAAAAGTAATTAGCTAGTAAATCAATGAGACAGCAGATTAAAGAAACACTTGAGTTATTTAAAAAGCTTTTATGTATATAAAGGCAGTAACTTCTAATTGCTGCCTTGCGCAGCCTTGGTGTCAATTTCCAAAATCTGGCAGCAAGAGACAGATTGACTGATGCTGCCATAATGCTTTATTTACTAAGGAATCTTTTGAAACAATTAGAAATTCATGAGGTTCCAAAGACTTCCACTGGTGGTCCTCTAACGCCATTATAAATCCATAACAGATGGACCTAATGTGTAACTTTAACTTTTGTCACTTTCAGTATATATACTGCGTAAAGGTCTCTGTAGGTATGGGGAACCTCTTAACGATGGTCCTCCTCAAAGACTTCCAGATCTAGATAGTTTCCCAGCATTTCTGGGGGACTTTGTTGCAGGTGTGACAGGAATAAAGGTAAAGGGACCCCTGACCATTAGGTCAGTCGTGACCGACTCTGGGGTTGTGGCGCTCATCTCGCTTTATTGGCCGAGGGAGCCGGCGTACAGCTTCCGGGTCATGTGGCCACCATGACTAAGCCACTTCTGGTGAAACCAGAACAGCGCACGGAAACGCCGTTTACCTTCCCGCTGGAGCGGTACCTATTTATTTACTTGCATTTTGATGTGCTTTTGAACTGCTAGGTTGGCAGGAGCGGAGACCGAGCAACCGGAGCCCACCCCGTCATGGGGATTCGAACTGCCGACCTTGCGATCAGCAAGTCCTAGGCTCTGTGGTTTAACCCACAGTGCCACCCGCGTCCCATGGATGACAGGAATAGGCTGCTATAATAACTGAATGGAGATAAATCAAGGTTGCTGGGGCCACCACAAAATTATTTGGATACAACTGACATGATCTCTGGACACTGTGTGCACTACTTTTGGAAGTAGATTTTTCAAAAAACAAAAATGCTCCCCTCCATTAGGACATCTCCTGGCTGCAGAAGATTTGGTGTTTGCTGACATCACAAAGAAAAAGAATTAACAGAAGGCGAAAAGACTCAGCTTTTAATCTGCTGCATTTTTATGCTTGTGCGTGAAAGTGATTTATTTTAATGTTTTGTATTTCAAATGATTTTATGAAGTACTGTCCTCCTCAGTGTTGTTGTTTAGTCGTTTAGTCTGACTCTTCGTGACCCCATGGACCAGAGCACGCCAGGCACTTCTGTCTTCCACTGCCTCCCGCAGTTTGGTCAAACTCATGTTGGTAGCTTTGAGAACACTATCCAACCATCTCGTCCTCTGTCGTCCCCTTCTCCTTGTGCCCTCCATCTTTCCCAACATCAGGGTCTTTTCCAGGGAGTCTTCTCTTCTCATGAGGTGGCCATATCCAACCAATTTGTTCTGTCAGCAGAAATGTAACAGAACTCCCCCTTCCCTCACGTGCGCTGCACCCTCACCAAATCTGCTGCACGTGGCTGGGGGGAAAACCCAGAACACGTTTGGATGGCACAGAGTTTTGTTGTGCAAGCAGAAATCCTTACACTGATGGAATGAGTTAGTTGGAAACAACTCAAATTTAATAAATAAGCGAGTAATTAAAAAGTCTTGGCATGAGGACTGTATCAGCCCCACCCCAAATTTTTATTTATTTTTATTTTACCTCTTAAGACCTCACCAATATGGGAAATAACAAAGGAAAAAAAGGAGTAGGAGACTCAGCTGAGCACTCTGATTAAGATGAAACTACCCCGATCTAGTCATACTGATTATTTGTTGAGTGGGGTGGATGTGCCAACCCTCCTGATCTGATCTGTACAATCAGCTGAGGTGGTGGGGCTGTGTGTCTTGACCACACATGCTAGTAAGTGGCCTGAGGTCAAAAAAGGTTAGCAACTCTGACTGCTGCTGAACAAGCAGAGAGGAGGAAACTCTGGCCAGAAGGAAGATTATCGGCTAAGAAAACTACCAGCAATTTATTGGGCTTTATGAAATGTTAATACTTCAAAAGGTCAAGGGTACCTTTGAATCTCTCTTTGTTATGGCAAAGTACCGAGAAGAAACTGGCTCTGTGATTTCAGGAACTGGTCTGATCACTTCATTCCAGAGAAGAGTAAACGAGGCATAAGTTAAGTTAGAAAAAATTAGTGCTGGCCATACAGGCTGAAAAATGGGAGACACTTGGGATAGTATATCAGAAGTAACAAAACTATTCACGATGCTTCATTGCAGTCTGTGGCCATGAACCTCCTTTTCATCGAACACCTCCACAGGCAAGTTAGGAGCCAGGTGACTAAATAAGAATGAACCACCTAACTTGCTGTAGATTGCAAAACGTTTTCTAGTCACTGTGAAACTGGTGCTGCAGACCACAAGGCTTCAGCTACTGTGAGGTGCTATGGTCAGCAATTAACTGCATTGCAATATTTTTTTAATCATTTCAGTAAATGAATAACAAGCTTACATTTTATACCAACCTTTAACAATATTAAATTGTAAGCTTTTTTCCCAAAGACAGGAAATAAAATGGCAGAACTGACCACCGGCACGTGATCTGGATGTTGCAGAGAATGTGGATGAACAGAACCAGCAGGGCACTTTTTATATTGCTCAGTGAAATGATGTGGGATATATGAAGCAGAGACATCACCTTGCCAACAAAGGTCCATATAGTAAAAGCTATGGTTTTCCCAGTAGTGATGTATGGAAGTGAGAGCTGGACCATAAAGAAGGCTAATCACCGAAGATTTGATGCTTTTGAATTATGGTGCTGGAGGAGACTCTTGAGAATCCCATGGACTGCAAGAAGATCAAACCTGAAGGAAATCAGCCCTGAGTGTTCACTGGAAGGACAGATCGTGAAGCTGAGGCTCCAATACTTTGGCCAACTCATGAGAAGAGAAGACTCCCTGGAAAAGACCCCTGATGTTGGGAAAGATAGAGGGCACAAGGAGAAGGGAACAAAAGAGGACGAGATGGTTGGACAGTGTTCTTGAAGCTACCAGCATGAGTTTGACCGAACTGCGGGAGGAAGTGGAAGACAGGAGTGCCTGGTGTGCTCTGGTCCATGGGGTCACGAAGAGTTGGACACGACTAAACAACTAAACAACAACATATAAAGATCGCGGGATACTAACAGGGTATATCACACACTGTCCACTCACTATGCATATAATTCAGTGCAAGATGATGCATGTTTACTGGTCAGGGTGTGCAATGCTACTGTCATTCACAATGATATGGAGCTGATACACACTGACTGAAGAATGAATGCCATTCCCTACATCCTCCTAGTAGAGAACATGATGTCTACTGAATGTAGACAGTGGTCAGAGTAGTCTCCCCCCCCCCCCCAATTCTCCATTCAGTTCACATTAACCCCAATATGTTCTATACTCCAGTGTTAGAACTCCTGGAAAAACAAAATCTGCCTTTGCCAGTCATCAAACAATCTATGCTCCGAGATTATGTATGATCTTAAAACTGAGCATTCAAGTAATTACAATAAGTGGCTCCCAGAAAGAAAGAAAAGATGACATATATTACTCCTAAATCAATGCTTCCTTTTTGCGTTTTCAATCTCATCAGAAACACGATCACTCTCCTTTAAAAGAATAAAAATTAGTATACTGCCATGACATTAGAATTTAATTAACAATGATTAAGATCACCAACACAGTCTGTTGCAGAAGAATTGTTGCGGTTTGATATAGCTCATAAATCACTGTCTAAATTTCGCTAGAAAAATGTCACTGGAAAATGTTGCACATAATGAATTATATATAAGAACAATCATGCAGCAACTTCCTCGGGAAAATGAAAACTCACACTGTGTTGACTTTCAATCTCTTCATGTTTCTGCTGCAAAGCTTGTGAGGCTCTAATTGAATCACCTATCCCCCACTGGGTTCTAAGCTGTTCTGTGCCAGGTCCTTCAAGCCAGTTCACTACCTGTTGATCAAAACAGCAACATTTTCACCACAGCAAATAATTAAACCCACGCGGTCGAGACTGATTTTTAAAAGAAATTATGATTATTCAGATTTTGCTCAAAATAAAGTTTGCTTTTAACGGCAACGTGCTTGCTACCTCAAGATAAATAAAGACAGCGGGGATCCTTACTTCCTTTTAGGTGCATAAGCTAGCAGACCAGGCAAGGCTGATCAAACATTTCCCAATGCTTTTTCGGGGGAAGAATGTCTTCTTTGTGAACCTTAATAATATGTCGTCTCACATTAGAAACAGAGCATGAAGATATCTGGCTCATTCACTGTTTTGTCAAATCATATCTGTATTAGTAGGTAAGATGAAAAGCTGGCTTCTTTAAGAAAACCAGGGTGTGTGTGGATTCTTTAGTTCCCCTGCTGAAATCTAAATTGTTCTAACTTGCAGAACTACATCACCTGACTGTGTGTTTAGGGATATATATCAGTATATGCTACACTATTTGCTGCTCTTTTATTACAGGATATTTGCAAGTTGCTTAACAGAGGCCTTAAATGGCAGGTGTCAAAACAGAACAGATGGGGCTGGATAAATATTTGTCAGAATTGGTATCGGAGCGATGGCTCCTACCTTGCACCACATAAGCCATCATAATGATCCTTCTGGCCTAACCTACATGTATGGCAACAGAAAATGAGAACTATCAGCTTCCAGCCAATGGACACACAAAAGATAAAGGTGTTCAAGAGGAAACACACTAGGACACTAATAACATGCAGGCTGTATCTCCTAAATAAGGAAAGGAAAATGGATGACAAAGGCTGTTCCGCGCATTTGTGAGGATTGGCACTGGCAGCTGTCAGTGTAGTGGGGTGGCTGTTCTCACCTGAGACTGCCCAAATGCACAGGCAGATTCAATCTGGTGTTCCTGCGGGTGTGTTTGCACCATGACAACCACACTCCTGCCCACCTACCACCAGGTAAGGAGCAGCAACCAATCAGAAGCTAGGTAAGAGCCACTGCCCCACCACTACTGGTAGGAACATACGGCCTAAACCTTTTGATTCTTTTCACCTTTGCCAACTTCTACAGCAGCATTCTGCACTGTGTACTTTTGAAACTTCCACACGTTTTACAATCAGAACTAGGGAGAAACTACTAATAAGAAAGCGGGGGTGGGGTGGGGAAGTGTCAAAAAGCTGCCACACAAACCAAAAGTCTATCTCAGAGGACCTTCTGGTAGTTCCCTCATTGTGAGAAGTGAAGTTACAGAGAACCAGGCAGAAGGCCTTCTTGGCAGCAGTGCCTGCCCTGTGGAACGCCCTCCCATCAGAGATGAATAACTATATAACCTGTAGAAGACATCTGAAGGCAGCCCTGTACTGAGATGCTTTTAATGCGTGATGTTCTGTTGTGTTGTTTCTGTATATTATGTTGGAAGCTTCTCAGTGGCTGGGGCAACCAAATCAGATGGGCAGGGTACAAATAACAGTAATAGTAAAAATAATAAGGCAACCACTAGCATTTTTGTTGCTTGCACCACATAAATACATGTGAGGACACCTCAACCATACACCTGATATGTGGATAGTTAGTCTAAGCTAGTGATTATCTATTTTACAGTTACTAAACAGCAAGAAAGAAAACCCCTACTGCAATAATTATCAAATGATACTGCAAATCATCTCTTGGCATCGTCCTGTTTCTATTTCTTTTAGTTCAGTTTCTTCTTTTAACACCAAGAAGACATATACTTCTGATATACCTGGGCAGCTAGCTTAACAATATGATTTTTGATCACTTCTGCTCCAAAGATCTTTAGAATATTTCCCCCCCCCCAAAAAAAGGTCGTCCTCCTGGCTCCCCATTTAGATATCTTCTGCAGATATCTTCTAAATAAAAACGTAGATGAATGCTCAATTTCTTTGCCTGCAAAAGTTCAATTCATTTACCATGCAGCTTCAGTAACACAGGCAGAGCAAATGGATGACAATTTCTAATCAGAATGATGCAAATTGAGGTTGATGCCCCAGTAAACAAGTCTATTTAAATGCATTAATGATGGCAGTTTGCCAAACTAGGTTATAAACCTCATTCCAATCAGCCCATATTTGCTCAGATGACTCGAATGCTCAAGTTACCACAGAAATAATATTTTGTTTCTTTTATACCTATGTAATATCCATGTCTGACTGTTTTTTTAAAAAAACACTTAAAAAGAGATTTAAAAGTGAAAGAAATGATTATTCTAGAATACTGTGAAGTGGAATATTTTGATTTCCTGCCTCTCCAGTATTTAAAAGGGTGAAGGTTCATGTGCATAGCATCTAAAATATAAACACATTCAATTTCAAATAATAGGCCTGGGGAAATAAATGAATTGATTTCATTTCCTTTATTATCTCGACAGAGACATTGTCTGAAGAAGTGTTGAAAGCATCAATTACATACCGATTTCCAAAGCACCAGCCCAGCCCTTCATGACCTTCTAGCATACAATTCATTACATGGGTTTTTACTCATTCTAGTCAGGAAGAGCCTTGTATGACAACTGTTCTTTTGGATTTTGAGCAATGGATATGCTAACCCTATTTATCTATTAATCACTAGATAGACTAATTATCTTGTTTATATTAAATCACTTTTTAAAAGAAGCAAGAGCCACCCAACGACCTTTGCTTTGCTAGCTTGTAGTTGCTTCCGTTCAATTTTATTGGTAGTTGAACCCAAAATCTACCAGAAACAGATAGGCATTATTAACTGCTTTGACAACACCACAAGTTAAGTGGGCGCAATTAAGACTGCTCTGTAATATCCCAACAATGTAAGAAAGCTTCAAAACCAGCCCAAATGCTGAGCTATAGGTAATCTGCTTTGTCACATGACAGAACAAAGTCACACCTGGAAGTGGGGAAGACCAACAGTGACAAGGCTGTAGGTCTCGTGTCGTGAGGGACACTGTCTCAATAAAGAAACTGATGGGCAGTATAAGCGCGCGCGCACACACACACAACGGATAGCTAAAAGCCTTTATTCCAAGCTACTGACCACATCTAGTAGCATGAGTCCTCAGTGCATTCTGCTAGGTAAAGGTAAAGGGACCCCTGACCATTAGGTCCAGTCGTGACCGACTCTGGGGTTGCGACGCTCATCTCGCTTTACTGGCCGAGGGAGCCGGCGTACAGCTTCCGGGTCATGTGGCCAGCATGACTAAGCCGCTTCTGGTAAAACAAAGCAGCACACGGAAACACCGTTTACCTTCCCGCCGGAGCGGTACCTATTTATCTACTTGCACTTTGACATGCTTTCGAACTTCTAGGTTGGCAGGAGCAGGGACCGAGCAACGGGAGCTCACCCCATAGCGGGGATTTGAACCACCGACCTTCTGATAGGCAAGTCCTAGGCTCTGTGGTTTAACCCACAGCGCCACCCAAGTCCCTGCTAGACTGCCGCTTATTTAATAGACTGCTAGATTGCCGCTTATTTAATGGAATGTATTGAGCAGCCAGAGTTTTTAAGTGAGGTTGGGGAAACTCTACCGATACTTATAATCTGGCTGTATTCATACATATGAAGTTGAAGATGCAGAAGAGTAAGATAATCTGCTAGACCGAGCCAATTGGATGCCCAGTTAACAATAAATGATATAAGCCAAGTGGAGCTTGGGGCACCTACCTGCATTACCTTCTGTTGAATCTCCTCTAGCTGAGAGCGCTTGCTCCGTTGCCTGCATACTTCTTGGTACCGTGTATATTGTTCTCTGAGCGAGTCTAGCAGCTTCATAACCTGGGGCTGAGCAAGCAGTTCGTCATCCATGGGAGACCACGAAACCCCTCCGTCTGAACCATTAAAGCGGCGTTGTTGCAATTCAGATAACAGCTCGTGACCTTGAATGGTTGAAGAATGAAAACTGAGCATTCAAATGGTGCCTCAGATGTGGCATAGTCAGGTTAAAAAAAAGGAGCTAGGGTGTAAAAGACTTGAGATAAAAGGAAGATAGCTTGTGGTAGGCTAAAAGTGAAAGGGGGGTTGTTTGTATTATGGGTTATCATAAATCACTTTCAGATCCTATGCAACTTTCCCTCGGGGGTGACAGTAACAGCATGATAAAAAAAACTCTTCTGTATGTGAAAATATGGAATGGTTCACAAATTTGCAGGTAACCCTTGCACCGGAGAGATGCTTAGCAAGGGTGTAATATGGAGAGACACTGGGTAGAAGATACACTGATCAGTGATGTCAAAGACATTATCCAGTGGGTGCCTGGGCACTCACACAGCTGCATTTCAGATAGCAGTCCAAGTTACAACGACAATTGTTTTTATTCTTTACTTTTCTTAAACTTGTAAGCCATTAATTTAAAAGCAAGGCATATAGATTATATGATTTTTTTAAAAACGATACTGAGCACCAGTTACAACAATAAAGAGCTAACGTTTAATGTTCCCACTGCCTCCATTTGCAGATATGCTGCAAAAATGAAACAATCCCTATATAAACAAATGTACTTCCTTGAGGAATGGTACCCAGATCCTAAGGAATGGATGAGCCAAAAAATTACTGCACTGGAAACTAATGTAGGCCCAAAGTCTACATTTTCTTTTTCCATATACATAATGAAAAATTTAAGTAAGCATATGTCAAAGTATATGCTCCCCGTTATGCTTCCCACTTGATTATTTATAAAATAACTTAAATTGTTAATTGTCTTCTTGGCATTCTCAGAGCTTGATTAGTAATTCCAACAGAAAAGGAGAGCAGAATATTTCTCTACAGCTGCGGTTCCCAGAAATGGAAGAGCAGAACAGCAGAGGGAGGGAGGGAAATGTACTTTTAAGTAGATAAGGAAGATATTCATAACACTTATTATTCTGTTTCATTAACACTCCTCCACCAAGAACAAGTCTAACACACCAAGAACAAAGCTTTAGCATTATATTCTATCCATATCCACAACAATTCACAAAATCCAGTAAAGAAAAACGATGCCATAGTGGGTATACCTGTCTGCAGAACAGTTTCAGGATCAACAGATGGAAGGAAATTCAAATCTATAGACCTTGAAATAGAAAGGCAAATGGCTGTTGGTTACTTAACGTTGATAACTGAAGTTTCAAGCACTGAACAGAAGTATATAGCTTCTTGACTTTTATAAAACATTCTAATAAAATTTCACATTTTTTTCTTTACCTGGCATAATTTTCTTTGTCAAAACCATATTTGGCAATGTCAAAAAAGAAAAAGAGACAAAGGGGGATCGAAGTATCAGAAATGTTGGCATACTTGACATTGTAGGCTATTTTTCTTTTCAGTTACTTTTCATACAAGATAAAAATAGCCCAGGCATTCTCAATCTTGAAAAAAACAACTAGTAAGACACACCCAACTGGTAGCAGTACTCAACTACATTTTCTACATTAGCACAAGGATTAGTGCTTAATTCAAGGAGATTATCCACATCTCCTCCCGCTACACCACCCCTGGAGGGTCAGGGAGACTCCCCAAACAGATGCAGCAGATGTGCTGGGGTGTGTGTGTGTTCAATTATGCAAGGAGAAATAAATAATATTTTGCACACATGGAACCCCAGTAGTCTCCATGGAAAAAGCAAGTGTCATTGCCACACATCTCATAACCTGGCAGAGACCGAAATACTGAGACCTAGGAAGATAACAGGAACTAGAAACCACAGCTATACATTCCTGGGGAGTGACAAATGGTTCCTGGGGAGTGATAAATACTACCTGTAGATACAAACAGAAATTCAAATTTGGGGACACCAGAAAGAGCAGAAAATAGAACACAAATGCAGAGAAGTCAACAGCTGCACTGAAGCACTTTCCTAGCAGCGTAGACATAAGCAACCCTACTTTCTGGCTAGCTTTAAGCCAGAGATAAACAGCCACAATTCCAGACTGGTACTGCACATGAAAGATAAGTTAGGATGCTGTGTTTTGGATTTTTGTATGACAGAGGTGTTTTGGTTTTGTATTTTTAAAAAGTTCAGTATCCTAGCCAGAAACACCAGGGATCTTTTACACAAACTATTCCTATTCCAATGTTGCTTTTGAAAGCACCTATGTCCCTTCCGTGAGCTATAGTTTATGGTCAAAGGATTTAATTACTAATAAATTGTTAACAGAAACAAGAAAAATAATTACCTGTCCTTCTCCTGTTGGTTTCCTTTATCATTTCCACTGTTGATTAAGGCAAGCTCATCCAGTAAAGATGTAGATTCTTTTGTAAACTTTTCAAATGCCTATGTAAAATATTTAGAGTTACCATTACTGCAATTGATTTTTACAGTCTCGTGCTTGAAGACGGATTGCCTGTCTGAGTGCTCCAACCCTGACACTGGGAAATCATCTCTAAGGCCTAGCAGTTTAATAACAAGTGAGTTAGAAAGCCACATACAAACAACATAGAACACGTTGTAAAATGGACATATTGCACTCTTAAAGAACTGTTGCTGCTACTTTCTGGATTGTTAACTCCCAAAGACCCTACAAAGGCAGTTCTCTTTGTACACGAGTCCAATACTGATTTAAACAAAACATTAGTGGCTGTGCTTTGGTCACACCTTCCTGGAAACAGGTACAATGGGGCTTATTGAACACTGCTACCTTCAGAAAGTAACTCCCCTAGATGGACCAGAACCACAGTAAAACAATGTCTCGTATTTTCCAGGCAATCCAGAAAGATACTGTAGCTGATGGTATTGAAAGCTGCTGAACCAACAGGGATGTATTCCTCCTATCCAGAACCCACAGCAATTCAACTAGGGCAATCAAAGCAATTGCCATCGCAAAATCAAGCCTGAAGTCAGAGTGAAATTGATGTATACTAGGAGTGGGGAACTGGATCACAGTGATATCATAGAATCATAGAGTTGGGAGAGACCACAAGGGCCATCGAGTCCAACCCCCTGCCAAGCAGGAAACACCATCAGAGCACTCCTGACATACGGTTGTCAAGCCTCTGCTTAAAGACCTCCAAAGAAGGAGACTCCACCACACTCCTTGGCAGCAAATTCCACTGTCGAACAGCTCTTACTGTCAGGAAGTTCTTCCTAATGTTTAGGTGGAATCTTCTTTCTTGTAGTTTGGATCCATTGCTCCGTGTCCGCTTCTCTGGAGCAGCAGAAAACAATCTTTCTCCCTCCTCTATGTGACATCCTTTTATATATTTGAACATGGCTATCATATCACCCCTTAACCTTAATATCAGGTGACTCATTTTTTGCCCCAGCATTTTGATGCCGCTAGGACACATCTAACACAGCTATTAATATTTCCAACCACCCCTTTCCCATAAAAAGTGTACTGAAAAAGAACAGACAAAAAATTGCCAAGCAACTAACCAGCCTCTTGTTCAGCCAGTCCATATGATCGTAGGTAAGACTCCCTCCAAAATCTTCTGTCAGCTGGCATGGTTCTATGTATCGTGTAAGCTTATTGGCAGATACTAAAATAACCTGTATAAGTAAATTAAAATGGGCATTAACAACAACAACGTCACACACTTAATCACCTCAGTTGCTGCTGAATGGTGGTACAAAAAGCATGTTTACTTAGAAAGGGTTCCCACTGAATTCAACAGTAAGTGCATTTAGGATTGCAACTTTAGTTAGGGACTACAGTTTCTGCAGCCAAATCATGGAGTATAGCATCAGGAGTAGCGATCTGCAGGAGGAAGTGGCAGACGTGTGGTAGTGATGCTTGTCTTTATTACTTTTCCTCAGAATCTTCCACATCCATCCAGTTCTAGGCATGTATTTCCTATCAAAAATACGCGACGGGGGGGGGGGAATGGGGGCGGGAGTGGGGAGGAGATCTTGGAGGGGGGGAGACAGTGGGTGGGTGGGAGAAAGGGTAAGAAGATCATCATCTGCTTTTCCCCTACAAAATGCCTTCGGTCCATTCAGCTCAGCAGAGAAACGTATGCCAAAGCTTCAAAACATAAGCTGACCGATGGGCTGATTTAGTTCCAGCCTTGGTCAATACCATCCCTTCTCTCCCTCCTGAAATGTTACAATCCCTAAATTTATTTACTGTTTGGAATAAAAAGAAGCATTTTGTACCAAATAACTACGAGCTACAGTTTGCTAGCTCTCAGGTACGTGCCCATGATCCATTATTAATATTTACAATTAAAGCATAAGCAAATTTAAGTATGAATATTTCAGTATGTTAATACATGGATTGTGAAACAAGTTTTGTTGGAGACAAACCTTAACAAAATGCGTTGCTTTTACAGCTTTAGAGTGCGTCTGTTTCTGAAACAGAGAGAAACCTATTCCCGTACCCCCCCAACCACCGCCAGCAATGGCAAGACTCTGACAGAATCCCAACTTTCATTTATTAAAAAATGGAAATTGTTCTCTCTCCTTACTCAGTTGTGTCATACAAAAACCACTCTGACAACCTGAACATTCCTCCAGTCTAAGGGAGCCGTAGGTTATACAAGAAATTGGATGGATATGCCTAGCCTTGTCTTGCATGACCAAAGAACTCAACAATTAGAATATTACTGAAGTTAATCTTCCTGTCAAATATATACACTGAGGACCAAGAAATGACATTTATCACAAAGTTTGATGCTGCATAGCTTTTCTGTTTCTTTCATTAAAATAGCGAGGATGGGGACTAAGACAAATCCAAGGCTACAACAGACACTAAGTGGTCAAAACTGTGGGGACCTTTACAAAAAGTTGTGTTTCTGAGGTTTGGTGGATCATAACATCATTCTTTTTTTGAATACCACAGATTATATATATCATTAGAAAAACAATTAAATGCAGAATATATTGCAACAAACTGTGCTGAATTACCATTATTCTATCAAACATTATAGCCAAATAACCAGAAATTATACACAGAAAACCATGATAAGGGGTATTTTCATAACTTCTCACCCTTTCTGTTAGTAGCATGGAAACCTTTTGCCACAATTAAAGTCCTACAACAGCATCCCAGGGAGTGAGAGTGAACCCAAGGATTTTAAGTTCACCAGGTATTGATGTGAAACCAAAATTGCATGATTGCTTCTATCAAACATGCTTTATTCCTTGGTTGCTTCTGACTGACAAGTTTATTTAATCGGCTCCACAGATTTTCTATTGGATTCAAGTCAGGGCTATTACACCACTTTCTAGGTGACCAGTCAACTCTCCATGTCTTGTTAGATACGATATAGGTTATTTGCCGATAACTTTTGATAGAACAAAGATCATTCAACATGGTTTGTAGCATTGTAAAGGTAAAGGTAAAGGTACCCCTGACCTTTAGGTCCAGTTGTGGCCGACTGGGGTTGCGAAGCTCATCTCGCTTTATTGGCCGAGGGAGCCGGCGTACAGCTTCCAGGTCATGTGGCCAGCATGACTAAGCCGCTTCTGGCAAACCAGAGCAGCGCACAGAAACGCCGTTTACCTTCCTGCCGGAATGGTACCTATTTATCTACTTGCACTTTGATGTGCTTTCAAATTGCTAGGTTGGCAGGAGCAGAGACCGAGCAATGGGAGCTCACCCCATCACGGGGATTCGAACCGCCGACCTTCTGATCAGCAAGTCCTAGGCTCTGTGGTTTAACCCTCAGCGCCACCCGCGTCCCTTGTAGCACTGTATTCTGCATTAAATTATATAATGATATATAATTGTATGATATTGTTTTAAAAAAAGATTGATGTTATGAGCCATCAAACTTTAGAAATGCAACCTTCCCCACAATTTTGGCCACTAGTGTATGTGCCCCTCTGTAATTCGGTACTCCCACCACTCTCTGAAATAGAATCAAACCATCTCCCTCCCATCCTTGCTATTCACGACAGAAGGAAAGATCCCATGGGCAAACAGTCGGAACTGAGGGTGTCCCAATTCCAATAGGGACCACAACAGGAGCAAAAGGTTAGTGCCCCTTCCAGGTCCGAATTCTGCTCAGCCCCTCCCCTGTGGTCGCTTTTTAATAAAAAAAGAAAACAATGAAAGCAGCTATGCAGACATATTTAATCTAACCCTGGAAAAGGGCTACCATGTATTCAAGGGAAAGCCAAGGGGATGTCCTGCAGATGCTGTGTAAACAAACATCCATCATCCCTAGTTCACATGGCCAATGGTCCAAGATGACTTAAGTTGTACCATATTAGCCTGAATATAAGCCGCACTCCCCCCCCCCCATTCCAACCGTGAAAAGTTACAGTGCGGCTTAAATTCACGACCTTACAAACATGGGCTTTTGCGGTATCGCTGCTGAAACAGACATACGGTAAAACGGAACGGGTGTGAGTGCCTGCAGAATTTTAGGGGAGAAGCTTATATTCAGGTATTGTCTTTTTTTCTCCCCCTCCCCACCCCCTGAATTTTAAAGGTGCGGCTTATATTCAGGCCAATATGGTAATGCGCAAGATCTGGAGGACACCATATTGGCGCCCCCGTTATACTCCAATTTGAGCACCTGCCCATTTCAGAATGACTTCTTGATCATGATTAAAAGTACATTTCATCAGCAATCTGCACTTAGCCTAGTTTTTATCTTCATTAAGTTTCAACAGTACAGTTTTGTTAGACTCAAAGGAGGAGAGGACCACCTGGGAAAATGCAGGCTAACCTTGAGAGCAGCAACTGATTTGCATTTTCCCTGCATAAAGAGAGTACATGCTATGTGCATGGCTAGTGGATATGTTGCACTCCCAAATTATATTATCATAATTTCTAGTTATGTGCACTAAGTAGCAATTAAACATCTTCAAACAATATGTGATTTTTTTAACAAAAAGTAATTTAATAAAAAAAAGTAATTTAATGGAGCGTTTTCCTGTTGAAAGCACTTTAAATACTTCTGTGATATAAAAGATTCTGCTTCATTTGTAAGAGATGCTAGGGTTAGTAATGCTCTGGTTCCTTGCTCTCAATGAATTCAGCAGGAAAGCAGCTTACTATAGTAATTATTAGTACTAATTTCATTTCTACAGCACTTTATATTTTTAAGAAAAAAATCTCCAAGTGGTTTACAATACATTCAACCATCAATAAAACAATCCAGAATAAAACATTACTGAAGTGAAATATAAAGTATACATTCAAAGTAACATACTTGACAGGAAAGTAAAATATTATCTTAAGAATTTCAAAATAAAACATTGCAAGGTTTCAAAATAAAACATTACAAAGGAAGTGAACTACAGAACGCACATTCAATGCAGCAAAGTTAACTACAGTGGAACCTTGGTTGTCGAACGCTTCGGAAGCCGAACAATTCAGACAACCGACAACCCGGAAGTGAATGCTTCCATTTTCAAATGCGCCGGAAGACGACCGGCAATTGCGCCTCAGTTGTCGAACGTTTCCGGAAGTCGAATGGTCTTCCAGAACAGATTACCTGCGACAACAGAGGTTCCAGTCTCTCTCCCTCTCTGTATATGTATATGTATGTATGTGTGTGTGTGTGTGTGTGTGATTTCAAAAGAAAACATTACTAAAGGAAGTCAAATGTAAAATGCACATTTAAAACAGCATAATTGACAAGAGAATAAAATATATCTTCTGCTGTTGCTGCCAATCCTGCCAATGGCGGTTTAATGGTGGGCGGCAGCAGTGGAAGCTCAGGCTCGATGATCCTGGGTCTGCACTAAGAGACAGCCAAGATGGTCTCTGGTCTCTTCAGCAGCCTCCTTAAAATAAAATCTACTAAGTGACCCAGCACTAGTATGTACCAACTGGCCCGCTCAAAGAAAGCAATTCTTCACAACAAGGTGGAACCCTTCTTGTGAAATATGATTACAAGTAACCTGAATCAGACTCTTGAGACTCTTGAGAGTCCCATGGACTGCAAGAAGATCAAACCTATCCATTCTTAAGGAAATCAGCCCTGAGTGCTCACTGGAAGGACAGATCCTGAAGCTGAAGCTCCAATACTTTGGCCACCTGATGAGAAGAGAAGACTCCCTGGAAAAGACCCTGATGTTGGGAAAGATGGAGGGCACAAGGAGAAGGGGACGACAGAGGACGAGATGGTTGGACAGTCTTCTTGAAGCTACCAGCATGAGTTTGAGCAGACTGCGGGAGGCAGTGGAAGACAGAAGTGCCTGGCGTGCTCTGGTCCATGGGGTCACGAAAAGTCGGACACGACTAAACGACTAAACAACAACAACAACCTGCATCAGCAAAATGTTTCACATTTCAAATGGTCTCACCTTTTTCATGGCCAGGCTGCATATACAGCCATACCTTGGTTCTCGAACGGATTCCATTCCGGAAGTCCGTTCGACTTCCAAAAAAGTTTGAAAACCAACGCACGGCTTCCGATGCCTGCACTCAATCAGAAGCCGTGGAACCTGAGTTGGATGTTCGGCTTCCAAACAATTTCGCAAACCAGAACACTTACTTCCAGGTTTGCGGAGTTCGGGAGCCAAAACGTACGTGTACAGGCGTTCAACAACCAAGGTGTGACTGTATCGGAAAGCGGTACCTATTTATCTACTTGCACTTTGACGTGCTTTCGAAATGCTAGGTTGGCAGGAGCAGGGACCGAGCAATGGGAGCTCACCCCGTCACGGGGATTCGAACCACCGACATTCTGATCGGCAAGTCCTAGGCTCTGTGGTTTAACCCACAGCGCTACCCACGTCCCATATCAGAAAGTATGCTTCCCCCCTAATTAATGTAGATATCCTTAAACATATTCATGGTAAAAAAATTAATTTGGACACCATGCTGCTTTTTAAAAATAATTTCCAAACTGTTCAGTTAACAATGCCCTAGGCGTTAAAAGCTTTTAGTTTGATCTATCTTTTGCATCTGCATCTCAAGCTACTCTCCCCTCAGAAATCACATTAACCACTGCTATTATACCAGATCTTATCTTTTCCAAAGGGAAGCCGTTCACACCAAATGCTTTTTCCTGCTCCTTATGCGAATTTAGACCTTCCTTTCACAAGATGTGAAGATGCTTTAGTGTCAACAACAGGAAGGCTATATACAATATTACAGTTTCCATTTCTTACATTAATTTTTGGGGCGGGGAGAATCGTGAAAAGAAAAAGAAAAAACACCTGAGTGCAAATGGCTTATTTGGCAACAGACTTGGGTGCAATATCAATTTATAGTGAAAAGATGAAGCTTCTTTGAGAATCAAGATATGACTGGGCAGATGGTGGCACAGACAAACAGCATCAATAATTTATGCCTGAGGGCTCTTATTTCCCTTTTGGCTTCCTATGGCCACCCCTATGGTGCTATTCATGGCTAGCAAGAACGGTGGTGATAGGGCTTAACCCTGCTCTATTCAGTTCCCCAGTGGTTTTACTTCTTTCTACCAAGAGCTTCATATCAACAGACAGCTGCAATTCCGCTCATGTTAATGAAATTCTGCTGAAATAGCAAGCAAGCTCTTTATCCTTGAAAGAAATGGAAATTTCGTAAAATCACTGCAATTGTCAATTTTGTTAATGACTGCGCCATCATCGGATAAGCCATGGATGTTGTTGAAGACAATACCCATGGGACTTAATTCTGAATAGACATTTCTTACACTAGAAAACAATTGGATACACTTTTGTACTAGATGATATGAAATGCATTACCTCAGCAAGCTTATCTACACAAACATCACAAAAGTAGGTCCGGTGAAAGCCTTTTTCTTTCTATTTATACTGCAGTCACAAGTTCATACTCAAGCCATGAAAATCCCTTATTGTGAACATATCACATCCATTTGTAACATTCTTATGAAGACAAAGACCACACCAATTAGTTCCCTAGTTTCCTGTTGCATTTTCAACAGACTATAATGGAACTCAATTACGGAAACCAACACATTGAAATTTCAGTGCAGTCATTTTGTATAATTTAAACTTACAAGGTTTTATCTTCATAATTGAGGTTCAGCTACAGCAGCAGAAATTATCCACATGGCCACTGAAAATTCTCAATTAAAAGCCTCTCCATTATAAATTTAATTGAATACATTTTTATGATTAAGTGACTGATATTGAATTAGACCTTCAAGTCAAATAATAAAAACTGCCCACATTTCTTAAAAGTGCTAGAATCTGGATATTATCCCAGGCTCATTAGTACATCAGATTTTTACTTCAAGCATGCTGTTAATTATGTCTGGAAAATTGTCAGTGCCAAGACATAGTAGGAGACAGATCAGTCATAGGGGAAAACATTTATCAAAAGTAAATTTCAAACTACAGAAGGTTGCCATTTTTACAATTATTACAAGCAAACCAAGGGCCCAGATGACATTAGATAAACCTCCACAAAACAACTTCAAAATATGTATTTCACTTTGACAAGGGTAGCCAACGTGGTGCATTCCAGATGTTGTCAGACCCAAGTCAGCATTTCAGAAAACAACCTAATTAGGTTTGAGTCTGAATCCAGATTCAGATAAATTAAGCTTTCACTATTATGTGGAAGTTTGATTTTTTAAAAAATGCTACGACTTCCCTCCTCATTATTATTAATGTTTGTATTTCTTATTCTTTTTTTATGAAATTAGGTGAAATTCACAGGCATAGGCAGCCCCTTGCAAGCGCACAAGCCCTGCCAATTTAAAGAGATGCAGGTCCCGGGGCTTTTTGACTAGGCACCTTTAAAAAGGAAGCCCAACATCTTTTTTCTGACAGAAGTGGATAAAATTTGCAAGCTTCTTAGTATCTTCTAAGAGCATCAATCATGTCACATGTCGAAAGGGTAGTTGCAACAGTTTTTCTGCAGAGACAGACTTTAGGTCTTTGCAACCTACTGGGGTAATTATAAAGGATTTACTGAATCTCGCCTGTTGTTCTGTTTGTATGAAGGGAACGTACATAAGGAAAGTTCTCCAAGTAAGAAGCCCATGAAGTTATGCACCAATAGTTCCATTGGGTTTTGTGCTTAGCATCTTCAAAACGGATTTTTAGGGGTGGGCTAAGTGTGAAGAGAGAACAAAAAGGGACTCCCTGTGATTTTTGTGGGAACCTATTTTATTATGAAAATTGCATTCTAGGGGCCCCTAGGAAAGTAGCTTGCAAAATTTCAGAAGGCTAAGTGCCGGGGCTAAGGGGTATGATCAATGAAAAAAATAAGCTTCAGGCTTGAATGCTGCCCAAATGCCACTGAAACTCAAGGAAACAAAAGTTCAAAGCTGATTTGGCAAGAGTAGATGTGCAGGTATGTGGCATAGAGACAGAAGGACTTGAATGCCCAGCATTTGCAAGCAAGCAAGCACCACTAACAAAACTAGCAAAGAGCACAGAACATACAAGGACAAGAAATATCTTATTTCAGCATCCCTTCCCCAAAGCACTGTGATTGGACAGCTCTAGTAAAAAGCAACAACACAGCAACACACACAACCCATTCCCTCTGATTAAATGTGAGACCTGTCAGTCAAAAAGGAACTTTCCCTCATCTTCTCCCCACCCTGGCATTTTCCTTTTAGAGAAGACTGGAGTTTTGCTTTTAGCAGGCACAGTGTCTGCACATGCGAATCTCCCCAAATCGCTTTGGCAATCCCTGCTTTGGTTTGGAGTCTGCCAGAGAAGTCCTGCTTTGGTTTGAACAAGACTTGAACCTGAAGTCAACATGCTTCAGTTCTTGATCTGTCCAAATCTTTTGCACTTGTTTAATATCAAAAGACAAAGGGCTGGCACAAGGAGTTGTTCAGTGAGAAATAGTTAGAATAAACTGTAATGCAGACAAATTAAAATCCACCTTAAATATTCTGAGTAACTATAATATAGGTTAACAACAGGAGCTAGTTAAATTCATGCCAGGAAAGTATTATCTTTCAAGTGATAATATTCTATAATCATTGAAAATGTTTTGAAGGTCTCGTGGTAAGTCTGAACTAATGATCATGTCTGAACTAATGATCAGACTAATTACACTTACTAACTAATACAACAAAGTACTGCAAACCCACTGTAGTGAGTTTTATTGCGATGGCAAATGAATCATTCAGTAATTGCATTGTAGATTAGTAGCTATTATAAGCGATCAATTTTTACTCAGTTGCATGTGCAACTCTGGTGTTCACATCTGACAAATGAAAAAGCAGACATACATACCTCAAAGCCAAGTCTATCTTTCTCTTTCCAAAAGCAAAAGTGTGTAACCTTCTTGTCCCAGAATTCGTCCGGTTTTACTACACAGACAAGTGATACCTCAGCTGGAACAACGTTCTAAGAAGATGAAAGATACAAAACCTTAAATGAAATACAACTCATTAGTTACTGTATGGTAACCTAGACCTGCACAGATAGCATTTAGACGTACAGGAAACTTCTAGAACTTCAACAACAGAAACAGTGGTGATAGCAAATCTGGCACTTATCAGAACCTGTGGACAACATCAGTGAGCTAGATGGTCTTCATGGACCACTCAACACATCTGAGAAAGTAACTAGTAATAAGTTGGTACCTTAAAGAAAAGTTTTAAGCAACCCAAGACATACACTAACAATGCAATCCTATACATGTCCGTCCCAGGAGCAAGATTCATTGAGCTCAGCTGGACTTATTCCCAGATAAGTGAAGCCTAAGCCCGCTCAATATCAGAGTCTGATAAATGTTTCTTTTGAAAGAGGCCAAGGCCTTCAAACTTAATGAATTTCATTTAAGTATCAACTATAAGATGATTTGTTCTATATAACAGATTACAGCCATACCTTGGAAGTTGAATGGAATCCGTTCCTTAAGTCCATTCGACTTCCAAAACATTGGGAAACCAAAGCGCGGCTTCTGATTGGCTGCAGGAAGCTCCTGCGGCCAATCGGAAGCTGTGGAAGCCCCATCAGACGTTTGGGTTCCAAAAAACTTTCGCAAACCGGAACAGTCATTTCTGGGTTTGCGGCATTCAGGAGCAAAATGTCCGAAGTACCAAGGCGTTTGGGATCCAAGGCACGACTGTATATGGTAAGGACAGTCTTCTTTATGCAGTTTAGATTCTATATTCCACCCATTCAAGCAACAGAATAGCCCTTCTTCACAAAGCAAAACTGTTAAAAATTCCTTGTGATTCACAGTTGTTTCCTCTGCCTGTCAAGTTCCTTCATAATTTTGCCTCTCTATGAGGAAACACACACAACTTATTAAATAGACAGACGGCAGGAACAAAGTGCTTATTATTCAATGACCTTGACAGCACACATCCTGTAAAAGTGCATTCATACAGAACTAAAAAGGAAGAAAGCAGTATGTCTTGCCACTTGACAAAAAATGGTCTGGGGTCAAAATGTCAAATCTCATTAAGGCAACATCTGTTAAAGATTTTCATAAAGCCAAGTGCTTTCTAACGATGGTCTATTTAGAAATAGCAACATTCAAGTAGAGGACAGTTCATTCAAGTAGAGTAAATAATAATGAGCAACTCTTGCATCATATCTCCAATGCAGCCTCACCTGCTGCTCCCAATTTTATGTATGTACTTCCACAGAAAATATAACAAAAGTGGTACACAGCATAACAAACATAATACTATGAAAACAACAATAAAAGCACCAATAGCATGTCAATAAAAACTGGTTTGTAAAACAAAAAAACAACACACCATATTGCAAAGGCCATATTAAAAAGAACCAGGGATGATTCCAGCAAGACTGCTATCGGCCAAGTGATCCAAAAGGCAGGACCTGGCACAATGAAGTTCAGTCCCTGTTAAAACCTAGCCATACCGGTGGGGAAATTGCACATGCTATTCTATAAATTGAAAAAAGAAATGACATGGAGTTGAGATAATAAACGTCAAAGCCCAATCCTATTCCTTTATGGGTTTGCACTGTTAGAGGCAATTCTAGGATTTCTAGGGATGGTGTAAAATCTAACTTATACCTGCAGCAGCCTTTACTGAAACTGAGAATTGAGTCCAGGGAATCAAAACGCTTTCAAAAAATTTTCCAAGCTACAACTCAGTTCAGAGGCAGCAACAAGCCATGTTTTTTTTTCTTTCTTCAAGCTGTGGACGTCCTCAGGATCACAGAATTCCTTATGTGTGAGAGATGGGAAGCTTATTCTCAAGGTCTGTTCACAAAGCAGTATTTTAAAAACGTTGGTTTGTCACAGTTCCTACAAACCATGGTTTCCTGCACTTGGACAAAATATGAAACTGATTCGTTGCAAACTGCAAATGAAAAAGTCATCAACTCTTCCATTTACATGCAAAGAGCTCAAGACTCACTTCAGCTTTTGATAAAGTACCATGATTTGCTGATATGTTTTAAAAATCAGACTCTACATTTTTAACATGTAAAATCACACGGTCTACTTTCCCAGAAAGTAAGCACGACAATGTTTTATAATACAGATTAACCTCCACAGAACTCAATTCTTCACTACAGATACATGAAGGCATCTTACCTGTAGCATTAACACAACAGTCTTGACAACATTCCACTGAGATTTTCTACCATCCACTATAACGGTAAATCCTCTAGCTTTACACTTTTCACTGCAAAAAAGACACATATTCAAAACATAAAAAGGCATAGTTCAGTTATCACGACTGTCAGGGACTGCCGCTAGGTCCCAGCTCACAGAGGACCAACGCCCAGTGGATCTTATATACAAAAGTCTTTATTGAAGTTTAGTTTCCATTTCCAAGCTCTGGGCGCGCAGACCCCACGTCTTGACGCTAGATCGGCTAAGTCCCCTCTGACTCGCTGCTAAAGCCACACCACTTTAAGATTCTCGCTTTGCTCCACCTCCTACGCTGCTCCTTCCTACGCTGGGTCCTTCTGCCCTCAGGGGTTATCTCTTTCCTCGATTCCTCTGACGCTGACCCCCCTGAGCTCCACCCTTCCTTCCGGCGGGCTTTAGGACCTGGCTCCCTGTCCGGACTCCCTGCTGTGCCGCTCGCCTGTACATTTGAACTTGGCGCGCGCGCCCAGCCGGTAACCTTCCTTCTGACCTTTCCCCGCTTCCGGATGTGGGCGTGGCCAACCCTGCCTCCTCTCCTCCCGCCGGTGGCAAGAACACTGGTCCCGACTCCTGGGACTCCCCCTCCCCACTGCGCTCAGGTGGGGAAGCTGGTCCCGATTTCCAGCTGCTGCTCAGGGACTCCCCGCTGGCCCCTCCCTCCTGAGGTTTCTCCCCTGGAACCTCCCTCGCTCTGGCCATCGGTGCTCCCTTCTGTGAGTCCTCCGATTCGCTAGAGAGGCTTGAGTCACGACTCTGGTAACTGTCACTGCCTGCACCCCCTTCGTCCTCTTCCTCCTCACTCTCCATTTGCTCCCCCTCCTGTGTCTCTCCTTCTGAACCCCTGACATCCATCCCCCCCTCGAAGCCCCCCCTTCCCCTCTTCCGGTGCGGGTTCCGGGTGCTCCCGTTCTGTCGGGGTGAGTCCGGGATACAGCTCGTCTCCTGAGGCATGCAACCATCGGGATAAGTCCGGGAAGTCCCCCATGGGCTCACCGACCTCCTCCGCTTCCATCTCCTGCGCGGCGTGCTCAAAATCTGATGCCGCCCCCAAATCACCCAAGGACCCCCCTCCCCCTGTCGCCTGAAGAGGATCCACTTCCCAGGGACCCTTCGGCACGTCTCTGCGCCAACCCACTTCGGGCTGGTCTTCCCACCAATAAGATCCCCCCGTGCCAAAACCTGAGAGCGATCCCTCCGGGGAGCTGCCTCCCTGAGTCGAGGCCTCAGCTGATGAGAAACCCCGGAAAGTGCTGGCCGAGAGTGTGGGTGTGAACAGACAATCCTCGAAAAAGCCCGCCGGCATAGGCTTGTGCGGGAAAAGTGTGTGGAATTCTTCCTTGAGCAACTGCTCCTGCACTGCATAATCCGGCACCCACCTGTTGGCGCTGGCCGGGGTGTCCTCTGTGGCGAGAAGATATTCAATCCCGTCCTCCCCCCACCTTGAGTCCAAAATCTCTGTGGCTTCATTAAGTGGCTCCCCTCTCGGCGACCCCCCTTTCTTGGGCGCTTCCCTGAACGGGTCTGGCGCCGTCCCTGGTGCCTGAAACCTGTGGGGCTCTCTGTAGGGTGTGAGCACTGATCTATGAAAGACCGGGTGCATTCTGGACCCCTCCGGGAGCGTCAACCGGAAGGCCACTGGGTTGATCTGCGCCTCTACTTGGTAAGGCCCTAGCTGCTTGTGCCCGAGCTTCTTCTTGGCCAACGATCTGGCCGGAACTGCCTGGGCTGCTAACCAGACCCAGTCTCCCACCTGGATGTCTTCCCCAACCCTCCTGTGTCGGTCTGCCTGCACTTTGTACGCCTGTTTCGCCATCTCTAACTGCCTCCTGAGCTGCTCGTGGATCTCCTGCAACTCTGCTGCCACGGCCTCTGCTCCCTGCGGCTCCCCCTCCCTCACTGTGTCCAAACCCGGGAAGGTTCTGGGATGCCGCCCGTTGTTGGCGAAAAACGGTGTCACCCCCGTGGATCCATGCTTCGTGTTGTTGTAGGCAAACTCGGCCAACGGTAGATAGTCCACCCAGGTCGAGGGCTGCTGGTTCGCGTAGCATCTCAGGTACTGTTGCATGATGGCGTTGACCCTCTCCGCCTGCCCGTTAGTCTGCGGGTGTCTCGCCGACGCCAGGCTGACCTTGACGTTCAGGAAACTCATCAGCTTCTGCCAGAAGTTGGAGATGAACTGGCGCCCCCTGTCTGACAAAATGGATCGTGGTAGGCCATGCACCTTGAACACGTGGTCTATAAACAGTTTAGCGGTCTGCTCGGCCGTGGCCACCTTCGCGCAAGGAATGAAGTGGGCCATCTTGGTGAACAGGTCTACTACCACGAGCACTGCCGTCTTGCCCCTCGAACTGGGCAGATCCGTGACAAAGTCCAGAGCCACCCTCTCCCACGGTTCGAACGGTGTCTGCAGCGGTTCCAACAGGCCCGCCGGCGGCTGGTGCACAGGCTTGGCCCTTTGGCAGGTGTCGCACCTATTGACGTAATCCGCGACATCTCCCCGCATCTTGGGCCACCAAAAGTCTCTGGCCACTAAGTCCACCGTCTTCTCCTTGCCAAAGTGCCCCGCGCTGGGCGCGTCGTGCAGCTGTTGCAGGACCTTAGCGCGGAGGCTGTCTCCTGGTACGTAGAGGACTCCCTTGTGTAGGAGCAGGCCGTCTCGCACTTGGAATTCGTCGCCCTTCGCCTTGCCGCTGCACACCTCCTCCATCTTGGCTCGGGCGAAAGAGTCTGTCTGTAGCGCGCGGCGCACCACGTCCAGGTCCACCGTGGCCGACGCGCAAGCCCACGCCTGTGGTGTGAAAATGTGCTTGGCCGCCGCCGGTGCCTCTGCCTCCAGATACTGCGGTTTCCTGGACAGCGCGTCCGCCAAGACGTTGCTGTTTCCTGGGATGTACTCAATTCTGAAGTCGAAATCTGCAAAGAACTCCGCCCAGCGGATGTGTCGCTGGTTCAGGAACCTCGCCGTGCGCCAGTACTCCAAGTTCTTATGGTCTGTGCGGACCTGCACCGTGTGCTTGGCTCCGACGAGGAAGTGCCGCCACGCCTTGAAGGCTGCATGTATGGCCAACAACTCCCTGTCCCAGATGGTGTAGTTTTGCTCCGCTTTGCTAAGTTTCCTTGAGTAGAAAGCGCACGGCCTCCAGTCCCCCTGGTGGTCTTGCTGCAACAGAACGGCTCCCACGGCCCTGTCTGAGGCGTCCGTCTCCACTCTCATGGGCCTGCTGGGATTTACGTGTAGTAGGTTCTCCTCGGAAGCGAAGAGCTGCTTGAGCTTCTGAAAGGACTGCTCCGCCTGCTCCGTCCAGATGAACCTCTTCTTTTTGGAACTGAGGGTGTCGGTGATGGCCGCTGTCTGCATGGCGAAACCCTTGATGAACTTACGATAAAAGTTGGCAAAACCGACAAACCTCTGTACTTCCTTCCTATTGCGTGGGCTCTTCCAGTCCAGTACTGCACGTACCTTGGCACTGTCCATGGCCAGTCCCTTGTCGGACAGTTTGTAGCCCAAGAAATCCACCTCTGTCTGGTCGAACTGGCACTTCTCCAGCTTGGCGTACAGCCTGTGCTCCCGCAGCCTCTGCAGAACTTCCCTGACATCTCTTTCATGTGCCTCTGGCGATTCCGAGAAGATCAGGATGTCGTCCAGGAAGCAGACGCACTTCTTGTAGAGAAGACCCGCCAAGACATGATGCATGAAGGCTTGAAAGCAGTGGGAACCATTTTTTAATCCAAAAGGCATAACTCTATATTCATAAGTGCCCAGCGGCGTAAACATGGTCGTTTTCCATTCGTCGCCTTCCCGCACGCGAATGAGATTGTACGCTCCGCGCAGGTCCAACTTGGTAAAGATGCGACCCTTCCTCACTGTCGCCAGCAGGTCATCGATCTTGGGCATAGGGAAGGCCGAAGGCTTGGTCCTCTGGTTCAAAAAGCGAAAGTCCACGACCAGCCTCTTTTGGGGCGTGTCCCGCTTCTTTACAAAGAACACAGGACTGCCCCCGGCCGCTTTGGACTCCCGGATGAATCCACGCTTCAGGTTGTGATCTATGAACTCCCTGAGCTCTTGCAATTCATCCTCAGACATGGAATACAGTTTCCCCGTCGGGAGTGTCGCCCCCGGCAGGAGGTCGATCTTGCAGTCGTAGGGCCTGTGGGGAGGCAGCTTGTCCGCTTCCTTCTCGCAGAAGACCTCCAAAAACTCCTTGTACTTGTTAGGCACCGCTTGCAACACTCCCAAGTTCAGATGTGGTCCATCCTCGTGCCCCTCATCTTCCAAATCCGCCAGGATGCAGTGTTCTGCGCAGTAAGAGGAGCCGAAGGTCAGTTGCCGCTGGTACCAAGCTAATGCTGGGCTGTGCCTATCCAGCCAACTCATTCTCAACACTATGGGCGTGTCTGACAGGCGGGTGACGTTGAAGCTGATGACTTCGCGGTGATTTCCAATGCGCATCACCATTGGCGGCGTCTGCTGCAGCACTTGCCCTCCCAGTAGCTCCCTGCCGTCCACCGTGACGACTTTCAGAGGTACCGTCGCTGGCAAAAGGGCTATGCCATGTTGCTGGAGGAACTGCATGTCTATAAAATCTGCATTGCTCCCTGAGTCAATGGTAATGGGAAGTTCCACAGGGAGCCCATTGGGGAGTTGGATAGATGCGGTGAGCTGCACTACTGGTTTGGGTGGGAGGGGGTCGGTGGGCTGTAAGAGTACTGGGGATTGCTTCACTGACTTGTCTGGCTGGTCCCCAGTGATCCCATTTCCAGCCAGACAGTGGAGTTTCCCTGCTGTGATTCACTCTGCTGAACTGCATTTGTTACCGTCACCGCGGCTGCACTGTGCTTGTGAAACCTCTGGGGACACTCTTTCGCCATGTGCTGAGCACTGTCGCAGATGTAGCATTTCCTGGTTCCTCTAGGAGGCTTCATCTTGGCTGCTCCCGGCGCTAGGGCTCCTGCTGTATGCTGAGCCTTAGCACCACCAAGCTCCATCGGCTCCTCTCCCCCTCCCAGTGGAGGCATGGATCGAGCGCGCGCCGCCTCCTTGGGGAAGGGAGGCGGTGCTCTTGCCGGCGTGCGTCCCAAATGCCCTTCCTCCTGGCTCCAAGGGCGTCCTTCCAGGCGAACCCCAATGGTGAGCGCCCGTTCCACAACGTCCTTGGTGGTTTGGGGTCTCTCACCCCTGGCAATCTCATCTTTCACAGGTCCGCTCAGCCCCTCCCAGAAAAGATCTCTGACAGGAGAGAGGGGACTTACTGTCAGGGACTGCCGCTAGGTCCCAGCTCACAGAGGACCAACGCCCAGTGGATCTTATATACAAAAGTCTTTATTGAAGTTTAGTTTCCATTTCCAAGCTCTGGGCGCGCAGACCCCACGTCTTGACGCTAGATCGGCTAAGTCCCCTCTGACTCGCTGCTAAAGCCACACCACTTTAAGATTCTCGCTTTGCTCCACCTCCTACGCTGCTCCTTCCTACGCTGGGTCCTTCTGCCCTCAGGGGTTATCTCTTTCCTCGATTCCTCTGACGCTGACCCCCCTGAGCTCCACCCTTCCTTCCGGCGGGCTTTAGGACCTGGCTCCCTGTCCGGACTCCCTGCTGTGCCGCTCGCCTGTACATTTGAACTTGGCGCGCGCGCCCAGCCGGTAACCTTCCTTCTGACCGTTTCCCCGCTTCCGGATGTGGGCGTGGCCAACCCTGCCTCCTCTCCTCCCGCCGGTGGCAAGAACACTGGTCCCGACTCCTGGGACTCCCCCTCCCCACTGCGCTCAGGTGGGGAAGCTGGTCCCGATTTCCAGCTGCTGCTCAGGGACTCCCCGCTGGCCCCTCCCTCCTGAGGTTTCTCCCCTGGAACCTCCCTCGCTCTGGCCATCGGTGCTCCCTTCTGTGAGTCCTCCGATTCGCTAGAGAGGCTTGAGTCACGACTCTGGTAACTGTCACTGCCTGCACCCCCTTCGTCCTCTTCCTCCTCACTCTCCATTTGCTCCCCCTCCTGTGTCTCTCCTTCTGAACCCCTGACAACGACATATATCACCATCTATTTACTTGCTTAAGCTTTAGCGAGGCACTCATTGCTCTTTCCAGGAGCTTTCTAAACAGTTTTTATTTAAGTCATATATCACATAATGAGATACACCCCCTCAAGAAAATATGGTGGTATCTATCCAAAAAACCATTTAGTTTAGAAGCAAAATGATACTATTTGGTGCTTTAAAGGGCATGCTCACCTTGGTATGCTTAGCAGGTAGTCTAAAGTAACACTCAGCTCATCCATATTTGTTTGTTCTAGGCATAATGGAATTGTCAGAATGAGGCCACTTCTTCGATCCTTCCCACCTGTAAAATAAATAAAATATTTCTTAGTTTGAACTAAAAATAATATTCACTATTAACCAATTGGCACTAAAACAGTTTTTCTTTTTTTATAGAAAAAAATTTATTTGAAAAATATTGTAATGAAATATGATACGTGTCCTTTTTCTATGGATGTATTATAGCAAAAGTACATGAAAGTAAACAAGATACTGGGGTAAAACAGAAGCTATATGCGAACAGAATCACATGTTCCCAAATCAGGCTTAACTTTTGTTTAATTCTTCACAAGTGTACTGAAGCACATAACCTAAATTGCCAAAAGATTTGCCATCAAAATAATCATTCAAGACACTCTATTTAGGACATTATGTTGTGCACAACTCAGTCATAATGAAATGCGCATTCTCCCCTATAGGCTTCAAAAAGAACATACACTGAGATCACATTACATACTTGATGCTTTTAACTGTACGCTGGTTTGTAATTTAAAAAAAAAAAGTATAGATCATAAGGGCAAAGCTTTGTGTAAACCCAAAATAGCTATTTGGTTAGCAGAAGACGATGACCAACCACTCAGCAACAGAAAAACCTCCTAAATGTCTGAAAACTGTAATTTGCATTTTAAAACACTGTGGTTTCTAGGTGGAAAGTTTTTTGGGACTTACCATAGACCTAAAAGGTTGGGGGGGGGGGGAAGCCTTTGCAAAAATAACAGGGTGTTTTTGTTGGAGAAGTTTCCTAGCGCTTGGTGAGATATGCTCAAGGATTCCACAGCTCCCTCTCACCCAAGACTATAAAGCTTCTCTGGGGCTACACACAGTTCCCCAGAGTGGTAAAAATCCCCCATGGGGTGTGCTTTGCTCTGCTTAAAGATGTACAGTGGTACCTCGGGTTAAGAACTTAATTTGTTCTGGAGGTCTGTTATTAACCTGAAACTGTTCTTAACCTAAAACACCACTTTAGCTAATGGGGCCTCCCGCTGCTGCCGCACCGCCACGCGATTTCTGTTCTCATCCTGAAGCAAAGTTCTTAATCTGAGGTACTATTTCTGGGTTAGCGGAGTCTGTAACCTGACGCGTCTGTAACCTGAATCGTATGTAACGCGAGGTACCACTGTAGTGCATATATTCTATGCCCTTTTAATTTGTGGGGTTTGGGGGGGTGTTATTGGGTTGTTTTTGTTTTGATTGTGTATTCTGTGTTTTTATATTTTGATTTTATTCTGTGAACCACCCAGAGACCTCCAGGTACAGGGCGGTATATAAATTCAGTAAATTATTCAGTAAATTTTATATATCCTCTAAAACAAGTTCATCCATTACTAATGTTAAACTTTCAATTAAGGAGGGGGACAGTTTCCAAGCCTTTTGTAGCTGGGAACAAAGTATATTCCATGACTAGATAAATCATAAATTGGCAAGAGAAAGAGGCTACAGCTTGCCATATATGGATCAATACCGAGGCTGCAGAGGACCAGCGTCTCTCTGAGATGTATTTAAGTACAGCTTATTCAATCTGACGATTTAATAATCTCCATTTCTAACCTTCACCAGAAACTATGTTAAAGCAGCTTTGTGTATAAGTAGATTTTTTAGCAAGGCACAGGATATATTTTCAAGACTTATAAAATTCTATAAGAGGAAAAGGAATTCTATTTTTGCAACCACTTTATTTCCGCACATTTCTGACTTCATCGGTAGGTGAACTCAATGGCTCATTAAGCAATCGGTAATGGCTAGTACGTTGAACAAAAATCATTCTATATCCTTTGCAGCAGCTGATTTTGGCATAACTGGAAACATTTCTATGGCGTTTGAAGAAAGAAATTCATTGGGATGAGTTCAACACAGTGCTGTGGTAATCGTAAAACTGCCCAGCCAGAACAAAGAGCAGGAAGACATGATAGGAAGACAGATGGGTGGAATCGTCTAATCATAGCAATCTTTTTGGATTGAGATTAGCTGCGTGGTGAGAACGCGGATTGGCTACGAAACACAAGATTGAAGGGAAAATATCCGGGATCTTGAAATGGATTATGGAAGGATAAATAAATTACTGGGCACTTGGGTAGGGCTGAGCCCCTCTTGCCCTAATGGGCCTATCTCCACTGCTCCTAGCACAAGACTCTGGTTTTTCAAAACATGTAGATGGGCTCCACTTCCACATATGAATAGTAATACTGGTAAACACCAAACCTGATTTTATTTTTCATGTCCCTACCACTACAGTCAGGGACGTGGGTGGCGCTGTGGGTTAAACCACAGAGCCTAGGACTTGCCGATCAGAAGGTCGGCGGTTCGAATCCCCACGATGGGGTGAGCTCCCGTTGCTTGGTCCCTGCTCCTGCCAACCTAGCAGTTCGAAAGCATGTCAAAGTGCAAGTAGACAAATAGGTGTGACGGGAAGGTAAACGGCGTTTCCGTGCACTGCTCTGGTTCGCCAGAAGCAGCTTAGTCATGCTGGCCACATGACCCGGAAGCTGTACACCGGCGCTCCCTCGGCCAATAAAGCGAGATGAGCACTGCAACCCCAGAGTCGGTCACAACTGGACCTAATGGTCAGAGGTCCCTTTACCTTTACTTACCACTACAGTCATACCTTGGAAGTCAAACAGCTTAGTTCCTGAACGTCGCAAACCCGGAACTGACTGTTCTGGTTTGCAAACTGTTTTTAGAAACTGAACGTCCAATAGGGCTTCTGAGTTTCCTGCAGCCAATCAGAAGCCGCGCTTTGGTTTCTGAACATTTTGGAAGTCGAACGGACTTCCAGAACGGATTCTGCTCAACTTCCAAGGTACAACTGTATTATCTTTTGCTACACCTAGAATAGAGATGCGGAAGTCTCCCTCACACTATCAATCCCCTCTTCCTGGATCAATAATCAACAAAGTAGGCTAGTGATTGAGATTTCTCCAGACTTAAGCTTCCAAGCCTTTGCATCAGAAACTGCAAACAATTTGCCATTACATTACTTCTCCCACAGAATAGGAACTCAGCCAAGAGTAAATGGACACAAAAGGAAGCAGGTGAAGGAAGAGGAAATGACTCAGCATTGTTCAGGAGAATACAAAGATCACATTCATACTTTAACTTGAAGCAGCTGAGCCCTCTTAAGGAGAAGTTACTTTCCTTCCTTGTTGTACCATTTGCAATCATGTTTTCCTATTTAATATGCACTTTTTGGACAATGGGACACCCCCCCCCGGCCTTCACGTGGTTTTGCTTCTGGGAGGTACATGAAGTAAAAAAAGGTTCATGCAAGAGTTTAACAATAGGAAAAACCCACTATTTTAGAAGGACATCCATCCAGCTTGGAAAAAGTTGTGTGTGTGGTTTTTTTTTAAGCATGCTTATAGCAAAATCAAACATGGTTCTAAGAAGAAAGGAAAACCACTCTGTCAGCTTGTAGACGGTCAATGATTGAGCCCGAATCCATCACATGATAGCAGTGAAACTGGCTTGAGAATTGAGATTCAATGAGTCCTAAATTGCCTCAGTCCCTCCTACTGCCTGCCCTTGGAACATCTCATTTTGGATGTTCTGCTGCAGCACCGATACGAGTGATGCTCCTGTCACTCCATTCGCAGTGGGTGGGCTGTTTAACTGGTAGAGCTGGGGGAGGAGAAACACCCCAACAAGAGCATGTTTGTTCTTAGAAATGGGAAATCTGGATTAGATTGGGGGCATGGGAATGAACGTTGGCACTTTTAAGGCAAACAACATTGTGTGGATGCAGTCAAAATACAGTGGTACCTTGGGTTAAGAACTTAATTCGTTCTGGAGGTCCATTCTTAACCTGAAACGGTTCTTAACCTGAGGTACCATTTTAGCTAATGGGGCCTCCTGCTGCCGCCGCATGATTTCTGTTCTCATCCTGAAGCAAAGTTCTTAACCCGGGGTACTATTTCTGAGTTAGCGGAGTCTGTAACCTGAAGCATCTGTAACCTGAAGCGTCTGTAACCCGAGGTACCAACGTACAGTGGTACCTCGAGTTACAAAAGCTTCAGGATACAAATTCCGCTAACCTGGAAGAGTTACCTCGACTTGAGAACTTTGCCCCAGGATGAGAACGGAAATCGTGTGCTGGTGGTGCAGCGGTGGCAAGAGGCCCCATTAGCAAAATCACACATCTACTTAAGAACAGTTTCAGGTTAAGAATGGACCTCTGGAATGAATTAAGTTTGTAACTAGAGGTACCACTGTAAAGTGCATTCACAAGGAACACCCATCCCAAAATGAATACCCATCTGGAAGCATCCCTAGATCGAAATAATAACTAATGGGTTGTATCCACTGATGGCTTTTGCCCTCTGATCCCCTACCCACCTACCAGCTCCTGATAGCTCATCTGGAACTTAATGGGACATGTCACAGAGGACTGCAGTCAGTAAGGGGGATCAGTGGAGATTTGGTACCCAACCTTGTATGATCAGAAGCACATTCTGCAAGTGCACACCCACCAATGAATGCAACCCAGCAAAATATTAATAATATATGATTTGAAAATAGCCTTTAAAGACATCAGTAAAAAGCTTTTGCCAAGTTAAGTGTTTGCAACAGGTGAAATATTTCACAGTTGCAATTAAAATGATTACCCAACGTCCATTTAATGGCTGCCAGGAAAAGTTACTGTAAAAATTCTCTGCCAGGAAAGAGATGCCCTGCTGGTAAATTCTTTCCTTTACTCTATTGTTGCTCCTCATTTTCTGTAACGTTTATTAATGAGTTATTACTCAATTATAACATGTCAGCTTCTGTTTGTTTGCTATGTCGATTCCAAAATTGAGTCTAAAAGAAATTTCACTTTGATTATCAGAAATCAAAGCAGTATTTTGGCAATGCCCTCCTCTGCCCTTTCCCCCAAAAAAACTCCACTTGTCCAATTCTGTACATATTTCTTGGACATAACCCCTGTTGCTGACAATGGAATTTTCCTGCTTTGAGGTGCAGTTCAAATTTTAAGCATTTACTTATGAGGCTGGAATGTTTTATTTTTAAAGATGGGGCTGGTGCAAACCAAGTGTTTAGTCCCTTAACGGTTTAAAGTAATTAGGAGTAGACTAGGTGAGCCATCACTTCTTCTCAAGCCACTTCTTTTTCAGTGAAACGGGCAGAGAATATTCTCTGGGAAGAGGCTGGGCAGCAGGAATGACCAATGCCACTGCCCACACCTGACACCTTGACAATTCTTAAGGCAGGGATTGCCAACTATTCATCCATGGGTGCCCAGGAAGGCCTTCCTTGGAGACTTGGGCATCATGGCGCCATCTGGCACTAGGTTGGTAAGCATTGTCAATTTTTGTTTAGAAATGGCAGGCACTTCTTTTGCCTGTGAAGGGACTTTTCCGAATTGTGGGGCAGATGTTCTGTGAGTGAGAGACATGCACTTGGGCAGAAACAAGGAGGAATCACAGAATAGTTGGAAGAGGCCATGAAGGCTCCATGCAATGCAGGAATCTTTTGCCCAAGGCTCGAACTCACCACCACGTGATTAAGGGTCACATGCTCTACCAACTGAGCTAAGAGTATGACTGTGTGGTCTGCGTATTTGTGGTCTGTGAGAGAGATGCATGTGTGTCTGTGGTGTGTGCTGTGAGAGTGCAAGGAAGTGAGTGTGGTTGTTGCCACCTTATATTCATTCATTCATTCATTCATTCACACACACACACCATTCCCCTTACAGCAGCCAAGCTGTTATATTACACCCATTACAGCAGCCATGTTGTGACTGGCACCCACACATTTCAAAATGTGCTGCTGGCTCATAGAGGCTGGCAAGGCTTGGGCCCCATTAAGCATGTACACACACACACAAATATATATATGTGAATTTAATGCAGTCAACTTCTTACTTCAGCAACATATCCTTAAGCCTATACGGTGAATAATCAACTACATAACTATCTGCTAAGACATTTGAAGGCAAGAGAAAGTTCTTAGTATATGCAGTAATTCTGAATATGCAGTAAGTTTTACAACTATTAATGAGCACTTAGGGACCAGTTACACATTTCCATAGCCTTAAAGACTACAAAAGTATAAATGGTAGTTGAGTTATTCCCTTAGACAGAGTTTCATGATGTGCTGATTTAGCAATGAACTAGTAATCAGATATAATGCAAACCTTGAGGATTTTTTCCCTAGGACTACAATGTAGCAAATGCTAAACCTAGATCACATTTCATAAAATGTTTAATAATATATATATTGTTCTAAGGGAGAAAGGAAAGCTTTCTGTGGGTGCTCAAAAGGAATGATTAGCAATGAACGAGGTCTCAATTATCAAATAAAAACCTGCTTTATGGGAACAATTCTTCTCTACAACAAAGCCAGCGAGATAGTTAGGCAGCTAGCCAGCACTCCAGGGTCCAACATTAATTTCAGTAGTACAAAATTTATCAAGTACTAACCAGAAATTCACAGCTTTTCAAATTACCAAGTCAGCTCTCTTCTCAGTGCATAATTTCAAAGGTTAAGCAGTTAAAAAGTCAAACACATCATAAGAGAAGACATCCAAGTAGTTTAGCCTGAGGGAGAATCTCATTCTGGTCAGTGTCTGGAGAAAAAGATGTCAGGAACCTCCTGTGTTTTTAGAATTAATTACCAGCCAGGTGTAAGCAGATCCTTGATCTCACATTACTTATCAGTATTATAGATTAAGTGAAAAATAACCAAGCAAAACTTGTAGACAATTAATCATCCAAGATGGAGAAAGAAACTTACTTTCCAAGTATCCACAATAACTAACAGCCTGAGCTTCAGTATAGATGAGGTGTACAATATATTTGTGGCACATTATCAGGAAGGATGGGGAAGGAATCAAGTAACAACACATCTCAATGAAACAGAATAGTCTGAATAAAAAACAATGACACTGTACCTGAAAGGAAGGCTAACTTTTTCTTCAGAATAGGTAATATCACTGTAGCATCCATCTTGCCTTCAGTTAACTTTCAGAGTTCTGAAACACAAGAAGTTGGTGTCAGAGGGTCTAAGTCAAGGGAAATCATTTACTGTGCTCCACTAAAGCTGCTCAAGAATCAGATTGTGACAGAGTTATGCTTGCTTCCTAGCAAGCATAAGTTCAGAATGTTTTATAATAAACAAACAAACAAATGTTAACATTTATAGCGTGCCTTCCTTAAATACCCAACCAATCTCTCCAATTAAAATTTCCAAGTATTTTTTTTTTTGCAAGAAGTCATTTTCTCTCTCCATTTTTTATACTGCTAAACGACAGTTCTGTGCTCCTTTCTATGTTGATTACCTAGCTTCTCCAGTACCTTTCATATTGCCCCAAATTCAAGTAAGCACACGCCAAAATAATTATCATATTCATTTTTACGCATCATTTGTGTAAATTTGGAGCTTCAGCGTTTCAGGAAAGAGGCTAGAGAGCAAGAATTTTATTCCAACCCCCAGCTGTTTTATCAGTCTTCATCTCCTACCTTCCACAGTGTCCTCTCTTGCCTTATCCCTTTTGGTTTAAGCATGTTTGAGCAATAAGAATGAACTTGCTAAGGGCATTTTAAGCGCTGATGAGTACACATAATACTTGCCTTATACCTGTGTGGCTTTTGCTCTTCTATCAGCGGCCAACATGCCCATTACATAAGCATATTTATTCACTGATATCCTCTATATTTCACAAAGACTGTTCTTGTTTTGCTACCCTAACCGTTGAAGAAGCCATTGTGTGTTAATTCCATTATGTCCTTGAAAGACTTTATGTCTTTTAAAAGTACTTAAAGAAAGGGAAAATGAAAGGCCAGGATAAAATAACGCAGATCACCCTACTTAGTGATCTACCTTAAACCTTCGTCTTTCTACCCAAATGATTAAGGGAGGCCACAAAGTCCTGGTGAAATAGCAGAGAGCAAGATTGAATAGGGGGAATGGCAAAGATAGCACAAAAGCCTAAGCACATCCACTGATTGAGAAAGACAAAAATATAAACAAGTTTGGTTTCTGACAGCAAGAAATCATGTTACAATGGGAAAGATATATATTTGTAAAACAAAACACAACAGTAAAAACATGGAATACTCTGCCAGAAAGGATGAGATTTTCCCCAGCTCTATTTTTCTATTTGTATTGTTTTATTGTTGCATTGCATCTTAATACTGTATTTTTTTTTATTGTGTGTAAGCCATCCAAAAAGGGATGCGGGTGGCACTGTGGGTTAAACCACAGAACCTAGGACTTGCCGATCAGAAGGTCGGCGGTTCGAATCCCCGCAACGGGGTGAGCTCCCGTAGCTTGGTCCCAGCTCCTGCCAACCTAGCAGTTCAAAAGCACGTCAAAGTGCAAGTAGATAAATAGGTACCGCTCCAGCGGGAAGGTAAATGGCGTTTCCGTGCGCTGCTCTGGTTCGCCAGAAGTGGCTTAGTCATGCTGGCCACATGACTTGGAAGCTGTACACCGGCTCCCTCGGCCTATAGAGCGAGATGAGCACCGCAACCCCAGAGTCGGTCATGACTGGACCTAATGGTCAGGGGACCCTTTACCTTTTTAAGCCATCCAGAAAACATATGTTGATACACAGTCATATAAACACAGTAAATGAATATTTGCTACAGATGAAAATGGGTGCACTGGCTTCAAACACAGTCTTCAGAAATACTTCTATAAAACTAATAACTGTCCAGGTACAATGAAGCATATAAACCTGTCCTGTCCCAAACAATCTGTTCTGAGATCCAAGCCATATGCATATTCTCTTCCACATGCAGATCAGATACTCACACTAAAATTAATGCTTACCTTACCCCTTAACACTGGGTTGGGGAACCCCAGGCCAGGAGCCAAATGCAGACCTCTAGACCTTTATTTGGCCCTTAAGACTCCCCCAGGACATGCTCCTAACCAGCACTACCCAACACCCTTGAGTGCTTTTGCCTGGCTAGAATGAGTCATTGAGCAGTGATGATGACTCTTGCTTGCCTGAATGGAGAAATGTGGAAAGGGGTGGGGACCATGTGCATAGAAATCTCTTGTTTTGTGTGGCTGGAATGTAACCTACTGTATAAATGTTGAGTCGCTTTTGCCTCTGGTTTCCTGGATGGTTGCTCACAAGCCCCTTGAGCTGAAAAAAGTTCTCCAACTTTGCTTTAACACTCATACCCCCTTAGAAGCTGAATGTCCCTATCATGTACAACTCTGGTTCAGGCAACTGTTTGAAGAAACAATATGAAATGTTGTTTTTGCAGCCAATGATTATACGCTGAATCCCGAACGTAAGAACTGCCCCCGCTGGATCAGATGGAAGTTTCATCTAAGTCCAGCAGTCTGTTTCTGACACAGGCCAACATTAGTCTCAACAGGGATATGTAAAATGTTGATCCTTAGGGGAAGAGGATAAAATCAGAAACAGAACAAGAAAATCTGACTCTCCTGATTGGCACGAAGGCCGAGTGCAAGTATAAACAGCACTGGGTTTTGATACCTATTACTGCATTTCATTGTATGCATAATTCAAGAGCAATTCAGCTAGTGCCCTGAGAGACCTTCTGTACTTTTAAAAGCTCCTTTCTCATTGGTAGCTTCCTGTTCATGCATGAAATTTATGATATGTGCATTGGTTCTTTGTGAACAGGAAGAGAACAAAATGCCAATAATTATAGATGCACGGATCAACCTAGTGAAATCTGAAGTTTGTCCACTTCAAAACATTCAACAGATGCAGTGACATCTTAAAATGTTTATTTTCCACTATCTGCTTATTAAATTTCAAACCACTTCCAGATCAAAGTAAAACTTTACATTTCTATTGCTGTCTACGCCAATAATTGGATCCAGGTCTGCTGAAACCAGTGGTGCAAATGAGTAACTTCAGCCCTGCTAAATTAAGTGGGTCTACTCTAAGCACAACTAAGTCTCGATCCAATATGATGTCTTTGATCCTAACTTTTCGCTCTCTTCACAGAAGATTTGCACTCCTGGAAGGAATCTATCAAGGGAACTCTTCTTTCATGAGCATAACCCTCCTTCTGTAAGCAGTTCTTTCCATTCACAGAACCAAAAGTTAGGAGCCAAACTTATATAATCCTATGAAATAATGAAGGCTGACTTTTCCAGCATATTAATTTGAACCCTGGACATTTTTATTTTTAGGATAAAAGACTTGCCTAATGAAGTCCATACTGTAACTGGGATCAGAACACCATTCTGAATATATCCATAACTTTCACTTACTTTCTAAATCTTTTCCATATCCCTAGGCACATAATTAAGAACCAACCGCAAATGGACTAATTTTTCATGAGAACAGACCCTTTTATTCTCTATACTGCTCAACATGCCTTGCACACAAACTCCCACAAGAAGGGAAAGTATCACACTGAACCTACGTAGCAAAGATGAATCAAGAGCATGCACTGTATAACAAACACAATGCAATGACCTCATGTGAACCAGCACCATTGTATTCACCTCATGGCTGCAGCATCAATTGACGATGTACATAAGTTCGTTTGGCAAACACATCTTTTTGGTACCAGGTGCCTTTCTATATTCCCAAGCCTTTCAAGAGATCTGCTGACATTCTGGGCATTAACTTTTGATGCTGCTTTTGTTCTATGGCTTGTTTGTTTGTTTGTTTTGTATGTTGCTGGTTTTTCTCTTATACAGTGGTTCCTCGTACAACTGCAGATGTTGGGAGAGCCACTGCCAGTCAAAACAAACAGTGGGCCAGGTGAACCAAAGAAGTATGGGGCTGCTTCATATTTAACCCTGGTAATATCCCAAAGCTCTTTGGACTGTATCCAGTGCTGCTGTTCCTCTTCTGCTGCAGTCTCCTGCTTCCACAACGGAACTCCCCTCTCCTCTGCAGCCCCCAGATCCAGAGAGTTGAGGGACCCTCCAAAACAAGGAGTCCTGTTGCATCAGCAGAAGTCCACTGGCACAGCATTGGGATACAACCCTTTAAATCTGGGTGTCACTTGTTCCAAACTGTTTGTTCCAAGTGATGTTTGATCCACTCTATCATACCTTCATCTCTTTTTAGCTTAATTACTGTAATTTCTCTCTCTCTGGATTTATGAGCAAGTACAGTGGTACCTCAGGTTAAGTACTTAATTCGTTCCAGAGGTCTGTACTTAACCTGAAACTGTTCTTAACCTGAAGCACCACTTTAGCTAATGGGGCCTCCTGCTGCCGGAGCACGATTTCAGTTCTCATCCTGAAGCAAAGTTCCTAACCTGAAGCACTATTTCTGGGTTAGCGGCGTCTGTAACCTGAAGCGTATGTAACCTGAGGTGCCACTGTATCGCAAACTTCAGTTTTTCCGAATCGTAGTTACTCATCTTCTCACCTAAAAACAGAATACAATACCCCCTATTTATCTCTTTACAGAAGACAACTTCACAATCCAAATTAAATGCTAGTTCTCTTCTTTCTACAGTGGTACCTCGGGTTACATACACTTCAAGTTACATACACTTCAGGTTACAGACTCCGCTAACCCAGAAATATTACCTCGGGTTAAGACCTTTGCTTCAGGATGAGAACAGAGATCGCGCGGCAGCAGCAGGAGGTCCCATTAGCTTCAGGTTAGTGGTGCTTCAGGTTAAGAACAGTTTCAGGTTAAGTACGGACCTCCAGAACGAATTAAGTACTTAACCTGAGGTACCACTGTACTGTCATACACTTTTCTGCACTAGAATTAGATATCTGTGAGCCAACACTCGTGTTTTGCAGTGATCTGTCAATGCAGCATTTCACAATGTTCCAAACACTTATTTGCTTGAAATCTTGGGACCGCATCATTGGTAAACAAAGCCAACTGGCTCTCCTGCATCCATGACTACATCTGCCCATGTCCGTCCAAACCAGACATCTTCTACAATCCCTGAGGCATTACAACTGTTAAAAACATGCACACTCAATACTATCCTCTGTAAATGCCTCAGATCACTCAGCCTGGTTTTCCAACTCTTATTGCTATTTTATGTAAATAGGTGGTCTTCATATTTTCTATTACCAGGAAACATTTCACACTGACTTATCTTCCAATGAATATCTGCCATAGAAACCATGCATACTATAGAAGGTTTTAGAGGATGTTCTAGGAAGCCACGCACCAAGCAAGACCCTGGATCTATCTGTTGTGCCTCACCACGTGAACCACGAGTGTAATTCTACCATATTCCCAGTATGGCCTGTTTACAATTACAGCGGTACCTTGGTTCTCGAACATAATCTGTTCCGGAAGTCCGTTTGACTTCTGAAACATTAAAAAACCAAGGTGCAGCTTCCAATTGGCACAGGCGCCCCAGAAGCAATCGTCGAAAATCGCATCGGCTTCCAAAAAATGTTCAGAAACCGGAACACTTACTTCCAAGTTTTTGGCATTCGGGGGCCGAAATGTTAGAGTACCAAGGCGTTTGAGAACCAAGGTTCCACTGTACTGAGTTTCTCACTAAGGAACTCCTCATCTTAAAAGGAACACTGGCCTAAATCATAATATAGAGTATGCAACACAATTCATTATACCTAGGCTTTTCTTCATCCACCATTTTAGTATTACCTGCAAGCCTAAGCTACTTCACAGAGGGTCCTTTTAAAAATAAAAGAAACACATCTGTACTGAAGGATGGAAGAAAAATAAATGTCCCCTGGGGAATTAAAAAAGCCCAATATGAGCTTTGTGCCTTTACACTCCAAATCCATTACATAATGCCTCATATTTTCATTAAGTACTGAGTGTAAGCCATACTGAACAAAATGGGACTTTCTTAAACATACAATTGTGGTGTCAGTTATTAATATACCTGTTCACAACAAAATTCTCACTAAAGAACTTGCAAGACTAGTAAATTTCATTGGCTGGCATAAACAAATGCTTTAAGCTGAGAGGGAGTCTGTGTCATCATTTGAGAAGATATCACATTACACAAATACATCTCTTGCTGTAGCATGATTTGAGTTAGATATTTTGAACATATCTATAGTCTCATGCCAATCCCACACAACGAAAGAAGGCTTCAAAATGTGAATGGTTTTACTTACTGTGTCTGTTGTGGTATCCGGAAACATTGATGTTCCTTGACAAAATCGTTTTCAGATTTGATTCAGTTTTTCAAGCCCTGTGGATTTAAATTGGAATTTTACAACCATGCTTTCTTCTCATAGTTTAATGTACAGATTTGTTTGGAAACTTTTCTTACACTTCAGAGCCAGGCATTGCTTCCAAATTCTCAAGTGATAGGAACTGGTGGAGAAAGCTGCACAGCAGATAGAAAACTGTCAAAAAGGCATTTCCCAAAGTATTCACTCAATGGCCACATGTGAACATGCTAACCCATGATTTAATGCCACCTGAATGAACCTGGGCTTGCTCATGCAGGAAGAAGGGGAAGCACACATCTAAACTAGGAATCATGGTTTAACACCATTTATGTTTAGTGCCAAAGCAAACCAGCTTCAAATCACAGGCGATTAGTCTGGCTTGCTGAAACTAACCATAGTGAGTGTCAAACTACAGTCCGTGGTTTGGAAAAGGTAAGCAGTTCAGCAGAAGTGAAAGTGAATACTTCAGAACTCTTCCTCCAAGCCAAGTTCACGCTAGGACGCAAATCAACAGATGGCACTCCATTCAAACACGTCTTAAATTTAAGCAGTAGAGCCTTAAATAAAGACCCCTTTCAATGCCGTTCTTAAATCAGTGGTTTCAGATTGCTATTGTATCAGCAAACCAAGTAGGTGCACAGGCATCACAATTCCTTCATGACATTTCCCTACACAATAAAAACGGTTTTAAGAGTAGTTATACTCACTAGTGGCTAAGGGCTAGATACAGAACTTGAATTTACATGTGGCTTTCTAGTCCCAATCTTGAAGATACCACCCCAATTCTTACTACAGCAATAACTGGTTGCTAGCTTACAGCCACATTTGCACCTCCTTATGTGTTAGTGTTGCAAGGAGTCCACTTTTACAACAGAATACAATCATGGGTTTAAATCATGGGTAGGCAAACTAAGACCTGGGGGCCGGATACGGCCCAATCTCCTTCTAAATCCGGCCTGCGGACAGTCCGGGAATCAGCGTGTTTTTACATGAGTAGAATGTGTCCTTTTATTTAAAATGCATCTCTGAGTTATTTGTGGGGCATAGGAATTCGTTCATTCCCCCCCCCCTCTTTAAAATATAGTCCGGCCCCCCATAAGGTCTGAGGGACAGTAGACCGGCCCCCTGCTGAAAAAGTTTGCTGACCCCTGGTTTAAATACTAACATCTTAGAGAAGGACAACTCTGTGTCTATAGCAGTCTCAACAGAGGACACAGAAAATACTCATCAGCCTGTAAGGTTCCAATCATGCGGGTTTCAATGTTTACCTGGCCCACAAACCTAAGTAAAATTGGGCCAGCACACTAAATTATTATCAGGCCATTAAGACTATGGAGGAAGGAAAGAGGATAGTTGGGGAGTTATCAACAAAGGATGGTAGCTTTGAGGACAGCTGTAAAATAGGAGCAATAACAATAATTCAGTAAATGAGAATCAAAATTCCTTTCATAGAAAGGAATTCCATACATGTTTCAAGCTAGGACGCTCTCCAGCATAGAATATGAAGCACAACACATTTTAAAAGTCTGTCTGCTAAATGAATAACATTCAATAATGATTTTTCCCCAACCGAGTCTGATTTTTTTTTTAAGAGAAGGTACAATTCTCCAATAGGCCTTCTATACTAGGCTATAAATAGTCCACTGCATTTTTGTGCAGGGTGTGGAGGAAGGGGCTTTCTTCCTCTTGCAGCCCACAGTATCTATGTTGGGCATAGAGGATGGAGACAGGGCTGTTCCTCCTCCACCAGCTAACTCCCTCTCCTGCATACGATTCCATGGACCTGCCTGCATGGAATTCCTTGTTGTCTGTAGTAGTTACCAGGCAAGTGCTTAAATGCAAGGCTGATTTGTATCAAAGTATAAACCTCCAAAGCTTACCAAATGCAACAAAAGTTAAACGCTACAGAAAAATACAATGGCAAGGGATAATAATTTTCTGTTCAGTAAATTCAGCAGTTTGACCTATACTTCTAGTTTCTCTTCCCAGAAGGCTCTAGTCCCTGGATTCAAGCCTAATTTGTACTTATAGAAATGCTGCTTCCCAGATCCATAGGAATGGATAAAGCAACTGTTAATTTTGCTTCTCCTGATGTTCTTAGGATTCTTCATTGCACCCCTAACCTTATCAAGCTTGAAGAAGTATGCAATAGTCTAATAGACTGGCCTTCACCAAAGAAACACCCACCCACTCAAAAAGTCATACCCACCCACTCAAAAAGCAGCCTAGAAAGGTTGAAGTGGTACAAACTACTACAACTTGCTCAGAGGCACTTCTTTGCTCCTGTATCAGAACTCCAACTCTGTCATATCTGACACTTACAACTGTTTTCTTCCCTATGTCATTTGCTATTCCCTGCCTGCTCATAACTTCTTTTCCTGACCAATTCCTCTGTTGGTGGCTTGAAAAAAGATATCTCTGGAAGCAGCAAACTGAGATGTACAAGATTATTCGTTTTTGATCACCTAGCATTGAAGAGTCATCCTGATGCCTCCAGCTTTTTACAAATAAGCAACTAAAGTGAGCACCACTGCAAATATCAGACTAAAAAATCAATGAGGAATTATCTATACCTAAAGTTTCAGGAAGAGAAAAGGCTCAGAATTCTGTTGATTTAAATGTTTGAATAAAGCATAATTCTCCATGAAGCGTTTCCTACCTTTCTCAACACCTAAAAGGGTCATGGTCAGCACAGAATTTATCCAAGAATGTGATCCAATATTGTGGTGCAGACCAGATCCCAAGGCCTACAGGCATACAGTGGTACCTTGGGTTACAGACGCATCAGGTTACAGACTCCGCTAACCCAGAAATAGTACCTTGGGTTAAGAACTTTGCTTCAGGATGAGAACAGAAATCGTGCAGCAGCGGCACAGCAGGCCCCATTAGCTAAAGTGGTGCTTCAAGTTAAGAACAGTTTCAGGTTAAGAACAGACCTCCAGAATGAATTAAGTTCTTAACCCAAGGTACCACTGTAGTTATATTGAAGGCATGGAATCACAATGTGGACTTTTATAATGGTCTGCATAATGTTATATGCTTTCAAACCTGACCTATGTATATGTGGGGAGTGAATAGCGCAAAAACATGGTATGAACTCCAATGCAACATCAGGATTAGGCCTTTGAAAATGGCTTCTCAGTTTTAACCTGCAGTCACCCTTCCTCTTATAATGTATCCATTACAATGCATCTTACAATGTATGCCCTCTGCAAACTAGAAAACTCAATTATTTAGTGCAAAACTAAAACTTCACCATGGCAATGAAAGAACAAGGTAGTTGTAACTGGTTTCACCTCAACAATTATGGAGCAAGCAAAGGGAGAAGAAAATCAATGCTCACTAAATTACAACAGAAATGCTGATATGAGGAGGTATCTGCAGAGCCACCATTTTTACATGTTCATTTGACTGCAAAGCTCCGTTACATGTTCTTAGAGTAAGGAGACAGGCAAATTTGCTGCTTGACAAGGACCACAGACCTGGCTTTAATCATTACAGTCATAAGATCTGGTGTTATCCCAGATCTTTAAAGAAATACACATATGCACACACATACACCTTTCTCGTCTTTCAATTTGCCACACAATACACGGGAATGCATTCAAAGAGCTTTGAATCAGCCACCTTTTCACTAGGTAGGGTAAGTGGGAAGACAAAACTGTAAAAAATAATGGACCTTTCCCAAACCAACGGATATAGTAGTAACCGCAACACCGAATGCTGTGCTGAATCAACGGCGCCAGTCATGCATTTCTTCTGCAAAACCAAAAGGATGACAAAGCCCTGACTACTACACCATAAGTCACAAGATGGCCAGAGAATAGTGCTATGGGTTATGTTTTTACTATCAGTTGCAAATCACAGTGGAGGGCTCCTAAAAAGCCACCTCCAGGCTACCGACGATGTAAGCTTCTCTTTCTCTCAAAACCAACTATTCCCTCTGGTTTTGTTTTGTTTTCTTTTCTTTTCACAACCCAGCTTAAAGTCTGGATAGGGAAGAAGGAAATGTTTGGGTTTTTTTAAGAAGCAGAACATGCCCAGATAGAGAGATCGGCTGGTGCCGTTCGGCACCCGCCCGCTTGCACTCAAGGCAGGGTTTGGAAAGTGACAACACAAAGGGAAGGGAAAGGAAATACAGAAGAAGGAGAGACCTGGGAGCAATGGAAAAGCAGCGGAGAGGCGGGAGGCGGACTCTGTCCCGCCGCGCTTCATAGGACGGATAATATACATGGATATAGATGCAAGTTGCAAGAAGAAACCTGTTGCTCTGATCTCAAACACGGGCTTTGATTCATAGCGGCGTGCATGAGAGATGGGGAATTGAGGAGGGGGGAGGCTGGGCTGGGCTGAAGAAGGAAGCAAGAAGCCCCGCCGCCGCCGCCGCTGCTGCATGCGGACCCTCGCCTGCCCCCACGAAAAGAGAAACTCCAGGGCACAAATGGTCAACCTGGGGTGGGAAAATGGAGGCAGCGTTTGGAAAGAGAAGGAAGGAAGGATGGAACACTCCCGAGGGATGGATGCGGCCCCCCGCCCCGTCCCAGGGGGCATGCATTTTGGGGACAGACGCCCTGAACACACACACACATATCCGCCCACCCTTCCCACGAGCCCCCCACTCCCAAGAACCGCTTTTACCTCCGCAGCTGCAGGGAGGAGGGGAAGCCGCAGCAGCCCCGCACGAGGCGGGGGGGAGGGAGAAACAAAAGCCTGCCGAGGCCGCAAGGCTGGGCCTGCTCGGCTCAATTTCCCCGCCCCTCCTCGCAGCCGCCGAGGAGGAGCGCCTGGCCAGGCGGAGCAAGGACTCACCTGGGCCTGGGCTAGGGCGCGCAAGGCTGGTCGGCCGCGGGGCTGGAGCGAGGAAAAAGGCGGGACGAAACAACAGAGAAAAGGCGGAGGGGGCGGGATCGCCCAGGGAGGAGGAGGCCGCCGCCGCCGCCACGCTGCTGCTTCTGCCCGGGCCTGTCGGCGCTGCCCCGCCGGACAAAAGGGGGGGGGGTGCTGCTTGGTGCCAAGGCAGCCGAGCCCGCCCACCTCCCCTCGGCGGCGCGAGCTTGCTTCCTAAGGAACCTAAGCGCGGGGTCAAGGCAAAACGGCGAGGTGCATTGCTCTCCCTTGCAGCCGCCGCCGCCGCTGCCTTCTCGCGAGGTGCCGTAGCGGCTGCTGTGAGGCAGGGTCGGCCAAGAGACCGCAATAACAAGCCCCACCCTGAAGGAAAAGCGAGGCACCAGCCAAGCCTCCCCAGTTCCCGGAGGAGAAGCTCTCTCGCTCGCACGGGCGGAGAAGGCGCGCTGCTGCCTCGCCCACCCGCTCACCCAGCCCTCTGGGAAAGGGAGAGGCATACCCTCCCGGGACATTTCTTCTAAAGAAAAGGGGGACCTTCAGGGATCAAATCGCCTTTCGTAAATCCCCGGCTGTTCCTGGAAAATAGGGACACTGGGGGGGGGGGGGGGGTTGAAAAAGGGGCAGCCGAGGCTGCCTCCTCGTCCGTCCGTCCCCAGCAGCCGTGTATTGGTTTTAAACCGATTTGCACATTCCCAAGCGCGATTTCGCGTCCATTCATTTTCTGGGTATGCCGCTTTGCCGCACAAAAAAATAATAATTAAAAAAACATGCTCAAAGCGGTTTACAACGAAAAGCAGGGATGCGTTTCAAGCTAGAGCTGCCGACTTGGAACAAGGCATTGGGGAGGGACAGGTAAGCCCCCAGCGTTTGAATGGCAATGCGGCCAGTGCCGGATTTGCGTATAAGCTAAACAAGCTATAGCTCAGGGCTCCACTCTCTTAAGGGCCCCCAAAAAAGTTAAAGGGAAAAAAACTGGATGTACATTTCCCAAAGTATAAGATAAAAGACAACTAATTAATTGCATTTCAGTTCAACAATTACTTTGATAAAATACATATTTTGTTATGCGCAAATGGCTCAAGATACCCATTAGGTCTATAAATTACCATATAGCATATATTCAACACAAAAAAGTGACAATTTGTTGTTGACAAAGAACAGCTGGACATATAAAGTGCCCCATTACCTTCAATAGCTTAGGACCTCGTCAAACAAATCTGGCCCTGGCAATGCCCATCAACTTTTGGGGCCCTGGACCCCTCATATGTTTTATTGGGGGGATGATGAAGGGATCTCAGCCACTAGAAGTTGGTCCCTAGAGTTTCAAACAAAACTTATTTCATAACAACAAAGCAAAAACAATAGCAGCAATATAATGACATGCCAAAAAAAAGAGCACATTCCGATACGATGAACAAAACAAGATTACTTAAACAACATGCAGCACCCAATAGCAGGAATAACAAAGGAACAGTTTCACCTTAGTCCCAGAAACACGCCTCCCATGATGATACTCCCTTGACCACTAGCAGAGCATGGAGAAACACAACTATAGGTGCAATACAGCATGTAACTCAATATTTTGGAAGCAAGAGGAAAAACAACCCTGTGTTTTTAAGGTCAGATTTAAAATACAAGATGCCCTTCCAAAGCTATTCTTGGCCCTCTGGCCAGTGTTACTGCTAAACTGACAATTTCCCTTTTCTCACAGACTGCAAACATTCCGACAACTTTGTTCCTTGAGCAGCAGAAATGTTCATGAGCATTTTGTATCGGGGTCAGCAAACTTTTTCAGCAGGGGGCTGGTCCACTGTCCCTCAGACCTTGTGGGGGGCCAAACTATAATCTGAAGGGAAAAAATGAACAAATTTCTATGCCCGACAAATAACCCAGAGATGCATTTTAAATAAAAGGACACATTCTACTCATGTAAAAACACACTGATTCCCGGACCGTCCGCAGGCCAGATTTAGAAGGCAAATGGGCTAGATCCGGCCCCCAAACCTTAGTTTGGCTAACCATGTGTTATCCCAACGGCTGAATCTAGTGATGTTAGTGCCACAAATGGAATTCATTTAGATTTTTGTTTAGAATTTCTGGACCCTTTTTTTGCATTTATTTCAGAAAATGTAAGTTGTCACTCATCTTGGTTTGTAAGAGCTATCCGATACAAAGTTGTGCAGGAGGAATGTAGGTTCCACATGCTCAAGGGTCAAACACTTGATGAGGTGCTTTTGGTCAGTAGGAAAGCCAACTGAAGGATGCACCATGTTTTGGACAGGATAGTATTATTTCATGAAGAATCAAGTTCATAGGTTGCAAGTACTCCTTAATAAGCAGCTTTGCTCATAAATGACCAGATAGCGGTGTCCCTTCTTCAGAAGGGCATATGTGGCTATTGTGACTCATAGCAGGCCAAATTTCTTCAACACCATTTTACATTCGACTGCCTTTGGAAGTGTTCAGAAACTTCCCCTGATGTAAATGCGGCTGCTGCCAGACTACTTGACCAGAGCCCAATTTTTGAAATGCTAATCCAGTTTTATTCGATCTTCTTTGGCTCTCAGCCTGTTTTCAAGCACAATTTGTAATATTTTGGTTGTTTCACTGTTGGCTGCTGTTAGCCACTTTGGGACAAAAAGCCTAATTAATTTTAATAATAATAATTTATGCATGTGTGCCATTTCTATCCCTCTTCTATTCCAAAGATCCAAATGCAGTGTACCTGGCTCTTCCCTGCCACCATTTTATCACAATAACCACACTGTGAGGTAAATGGCTGAAGGTGCAGGCTGCTCAGCCTTACATTTTATTTGGTTTCCAGCCATTTGTGGATTACCTCAGTAATAATCTCTTTAGTGATTATCTTATTTTGCATAAGAATCAAGCTCTTTCTTGGCATAATTTCTCTCTTTGTAGTATTAGGCAGGTTTATTTATCACCTATTACATGTTCCCTTTCTGTTTTCTTTTGACAGCCTTTGAGCACCAGGTAGCTGTTTATTCTTTCATTTTCTCCTTCAAGAAAAAGGTGTAGTGAAGCAGTTAAAGTAATACACGGTCATGCTGATTCTGCCCAGCAGCACACCAGTGTTTTCATCCTATGAAACTTGACGACTTTTTCACCACAGAACAGGCAACCACAGCTGATTCACCACATAACAGCAATGCGTGGTGGTGTGGCCTCAGGCAAGGCGGGGAGTTTCTTTATAATACAGTCATACCTCGGGTTACAGACGCTTCAGGTTGCGGACTGCTGAAACCCGGAAGTACCAGAACGGGTTACTTCCGGGTTTCGGCAGTCACACATGCGCAGAAGCGATAAATTGCACTTTGCGCATACACAGAAGCGCCGAATTGCAACCTGTGCATGCACAGACGTGCTGCTGCGGGTTGCGAACATGCACCCCTCATGGATCACTTTTGCAACCCAAGCGTCCACTGTATGTGGAGTGCCCCTAAAGAGTCAGTCAGGAAAATATTCCTTCCCTGTCAATGCAGCAAAATGTTACCGTACTCGTGTTCAACTCAGTGCACCCAGTGCTACTTTAGCGCAAATAATTTAACAGCCTACTCATTGTGGAGACTTATTTTCAACTGTGTCTGAATTGCACTGAACATGTCCATATACGAAACAGTATCTAGTCCCCTGTGTTTAGAAATGTAACATGTCAGGGAGACAGACAGCTTCTTCATATTCTAGTTTATTATCTGCAGGAATTTGTTTTCTTGACGAACATTCTGTCATAAGACACTCCCCAAGTCTGAAGTGAAGCAACCCAGACCTTAAAACATTGTGGTGATTTGGTTTGGTTCTACAGTTGTCCTCAGCCACATTCATTGGTTTGTAGCTTCTTTTGTTAAAATTTCCTGTCTTCTGAGTTTTCACCTGCACCAGTTCCAGCTCCTTAACAATGATATGTCAAGAGAGCTACGTACCTTCAGGACATGAACGCTTAAAAAGCTTGTGAGAGCCAAAGATAAATCATTCTCATTGAGAAGGATTGCTCTGTGGACTAACTTCCAAAGGCGATTAGATTAATCCACAGTTTAATCACCTTTAGGATATTCTGTAAGACCTTCCTCTGTTTTAAAGCTTCCCTGCCAGTTAGATTGATGTTTACAGGAGCATGACTGCAATAAAATCAAAGCCACCCTAAAATATTTTCACAAATAAAAAAAGCAAGCGTTCATCCTTTTATTGTCACTTTCAAGATGCAAATAACCATCAAGTATCTGATGGATGAGTCCCTAATCAAACTCAAGCACTTTATGGTTTATTAAAAGGCAAGGCATTTAATGATTCATGTTCTATGACTTATGCTAATTATAGATAGATAGATAGATACACACAGAGAGAGAAGGGGGGCGGGGAGTCCAATATATTTATAACATGTATGTCACTCCATAACAAAGAGTTGCCTGGCTTACAATAAGGAAGTAAAATAAATACTGTGTGCATTAACTTGTGAGTAAACCCCATTAACCTCATGTAAACATAAAGTACATAGGTTTATTCTGTCAAAGTGTTTGTGAGTGTTCAGGCCACAAACAAAAGAATTGTGGAAACTAGTGTTTTTGAATGTTTTTCTTCAATAGCAATACACTATCTGATATGACATAGCAGAGCACTATTAAAACGAAGGACAGCAGTGTGTGATATGGCATGGATTCAGCTGTTCAAAGAGAAAATGGTTAAACATTCCACTGAGCTTGTATGATCCTACATGGTGTTATTAATCTTGTCCATTATTAAACATTTACACAGTACTTTTAGCTTTTACAATTTTATTTTATTTTTTAAAAAACACCCTTGTTTTGTCTTTACAGCATTCTTGTTTTAAATCACTCCCACTGACTGTACGGATGGGAAACTGAGGCCGACATATATTGACTTTCCCATATGACTAAGTAGAAGTATGACCCCCTTCCACCCTCTGCCAGATCAGAACATAAAGTTCCCTTATATTTCTTAGAGCCAGAATTGTATCTGGAGACTTTCTTGTGAATCCTTTCATCACATTAGCACATAGAATGATTATTATTATTTGTCTCCCTGTCCCATAATAAAAAATAGGCATGGAACAACACATTTCTTTGTCCCTATGTCAATCACAAATAAAAAAATGGCTAGAATCTGTTCTGTTCCAAAAGATGAGCTAGGCATTATGGCTGCTACAACAGCTTTAGAGATGTTATAAAGCTTTTACACCAATTGGCAGCTTTTGCATCAACCATTACTTATTCCTGAGGGGAAAAACAGTGTTTTTGCAATTCTCTATGCAAACAACTATAGCTATTATCTCATCCCCCCTTCCCCCCCCCACCGGACGCCCTCAGCTGTTATACAGCCATCTCTTCACTGCCATGTTTTCATGTCGCTGAAAGCTGGAATAGTGGTAGTTTGCTACTATTTTATCTATTATAAGTATATGAACATGTGTGTGCGTCTGTGTGTGTTTAGGAAAGTGGGTTTTCCCAGGGAGAGCAGTGGAGACAAAATAAAAACCTCTCAGCCTAGAAATCACAGGACAAACCAAAGTGTGGATGAACCCTAAATAGTCAATGCCATCTAATCTGCCTGCAAGTAAATCAGGATGAATGTTCAATAAACAGGCCATCTGAAAATGCCCAAAAGCTTCCTGCAAACACTGGATATAATCAAACCTCCGCATAAGCTTTGTGCAAGCAAATCAGGATGAATGCTCAACAAGTAGATCTCCCGAAAGAGCACTACCTGTCCACCAGCTACACTCCATTCCCAAACCAGTTTGCCCAGTCCAGAGCATTGCATACCACACAAACAGCAGAAAAAGGGGGCTATGTGACCTGTGCACGCCACCCTAGAAGAAACAAACCACCATGGTTATTCGATCATTCAGAGACCCCGTATGCAACAAAAAGATATTCAGCACATCATACTGTGCTACCATCATTATTAATAATAAAACAGAAATTCTGCACTATGCAGTTAGTTAACTAAGAAAACAGGCCTGTCCGTGTTCTTAGTATTAAATTAAGTAAACACTTGGAGAACCACAAATATAAAAATTATTAAAGCAGGGGGTGGATTTGGTGGCGGGGGGGGGAGCGTAGCCACGGGAGTCAAAATAAGGCAGAATACTAATCAATAATTAAGACATGGGCAGAAAATTGAGCAGAAAAGAAATCAGCTACATTCTTCTTTTTTTAAAAAGCGTTTTAAATGTGACACCAGATGGCACTGCAGAGTTCCATCTTTCAGCAATGTGATTTCCCATTACTGTATGAGGTTTACAACGCATTTTCCTGATACTTTTTTTTTTTAAAAAAAAGTGTCTGGATCCAGCCTAAGACAGGATTGAAGTTGTACAACTTCAATTGGCAATGAATGGCAACAGCATTTTTTTCATCACCCAACATGCTGCCCTTCATGGCTTGGAGAGACTGGAAGGGAAAGGCGGAGAATTATTTCTTATGGAGGGGAAGGGAAAGTAGAGGCTGATATTTATCCAGGCTGGCTGTATGATCACCCTGCCCCCCGTTTACTGGTATTTAATAAAAGATACAGTTATTAAAACAGAATCTGCTCGAAGAAAGAGTCAAGTGGTTGTTGTGATCATGGCCTGGATGCTTAATTATATACAGTGGTACCTCGCAAGGCGAATGCCTCGTAAGACGAAAAACTCACAAGACGAAAGAGTTTTTCGTTTTTTGAGTTGCTTCGCAAGACGAATTTCCCTATGGGCTTGCTTCGCAAGACGAAAACGTATTGCGAGTTTGTTTCCTTTTTCTTAAAACCGTTAATACTCAGGGAATCCGTGCTTCGCAAGACGAAAAAACTCGCAGAACGAAAAAACTCGCAGAACGAATTAATTTTGTCTTGCGAGGTACCACTGTATATTCAATTTCAGATTTGCTGTATCTTAAACCAGAGCAGAGCAGATGCAAAGGTTTGTTTTAGTTTTGTGAAGGGCAGAAGTGAAAGTGGATTAGGAAGGATTCTTGTGGACCTATTAATATCAGGTTGCCTCCTGCCACCTGGACTTTCTAGAACATTTAGTTATGGATCTTAAATATATGCTATATATAACCATCACTTCCTTCTGACTTGGATTTTCATTTTTCCAGACAGTGACCAAGTCTTTGGGTACTTGCTAATGCTAATCAGACATTCCTATAGAAAGATGAGAAATGTGAGCTATTTTTAGTGGTGACAACTCAAAGCTCATCGCTCTATAAGAAAATGTCGTGTGCCCCCCCCTTTATTTTAATACAGAAGCTGATCCAACCAAAGTTTGACATTCTGTGGATTAGGCCACAGACAGTTTTAAAAATTTTCTAGCTCCTCAGTTGAGCTTCATTTTATTTTAATCAGAAAAGAGACTGGCAAAAGAGAAGTATATTTTTGGATGCTTTGCTGTTGAGTAATGCTTACCCTGCAGAACAGACCCAAGAAGTAAATGTTTTATTCATTTACCTGTGAAATGAATTATTTCATCATTATAATTGAGAAATATGTTAAGTGGCTTGGGAAACTCTGAAGGGATAAAATTTTTAAATTATTTTTGCAATAATTCTTACAGGTGAACTTCCTGAATGATTAACCATGTAAAAATTATTGCCTCAGTTACACACACACACACACACACATATGCGCAATTATATATATATATATATTCTTGATTCACGCACATAATCCTGTCTCTCATTCTGCCATGTACAATATTTGAAGTTCTGTCTCATCAAATTGTTTTGGTTTTACAAGGTAAATGTTTAGATATATAACCTACTCAGTTATGGTTCTCTATATCCTTTCTCCTCTCTAGTTCCCTGATAAGGTAAGTCCAGATCTCATCGTGGGATGGTGAGTCGGCATGACATTTTTCACAAGGGAAATGACAGGCAAAAGGCACATTATTTTGGTCTAAGCACGTAAAAGATTGAAATGAGCACCAGGCCTTAAATTTTGCGTAATTTTAATGTGAGTTTCAAAGATTCATCCAGATAGTTTTTCTATTATGGCCGAACTTTCACATTATTATTATTTATTTTGCTTCCTTGCCTCCTCTATGCTATTTAAAACAAATTGTTTCCTTTCTTGCTGAGGGGAGGTGTTATATAGCCAGAAGTAAAAAATATATAAAAAGAACAACAGATGTTTTGTCCAAGAAGTAGACAAATACATTATATGTGCGGAACACACTTGTCTGTCTTACAATCTGGATTTTATCAAGCTAATTTTAATACATTAATTTTTCAAGTAAAAAACAACAAAACCCACTCTAATACATATTGAATTGTGTACTTAGAAGTAATGAAATTAGACCATGCAAAAGAGAGACTAGAAAACCTAATAAAACCTGATGATTATGCTTACATTATAACTAGGGTAAACAAATTCTGCTTATCAGTAATGGAATGGGACCTCATGCAATTATTTTCCTAGCAGTTGTTATTTATGAATGACATTTTTTAAGGTTCTATTAACATCTTTTCAAAGATAATAAAGAGTAACATGTCCTTGCTTGCTAAGGGAGTTTCTATCTGCATTGCTGAGGCGTTGGGAGAGGGATGACTTGCCTAACACTTTTTTTTAATACGTGGGGGTTTTTTTATTCTATTGAATCACAGTGTTCTTGTTAATTAGCTGTTCCAAAAACATTCACTCATACTAATGACTTTCAGTTGCTTAAATAACCAGGAATGTGAAAAAGCTATTTGCACATATGGCAACAGTAAATATGACATCAGATACATTAGCAGTCCACATAACCAAATATTTGGCATTCCCACGATGAAAGGACTACAGTTTCCTTTATTATTATATATTATTAATAATAATCCACAAACTCGTAAAATTGCACTCAGTCCCAGAAAGAGAGCCCGTCTGCCATTGGGCAGAGAGGGGGCAACTTAGGTAGCATTGGCTGGAGGGTGATGATGGACGTGAGATGATGGAGGACAAAATTTTGTGTGCCAAGCAATCTGACCTGGCTGCAGCCTGTAGGCTAGCCTGCTGTCCTCAGGTGAAATGAACAACTCTGCCCCATCTCCAGGGTCAAGGGCCATAGCTGCTCTATGCCTCTAAAGCACTATTAAACACTTGTGGCTTCTCCAAAAGAATACTGGTAACTGTAGTTTGTTAAAGATGCTGAGAGCTGTTAAAGGTAAAGGGACCCCTGACCATTAGGTCCAGTCGTGGCCGACTCTGGGGTTGCGGCGCTCATCTTGCTTTATTGGCCGAGGGAGCCAGCGTACAGCTTCCAGGTCATGTGGCCAGCATGACTAAGCCGCTTCTGGCGAACCAGAGCAGCACATGGAAATGCCGTTTACCTTCCCGCTGGAGCGGTACCTATTTATCTACTTGCACTTTGACGTGCTTTCGAACAGCTAGGTTGGCAGGAGCTGGGACCGAGCAACGGGAGCTCACCCGGTCACGGGGATTCGAACTGCCGACCTTCTGATCAGCAAGTCCTAGGCTCTGTGGTTTAACCCACAGCACCACCCTCAAAGAGCTAGAGCAGTCTTCCTCAACCTCGGCCCTCCAGATGTTTTGAGACTACAATTCCTAACATCCCTGACCACTGGTCCTGCTAGCTAGGGACCATGGGAGTTGTAGGCCAAAAACATCTGGAGGGCCGAGGTTGAGGAAGCCTGAGCTAGAGTTTCGAGAGTGATTTAGCATTCAATCCCTCTTCTCAGAGGAGTTGTAGCTTTGAGAGGAAACGAGGGCATCTGCTAACAACTCTCAGCATCCTTAAAAAAATCACAGTCCCCTCGATCATTTGAGGGAAGCCATGTCTGTCAAAGCAGTATGGTGAGAACATGGCCAAAGGAAGATTTCACTGCTAGTCTAGTTAACTTCTGTATGTAGAAAGTGGGAGGAGGAAGAAAGTCTCATCTTGACCTTTCCCTCATTCAGCAAAACGTCTTGGGCCCTGCAAGGAAAGGGAGCTTCCTTAACTATTGCTCATCTTTCTTTACCTGTTGCTGGAATATCCTGGACCTCTTCATAAACCCAGCTCGAAAGGATCATGAGCCCGGTACTATATTCAAAGGAATTACAGAGAAGAAAAGCTGAACAACCCACTGGGAATGTCAGGACTTATGGGAAACATTTGTAAGAAATACAGCACCACCAAAACATGCAGGTGTTTTTTTGACTTCACTGCCACAGCCTTTGCCAGACGCACGGCAGGCAGGATATATAGGTCACATCTCAGTCAAATGTGCCATGCACTTTCATGCTAATCACTCTAACGCCTCACACTCTGTAATCATTTTATCATTGTTAATTCTTTGGCAATTATCCTGATGAAAGGTTAAAAATGATCACAGCCATTTCTTCAGAGACACGAGGAAGGATGGCTTAAAAACATTCTACTCTGGCTGCCTGGTGATGATAGTGCCAGTTATTTTTAAATTATTTAAAGTAGCTTGGGAGTTTTTATTGAGAATTTTCTATCTCAAAGCTGAGAAACAGGCCAGAGTGGTTTTCTCTTCTTTTTGAAACATTCCTTGCATTTTCAGCCTTTGTGGGAAATCACTAAATACATGAAATGCCCATCTAGATAGTTATTATCTTTGGTCAAGGAGGCATTCAGAGAAGTAGGGCAGGGGAAAAAAAGGATGAAAGATGGAGAAGCTGATTAACAGAGCGATCTTCTGCATTTTTACTTGAAAGTAAGCCCTATTGCATCCATTTAGGCTTACTCCCTCAACAGTATGGACCCCTGCAGCAAGGGTTCAAAATGAAAAATAATCAAGGGAACTGAAACAATTATATTGGGGTAGCCAATATGGTACCCTTCGGATGTTGTTGGATTCCACCTCCCACCATCCCCAGTCAGGAATGATGGGCCCGATCCCATTTTCCAATGTGAGCACTAAGTAGCGATGACAGAGGCAAAGTGAAGGGTTGATCAGTGTGTGGCAAGATCTCTGACCTCTGCCCTTCCCCCAGGATCAGAATCACATTCAGTTCCCCCTCCTCATAACCATGCAGCCCAGAGGGCTCAGGATTTGATAGGAATGGCAAAAAACCAACCTTTTCCTGGCAACTTAACTTTCACCCAAGGCAGCCAGTTTAGACACTCCGATGGCTTGGAAAATGCAAGCCAGCCTTAAAGAATGCAAATAAAGCATAACATTTCTTTAGGCATATGCTGTCACCCACATTATACATATTTTATCAGAGCATCTTTCCACAGTGCTGACACACTATCATGTTTTATGACATTAAACTTTTATGGCTAGTTGTACTCCCTATCCTTATTCCTCAGTAAAGATTTACATGTCAGCACAATGCCTCTTGGGAGTGGTCTATTTGTAGGTAATTTATTTATTAAAAATCCACCATATCAACTAATCTGGGCATGCAAAGAGGCTCAAAACGACCTCAAAGGACTATACACAATTCATTTTAACCCTTTAAAATATTAAAACAGTAAAATAAATTAAAAGCAGTATTACTATTAATGCTGCTAATACTTCAATAGATTTATTAATGGCCTTCTAAACCACAATCTCAAGGCGACATACACATAAGATAATTAAAAGCAGTTAAAAAAACCCAAAACAACAACAACATACTCTCCAACATTTCTACGATGGAAATATTTATTTATACCCCGCCTATCTGACTGGGTTTCCCCAGCCACTCTGGGCGGCTTCCAACAAAAGATTAAAAATACATTAAAACATCCATCATTAAAAACTTCCCTAAACAGGGCTGCCTTCAGATGTCTTCTAAAAGTCAGGTAGTTGTTTATTTCCTTGACATCTGATGGGAGGGTGTTCCACAGGGCAGGTGCCATCACCGAGAAGGCCCTCTGCCTGGTTCCCTGTAACCTCACTTCTTGCAGTGAGGTTGCCTCCTGAAGACCCTCGGAGTTGGACCTGTGTCCAGGCTGAACGATGGGGGTTGATGGCAGTTGAAGTCCAACAATATCTGAATGGCATCTCTTTGGTTACCCCTGGTTTAAACAAGCACAACACATCAAGCTTGATCCCCACAGCCAGAATAACAAGCCTGTCTAAACTGTACACCATGCAAAGGGTTTCTCCCACACCTCTCCTTCTCTAGCTGAAGCAAGAAATAATTTAAACTACAGAATTTAGCGCTCCTTAAAAAGAAGAATAGTGCCCTCTTTACAACAAGCTGCTATTCTTTTCTTTTTCTTTTCTTTTTTCTTTCGTCCCCTTTTTATCTCAGAATGTAAGTGGCTCTCGAGGCCGACATGCCGCCCAAACACAAAAATCTCAAGTGCTATCAGTGAAGTAACTCAGTTCACAATTCACCAGAAAAAACAATTCTTCAGAGGTCTGCAGTTGCCGTGCAGTGACATTTCACACAACCCAATTGACAAAATCCACAGAAAAGGCAGGTGCGTAGTGGAAAGGGACTTTTTCATCATCTCTTTTCCATTACTGAAACAACATTTTGCATTTCTCCAGTGCCTGACAGGCATCATATCAGTTACATTACTACATGCAGTAATGCATTTCAGGAGTGTTCGTTCTTCTCTCTGCATGGCTAAATGTTTACAAGGGGGAGCAAGCACACTCATGTTCTCTATTGCTTTTAAAACTATCTCTGGCCCATTCACTTGCATTGCCTCAATGGTAGCAGAGTGGGATCCAAAGCCAATATTCACACTTTCCATCTGGCCTGCAACCCGCACTTTTTTTTTCAGAACACCACCCCTAATCTGATCTCTTTGGAGTCTCTGAACTTTTTGAGTTACAGTGGTGCCTCAGGTTACAAACACTTTGGATTACAAACACTTTGGGTTACAAACACTTCCGCTAACCCAGAAGTAGTACCTCGGGTTAAGAACCCCACGATGAGAACGGAGTCGTGCGTCGTGGCAGCAGCAGAAGGCCCCATTAGCGAAAGCGCGCCTCAGGCTAAGAACGGTTTTGGGTTAAGAACGGACCTCTGGAATGAATTAAGTTCATAACCCAAAGTATCACTGTACACAGATCTCATAGATTCATAGAATTGTAGAGTTGTAAGGGACCTGCAGTGCCCTCTTGTGTTGGTGCCCAGTGTGGCAATACCAGCCACACTTTCCCAAAACCGTCTCTGGAGATCCAACCTCTGCCTAAAAACCTCCAAGGAAGGAGAGTCCACCATCTCCCAAGGCAGACCGTTCCACTGTCAAATAGCTTAAAATGCAGAACAATGCAGAGCTCTGTATAACCCAGAAACTTGCACATTTGTACACTACGAAAGGCTATTCCAGAGTAAAAATATACCACCTTGCTTGTTTTGAATTACATGCCGTACAACCCTCTGCATCTTTACTCAGAAGAATGCTCCAGTGTGAACCTTGCGTTTCCATAGGATTGCAGCCTAACATTGGATAAATTGCAGACACCACTCTTCTGTATGGTTAGGGCAGATTATATGGTTCTAACAATGCCCAAGTTTATCACTAGCATGGTATGTCACCATGAGATGTATTCTAACCACGTGGTCAGCAATTGCAGAGGTTGCCGGGAACGGCATGATGAAAAGCGACAAAGAAACCTCCAGCTGTGCACACCGTTCCCTTGTCCAAGGATAAATGGCTCCGCTGGATTTCGGCCATTATCTGCAGCTGAGTTATTGTTTTGCCAAACAACTTTGCTGCTCGCTGCAGCCAGATTACCCTGGCTGCCAAGAATGTGAGTTGCAGAATTGCCATGGCTAGAATGATGTACCCTGGTGCCTCCTTTTTCTCTGCCAGGGGTTGCTTCACCATGAACACCTGCACGACAGGCAGAAATTAAACAGGCGGTGCTTTTCTCTACCTAGAGAGCCAGAGTGCTGGAGAAAACTATGCCTGCTATATGTGTGCCTATGAGACAGCTCTTAAAGTAGCCCGGCCCCTAAAAGGATTGACTTTGCATGGCAGATTTCACCAATAGCTGTTGCCTGATAGCTCAGCTGGTTAAAAAGTGGTGCTGGGGTAACACCAAGGTTGCAGGTTTGATCCCCGCATGGGACAGCTGCCTATTCCTGCATTGAAGGATTTGGACTAGAGGATCTTTAGAGTCCCCTTGCAACTCAACAATCTTATGCTTCTACGATAATGGAACTAATTGACAACAATGGGTTAAAACAACTCCCTTATCAGCAAACCGCAGGGTAAGAAATTCTCTGCATGAAACATGCTGTGTGAGCCACACCATTTATTTTTCACAGCCTTCTGAAGATGTCAATTGGTACAAAGTCTATGTTTGTTGTGCAATACAAACGTTGGCCGACTCAGGAGCAGAGTCACAGCCTGCTTTGAGTGATCACATCTCAGTAACACAGACCTTGCCATAAGAATATGGAGCCAAACGTCAGAGGCATTTCTGCAGCGTTGCCAGCGATCCTTTGTTTTAAGAGAGGACCCTTGTTCCAGGTAACCCCACAGCAGATGATGAACATTTATTATTTCTACACATCATCAGCCATGCAGACAACTCTTCTTTCAGCAAAACCGTTTTGAGATCACCATCTCCAAATGACAGGCGTCTAAAAACTGCAAAGAAATTCCCTTTCCCCCCACAGCTTTTCCAAAGGCTGGGCCTCACAGGAGTAGGCTGCTTGTACTGAAGCAATATTGAGTGTAGCACCTTAACAGCATCATCTTTTAAAATTTGTGATGGTATTCCAGCTGAACTATTTAAAATTTTAAAAGATGATGCTGTTAAGGTGCTACACTCAATATGCCAGCAAGTTTGGAAAACTCAGCAGTGGCCAGAAGATTGGAGAAGATCAGTCTACATCCCAATCCCAAAGAAGGGCAGTGCCAAAGAATGCTCCAACTACCGCACAATTGCACTCATTTCACACGCTAGCAAGGTTATGCTTAAAATTCTACAAGGAAGGCTCAAGCAGTATGTGGACCGAGAACTCCCAGAAGTGCAAGCTGGATTTAGAAGAGGCAGAGGAACCAGAGACCAAATTGCAAACATGCGCTGGATTATGGAGAAAGCTAGAGAGTTCCAGAAAGACATCTACTTCTGCTTCATTGACTATGCAAAAGCCTTTGACTGTGTCGACCACGGCAAACTATGGCAAGTTCTTAAAGAAATGGGAGTGCCAGATCACCTCATCTGTCTCCTAAGAAATCTCTATGTGGGACAAGAAGCTACAGTTAGAACTGGATATGGAACAACTGATTGGTTCAAAATTGGGAAAGGAGTACGACAAGGCTGTATTTTGTCTCCCTGCTTATTTAACTTATATGCAGAATTTATCATGCGAAAGGCTGGGCTGGATGAATCCCTAGCCGGAATTAAGATTGCCGGAAGAAATATCAACAACCTCAGATATGCAGATGACACAACCTTGATGGCAGAAAAGTGAGGAGGAATTAAAGAACCTTTTAATGAGGGTGAAAGAGGAGAGCGCAAAATATGGTCTGAAGCTCAACATCAAAAAAACGAAGATCATGGCCACTGGTCCCATCACCTCCTGGCAAATAGAAGGGGAAGAAATGGAGGTAGTGAGAAATTTTACTTTCTTGGGCTCAATGATCACTGCAGATGGTGACAGCAGCCACGAAATTAAAAGACGCCTGCTTCTTGGGAGAAGGGCAATGACAGGCCTAGACAGCATCTTGAGAAGTAGAGACATCACCTTGCCAACAAAGGTTCGTATAGTTAAAGCTATGGTTTTCCCAGTAGTGATGTATGGAAGTGAGAGCTGGACCATAAAGAAGGCTGATCGCCGAAGAATTGATGCTTTTGAATTATGGTGCTGGAGGAGACTCTTGAGAGTCCCATGGACTGCAAGAAGATCAAACCTCTCCATACTGAAGGAAATCAACCCTGAGTGCTCACTGGAAGGACAGATTGTGAAGCTGAGGCTCCAGTACTTTGGCCACCTCATGAGAAGAGAAGACTCCCTGGAGAAGACCCTGATGTTGGGAAAGATGGAGGGCACAAGGAGAAGGGGACGGCAGAGGACGAGATGGTTGGATAGTGTTTTCGAGGTTACCAGCATGAGTTTGACCAAACTGCGGGAGGCAGTGGAGGACAGAGGTGCCTGGCGTTCTCTGGTCCATGGGGTTACGAAGAGTCGGACACGACTAAACAACAACAACAACTGAAGCAATAGCACATAAACAGCAAAGAGACCCCCAGATATGAAAATGGCACTGTACGGAACCAAAAATCGATGCATCAAAAGTAATAATGTTATAAGTAAACAACAGGGTGTAATATATAACTGGAGATGGCACACCGGCTGAAAGTCTGTTTTGGCTAATTTGTCTTTTTCAACCCTGTCCAATTAATCCAGTGTCCTTGGGAAGAGTGATAACCCTACAAGCCAAGTTGCTTACATGCACTACAGACTGATGGAAGCTCTTTTGCCTGTGTAGCTGTTTCTTCGTTTACAGATTGCTAGCAATGCCTCCGCTAGGTATGTCTGTTTCTCTGGGGTGTGCAGGGTCGGAGCTGAGCACCAGAGCAAGTTGGGAGAGGCCATGACATGTTATAGCTGGGACCCTAACAGACCAATGGGGTGTCGTGGTTAGCGTTGTACTAGGACATGGGAGATCAGGATTCAAATCTCTACACAGGCACGAAGCTGACCTTGAATCTGTCACTATCTTTTGCATGTTCAGACCCAGAAACCTCCCCCCTAAAGAAATTCACACTTGACTCAAATTTTGGTTTGGTTTTTGGCAGAATTTAGGCCACAACTTTATTGATTACAGAAAGTGACTGGTTGCATAGGCTCTGGTTTCCCTGCCATGCAGGTAGCGCTGACCCAGGGCACCAGCATAGGTCAGCCTAGGGTGAACACCTGGATAAGCGGAAAGCCAGGAGCAGGCTATCTCCACCACCCAAATGCCCCCCTGGACTCAGGCATGGGCACAACCCCCTCTCAGGGGTTGACGAAACCATCGAGTCCCTGGATTCCTTTAACGGAATACCCTTCACATAGGGATGGCGAGAGCGTTCTCCCATCCCTATCACCTGAACCAGAGCCTATCCACAACCTAACAAGTTGTGATGATTTGCTACGTGGCAGGTGAAACCCAAATGGCAACAGCCAATCAGCCCTGGGGAAAATTCCTGCCGTGCCCCTGTCCCAATGACAGATGACACACAATGGCATAGCAAAGTCAAGCACAAAGCCCTAAAAGTAGGGAGAGTTGGGCGGGTGTTCCGAATGCACGCGCCAAAAGAGGAAGCTCTGGGACACATGCATGGGCATAAATAGGTCCCTTGAACCATTTGGACTGCATCCCATTGACCAGATTGCACCCAGCTTCGAGGGACCTACCAATCGCGTGTTGTGGCTGACCAATCGTACCCACCCACAACACAGGGTGTCGGTTTTCCAGGTCTCACCGCAATACGTGCCCTCTTTAAGGGAGGACCCGATTTAGCCTAACCTGCCTCGAAGGGTTGACAGACCCTCCAAGTGTCTCTATTTCCCAGTCCCAGATTTACAGAAACCACCCCAGTTTCTGATTTGATCCCTGAATGTCCCACTATTCCTTAGGACATCTCTATTTTCATTGGAGAAACATTGGAGGGCATGGAATTATACGACCCCCTGAGCCAAGGAGATAAATACAGTAACAATACAACATTTAGGAGACATCTGAAGGCAGCTCTGTACAGGGATTTTAAAAAAATGTTTAATGTTTTATTATGTGTTTATATATGTTGGAAGTCACCCAGAGTGACTGGGACAACCCAGTCAGATGGGTGGCATATAAATAATAAAATTATTATAATAATGGAATAGGAAATCCCTATTTTCGTCAGAGAAATGTTGTTTTGGTGATAAAACAGGAAGGGGAAGAATTGTGTCCATCACCTTCAGCTATTTGAAAGACAGGGGAAATATACATGTAATAATAAATAACTAAACTTCCATACTGTGCGGAATGTACAACAAAGCACAAAATTGGTTGTACATTCAAAGGACTCCTATACCACTCTAATAGCCACGACTTCCCTAAAGAATCCCGAGAACTGTAGTTTGTGGGTAAAAGATTACTAGGCTCCATAGTTGTTACTTTCCATTAAGAACCATCCAATTCACCAAACAGAAGAGATCACACAAATGCCATGAGGTAGGACTTTCTTCTCTGGTTCTGTGATGTGTGTCCTGATTTGTGACCTGCATGTTAAAGAGCTCATTACCGATGCCCCATGCATCCATTCCCCCAGTAAGTGCTAACGTTAAACTTTAAAGAAGGAATGTTATATTCTTGAAAGATGAATTTATTAAATCAAGTCCTGACCTTTTCAAGCTTACGCAGGCAGAGTATTACATTTTAAGCACACAAAGGCAAAATTCTCCCCATATCGCTCCTTGTCTCCTTCTAGCATACTGTGTCATCAACAAAATTCTTATCTTATTTTTAAAGGCACAACTCAAAGTGCCCAATTCAAAGTGCTGGTTTAGACAGGTAAAACTTTGCCTCCTCCCATATGAATAGACCCAGATCCTGCAGTCATCATGGGAGGCCCTTCATCATGTGCCTCCTCCATGAGAGGTCCAGAGGGTGGCAACACGAGAGCAGGCCTTTTCTGCAGTGGCTCCCCATTTGTGGAATGCTTGCCTGACACCTTCATTGCATATCTTTAGGTGCCACGGGAAAACTTTCCTCTTTAATCAGGCCTTTGACCTTTTAACTAGTGGTGGCCTTTAAATCTGTGGGTGGGATGGTTTTAATGTATTTCTTTTCCTACTTGGTTTTAATGTATCTAGGTTTTTAGGTTTTTTGTAAGTCCCTTGGGGTTGTCCTGAGCAAGATGAAGTGACTAACACATTTAATTTAATTTAATTTAATTAAGCAAGGTTATGCTTAAAATTCAAAAAGGCAAGCTTAAGCAGTATGTGGACCGAGATCTCCCAGAAGTGCAAGCTGGATTTCGAAGGGGCAGAGGAACCAGGGACCAAATTGCAAAAATGCGCTGGATTATGGAGAAAGATAGAGAGTTCCAGAAAAAATCTACTTCTGTTTCATTGAGTAGGCAAAAGCTTTTGACTGTGTCAAGCACAGCAAACTGTGACAAGTTCTTAAAGAAATGGGAGTGCCTGATCACCTCATCTGTCTCCTGAGAAATCTCTACGTGGGACAAGAAAGCTACAGTTAGAACTGGATATGGAACAACTGATTGGTTCAAAATTGGGAAAGGGGTACGACAAGGCTGTATATGGTCTCCCTGCTTATTTAACTTATATGCAGAATTCATCATGCGAAAGGCTGGACTGGATGAATCTGAAACCGGAATTAAGATTGCCGGGAGAAATATCAACAACCTCAGATATGTAGATGACACAACCTTGATGGCAGAAAGTGAGGAGGAATTAAAGAACCTTTTAATGAAGGTGAAAGAGGAGAGCGCCAAATATGGTCTGAAGTTCAACATCAAAAAAACAAAGATCATAGCCGCTGGACCCATCACCTCCTGGGAAATAGAAGGGGAATGGAGAAGCATAAAGAATGCTGAACTGAGTGTCTGCAGCTGCTCTTAGCAGCAACCTTATCTATACACACAATCTCTAACACTCAGTCTCTCTCTCTCCCTCTCCGATACACTGACTGACTGACTGACTCTTTGATGTGGTGCTGGAGTAGAATAAGTAGAGAGCAGAACACTCCCCCTCCTCTCTGGAGAATCAGCAGACTCATCAGGAGACTCTTGGATATGGGAGGGGTGAAATCTCCTCACTCTAAGCACACAGTTTTGCCATATAATAAATGTTTGCTTTTTAGATGTAATGCTAAAATCAGGATTGTTTCCTTTCAGCTAGGTTTATGGGCGTAGCCAGGATTTTTGTCGGGGGGGGGGCAGGCCTTTTATTGGGGGGCAGGCCTTTTCCCTGATTTATGCTAAGTTCAGAGTGGAGTCCTCGATGAAGATGCCAGAGGCTGAACCTGAGATGTTTTGCATGCAAAGGGGTGCTTGTAACATTAGCAAGACATAAGCAATAGCTTTGAGTTCTTATAAGCTGCTACATCAGAATATGGGTTTAGATGCACATTTATTAATTTTTTAAAAGTTTTGAAAGCTCATTAAAATTGACATGGATCAGAAAGATTGCAGCTGGAATATATGTTCTTTTATATGTTCCCATTACAAAGTAAGGTTATTTTTCTTTTTATACCACATTTTGGTCAGCCAGAGAGATAAGTCTATCCCTTAGAGATATAGTTGTGAGACTTCTGCCGCCCTAGATAAAACTACAACCATTAGAAAGCTATCAGATGAGAGCTGAAAAGTGGGGTTAAGGGTAAGCAATATTACCCATATGAAAAATCCATATCTATCTTGTGTGCGTGTGTGTGGTTGTGTGTAGATTTATTTTCACACTAATTGCATTTTCTAACTTTAAAACAACCCACCTCCAATACTTAAAAACAACAGTCCTTGGACAGTGATGTGTGCATTTTTAATTATGCTTAAGAATATTCTTCTTTTTCTTTGACAAAGGCTAAACACCCCCAGAGAACATTTCATTCCTGGGTGTAGTTCTGTTTACTGAGGCCTGCTGTCCCCTGCTTTGATATTTTCATATTTGTAAAGCCTGAGATAATCTTATTTGTTCATGTCTGATCTTTCTCAAGGGACTCTGGCTTTTGTGTGTGTGCAAACCAAGAGCAATAGAAATAACTTGATGTTTACTTACAATCTCAAATTGCAGAAATATAAACCATTTTTCAGATGCATGCACACGTACATTCACCTATCTATATATAAGAGAAGGGCGGGGGAGAAAGACAGCTTATGTTGCCTAAATGAGAAAGTTGAAGAATTACATACAGCTTTCTCAAACCTGGTAACAAAGGACTGAATTTCTGGTGGAACCATTTTTTCGTTTTCAGTAATTAATCTGTGGATTTAGTTCCAGTGGACAAGTCTGGTGCCGCAGCCAAATTTCATTAGTACATGTGCCAAGTTGTACACTCAGCCGCTGGTACATGGTCTTATGGGAACCAGATGTGCTTGCTCATGCTGATAGATGGGATTGCAACAGTTTTCCCCAATCCTGGAAGAAATTTATGGGAGCGATCGCGACTGCAGGAAGCATTGCAGTCCCATGAATGACTTCCAATTCAGATATTATTTCTTTCATGTGATTGCTGGCCTGACTGTTAAAGGAGGAGATGCCCAAGTCCTATAGGCTTTTAAATGTGTCTGGAAAGAGAGAGTTACCATTTCGCTGTTTTGTTTTTAATTATGTACTTGTTTTGATTTTTTGGTGAATAACTAACTTATTGGGTTGTTTCCATTTTTATTTTGGTTATGTATTTTGTGTTTTTATGTTGTGGCCGCCCTGAGACCTGTGGGTATAGGGCAGTATACAAATATAATTTAATCACAACAGTAATTATTTTATAATTCAAATGGGGCCTGCGGATCAGGACAAATGACCATCCGGTAAATGACATTACTCTTTTGGTGATCTTAGTTCCTGCTAAAGATATAGTGTCATGAGCACTGTAAACTTAAGTCAGTCTCGGTCTTAAACTGGGAACCCTTCCAGAGAAACACATCAATTAAATAGCTGAGTTAAACCAAGAGTGATTTTTTTATTTAAGATGTTGACGGTCTCCTGGCGTCTTGAATGATGGTCATTGACTTCAACTCACTGTGAATTAGCCCACTGACACTCTTAACACAGTGGCCATTGGTAGCTACCAGTTATACCCCCTTTCTAGTTATCTACTGAAGCACCTGGCAACACACTTGACAACTTATGGCAGCCATAACAGGCTTTGGTGAGGTGTGCAGGTTTGCTAAGCACCATGATGTAAACTGACGGAGAGGTAGTTAATTTCATTCACATTGATTAAAAAGAAAGAAAGGGGCAGCTGGCATAAACCCGAGGTGTGATTCGCTGTAATAAGATGTTTTAATAATTCAGAGCACTTAATTGCAAAATGTTGACACTATAATATGAAATGGCTTCTGCTATAAACGCCAATATAGGTTCCCATTAATAATTTTTAGGGAATATGTGAGAGGATTCAGGTAAGAGATTTTCAATTTCATCCTTGGAGCGGCTCACTTCAAGGGATGTCAAGACTCGTACCTGGCTTCTAGTTAATGTATGTGATGTCTAGTCCTAAATCCGTGGTGGAAAGAATCTATACATTGCCCTATTTAATTTTTTGTTCATCTTTCCACACAAAATGGTGGTCAGCAAACTGACAGTTGTGACAGCCAACCCAGCGTCTCTGAATAGTACAAGTGCTTCTTGTTCTTCCTCCTCCATTTCCAAGTATCACTGGGGGAGGTCCCTGTCTAAAATAAGCACTGCTAGTCAGAATTGATTGGACTGAGCTGGATGTGAAGTCCAAGTCTGCATGCAAAGTCCAAGGATTGTTTCTGTTATTTGCAAAATTTCTATCTTCAGGGCAAGCTATGTAAGAAACTGAGACTCCAAGTGTCCCTGTTTTCCAGGAACAGTCTCGGATTTACAGAAGCCATCTCAATTTCTGATTTGATCCCTGAATGCCCCACTTTTCCTTAGGAAGTCCCTTTGTTCATCTGAGAAATTTTGAAGGGTATGGAGTTATGTGACCCGTGAGCCAAGGAGATAAGTAACTATACAACCTTAGCAGACATCCAAAGGCAGACCTGCATAGGGAAGTTTTTTAATGTTTAATGTTTTATTCGGGCTTTTTTTTGGGGGGGGGGAATTCACAGGAACTGAACTCTGGCACCTCTCAGGTGGGTGCCATTGCCATTCTAAGCAAATGAGGGAGGTGTTCATGGTGAGTTCCGGCACCTCTTTTTCTAGAAAAAAAGCACTGGTATTACATTTTTTATATATGTTCGAGGCTGCCCAGAGTGGCTGAGGCAACCCAGTCAGGTGGGCAGGGTATAAATAATAAAATTATCATTATCATCATCATTATTATTATTATTATCAAATGGGATGTTCTTTTCATCGGAGAAATGTTGGCGGATATGAGTCTCACAATAAAATAGAACGAACATTAAAGCTCCACAAAACAGCACAAAAAGCTTTTACTCTAAATGAGCGCTGTTTGTTTAAAAGTCCACTTCATGTTTCCCCAGCAGTTTGAGCATAACTGGACCCTGACGCAGTTCTGGCCTAGGTTTTACTTAGGACTCCAGTTCTCTTATCTCTCCACAAGCTGGACACAAGTTTTCCTCAAAGTATTTGTTTGAGACCACAGTTGCAGTAATAATACCACATGCCACTTAGACCCGCTGTCTTCATTTTCCTGGGCTCATCTGTGGATTCTTGCAAGCACCTGTGGGTATTCAAAAGGATGTCCTGTCAAGGATGTTGGATTTCAACTTCCACCACCCACCGCCAGCATGGCCAGTGGTCAGGGATAATGGGAGTCGCCATCAGTGATCAGCTCTTTAAACAATCTTGTTCCCACATCTGGAAGATGAAAGCTGTTAGAAGCAATCTACTTTTGTGTTGTTGTTTTAATCCTACGTTTAAAAGGAAACTTGCAATATAGATTACTCCCTAGCACCAGAAGCCCATGCTCCCCTCTCTCAGCTTTTAAGCAAAGTCTCTTTGCAGGCTTTCTAATCTCTCATTCACATGAAGAGCAAAAATCCACCAGCCTAATCTGGTTTTGGATTCAGGTTTCTGGCTGTTGTCCCGGTGTGCTCTTTGGCAAAAGACTTTGAACACGCTCTGCACGTTTGGGCTTTAAATAGAAATCCTTTCTCTGCAAAGCTATTTTGGGAGAAGGTGGAGGGGGGGAGTGAAATTCAAAAGGGGCAATAAAAGAAGGGGGGGTCGTTCTTTGCCAAGGCAGAACAAAAACAAAGGACCTGAAAGACAAAACTGAACATAAAAAAGTTTTGTAGTCTAATCCCTCTGTACTTGAACCCCAGCCCTTAATTTCCAAAGGTCAAATTTATAGCCAGCTTTCATTATGCCATGATATAGGGACATCGGAAACACTCCCTAAAGTTATTTCTGTGAAGGAAGCCATGTCCAAAATCCAGAGAAACACACAATGTCTGGCCCATTGTCAGCTATGGAATGCAAACTTTGTTCACGTTATTAGATCAATATAATAGAATATTATATCAGACTCAAGATGCCACTAATTCCAGTGAAATATTTTGAATCTAGAGTCTATTCCAAAATAATTTTAAAAAATCTGATTTAAAAAATCTGAATCTCATATTGATTTCTTAACCTTAATAGCTTTCCCCCTTTAGTGATGAAATGGATTCAAGTGACTGAATTTCACAGCGCACATTCTTTTTTAGCCAAAGAGGGGGCTTTCCAAACTTTCCCTCTTTTTCGTGATTTCTCTTCTTGCTATTAGAATCAGATTATTTACCATTTGTTGACGTCTAGAATGCAATGTATCCTTGATATTAGCGAAGAAATAACCACAGTAATGAGGTAGGAAGTAATATTGTATTTGTGTAGCTTAGAAAATCTAATCCTCAAGTGCTGCAGTTTTTTTTATAAAAAAAAATCAATTTAGGAGTCAGATTGCACAACATGAAAGAGCACATTCCTATGTCTTGCTCGGTCTGCCCAATAGCGCCCCACTAAATGAGAATCAGAAAACTGGTTTTGCACAGATTCTTGTTAGAACGAACAGAAATTTGGCTGCTAATAATGTAGCCTTGTCAGCTTTAGGCTTAAGCCGGAACACATAAAGCTGGAGATAAGATTATAACCCTTGCTTGCAAACTCTGGTTCTATCTAATTGCCACACATGATGCGTTTATGCATTGTGCTCAACATCCCAGAATAAGCAAGCAAATTGGGCATCAACATATGAATGGAATTTACTCACAGGATCCAAGCCGTGGTCCCGCCAGCAAATTAAATGGTTGGGATTACTTACTAGTTTGATTGTCATTATAATGCAATAATTTCTTCCCACCATCTCCTCTGGCATAAGGACTGTCCCCCATACACTCTTCATGATCAGGAGTGATGGTAGCAACTTGCTTAGCAGCCGCTAGGAAAAAAAGAATGTTCAATATGAACATTAAAAGCGATGGATGTGCCATCTCCCCTCTTCCACATACATTCTGCAGACTATCTAAATGAAATTTGGAACCCTCGGAATAACCATTACATGATGGTGTAGTGTTCTTTCCAGGGAATGGCTGGGAAGGAAGGAGTCAGGCTTCAGGGAATCGGCTACCTCCCCCGTGGCCATGAATGATAAGATCAAACAAAAGGAATGTCTTACCAGTTAGAATCTTTAATAATCACAGCAAGAGAACAAAGGACACATATCCTAGAAATGGCAGTGCTCCCAGTTAAGGTTCACTCCCCCCCCCTCGTCCCTATTAATATACGTCACTCCTACATCTTGTAACCTGAGCTTGTACCCTCTGTGCTTTCTGTTCTAGCACTTTCTGAGCTCTTCGTGTCTTTGGGGAAGGAGAGTGAATGCTGTCCAGAGACTGTGAACCTGTTAGCTCTTTCTCTTCTAGTGTTTCTTCTCCTAGCTGTTCACCATCCAGTATTTCCCAACTTCTGCCTTCTGAACTGTGCCCCTCTGCAAACCACTGTTCCAAATCTATACCGTCCTCCTGCTCTTGGGAAGATTCAGGATCAGGGGGAGTGGGTTCAAGAAGGACACTGACAAACTGGAACGTGTCCAGAGGAGGGCAACCAAAATGGTCAAAGGCCTGGAAATGATGCCTTATGAGGAACGGCTAAGGGATCTAGGCATGTTTAGCCTGGAGAAGAGGAGGTTAAGGGGTGATATGATAGCCATGTTCAAATATATAAAAGGATGTCACATAGAGGAGGGAGAAAGGTTGTTTTCTGCTGCTCCAGAGAAGCGGACACGGAGCAATGGATCCAAACTACAAGAAAGAAGATTTCACCTAAACATTAGGAAGAACTTCCTGACAGTAAGAGCTGTTCGACAGTGGAATTTGCTGCCAAGGAGTGTGGTGGAGTCTCCTTCTTTGGAGGTCTTTAAGCAGAGGCTTGACAACCATATGTCAGGAGTGATCTGATGGTGTTTCCTGCTTTGCAGGGGGTTGGACTCGATGGTCCTTGTGGTCTCTTCCAACTCTATGATTCTATGATTCTAAGCCACTAAAAAGGGAATGTTGCCATCTCTACTAGCAAATGTGCTGCTCAAAGGACCTGTGAATGAGGTGACAAATGGCAAAGGTGGATGGTGTAGGTGGCTTGTCACTAAAGTGCAAAAATTAAAACAGCAACAGATACAATCAAAACAAACTTATGTGGGGTGTTATGGGAGGGACAATACCTCCAGTGGGAGACACGTTGTGCTGCTTCTAGGATAGTTTGTCTACCTTTGGTTTGTCTACCTTTGGACTCCAGGAAGCTGTCAGCATGCGACAGTGGCTGCACCCCAGGAAACAGCACTCAGTTGCAAGTGGTTGTGAAGCATCTGTCACATGACTTGCTCATCTGGTGCCATGTCAACACCACAACCTTAAAACGAAATCAAAAACACCGAGCTCCCACAGATTCAGGATGAGTTGTGTGGATGAGCCTGGGGTCATTTCTGAACTTCAGGTTTAAGGGTGGTGAAGACAGGAGAATGACTGTAATACATGGCGGGCGATAAGGGGGTGAAATGATCTTGCAGGTTTGCCACTGTGGAAATGTAGATGATAAGAATGAATTATAGCAGCATGGAAAGCTGGAGTGGAAAAGCAGGTACAGGGCCACATTCTTCATATTTTTCTGCATTACAGATTGCCATCCATCCCACAAGGTGCCCCAAGCTCTGTAATTCTTTGGCCATTTCTAAGCACCTAACAGGCTGTTTGGTACTCATTTCAGAAGAAATAATTCAAATGGAGTATCATCAATTATTAGTCCCTGGAAACGGTAGCTTGAAAGCATGAATTATTTTGTACCTTAATAATTTCCCAGTATTTCCATTTAGAAAACATGAGCTTCTACACTGCTCAATGTTCATAGTTGTCTAGGTGCTGTGACTTCATTTTGCTTAATGATTCATCTCCTTATCATACTCACGCAGCTCTGAGGCAGAATCTGTACTCTGTTGCCACCAGAAACGGCCCATGGGGACTGTGACCATAAGCAGCTATTTTTGCTCAACAACCCCCCAAATTATATTGGGAGATTTATGACAGCCATTGGTGGTTTTCTGTGTGGGCAGCCTGCTCAGAGTTTCTGGGTAGTGACTTAGTCCCAAGTGATTCATGCTTTCGCCTGTGAGCATGCTTAGAAAATCAGAAGAAATGACCTCACTGCTATGTGGGTAAGGAGAGGAATTCAGGAGCAGGAATACTATGTTACATTATCAACAGGTTTATTTAAATTGGGGGGGGGGAATTCCCAGGGTGTGTGAACAGTCAGGGGAGTGTTATTCTGTCATCAGTCATGAAACTGGTGGACGCCAGCCAGCCAATCAGGACAGACCTTCTAGGGAGGAAAGAATGCTCCCGCCCCTTGCTTTTCCACATAGGGAAAAACATTTTTAAAGATCTAGCTCTCCAGTGATCTGACGTGCTGTAAGCCCTGGGAGCAACATTCATTACAATCGCTCGCTTCCTAAAACATGTCAGACTAACTCAATGAACAGTTTGGGAGGTCACATAATGGGTGAGATTCACCTAAGATGCTCTGTCTAAGATGCCTCCTTCTGCAACAGGAGGCTAGGGCGTGAACCAATGGATTCATGTTACAAGGGGATTCTGACTAAACATCAGGAAGAACTTTATGACAGCAAGAGTTGTTTGACAGTAGAACAGACTCCCACAAAAGGTGATGGGCGCTCCTTCCTAGGAGATTTTTAAGCAGAGGTTGGATGTATGATTTTAGTTAAGATTCTTGCATTGCAGGGGGTTGGACCAGAGGACCTTGTAGCTGCTTCCTACTCTACAATTCTATGATTCTGTTAACCCTAAAATGGCCTTCACTGTGTGTATTTCCAGCTCTTCCTCTGTATGGAATCTTCCTATGCCATTTTAATAGACTCTCTATTATGCAAACATAAGTGACCTTTAGTAACTTGTCAACTTGAAAGAAAGAGGCATCTAGTAAGCCAATTTTGCTCCTGAAGGATACCCAATCCAGTATTTTATTTCTCAAATGCTATCCATTCAGAGATTCATTGAAGGAGTCCAAAGCATAATTAATCATCTCTCTGCGTCCAACCTAACCTTACACCACACAGTGTGGTATCTAACTGAAAAATACACAGACATCAATCCCCCTTTTGCAGGCTGACATTTATAAAGTGCCTTGCGATTCAGTTCAAACACATTTCATTTAGTGGCCTGATCATTTTAAGTCAATAGACAAACCCATGTGTGCTGAAATAGCATCAGCATTACTTGATCAATGGTTATCTGTCTACTATATATTTTGGAAAGTTGTTTGTTCGCTATGCATTTGAACACCTCTTAAGATATTGGCACCAAATTTTGGGTGATGGTTCCCGAGATTGAGAAGCAGGGTTTATGTCTACATTTGGATACAACTGCATGCCATTTTGAATCAAAATGTCAGACTGAACCTTATAAAACTACGCTGATCTTTAACAACTGATTTCAAATATCAAATATATTTTAGTTTCTTAGAATTCCCAAGCAGCTCAGGGCACAGGGTTGATAGCAAATTATACACAAAAGGGAATGAGTGACAACACCCCTCTTGGCCAGAATCATAATTTGTGCCAACTATCTGCTCAACTTGAACTTTAGATTGTTTATGAGCAAATCAAAAAGCATAGGTCTTAGTACTTAGGGCCTCCATTTTCCACAACTCTTCCTTTGGAGAACTGTCCATTTATTCCTACTTTCTGCTTCTTAACCAATTCCTGATCCACCAGAATACCTCTCCTTCTACAACTAAGTCTACTCACGAGCCTTTGGTGAGGTACCTTGTCAAAAGTGCATTATTATCAAACCATTCGGTAGCTCAACAAACAGTTTTAAGATTCTAGACATTAAGGAGTTCCAGTAAGGGTGGTTTGCTCTTAAAGACACTCTAATTCCCCCCAATAAATAAACAAACCAACCAACAAACAATGTCTTAAGTTGAAAAAGGCCCTCGACCACAATGCCTAATATGGTTATTAGGTCCCCCATCTATTTTTTATTCAGAATTCCAATTTACATAATAAATGTGTCCCTAGACATGTATGGAGTGTTCAAAGTCCTTCTAATTTTCAGTTCCAGGCTCCAGTACAAAAATCAAGAAGTCATTCAGTTAGAATTAATGCTCCTTTTCTCTTTAAATGTTGCATTCCCTGTGGCAAAGTTACTTATGAAATGAGAGCATTTTATTTACATGGCTATGATAAATAAATAAATATTACATTTTCTGAAGGGGGAAAAACATTACCAGGGATTGGAAATCTACCTTTCTCCATTCTGCTATATCAACAGCGCTCAGATGAAGCAGTATTGTCAAATATAGATTGAATGGGGAACGGCTATGGAACTGCATCAAACTGTGGCAAATCAACTGGGAAATATATTCTAATTTCCATTCCTCATTAGCTCACACATTTTCCTTTTCTACAACTTAACATTTGTCCTGAACACTGACATGAACCCAAACTGAATTTTTCAGCACCATTCTTTTCCTAAGATATGTATGCTATGGGTCATGTATTTGCTTATCTACTATATATTTTGGATAGTGGTTTGTCTGTCTGCTCATATGCTTGTTTTCTATAGGTTTGGACAGTGCTTTCTTCTAAAAAAAATGTTTGGGAGTACTCTCATTTTGACTCAAGAAAACCACCATTTTATAGTTCAAATCGGGAAAAGTAAATACAATAAATGGACAAAAGTACAAAGATTCACAAAATGTTTAGGGGTATGTACCTGTCAGGAGTAAGCATGGACCAATGGTACCAAATAGTATGGGAAACAGCCCTACTAGAAAAATTAACTAACAAACTGAAACTGACACGGGGACAAACAGAAGAAGACACCTTCACCCCGGTATGGCTCCCCTTTATCACATACACAGCCCAACAGGACAATGACAATAATTCACCAACAGCATACAAATCAATATGGCTAACCTGATCCAAAACACCCACCCACCTCACTCACACACGAAAACAAAGATCACCACAGCCAATCACAAACAAACAATCACACCCTAGGTCAACCCCAACCTCTCTCACCACCAAAGGAACACAAGTGAACAACACAAGCACGCTGACACCAAGCTCTACATACATTAAGCATAATAGAAACACCACTACCCCACCCCACCCCCATCCATCTCCCCTCCCTCCACCCCCTTTGTAAAAATGTTACATAGAAAAAAAATACACGAGGCATTACACTTACACTGTAAAACAAGAAAACCCTTAATAAAATATTTAATAAAAAAATGTTTAGGGGTATGTGTCCCCCTGCACCCCCCCCAGAAAAAAGTACTGGGCTTGGACATCTCTTGTTGCAAAAATCAGCATGAGGGTTCTCAGGACCGGGGTGGCAGTTTTTGTTGATGTTTGGACACCAGGAACCATTTTGAATCAAGATGGTGGACTGAAATGTAACTTTGGTGTGATGTCACCCATTTTTTGCATGGAGGTAGAGCATTTTCATCAATATTTTGGGGGCAGGTCAGGTGCTCCCCAGGTCATGTCGGAGCACTAGGGTGGTGTGTGCACACAACCCCAAAACTCACAATTATACTATGGATTTAAAATTCACATTTTTGTTCCTTTTTGTTGTAGTAGTGTCAAAGGATACTCTGAATACAGAATAGGTTTATTCTCAGGGTTATACCCTCAGGGTGTGTGTTTTTTAGCCGGAACTCGTTAGAACCCTGTTCTGGCACTTCTCAGGTAGGCGCCACTGCCATTATAAGAGAACAAGGGTGAGCTCCAGCACCTTTTTTCCCTAGAAAAATAACACTGTAATACCTCAATAAAATTGCATTATCATTTTGCTATCTCATCTTACGCCACTTGCTTTCCTTTGCCTGATATGCAAACACAATGGAGTTTATACAAGATGGTCAATCAGGGCTAAATAATAACGAATAGTAAGAATGCGAAAATACAGAATGGTTATTTGTGAACCATTTCCCCTTGGCTGAGGAAATCAGCCCTTCACAGTGACCATAGCTGCAGGGTGTACTGAAATCTTCCTCCATATATTTCTAATATATTAGAGTTACAGATAGGTAGCCGTGTTGGTCTGCCATAGTCAAAACAAAATAAAAAAATTCCTTCCACTAGCACATTAAAGACCAACTTAGTTAGTTCTTGGTATGAGCTTTCGTGTGCATGCACACTTCTTCAGATATCTGGTATCTGAAGAAGTGTGCATGCACACGAAAGCTCATACCAAGAACTAACTTAGTTGGTCTTTAAGGTGCTACTGGAAGGAATTTTTTTATTTTGTTTTAATATATTAGAAATACTGAGCTGGATGCAGAGTTAGTAATGCATAGAGAACCCCAATTAAAATCACTGGGATTTGCTTTCAATGGGCCTACTCTATGCATGATTAACTCTGCATCCAGCCCACTGTACACTCAGTGTAACATTCCTATTAGATTTTTTAAAAAGATAACATATAATAGCTTTCTGTTTTATATCAAAAAGACTGCTGCAGAAAACCATTTTTCCTAGTTGTACCAGGTGCTGGATCAGGTTATCTTTCCATTTCTCTTGTTAAGCAAAACATTGATCCAACTATATTCGGAGCTATAGAGCTGTTCCCAGCTCTGCCCAAAGGCTAAAGAAAGGTGAATTCTCCTCTTCCCATAAGTCTGTCTTACCTGTCCTCTAGGCTGCATAATTGTGTATCCTGCCTTGAGCGGAAGTTGCCCTGACTTTTAAGGCAACACCATAAATATAACATCATTGACCTGCAAAGGTAAACAGTGAAGGAATGTGATTTTTCAGTCTTGCTGATATTCTGGTGTGCAGTATGCAGCAATCCTAATTGTACCTTACGTGCATACAGGCATTGATTTCTTGAGTCTTAGAAATGGCAACCACTCTGAATTTACTGAAGAAGCCTCTGTAGACTTTTCTTTTCTAAAGAAGCAGTTTTGTAATGGGCTTATCCAGTACTCCCACTCAAAACGTGCGCTCGTAAAAAGCAGGCAAAACAGCTGAAAAAACACTTTTGAGCTATTGCTTATTCTGGGGGCATATTCATGTTATATGAATAGTACTATACATTTTGGCAGGGTTGGCGGGTGGCGCTGTGGTCTAAACCACAGAGCCTAGAGCTTGCCAATCGGAAGGTCAGCGGTTTGAATCCCTGCGACGGGTTGAGCTCCCATTGTTCCATCCCAGCTCCTGCCCACCTAGCAGTTCAAAAGCACGTCAAAGTGCAAGTAGATAAATAGGTACCTCTCCTGCGGAAAGGTAAATGGTGTTTCCATGCACTGCTCTGATTCACCAGAAGTGGCTTAGTCATGCTGGCCACATGACCCGGAAGCTGTATGCTGGCTCCCTCGGCCCATAGAGCGAGATGAGCGCCACAACCCCAGAGTAGGTCACGACTGGACCTAATGGTCAGGGGTACCTTTACCTATACATTTTGGTGATTGTCCCAAGTTTCCCCCCTCCCAGCCTATTCTACTATCCACTGTTTCTTGATTGAGCAAATATTTGACTATTTTATGTTGTTTTGCTCTTGCTGGTTCTGCTATTTTTGCACTGTTTTCCCAGCCAAACTGACGATCGGTGGAAGGCGGGCAATAGAGAATGTACAGAGAGCGATACACAAACTTTGCAACTTGTTACGGCTTTCATGGATCTCTAGACACAGCACAGGAGAGAAGGGGCAGCTGAATGCAAGTGTTTTCCTGCAATAGCATAGGATCTTAGGGAGCTGCCCTACACTGAGTCAGATACACTGGTCCATCTAGATCAGCACTGCTTACTCTAACTGGTAGTATCTCTCCAAGGTTTCAAACAGGGCTGGCCTACCTGGAGCTATTGGGAACGGAACCTGGGACCTTCTGCACGGAAAACAGATGCTCTAACACTGAGCTACAGCTTTTCACACATAGCCAATCCTTATGCTGAATTTGTTGCAACAGCTAATCTGCATGCAGAATAGCCTCCCACTGAACGCGTAGCTGCAGACCACATGATTCAGGTTTTGCATGTTACATTATTCCCAGAGCCACTTTAGTATTTTTGCATAACAACAAGGAGCATCTTTGAAATTTTAGGGGGGGGGGGAAATACAGTGGTACCTCAGGTTAAGTACTTAATTCTTTCCAGAGGACCGTACTTAACTTGAAACTGTTCTTAACCTGAAGTACCACTTTAGGTAATGGGTCCTCCTGCTGCTGCTGTGCCGCTGCTGCACGATTTCTGTTCTCATCCTGAAGCAAAGTTCTTAACCTGAAGCACTATTTCTGGGTTCGCAGAGTCTGTAACCTGAAGCGTATGTAACCTGAAGCGTATGTAACCCGAGGTACCACTGTACACACATACAGGTTTACCTCCTAAAACCCCAAGCAAAAAACTGCTCATGGAATGCATTCTTCCCAACTCTCCATCTCCACTGGAGCCACCCGCCTCATCTGAAAAGCCTGAAGGAGGTGCTTGGGAATGGCATTGGATACAATGCTGGGGGCTGTGGACAGAAGGGGGAGGTGGCTTCCCATTGCGTGAGCAGAAGGCCTTTAGATCCAAGCCCATTGCTGGTGTGGATGTGTCCAGACCATGTATCTGATGAGCATTTAACAATACATTTGTCTGGCAAAGGAGAAATCTAGTCCTGTGAAGGCTAGTTGTACGAAAGTCATTGTAGACTTATGGCAAAAAAATAATAATGGAACAGGCGGCCACTTTTTTATTGCCACATTTTGCACCCCTCTCTTTCTTCAGAGAGCCAAGGGCAGCATACATTGGAGTTATCCTATTTTGTCTTCAAATGACCTTGTCTGGGGGTTGGGGGGAGAGATGGCAGCAAGCCCCAAGGTCCTTGAATGTGCTCTCAACACAATTCTTCCTGATCCAATACTCTATCTGCTATATCACATTCCTTCCTAAAAAGCAAACAACCAGGAACTTTGAGAAAAGCAGGTTCTGATTAAGGGATTTAACCTAGTTATGAGCTGTATATTACATTATTATTATTTTTCAAATGAGAAGCAAAGATTGCTTATTACAAATCTCTATTCACTTTCAAAAGAGTTTAGTTTTGGCATGGTCTTCAGGTGCTCCAAGCCTGGCGAATCCCATAAAAAGTTTGACTCTTCTGTCTGGTATAAACATTCCTTCATCACCTCCCAAATCCCCAAATCCTTGGCAAGGGCTTTTAATTCCCTTGCACTGACTAATGAGACAGCTTTTTGGACTACAAAGACATAATGACAATTTAAACTGAAAATTGCTTGTCCTTTATAAGGTAGCATTCCCCACCCCCTCTTTATTTTAAAATGGGTTGTATCTAAAGGTTTCTTCGTTTGTATGTGACCTGTGTCTTATGGTAATCATTAGTCACATACAGAAGGACACAGCCTTTGGAGTCAACCTATTAATTTCGTTAGTGACCAATGGAAGGGTTCAAAATAGAGAGCTGGTCTCGAGCAACCCTCCACAATTTGTTACCCTCCAGAAGTTATAGTCTGCAATTGCTATCAACCCTAGCCAGCATGCTAGGGTTGCCATATTTTGTAGAGAGAGAAAAAGAGAGGACACATTCCCTGACATCTAGTTTTAACTATGGTTCGCTATGATGACTCTACCCATGAAAATGAGGACATGTCCTGGAAAAAGAGGTCATATGACAACCCTAATGTTCAGGGATGATGGGCGATGTAGCCCAACAGCATATGGAGGGCTGAAGTCTACCCCACCAACCCTTCAACACAATCCAGACCTGCCTTGCTCTATAAAGCCCTGGCCCCAAACCCAGCTCCTCAGTCCGGGCAACTTTTTTTGGGGAACAGCTGCCTTGGCTAACCATGTTTCCAGTCTACTTGGGACCCTGACCTCCAGCTGATCTTGGAACTGTGTCATGGCCTCTGATCATCCAGATACTACCTTGCTGCTTCTCTCTGAACCTGACCATTGCTTGGAGTGAAAAGGCAGGAGTCTGTTTGGGTGGATTCAGTTCAGCTTAAAAAACGTGTTTGGAAACAAGGGACTCCTAGAAAAATATGTAGATGCAGAAAATCAAATTTCTTCATAAGCCAATCACCACCCAGAGCACCCTAGATACAGGGTGAATGGCCATCTGGAAGCACCTATCATGTCCCAGCACTCTAGGGAATATGAAGTGTTTGTGGCTGGTAGTGTATAAACTTCTGCAAAGCCTATTTCTAACAGGCTTTGAAGGGGATGTCTGCTAACAATAACCATAGAACTAGCAGGTTGCCTATGCTGAAACACTAGGAATGGGAAGTGGTTAAATACCCAGTGCAGATAATGGAAAGGAAATGAGACCACTGTAATGTCTTTGCTTTGATGCTAGCACAGTGTTATTAAATGTTTGATTTTTAGAAGTATTGGGCATGTAGAATATATTGACTAAGGGACTGAGAAAAAGAGATTACCTCACCACCCAGCTAATTGTCTGGTTTTACTGTTAATGAAAACTACTGAAGCCAACTGTCCCATCGACAGGCATCAGAGCTGCAAAGTGGGGAATTAGCCCAAGTGCATTCTGTGAATGTGTGTCTTACAAAAAGGAGAGAGAGAGAGAGAGAGAGAGAGAGAGAGAGAGAGAGAGAGAGATGCAGCAACACACATTTCAAATTTTTAGCAAGTCCATTTGATGTTATTGAGGTTCAGCACTGAGAATATTGGAACAAAACTGTGGTTTTTCGCAGCAATGCTGTGAAGATTTGTGACTGGTTTTAGAGCCCATCTTCTTGGCTACTTGTCAAAGGTGCTAAATCAATTCCACAGCATCTCTCTTCCCCCACCCAAGTTTTCCCCCCAATCATTCTCTGCTATATGTAATTATATGTGATTTCCCCTCATAAATAACTTAAAATATATGTCCACCAGTGGATGTGAATAGACTCTTTTCTAACAGCAATATACATAGTATCCTAGAAGAGTGGTCACAGGCTACTTCTAAAGACAAGCTGATATGTTGACCCAGGACATTCAGACTTTAGTGGCAATGTACAACAATGTAATAGAATCGCAGCTTAAAACTGTAATGGGTCACCACATACAAAACAAATGAAGTATAACTGTAGTGAAGCTGGAATGTGGACCAATCACGGCCAATAATAATGGTCCCAATTAAGGTGTAGTTGTGAGCAACCAGTCACCTACAACCTGTAACTTCAGATGTGGCTCCCTGTTAAAGGACACATGTAGCCCCTTGAACAGGAGCATAATAATTGTGATCAGGATATCCATTCTCATGTGCCTCTACATCAGTAATGCATGCTGTTCACCTCTCGTGTTGGAGTGCAATGCTTATTTGCAATAGGGTAGGGGGAGGAACTGACTCATCTATTTCTACAAAGAAGGAGGCTTCCTAATGTGAATCCCCAGAACTAGGAGACCACCAGGGCACAACGCAGCAAGCCTGGCTGCTTGTTGCAGCACCATGGAAAGCTCCAGGTGAGCAACTTGCTTTGACTATGGGCTTATCCACCGCTTGTGCTGCAACTGCCCCCCAGGAAAATCTGCTCTTTACCACTGAATCAGAGCAAATGTCAATTAGGTTTTCCATGGATCGACATTTGCTCTGATTCAGCACTGAAGAGTGTGTTTTCCCAGGGAAAGCAGCAGGGCAAATGGAAAAAAACATGTGGACCCACTCATGTCTAGAAAGCACAGGAAGAGCAGAAAACGACTCACACCCATGCTTTCTAGGTGTGAGAGAAGCAAAGCATAGATGAGCCCTCAGTCTGGGACTTGACTGAAGCCTTTCAGCTTCCCAAGTCCAGATAGCCCCTTTCAGGCTGCACCATTTTTTTGAGGCCAGGCTTGGAGCCTAATTCTCCTCCAAGGATTCCCACCAGGCTTCTTCCTTGTATTGTACCTTACCTTTCTCGCCCTGATCTGGCCACAGTGATCCATGCAACTGTCACCTCCAGGCTTGATTATTGTAACTGCCCTGGCTGCCCTTGAAGCTGACCCAGAAACTCCAGCGGGTGCAGAATGCCGAGGTGAGGCTCCTTACGGGGTCCTTGCCGCGGGATCACATTCATCCAGTGCTTTACCAACTACACTGGCTCCCGGTGAAGTACAGGGTCAGGTTTAAGGTGCTGGTTTTGACCTTCAAAGCTCTATGCAGCCTAGGATCCTTGTACCTCTCCTGGTATGCCCCGCAGAGGAACTCAAGGTCCCCAAATAACATTTTGGAGGTCCCGAGCCTCAAGGAGGTTAGATTGGTTTCAACTAGGACCAGGGCCTTTTCAGCACTGGCCCCCGACTTGGTGGAACGCTCTGCCACAAGAGTCTAGGGCCCTGCGGGACTTGACATCTTTCCGCAGGGCCTGCAAGACAGAGCTGTTCCGCCTGGCCTTTGGTTTGGACTCTGTCTGACCATTATGTTTCCCTCCCCTTATGGTCTTGATTTATCGGCTACTTTAAAATGAGGCTGCATTTTAAATTGCATTTTAACCTGTATTTTAAATTGGTTCTCCCCTCTCTTTCCCCCCTATTATGTATTTATTGTGATTTTCTTGGTGTTAGCCGCCCTGAGCCTGGCTCTGGCTGGGGAGGGCGGGGTATAAATAAAATTTATTATTATTAGTAGTGGTAGTAGTATTAGTAGTATACCGACACAGACCATAAGAAGCTGCCATAAGCTAAGTCAGACCCTTTGATCATCCAGCTGATGTCTGCATTGACTGGCAGCAGCTTTCAAGGGCTTTAGAGAAGCGTTGTAGTCTCATTGCTGAGCAACAACATGCAGAGCTCAATGGAGTGGGAGACCAGCCAACCAGCAGAGTCTCTGAGATGTACTTACCTGGAGGTAGAGTCAGTATCCAAAGTCAGGTCCAGTCCTGGAGTTGGACAAACCGCAACCCACATGGTCAGACAGTCCAGGGGTCAGGGAATCCGATAATCATGGGGTCAAGGATCAAGACAAGCAGCAAGGTAGGGCCAGGAACTACAGGCATTGTTACCAGTATCTGACTGCTTCTGGAAGCTCTGCTTAAGAAAGCTGAAGCCAGCTGGTTCTCATCAGTGCCTTCTCTTTTGTGTCCTTGAAGGCTGATCAGCTGCAGGTGGAGTCACTCCACCATCTCCACCTTCAGGCTGCTGTTTAGCAGGTGAAGTTGACTCCTGGGCCCATGATAAGGGATATTTCCATTCCAACTGGATATGCTAGGGTTTGAACCTGGAACCTTCTGCATGCAAAGCATATGTTCCACCACTAAGCTATGACCCTTCCTAAGAAAAATGTGGGTCCCTGGAGCAGAAGTGGTGTTGGTTCCACAATGCTTTGGGGGTACGGACTACAGAAGTTCTGATTTGAGGCCATCTGATTCATGGGCTCAAAATCTGACCTGGCCAGGATGCTGGAGCTCAGGCTGGTTTCTTCCTCTGGTGCTGCTGGCCTGATGGAACTGGCCAGCCCCAATCTCTGTCTGACTCAAAAGCCCAGGTTCAAGGGAGGGGTTTATGGCAATGCCCCCCCCCCGCGTTCTAACAATGTGAGAAGGTCCTCTGGTTTCAATCATGTGCAAACGAAAGATAATACCTTCCCCAAATACCTTCTCCCTTGCTTCAGATAAATGAAACAGAAAAAGTTACAGGGTGAAAGACAGTTCAGCACAAAGAGTGGGAGAAATATGCAGACAAGCTCAGGGAAATGAGGGGGAAATTGTAAACTATTTGTGTTAGAAATATGGAGCTGCAAACATTCGATCATTTTAATCTCCTCACTCAGTTGTGATAAGAGAAAAATATTCAGGCAGCTCCTTTGACGCAGGAGCGTAATCTTTCTTCTTGCATGCAAGTGTCATCTTCTTCATTTTATTTTTATCCTTCCTATTTCCTCAAAAAAGAAAGAGAAATTACCTTTCCTCTTCGCTGTGCTCCTATCGACCTCCCCTAAAGGTCCTCTTTTTTAAAATAAAATAAAATCGGTGTGTACTTTAAAGAACTCTGGTAATTTACAGAAGGTTTGGCTGCTGATAAACTACCACTATAAGATGCTGCAAAAGAGATCAGCTTTGTTGATAAAAGTCTTGAGAGGCCTCTTCTACCTGCTTCTGAAGTCCTCTGGAGAAGAGAAATCATTTCCCTGGTGCTATTTCACTGAGGCTGCATAAGCACCATGCGTCAAAAGCACATTTAAAACACATTTTCTTTCCAAAAAGATTCCTAGACACTATAGTTTGCTAAATCTGTGAGGGGTAAACTACAATTCCTATGATTTTCTTTTGCGGGGAGGGACAGATCTGCTTTAAATGTATAGTGTGTATGCAACCTGAGATAGGGCACACCTCCATTACCATCGGCTTTTGATACAGTAGGAGTGCCTGGTGATTCCCAAATCGCCATTGCTCCTTTGCCCCTTCCAGCTTTCTAAGCCCTCTTGCTACTGCACTTTATGAGCCATACACTGAGGTGATTTACGAGTGCAGTTGTTCTACACAACTCCCTGTCACAATTCCCTGAACCTGACAAGCCTCCTTGTTTTAAACCTCCTTTGCTGGAATAGATGAGCCCACATAATGAAACCGCATTTGCTGGAATAGCAGACACCATTTCATGATGTTCCGCCAGCCATACACTAAACCACCACTTCTCTTCCTCAACAAGGAAGGATGGTGCTGGCCACTAACTTGCATGGCTGCAAAAGAGAACTCGACCAAACCTCTCCATTCTTCAGGAAATCAGCCCTGAGTGGTCACTGGAAGGACAGATTGTGAAGCTGAGGCTCCAATACTTTGGCCACCTCATGATAAGACTCCCTGGAAAAGACCCTGATGTTGGGAAAGATGGAGGGCACAAGGAGAAGGGGACGACAGAGGATGAGATGGTTGGACAGTGTTCTCGAAGCTACAAACATGAGTTTGACCAAACTGCGGAAGGCAGTGGAAGACAGGAGTGCCTGGCGTGCTCTGGTCCATGGGGTCACGAAGAGTTGGACACGACTAAACAACAGCAAAGGGTATCAAAGGCTCCGAGCCGCAATGGCGATGTTTTACTGCCATTTTGGGTTAGCTTCATCTGCAAGGACTCACTCAGCCATGTTATTTTTTACCTGCAATACGAATCTGTTCAGGTGTGGAGAATATAAAAGCAGACTGATTATAATAATACTGTAGGAGGAATGGGACAAAGGAAGTTTTGTTGTTGTCAAAATTCATTTTCAGGAACTCATGAGGAAGGATTTGATTTGCCATCAACTTTTTGAAGATTACATATCGCTCAATGTACTTTGTTAACACGCCTCCCCCCCCCCAAGCCCCACACACATTCTGGGTCGTAAGTATCATTAATCAGTTTTGTACAGCTTGCATTAAATCATTTTCAGGGAGTAATTGCTGAAGTTGATTTATGATTCTAATGCCAAAGCTGGCAGTTCAGAGGCTCAGCTTGGCAGAAAGATTAAATGAAAGAAAGAAGGGAAAGAAGGGAAGGAAGGAAGCAAGGAAGTCTGTTTTCCCCTCCTCCATAGCGTGAAGCCAAGCAAGGGGAGCGGAGCACAATGGCATCCTATTTACATCAGGCATGGAGATTTACAGACTGGGGACTGTCACAGGTGAAAAGAAGTTAGCTAATGAAATCTGAACTTGTGCCACAGAGACGTGGTATTGCTTGCCTCCAGTCTTCTTTCTTCCTGTGAATAATTCATTGAGGAACAACTTGTCACCTCTGAAAGTCAAAGGTAAATTTCCTGTAGATTTCTCTCTCTGTGTTATGTGTGTGCTTGTTTGCTTAATTGCTTCTTAAATATAAAAACGAAGCATGCACGCCAACTTCTAGGACCTGAGGCAGTTTCTCCCTCTCCCCCCATATATTTTTAGGGGTCTGGACCCACTCAATGATCAGAGGGTGTTCAGCTCTGACCCCTGGCTCCCTGAGACATCACAAATGTGACCTCTGGGCATTGTGTTGGGCCCCCTCAATCAGCTTGCGAAGATGGCGTCTCTGGAACGAAGCAATACAAACACACAAGTGCGTGTACACACACACACACACACAGAGAGATAACAACCACCCACCCACCACTCACTGACTATTTCATTCCCAAAGAAGGGGACCATAAAATAAAAAAAGGAATTAATTAAAAATATATTGGGGGGGGAGAACAAAGTTCAGAATCAAAAATTACAGAATCCATAAAAACAAATTCAGTCAATAATATTAACAGCTCTGTCATAAAGCAGACAAAACAAAAAATGTCAAAGCATTATTTTCAGGTGACTGGACCCAAGATTTGTAAAAGGGCAACTTTCTTTACAATACTTCTCAGCACCATAAATCATTTGCCCTAAAAGTGTCAGAAGCAAAGGTGAGGCAAAATTCAAGCCACCAGGTTCACATCCAAATTATTATTATTATTATTTACATACCGTCCTATCTCTGGAGGTCTTAGGGCGGTTCACAGAAAAGACAGGGCGGCATCACAGGACACTAGGTTTGTGGGATAAAGAGCAGAAGCCATTACTGTTAAGGATATTAAATGTTTAATTTTCCCGAATGTGGAATATTTATTTGTGTAGCTGTATGTATTTCAAAAGGGGGAGGGGTTTCTTTAATGAACACATCTTGTGTGAGTGTGAGGTATTTTTTGACAGTTAGTGAGTTTGTCTGTCCAGCTGTTACTGCATCTCCGTGGTGTGTCTGTGAGGAGAATACAGGACACCGTAAAAGACAGTTGTATCTCTGGAATAAGTCAGACAGAGGGTGATCCCTATAATGCAAATAGGGAGAATTCTGTCCAGGAGATTTCTTTATAAAGAATAAAGAAACAACCCTTTGCTGAGGTAAAGAGTGAAGTGGAAACTAAGGGAGATTGGACCCATGCTCGTATGAACATGAGCATGTAAACATGTTCTTCATTTTGATATTTATTAAAAGAATCTATTCAGTTACCCAGAAGAGTTATTAGCCTTTTTGGCTCTAAGCTACTCTGCTACTTCACATGAATTTTTCAGTTATCAAATCACAATTACCCTGTGTACTCCCAAATTTCCTGAAAGGCATAGTCATTTTGCAGAGACGCTTGAGAAGCTGAATGTAATTCTGAGTCTTTTGAATGCAGTTGAATCTGAAACCCTTTGGAAGGTTCCGGATCTGCTGTTCATGCTTCTGAAGCCGCAGCGGGTGGACAAGGTGGCTAAAATTTCAGGTGCGCTTTGGGGAATGACACTTGACACAAGGTATTATTTGTTTCTTAAAACTGTCTATATAAGTGCAAAGGGAGACCAATTATTATTTTGAGACAACTTTACACAGCACCCGAAGTACAGTCTTCTTCAATGAGCCTTCTGGCTCAGAGATAGTGTTAGAAACTGAGATATGATAGCTAGGAGCTAAAAGGCACCTTAAACCTAGGTTATGGGGGCAACAATGGAATGTCTAGGTTCATTTTTTAAATAACAAGAATATCAAGGTGAAAATGAATTGCAGCTGAATTATTATGCTCATTTTTCACATGGTCTAGTCCTTCCCCTGGCCACTCCCCTAATATTCTCATCTTCAGAGTAGCTGGAAGTGGCATGGCAGAAAAAGGTCCTCCTTTCCCTCCACTCTGCAGTTTTAATCTGAATTCTCAGGCACAGTACTGAGCCCAGAACTCAGAAAGTACTTGTGCTAATGAAATTCCCTGTCACAAAATGCGCCTAGAACAATGGAAGTTTCGAACAATGGTCAAAGATGGGCCAATGTAATATATTAGAGTTTATGTTCTGGTTCTCTCCACACTGTAATATATTAGAGTTTATGTTCTGGTTCTCTCCATGCTGTAATATATTAGAGTTTATGTTCTGGTTCTCTCCATGCTCTTTTCAGGCTAAACACCCACAACTCTTGTCCTAACAAAAAATTGGGATAAACAATAATTTATTATCATTATTAATTACCTGCCCTTCACTCTAAGGTCCCAGGCTTCTTTTTTCACCTGGAAACCATGCTGAGATCTCCCTCTAAAATGTGGCTACTTCCTGTTGAAAAGGACTAGCAAGAAGTTATGGGCACCAGATAGCTTGTGTAAATAAACAAATGTCAGCCCATCCATTGTTGAGATAATGGATCTCTTTTTCCAAATGGCTAATACGCACTGTCCATAACCCACAGCAGAATATCTTTTTGAAGGAACTAAAACATGGGCATTTACCAGTTGCAGATCATCTTGCTCCAAAACTTCATAAGGCAAAAGTTTCCATTCAGTGTTTTAAAACTTATGCCAAAACAGATCCCCCTGCTTGAACAGAAATAACTCCACATCCTTTCACACATTTTCTACACACACCAGCCTTCAAACTCTTATGGACCATGTGTTGTAGCTAAGGTACAGTCCCTTCTAAAATCCCAGCAGCAAATGTGATTTAGAAATTTCCAAACATATGCGGGTGTACAACACAGGCCATTCATCCCAAAGTTCACTAGCTTCACCTGGCTACCCAAAATTAATTCCAGGTTGTTGTTGTTTTTTAGTGGCATTACTATGCTACAAATTAAGCAGTGTGATTCAACGATGCCATATGGCGAATGTTTCTGGGCCAGTGAGCCATGTATCAAAAAGACAGCTCCACTTGAACTATAATGGCACCAGACTGCTGGAGTTCATTTCGGAAGTGTTTTGTGCAGGGATGTTGAAAGGTGCTCAGGGCATCGCTCACTTTAGCAAGGAATCCAAAGGTGCTTCAACCGCCTTATCCTATGCCAGGCACAGGCAAACTCCAGCCCTCCAGATGTTTGGGACCACAATTCCCATCATCCCTAGCTAACAGGACCAGTGGTCAGGGATGATGGGAATTGTAGTCCCAAACATCTGGAGGGCCGGAGTTTGCCTATGCCATGCCAAGCTTGAGTGCAGGGAAAAGAATGCTCTGCATTGTTCCATCCATTTCCAGGTTCTTAGATCATCATCACCATCTTCTAAAAAACTTTGCCCTCCCGTTGGAAACAGTGGGAAGAAAAAGGGAGGGAGAAAATTAGAGGTGACTCTTAACATGTATGCATTTTTAACCCTGCTTGCTGCTGCTCCCCCAACACTCTTTTTTCCATACTGATGTAGGTGCTCCGGTTGAATGATCCTGTGGTGGCAGGGAGAACCTGACATTGGATCTTCTTTTCCAACGTCAGGGAGGGCGACTCGATCTGTCCTATGGGCTCCTGGAATGCCCACCCAAGGACCACAGAACCGCAGCCTTAGGTAGGTGTATCTCATACGGTTTTCCATTATTGCTTTCACCAAACTAAAAACACAGCACAGCAAGACATTAAGCATTCCACAGTGATATGCAAAGTACATTATATCCATGTATTCATAATTTCAGTCATTCATTAACAATGACGGTGTAATCAAGTGACTGTGCCGCCGTTTGGTAACTTCCTAGTGTGCTGTGCCGTAATGATGCTGTTTTCAAACAGAGGTCTCATTTAAAGGTTCCACGCGAATTCTTTTGCTCATTAATAAACAGTTTGCTATTTTTCCATGTTGTTTTATTAAAAACGTGCCTTCTTTAAAAAATACACATATATTTTACTCTTTACAGACTGCAGGTAAAGATGTTTTTGGAGATTATCCTTGTTGTCCCAAATGACACCTGGTGTGTCTTCGGTATCCGGATCACCTTTATAAAATGAAGTGGGGAAGAAAAGGGCCAGAACAGCAATATATTAAGAGAAGAGACACTTAATTTTATAAATATCTTATTTTCTGTACATTATTGCATTGGGAGCCACAACTCTATGTAGCGTCATCATATAGGAAAGAAGTTTAGAAATGGCAAATATATTTATGAATAAATACACTGGTCCGCTGCCTCAACAAGCGCAAAATGTGGTAAACATATAAATTAGGAAACTCTCTTTTGAAACGGTTGTTTAGCAACACCAGTGGGAGGGGTGTGGGAACCAAAGCGAAATAAGTTAAATGGAAATAGTAAATGAGTCACAATCTTAACGATCTCATATATGGCTTTCTTATTCTGGATCTCTCTAAATAAAATGTTAAATTAAAGACATACATTAAATTCTTTAAAAGAAAAAGCTCCAGGGCTGCTCTGCTTCCAAACATTTACACGGCAACTAAAATGCTTTAAAATCGAAGGAGAGGTAAAACTCGGGTACTACACAAAATACACTAGCACGGAGCCCCAAAACAACACACAATCCCTAGCAACAGGAGCACATAGGAAATAAGTTGCAATCTGTTCTTGAGCTGTTGTCAGCAATTCAAGCATTTGTTTCACCTAGTTTTTGCTGCAGTGAGGGAGGAAGATCCTAGTTTTCAAGTCAGACAGGAAAATATCCCATGTTCTTTGTTTTTTAATGCATGTCGTGTGTCTAAGTTAAAAAGCAGATGAACCCTCGTTATATTTTGTGCACAATTAAACGTTTCGTAAACCATCGATCCAAGTTGTGTTCGTTGAAACAATCAAACCAAACCAACTCCGAAACAACAACAAGCCTCTGTTGTCTAGATTGCAATACCCGTTGATGCAGAGTCCCACAACCCGCTTTCAAGCGTTAGTGCCTTAAAAAACGCAGTCACTGGAAAAATACGGAATCTTTATTTGCTTCCTCCGGTCTCTCTTCCAAATGGCCGTAGCAATGAGATGCTGTTGATTCAACCATCAGTAAGGTGCAAACAGGATAGATGTGGGAGTAGCTCGGATGGGGCCATGCCCTGCCCTTAGGAGAGCCGTGGGTATTGCAGGTGTCTGGAACAAAGCCGCTGAAGGACGTGGAGGAAGAGTCAAAGCAGTAGATACTGCAGCAGCAGCAGCGGCAGCAGCAAGAGGAGACGAAAGGAACGCAGGGGCTAATGGCTTAATCATATCTTTCTGGAATGCGAGTTTTGCCTACAGGAAGAAGGGGCGAAAAACATTAAATGGTAATTTCACCAATTTATGAGCCCCACCAAAAATGAGGGGGGAATCCACACAACAATAACAACAACAACAACAACAACAACAACAACAACAACCAGTGCTGTTTTTCAAGAACAGTTAAGTGCCATAACTCAACAAGAAGTTGTTACAGTCAGTCTCTGGGAGACTCAGGCAGCCCTGAACAGGTTTGACAACAGCCACGTTCACCACCTTCGGAGGTGCTAAAAACTATGGCAAGCAGTCTCCCTAGCTGGTTTGGGGGTCGCCCCTGGTTCTGGTGCAGGTCTAATAAATACTCCCTCACCTCCCTCGTTCTCTTAGATTCAGGCAGTTGGCTAGGGCCGCTCGGAAGGGCCCTTGCACAAATGCACACACATGCAATGGCACAGGCCCGGCTGGAAAGCTTAAAGCCTGCCACTGCTACACAGGAGTCAGACTGATAAAAAGGAAATACAAATTGGCCCCGCCCTATAGCTTGACCAATTATGGCTAGGAGTAGCTAGGAGCTACGTGGAGTCCTAGATCTAAAAAAAAGTGTAAACTCGCATACGCAGGCCAGCTTTTGCTTTGATATGAAATGTTTGTGTCGGGCTTCTCAGAAGTATGTAAAGGCAAGAAGCCGGCGGGGAGAGGTGCCCGAGTTGTGCTCTGGCATGCTCCAGCTGAGAAAAGCAATAATAATAATAATAATAATAATAATTATTATTATTATTATTATTATTATTATTATTATTATTATTATTATTTATTAAATTTGTAAATCGCCCTTTATGTGAAGATTTTAGGGCAGTTCACAATATAAAATGGGGGGGGGGGACCAGGACCAAAACAAATAAATGCCACCTATGCCTCCACAGGGAGGACCAGCAGCAATGAAGGCCTTTTATCAGCTTGGGCTAGTTTACCAGTTCTGCCCCTACCTAGGAAAGAAAAGCAGACCTTGCCATGGTTACTTGTTTCTGGCTTACATGCAGACTAGACGCGTGCAATGCACCAAATGTGGAGCGCCCTTTGAAGATGGTTTGTAAGTTCCAGTTCAGCAGCTTGTGACAACCAAGGGGTTCCCTTGCCCTCCTTACAAGCTCAGCTACATTAGTAAGTACGAGAGACAGCAGGGCCTTTTCCATAGTGACCCCATTAGTGCTGAACTCCCTCCTATGGAATGTACATTTGGCCCTTCCTTTTCTTCAGTTACTTTACTGACTTTTCCTGTTTCAATTGCTAATGCTTATACATGCTTTAAACATTACTATTTGTTCAGTGTTTTGTCTTTATTGGGTTTGCATATGTTAATGTTATTTTTAACAGGTTCTTTACATATACATATACATATACATATACATATATATATATATATATATATATATATATATATATATATATTACATTGTGCTGCACTGATTATGTTGTAAGCTGTTTTCTGGAGGATTTTTCCTGGAAAAGTGGGGTATAAATACCTAAGCAAACGAGTAAGTGCTTTAAAATTCCACTCCTCCTCTTTAAATTTTCTGCCCAGGAGGTTAAAAACATCCAAGTGATACCATAACACTGTAAAGCAGACTGCAATTAGCTATTTGCATTAAGGTTAACCTTCTACCGAATGTCAATATCGCTGCGCATTATATGGATTAGCAGAATTGACCCACTAAAATGTTTCTTGCCAAGGTTAATGTGATTATTTTTCTAAAGGGCACTGACAGCCTACCATTACCGGTTTATTTTCTTGGTTTTCGCTTCTATTTGTGGATAGGAGTCAGCAGGTGATTTCCCCCCGACAGTCCCTGATACAGCTAAAATTAGCATGCACAAGTGGTTAATGCACTTTATTAACTGAGAAAGACGTGTATGCAGAGTTGCCTGATAGCACCTCTTGAGGTAGTCAGCTTCATGGACCCTGACTATACTTTCAGAGACAACAGTGATGGTCAAAAGCCCTGAAAACATTGTCAGTGGCGTAGCGTGGGGGGGGGGTGCAAGGGGGGCTGGCTGCACTGGGCGCAACAGCTGGGGGTTAGGGTTAGGGGGCGCAAATCCACAGGTTAGGGGGCGCAAATCCACGGGTTAGGGGGCGCAAATTACTTGCCTTGCCCCGGGTGCTGACAACCCACGCTACGCCACTGAACATTGTACAGGCAACAATGTATGAAGTTGGTCCTGAGAGCTCACTGCCTGCTTACAGATACAAATTAAACACTTAACTGGGTCTTGTGCTCCAGCACGCACCTGCTTCAGCTCCCCTACCGTGAAACTAATAAGTGGATATAGCCTGAAGCATTTTAATTTTATTCTTTATAATTATGCAAGGATATTAGCGTTTGTTTGTTTGTTTGCTTGCTTCTAAAGGTCATTTGGAACGTGCTGCACTTTAAAACTGAGAATATACGTTCCTTAGGCATGGTTGGCTTGCAGCGCACCGTGGATGCACTCCAGGTTCGTTAAAAATAATGGCGGCCGACTTCAGTGGGGAGCCGCTTTTTGTAGGAGGCTCACACCTATCATAAGAGTCAGGGAAATGGCCCAGCTGCTCCAGCATCCTGTTCTCACAGGGGCCTCCCGACCAGGCAAAAGCCAAGCAAACTCTCCCTTCCTGTGCTTTCCAGCAACTGGTATCTAGAAGCATTACTGCATCCGACCCTTAAGGCAGAGCATAGCCATTATGGCTAGCAGCCCTTGAGAGCCTCCTCTAGATATCTTCACTAACACAGAGATGGTCACAGAATCTTCCAACACTGTATCCTGGACATGAGTGCCCACGAAGGAGAAATTATGTGGGGAAGGATTTCTACATTGCAAGATAAGCTCTGTTTTTTTTTGAGGACTTGGAACTGTTCCGTAGCACCACAGTAGTTTTAATAGCTGCCGTAGGAATGGGCAAGAGGAAGGTGAGAAACAATCAAGAGAAATGCAGTGGAGTCTGTTCCGCCCTCTAGGGTTCAATTTAAGCACTGCCTGCTGTTGCCTTCAGTTGGAACCATGAGAAGAACGGGACATTGCAAAAAGGCTTGCTTAAAGGCAGAAATGTATTCCCCTAACGTGCACTGCTTCGGCCTTTAAAAGAGATGGAGTGCATTTCTAAAAAGAAAAATAAGACACACTACTCGTTCCATTTCAGATGGTTTATTCCTCCCCTCCAGCAGCAGCAGCTAACTTCCTTTGTGTGTGGACCACATTTGACATACACCTAAACTTGAATGCAGTTGGAATCCCCCAGTTACGGAAAAATATAATGCTACGCTCAGGCAACACTTACTGCTAGAATACTTGGACTACGTTGTAGTTTGTTATAAGGGCTATATTTCGGTTTTGTAGGCTTCCCTGCAACTCTGTCCTTGTGTCTTCTGCTGGAAATGTGCTGGAAATGTAAAACAAAACAAAAAATGTTCAGTTTAAAAGTCATTAACTAATACCGGATGATATCTAATGTTAGCCATAATTGGAGTAAACTCAAAGGAATCAGGGGACTTCAGTTACACGAGTCCAATGATTTCAGTTGGGTTTGACTAACGCTGTATATCACCTGCTGTAGTTATTGTGCAAATCTGTGAACTTACTCCAAGAAAATAAACTGCATAGAGCTCCAGCAGAAGATTTAGATTTCAGTAGTAAAACCCCTGTAAAACCATGCAACCGGAACATTTAGATATTATGATTGTACAAATCAGGTACATTAAAAAAAACTCCCAGACTTATTACTTAAGATCTGTGTATACTCAGATTTTCATTAGGAGACAATAAAATCAAAGCGATAGATTGTGCATCAAGAGAGCAAGAGGAGAAGATGCTGGATGACAGCACTGGTCTTACCATGTGAAATTGCCAGCAGCAGATGGATGGTGATGATCCAGGAAAGAAGGGAATTCTCATCCCTATATATTTAAGCACTGGGAGGCTGCAGCCAGTATCATGCCAGCACACAGTGGACGACTGTAATCATCCTGGCCTGTACACAAGCTGTTCTCATCAGCAGAGGAAGTGGCTCTCAGCCATTAGCAAATCCTGCCTAAATATTTTCAGACTTGTTCTTCAGCACCTATGAGGTTTATATATCTGCCAATTTAAAAGCAAAACCTGAGATTCAGGATCTGGTACCATATTTTTGCACAAGGCAGGTGGATTCCTTTGCCAACATCTGGAAAGTGGAATTTGGTCTGCCAAATTAAAATTAGCCACTTAATCCGACGAGCGTGTGATACGAAACAAAGGACTCCCGTGATCTATGAATGTGGCATGCGCTATGCAAGCCCAGTGATTCCTGATGCTGTCACCATACCTGCTTAAGTTGGATTTCTGAGTTGACATGGACGTCACAGATCTCACAATGAAATGTTTTGTTCTGCAGTCCTGAGCCCATAGTGACATTCTGAGCCTTCAGCCTGGATCCTGGTCTAGGGTAAGACTTGATTGGACCAGCACCATTCCGAGCCTCAACCATTGTCTTGTGCTTGGAACCTGATGATGCAAAAATCATCAGAGATTGTTTCTCCCTTAAATGACCAACTAAACATTTTCAGCCATAATACCATAATACCATTTCCATCACTTTCCATATTTACACATAGGGTAAAAATGAAGGAAGGGCTTTGCTTTTTTTGTTACCTGCCTGTCAGGGAACTGACATCTAAAGCGCCGCAGGTGCAAAGGCTCCCTGAGGTTGAGAGAGCAGTAGCAGCGGAAGAGGGAACCAGTAGAGGGCGAGCAAGAACTCCAAGGGAAAGTGAGTCGGAGGGATGGCTCAGAGACGCTTCAAGCGAAACCAGTGGGGAGGTCTCAGGACCTCCTATAGGGACACCCACACCTCGACGGAAACTGTCACGCCGAGAGGCCAGACGACGTGTTTCCGTTAAGGAGCTTTTATGTTGGAAACGTTTCCGAAAGCAGCCACTTTCGGATTCTACTAGTGATTGACGCAGCCATGCTGGAGGGGCTCCGTCACAGGCAGAGGTTTGAAAACCTGATCAAACTCTGAGGGACTTGCATTTTACGCACAAGCAGCTCATCGTCCCATCACAGCAATCCGAAAGTCACCGAAAGCCAGCTTGTGCAGAGAGAAGCATCATGAGCAACCCAGCCGGAACCGGGGGTGCAGGAGCAGCTGGAGGGGGTCCAAGCCTGGAAGAAAGGTACAGAGCGTTGGAGATCCAGTTGGCGCTGCAAACGGCGAGGCTTGAGGAGAGGAGGGCTCAGGATGCAGAAAAGGGAAAGGAGAAAACCACCCCGCTCGCCAGAAAGGTACCAGGATTGGTGCAGAAATTCGGGGGGGATCCCAGGAACTATCATGCCTTTAGAACAGAGATGCAATACGCTCTAAACTTGCAGTTTGATGACTTCCCCGACGAGGAATCGCGAGTGGCGTATGTGATTGGCCATCTCGAATCCGGGGCGAAAGATTGGGTTAGACCCCTGATGGCAGCGAATAATGAGATCTTAAAGGACACGAGGAAGTTTTTTCGTGCCATGGACCTGATGTTTTCCAGCGATATTGAGCAGGGGGTGGTGCGAAGGCAGTTAATGGCTTGCCAGCAAGGAAGCAGATCTGTCCGTGAGTACTGGACTGAATTTACTATGCTGATTCATAAATTGGGGTGGGACCTATCGGCGGAGCCCATCCAAATGCTTTTCGAAGAGGGGCTTTCTTCAACCGTCAAAGATGAGCTTTCCCGGGGGCCCAGGGCGGAGTCTATGGACCAATTAACCAAATCTGCGCTGGCCATAGGAGCGCGCCAGGAGGCGAGGGCTTTGGAAAGGCGGGAAGGGAAAGGAGACCGTTGGAGGGAGTTCCGCATTCCAGACATTCCAGAGCCATCTTTCCCGCCGGCAGAGCCGATGGAAGTTGGAACAGCGCGGGCGCGCGCAGTTTCAAATCCCAGTGAAGGGCGGAAGAAGGAGGGAAAGAGCGCCAAGAGATGTTATCTCTGCCAACAGCCAGGGCACTTTGCCAGAGTCTGCCCACAAAGAAAGGAATGGCAAGGGATGGCAGGAGCTGTTGGGGGAAAGGAAGAGGAAAGCAAGGAGCAAGTAAAAGCCAACGCCTGGCTGCCACCGTCGGGGCACAGCAGCCAGGCCAAAGAGCAATGAAAGTGCCCATGCCAGAACCTCCCAGACCTGCTTTAGTGATAGAGGTGTTACTAGAACTGCCAAACGGACACCCACTAAAGGTCAAGGCGCTTTTGGATTCAGGCAGCTCCTGTAATTTCATGAGTAAGGAGTTTGCAGCTGAGCACCAGATACAGACCATCCCTTTAAGTAACCCCTTGCAGGTGACTACGATTGACGGCAGAGAGCTGTTGGGGGGAGAAGTTAGCCAACAGACTGTCCCGATGATAATGAGAGTGGCAGGCACACCGAACAGATAGCGTTTAATGTGGCCATCCTGGGAGGAGCGCCCATCATTTTGGGGATGAGCTGGCTGGCGCTACACGATCCGCTAGTGGGCTGGCATCAGAGGGTGGTCTCCTTTGGGTCAGCGCATTGCCTAGAACACTGCAAGGAGGGGAAGGTCTCGGGAGGAGACAGAGTCACCCTAGCGGGGATGGAAGTGATGGGCAAAGGGAAGGTGCCCCCGCAATACGCAGATCTGAGCAACGTATTCAGCGAAAGGGAAGCAGACAAACTGCCACCGCATAGACCCTTTGACTGTCAAATCAACCTACTCCCAGGGGCCCAACTCCCAGTAGGCAAGCTGTACGCCATGTCAGACAGGGAGATGCAGGAGCTGAGGGAGTTCATTGACAAAAACTTGAAGCGAGGTTTCATCAGAGAGTCCCGAGCGGTGGGGGGCAGCCCAGTGTTTTTTGTGGACAAAAAGAACACAGACAAACCGAGACTGGTGTGTGACTTTAGGGCCCTCAATGCAGTGTCGGAGCCCCTGGCTTTCCCTATGCCCCGAATTGACGACATTTTGACCAGAGTAAGGAAGGGAAAGATTTTTACAAAACTGGACCTGCGGGGGGCGTACAATCTGATACGCATAAGGAAGGGAGATGAATGGAAGACCACCATGTTTACCCCTTTGGGAGCCTTTGAATACCTCGTTATGCCCTTCGGTCTACAAGGGGGCTCCGCCTGTTTTCAAGCTTTTATAAACCACGTTCTGGGACCTTTGCTCTACAAGAACTGTGTGGCCTTTTTAGACGACGTGTTGGTGTATTCGGAAGATGAGGAACAGCATGTGAGGGACGTTCGAGAAGTGTTGGGCAGGCTGCAAGCCAACCAGCTGTGGGTGAAACTGGAGAAGTGCCAGTTTCATACCAAGGAGGTGGAATTCCTGGGGTACCGCTTGTCAGACAAGGGATTGGCCATGGATCCAGGCAAGGTTCAAGCGGTACTGGAATGGAAGACACCGAAGACCAAGAAGGACGTGCAAAGATTCTTGGGGTTTGGGAACTTTTATCGGAAGTTCATCAAGAACTTTGCCCACTTGACGGCGCCCATCACCGACTGCCTCAGCAGCAAGAAGAAATTTGTTTGGACGGTGGAGGCGGATCGAGCCTTTGAAGAACTGAAAAGGGCTTTCGCCTCGGAAGAACAACTTCTGCATGTGGATTTACAAAAACCCATGAGAGTGGAAACAGATGCATCCGACCGGGCTATAGGGGCGGTCCTTCTTCAACCGGGGAGGAGTGCGTCGGAGTGGAGACCGTGTGCATTCTTCTCGCGGAAACTGAATAAGTCCGAGAGGAATTACACGGTGTATGACAGGGAACTACTTGCCATTCACGAAGCATTCCGGAGGTGGAGACATTTATTAATTGGGGCACAACACAAGGTGCAAGTGTGCACCGACCACAAAAATTTAGAGTATTGGAGAACAGCTCGAGTGCTCAACCAACGACAAGTGAGATGGGCACAGGAATTCTCCAAATTTAACTTTGAGATTTGTTATGTGCCAGGCCCAGAAAACGTCAGGGCGGATGCGCTCTCACGCAAACCAGAATATTGGGAAGGGGAGGAGGTGATCGAAGAGAGACATGTCATCCCGGAGGACCGCTGGGTGTGTGGGGCGGCGCTGGTGGGGCAACGGGAACTGGTGGAGGAAACGGAAAATGATGAATATGCCCAGGATAAGCTCAGAGGTCTCAGGGGGGAGGGCGAGAGCCCCGGAGGTTTTGAGGAAAGAAATGGGGCATTGTATTACAAAGGGGCACTGTATATACCCGAAGGTGAATTGAGGGGGAGAGTACTCAAGCAGTTGCATGATAGCCCCACGGCGGGACATTTTGGGCAACACAAAACCATGTGGTTGGTTACCAGGGAATTTTGGTGGCCTAAGGTGAGGGAAGATGTAAGGGAGTATGTAAGAGGGTGTGACCAATGTCAGCGAGCCAAAGGGGAAAGAAGGGCGCCGGCAGGGTTATTAGAACCTTTACCCACACCAGAACGGCCTTGGGAAGCGATATCAATAGATTTTATGACGGATCTGCCAAGGTCCAAGGGGAAAACAGCCATCATGGTAGTAGTAGACCTGTTAACTAAGATGTGCCATTTTGTAGCATGCTCACATGCAGTCACAGCGGAAGAAACGGCGAAGTTGTTTGTGGAACATATCTTTAGGTTGCACGGGGCTCCCTCGAGGGTGATCTCAGATCGAGGCAAACAATTTACTTCCAGGTTCTGGAGGAAGCTCATGAGCTTGCTACACGTGGAAGTTAATTTTTCAACTGCCCGGCACCCTGAAACCAACGGGCAGGCGGAAAGGGCAAATGGCATTCTTCAACAATATCTTAGGTGTTATGTCAATGACAGAGAGAACGATTGGGTCGAAAAGTTGGCGTTGGCAGAATTTGCCTACAATAATGCGGAGAATGTGTCCACAGGGATGAGTCCCTTTTTGGCTAATTACGGGTGTCACCCCAGGGCATTTCCAGGGGAAGGAGGGGAGAGATGGAGTGTTCCAGCGGCTGAACATTTTGTAGAAGAGATGGAAGCCATCCATCAGCAGCTCCAGCTCAACTTAGAAAGGGCCAAGGCACAATATAAGAAGCAGGCAGACAAGAACAGAAGGGAAGGTGAAACCATAAGGGTGGGGGATCAAGTGTGGTTGTCAACCCAAGGGTTGCCGTTCAAAGGGGGTTGTAAGAAACTGAGGCCCAGAAGATTGGGACCCTTTGAGGTGATTCAGCAGGTCAACCCGGTAGCTTTCAAACTCCGATTACCCAACCACATGAAATTGCACCCAGTGTTCCACAGGTCGTTACTGTCACCATACAGGGGGGGACGTGAAGGGGAGCACGTCAGGGGACCAGCCTTGGAAGAGAGGGAACGCCGCAACCATGTAGCGGAAATCCTCGATTCCAGGTGGAAGGGTAATCAGGTGGAGTATTTGGTGGCGTGGGAAGGGGAACCGGAGTCAGAAAACACCTGGGTAAGTGCAGAGGAAGTCAATGACGAGGTTTTAACAGAAACGTTCCACCAAAGGTTCCCGAGGAAACCTCAGCCTATAGCAAGGTTTAGGAGGGAGTATTTCGGCACCACCGATGAGGAAGAGGAAATGGAAGGGTTCGCGGAGTCGGAGTTGGAAGATGGAGTGGACTCTGATGACGAAGAGTACCTAGAGAGTAGGAACAGCAACAAGTGGAAGGAAGTGTTCGCGACGTCGGAAGATGAGGGAGGTTCTTTCAGGGGTTTTACCTCCTCACCGCCAGTAGGAGAGGAGACGGGAGGGGGTGAAGGGGGCCCTGGAGGGGAGGTGGATGTCAGGGAACTGACATCTAAAGCGCCGCAGGTGCAAAGGCTCCCTGAGGTTGAGAGAGCAGTAGCAGCGGAAGAGGGAACCAGTAGAGGGCGAGCAAGAACTCCAAGGGAAAGTGAGTCGGAGGGATGGCTCAGAGACGCTTCAAGCGAAACCAGTGGGGAGGTCTCAGGACCTCCTATAGGGACACCCACACCTCGACGGAAACTGTCACGCCGAGAGGCCAGACGACGTGTTTCCGTTAAGGAGCTTTTATGTTGGAAACGTTTCCGAAAGCAGCCACTTTCGGATTCTACTAGTGATTGACGCAGCCATGCTGGAGGGGCTCCGTCACAGGCAGAGGTTTGAAAACCTGATCAAACTCTGAGGGACTTGCATTTTACGCACAAGCAGCTCATCGTCCCATCACACTGCCCAAAGGCTTTTTTCCTTCATTTCCCTTGGGTTTTTGCAAGTGAACAATATCTTCTTACAAGTAGTAACAAAACAACACCCTGCCCCCCCAAACCCAGGAGAGACTAAAACAACGAAAACTTAACACGTCAACATGGAAAGCCAGTACGGAGATGACTGCGTTATATACAGGTAAGTATAACTGCATTTATGTATTTAATCCATCCTTTTAATCAAGAAGTCCATATTTCTCTCCTTGGCTTGCGTAAGGAATCGTGTAGGTTGTTTTCTGAAATGTAAGAAATTAAGATCCACCAGGTAGAATAGAGAAGTTCGACTGCTTCTTTGCCTTCCTGGCACAAGGTTTACCAGTTATATTCTTGGCCATTGCAATCTTCCAAACATTATACTAAGCCTTTTTGTTTGCCATTTGTAGGGAATTTGTGATGATGCTGGGATCCTATCAGCCCAGATCAAAATGGCCAATGGTAAGTGTTAGGGCTCCAAGGGGTTACCCTGCTTGGCTGTGAAGCCTTGCTTTTGATGCCAAAATAAACTTTATCTGTCCAGAGCGCCACTCTCCCGTGGCTGGCTCATTCACTGGCAGAATCCGTGAGTGGGCGGTCCTTAAACCTTCCCCAGCAAAGTAGTTTCTTGACGCCCAGTCTGTGCCTTCCCTCTCGACACAAAAGCTTACTGCGCAAGGAAGGCGTGGGTAATGGAGGACCTCTCTCCTCCCCGCTTTGCCCAGGCAAGGTGTCCTGGCACTGCCTCGCCTCCTCCGAGCCCTGAAGCTCCTCTCACTGGAGGCGTGGTTACTCTTCTCCGGTGAGGAGGAGCTGCTTCCCACAATCTTTGGGGGCTCTCTGTAATCCATCCGGCTTTTCCTGTCTCCCCCCTGAGCCGATGGCAGTTCCCTGACAGTAAGGGATGATGGGAGTCCATCTAGAAGACTCGTGTTTCCCACCCCTGTTCTGTGAAGTTAAGTTTTCAAATGCTTCTCAATGAGAAACCCTTTGCGGAACTGTGAGATTGTTCAGGAACCACCTATCATTACAGGCACTGATTAAGATAAATCCTCTTTTGCCACATAATCCATAGTTCCAACTATATGGATCTTGGTGACCTTCTAAAAGAGTCTCCCAGAATCCACCACTTTAGAATCCTTGGCATAGGAGGAGGAAAATATTTCCCCCCAGGAAATAGAGTTTTCCTCACAATTACTTCCTTTTGATCTGTAAGTCATTTTTGCCATCTTAAAAAATAGTTTTTCATTTCAGCACAAAGGAGAAGTGCTGGAAAATCATGTTCACCCAGTGCTACAAATGAAAGCATGAGAAAGCTGAAAAGCTTTCAATTCAGCAAAACAGATCACCTATCTGTTTTGCTGAAGTGAAAGCTTTTCAGCTTGTTCACCTAACAATGGAATTTCATGAGAAAACCAGAAACCAAGGACAGAACTATGTGAGGGTTGGAAAACCCAGTCCTCCTGAGTTTGACTCAAACTGCTTAATGTAGGGGGCAAAGGGGAATCAGTAGGCAGATGTGTAGGTGCTGGACCATTTCCTCCCATCTGATTCTCTCATGACCTTCCATTTTATAGATTCATAGAATGGTAGGGTTGGAAGGGACACGGGGTCATCTAAGTCCAACCCACTGCAATGCAGGAATCTTTTGCCCAATGTGGGGCTGAAACCCACGATCCTGAGATTAATAGTCTCATGCTCTACCAACTGAGCTATCTCCATTTCCCCCCATTCATCCCACATTTGGCTCAATGACTGGAAAGACTCTCCTCCCTGAAAGAGAGGGGAGTGGTTGTGGGCGGGAGCCCGAGCACCGCCTAGCAGGGGGTGTTGCCCCCTGCCTCCAGCTCACCTGGCTGGCGCTCACGCCCCCCCGGTGGCCACCCAACCAGGTGCCGCGGAGGGGGCGTGTTCAGCAGCCTTTTACTGCAGCGCCAGCCTCTCTCTGGCCTCATTAATCTGGCGGTCGTGTATTCTGTCCGATGCCTGCTTGGCGGGAGGCCATGGCACGACCCTCGGTGACAGCAGGGGTGAGCCTATAGTTGGATTAGCATCAACTGGCTCCACCTACTGGTGAATAAACCCACTTGTTTCGATCCAATGCCTAAGCCAATACCTTTCCATTGCTGTAATCAATAAAGTTGTGGCCTTTTTCTAGCCCATTAACCTTATATCACGTGTCCTTGTGTCTTCATTTCACTTTGCGGGGGTCGGGCCCTCGAACCACAAATAAGCTTTATGGAGGAAGGAAGTTTCTCTGGGGAGATGTGGCAGAGAACTGGTGCACAAGGAAAAAACCACTCACCCACTCCCTGGCCATTAATTCTCCTGTTGCAGTCCACATTACCCTCAACCAGCAATTCTGTGTCTGGGAAACACCAATGGTGTTTCTAGGGTTCCAACAACTTTCACGTTATGCAAGCAGCTTCTATTCACCAGAAAATAAGTAAAGACTGCATGAAAAAAAGGCACACAGGACTTTTGTTCTGCAGTTTGTTACTATCATGAGGGAAACAGAAGGAAAATATGGCTTCTTGTTATTGGTCTTTTTTTAAAGAAAAAAAATCAAAGGCACAAAAACACTTTGAGGTATGAGAGTCACAGGCATAATTATATTCTCCCGCAGAAGAAATAGTAGGTTTTTTAAATCTATATTCTTTCAGTTACTTGGTTCATTTCTTCTACTTAATACTACTCATGCATTACTTTTTCTTATGCATGAGTGATATTAGCTCACAAAGGCTTCTGCCACAATAACATACTTATACCAAGTTAAAACACTGGGGAGGGGAAGCAGATTTAAGATGTATGCTTACATCAGTATTATTTATGAGGTGCTTTACTCATTCATACATGTGCTCATGTCCCTTGGAGAAACATGCAAGAAAATACAAACACTGTACAATCACATCACGATCGGATGGTGGGCTTTTTTGGCCATATTTTATCAATACAAATAATCAAAATATTCACATAGGAAAAATACTCCACAGAAAGGAGTCTTGATGCAATTGTGTCTACCAGTGATGCAAAGGCACACGGTAAATTTGGAGAGGGGGAAAAGTTATTTTATTTATTATATTTATATGCTGCCTTTCCACCAAGGCCCCTCTGTCCTCACACCAAACTTGCCAGTTAGGCAGGGCAAAGAGATAGTGACTGACTCAACATCGCTCAGCCATCTCCATGGCTGGGTGAAGATTTGAATCAGAGTCTCCACAGTCCAAAGTAAGACCCTCTCGAGCACTGCACCACACTGGCTCTCAAAAGACACAAGGGAACTGAAAGCTGAGGCGAACTGAACATGCACAGTGCCATATATAAAATAAAGAAATAATAAAAATGAGTGGTGGAGGGTTTCCATTACGTTGGTTTGGCTTTGGAAACGAGACCAGGCTAATTTGGAACTCCAAAACCCTTGGAGAAATTCAGATGGGGTGAATTTCTGAAGACTTCCTTATTTATTTATTTTAAAAATATCTCTTACGGAGCCCTTCCTGTGCCAGCCCTGGATAGTCCTTGCACCAGGACAAAAGGCGTGTAGGTCCTACATAGGAATGGAGAGACACACTGAATAAGCAGCAGCTGACCAGTGATACCCTGGTCACTGAGAGCATCAGAAAAGGCCTTTTCAGCAGTTACCGTATGCAGACCTTCGAAGTGTCTCTGTTTTCCAGGGACAGTCCCAAATTTAACAGATGCCATCCCGGTTTCTGATTTGATCCCAGAATGTTCTGCTTTTCATTAGGACATCCCTATTTTCATTGGAGTAATGTTGGAGGCTATGGAGTTATGTAACCCCCGAGCAACTCTACAACCTTTAGAAGAAATCTGAAGGTAACCCTGTATAGTGAAGTTTTTAAATGTTTAATTAAAAAACTTAAATTAAGTTTTAAGTTAAACTTAAGTTTAGCTTGGAAGCTGCCCAGAGTGGCTGGGGCAACCCAGTCAGATGGGAGCGATATAAATAAAACAATGGTAATGGCAATGGCATTAAGAATAATGGAATAGGACGTCCCTATTTTCATTGGAGAAATGTTGGAGGGTATGCATGTGAGGTGGCCCTCAATGGTTCTCCTTGAAATGTGGAATCGTGAAAACTGCCTTCTGATTTTTTTGTTCTGCAACAGCATTTCCTGGAGTAAGAGGGCGAAATACAGATCCCAGGAAGTTGGGCGAAACCGTCAGTCTGGGCAACAAGCGCATTCACAGGAAATGGCAGCGCTAAGCATGCAGTAGATGCCTATTTCCGTATAACCAGATGATTCAGAGCTTTAATAAAGAACAGGATTTATGCATCCCGTGTTGACTGCAGACAGGAATCTAGTAATTGCCACCGTATATTTTACATAAAACACCCTCTCCTTTAAAAAATAAATAAAGGAGGCAAAGAATTATTACATACACCACCATGTCTAAATGCCAATTATATTAACTTCTTTCAGCCCTCCCCCCACCCCTCAATGATGCATTTAGTTATTTCTGGCAGATACTCACCTGTGTTATGTGCTTCTAGCTGTGATAGAGAGTTCACAGCCACTTTGCATAATGAGCAGTAAAGCAGTTTTTTGGCTTTCTCCTCTTCTGATTCAGAAATGGCATTAGTAGTCCCATTTGTGCTCTTGGAAGAAGTTGATGATGAGGGTGTAGATGTTGTTGCTACCGCTGCGGAAGTGACAAACACTGCTGTAGCTCCAGGCTCAGGTATAAAAGAGACCACTTCAGCATTTGGAAGCTGACTAGAGCCATTCACTGTCAGGTTTGTCTTATCTTCTGAAAGAGAGAGAGAAAGAATATTAGGCTGCCAGGTTGTCCTGTAATCCAGATGATGCTACGAGGACCAGACACGACCAGTGTCTTAGGGCACTATCTCAGGGAAATTCAGTTCGGTTCACACTTAAAGGCCAATCGACCCAAACTGCGTTTTCTGAAGCAACATGTGAACTGTAATGCAGCTCTTCTGTTGGAATCTGCAAACAATGTAGTTTTCCAGGCAAACAGCGTTTACAAGAATTAGGGGAAGGTGCACATAAAAATTAAAATATTAGTGGAAAAAATGCATTATACTAGGGGAAGTTGCTTGCAAAAAAAATAAAATACAAAACTGCATACAAAAAGGTGTTTTTTAGGACCCTAAAATACGGATGAATTTTCATGATTTGAATTTTCAAATTGCTGCAGAGAATTGGAGTAAACAATACTCACTGCAGTCAACTGAAGGCAACCAACCATTCCCTGGGGTCCCCCAATCTCTCTCACAGCCAACGAAAAACTAATAAATGAATGGAGAAAGAACCTACCCACATGATGCTGACACAAAAACCTTGCACAAACAGATGTAAAAGAATGAAAGTTACAACCACCCACCGTTTTCTCTCTCCTCCAATTTCCACCACTCTTCTCCCCCAACCTGACACTCGCCATAACATTAGTGACTCACATTGATCTGTTAAAAAGTCTCTATGAACTGAAAGCAGAGATGCTGTATGTACTTTTGTTACCCCAAAAATTCCTGTGGCCGGATTCTGATTGATGAGTGGGAGAAAGGGGGTTGGAGACTGGCTTGGAAGAAGGAATCTGTGAACTGGGCGAGAGAAAATAGAAGCAGGAGAAGCTTGAGGACTGGAGAGTGAAGAAGAGATGCAGGAGGAGCGAGAGGATGCCACTGTTAAAGGGTCTTCACAAGAATTTAAACCATGGGTAGGCAACCTAAGGCCCGGGGGCCAGATCCGGCCCAATCGCCTTCTAAATCCGGCCCGTGGATGGTCTGGGAATCAGCGTGTTTTTACATGAGTAGAATGTGTGCTTTTATTTAGAATGCATCTCTGGGTTATTTGTGGGGCAGAGGAATTCGTTCATCTCTCCCCCAAATATAGTCCGGCCCCCCACAAGGTCTGAGGGACAGTGGACCGGCCCCTTGCTGAAAAATTTGCTGACCCCTGTAAACCATGGCTGGGGAACCTGTGGCTCCCATCATCCCTGACAATTGGTCATACTGGCTGGAGGGAGTTGCTGATGGGAGTCACAAGCCAACAACCGCTAGAGGGCCCCAGTGAGCCACCCTAATTTAAACCTTTTATTTAGTTCTTCAGCATAATTCTCCATTTCCCTTACTCCTCCCCTCCTTTTGTTTCCACTTACTGTGTTAATTATTAGATAGGGAGCTCCTCAAAGTGGGGGTTATTGGTTGCTGTTGTCGTATGTTTCATTACAAAATGCTGTGCACATTGATGGCAGTATATAAACGAATAGTTCTTTTTCTCTCTTTTTTTAAAGCCATGTTATATACAATGAGTGTAACCCACTGACAGGAAACTTGCAAGGGATGAATAAATTTATTATCATGTTGTCAGACAGAGTTTGACAAAGCAATCAGGACACCTCTAATGTAATTTAAACAAAGAAGTGAACACGATCAGGCACCTACTATGTAATACTCGGCTTTTGTAAAAGATTGGAGAACTTTTTTCCTAATCTGGCACTTTCAAGAGCATGGCCGTGTAGGAGATGCAAGGTTGTAAAAAACAGAAGCAGCAGCGCATCTTATTTATCTGTGCAGGGGAGTATTTTAACAACACAAGTGTTTACCACTTCTATAGCATCGTTCAGGGGGAAATGAGTGGTGACTAGGAAAGTTGTGCCCAGTTAGCTTTGACACCCTGTCACCCTGGGCTCGCGATCCTGATGTGTTTCCACAGCAGGCTGCAATCCACCTCATTCTCACTACTTCCTTTGACAGCTCAGCAAAGCATAGGAGCATGCCTTTCATTAGTTTTGCCATTCGCATAAAAGAGGTACAGACTTCTAAAACACCTGCAGATAGCACCTACTGGAATATATTTCTCAAGAGTGCACTGTATTCTCCCTTTGTTCTTGTTTCGAAATTTGAACAAGCTGTTGCAGAAAAGCTTTGACAGTTCTGGGAATCCTAATGCTATGGTAACAATAGCACTTCTGAGGAGGGAAGGAGGTTTTTTTTCTTAAGTTTTTATTAAGGGTTTTTTTTGTGTTACAAAGCAAACAAAACGATCTGGTCACAAATGGACATGCGAAAAAATATTTTGTGTCCTCCGGTCTGGCACTGTTCTTGTATTCCTTAAGCAATGAACAGAGGGAATATTTGTTTTATGATAATTTTTTCAAACGCTGAATATACTTTTGCCTGCAAAGGGCGTATATGTAAACTCCTTTCCCCTTCTCATTTATTTGTAAATAATAACCCCATTTATGCTGAAGTCTTGAGAAAAAATCCCTCTAATTAAGTATAACTTTAGGCTGAATATGACAAAAGCTGTGGTCTCTTATGTTATTGGATGCATTGTCTTGAAGTAGTTTTCATGCATTTATTAATAGTTTGCTTGTGTATAGTACTATGTTTATGCTGTGCTTTTTTGTACAAAAGTGAGATGCAGGCCATCATATTTTGATAAACTGTAAAATTTCCCTACCAATCCTTATTTCTTTACAGTGGTGCCTCGCAAGACGAAAATAATCCGTTCCGTGAGTCTCTTCGTCTAGCGGTTTTTTGTCTTACGAAGCAACCCTATTAGCGGCTTAGCGGATTAGCGCTATTAGCGGCTTAGCGGCTATTAAAGGTTTAGCGGCTTAGCGGCTAAAAGGCTATTAGCGGCTTAGTGGCTTAGAAAAAGGGGGGGGAGCGAAAAAAATCGCAAGACTCACAAGACGTTTTCGTCTTGCAAAGCAAGCCCATAGGGAAATTCGTCTTGCGAAGCGCATCGAAAAACTTTCGTCTAGCGGGTTTTTCGTCTTGCGGGGCACCACTGTATTAGATTTATGAGATTTATATACTGGCCCTGATCATAAGATCTCAGGGCGGTGCACAGAATAAAAACAAATAATTAAAACAAAACATCAAAACAATACCCTCCCTTTCCACAGACACATTTAAAAAGCTGTAGGATATTAATCAGCCCAAGGCCTGGTGGAAGAGGAACGTTTTTGCCTAGTGCCTAAAAATATATAATGAAGGTGCCAGGCGAACCTCCCTGGAGAGAACGTTCCGCAAATGGGGAGCCACCACAGAGAAGACCCGTTCTCATGTTGCCACCCTCCGAACCTCATGTGGAGGAGGCGCATGAAGAAGGGCCTCAGGAGATGCTATCAGGGTCAGGGTAGGTTCATATGGAGAGAGTCAGCCCTTGAGGTATTGCGGTCCTGAGCTGTTTAAGGCTCCCCTGTGCCTGCACCCCTTCACCCTTCTCTACTGAATGTATCAAGAACTCCTAAATAGTGAATAAAAGTAAAAATGACAGCATAAAAATTAAAATGTATGGCATTTTATGGATGTTGAATACTTTTGAGTTAGAAGAAATTAAAAATTAAGAACAGTGCACATGGTCATTAGCGGCAAGACAAGATGGTGTTAAATGTGATACTTTCCTATGACCCAATCACCATACATATATACACATAAATGATACCTTTTCACATTTCCAGAATGATGTAGAAGTGAAGTCGAATTAAAACCATAATGTAAGACTTAGGCCTCAAATTGAGGGTCTTTAAGCGGTGTTTGTTTTTTAATCTTTTAGTTATTGATGCTCTGGGAAAGGGTACAATGGGGGTGGTTTTTTAAATCACTTTAAGGAGCTGTATGACTTTTACCTATTTTTATTCCCCACAAGCCTTTTGGGTGCTGTGGAAGGCTAATCAAATCAAATAAATAATTCCAGACAGAGAGTGGAATTTATATATTTAACATACAGAAAGAATTCTGTCAGTAACTTTCAGTAAAAGGTTTGGAGTTGACACTTTAGATACCTGGCATATCTGAAACAAAAAAGACGTTTCTTTTTTTCCTACCTGTTCAAAATGCATTTCTTTCTCCCACACAAAATAAGGCAACTGAAACTTCGGAAAAGTAGTCAATTAGCTGACAGTCATAGAAGACTGGGTTGTGGACCAACCGTCTGAATACTAAGGAAGGAACTGTTCTAGTTTAGAAGGCTCCCTACCCCAAGCAAATATTTTTAAGGTTCAGGATCACTCATTTGCAAAATTAATTATTATTATTATTTTGAAGGGCAGGATTAATAACATATACCATAAATGGCATATGCATAAGGAATTAGACAGCAGAAAGAGGGTAATTAAAAAGTTGTTCAAGGTGGTATTTTTTATTTCAATTGTAAAGGCTTGCTGTCCTAAATTTCATTATCATTAAACACACATGCACAAACAAAAACACTGCACCACATTACTCCTTGACATTCATTAAGACAAAGTTAGGCAGATTTGATGAGGAGTTCTAGAACAATTCTTTTTCTGCTTTACTGCCCCATTTTCTGAATAATGAGAAACTAATGGGTGTCACTCAGAGTACCAACTTCCTAAACGGTTGTGCATTCTATTGAGAAATGAGGCTTAAGAGAGGGGGGGGAGGGGGAGGAAAAAAAGAACCATGGGATGGTGCAGAAAATAGAATAACCCTGTAGACCTGCATGCAAATCAGCTTGGAGCAGAACACCTCTTAACTCTTTCTGTACAACGTCTTTCCATTCACTTCTCAACCATCTCAAACTGATGCGAGCCAATTCTGAAATTCGAATAAATTGTACATACCTGCCACAATTTTAAAGGTGGAGGTCATATTCTGATAGTGCTCAATCAGAGGCTCAAACAGTGACTAATGAATGTTCAGTTGGGGGAGAGGGGCCTGGCAAGAAGAATTGGTCAGAAGTACCGTTCTTCTTTTCAGCGGATGAAGGGGCAGACAGAGATCAAGGCAACCATCGTGGGGATTGCAAATCTAGCAGTTTATCCTAAAATATGAGAATAATCCTGAGAATAAACACATACGATCTAAAAGATTGGCGTGGTGGGGGGAGAGATACTGAACGGTTTATCAAAGTTGCCGCTTAATAATTTATCCAGATCACTTTTCCAACTACAGTGGTACCTCGGTTTACAAACTTAATCCGTTCCAAAAGTCTGTTCTTAAACAGAGGAGCGCTTTCCCTAATGAGGCCTCCCGCCGCCGGTGCCCTTCCACTGTGCAGATTCCATTCTTAGACGAAGGTAAAGTTCTCAAACCGGGACACTATTTCCGGTTTTGCGGAGTTCATAAACCAAATCGTTCTTAAACCAGACTGTTCTTAAACCGAGGTACGACTATATTGTGAAATGCCTGTGGAACCACAGGAGCTCTTATTTTCCGAGGTGATGCAAATTAAAGGGAGTATATGTAAGGTGTATGTGAGAGAGAGGGAAAGACAGGTGGACAGATAAAATCTGGAATGAAAGTGTGGAATTGAAATTCTGAGAGCAGAAAGTCCAATGTTAATCTCTTAAATTGTCAGTTATGCTTTGGGATGAATGCTGCTTTCCCTTTTGGTCTGCTCATTCAATGCCCTGTGTCCTTTTGAGGGAAGGAAAAAGTAGCATCTGTCCCTTGCTGATTCTCATGCAGAAGTGCTGGTTGCCCGGCAAAGGACTGGGAGCTGGTGCTCAGAACAGGAGATGCTTCCCTTCAACATGAGAACAGGGACTCCTGCAATGTCCTACTTTTAAAAGCTTTTTATAATAATAATAATAATAATAATAATAATAATAATAATAATATATGTACACACCACCCCGACTTTCTGTGCCATGGTGGAATGGACCTCTTTTTTCAATAGTGAATATAAAAGCAAGGACCGTCAACCCATTTTCCAAATGGTTAAATACATTTTCTCAACAAATTAGAATGAGTGCTCCACAGCATCAGTAGCCAAGGAAATAATCTGAAACTGAAACTGTATGGGGTATTAGGGGAGGTGTAATACCTCTGGTGGGACGCAGGTGGCGCTGTGGGTTAAACCACAGAGCCTAGGGCTTGCCGATCAGAAGGTTGGTGGTTCGAATCCCCGCAATGGGGTGAGCTCCCGTTGCTCGGTCCCTGCTTCTGCCAACCTAGCAGTTCGAAAGCACGTCAAAGTGCAAGTAGATAAATAGGTACCGCTCCGGCGGGAAGGTAAACAGTGTTTCTGTGCACTGCTCTGGTTCGCCAGAAGTGGCTTAGTCATGCTGGCCACATAACCCGGAAGCTGTACGCTGGTTCCCTCGGCCAATAAAGCGAGATGAGCGCCGCAACCCCAGAGTCGGTCACGACTGGACCTAATGGTCAGGGGTCCCTTTACCTTTAATACATCTGGTGGGGGACACCTTCTGTTGTAATCCGTTCACCTTTGGTCCCCACCTTGCTCTCAGCTCCACCTGTGGCTCCTAGAAGTTGTCAGGATGCGACAGTGGCCACACCCTGGGAACAGCTTCAACTGGCCAGCTAAACCAGGTGAGGGTAGCTGATGGGTCTCAAACCCTTGGTGAGTTAGGGACTTCTCTTGCATGCGAAGACAGGCTCCGGAAGATTGAGTGGACAAGATCAATAGTGAGTCCCATGGTCAAGAAGGCGGTCTCTGCACTTATTATAGAGGGAGGTGAGGTGAGGATGGGGCTCCTCAACTTGGGAAGGTAGCCCATCTAGGAGAAGGAAAGCTTTGGTCCTACACCTCTGCTCCCTAGTGGAATATATTTGGGATAAGAACAGGCTAAAGACTAAACCCTACAGAAATCCAGAATGGAATCCCTAAGGTGGCTGGATAGTGCTTTGTACGCCTCCTCCTTGCAACTCCTGCAGCTCAGCTGGTGCCAAATGTATTGCTCTGCTTTAGACCATATCAGCAATGCTGAGAGGGGAATCTTGTCATCTGGGCAGCCCCGGACCACAAGACATAAATATAAAATTTATTAAATTTATTAAAACTTCAGTGCTGCTAACACAGAGGTTTGTCTTCACCTCCAGAGAAGCAGTCCATTGTCCCTTGAGACACGACGGGTGCCAACAGCATAAAAAATATTGCAGAGTCCTAGAAAAAGAACTGTTAGGACTAAATATTGAAATCTCACAACTAAGCCCAAGTTGACATTGCTGAGACAAGATCATAGGCAAGAGAGGCTCAAAGGGAGCAATAGGCCCTACATTTATATTCTGAGAAGCATATATTGTTCTCTTTTATGTAAAAAAAAACCCCAACACATTTGCATTTATTTTCTTATGCTTTATATCACAAAAGGAAGATACAAAAATGTGGAATTCAAATTTGTGACCCTCCAACTCTGAAGTATATTTGTTTTGATTTAGAATGTGTGATCAAAGGATCCTTATTTTCATTTGATAAGTAAACAGGTGCAGTTTTGAGTAGCTGGGGCACTCATCTTGTTCAGTAGCTCACGAAGCTGAGTATCTTGACTATTTAATTCAGTTTATTATGCCTGGAGAGAATATGTGAATGTGTGTGCACATGTGTTATGTGTCTTTATTGTAGGAGTTATTTTTTATCATATTCACACAGCTAAGATTGGTTTTGTGGGGTATAAATTAAAACTGAATTACTAATTCTTGGAGCTACCACTTTTGCTTCCTTCCATCAGCCTCCAGTTCCTAAGGCTGCCAGGGACATTGAATTGGGACACTGACGGGCAAAGATGGCTGCTTCGAATTTCTGAGCAAGTGTGGCTGAAGATACTTTCTTAAAACCATCTCCACTTCATGGGTAGGTGCTCCCATGTGGTTGTCTTTCCAAGTTGCAGGTTTCCATTTGGTACATGATCAATTGTACATCATCCCTGAACCAACTGGGCTAGTCACTAACTCTAAGGCTGGATCTACACAGATATAAAAAAAGGCTATGAAAATGCTATGAACCCCCCCCCCAATTATAATATATATATTATAATATAATATAATATATATGCAATTTGCAATTGAGCTCTACATTGCCATCTGGTATCACATTTTTATAATGCACTTATAACGTTATAATTGCAGCTGTGTAGAAGAGTCCTAACATTAAGCTAAGTCACAGAGTTCTCAAGGGAGAGAGAGAAGAGCAATAGATAAATATAAGTAAGACCTTGCAGTGGACGTCAACCTTTGCAGACTTCAGACCACCCCTTAGCTCAATCATGTTGCCTGAGTCCTAGTTTTTAACCATATTTTAACCATTTTCAGTGATGGGCAGCTGTAACTCAGTTGCTGGTCCTGAGTCCTAACCCATGACCCTACTATCCAAAGCACAATTTGTGAAGTGCAAAACATTTCTTCTCAGGGTCCACATGTAAGCTGGCATTTATAAATAAAAGTAAGGGTCGTGTGGGGTAGGGATATATTTCATAACATCTACTTAATATGATTCAAAAAGAAATAGCAGCCTGTTTCGTTCCACTGCATGTGGAACTAATGATGCCTCTATGGTCTACTCTATAAGGGACTGTAATGTTTCAGGACTATTCATGAGGTTTACCAAGGTTTACTGGTTTATGCAGAAAGACCAGAGCACGGCTTCCCACTAGATTTTGCTGTCAACATTACCAAGCAAGAGCTTGAGAAATGTGCTATAGGGAGCACCTATGGGCTTGTTTACATGGCTATTTGCTTCCAAATATCTGTGGAAGAGTCAGAGGTTATTTGCTGCAGGCTTATTATTGCGAATAAACACCAGAGTGTCCCGGGGCACTGGCTACATAGGCAAGACCCCCCGCCCCGACCCCCAGCCCTCTTGCTCATTATTCCAAGCCACTCTGGGGCATGTACACTTATCCAGTGACAGCGGCATATGAGTGAAAGCAATCCATTCCACACATATACGTATCCCCCGCTGGATGAGGAACCACACCTCTAGAAGGATGCTGTGTTTATGAACCGTGGTACTAAATCCCTGTATCCAGTACTCAGGGCTCTGGCGCTCTCTCTCTCTCTCCGTGTGTGTGTATGTGTGTGTGTCTTTAAGCATCAGTTGAAATTAGCAGCCCTCTCAGCTCTGATCACCTATTTGGCAGCTGTGGAGCAAGGGGGTGCTCAATTTCGTACCACCTTTCCCTACTGTCAGGAGAAAGGGAAGCAGCTCATTAGGTTTCACAACACTGGCCATCAATTGGTTCGCAAGCAGATGAAGTTTTAATTGCTTGCAGCAGTGCCATGAGCAGCCCACTGTTGAGTGTTCATGTCTTTAGATCACAACCAGCATGTATTTTTCCTCTTCTGGTTACCGTATCAAAGAGCTGGCATTTACCTCCAGGGAGCTAGATGACCCTCTGCAAGTTGTTACCGTGGATAGTTCACTACAAATGTAGATAACTTCATCCATCTTTGCATACCTCGGTTGGCTATGCCACATTTATCCCAGGATGAAAACAAGACAGTCAAGAAGCTATCCGATGGCTCTATTTCTCCACTTCACATTACTTTTGATAAAAATGATTTTCTCTTACAAACACAAGTGACTAAGGTTATCATCTCCATCTCAATATAACTGACAGTGTTAACAAGCTCAGAGCATGGAGCCACAGACAAATGACAGCTCATAGACAGCAAAGCAGGATTTGTTTGATGCCACTTGGAATCACTGTTTGCTCCCTTGTTCATACCCCAAAGGCAGGACTGTCACACCATCTCACCTCCTGCACTTGAAACCCACCGTTTTGATAGTCGATTTTAATGTAGACAGGGAAGTAGCTCTATTGCCACATCTCTACTGGGCAATTTCATCTTTGCTTGTCCTCATCCACAACCTAAATGGCTGCGTTCAGCTGGACAATGGATATGCTGGTCAAACTGTACAGGGAATGTGACCTGCTGTTTTAACTGATCTGTTTCCGTTTTCAGAAAAGACAGCTTTGTAATGATATTTCTTGTCATACTGAAATACACACTGAATCCTTGGTGGCAGCACTAAGAATGGTGATTCTGATAATGATCATCATATGGTCTAAGTCGAAGTCTACGACTTTACACAGGGGGATGAAATATGCCTGGGGGGAAAAGTGTTCTGGTTCTGCTTTTTGTTTTTGCAATCAGAGATTCGGATTAAGCTGCAAAACGTATATTGAATCTTATACTCCACCTGTGTGGTTTGAAGAAAACAGGGGCTGTATCCAGCTGAACAGTTACACTAGTGTAATGACCCTCATGTGCTCTCTAAAAGTGCTCCAGGGAGGTTGAAGGAAGCCCCCCAGAACAGATTTAGGGGACACACGACAAGCATGTGTGGAAAAGAAGTTACATTGGAGATCTAAAAGCTGCCGTGCTAATATAGGAACGCTGCCCATCCGTTTTGTTCTTCTCATCACAAAGTATTTATCAACACCGTAATGGATAGGAAGCATGCATTCAGAATCTCACGCAAAAGAAGAAGAAGCAAAGAATGTATAGAATGAAAATTGACCTGATTTGTCAGAGATGCTGGCTGGGACTGGTGTAGCAGAGCAGTTCGCATTAGCCTTTGCGCTGTCCTTGGAAGCACCAGCTTTTGGTCTATTTTTCGTTGCTTCTAGTGCTTTGACCTTCTTGGCATGTTTACTTCCTTTGTAGTGGGCCTCGGCCTGGCTCTACAAAGGAGAACAAATCAGGCTCACACTTTGCACTTCATATCACTTGATGGATGACAATGTAGAGAGAGAGAGATAAAAAGTTATACAACTTTCAATAATAGGCACCACATTTCTTTGCCTGACAAGTTTTTGTAGCACTTTATATTATTGATCTCACTTTTTTAATGTATTCAGGAGATAAATATTAACAGAGATATTTTTTTTAAAAAATGCAGAACATATTTTTTTTATGGCATACAAAAAGAGGACCATCCTCTTTACTAATCTCTTAGTAGAATTCTATCTGAAGTCTTAAGCTGTTGCTTGGAGGTAAATATTTCCAATTTAGAAAATGCATATTAGTCTGATTGCTAAGGCTGCAGTCCTAAACAGAGAGAAGTACCAAAGTCTACAGAAATCACTGCACATAAGTGCATATAATGCATATACTTGTTGTGCATGGTGGCCTTTATCTTCTGTGTACCCTAGTACAGCTTGCAGGCCTATCAATGTGGATGCACTTGGCCAGCCACATATTATGTCCTTCTATGTGCATGGAACTCACCTTTCCTTCCTAAGGTTCTGCACTCCTGGGCTTGCAGAAAAACAACAACAGGAGGTTTTATGGAACCTCCATTGAGCCACCTTATACGGTTGGTAGATTTCATTCATTTTGGGAGCTGGCAAGCTGTGTAGGCCTGTACCAACATAAGGCTATGAATAGTTACATCACTACAATGCCAGCAGGTGTGTTGGGGTTTATTAAGACAGACCATGTGATTCATCAATTTCTCATGGGCATGAGAGTGCTGATGAACACACACTGAGCTCCCGCATTTGTTTTAACGGTAGAAACAGATTTGTTTCCTCACAAGCCTTCATTCCGGGGAGCATCACTTCATTATTTAATCAGGCAATTAATGGGGGAAATCTTGCTATTAATGGGGAAAATATTGCTATAGTCTTAAAGGCATAAAATAATTGGATTATTAGTCATACTCACGAGTAGATCCATTAAGTGGGTTTGCTCTGGGTTCAACTTAGTTGGATATCACTCCAACCCCTTATTTCTCAAAATATAGCAATGCTATAGATTTTGGAGCATATAAAATTCAAATTTAAAAGGTATGGTTCTTTCATAATACTAAGGGAAAAGGCATATTTGCTGGCAAAATTATACAGGCCAGGTTGCAATCCTACGGACACTTACCTGGGAGTAAATCTCATTGAACTCAATATGATTTACTTCTAAGCAGGCATGTATGGGGTTGCACCGTACTATACCATAACTCAACCTCTCACAGGATGTGTTTTTTTTGAAAGCCAGACCACTTTAGAGGGATGGCTGCTGTATGTATTTATTGGGTGTGTTTTACAATCTGTGAACATTTGTATTCAGCTTCAATCGAATGCCAACTTATATGGTGGTAAGCCAAACTGAACTTAATGTGCAATGTGGCTTACTTCCACATGTATAAAAGACATGCATCGGATTCAAGCTGCTAACTTTATACGGTTGCTTTTGTGCATTTTGTTTTCCAGAGGTGCACAGTGGCGTCTACTGGGTTTTCTTGCTGCATTTCTTAAGAAACAAAGCGAAACCTATAATGGCATTAAAGGGTAGGTGGGGAAACCAGATATTTTCAGTATTAAATGTCCTAGACATTGTTAATATGATAGGAAATTTATCCATTGACTACAGCATTATCATAACAAATCCGTTCCTGAAATATTTTTGACTGAGGTCAGAGAGTTAAAAACATTTCCTAATACATATTTAAACCCAATGTTTACTTAACTTAAATAACAGAACATGGACATGCCTGTGCCATTATTGAAGTGTACATATTAACTATTTAAGTTAATATTATAGGTGCAATAAAAACTAACACACAGGACACCCCCATCCATAGGCACATTGATTGGGAATAAACTCCACTCATTTTAACAGCAGCAACAACAAAATGCTCCCACCTGACATGTTTAGAGGTGGGGCGAACAAGAAATCATGCTTTTCATAAAGGCCACAGAGATATGGCCACAACTTGGCATCTCACATATAGAAATACAATGCAAGGAACATTTCTTGTATCATGCAGGTGGTACTGTTAAGAATACCATGGCCGACATGGATTAGGAAGGTTGCGCTTTTGCTCATTGTGTTAAAAGTGAAAACAAGCCATAAAACCAAGTGCACAAACTTTCCTCAACACCTCTGCTGGGTTCCAAACCCTCTGGGTGTTGTTAAATCCTTGTTGCTATAGGAAGGACAACTGTATTAGTCTCAGTGAAACTAGGTGCCATTGAAAAGTCACCTAGGGACATTGTGTAATAACAAAGCCTCATCACTTGGGTGTAAGTGATGGGTAGGAACAGATGGAACGGAAGGGAAAACACACAAGTACATCTGTGTTCAGCAACACAGCCCTCATGGATTCGCACTAGGAAAAACAGCCATTAAGACCCAGCAGATAGGCTTAAGGTGCATGTGATGCAAAACACCAACTTTTCCACCTGGAAAAGGAATAAAACATACTGTATTTCTATATTGTACTTTTTGGTAGGGGACTGTGCAGAAACTTTTTTTAAAAGAAAAGAAAAGAAGAGAGTTAGCATGGGGAGGGGGATGTCTAGAAACGTAGGATAAATTGTTAAAATACTGGCTATAATATTTATAGCAGAAATGCTAAGGATGACTGCTTGCAAAAGTATACATCCTTTTCATTATTATTAGGCACCACACAAAGAGGGAATCTGATTAATTGGCAGCCCAATCTCAAACATGTTTACTTTGAAGTAAGTCCCGCTGAGTTCAACAGGATATATTTCCAAGTAAGTAAGCTTAGGATTGTACTGTTAATTGAATAATCATTACTTTTACATGTACAGTACTTAAAGAGACACTGCTCCATTTAAAGTTAAACCAATTAAAAACAACAATTCACCTTTTGAATTGGTCATTTTGTTTGAGATATATGCTTTTATTAAATGTTAACAAGTTGCTGTATGGTGGGTTGCTATTAAAAAGGCTGATGGAGGTTTTGCACCGTCACCATCCTTTACGATTTTATTAAAAAATATATTTATTTTTTCTTTTGGTAGGGAGGTATTTGAAGTAAACTGTACAATGTGTTTTCTGTATTCCTCACATTGCATTTCTGAGCACCGCTATCTATTTTGGAGCTGCTTTTAGTTTTCTAGAAGCTATAGAAAAACAAACCGTGTGCTCTATGTACAGAATATTTATACTGCTTCTTTAAGATGAAGCCCAGAATGGCTCGGACTAGGATGTGAGAGGAACAGGAAATAATGCTTTAACTTTTGGATGCAAAGCCTGAGGGAGAGGTTAGGTCGACTAAGTCAGAGGCAGGGAACCATTTTGGTGGCTGTAGGTTGGACAAGTGGGTGGGGCTGCCCACCTGTCAATCACTTGGTGTCAGATGATTAGGAGCTTTGATTGGAACTTCAAAGCATCCCACACAGCTAAAGCCTGCTTTCTGCAGGTATCAGGTGTGTGATCTGTGCAGGTGACCTAGGAGGCTTCAGCTGTACTGCCTTTCACCATGTATGATGCTAGACAATCTATCATCAAGGGTGGGGTGAGGAGGGGTGGTTTGGAGAAAACAGCCTTAGAGACCAAATTTGAACCCCTGGTGGGCCAACTCTGGCCAGTGTGCCAGAGTTTCCCCACCCCTGCACTAAGTTATTAAAAGTCCTAGGCAGTTCTGGTCAAGAAGGCAATCAGTAACCCGTACATTATTCAGTTACGTTGTGTTCTGTAGGTTTAAATAAACAATTGTTGAGCTTAAGACATGCAGTGTGTCCTGCCACTCGCTATATATGAAAACTGTATCAACAGATGGGGCCTGCTCTGAAGCTACAGTGGTACCTTGGGACGCGAACGGGATCCGTTCCAGAGCCCTGTTCGCATCCTGAATGGAACGTAAGACGTGACTGCACATCTGAGTGATCGTGGGTCGCTGTTTCCGCGCATGCATGTGACGTCATTTTGACTGCGCATGTGTGAGTGGCAAAACATGGAAGTAATGTGCTCTGTTACTTCCGGGTCGCCGTGGAGCGCAACCCGAAAATATTTATCCTGAAGCGTATTTATCCCAAGGTATGACTGTATTTCATTTCCAGAAGCTAAATCTGCCTGGGAGGATAGAAGGAAATATAACCCTCTTTCTTTTTTGAAAAAGGTGATTTTATTTAAAGTGTTTGGAAGATACCTTGTTGAAACCATTAAATATTGATATTATCAATTCTTTTGGAGGGAAATGATCCAAATGCCTGGTGGTCTAGTGGTTAGGATTCGGCGTTGTCTCCCATTTCCTTTCTCTCTCCTGTTTTCTCCAGCTTCTTTGTCAAAGGTTCGGGGATCTCTCATATTCAAACAAATGCAGTTTCTCTTGGTTCACTCATTACTTGTGAGGAAGTGGATAGGGGAAGGGTTGGGAGAGCTTGAGCCACCATCTCAGCTGCTGTTCTTATTACCTAAGTATTTTTAATTTATTTACACATACTTATTTATTCTTCCAGGTCTCCAAGAAGCTCGGGTTGACTTGCGCATGGTTTACACGACCTAGTTTCCAAGGGCTGAAGCAGCATGTGAGGACAAGGCCCATGGAAATTGAGAAGCAGATATTTTCTGGGGTCAATAGACCTTAAATTACCATGACTGTTAGTTAAGCTTTCAAATGGCTACGCAACTTTCAAATAGATAGTGTCCCTTTAATTTTTTGGACTGTAACTATGTTTACTGCATAGCTTGTGCTGCTGAAAAGGCCCAAGGCAAAAAACAAAAGACTACAACATGATAGACAGAGGCGTACTGAAGAGAAAGGCTGATATTGACAATGGGGATGCCTGCAATATCAGTGATAACCTACTACTGGCTTTGATTCACTTCATTCCTCATCTACTGTACATGAAACCTGTTGAAAACAAACAAAGCCCAGACATATATTAAACTAGTTATAAACTCAGTTATGAAATATATCAAACACTTAACCAATGAACACCCAAGTGAGATACTTCAATGGAAATAAAAACAACAACACATGAACAAAATCTTTTAAATCTGAAATTCCCACTACGAGTGAAGATGGCATTAATTCGATGATGGGTTAACAGAAGATCTTTTTATATGCAACAAATATCTCAGTCATAGTTTTAAAAAGGCTATACACAGGTTTTCAAATGTACTGGCGCATGCAGAACTAACTTTAGCTACTGTCATATAGACTGATTTTCATTGGAAAATATATTGCAACACAAACTACGAAGCACTGCTTTTCACCTATGATGGTTTCAGTTCTCCAAAGGTAACCATTATCTCAAAGTAGCCTCAGCAACTACAGGATTATATAATCATAAAATTGTAGCGTTGGAAGGAACCTTGAGCACCATCTAGTCCAACCTCCTGCAATGCAGGAGTCCACTCCAAAATTTGTACTAGGGCTCAACAGCATTATGGGAAGTAGAACTGGGCAGCAGTTTGGTGTGTGTACTATTTTAAATTCACCAGCCTTTGGTTGTCTTTGTAAGCATCTATATACTTCTTCCTCCTCCTCCTCCTCTTCTTCTTCTTCTTCTTCTTCTTCTTCTTCTTCTTCTTCTTCTTCTTCTTCTTCTTCTTCTTCTTCTTCTTCCCTATACTCGTAGATCTCAGGGCGGTTCACAACATAAAATCACAATATAAAAAACACAAAGCTTTGGGTCTGCTACTTTCTAAATTTACAGTCCGCAGAGATATACCATCTCACAACCTTTCGATGGGACTTTCAACAGGTGGCACCTGCAAACAGGGTCAGACCAATATATTACACTTTCCCATTCCATGTACTAAAGCCAACTGATCTTGCAGATGATTTGTACTTAAACACCGATGATAGGACAATGTCCTCCACCACACCTGAGGAAAGTAAGCTATCTTTGATGGCACAATTAGACTGTTAGGCACACAACTTGTCACCAATCCCTGCAAACTCTCCCTTCCCTCCAAGCCACATCTGCCTCACTCTGCCTAATGTTTGGGCTGAACCTACCTACAAAATGAAATCCATAAGGTTGTGCCACACTGTGGAGTGACGACACAAAGGCATTGTCATGTTTCAGCATCTTAGAAGAACATTTGTCCTAATTCAGCAGGTTCAACAGAGATATTGATGCAAAAACAGGGCCTATACTCATTTCAGTGTTTCACTGTATATTGATGGTTGCCTCTGAGCATTGTACAAGCAGTCATCTACCTTGAAACCCCACATTCCATCTCTAGAACATATGTTTGAATGTGATGCTTTGTCTAAGCAGGAAACTCAAGAAAAAGGAAGATAGTCCAGTGTTTCCCAAACGTCCCCTCCCATGGAGCACTTAAAAATTGTTGAGGGTCTTGGAGGACCACATCACCATCATCAGTCTGTTGAGCAAGTATAATGCACTTTGCTAAATGCTGTATGATTTTAATTGTATTTTAATTGCTTTCTAATTTCATGGATATTTTATTTTGTTGCATTACAAACTGAATTCTATAGAATACAATAAAACACAATATAAGAAATTAAAGGCGCACTAAAATGTAATTAAAATTTAATATACATATTTAAAGAGATGGATGCACCATCTTCTCCTTTCAACCATTGATCCACAGGCACTTGAATGACGCTCACAGACCACAATCTGGGAACCCCTGAAATAGTCCATACGAATTTAACTATATTTTGGGGGGATAATTTTTAAAGCCATTTTTTGATTTGCAAATTTAACAGGAGAGAAGCAAAACAAAAGTACAGTATACTAAGAAATGAACAGCAAATAAAATTTCAGTGTTTTGCTCTCAGTTATTTCCTACTTAGCAATTTGAATTAGGGATTATGTGAAAGGAACATAAGGAAACTCACTACTGAGAACCTTCTGAGAACATATTTTCAGATGCTTTTAATGGCTCGAGGCAGGCACAAGACATTACTTTGAATTCTCTTTATGTACATATTTCTTTCTTCGTTCTGGATTGTTAAAATTACATGATTTGTAATAGAAGTTTGGGAATTCTTTTAATGCTTTAATATGGATGCATGAAGTGCTGGGAACTTTAATTGTAGCTTTCTGTTACCTGATCTTGACAAAATTATATACCCTTTCCCCCTTACTGGCTTGCATCAATGAAGGAGCCAGATGGTAAGAGAATAAGCGTAAGGCAACTCATTACTTCGTGTGGTGATGTAATTCAGCAGTATTCTCATTGCACTCAAGGATTATCCTGCATAACAGCAGAACTAGAGCCATGTATTATATTTCAGACAATATTCTTGTTTGCTTTTCTCTCACCAGCCAGCATAGCTGCCCTTGCCAGATACAATGACAACAGGCACAACAACACTGCAATTATGAAAAGAGGAGCAGATGTAATGAAAAATAATTTGACCCACTCTTCCCCCCATTTCATAAACCACCTTGAATATTGTTTGATTTGAATGCGTTTGTATTGTAGGACACAATTTTAGTTTGCTGGTTTTTGTGTGTACTGAAGAAACCAAAACATAATCTCCCTATGCAGACATAAGGACCAACTGTTGTTTGTTTTCACAAACCATGGCTAAGCATTATGTCTGAATACCTAAATCATAGTTAAGGATGGCTGCAAAACAAGATCGTTTATTTATTTTCCATCTCTTCCTTCCTCCCAAAGTGGCCCAGGGCAACAAACACCAAAGCAAAACAATACGATAAAAAACAAAAACAAAACATTTAAGAACATCTAGAAACATTTAAAAACAATCTAATAACCTCACAGCTATCAGTTTCAAGGTTGCCAGAAACAGTATATTTCAGCCACCAGGTATGTCTTTAAATCCCTTCTCCCATCTTAATAAAAAGTGAGACAAATGCACCTTACTTGAGAGGGCATTAACTGGACAGCACCACATGGCAGCAGTACCAACAGAGCCTCTCCTGCTGATTCTAAGGTCTCAGATTGTTGTTACTGGATGAGGTGGTCTTTTAGATACTTAAGCAAACTGATTAGAGTTTTCTGCACCAGCACTAACTGCCTGAACTGGGTTCAGTAGCTCACTGGCAGTCAGTGCAGAACTTTCAGGACCTGTGGCACATGGTACCATTGTGATGTAATGCATTACAGGGAATTACACACACCAAATAAGGTTTTGGTGTTCTGAGCATGCTCAGCTTTCTGGCAAACTCTAACCAATCACAAGGAAACATAAGGAAACAGTACACATCCTCAACACTGCGGTAAAATCAGACCAATTACAGAGAGGCAGCATTGTCTGTACAGTGGTACCTCTCGATGCGAACAGGATTCGTTCCGGAGCCACGTTCGCACCCTGAAGTGAACGCAACCCGCAACTGCGGGTCGCGATTCACCACTTCTGTGCATGCGTGTGACGTCATTTTGAGCATCTGCACATGCGGCGAAACCCAGAAGTAACACATTCCGTTACTTCCGGGTTGCTGCGGAGCGCAACCCAAAAATGTTCAACCTGAAGCAACTTTAACCCGAGGTATGACTGTACTTGTGTGCCTTATAAGGAAACGGGAAGAGGGGAACTAAGCATTCTGATTGGATGGAGGATTTGAAATGTATTGGAATGTATATAAACTATATGAAAAGGCGTGTGCTCCAATGTTCTAGGCCCATTCTTTGTGGAGCAATCCCACTGGATCAAACTTCTGCTCAGAAATAAACTTTGGACTCCCTTTTTCATGTGATTCTTTGTTAACTCGTGAGATAGAGATAGGATTTCCTGCAACAATTGGGCTGCGCACTCAACCTAACAGCTGCATTAGCCTTAGCTTTTGTGTTATCTTCAAGGACAGGCCCACATAGAGTGCATTGCAGTAATCTAGCATGAACAACTGGGACCAGGCTATCCTATTCCAGAGAAGGCTGTAGCTGGCCTGTGCGGGGCCTCAGTATTTCCAGCCACAGAAAGCACTTGGTATGCCAGTGGCAAAATGGAATCCAGGAGTGTTCCCAAGACTACAATCCTGCTCCTTCAGGGGAATGCAACCTCTAAAAGAACAGGTTGTCCACACAGGAACTGCCTATCCACAGTGCTTGCATCTTACCAGAATTCAGCTTCAGTTTATTGGCCCCCATCTAGCCCTTCACTGCTTTCAGACGCCTGCCCAACATGGGACCCTTTGCCTGAAAGTTTTTTAGTTACTGCTCCTCTGTAACATCTGGTCTGTAATGTCTTACTACCTGAATGTATTCAGGAACTCTGTAATCTATTTTGGGGGTCTGCTTCATATTAGTTTTTCTTTTCTTTTCTGCGTGTACAAAGACCACATATCCGACATGCCATTGACCACTTGAATGAAACACATGTGTCCAAGGACCACAGTTTGGGAACCCCTAGCATAGACCTGTTATGAACCGCCCTGAGATCTACAAATGAAGAGTGGTAGAATGGTACCTCGGTTGTCGAACGTAATCCATTCTGGAAGACTGTTCGACTTCCGAAACATTCGATAACCCAAGGTGCAATGGGTGGTCGGCAAATTCCATTGAGAAAATGGAGAAACGTGCCTCAGAAGCCGTTCGACTTCCGAGGCGCGTTCAAAAACAGAAGCATTCAGTTCCGGGTTTTCGGCATTTGGCTTCTGAGACACTCAAAAACCAAGGTTCCACTGTATACAAATTTAATGAATAAATAAATAAATAATAAACAAAAGCCAGCTGGTTGGACCAACAGGCTTAGCTTAGTATAGGACTGCGTCCTAGTTTCTTACTGTATTGGTCACTACAGTGAAATATTAGCTTTATGTGGCTCAACAGAAACATCGAAGAACCAAACTACCTGAGGCGCCACAATCCCCGAGGTGCCTGCCTCAGCTACAAAAGTGCCTTGCGGAGAGCAAACAAGCTGCCATCTTCATTTCTGGAGGAGGCAGGTACAGAAGCAGGTTAGCAGCTCCTTGGCAGTTTTGATATTCCCTCCGTTCCAAGGGACAGGATTGAGAGCATTCCCCTCCCCCCATCTGTACCAGCTGCCTGAGGGCAAAGTCATAGTTGTGAAGGAAAGGAAAGAGAGAAGTGACAGACATTTTTTAAAAATGAAAATAAGAGAACAGTCATCCCGGTTAACTCTTGCGTGTTTAAGGTGTTGTTGTTATATTGATCTACACTGGCTCCCAGTAAGTTTCTGAGCACAATTCAAAGTGTTGGTGTTGACCTTTAAAGCCCTAAACAGCCTCAGTCCTGTCCACCTGAAGGAGCAACTGTACCCCCGTTGTCCAGCCTGGATATTGAGGTCCAGCTCCAAGGGCCTTCTGGCGGTTCCCTCACTATGAGAAGTGAAGTTACAGGGAACCAGGCAGAGGGCCTTCTTGGTAGTGGCATCCACCCTGTGGAATGCCTTCCCATCAGATGTCAAACAGATAAACTATTTGACTTTTAGAGGACATCTGAAGGTAGCCCTGTTCAGGGAAGTTTTTCATGCCTGATGTTTTATTGTGTTTTTAATATTTTGTTGGGAGCCTCCCAGAATGGCTGGGGCAATCCAGTCAGATGGGAGGCATATTATTATTATTATTATTATTATTATTATTATTATTATTATTACAACACATGGGAATGGGCAGCATTTTAGTTTAACCAGGGCAGTAAACACCACCAGCACTACCTTGAGTCATACCCGTCTAAATAAGCTGTGTGTCTCACTCGACTAACGTTAGAGACGGCCTGCTTCATAATGATACACTGCACTAAGTTGGACTTTTATTCCCACTCATTTAAAATATAGAATCATAATTATAAAAATTATATGTATGGAGCCTGGTGCTTGCCTTCCTTAGTTGTAACAAGGTTGGGTAATGGCATGCAAATTAGCCAGTTGCCACCCACTGCTCTTCAAATATAAGCTCCATAAAATATATACCTGTTATTCCTTTGATTAATCTGGCCTTTTAGATGCACTCAAAACTTCTGGATGAGGTGGCGGGGATGGGGGTGGGGAACGAGGCATGAAAGCGTTATGATTTGGGGGAAGCAGTCTATTCTCATATGTGTAAATATTTTAGATTTGGTCTTAATGAACAGCAGCTATTTCTTTTGAAGATGTTCTGTATGGCGAAATGAAAATCTCCTAGCTTCACAACTTTACTTAAAACTAGAGGCTGGAGAAATAATGTTAAAGAGACAACCCACAGATTACAAAATCCAGTGATGGAGCCATTGCTGCAAGTGATTACTTAGGATGGATAGCTATGAAACAGAAAGTACAAATATGCAATACAGGCATATAGATTGACTACCAATTTGCAAAAAAGAGAGAGCGAGAGCTGGAGAAGATTAATCCACACCAATTGATCTCCATTAACAGATCTCCAGTAAATTTCTCGCTGGATTTGGGCTCATTTGAGGCTTATCTGAAATAGCATATAAAGTTCCTATTAGGAAATGTTTAACTGGTCTAATAAATAAGGTAGAGTTCCTTTTCCAGTTTTTCTAAAAATCATTACAATACTTCCAAAGTATTGGTAATGTCTTTTAAATTGCAGCATTATAGCAACCACTCAGGAATATTACACTGATAAGCGAATTACCGTATTTTCCCATGAATAAGACTAGGTTTTTCCCCTTTAAAATAATGTTAAAAATTATGGGGCGTCTTATACATGGATAGTGACTCCCCCATTTTCTTAAATCTGAGTCCCCCAAAATAGTCTTATGCATGGGGGCATCTTATAGATGGAAAGATATGGTAACTTATTTTAAATCACTATGGCTAGGAGAAATCCAGTCAGATGAGCAGTGGAACTCTTTCATTCAATCCTTGAACAAAACAACACCAAAGGATAATATTAAGAATGAAGCACTGCCTTTGATTTTATGTTTATGACAACAAATTGTGCTGTTTGTCATTCTTTATGCTGTGTTTGTGATATACTGGTTATTTGAGTTAATTATATAAATAATAATATAAATAAAGACTAATTGCTCAGAGAAACTTCTCATCATTAGAAGCTGCTAAAAATGTATACATTCACATTAATGCTAAACATATGGAGCATGTACAGTTAATTGGTTTCCCAGTAGTGATGTATGGAAGTGAGAGCTGGACCATAAAGAAGGCTGATCACCGAAGAATTGATGCTTTTGAATTATGGTGCTGGAGAAGACTCTTGAGAGTTCCATGGACTGCAAGAAGATCAAACCTATCCATTCTTAAGGAACCAGCCCTGAGTGCTCACTGAAGGACAGATTGTGAAGCTGAGGCTCCAATACTTTGGCCACCTCATGAGAAGAGAAGACTCCCTGGAAAAGACCCTGATGTTGGGAAAGATGGAGGGCACAAGGAGAAGGGGACGACAGAGGACAAGATGGTTGGATAGTGTTCTCGAAGCTACCAGCATGAGATTGACCAAACTGCGGGAGCCAGTGGAAGACAGGAAGGCCTGGTGTGCTCTGGTCCATGGAGTCACGAAGAGACGGACACGACTAAACGACTAAACAACACAGTTAATTGGAATATATAGTTATGGGGATGAAAAAAACTGAGTCAAATTCACTACTCTGAGGCCAAATCCTCAAAAACAAACTTGTTAACAGATTAGTCCATATCAACTAAAAGCACGACCACCCCTAGGTGTGCATTCTACACATACAGTGTATGAAATTCCTCACAGTTCCAGAAATGGAAATGAAAAAGTAACAATCAAATGCATGAAAAAGTAAAACGAATGAAAAAGTAACAATTCCAAAGATAATAGCAGGGCTTTTTGAAATCTTGTTAACCTTTAGTTTATGATACCTGTAATCCACACAAAGCTTTGAGATTGCTTACTGAAACCCCCAGCACTGTGAGCACTAAATATCAAACAGTGTTAAAAATAAATTTTAAAAATCACAAGCTTCCTCAAGTGTTTTATTACAGTTGTATGTGTGAATCAATCATTCTTTCGCATTATAATAGCACTTCTATTTACTTCTAAAGACCACACATTACTGAAAGCTATGGAATGGGAGAGTATTTCATTCTTGCCAAAGCTAACTTTGAAAATGTAAAAAAGAGACTGAAACTTTGACTCTGTTTCATAAATCTTTCACACCAGCGTCCTAAACATCTTCAGATCAATCCAGCAATAGTGGTCCATGAACAGAAACAAACTGTGAATATCGTGAGTCTGTCTCACGTGACTACTATAATTTTAACAGTGCAAAACTCTGTTTTTGGAACTACCAAAGCTGCTAGTTTGTTTATGTACATGTCGTTCTCCTGATTACCTCCAGGAGCAAGTTAATATGGTTGCCTGGCCCACGTTTTTCTGCATTTAAATACAACTACAACAACAACAACTTATTACTTATACCCTGCCCATCCAGCTGGGTTCTCCCAGTCACCCTGGGCGGCTCCCAACATTAAACATTAAACATTAAAAACTTCCCTTAAAAGGGCTGCCTTCAGATGTCTTCTAAAAGTCAGAAAGTTGTTTATTTCCTCGACATCTGATGGGAGGACGTTCCACATGGTGGGTGCCACTACCAAGAAGGTCCTATTAAGTTTACTAAGGAGAAGTAGGACTGAATGTTGTTACCAAGGTAGGACCTGCTTTGAATTGTCATCTGAAGATAACAGACAGACAGACACACCCACCCACCCACCCACCAAGTGAAACTAATGCAAAGCTTTCCTTACAATATTCTAAAATGCAAGTTTCCTTTCCTCCTCAAATTATCAGTGCTTTTTGCATTTCGTTTATTTTTTAAAAAATTAATGCAAAACAGGGTATCACTGAAAATGACACAGAGACAGGAGAAACATAGATCAACCCTTTACTAATAACCATTAAATTGATTCAAATGGAAAACTAAGAACTTTTGTTAAAAGCTTTGTTAAATAGCCTCTGTTGAAGAGAACTTTCTGCACATTATGCCCCAGCAGCCTGTAATCATGTAATATTTCTGTCATGTTGGAGCTGAAGTGTTCATCATTTTGTCAGTTCTGTCTGCAAAGAAGAGAATTACCTTCACAGGCTCCCTGAGATTTATGCTTTTAATTACCACCTATCTGCTTCAATACCCTCCAAACTTAAAGAATCAATATAAATAGTCTTATTTAGACAGGGGTGGGGAATGCTTGACAAAAATTCCAGCTATACTTTTTTGGGTGGATTTCCACTTGATGTTATTGATTCCTTCTACATCTTTTGTATCCGCTAGCAATTCGTCTGTTTTTCAATGTGGTCCTCGCCTTTAGAAATAGTACAGGCCAGGAGCATGCATAAAATAACAATAAATGGCAGGTGGAAATTTGCACAAGTTACTGGTTACCAAACCAATGGATTCAAATGACAAGAAAGGAGATTCCGACTAAACATGACAGTAAAAGACTGTTCTACAGCAGAATGAGCTGGTCATTGGAGGTTTTTAAGCAGAGGTTGGGGGGCCACCTGTACGGAATTCTTTAGCTGTGATACCTGCATTGCAAGGTGACCCTACCATTATGGGGTTGCTTTTATTATCCTAATTCGTGTTTAAGTATTTTCTTTGGGATGTTTCCACTTCAGCATTTAAGACCACTTTGTCAAAAAATAAGGCCACTTCATCATTAAAGTGTTCCCCCCACTATTGTAGGAATGGGGAACCTGTGTTCCTCCAGATGTTGTTGAGCTCTGGCTCCTATCAACCCTGCTCTCGTTTCCTTTCTTGTGTTCCCTTTTAGACTGTGTGTATATTTGGATTGTAATATCCCTTGGGGCAGGGACCTTTGTAAAACTCCAGGTCCATAGATGTTGAAACAATAACAATAAGAAGCTACCTGGATCTGGCCAGACGTATCACTTAAGTATTTGAGCATAGTTCCGTTTCTTGGATCTTGTGCATTTACTAACAGATAGTGGGGTTGTATAGGCTTTGGGTTCACCCCTCAAGTGTTTAGGAGTGGGCAGGAAGGGGCAGTGAATCACGGCCTCCCTGTCTTCATTTTCTGTGCCAACAATGCCAGCTATCAACTTGGTGGATGTATGCATAGAGATCCACAGCAGGATTTGCAGATTGGAAAAGCTGCATTTTAGATACTTGACATTATAGAGCTGTTTCAGGGACATTCTGCCTAAGACGGAACAGCTGCCGTAGAGGATAGCTGTCACATGGCAGATGGTGGTAAAGCTGTACACTCTTGAAACTGAGCTATTTGGGATTCTTTTCTCCGTGCTCTGTTACTGTTGACCTGCTCTGTTACTTAACACAGAAAGGGAAAAGGATAGAAAAAGGCTTTGTTGTTGCTGCCACTGTTTAGGAAAAAAAAGTCAATTGAAACACCAAAAGACCAAATACACTGTTTAATTAATTGGCCGTTATCTATGCATACAAATGTCATAATTATCACAAAACTGGAGAGAAGCAAAAGGCAGACTTGGTGTGAAAGTTAGTATGATGTTTAAGAGGCTTGCTATGTTTTGAAGGGAAGCTCTATGGAAGGTTCAAGTCAGAAGGTGCAGACTACAGGCGAGAGTTGAATGTGAGGCAGTGCTATTTTTCTAGAAAAAGAGGTGAGCTCACCACGAACTTCTCCTTTGTTCTCTTATAATGGCAATGGCGCCTACATGAGAAGGGCTGGAACTGAGCTCCGGTGAGCTCCAGCTGAAAAAAAGCCAGGTCAAAACTATCCCACCAAGAGTTAAGTAAATGAAACAACATGGTGTTGAAGGAACCTGACCTCTTGTCTCCAGTGGTGTATCTGAGAGAACACCACACACAGTGGTTTCAGTGTCAAAACTAGGATCTGGGAGATGAGGGTTCAAATCCCCATTCAGCCATTGAATGGGGAAGTTGCTGTCTCTCAGTCTAACCTTTCTTATGAGGGTTGTGATGAGGATAAAATGGAAAGGGAGAGAACCATGTATGCCACCTTGAGCTCCTTGGAGGAAAGGTAGGATATAAATGTAGCAAGCAAATAAATACAGTCAAACCTCGGTTGTTGAATATAATCTGTTCCGGAAGCCGGTATGGCTTCCAAAACGTTTGACAACCAAGGTGCGGCTTCCGATTGGTTGCAAGAGCTTCCTGCACTCAAGTGGAAGCCGTGTCAGACATTTGGCTTCTGAAAAACGTTCAAAAACTGCAGCATTTACTTCTGGGTTTTCAGTGTTTGGGAGCTGAATCGTTCGAAAATGGAGCTGTTCAGGAGTTGAGGTTTGACTGTAATGCTCTCCAAAAAGGGGCTCCTTCTCAAGTCCACTTATACAAAGGGTTAAATTTTGGTCTTGCTCCCTGAGTATCAATACAAGCCTCTTTGAACCAATGGCTAATCTGCAGTGATGTCAAGAAGTCTTCACAAACATTCATAGCGGCTTAGCAGATAAAGGACTCAACAAAGCATGGCCTATCGCTCAATATCCAAAAAGCCAAAGTGCTGCACCAACAAGCACAAAACAACCCCTTATACAGCGCCACAAATCCAACTTAATGGTGTAATGTTGGAAAATATTGATCACTTTTCCTACCTGGGCAGTTATATTTCCATAAAGGCCAACATTGATGCCAAAATCCAGCATCGCCTGAGCTCTGTAAGCACAGCTTTCTGCTGATTGACGCACAGAGTGTTTGAGGACCGGGACATTTGCAGGGAAACCAAAATACTTCTTTACAAAGCTATTGTTTTATCAACTTTACTGTATGCATGTGAAACATGGATCACTTATAAACGCCATCTCCAGCTCCTCAAAAGATTCCATCAATGGTTTCTCCAAAAAAAATTACACTTCACTTGGGAATTTAGGTGAACTAATGCCAGTGTACTGGAAGAAGCAAAGATCACCAGTGTTGAAGCAATGACTCTTCAACACCAACTTCGTTGGACTGGTTATGTTGTTCGGATGCCTGATTATCATCTTCCAAAGCAACTACTCTATTCCCAGCTTAAGAATGGAAAGCAAAATACCAGTGGACAATGAAAGTGGTTTAAAGACACTCTCAAGGCAAATCTAAAAATAATAATGCATAAACACTGATAACTGGGAAAAACTGGCTTACAAGTGCTCCAACTGGAGAACATCCTTCACCAAAGCTGTCATGGACTTTTAAGAAGCATGAACTCTGGGTGAAAAGGAGAAACGTGCTAAGAGGAAGGCACGTTTGGCAAACCCTCACCGTGACCAACTCCTGCCTGGAAACCTATGTCTCCACTGTGGAAAGACGCATCAACTCAGAATTGGCCTCCACAGTCACTTATAGACTCACTGTTAAGACTGTGTTCATGGAAGACAATTTTACTCGGCTACGAGTGATCGCCAAAGAAAAAGAAGAAGAAATGTTGTCAGGCCAACTGAATAGAAAGACAGAGGCACTGGGGCTGTAGAGCCTGAAGCTAAGTGAAGGAATCCCAGAAGCATGATGGGCTGTGGTCACATTTTAATGGAAAGGTTCTTGTGCCTCCAACAACAGAGCTGAAAGGAAGTATCATTTTCATACTCCACAAAAAGGAGGCTTCGTTTGGCAATCTTTGGGGAGCATGCAAATAAGGGTAGCAGTGTTTACTAGTTAAAACTAGTTTTCTATGTTTTTGTCCATCCCCCACTCTAAGTGTAAGAGCACTCCATAATGTGGGCCCTCACCTTCAGTCTGAAGCAGACAAGCTTATCCCTTGCATTTCTCCAGTACCTCACAGTGTCTACATGTTTACATGTGATCCTCTCCAGTGCACAGCTTTCTTGACAAAGCACAGATTTATATCCTTAATCCAGACCACAATGGACTCTAGTGGCACAACTGCACCGTAGAAACAAGCAGCCTTGAGCACTTGGTGCCACTGTAGTTTTAGAACTGCAGATCTGTGATATGCAAAGAAACAGAAACTTGAGCAGGCAGAAGGATATCCCTGCATTTGTTTATCCACGTTCGAAAGACTTGGGTTAAGGGTAACTGACACCAAATCAATTCAATCAGCTGTAAGTGATACAAATAAGAACGGCAACGTTTACTTTTCAAAGCGGCATACTAAAATAAGGTATGCTTGAGAGAGAATACACAACACCAACATACAGGCATTTATTGAAGTATTAACGATCAGTGCAAATTGCATTTTTTTAAAAAATCTGAACACCTGTGTAACTTTTAACTAGTTCTAAAATCTGAACTTTCATGTGTGCATATGGCAAATAGCAAAATTCCTGGTTCCATTCCTGGAAGTATTCACAAGCAGATGTACTTGCAAGTAGGGTTTGTGTGATTTTATGTTTATGTGTATGCAGTTGAAATAATTGTATGTGAAAGTAAGAAAAAGGAGGACTTTTCACCTTGATGTTTGTTTTATTCTAAAGGCTTTTGGATCTTTGTTGAAAGCCATTCTGTAAATGGCTATTTGAGAAGTAGCAACCTCGGTGCCTACAATTGCTTATACAGCATAATTCTTCCCAGTATCATGCACTCTTGGGACATAAATAAGCATATCCAGTCTTATCCTCAAGGATAAGGGGACAACAGAGGACGAGATGGTTGGACAGTGTTCTTGAAGCTACCAACATTAGTCTGATCAAATTGCAGGAGGCAGTGGAAGACAGGAGTGCCTGGCATACTCTGGTCCCTGGGGTCACAAAGTGTCGGACACAACTAAACGACTAAACAACAAAATCTTCTCCTTTCCTTAACTTCCATTGTATATGGTATCGTCTGGGCTGGCCAAAGAGAATTTGCCGTTTCAGGTGGAGTAGCAAATGGCACCCCTTTCTCCAAGTCAAGGCGCATGGTGCTAAGCATTTTTTCTGACAACCAATGTGGAAAATCCCACAAGCATCTCTCTACAGTAGTAAAAATGCAGCAATAATTAATTAAATCACTAAACAGTATGCTGCCTTTCGTAACACCCACAATCTATTACTCTCCCTAATGGTAGGGACAGCCCTCTCACACTTCTTAATATATTGATAATAGGGTTATTTCCACTCCCCCCCCCAAAAAAAAAGACATGACAGCATGGATGAAATTACTGATAATGGCCCCTAATCTTTGTGCACTGATCTTTCTAGAGGAAACTGCTCACTAAGTCTCAAAGAAACAAAGAGGTGAGCAGCAGAGTGAATTAAGAGCTCTTTTGGAATAGCGAGTTAAGGCTGAATGATTTCCATTTCCATCTTCTCTAAGAGTTCCATAAATCTGCATCAGTGGATGAGTAAATGGGAGTGTTTTGATTCAAAAAAACAAACCTCAGAAAGGTGGGCAGGTATTTAGAGCATTCCAAGAGGTGAAAACTTGCAAGTCGAGTAGTCAGGTACAGGTGAAGCCATCATAAGAGACATGAACCCACATACCGTCTTATCACAAGCCATTCAAGTTATTAGCAGTATTATAAAGTTATCAGCACCAAAACTTCCTCAGTAAAAAGTCATGCATCTCAGCATGCACCAAGTGGTTTATCATGGTGCAGTGTGACAGAAGTCCAGAAGAGGGAGTCCGTGACCTCACAGGTGAAAAGGAGAGAATAAAGATGCAAAGGGAATTGTGTCCTGGTGCTGGCAGCAATAATACTGAGCAATGAGAGACTCAAAGAGAGAATGCCTTACTTAAAATCTCATGAATTCACGGCAGAAGTATGATTTGAACTGGGAAAGTCCTGGATCATGCAAAGAGCATGCAGCTGGTAGATATGTCACTTATCGGCAAGGAAAGAAGCATCACGCTTCGTTGAAGAACCAAAAATTGGGGGTTGGTGTTTTCTGCTCTCTTTTCCAAAAGTTAAAGATAGAGATAATAAATAGACTAACAAGAAACTACCAGTGGGAGTGGTGGGCAGGGAGTTTAAAGGACACAATTAGAAGAAAGGCAGAGGAGATTAATATAGCCTGAGCTGGTTCTGAACTTGGCTTGGAGTGGGAAGACTATTAAGTGGCCTCAGAGAACAGAGCTGCCAAACGTGACAAACCACATCTTTAGCATGCTTTCTTCGAGGTGAATTGTTGAGCCAGCCCCGCGGCAGCAAGGAAGGTAAATGAGGGAAGAGCCACATGCAGTTCCTGAACAGCATTGTAAAGAATTCAGGATTTTAACATGACGTAGCTGCTGCTCTTGCTGAAGTATTTGGAGAAGCAGTTATAAGAAGCAGCCAGTGTGTGTAAATGGCTAGAAGAGAAATAACCAGTGTGCATTGCAGCGGGTCGGACTAAATGACCCTTGGGGACCCTGCCAACTCTACAAATCCAAAATTCTCCTTGTTGTGGACTCTTATTGGCTCCAGCCGGCGTGGCCAATGGTCAAGGATATTGGGAGTTGTAGACCAACAAACACCTGGTAGAGGGCACCATATAGTCTGCTGCATATTGGCTGCTAGCCTTGAGCAACGATGTGAGGCTCAGGCATGGACATGTTGAAATTCCTGCTGAGCTCTGACGCTCACAGGCAGATTGGAAAGTCACCCTCTCTTAAACCCCCCCTACTTTGCAGGGTTGTTGTGAGGCTCAAACTACTTTCTGCAAACTAGACGGAAGATTGGAAACTAAGCTAACTGTCAGGGAACTGCCATCGGAGCCAGAGGTGGAGGGAAGGCTCCGGAGGGATGCCGGAGAGGGTCCCAGTAGGGAGAGAGGCAGCCCATCTGCTGGGGAAGGAAATCAGCGTAGCACCAGCGGAGAAGGGGGCAGATGGGGGAATCGGCGAGGGGGCTCCAGGACTCCTCGCTGGAGACCAGCGGGGAGAGCACGGGTCCTCAGTTGCCCACACCCTCCCTGTGCAGAAGACAGGGAGAGTAGGAGGAGACTTGGCGTCAAAGAACTTCTTTGCTGGAAGAAGTTCAAGAAACGCCCACTGACGGATTCTGCCAGCGATTGAGACAGCCACGGGTGAAAGGCTGTCCAGACAGAAAGGGTTCAACCAGGCAACCTAGCCAGGAGTGGCGGCAACTTACGCACGAGCAACCCCTAGAACCATTACACTAACAAATAAATAAATAAGCTAAAGCGAATGTTGCAAGCCCTTTGATTTCAAAATGTCACACGCTTGCTCTTTATGTTATATGTCATGCCTGTGCTAATGACAGCAAAGCAGCATCAACAGCAATCTTCAGTAATATGCGTAATAATGTTTTAAATGTGTTGCACATGATAATTAGTTGCCTTGAGGTTAACTACTGAAGGGAAATGTTAATCAGATGTAAACTTATAATTGGCATTCATTTCATGTGCTTTTTGAAAGGAGGACTATTTGAGTAGGATCGATTGTTTGATCTGGGTTCTCTTACACAGAACCTTCACAGAAACTGAAGTCACCACGATGTGTGCGTGTGCGTGCATTACATGCATATTGACTGAAATTATTTGGTAGAGCACGCTGAAGCTGCAATCTTACATACAGTTTCAAGACACACTGAACACAATCTGACATTTACTTCTGATTTTATGCATAGGATCGCACTGCCCAGGTTGTATTTATATGAACAAAGAAAATAAGGTTATAATTCAACACAAAGAAAACAAATGATGTCTGTTGAAAAGGGATTGTAATTATCTCTGCCCCCTAATTCTAATTGTTTTGAGTTGTTCTAGTGAAATGTTTTAAGCCTCCTAAATAAACACAAAAAACTGTTCAAAAAACTGAGGACAAACCTAGAAGTCCTTAAAACAGAAGCACTGCCTTCAAATTTTAGCTCTGCCTAGAATCCATGTCTTCTAGCCAGGAGGCTCTGCTCCCTAATCCCAGATGTGTGATGCCTGCTTAGGTTATCCACTGGTGAGGGGAAAACTACTCCACAGACACTCACAGGCTCTCAAATGTCTCCAGCGTTTGTCCAGCCCTGCTCATATTAAGCCCAAGTCTGTATTATTATTATTTTCATCATCATCATTATTTCCATTATTGTTATTTTCATTATTATTTCCAAAGGTCAAGTAAAATACCAAAGGCATGGCAGCACACCAGCACATATGTGCATCTGTCCCCATTCAGAACAAATATTTGACGTACTAACAGCAAACTCATAAGAATCAGAGAATTGTAAAGTTGGAAGGGACCGCAAGGCTCCTCTAGTCCAACATGCGGTTCCCTATCCAATTGCAAACCATACCGGACCCTGCTTAGCTTTTACAAATGTGCTAGCAGTTTTACTGCTGCACCACTAGGGGTTGTTCCCTGGCCCAATGGTCTGCCCTTACGCAGCCAAAGGGATGCCACTCGGTGGAGAACAGAACACCAGGAGGGAGGGCAAATGTAACAAAGCGTTCTGGAAGAAGAAGAAAAAAAAGAAGAAGAAGAGGAAGGAAGAGGAAGAGGAGGAGGAGGAGGAGGAGGAGGAGGAGGAGTTTGGATTTGATATCCCACTTTATCACTGAAGGAGTCTCAAAGCTGCTAACATTCTTCTTTCCCTTCCTCCCCCACGACAAACACTCTGTGAGGTGAGTGAGGCTGAGAGACTTCAGAGAAGTGTGACTAGCCCAAGGTCACCCAGCAGCTGCATGTGGAGGAGCGGAGACACGAACCCAGTTCACCAGATTACGAGTCCACTGCTCTTAACCACTACACCACACTGGCTCTAGGTGTGGCTGGCCTAAAACGCAGAACAGGAACACAACCCACAACCACACAGTGGCGTCGCAACGGGAGGGTGGTGCCGTGTCTGGGAGGTGACAAGAAGGCACCCCATGGGGGCTCGCAGCGGTGTGAGCAGCCATTGCGCCGCCACAGCCGCATGTGGAGAATCCTCCGTTCACGGCTTAAGCTCCAAGCAGAGGATCCTGGCGCTGGCAGCAAACTGCTATGTGCATGTGCAGCGTCACACGCATGCGCTGTACATAACGCCACCGCACTTGCGCTGTACATAGATGTTTGCCACTGGCACTGCTTGAGCGCCATACAGACGGCAGTGGGATCCCTCCATCGCTGCTACAGCCGCATGTAGAGGAACCTCCATTTGCAGCTGCAGCCATGAGCAGAGGCTCCCGGCACCGTCCGTACGGCGCTGGAGTGCTGCCGCCGCCAAACCGCTATGTATAGCGCATGTGCGGTGTTGCTACATACGACGCATGCATCGTACATAGTGACGCTGCACGTGCGCCCTACGTAGCGACGCCCCACCCCGGGTGTCACGACGCCTTCGTTCGCCCCTGTAACCACATCCCCACCCAATGCTCACTAACCCACTTTTAGACAGTTTACTTTCCTTTGAGGTTAGTTAAAAAGGGATGTTAGCCGATAAGAGTTGTAGGCAGGAATGTGCATGTGCAATGTAAGGGACTAGCCTTCTTAGAGACATGCCAGACTTCTTCCCTGAAGCTATAGGTTCCCGTAAACAAAATATCCTTTCCTAACCTATGAGGGAAAGCATTTGGGCAGAATATTGCCTAATCACTCACTTAAAAGGGAAACCGGGCTGCTCCCACCTTCTAGTCTCACTCACCGAGGAATACACAAAGGCGGTAGGGAAACTGGCAAGCCCTTATTTTTAAAGTTCATAAAAGTATATTTTATCAATATTTAATACAGCAGAATAACATTAAACTTTCAAGTCTACCTGTATTTATGTTCTATCTGCTCTGCAATGATTCCCCTGCCCCTCACCAAACCAGTTTTGGCTACAGGCTCGTCGTATAGGATGAAAAATCAAGGGAAATGCACACTGCATTTGTCCGTCCCTGCTTATTAAACATGAAACGTTAACCTGCCGGTCGCCCATGCAATCTGATAAATCTAACAACTAGCAGATACTAGAAGGCATCGCATCAAGCAGTTGAATAAATTCAAAGATCCACTTCAGAGCGGTCAGATTCCCCCCCCCCCGCCCCCACATACTGGTATGATGAACATGTTAAAAAAAATTATTCCGAGCACATGGAAGCAGCAGTATGAAAGAAGACACACAGAGCTGATGATACTCACGTCAGAGTTAAAGCGAAGTTGACAGACATTACAAGAAATGACTTGTTTCTTCTTTGTGGGGAGCGACACACCAAATGTGTGGTTTATGACTGCTTTTTGCACCGGATCCATCTGAAGAGAGCAGATAAAAAATAAAATAAAATATCCAAGTTACAGTTTCACACGACATGCAGCAAAGAAAATGAAAAGCTGAAAATTAGACCCATTCCCGGAAAAAAAAAACCCTTGCTCTTAAGAGGAGCGAACAGGATTCCAAATCGAACAAAAACAAATGAACAATTAAGTGACTATGGGAAGCAGTTTGTAAAATGGACAAATATTGTAGAATGCCAAATGTGGACCACTGTAAAAGGGACTTCGGTTTCTTTGCTCTCTTGGAAAAGAGAAAATTAACACCACCTTTCAAGAGAGAGAAGGAAGAGGAGAATTTTTATGCTTAATACACGTAGGGCTTCTTTAGCTTGCATTTGTTGCCAAACCAGTCTTGCTAAACTGACCTGGAAGCCTGAAATTTAAGATGAGAACTGTCTGGCAAAAAAACCCCTGTGGAATGTGAAAGGCTGTTTTTCAAACTGAGGGGTGGGCGGGACCAATAAAAACAAAGGTGGGATTAATGTAAAAGACCACATAACCTTGAATGGTGGTAGTGAAGTCTATAAGCTAATTTGAGTTGTGTGAAACAGTTCTTTCTTTTTTCTGTCCTGAATCTAGTGCCAACCAATTTCAGTGGGTGAGCCTGAGTTTCATTTCACGAGAGAAAGAGAGAGACCTTTCTATCCATTCTCTCTAAACCAACCTTAATTTTATAAGCCATGGTAAGTCTTTTTTTTTTTCTTCCAAAGCTAAAAAAACTCTAAATGCTTTAATCTTTCCTTGGAGACAAATTGCTCCACTCTTGATCCTAGAGGAAATGCAAAAGTGTTCTCATTTTCTCTAGCACAAAAAATAAATTGGGAAACTCATCTATGGCAAGAGTGTTTGTTCAAAGCAGGCATCTTTAGACTTTTATCATACTAGGAAAAAATGACTCGTATTCCCCTATGTCCTCTATTAAAGAATCAACAAGTGATGCAATTCTAAAGATTATTCAGACAATGACTTTTAAGACTTGTTTTGCATTAGTGAGAGGTATAACATTGATAGTAATTCAACTATTTCAACTTTTAAATGAAAACTTTTCTGTTCCGCCAAGCCTATCTATGCAGGCAATTAATCTTTCCACCATGGTTAATTGATTTTCATCTTTCTTACATGATTTTTAATGCACGGTTTGTGGTTGTGGTTTGTAAATTGATATCTAGCTTACTTTCTCTGGCTGCAATCTATGGTCCATGGGAAGGCATTGGGATGTTTTGGGTCTTCTGGCAGCGGTTCTCAATCTGTGGGTCCCCAGATGTTGTAGGACTACAACTCCCATCATCCCTGAGCTCTGGCCTTGCTAGCTAGGGGTGATGGGAGTTGTAGTTCAACAACATCTGGGGACCCACAGGTTGAGAAAGGCTGGGTGGGGAGACAGCCAGCCCTTGGAGAGGGTGATCGGACTCCCCAAAAGGCCTATTTCTACTGCTGCAGAAACTTCCCCATCCCAAAGCCAATCTCTAAAACCTACACATTCCAACCCTGGAACTGGTGCAGGCATTTCCTTTCACTGGAAATGATGGATGGGGTGTTTTTTTTTGGAGGGCGGTAACAAACTGAAAAGGGCAAAAGTAAAGGAAAAGCTGTTTTGGCTTCACTTTTGCCATCCCAGTGCAAGCCTGGCATGGCACTGGAAAAGGCTGTTTACCCAACTCAGGTCTACCTCATTCCCTTCCCAATTGCTCTATTAATCACAATCACTGCATGTTCTTATGTTAGATTATACTTCCAAAAATCCATCTCACCATAAGACAACAGGAACTTTATTGGACCCTGAGCAGGCTTATTTTGGCTTCCGCCTCAACAAATGTAAAACTACCAACACAAGAATGAAAAGCAAAACTGAGCAAAGAAACACCATAAAACACTGGGCTGAAACACAAATTACACCAAAAACCCACTGTAGACAATTGGTTCCTTCCAAATGGCCATAATAAACCAATGGATTTATTAGGTACCATCAAAATAGTTGTCTTTCAGGGACAACTCCAAATTGTTGCTTACACAGCACTGTCTCCATATGATTAAAACCACTGGAATGCATTAAACCAGGTATGCCAGGAGGTTTTCTCAGGTGGTCTTTATCTCCAAATTTCCTGAGATCATTTAGATGCTTACAGCTCACCCTTCCTCTGAACTTTCCATAGTAATGGCCTGTCTTTCCTAATTGAACAGCTGTCTTTCTAAATAGCCACAGGTACTCATTGGCCTGAGACTAGCAGTCCCACGGTTCTCCATGGAAAACAGCAGATGTTCTGGTATTGCTCACAGGTACATTAAGTGAATCCCTTTCTAACACCCCGGTGGCAAATCTGAGGAGTGATATCTTAAACCAGGAATAAGGGGAATCTGAGACTCCAAAAATTAGCCATGCTGCCTGCAAGCTGATGGGAGTTTTGAGTTCAGGTCCCCCACTCTTACCTTAAACCAAACACATAACATATTTATTTAAATTTTATCCTGCCTTTCTCCCAGCAGAAATTAAAACAGATACAACTAAAACACACAATAAATATAAGTATTTTAAAAATAATAATCAAGTAAGTAACCCCACTAAAACTGTTTGAAAGCACAGACACACAAAACAATACTTAAAAGACTATTTCACAACGGCCAGTTAGCGGCCAAAAAAGTCTGTAAGAACAAAAAAGAATTTGCTGCTGGCAAAAAAGGAAAGCAAACAGAGGGCTAGCCTAGCATCCTGTGGAAGCCAGTTCTGCTATCTAGGAGCAGCCACTGAGAAGGCCCTCTTTTGTGTTCTTACCAGATGTGCCTCCAAACGTGGAGGGGCAGACAGAAATCCCTCCCCAAAAGATCTCAAAGCTCAGGCAGACTCATGTAGAGAGATATGGTCCTTCAGGTAGATATCAGAGAACACGGGCTATCGAAATAACCAGCCCCCATGGGGAAGTGGCTTTGTTTATGGGCTGCTTCACATGCTACATTTTTTCTCACACAGAAATGATCACTGTGGGTATGATGGAGCCAAAGTAAAGCATTAAAAAAATAATAATCTTAATGATTTTAATTGGGCAAGTTTAAGCACATACCTCACCCACATGGGTCAACTACTAGTGCTTAATTTTGACTGGATTCTGCCTTGTGCTAGGAAAACTGTGCACCTGAAGTGCAGCAGGAGAAGGTCCCCCCCCCATCTGCTTAAATCACACAAACCAGGCAATCAACGAAGCTGATGCAAATCGCTTCCATACACACTTGCACCAAACTAGAACACAGGCACATGAGGCTGTTTTGCATAACACCACGTGTTCAGCCAGTTTATGACTGAGACTAATTAGCTTCCAAATGGCAGATAAAAGGGGATTTCACAGCTAAAATGTGTTCATTCAGGACCATTTGGATTATTCTGTTTTGCTTTTGTTATGGGCTAAGCAATTCTATACCCATATTACCCCGGAACTGTAAATATGCTCCCATAACACTGGTGGAATGGCCACGGTATCGAATGCTCAGCTCTGTCAGAGTGATGTGGCTGGGATGGTAAACTGACACGGTGGCTACTTTTTTTTTTTAATTGTACAGTTCTTTTTAAATGGCTCTTCCCAGGTGCCACCCACATCCAGCCCACCATTATGCCCAATTTCAGCCATTATGCCAGCATATCTTCACTAGTGGAACACCTCTAGTAGCGGGGAGTTCCACCGGTGTATCCAAAGTGCTTTGCCAGCACACCTGTCACGGTAATGGTGTACCCTGTGCTCTGCTGGTGTAGCAAGGCATTGGCCAAATCACAAAGCCCCGCCGCCGGCGGACCCGCAAAACAGGATTACATATATTTTATTAAATATATTTTATTAACAACATGTAGTCAGGTAACAAGGGCTAAATCACTAATTGTAATAAAACTTCTTGCACATGGAATGAAACCCTTCCCGTTTCTATTCCAACCGCACGAGAACAGCTACACCTTCGAACAATTCGCCTGGAAATTTAATATTGCTCTTCAGAGCAACAGATTCTATTGAAGCCAGACGCTTACAAAATCACTGTACACATTAAATGCCCTAAGGCAAGTTATTAAATTTACACATGCAAATGCCCAAGACATTTCTTAACTAATAATATCCAATTCCTGCTCCAAGATGTACCACAGTATTATTTTCACCATTTGCTACTGCTTCTGTTAGCATGTAATATCGTTAAGTACACAGGTGATGCACACATCCTTCTGCACCTATGCAGCAAATTCTCTTATCGGCAGGTAGCTTTTTAAATGTACCGTGGTGTCTTTTAGGGTTTTTTTAAAATAAATAAATAAATAAATAAATAATCAGTCTGCTAATTACCACAGCTGTTAATCACAAAATACTGCAGTAATGCAAAGTACCTGAACCATCAGAAGTAGCTGGCACCAGTAAAGAGGAAAGGCAGAAAGAAACACTATCGTCTGTAGAGCTGTTTGAAGACCCAGCAGTGCTCCTCCAGAGATTTCCAGATAATAATCCGCAGCGGTAACACCAGGCAGTTGGTAGTTAAAATTAAAAAGGCAACACTACAATGCAACACAGGCTGTGATGAAAATCCTCGTCTCCAACAGCAAGCGGCAACCAGGAGAAACTCACACAAACAATACGGCTGGCAGAGTCTCCCGAGGCTAAGATCAGTACTCCTGTGGGAGCAAACTGATGTTCTTTCCCAAACTGGAGGACCGAATGCAGCCTGCTTCCAGAAAAAGAATTCAAGAAGGCTCAGCATTAACAATTAATACTCTTTAAATATGTCAGAAAGCAGGGTGGATTACAGCATGTTTGAATAGCAAAATAGTACCTGTCTGCCAGAAGGTTAGTGCTGTGTTTTTAAACCGATCTTGGATTGCTAAATAAAATTAAACATGCCATGATGAGTAACTGGCATAATTTGTTGGTGTTAGTTGCTGCTTGCTTCTCAGAGAAACTACCTAGCTTGTCAGGTGCTAATAACTGTGGTCTATTTAGCTGGAAAGAAACTGACAAGCGTTTAACCCAGTATTCGCTGTGTTTTGGAGAGATGCTAGCTATGGGCAAAACATACAACTAACATGGTTAGCGGTGCAGGCAAGTTCCAGGTGTATTCTCCATTTAATCTCTTTTGTAAACAGTTGCTTGAAACAGGCATAGGCAAACCTGTTGGACTGTATCAGTAGTACATCAAGAATCAGAAACAACTTGTTCTCTTCTGCACCATACAAAGGAAAATAATCCCTATTCATGTGAGTCACTTGCCCTGGTTAACATGGATTACTATGCAGTATTTCCCCACATTATATTTCCCCACCTTTTTTCTTCTTAAATTTGATGAGACACTAAAAGGTGAGTGGAAATGAATGATTTTTAAATATGAAAATGGAAATTAAAAAATGAATGTATAGATTTTTAGTGTTTTCTAAATTTCACATATAGTTTAATAATAAGAGTTTAAGATAAAGTTTGAATATAATGCAAACATTTAAAATGCAAGCTGTTGTTTAAATTCTCTTAAATCTGGATCTATGGCTTTGCCAGTTCTTTAAGGGAAAGAATGAACTGGGTGCCGTTTGAGATCAAGTGTTATAAATACTGCCCATGATTTGCCATATCGTGTAGTGTGTTTATGAACATGGATCTGATTCTACATAGACTACGATCGTTACAGATGTTGGGAACCACTTCTTTTCTCTATAAGACATCATTTTGTACTTTACCAGGATCTTTTCCAGCCTGTCTGGTTACCTCAGTTTAAATCTTATATTCTTAAAGCTTCAGAGCTCTGTAATTTGCTCAGTTCTCATGATATAAAGGTTTGTAGAAGCAACATAGACATACACTTCCCATCTTAGGGACAATTTCAATATGCCTAGTAACTACTACCCCTTCTTAGTTGGTTCCATAACACTCTGGGCGCATTCTTCAACTTAGAGGTCTTATTTAGTGTCCTTGGATGTACACACATAAAAAACAAATAAGTGTCATTTTATTTGTTTAAATTGTTTTTTCTCCTGATCCAATGGAAGGTAGTCATGCTTAACTCAATGGGACTTAAATTATTTCTGATGGGCAGATAAATCCAACCCTGTGATGGATGGGGGATGTTAGACTGCGCAGAGGTGTCCTTTTGTTCAGTTCTGCTGACTGTCAGCCTCTTGCCAGCTGCTGAAGTTGTGGGCAGGTGGCAAATTCTCTGTCAGTGGAAGGTCCCAAAATGAGGTACCATGAGAGCATGGAGGCAGCCTGTCCGAGTTGGCCCAGAATCTGCTGGATCCAGACCTGACCACTGCATCAACCTGCAGCTTATGAAGAGATTGGGCCCAATTGTTTTGTCCCCTCCTTCCACCTTCCACCATGACCATCATTGATTTGTGAAGAATTTAAGGGTGGCTGGATAAAGCCATAGAATAATGCTGTGCAAACAACAACAACATGGATTGCTTGAGCAAATGTTTGAAGCAGGGATGGGGAACCTCTGGCCCTCCAGATGTTGCTGGACCACAACTCCCATTACCCCTGACTATTAACCAAGCTGGCTGGAGCTGATGGGAGTTGTCAACAATATCTAGAGCATGCTTCCTCAACCTCAGCCCTCCAGATGTTTTTGGCCTACAACTCCTATGATCCCTAGCTAGCAGGACCAATGGTCAGGGATGATGGGAATTGTAGTCTCAGAACATCTGGAGGGCTGAGGTTGAGGAAGCCTGATCAAGAGCTCCCCCATGTGTGCTTTTGGGTTACAGTTCTAGGAATCTGAGTGCTCTTTTTGGTTGCAAATGATCATGTTTTTTATGCTTCTACCAAGAAATTATTGAGCGCTTCTGCCTAGGAAATAAGAAAAGTAGTAATGGGAAACTTGATTTATATCAGTTATTTAAATTAGTCTTTTCTCTTGGTGATTTAAATTGCCTGGATTTAAACTAATACCCTGGAACATATTCCAGCAATTCCACCTTCTTTCTCCTATAAATTCATCAACAGTACAGAGCCACTTCAAAGCCTGAAGTTATCTGTTCATCTTCACATGAGTACAGATATTAGTTTTGCATCCTCACACAAACAGGAACTCTCTTTCTTATTTTTAGTATTAATTTATTTCACAAACCTCTACATCAAAATACCTCTGTAAGACTTACAACTGCAGATATAGCATACAATTAACAAAAACATGCTATGTAATAGAAAACTACTTTATCACACACGCTTGAAGAACAGAACTGATCCTACTGAGACTCATGTCTATCTTCAACTTCAAGGATTTCATCACAACAACCTTTTCTTCCTCGTCTTCCCAGCCAGAAGTGACACAGGAGCCAACTTCTACTGAGCATCACTTCTGCTCAAGAGAGAGGCATCAGGTTGGGTCAACCTGTGCAAAACTGCATGGGACTGCATGGCATCTTAAGCAAAGCTTCCCTCTCTTGTCCAGGTGATTAGGGATGTCATCCAGAACTCAAATAGGGGCAAAAGTGAACACCCCTGCTCAGCGGCGGAAGAGCCACTCGGATGCCTAGGGTGGCGTGTCCAGGGGCGGGGCGCACTGCAGGGCCTCCAGAGTATTCACTCAGCCGCCCTACAGCTGGGGGGAGGCAGTGGGTCGACCGTTTGGGCAGCGCGAAGAGCCGCGGGGCTCAGGTGCGCTGCAGACCCCGTGTTGGGTGCTGCCCGGCATTTTGTCACCCCCCTCAGTGGTGACCCGGGGTGGACGGCATCCACTGCACGCCCTTCCTCTGCTTGGTTCCTCACACAATCTCTGCTCAACCTAACTTTCATGAACAAGCTACTGCTTCTGCAGCTTCATTCCATTATTAATAAATCAAATTAAGGATAACAGTGCTGTTTACAGTATGAAAACACAAAAATGCACAACGTAATAACAAACAAAAAAATACCGGTCCCTAGTTTAAAAGGCCATAGATTGTTTAACTGGCCAAAGGTCTGGGAGAAGAAGAGTGTTTTTGCCTGGTATCTAAATACAGTCAAACCTCACTCTGCGTCCGCCTCCGCTTCAGTGAACATCTGTGGCAAACCCGGAAGTACTGGAACGGGTTACTTCCGGGTTCGCCACTCGTGCATGCTAAATTGCACTGCGTGTGTGCGTAGACGCGGCACTTTGATGTGCGTCATTTTGGCTTGCAGATGGGCCTCCGAAACAGATCCCGTCTGCAAAATGACTGTATATGTAATGGAGGTGCCAGGTGAGCTGCCCTGGGGAGAGCATTCCACAAATGGGGAGTCACCACAGAAAAGGCCTGTTCTCATCAGTACTAAGTTACCAAATAGGCAGAGGTGCAGGTTAGTCTCATACAACCCACTGAATGGGTCAAATCCTCTATCTCTAAACAGTCCCAAATAGATACTTATTTTGAAATCTCAGGGCTTCTGTTGCTACTAGATTACTAAGGATCACAGCATCATCTGAATGCAACTGAGCATTTTTTAGCTCAAAAAGCAGAGTGCTCTAAAAGATATTGCTGGCAATCTCTATGTACCAAACTTTTAAAGAAGACTCTGTGTGTGTGTGATTTTAGGAACTCACTTCCTGAAATAATTTAAGATCGGTGTTTCAATAGCTCAGCTCAAAGGATTCAGGCTCCTACAGCAGCTGGTGGCTGATGGAAGATCACGATGATATAACTCACTTCAGGAGCTTTTTACTAGCTATAAGACTACCACACTACATTCTGCCCAGGAGTTCTGGAAACAACACACCTAAATAACCATTAAACTGTTTAGCTTAAGAGTGGAAACTTCTGATCTCCTCCTTGAGGCTGTGCTGGAGGAAGAGAGGGGAGGAGGGAGAACGCAAGCTCAAGGCTCACTGCTGTTAGTGAACATAACACTAAACAATAATGGTTAATAACTGAGAGACAGCAGCAGCTTCAGTTCTTCATTACACGAAGAAAAATGGATTGCTGTTACTGAGGAGTGTTGCTCCTAGTTATAGCTGAACTCGTGCACACTATGGTCAATATAAGTCATGGTTTGTTCAAATAGGTCAGGATCAAACCATGCTGGATTGTTAGCAAACCACACAGGGCTGGCCCAATACATTTTGGCACCTGAGGTGAACCACAAAATGGTGCCCCCCTCCTTGCCTGGGAAGAAGGGGTGAGTGAAGTTCTACATCAGGAACAGGGTGGAAATAAAGCTCTACATTGCTGCTCCTGTGGGTCTTGCCTCCTGAGGTATGTGCCTCATGGGTGGGCTGGCCCTGAAACAACAGTATAAACTAACCATGGTTCTCTCACTTCTGACATAACAAGAAACTATAGTTAGTTTTAAATGGGGAGCAGATTATGTCAGTATTCTCCTGATGGCCACACTGGAGGAGGAGAATGGAGTAATGAGTGAGCAAGTGTATAAATCTGCTGCTCAGGCACATAACGCTAAACCAGTGTTTCTCAAACTTGGGTCTCCAGCTGTTTGTGGACTGCAGTTCCCATCGTCCCTGACCACTGGTCCTGATAGCTAGGGATGATGGGAACTGTAGTCCAAAAAACAATTGGAGACCCAAGTTTGGGAAATCCTGCACTAAACTATAGTTTCACACTGTGTCTGAACTAGGCCTACGTAAAACTACAAAATAAACATAAAAACCAATCTTTATTTTAAATACTTTATCAAATATTCTGGTTGAACATGTGTGCTCTTGGAGTTGTATGGGGCACAAATTAACAACTTTATTTTTTTTTTAGTACGGTGAGTGTATACTATCACGTACCTATTTTCCTTTAGAGTTCTGGTGGTCCTGGACAATTATTTCCTGGGGGCTGAGGGATGATGAAAATCTATCTATGAAACAAGACCCCTTGTTTATGTTTCTTGGCTGCTTTTCTGGAAATTTAAAGGGCCCTAGGACAGATAAACTAGCTCTAAGCCACTGGGATCTTCCAACTATTTGCCTCCAACCTGCACAGTAAAGCAGGAGAATTCAACACAGCAACCTCTATTTTTAAAAAACCAAATGGGATTTCTTATAACTTTCATCACAAACACATTTTTTCAAAAAAGGAATTCAATGATTTAGGAGGGAAACTAACGCCTGCATTGCAGGTATCCGATACCATGAATTGCTGTGGTTCTGATTATCTCCACACAGCATCAGACAAGGAATTAGACAGAGAGAGAGAGAGCAAGTGAGCAGATAAATGCATTTTCTCCATATGCTATTTAGAACCTAGTAATTTACCTCTTTAAATCTGGGAATGAAAGATAGTCTCATCGGGCCTCACAACACTGAGGGCACTTTCACAAGGCTATTGGGGACTCAGTGCTCCCTATTCATGTAAGATTTTCAGGGCTGACCCACCCATGAGGCAAGGTGATCACCTCAGGCGGCAGGATATCCTGATGTCAATCTTTCTTCCTCACCCCTTCTTCCCTGGCGGAGAGGAAGCCCATTTTGGGGTTCACCCCAGGTGCTGAAATATCTTGGGCACCTGCACGACATCATCCTCAACAAAGTGTGGACCCATATTATTTTGCCATTTAATCTGGATTTACCAGTAATGCAGACAATCCAGCAAGTTAAAAGTAACAACCCAGAAATTGTAAATTTGCATTAAACTGTGTGTGTGTGTATGAGGTGAGATGGCATTTTATGACATCATGTAAAATCTTGTTTGCATGAGCTGCACGATATCCATGGTAAGCTGCCACGCCATGTGTCAGCACCCTAGTGCTTTCCCCCCCTTGAAAAATGGGTGCTGGTACTCACCATGACGTTGTTACAGTAAGTGCCACACTTTTTAACAACAAGAGGTGCCGGTACTGCATACCCCTGAGTACCCCCTGGAGGAAACAAAGCACTGAAGCACCCCATATCTATGGATTCAGTTCGAGAAACAACTGGAAGTATTTAAGGTTTTTTCTATCCCTTCTGCCTTTTGTCCATCTTTCAGTTTTATCCCACCATAGTTTATCCATAAACACGCCTGTAACCCACTTTATAGGAAAAAAAGACTAGCGTGCCACAGCTCTGTCTCTCACGAGCAGAGCAGAACAAGGAAATATGGATGCAGACTAGCAGAAACTTGTCTGAATGAGAGGAGTACCTGCAGTGTATAAGTTGCCAAGTGAGCAAATAATTATATTCTTCAACTGTGGTCTTTCAGAAAAGAAATTAGAATGTGCAACTACCCCCACCTCACTATCCTTTTCTCCTGCTGTGTCTAAAGCTCATCCCCTTTTGTCTGAAAGTGACAAACCCAGTTTGGGCAGTAACAAAAGAATGCAAATGGCGAGGCTGCCAGGTAAACATAAAGCTCATTCCTTCACAGCTATGGGATAACAGAGAGCACAAGGTGTTATTCATTCCTATGCAAATACACTATGTAGTGTGATGCCACCACTCTGATGCTCAGTGCAACCTGATTCCCTAATTCTGGATGAGCTTTCTTTCTTTCTTTCATCCATCATGTCTTTGCTCTGAAGATGTAAGAAGCTTCTTCTATGGAAGGAGCCATAGATCAGCAGTACAGCCCATTCTTTGCATATAGAAGGTCCCTGGTTCAGTTCCTGGTGTCCTTACTTTAAGAGGACCAGGTAGGAGATAGAATCATAGAACTATAGAGTTTGAAGGGACCAACTCCTAGTCCAACACCCTGTAGTAGTAGTAGTAGTAGTAATAATAATAATAATAATAATAATAATAATAATAATAATAATAATAATATGCTATTTATACCCCACCCATCTGGCTGAGTTTCCCCAGCCACTCTGGGCGGCTCCCAATCAAAAGTTAAAAACAGTACAGCATTAAATATTAAAAACTTCCCTAAACAGGGCTGCCTTCAGATGTCTTTTAAAGATAGGATAGCAGGAATATGCAGCTGCCCCATACAAGGATCGAACCTGCAACCTTGGTGTTATCAGCACTACACTCTAACCAACTAAGCTATCCAGCTGACTCCCACAAACACTCATACTGACCGTGGAATGACATAGCATCATTCTGAGGGCGGTCAATGGGAAGCAGCTGCCACTACAAACCATTTTTTAAGGGGTGGGGAGGGCCATTGCTCTGCCAAGTAAGTAAAGGTAAAGGGACCCCCGACCATTAGGTCCAGTCGTGGCCGACTCTGGGGTTGTGGCGCTCATCTTGCTTTATTGGCCGAGGGAGCAGGCATACAGCTTCCGGGTCATGTGGCCAGCAGGACCAAGCTGCTTCTGGCGAACCAGAGCAGTGCACGGAAACGCCGTTTACCTTCCCGCCGGAGCGGTACCTATTTATCTACTTGCAGTTTGACGTGCTTTTGAACTGCTAAGTTGGCAAGAGCAGGGACCGAGCAACGGGAGCTCACCCCGTTGCGGGGAGTCAAACCGCCGACCTTCTGATCAGCAAGTCCTAGGCTCTGTGGTTTAACCCACAGCGCCACCAAGTAAGTACAAGTAAGTACCCACCTGTAAAGATGGCATATCATTTCACTGTCTCTCCCCCGCCCCCAATCTCTGAAGTGGTTCTCCCAAATTTACCACCTGCAAGTGGGACCACCAATTTGGGAAGGCATTTTCGCTAAGTCCTATAGTTTATATCCATTTGAGTTGTAGAGAAAGTTCAGAAAATATGCAGGTAGTAGACATAAAAAGTCAGAAATCACAGATGGAATTGGATAGGATCTGCAGTGGCCTGAGGGTATAGCTTCCTTCCTTCCACACAAGGGCCAACACAATTTGGTGCCTAAGGCAGAAAATCCAAATGTCACTCTTGTGGGTGGTGAAATGTAATAATAAATAAAACAATTGGCAGTTTGTTGTCTATAATGACCTAACAGTAGGGCTGCCTCTGTCCTGATCTGCTTCCTTCTTACTCCTTGCCTAGCTCTGCTGCGAACCGAAGATAAAATTTGCGCCCTGGCTGGAGCTTCAAAATTAGTTAAAGAAATCACAGAATCAGTGACCCATATACTGATTACAGAAGACCTGCAATCAGATCTGTTCCCCCATTTGGTGGATCTAACATGGGTTTTTCAATAAAGTGTGAAGGGGGAACTTCATCCTGTTTTTATACTGCATATTGCAGACCAGGAATCTCGGATCGACGATGAAGACTGTTAAGCTAGAAAGCTGCAAGTGCCTGTTTTTCATGGCCTAACAGCTTATACTGCTAATTTTGCTCTGTCTCCCAAAATAAAATAGCTGGAGGGGAAAAGGCTGTAAAAAATCAAGATACAAAATATTAAGCATAAAGGTATCAAGACTCCAAAGTACAAAGTTGGCTCTGTCGAAAGCACGATGTGAATTAGTGCATCCTTCTGCTAAAAATCAATTATTAACATTTCACCAGCAAAATCCATTAACCAACATCTTTTTTAAAAACAAAAACAAAACCCATATGTTAAAAGTTAATTTTGGAGGAGGATCAATGACAGACAGCTCCTTGAAGACAAAGAAAACAGGCCTAAATCATAAACAGAGGAGATTAAAGACAAGGGGCTTTCAATCCATAAAGCTATAAATAAATAGTGTAGATCAGAGGAAGTAGGAAGATGGTTGTTTGCTGCACAATATAACATGGTGCCTGGTAACTGCTAACAGCTCGTTCTCAGAAACCTTTATGGTTTCATATATTTCATTTTATAAGTAGAGGTAATACTATTAAATCCAACTTTGTTGAGTTCTGCTCTTCAAAATTTGTACTTGTTCAGAAGCTTCCCTTGTAAATGTCTGCAAGTCCTTATTGTTGGTACCAAATCCTCATTCTAGAGGTGGGGAGCATTTAAAAAAGCATATAACTGGTGATGTGTGCACAATATTCACACAAGACACCATACAGAATTCTAAGTAGATGAAGAGCTAGAAGAAAATATACAGTGGTACCTCAGGTTAAGAACTTAATTCGTTCTGGAGGTCCGTTCTTAACCTGAAACTGTTCGTAACCTGAGGTACCACTTTAGCTAATGGGGCCTCCTGCTGCCGTTGTGCCACTGCTGCGCGATTTCTGTTCTCATCCTGAAGCAAAGTTCTTAACCCAAGGTACTATTTCTGGGTTAGCAGAGCCTGTAACCTGAAACGTCTGTAACCTGAGGCGTCTGTAACCCGAGGTACCACTGTAACTTGCAAAACCCATGTCTGTTAAATCATGAGGGTTTTGGGTGAGCACTGAGTGTACCATGAAAAGTATCTCCCTTTTCCAACAGGAGGCTGTTGTACTATGTGGTTGGCAGTCTCTCCTTCTCTTGAGCTGCTTCTGACATGGTTTAGAGGCAAAAGGTTCAAGAGGGAATTAGCCTGACTGCATTGTACCTGTGGCATCTACGGTATACAAAGTAGCTGGAACTTATTTCGTTCAGGAATTCTTTATCAGTAGGACTGTCATGGCCCCGAGGTTGGAGATGCACACCCCTTTGAAGAATGAGGCCAAGTATCAGGAGTGGAATCCGTTCCCAGGGAACAGAAGGACATGCATAAGAGGAGTCTGCTATGCCTAAGGAGGTCACACTGCCCTAGTGACTCCAGCTCAAAGCCCTCGTGGAACCTTCCCCAGCTCTGTGAGCCAAAAACTATGAAAGGAGGCTGGACTCCATTAAATGAAGAGACTTTGCTCACAGAAGGCAGAGTTGGCCTTCAGAGCCGCAGCACCTATCGAAACCTCCCTTTGAGGAAGACTTCTCAACATTTGAGCTCTTCTTTCATTGAGTCTCCAACCTGAGCCCAGCACACCAATTAAGCCTTGCCTCGCGCTATTTGCCCAAACCTGAACCTCAGTACTGCTGGGAACTGATGCTCGAAGCAGAACAGGTTTAGCATGAAGAGTGCAACTATATCAAATGCCAAGAAGATATTAAAGTAAATAAATAAATCAGGAATGGTACTGAAGGGACAGCTTCCTGAACATGCACTCCTAGAAACCAAGTGAGCTGCCTGACAATGAATTCTAAGCTCTTTGGTTGGGGTTTTGGATAGTGATGGAAGGAATTCCCCCAGTCGAGCCTGACAATTGGTTTTCAAAACCAATCTATTTACCCCAAAACTTAGTAAACAATTTGGCTTATTCCAAGCAAAGCTGGACCCTGTCAAACCTGTTGATGTCATCTGGTGTGAGATGGGTCTTGCCATTCCAACCTCACCTCCTCAGCAAGTCTCTGAAACTCCTCCTCCCCACCCAACTATTGGTCCTGCTCCTCTCACCCTGCTGCTTACCTGGCTTGTTGACACAGCAGTGGAGGAATTGAAACATCTCTCTGAGTACCACATCCTATTTTTTTGGTGTACTTTTGAAGCCTAGCTTGTACCCACAGTAGCGTGGCAAAGGAGAGAGAAACCTCCCTCTCTTTCCTTCATTATATCACTGCTGATGGAAAGGTGAATAAGTGCATGGGTACAGCTCTTCCCTCGCCGGTCCTGGAAGGATCCTTTTAAAAAGTCCCATATGCTCAGAGACTTTGTGCCTGTTCATCGGGGGATATAGGAAGCCCAGAGCACTTATTCTTTAGATGTCCCTTTTATGAAGAGGCACGTAGTGTGACCATTGATCCCCTGCTGGTGAGGCTCGCTGACCTCCCGGAAAAGCAAAAAATTGACCTTCTCCTGTTAGGCAAAGATCATAAGACGACCTGGATGGTCGCCAGATTCTGTGTACAGATCTGTAGACACAGACCATCCCCCAACCCAAACTAGTTCGTTAAGAAAATCCCCAAACTCAGTTCCATGGGTGACTCTGGGTCATCTCTCTGCGGTAGCTTTTCTTAAAGTTTTAAGTGTCTATACGCTTATCCCATTTATAAATTTTAAATTTATTGTTGTACATTGTTTTAAATGTTTGTTTACCTTCTGGAATTGTACCCCCAAGTGTGTTTTATAAGCTGGTATCCGACCGTAATAAATTATCTATCTATCTATCTATCTATCGATCTATCTAGTGTGTGGGTGAGAGAGATGACTTAAGTTCTTCTCCATCTCAGGTTAAAGTCCAAGCCAGATAAGATCTTTAGGGGCTGTAATGCTCATCTCAAAACTGAGCTACTATGAACCACCAGGATTCCAATGAAGGAGGTTCAAGGTTTGATGGCAATACTAGTTTCTATAATGTTATATATTTTGTACTTGTTTCATTAATATAATTTTATTGCTGATCTTATGCTGTTCACTGCCATTATGTATTTTTTCTTAGTGCTGGCAGTATATACATTTTTGCAAATAAACAAGCGAAAGCTTCTATTTGCCCATAGTTTTGCCTAGGGCCATGCACTGTGACTACTCCTATCAAGTAACTATCAAGGGCTCCTGACCAGTTTTTCAGCCTACAGCACTGCCACTTATAACATGACACTGCCCACGTGTGACAAAATCCAGCAATATATATATATATATATATATATATATATATATATATATATATATATATATATTTGATGTAGGAAAGAGAGGCAAAGCGACACCTCCCAGACTGCCACCCACATTTAAATAAATATGTGCCACATACTTATTATCAGATTCTCAGATTCGGCTGCTTTGAAATGAATACATTAATATTTAAAGGTATTACTTATTCTTGTTTTCAAGATTGCAAATGCTATTCTATCATCTTTCTCTAATACTTTGTACTGAAACACAAAGTCTGTCAGCAGAATTTATTTACAAGTAATAGGGGAAACTTCTGAGAGGGAGAGAGACAGAAAGAGGAAGAATGAAAAGCAACAGCTGGCATTGGTTCAACCCCCAGTGTCTGGCGGTGCTGATAATAGAGGTTCCTCCCCACCCTTGAAATTACAATTATTATATAATGCTTTGCGTATCTTGTAACTATTATGCATGAGCAAACTGTATGTACGCACTGGATGGCATGATCCACAAAATGACTTGAGTCACTCTTCTTTCTAATGCTATGAGCTTGTTATTTACACAATGAGTCCCTGCTGAATAACCTCAACAGGGCAATGCTGGCTTTGCAAACACGCAAGATATTGGTTTTAAATGGTATGCAATATAAGCTTATAGGAAAATTCTGTTGGAATCTATTTGGGAACTATTTTGAGAGCATCAAGAAAAGGAATTATAAAAATGAAGGTTAAGAGTGACATATGACTTTTTGAAGCTTAAGTCTCTCCCCCCCAAAAAAAAAATTAGCTAAGAAACCCCTCTACCTCTTTTTGGGGGTGGGTGGGTTATTCCATTTACTAAATTTTAGGGGGGAAGGGAGGTGCTATCCTTCGAAACCAGTACTGTACACTGTATACACAACCCACAACTTAATGCAGTGATTAAGCGGAGAGTCTTTTTCATCAGTTTGGCATCCTAATATTAAATTATTAAGGTCCAACCCACAGGCTAGGTACTTTACAGAGATTGGAAAGAGACGGTTCCCAACAGTCAGCGTAAGATGAAATACATGATAAATAAGGGGTCGGGAAATGCAAGGGGCAGAAGAAGCAAATCCTATGGGGGAAGGATGGCCTGAGCAAATGTAATATTTCAACACTTCATGGAGATGGATGAAACAATGCACACACTGTGGGGTGGGGAGGGCGGATTCAAAAGATGAGGTGCAGCAAAGGAAAAGGCACAAAGGCAGGAGATGAAAGCGGAAACTCCTGAACTTAAAATGAAGACTGGTGGTGAGCAAAGAGAATAAGGCGGCAGAGAAGGCAAAGGAGGAGGGGGAAAAAAACCAGTTCAGAAGGAATGGGAGAATGCAGGCACTTCAGGTTGAGTAACAGAAGCCTGAATGAAGCTCTATAGATAAACAAGCATGGCACGTTTTGTCAAGGGAAGAGAACTAGTGCACACTGAGGCCTGTGCAAGACCAGTGCAGTAATGATGTAAATATGTTTCATGACACTGCACTGGCAGCTCAAGCATTTAAATGCTTAATAATCCCATTGTGGTCCCAAAGAGCTCAGACAGCAAGGGGCCAAGGCAGGCTGGTTGCCGCTGTACCAGCAAGAGCTCCTAGCGAGCAACTTGCTCGGACAAAGGCTGGAGCTGAACCGAGGCCCTCGGGTTAGAATTGATTGATTGATTGAAAATGGGAGATATGTAGCCGCTCCAGCAACATATCTCTAATTCCTCGCATCCAGAAACGCAAGAAGGGCTTTCACTCTTGCTAGAAGCTCAGCCTTGCCCTCACCGGTTCTGGAAGGCTCCTTTAGAAGAGTCCTGTACACACAGAGATTTTGCGCCTGCCCATTAGGGGAAATAGGAAAGCCCCAAACATATATTTTTTAGATGTCCTTTTAATGTTGAGATTCGCAGAGACACCATTGATCCTTTGCTGAAGAGGTTCGCCGATCCTTCAAACAAGTCTAAACTTAATTTTCTCCTCTTAGGCAAAGATCACAAGACCACCTGACTGGTAGCCAGATTCTGCGCCCAGATTTGTAGGCACAGATCATCCTCTAGAATAAAATAGCTTACTAGGGAAATCCTGAAGTCGCCCTTTGGGGTGCCTCAGGGTCAATTTTTAGGGTAGCCCAAATCCCAGTTGTACGGGTGTATGTATATATCTCAGTTTTAACTCATGAGCTATTGCTGCAATCTGCTCTGATTGTATATTGTATCTTTATGAACACTGTTTTTATTGTGTTATGCGAGCGGGTCTTTGACCGTAATAAATTATCTATCTATTTATTTATTTTATATACAATCCTTCATCTGAGGATCATAGGTTTACAGTATAAAAATAACTGCTCATACTAACTTTGTTTTGGAGAGATCCTTTGTATTTGTGAACCCTCACAAATATTCCTGTTATATTCCTGTGTGTAAGGACTAACAGATGGACCACGGTGGCTAAGAGGATTACTCTGCAAGGCTGGAAAGACAAACATCAACTACCTAACACCCAATGAAGATCTCACTGCCCATCTTAAATTACATGGCTTGTAATTATATATTTCATTTGGAAATTTTGAACTGCTTATGCTAATTTGCACATTTACGTCAGAACTAAGAGAATATTCTTATTGTTAGTCTCAATACTGTTCTATTATTTATTATTATTATTTGCTTGCCTTTATCTTTTTCTTTCTACTATATTCTCAAATTAAAACAAAACAAAAAACAAACAAAACGAGTAACATTAATGTGGAAATATTGCTTGCTAACTCTGAAATGTTTTGCAAGATTTAGCACTAAGCCTTATGCAACCGGACTGACTGAACAGTTATTAGGAACATAATATAGAGGCAGGTATACTACAATCACTTCTCCAGTTTCCTAGATACAAAACCAGAGAGTTGTAGAGTTACATGCAATTTAAAAACCATCCAAACCAATTTCCATTCTCTAAGGCAGAGCCGTGTATTCATTGTTTCTCCCAACCTCGAGTTACACACACCAAATCACCAACATGCCACAAACAGAACACAGGTGCAGAAAGCCAGACTCCATATGACACAACCGCAGCCTTCCTAACCTCTTCCTAACCCTCCAGATTTCTTGGACCATTGGCCCCAGCCACCATGGCCAATATTCAGGAGTGGTGAGAGGGGGACTCTGAAGCATCATTGGGGCATCAGGGAGAGGAAGGCTGCCCTAGCACAGTGAGCAAAGCTGTATCCTAAGGCAAGGCAAACATTGCCTGCTGTTTCACTGATCAAGTCTCATAAGCTCAGTGCAAAAGGTAGGGGGAGTTTAAATATCTCTTTAATGGCTGCCCAGGAAGGAAATAATCCGCTGGTGTCTGTAGAAAGTTTCAGACAGGGATCAGGGTGAAGAGAGGAGAGATTAGGTGTATCAAAATTAACAGGTGGGTGAATATAACGCTTGTTTTTCATCCTACCTCTCAATATTTCTACAAGAAGCTGCGCTCACAAGCCAAAGTTTACGAAGCAAGCTGTATAGGTGGCAAGCATTCACAAAGGTCAAATGATTCATTAAGCACTGGGACAAAGATTTCTGGGCAATAGTGGCTGGTGAGGAGGCACACCGGTGCTCCAAAACAATGAGCAACTGAGACTTGCCAAGTGGGAGCGGGGAGTTAGGAGTTTGGCACATCGGTCCCACTTCACCACACCACCATGCCAAGCTTCCTGTCAGTCTGCTCTCTCAGTAAGCGCCAGAGACCCACCCATATTGGAAAGCCAGGAGAGGACCAGTGCTCCACCATGGCCTCACCAGTCTCTGCTGCTCCTGGGATCACAGCACCAGTCTAACTTTCTCTAACATTTATGGCTCCATTGGCAACAAGCAACATGTGATGTGCTTCACTGTAGGGAGCAAAGAAAGCAAAAAAGCAAGGGCAGTTGGGTGGAGAATTGCAACATTGGTTACTCACGGTATTGAAATTTGGGAAAAGTCCGACAGCAGGACTGCCATCCACTGGGAAGGACATAAATGGTTTGATATCCAGAGAGGGCTGCATCATGAGTGTAGGCGTGCGGACAAGGGTAGGGAGCGTAGTTGTGTGGCACGTGCTGCCTGCAGAGAGAAAAATATTTATATAAAAAAGGATTTATTTAATTAAAACTCCCCACACACTTTAATCCACACTGTAGGCATTAAAACATGCCCCCGCCACCAATCCTTACTGGTGAATTCTGTTTGAACCTAAACATCACCATTTGGTGGTAAGAATGAATGCAATTTGTCCTCATAAAGAACAAAAAGGACTTTTACATCATCAGAACTGTTTGGAGTCTGCAAAACTGAGAAACTTTGCCCCAGCAACCAAAGCTAGAAGTTTCAGTTCATAAAAAGGTCCTTAAGAAGTACATGTTGCACGATGTTCTACAATGTATGTGTGTCACATGGTTTTTAGATGATTCAAATTAATTGCACATTCAACTGAGGATTTTGCTAATTATTAAAACCAGGCATATGAAAAATAGGTTTTATTACAATTATTTATATTTATCACAGCACTGCCATAACTACATATGGTTAAAGAATGTACTACTATAAATTATCCCACTCCAATGAACTATCTACCAAATCCATAGTCCCTTACAACCTCAGTCTATGAATCAATTATATTAGTTTGACAAGCAATGAGACAGCTTCATAATCCATCTGCTTTTTCAGTTCAAACCACCCAGTTCATTATCTTTCCCACTTAGCTCATCAAAACAACCTCAACTCCCATCAGTCTCATCCAGTAATCCTTTACTGGATGCTTCTCCCTATGTTTTTCTATAATTCTTGTTTTAATAAGGAAGTAATATACTGCCGTTTCTCATTATGCCAAACCTCCTTGAGTTTTCGGTCAACTGATCTACCTTCCTCAAAACTGCCAGCCACAAAAGCTCTTCAAATTTACGTTTCCATCAAACGGGTGTCTTCCTCCACCTTCCAACAGATTGTTTCAAAGCATGAAGATAAAACGAAGAGCCCACTCATAGCCTCAAGCATTTTGGCTCTCCAGAAAAATATTAAAAATTGTGCCCTCTGTATGTGCAACTTACCTGACCATGACTTGTCAAGCCTGTTAAGTATACAGGCTACACACCAAATATATTATATGGCATCAACTGACTTTATTTGAAGGCTAAAGGCCAAATGTTTAAGAAGAAACAGGAGGAGCACACAAAATAAGCAGACTTGCTGCTCTTTGCTAGCTGCACACACACAGCTCATAGTCTACAGGCGACACAGGACAAAAAAGTTGTTCCTTAAAGATACATCAGCACCATTTTTTAAAAGTTGCACACATCACAAAGCCAAAGCAGAGATTCTCCTTCGTACAAATCACTTATTATTCCATTCTGATAGTGATGGCGGACAGATGTCTCCACTGTGATACTTGCCTCAATAACTCTATGCCAGCAGTTGCTGACATGGCACCCATGAGTGCACTGGTGCCCTTCAGATCTTCTCCTGGTGCCCACAAAGTTCACCACCGCCACTCCCTTGGTCCTGAAGTGCTCAGAATGGGTACCCTTTCCCTCCCTTGCTCAAAAATCCAAATGTGCCCATTAGTCTAAAAGGGTTAGCGATCCCTGCTTTATTCATAGGATCCCAAAGGGCTGTTGAATACTCGCCTATGCTCCATACCTGGCCTCAGAATCTTTCACTGCCTCATACACATCTTACATTCCAAGGGATTAAATAGCACAAGGTGATTTGATGGAAACAGCCATCCCCCTGGCAGACCTTCCAAGTGTCCCTATTTTCCAGGGACAGTCCTGGATTTATAGAAGCCGTCCTGGTTTCTGATTTGATCCCGGAATGTCCTGCTTTTCCTTAGGATGTCCCTATCTTCATCGGAGTAATACTGGAAGGTACAGAGTTATGCAACCCCCAAGCCAAGGAGATAACCAGTTATACAACCTTTAGTAAACGTATGAAAGCAGCCCTGTATAGGGAACTATTTCTAACGTTTAATGTTGTATTATGTTTTTATATATGTTGGAATCTGCCCAGAGTAGCTGGGGCAACCAGTTAGATGGGTGGGATATAAGTGATATAAATTATTATTATTATTATTATTATTATTATTATTATTATTATTATGGAACAGTACATCCCTGTTTCATTGGAGAAATGTTGGAGAGTATGCCCTGGAGATATTATTTCTGACACATACTAATATATTAATGCTTCCATGAGTTTTATTCGTTTATTAACTTTATGTACCCTTCATCACAAGATCTCAAGAGCGGCTCACAGAATAAAACTTTCACCAAAGCAGCAACAAGGGGAAGGCCAAGTCCCCACAGACCTCTTGCTGTTTCGGTTCTGTGTATGCTGGAGCGTTATATTATTTGATTTGGCATCTCATCTCAATCAATCACCACTAAGGCTGGGTCGAGACACGTCAAAGAAGCGTTTCAGTTGAATGCGTTGTAAATTTAAACAGGGGAAAAACAGGTAGAGAAAAATGGGACTCCACAGCGCCCTCTGGTGGCACCATGTTATATTGCATATAAATCACTTTTTCTTTGCCAATTTAGCTGAGTTTTGTCTTACTTCCAGGGCTATAGGAAATTGGTTGTGGGAGAAGAATAGTGGACTTGATGGACCTTAGGTCTAGTCCTGCGGGGCTCCTCTTAAGTGCACTTTTATATGCCCTGGTGAGTGCTTTTTTAAACCGCACTCACTAGATAAATGGTCATACCTGTCAAATAAACTCCCTTCATTCTTCCTCTCATGCTGTGTACTCTGTTGAGTACCTGGTCAACATGGCTTAAAAAGGACTTGCTTAAAGCTGAGCTATCTCTGGCAAAGCTGCTGCCCCACCTTTTGTCTTTTGTGCAACTTACCTTGGTCCTTGTTGTTTGTGTTGTCATTCAGGCCTCATGTTTGCACTTATTTTTAGGCACTGAGATTACTAGCATTTTGAAAACTATATAGCATGAGACGTGGCTGACAAAGTGAATAATCACAAACTGTTGTTAATGTCCCTACCCGGCTGGCTGTGTTTCTACTTTATGAGGAATTTATCCTGACAGATAATGTGCAAAAAAAATACAATCCAACTTTCCTCCCCCATTGTTTACTGAATGCAAAACTTTCTTTAAAATCTTCTAAGTAAGTCGGTGCCTGTAGTTTGCATAAGCCCTGAGAAGCACGTTGACAGTTGTGCTTAATTATCTGTAAGTCAGGAGCTTATTCAAGTGTATTCATAAATACAAAAAAAATACTGCTAAAGGCACTCTAACATGCAAATACCATCCTCTGTAAATCTGCACATGGGGGGGAAAGCAGGAAAAGAAAACTGGAGGAGAACGTCTAAAGCTTTAACAGCTCGCTCTGAGTAATTAACCATAAGTCCAGTACAATATCCACATGTTATATTTAATTACGTATCTTTCCTTCAATTGGATGTTACAGTTATTGTCAAATTGAAGTCTGTCAGTACACTCTGATGCTCATCAATTGTTTATCGCTCTGTATAATAGAATGTCATTGCACAGCCCCAACTAGAGGATTTGCAGTGCTGCGTCACAATCCTGGAATTGCATGAATTCAGAGGTGGGTAGAGGAACAAAAGCGAAGGCAGGTAGCACAACAGCAGGGGCCATGGCATGGGAATGAGAAGGGAGCAAGTTTGCTACACAAGAGTATCAAATTAACTTTAGTTGTGCAACCTGAATTTTGCTGGTATGTAAGCATGCAGGTGACGCTGTGGCCTAAACCACTGAGCCTCTTGGGCTTGCCGATCAGAAGGTTGGCGACTCGAATCCCCGCAACGGGGTGAGCTTCCGTTGCTCGGTCCCAACTCCTGCCAACCTAGCAGTTCAAAAGCACGCCCAAAAGTGCAAGTAGATAAATAGGTACCACTCCGGCGGGAAGGTAAACGGCATTTCTGTGCGCTGCTCTGGTTTCACCAGAAGCGGCTTAGTCATATGGGCCACATGATCTGGAAAAACTGTTGGCGGACGAACACCGGCTCCCTCAGTCTGTAAAGCGAGATGAGCGCCGCAACCCTAGAGTCATCTGCAACTGGACTTAACTGTCAGGGGTCCTTTACCTTTACCTTTTAAGCACCCTTACAATTTGCATTTGTAGGTACCCATTGCTTTCTAACCTCAAGGGAGTTAGCATTTCCCCATGACTCACCACCACTTGAGCAAATAGGGAGCACTTTATACCCCAAAGCATTTAGCCTGAAGCCATCAGCATTCAAAATGAAAAGCTTCCCACAAACCAAACAAAAATACATAATAGGGTACAGGGCATAATGCTGTGATCCCTGAATATCTGACAGCCACAGCACACTCCCCCCCCCCTTAAACTTCAGTGTGTGTGCCTTGGCACACAGCTTGGGAATTGTGCACACATTGAGTAGGCCTTCTCACGGAAGCCAGAGAAGAGCCCAAGGGTCAAACACACAACCACAGCTTCAAATGATGGCTAAATGGGAACCCTAAAAAGCGTCAGGCGCAGTCGACATTGGTGCCAATGTGTCCTGAAGCAGCACTTAGGTCGCTCCTTGAGAGTTTGCTTTCCTGGCGCCGTTTCTTGATCTCTTGTAGCTGCCAGTATTCAGAGGGAGCCAGCAATTCTGTCTGTACAGGCTCTAGGTAAGACTGACATGAGAAGAAATACTGACTCATTGGCTCAGTTTATGGTTTTTGTCCATCTTATTCTTATATACATATTTTAAAACGACCTGCTTTCAAGGTCATGCCGGGCGAGAAGATATAGGCAAGGACCATAAAGAAACAAATAAACTAGGGATGTGGACGCCCACTCCAGCCTGCCAGGCTTCTCTTATTCCAGCACTGGGATGGAAGCAGTACCCTCCCCACTTCTTAGCTGAACAGTATAGATCCAACTAAGGCGCAGAGGTGGCCCAGTTTTCATTGTGATTGCAGAGTGCTGCATGGGGAGGCTTTGACCTCCTCATGCTGTGGCTGGGAAGAAAACTGACAGCTGTCACTTTGGCTGAAGCAACAGAAGAAGAAGAAGAGTTTGGATTTGATATCCCGCCTTTCACTCCCCTTCAGGAGTCTCAAAGCGGCTCACATTCTCCTTTCCCTTCCTCCCCCACAACAAACACTCTGTGAGGTGAGTGGGGCTGAGAGACTTCAGAGAAGTGTGACTGGCCCAAGGTCACCCAGCAGTTGCATGTGGAGGAGCGGAGACGCGAACCCGGTTCCCCGGATTACGAGACTATCGCTCTTAACCACTACACCACACTGGCTCAGTTTTCATCTCCACCCAGGCAGTTTTCATCTCCACCCTGGGTGCATTGCAACTCCTCAGTTGATCTAGACCAATCGGCTGAGAAGCAGAGAGGATGCAATTTTCATTTACATCTTGGGGGGGGGTTGAACTTCTCTAGCCAGCATGCTCCAATATGAATGAAAACAACCCACCTGTTCCTACACAGATCAGCTGAGTAGGGAGAAGATATGTCTATGTTTGTGTGATTACATGTATGTTTGAGGTGTGGGTATCTGTACTCACCCACTTTGGGGTTTGCCCAACCCACTACTGGAATACAGTTCCAACAGCATTCTGTCACAGTTCTTAGGTTATCCCAAACTATGGTTTAGAGTTCATTGGGAATGCACTATAGAGAGCCACAGACATGTATGTGCATCTCATCCTCCCTTCTCCTTCTTCACGCATGAGAGGAGGAAAATTGAAGTTTCCACTTTTGGTAATATTTGCATATAATGGTTTAGCGCAGATGAGCCTTCATGAGTGAAATCTCAGGCTTGTGTACTCTCCTGTCCTTTCCCCCCCCCATGTGACCAAGAGGAGGGCTTCTGCAGAATACAGTTTTGCTTTGCAATAATCTTAGCCTAGCATGATGTTGAAACCAAGGATCATTGTTAAAAAAAAATACCCTCTGGTCAGTTTCTAAGCAAGCTAACTTTAAAACATTACTTATGAAGCTGGCTTGTTTTAAACCAGGACTCCTGGTTTGTGTGTAATGATATGTGATGATATCATTATAAGCTGAAGTTCTTGGAAAGCACAGATGCCATTCTCCTGGTCATATGAGAGGAGAAGATGGGAGTGGAGGAGTCACTAGTGTAAACCATGGTATAACTTTACGTGTGAACTAGAACATTTTGTAGGAACTTGGGGAACAGTGGTTTGTTCTAAGGAAAGGTTGTTGTTTTTTAAATGATGAACTGCAGCTTGTTCCTTTCTTTAAAAAAAAGTACCGTATTTGGTCTCCTCCTCTCATGAGATGAGGAAATGGGGAGCAAGAGGCTGAGGTCCACCACAATGGATTCCTAATCACTAAAGTCATGGCTTAGGTTAGTCTATGCAAACCTGGTACCTCCCTCCTCCCAATGTTTTGGATTGCAATTCTATTTAGCATAAAAGGTAAGGGTAAAGGGGACCCCTGACCATTAGGTCCAGTTGTGACCAACTCTGGGATTGTGGCGCTCATCTCGCTATATTGGCCGAAGGAGCTGGCGTACAGCTTCTGGGTCATGCGGCCAGCATGACTAAGCCGCTTCTGGCGATCCAGCGCAGTGCATGGAAACACCGTTTACCTTCCTGCAGGAGCAGTACCTATTTATCTACTTGCACTCTGACGTGCTTTTGAACTGCTAGGTTGGCAGGAGCAGGGACTGAGCAACGGGAGCTCACCCCGTTGCAGGGATTCGAACTGCCAACCTTCTGATTGGCAAGTCCTAGGCTCTGTGGTTTAACCCACAGTGCCACCCGCGTCCCTTTCTATTTAGCATATCTGGGGGTTATTCCCATTGAACTCAGCAGGAATGCACAGCAGGGTGGGGAACCTGTGGCCCTTCAGATGTGGATGGACTACTGTTCCTCTCATTCCCAGCCACTGGCCAAGCTGGCTAAGGATGATGGAAAATAAGAGTCTGAAGGTTCCACTACTGATGTATAGGACTGTAGTATGTTTAACCATTTTTACCACTAAGAGCTTCACAGAGCTCTAGAACTGTCTCCTAGCAACTTCACTGCAGTTGTAAAAATCCAAGCTAAACTACTAATTTTGTATTCAAGAACATACCAAAAAAATGTAACAGGCAAGGGTGAAAAATGCAGGAGGTGGATGACAGCCACGGATTAAATAATCAAGAGTGTGTTCCTATGCATGCTTAGGATCATTAGAATAACTCACAGTGTTCAGTACTGCTTACTCTTGGGAGACATGTGCACAGATTTGCAGCCTTAGAATGAGACCAGTACTTTCAAAATATATTAACACCCCACCCTTTCTTTCTACTCTGAGGCCACTGTCAAGCAAGTGTTTGCTATTTTCTCCCTAAACATTTCTGACAATACTAGCAGGTTAAAGATAACCAGAGGGGCCAGCTATATTCACTTCCATCAAGAACTATCACATCAAACACAGAATCCCGCCAACGTTTCCTCTAAAGGTCAGGGACATTTACACCAATGCCCAATCAAATTTGTATGCAAATTGGACTTAAGCTAGCAAGAACACCGACACAAGAAAGATGTAGCTGCCAATTTTCATTATAACTATGAATGTAACAGATGTTTACAATTTAATTAGCATTTTAATGATAAGGACAATTTAGTGTGTAAAATACAGACGATTTCGAACTGTTAGTCAACCTTGGGCACGCAAATATTCATTTGCAAGATTTGCATTCCGTTTTCAATGCAGCTTACCAAACACAGTATTACAAGACAGCTTAATAAACACAACATTACAAAATTCCAACAGGCCAGACATACAGTACCCCAAACTACAGAATAGCTGTAGTATTCTGTAGCAATGACTGATATATTCCAGATATTTCCCTATAAATTTTGGAATCTAAAGAGAGCTGTGCACACACAAGAAGAACAGATTTAAAGATGGCAATGTGCCCTATTTTACAGAGGATGACACTGTGTTTGAAGGGCTCTCCAGTCCAATCCCAGTTTAAAGATAAAGAATCATAAGCAGAGAGAACAGGGAATGGCTTTGAAGTCCCCACCCCAACTACTGACACCTGGGCAGCAGACTGAGCAGGCGTACAGATGACCTGGACAGTCTCCCCTGCCATGGTGTTTCTATTTAAATTATAACAATTATTTATAAATTTGCATTTGTACTTGTAAACTTGCACATGCAACTGTTATGGCAACCTGTGTCCTATTTTGTCCTCGTGATACATCAGAGGCCATTTCTGAGTTCAGGAATGGTTTTTCACAGGGTACAGGGTGCTTGAAAAACCTCGGTCCAGGGAATGAACACCACTGGAATCCTGACTATACTTCCGTCAGTCATTCCCTCCCCACCACTTTAAAGCAATTTTTAAGCTTGCAAGTTATTTTATAGAAAGAAGATTGTTTACACGCACATTTCTCACTTTTTGTCTTACTTAGGCATCAAATTACCTGGATTGAAGAGTCTTTTAAGTTAAAACACGCCATGGATTTATTTTGCTGCATTAGTTTCCTCGGTGCTTATTTTCCTTCTTTGCCTATTTCTGCAATGCCTCCTACAAACAAAATCCAAGGCAAAAGAACCAATAGGTTTTGCCAAAATGTTATCGCCCTTTGCCCAGAGCTCTGTATGCAATTCTGAAAGGCTGTAGAAGAAAAGCAGTGTTGCATGAGGGGGGAGGGGGAAAGCCACCCGCTTATCAACAGACCACTTGTGTGTCCGAATGACCCACTCACTCAAATGGATCAGAATTCTCTTTACTCAAAGAGCTGTACACGTGACTTGGTTGCGTCCATTTAAATAAACGGAACAGTTACCTCTGTTACCGTAAGCCCTTTGTTCACATCAAGGCTCCTAAACTCATAAGGCTGCATTGGATTTGGCACAGGCGTGCAATCATCAAAATGCTTGGAAGTTGTGTTCCAGTGAGTCCGACCATTTGCCAAGCTAGCTCAGTCCACTGCACTGGCCAGCAATGGGTTTCAGAGCTCAACCTGGGGAAGCCAAGGATTGAATCTGGCACCTGTTGCATGCAAAGTGCGCTCTGCCGCTAAGCTATTGATGTGGTGTGATCCCAAATCAAGCCCGAGCAAGTTCAAAGCCCAATCTGTGCCTACCTCAGACTGAAACTATTATAATTCAAGCAGTGGTGCTCACATTTCCAGACCGCCCCCCCCCCACTTTAAATAATTGTTCTATCACAAAGGCTCTGCTCAGATATCACAGTAAACTGTGGTTTGTCACAATGGCAGTGAGGCCAGGCAAACCACAGCTAGAGACTCTAGCATTTGCCAGCCTCATGATCCCTAGTGACAACTGCCTCATCTGCATGCATAAACAATTCAAAGATTGATGTGTGCTCTGATTTGAATGCATTCAAATTCAGCTCAATGGAAGGAAGAGCTTTCTGCATATGGGCATGCACAGAGATGTCACGATCCAATACTGTATACATTTACTTGGGAATAAAATTATCCATTAAAATTATTGGGGATTTATTTCTAAGTATGTGTGAAAAGGGTTGTGGTCTTTGTGTACATGGAGCTATGCTATCCAACAGGAGGAGGAAGGGCCCAATTGGTGGTGGCACCCCAGCTGTGGATCTACTTCCCTTGGTGTCATTTTGGTGCTAGGTACAAACCTTTTTATTTTCCCATGCTTTTTAATATTCTGCATATTGTTTTTCATGAAGAGTTTTGTCTGATTTGATTTCTTCCAATTTTAAATTCTTATTTTATATTGTGGGCAATTTACTTTATTTTTGCAAGCCACTCTGGGCATTCATTGAAAGTTGCCTTAGCAACCAACTAGCCAAACCAACTGAACTGAAATGGAAAAGGTGTTGCAGATGGGAAAGATCTGAGCACCCATTAATTCTTCTGTACCCATGTGCTCAAAACTGGGCTATCTCGTAGACATTACATCAAACATCTGCTTGCTTTTAAAAGCTTTCACATTACAAGGCAGATCTAAAGGAAGAAAGGTGACCCTAACAGATTCTGGACTTCAATGCACAAAATGCATGAAATGCCATGGAAAATGATGAAAATGTATCAGAATGATTATAGTCATGTTTAAAATATGATGGTTTGTTTCCATTAAAAATTCTTTAACTTTGGTTTAAGATCCTGAAATTACTTTCATAAGCTTCAATGAAATTAGTTTCACAAGCTTCAATTCGGTTAGTTCCATTACTTCACAAGATAAAAGGGTATCTTGATCATTCAACTAACAGCACAAGGATAACTATGTGCGGGATTGGTTTTGAGGAGGAGGAGGAGGAGGAGGAGGAGGAGGAGGAGGAGTTTGGATTTGATATCCCGCCTTTCACTCCCTTTAAGGAATCTCAAAGCGGCTAACATTCTCCTTTCCCTTCCTCCCCCACAACAAACACTCTGTGAGGTGAGTGGGGCTGAGAGACTTCAGAGAAGCGTGACTAGCCCAAGGTCACCCAGCAGCTGCATGTGGAGGAGCGGAGACGCGAACCCAGTTCCCCAGATTACGAGACTACCGCTCTTAACCACTACACCACACTTGACAACAGAAAGGCATTAGATTTTTTTGGGTACTGGAGGGGGAAGCAGTAAAAGTTCCCTCCCCACTTCTGCCGGCCAGAGCAGCCCCCTCAGGGAAGTTCCATTGCAGTGGACGCTCCCAGCAGTGGTAGCAAAGTCAGGATCATTGCCAATTGCACGGAACTTTACAAAACACCATTATTTATTACAATGTAAAAGCTAAATGCTTTATGAAGAGAATTACTTCTCACAACAAACTATCCCACTAAAATAATGGAGAACTTAAAAAGTGCTAAATTTTGGATAAACCGAGCATTGAAAAGCCTTCTTCAAACACTAAATCACAGTCAAATTTCCATCTCTCGTTCTGGAGTCTCTTGTTACAGCTGTCCTTGGAATTTATTTTTTCCCAAAGAAGCGGCACCTTGGAGTCAGAAGAAAACAGTACCCATAAAGTCTCCGGAATTCTTTCTCACTGTTTTCTATATGTTCCCAGAGTCGTTGTCCGGTTTGTTTCTGTTAATAGTGCAAGTCTAGCCCTGTCTACCAAGAATAGCTCCTATTGAAATTAGTAGTGGCCAGCAGGGTGTGAGTGCTCTCCCAGCTTCTGCTTACTGGTGGGGGGTGGGACATGGCAGCTGGGAGCTCAACAGGTGTGGGCACAGTGGCAGATCCAATCAGATAATCATCTGCATCCACAATGTGATGCATTGGCCCTCCTCTTCTCTCTCCTGGTGAGTGGCAGTGAAGCACTGTGTTCCAAAGCCTGGGAAACAAAGCAACATTCCCCTTGTTGCCCCACTACTGCTCCAAAGTAAATGTGGTTAGGATTGCAGCCTTATTTTCTTTATGAGCAACACCTTGAATTTGGGGAAAATTCAGTTACAAGAACTTGGGAGAGAGGTGCGTGAAAAAAGCGATAATCCCCCCTTCTCTTTTTTTTTAAGTCCTGCCATTTCAGAAGGAAATATCAGGTCACTAGACAGGCACTCAAGCAATGTACCCCCTATGAAGGTCTAGGTTTGGTTGCATTTCTTTAAGGTTATGGGCTCACCATACACTTTCATATTAATTTACTCACATTATTCTCTCCCTTTAAACCTCTCAAGTACCAGCACTGGAGAGTAAGCAGGAAATTAATGTTTTTGTTTTCCTTTAAAAAATAAAAAACCACCAAAAAAACCCCCAAGCAAAACCTTAACAACATTGTTATGTCAAAATTCAACATGCAACCCCTCTCCCCCTTTAAAGATTTACTGCACCGGATAGACTTTACTAATTCACTATCGAAATCTTGTAAGCCCTGTGAAACATGCTTATACCATAACTCAGGTTATTACAGTGGTACCTCGGGTTACATACGCTTCAGCTTGCAGACTCCGCTAACCCAGAAATAGTACCTCTGGTTAACAACTTTGCTTCAGGATGAGAACAGAAATCGTACTCTGGCGGTGTGGCAGCAGCAGGAGGCCCCATTAGCTAAAGTGGTGCTTCAGGTTAAGAACGGTTTCAGGTTAAGAACGGACCTCCGGAACGAATTAAGTTCTTAACCCGAGGTACCACTGTATTTTAAGGATGAGTATATAGGTATCGCTGCACCAAAGGAAGCATTTTTCTTTTAAGCCAAATAAAGTTCATTTCTGTTTCCACCGTTGTCCTTCCATAGAGAATAGTACTGAATGAGTTTAAATACTGAACTGTTAAAAAAACCGAATCAATCAACATTTGAAGGGCCAAAGGTTTAGGAGAGCTGAAGAAGTACTCTTTACCACAATAATAATTGACTAATGACATCACTCTAGGTTATGCCTACCCCACTGTGATTAGCAGGTGTAGCAGCATCCTCTGCTTGGTACAAGCTGTAACTGCTAGGAAATCCAGTGTAGAATTTGCTGCTACAAGATGTGGAGATGGCCACTGACTTTAGAAAGGGTTAATTCATGTAGGGTTGATAGTATTTGTGATAGCTAAGTGAAGCTTCTGGGGTTAGTGGCAATGTACATATTGGGTACCAGTGGTTGGTGGTAGGAGCAGGGGAGGGGGGGGGACAAACAATAGAGTAGGCAGTTATTTTTCTGCCAAACATGTAAGCTTTCTGGAAGCATTTGACTGGCTTATGGTGGAAGCAGGATGCTAAACTTGACCTAATCTAGTGATGCTAAACTAGGATGTTAAACGTGGCCTAATCTAGTGAGAATCCAGCATGACCTTCCTTAAATTTTTAAAAGAAAATGAAGGCCATTTTCTCACTTTGATTTCTTTGTTCCTATTTTACCCATTCCCAAACTCCCTCAACCTGACACCCAGTTCCCCTCAGCGTTACTACATGACTGCTTGAAGAATTCAGGCAACAAAACCAAGCAACTTGCTTAAACAGTCTTCACACACTTAATGTAGGCCCCCTCGCTTCACAATGTACCACACTACAAAATCCAAGGAACATAGGTTTAATTAATCTGTAGCTGAGATTATTAAGAGATGGCAACTTTTTTTTTGACACTGTGGCAAAAGTTTTCACAATAAAGCTGTCAATATTTTAAAGTGCCACAAAGCTTTTTTTTTCCTTTTGTTGTTTCTTATGTTGCAACATATGGGACACGGGTGGCGCTGTGGGTTAAACCACAGAGCCTAGGACTTGCCGATCAGAAGGTCGGCGGTTCGAATCCTCGCGACAGGGTGAGCTCCCATTGCTCGGTCCCTGCTCCTGCCAACCTAGCAGTTTGAAAGTACGTCAAAGTGCAAGTAGATAAATAGGTACCGCTCCGGCGGGAAGGTAAACGGCGTTTCCGTGTGCTGCTCTGGTTCGCCAGAAGCGGCTTAGTCATGCTGGTCACATGACCCGGAAGCTGTACGCCGGCTCCCTCGGCCAATAAAGCGAGATGAGCGCCGCAACCCCAGAGTCGGTCACAACTGGATCTAATGGTCAGGGGTCCCTTTACCTTTACCTTATGTGCAACATGGCCACCCACCCATAATTTATCATTTGAGTTCCTTGTAAACAGCAGCTTTTCAGTCAGAACATCAGTCTGAAAAAGACGATTCCATGCCTTTTCATAGACAAGAGGAAACATGACACTTATTATCACCTCAGAGTTCTGGATCACAACCACTGCTTTACTAATGAAGAGAGGTTTTGTTTTGTTTTGTTTTTTACCAATCCTCCTTGGGTCTATTTTGAAGTACATATAATCAGAAATCCAGAAACACACACCTCTCAATACTTTCTCAAGCTTTCTCAAACACTCTGTTCATCTTTCACTGATGCTACATATGTATGTATAAGAAGCTGACAAGGAAATTCTTGGCCAGCATGAAGACTTATAAAAGCTAGTATTTCAAATGCAGCAAGAACTGTTATTTCATTGAATGTGGCTGTCAGTCACTTATTATTGTTTTGTGCAAGCAGATGCTAAAAGTATATTTCACATTTATTTCCTTACACGTATATGGCTTTCGTTTTGACATGGGCTGTTTTGACATCTGACACTGTTGCACTTACTTCCTTTTCAATATTTATAATCACAAGGAAAAGAAGCTCTTTCTAGCTCCAGCATGCTAATAATATAAATGTGTGCTTATTAGAATTGGCTCTTTGTCAAAGCTTAAGCAATTACATAAATTAAGAATCAGTCCTCACTATTTTTAGAAGATATATGATGGCTGCTGTACAAGTATAATTTACTCCTATAATGAAGTAGCACAGACACATTTGTTTCTTTGAAAATCTGATTTTGCTGACTTCTAAAGCAAACAAGCCAATTTATTCAACTAGGCAGGAAGCCCACACAGATTGCTCCCTGAAAATGCACAGTAAGGCCACACATATATCTGAAGTCATTAGCACCACTATTAACACCATTAACCTTGCAAGCAGAAAGTTCCAGGGGCAGTTGCAAGTACCTCCAGTTAAAGGATCTAGGCAGCAGGTCTGGATCTTCTGTCTAAAGTTGGGGAAAGCCAGCTGCTATCAGTTACCTAGCCATGAACCAGTGGTCTAACTAAGGCAACTTTGCATGTTCAGATCCCACTCTCCACTCCATATACGGAGTTCTGTATATCAAGATATACAGAACAGGCACCATTCAGAGCTGCTACATGTTTAGAAAGACAACCACAATTTGCCAGCACACCAGGAAGAAGAGTCAAGACATTCAAATATGGAAGAATAGGTTATATCTATTAAATATAACAACTTGAGGATCTGCAGAACAAATTAACTAGTCAGATTCAACCAATGTAACCTAATCAACTTAAGTCCAGGCAGGTGTTCATTAACAGATGGGGATAATTTTTACCCCTGTGGCCTGGGCAGGTTAGCACTGTGTGCATGCAGCAAGGCTTCCTAAGATTCCTTCCTCCCCACTGTGTGGACCTTGGGTATAAGAGCCCAACAGGCCCACTGTAGCCCCATTGGCCAACATTTGCCCCAATGTGTCCATCAGGCCAAAGGGCACCTCCAGCACCCACAGGACATACCCGACAACAGTGACTCAGGGATACCCACAACCCAACCCTGACTCAGTAAAGTGTTCCATTCTTCCTGAAACCCTCTCACCTGCCCGGATTATGCACCAATTAGCCAAAGAGAAGGAACAGCACTGCAACAAACATCAGCCAGCAGTATGGAGTAGGAAAAAAGACCCAGAGCCAATTAAGGTCTCCCCCCCCCCCAAAAAAAATCCTACTCAGCCCATGGAAAACAAATGAGTAGCCTGTAGGTCCACACTGCAAAAGGGTGGGAGAGTGAGTGCCGAATAAAGGAGGAAGGGTGCTGGGCAGAGCAAGATTAAATAGCCTGTCACCACCTCTCCCCATTGGGTGAAATCGCCTTCAGGCCACAACATTCTGCCCTAGGGAGATACCACCTCTCCGCTTCTTCCAGGGGAGGAGGGGTACAGCAAATTCATCCCCTCCAAAATGGTGGGAACAATATTAACATACGAAGTAGATGTAGGCTTATCCGCAGCACCTGGTGCGCTTCCATTTTCCACACCATTCTGGGTTGCCAAACCCAGTTTGACACCTGCTTACAGATGGCCCCTTCTCCTTTTCTATTTTTTTGCTTTTTTTGCTTTTTAATTAAGGGTTAATTAAAAGTGTGTGCCTTTAACATCAGTGAGACACACAGAAAACTGGTAAGGAAAGCTCACCATATTTTGCATGCCTGTAAAAAATGGAGGTGAGAAGTTTTGCCAGTGCAGATTCCATTGTGTCTGCCTATTGCTGAAGGGCAAATGAGCAGGCACTGTAAAATGTTGGCAATCTAAAGGTTAACTCCATCCACCTTGCCTAAATCAACATGCGTTTAAAACTGATATGCGAAATATGAGAGTAAAATTTCCAGTACTTAATGGACTTCTTCAGTAGACAGACAAGTGGACTCTCTGTCTGGCTTCAGGTATCTACTTTTTGAAACAGATTAAGCATATGACACCATATGGATGAATGCAAATGAATAATCAAGGCACCATCAATAACCTCTCCTCTCCCTACAACCCAGCATGACAAAAAAGTCCATATACTTGCCTCACCTTATCTTACCAGCCTCCAAATTTCCCACACGAAACCAAGAGCCCCCATGCTGAGAGCCAATCCAGGATTTTCAAGTGCTTCTCAAATTCAGAAGAGGCTCTACAAACAAAGGAGGGCACTACATATTTTTAACAAGCTGCTAGGTGGTGGTAGAGTGGCAGATGACAGCAACCCGAGCAGAACTAAATTATATTGTGTTAATATAATTTAAGAGCTTTCCTTTCAACTGAATCGAAGAACTTTGGAGACAAGAATCAAGAAATGCTTCGGTTAGACTGTTCAGATTCTGCCTTCCTCTCCTACAGCTATTGCCACTTCTGAAGCACAGTCGACTCCCATGTATTGCATCAGGTATTATTTACCTACCTGTATCTGTTTGCTGACTGGTATTCGGAAAACTACAGCTGTATCCCAGTCCCTGGGTGTTTCCCTCCCCATCGCCCAAATTATTTCCTTTGACACATCATTGCAATGTTCTAAAATGGCAAAAAAGTGCTATAATCTGTGTGCTATAGAGACCCTTTAATGCTTACCTTGGTTATAAGATTATAGCCCATGACAGCATTTAGCCACTAGATGTGAAAGTACATATCTAGCCATAAATAATTCCTTCATTTCACCACGGTGCTTTTGTGATGTTTGGTGCTAAGAGACAGCAGGCAAGCGATAAGCCTGAACAAATCCTGCTCCCTGACACCGCTGCTTAGCTCTAATTACAGTTGAGGAGAAGGTTTGCAACTTGATTCCAGAAAGAGGACAGCCTACTTGATGACATCACCAGACCAAATATAACCTAAAAGCCAGACACTGTAAGATTTCTTTATGTTTTGTTTCTTCACACAGGTGCAAGCTGCTGGAAATTCCCCTTCATGTTTTGTTTTGTTTTGTTTTGTTTTGTTTTGTTTGTTTGTTTTATTAAAAAAAACCACTTAACAACTTCTAGAACAATCCTTTGAAATCGCAGCTCTGCAAAAGATGGTGTCATTTCATTGTTCTAAAGAGTTGCGTGTTGAGTCCCACAATGCCACCCACCAAAAAATTCACACTTCACACATGATTTTTTGTTTAAGGTTTTGGCATAATTTTGGTCACAACTTTATTCAGATACAAAAAGGTGAGTGGTTGCTTAGGCATTGGTTATGACTATCTGTCCATGCCCTCAGGGACAGAGCTGGCATACCGGACACCAACGGAAGCCAGTGTGGGGAAACAAGTATTGGGTGAGAAAATGAGTCCGGGCAACAGTCCATCACTTCTCACCCTCATGTTCCGGTGGGGCTTGCACGGCCCAAGTCCGACTCCGGGGACAAGGACGAAATGAATGGCAAGCCCCTGGATTCCTTTAACGGAATTCCCTTTGCATCATTTGGAGGGATAGGCACTTACCCCTCCAAGCACCAATGTAACCAATGCCTAACCGCCAACCTTACAAGTTGTGACAATTTGCTACGCAGTAGGCAAAAACCAAATGGCACCAGCCAATCAGCCAGATGGCAAAATTCCTACCAGGCCCCCGCACCAAGGCGAACGACCCCATGACAGGCATAGCAAGGTCAAGCGAACATGAAAAAAACACCCTAAAAAAGGGAGGGAGGGCGGGTGATCCGGTGCAAAAATGGCCAAGAGGACGTCTCACGTCTGGCCCCTGTATTTAAAGACTCTGACCCCTCCTCCAAATTGGCAACAATCAAAAATCCCCAGCAACCCAATGTTAACCATTTAAAGGCTTGGGTTCCTCATCAAAATTTGCCTAGTCACTGCAGGGTGGCCTGTTTCCCCAACCGCAACACGTGCTCTCTGCTATGGAGAACACGCTTTGTTGGTAAAGCCATAACTATATAAGCAGCAGCAGCAAGTCAAGGCAATGGCATTTGGCAACTCATGTTTGTGCAAGAATATTTTTTATTTTCTGGTGGGGAGTGTGTGTGGATGAACTTGCTCTAGTGGCCCTGGTAGGTGGGATCTGCTTGGCAGCAACCAGAGGGAGGGCCTTTGGGGCTGTGGCATCTTTTCCTTGAAATAACCTCCCTTCTAAATTAAGGCTGGTGCTGACAACAATGGCATACTAACATCTGTTGAAATGCTTTCTCTTTGTCCTTTGCGACATTGTCATGCTAGTTGACAGTAACATGCTTGTTTTGGACTACTGCTGGCTTGCTATTTCGTTCTGCAAGTAAGACTTAATGCTATTTTAATGTACCTTGTGATGTTTACATGAAAGGTAGCATGGAAACAGATCGGTTAAATAAATAAGAATATAGTATGTAGATACGGAATAGGGAAAAGAGTTTTCAAGAATCCTGCAACAGTGCACCTACGTTTACTCCATAACTGCACAGGGCACATGCTCAAGAAGCATTAAGCATAGTTGTAAACTTGTGAAGAGCTCATTAGAGTCTTGCTGTCTATAAATTTACTGGAGAGATCAGGTGCTAAGTAGGATGAAGATTAATGGGCAATATAACCAGACAAGAAACCCAAACGACCCCTTTGTTTTTGTTTCCTAAAGTACTCATGACTGAAAGGTCTGGGAGACTTTTACAACTACATTATACTGAGAAACATACTCAGGGAGATGCATTATGGGGCTTCAGGGAGAGCTGAAATGACTTAGTTGCTTGTTTGTTTGTGTGTTGAACAGTTTTCTGTTTTTAGCTGATGCAACTATATTTGCATTAATGAATGAGAGCTTCTTTTTGACTTGGTGGATGTGGCTTAATCTCTGATGCTGCTTTCCTCGTCATTTTTCTGCCCTCACTAAACACTCAGTGCCATTCCGAATGGCTGTGCATATGTTTGCCACATTGCCATAATGATATATCTGATGCAATGACATAGCGAACACTTGTAAACAAAACCGCATGAATTGCCACAACCAAGCAGTGAAAGCTACAGTCAGCAAAGATGAAGGAGGAGAAACTATGATTCTGGGTGAGTGAGGTCCCTAACAAGGAGGATTGGAAATTAAAAAATGATAGAATATGCAGAGTTAGCAGGTTTAACTAGTAAAACAAGAGAACAAGAGGATCAAGTATATAAAGAGGAATGGAAAAACTTTGTGGAGTTATCTGGAAAATAATTGTAAACACGTGAAAACATTAGCAGGATTAAGGTAAATTCAACAGTATAATATAAAATAAAGGAATAATAAAGGGGAGAGAGAACTAAATGCATATATATGCAGGAATGGAGAGAAAATCAAAGGAAGCAGGGAAGGGGAAGAATGGAAGTCGTAAACGATTACATCATTATAAAGTAAGATGTGTACGAATGATTTCAATGTGAATGTGGTTCTTGAAATTGTAAGAATGCAAATAAAATTTAAAAAAGAAAATATTATTCTGAGAAGAAGCACCAGCCAGGGGACCAAGAGGCCACCAAATAGGATGAAAACAACATGAATATTCAGTGAGGCAAGGGAGGCGGTATATTTATAAATGTTAGTGCTTCTGACAGGCCTATAGCATACCTCTCCCCTGAAAAACAACAACCCCAAAGATATGGCAGGGGAAGAGACCAACATTAATGTAAACACAGTTAAAATGCTGCTGATTTGGGCACACAACACATTATGCACAGTGTGGTGTAGTGGTTAAGAGAGATAGACTCGTAATCTGGGGAACCGGGTTCGCGTCTCCGCTCCTCCACATGCAGCTGCTGGGTGACCTTGGGCTAGTCACACTTCTCTGAAGTCTCTCAGCCTCACTCACCTCACAGAGTGTTTGTTGTGGGGGAGGAAGGGAAAGGAGAATGTTAGCCGCTTTGAGATTCCTTCGGGTAGTGATAAAGCGGGATATCAAATCCAAACTCTTATTCTTCTTTTGAATGCTATATAATATGGGAATCCTTACTTCAATGAGGCAGTTACCAGGGGTGCGTGAATGTTACTAAAAACAACTTTGTGTTTCACCCTCATTTATCCCTGATAATGTGTTGTTACAACAGGCAATGTGATATGACACAATGTCATGGTCTTCATGGTTCTGAGTTTCCTCAGCCCACAAGTGGCAGCCCGTTAATTTGGGAACGTAATGGCATCACAGGTAAAGGTAAAGGGACCCCTGACCATTAGGTCCAGTCGTGGCTGACTCTGGGGTTGCGGCGCTCATCTCGCTTTATTGGCCAAGGGAGCCAGCATACAGCTTCCGGGTCATGTGGCCAGAATGACTAAGCCACTTCTGGCGAACCAGAGCAGCGCACAGAAATGCCATTCACCTTCCCGCTAGAGCGGTACCTATTTATCTACTTGCACTTTGACGTGCTTTCGAACTGCTAGGTTGGCAGGAGCAGGGACCGAGCAACGGGAGCTCACCCCGTCGCGGGGATTCGAACCGCTGACCTTCTGATCAGCAAGTCCTAGGCTGAGTGGTTTAACCCACAGCGCCACCCACATCCAAATGACATCATATGATGCAGATTATTTTATTATGCATTATTTGGGAAAGGGAGGAGGAGGAGGAGGAGATGCAGACCTCTTATTTTCAGTAGCAGCTCCAGCCTGACTCACACCCACTGAGGAGGAAAGTGAAGAAACTTTCCTGCAAGGTGAAATTTGACAGCTCCCCCCCCCCCTTTTTTAAGGAAACGGTATCCTGAAAGTAAAACAGCCCTCGCCTGGTGCCCTCCAGTGGTTTGGGGGTAATGCTGGTGGCTGCTGTAGGGTGAAACATCTGGAGGAACCAGGTTAGCAGAAGCTGAAGGAAAATGTGCTTGTTGTAGTAATTACAGCTACCTTGGTTTTCATTCTGCAACTAGCCCATTAAAATACGCTTAGCCAACAGTTGTCTGTTGATGAATTGTGACAAATAAATATTCCACGTGAAATATTGATAACATCGTATCACGAAGCTAATGGGACTGACAATACCCAGTGGATCAATATGCCTTTCGTTTACTAGGAAGATAGCCAACAAAATAAATGTTAACAGCTTTTATTTATGAACATTTTAAAACCTAGATTATGGGCACTTTAAATTTATGTAATGCTGCTGCAGTAGATTTTAATTTTAAAAGCTTTTAGCTGCTGTAACACCCCCTCGTTTCATTGTTGAAGTGGGCATTCTTTATTGTGTGACTTATTAAAGAGTCAATAGCACAAAGCAATATTTAATGATACCTTTATGATTTGACTCCTCATGTAGACAACAAAGGGAAATATCATGGGAGTGCCACTAAACACTTTAAATTAAAAGGGGAGCTTATTTAGTCCAAGTTCAAAGTCATAATTTGCCACTGATTAATAATTGAAATATCTCCCAGTAATGGAATACTGATAGGCAAAAATATTTCAGCAGTGCATTCATTTTGACCATGAATAGCTTTTTAATATCCATTTCTGATATGAATAGAAATTTGAGGAACATTGACAAAAGGGTTGTAATCCTAGCCCAATTATACAGCGGCAAGTTCTGTCCATTCTAAAGCGGGGGTTTATGCACAAACATTTCCATGCAGATTGGAGCCACAGTTTAGATTGATTTTTATTTTTATCACCACTGTGTGGTAGAGTCAGGACTAGTTTACCATTTATGGATTTTTATTTATTTATTAATATCGGCACATGGTTTTCAAACATGAGCTTCATGAAATGCTATTAGACTGCATCAAACACTGTCACAAAACAAATGTGGAACACTGTATACTTGCTCAGGGATATCGACCAGTGTTACAAACTGAGATTGTGAAAGGGTGAAATCTCTTAGAAAGTGTCAGCATAAATATGCAGGTAAACCTATAAATAGGTATCTACAGATTAAGGGTTACTTCAAACATCACGGTCGGGGCAAGTGTTGGGAGCAGGTCAGACATAGTAACTCACAAGGTGTCAGTGAAGTTAATTCTTTATTCACAGACACAAAACAACTCAGGCCTAGTGAGCAAAGCAACTCTTCCCAGTAGATCTTGCCCCCATGAGGGGCAAGTCTCCTCCATCCAAGCCATGGGTAGGCAAACTAAGGCCCGGGGTCCGGATCCGGCCCAACTGCCTTCTAAATCCAGCCTGCGGATGGTCCGGGAATCAGCGTGTTTTCACATGAGTAGAATGTGTGCTTTTATTTAAAATGCATCTCTGGGTTATTTGTGGGGCATAGAAATTCGTTCATATTTTCCCCAAAAAATATAGTCCACCGCTGCACAAGGTCTGAGGGACAGTGGACTGGCCCCCTGCTGAAAAAGTTTGCTGACCCCTGATCCAAGGAATCTGAGACTGTGACGCCTTGTCTGGCTTTGCTTTGCCCTCTTCATACCTTTTGTGGTTCTGTGAAACCAGGGGTAGGGGTAGCCTGCCTCTTCTCTGCCTCTTGGCTCCCCTCCTCTCCAGCTCCTGCTTCTACCTCTGATTCTGGACTTCTCTCTGCCAGACTCTTCCTGCTCACTAAATCCTGTTACCTCTTCAGCTTCTGACACCTCCTCCTCTCAGTCTGCTCCCTAATCTCCCCCGAACACCCACCATTAATCCCCTGGCTCTGAGCCTTCTTCCCTTGGGGGGGTCCCCAGCTGGTGCCTCCCACCATCCCTCTGCATCCAGCCAGTCCATGACAATCACTCTTTGATTTAACTTCTAGACTTTGACATAGAAAAACCACACATTAGATATGTGTAGATAGTCACAACCAGTTTCCCACTTTAATTGGTGTTGGCTGACATGAGATAGATGTGCTTGCAATCATCACACAATATAATCAATATGTGGTTTTAACTTTTGTTTTCTTGCACAAATACACTTCTCACATAGACAATGCCTAACTCCATTTCTCAAGACTGTGAACAAAATTCCGTTTACTTGGATCTACCTAGCCTTGGGACAGATCAAATATCACTATGTACATGTCACAGACTTGGCAAACACGAACTGCTTCCTCATACAGTATTAGGGTTGCCATATTTCAAAAAGTGAAAATCCAGACACAAAAGTTGTTGAGCTTTTCTCTTCTTTCTTCCTTTTTGACCAAAGTTGTTGAACTTTTTTGGTTTTGTATGGTCTGCCATTCATCCAGATTTTCCCGGACATGTCAGCGATTTCTGCCCAGATGCTGTTAATGAGGGCCGATGAGAGGAAATTGCAGATGTATGGCAACCCTATACAGAACCCTATACATTTATTATTATTATTATTATTATTATTATTATTATTATTATTATTAGGTACCAAGCACCTAATTACAAGAAACTAACGAAAAGGAAAGAAATGAATGAAAGATAAGATGTCTAGCATGTTGAATGTTATGACTGAAGAGGGAAGGCTAAAATATGCATACCCTGAGTAAGTGATCATGAACTGAGGATATGATGATAAAATCAATAAAGAGGTTTGCTTCCTTCCCAAGATTATAAAGAAGGAAGATAAAGAAAGGAACTGAGAATAATGGAATACAATTTAAAAGGAGATTTATAATCAAGCTGTATGAGAAAAAAATGGTGGAGAATTTGATTAATATTTCCATTATAATAGCAGTGGGGTGTCACCATATGCTCTATGGAGTCAAATACCCTGTAGAATTACTTAGCATGCTTTCATATAGTTTGAGTGAAGCAGCAAATCAACAAAGGGAAAGTCTATCTAATCCACAGATTACTTCAACTGAACCAGTACAATTTCACTCCTTTCCATTTATGTGTACTTGGATACAAGGGGGTGGGGGACACCCGCGGAAACGTACAGTACATAATAATTGCTTTTAACTTAATTTAATTCCATGGGTTTTATTGGAACTAGAGCTCTTTAAATCCAAGTACATTATCTTGTTTGTGAAACACAGTATTTAAAGATGTGTTCCAAAAGATTTCAGCGTCATTTTCAGTTGTAAGTTAAATATGAAAAAGATAGAAATGATAGGGATAAATTAATAAGGCATTTTTCGTCCAAGCTATACCGGCTGGAATTATATGTTCTCCAGAACTATTTAAGGTGGCACTGTGCTGAAACTGGTCCTTCAGTTTTGTGAAACGTTTATTTTTCTGTGGAAAAGACTTCTGTTTTTCTGCCTCACTGTCAGGACATTTGAAAACATCTTTAGAACATTGAGGGATGTGGGGCGGAATGAGGGAATTGTCAATTTTCCTTCCCTGTTTCTTGTTTTTCCAATCTTAAATCCAGTTCTCCACATTTCCATGGCAAGATGCATTAAAAAAAAAAGTCATGGAAATTTGCCAGCATTTTAGTGTGAATTTGTATAATGTATAAGCTTATATGCGGTGTTGCATATTTTACAAAACAATTTCCCCAAAACAATGCATTTTTGCATGTTACTTTCACTAACAGATGCATTTTTGTGGACTCTTCACCTGAGTATATGCATTATTGTACATGTTGGAGAATGGCACTGCAAAATTCAGAGAGGTGTGAATTTTGAAGGACAGCTGTGTTTCAGTTCACACCTTGTTTCCGACAGTGCAAATTAGGTGAACTCACATCTAAATGGGAATGAAATCAATTTTTTTTCCCATTCCTAGTGTGGGGCTTTGAGTTAGCTTTATCATCACTGTGAGGTGGTATGTATGTTTTGTTTTCTTTCCAGTAAACATTTCACAGCAATTTGCAGTCTTACCAGCTGCTCCCACTTTCTGATCTGAAAGAACCTTTCTGGGAAGGAGTTACCTTGTGATATTTTCCTCTGGACATTATTCAAAGTACTAGCATGCAGGAAGGTTTCAGAGTGCATGCTTTGCAGAATGAAAGGGCAAGCACAAGGTGTCCCTTGCCACATCAACAATCCTGTACCCCACCCAGAGGAATTTCACCAAACGTTTCTCTGCCCTCTGATAATTTTTGAACCAACTTCTTTTTTTCAAGACAGAGAATGGTTGAAAATGTTTTGGTTTTTTTCAGAAAAGAGGATTTTGTGGGGTGGGGGAGGAGAGTCTTTGTCGTCTTTAGCATCTGGCCCCTCTACCTGTAAGAGTGCTCTGAAGTTACAAAATAGGAGGTACAGTGGTATACAGTGGTACCTTGGTTTGCATATGTCTTGCTTTGCATACATTTTGGATTACAAACACATCAAACCCAAAGGTACGTGTCCTGGTTTGCAACCTTTTTTTCAGATTACAACCCATTTTGGGGGGGATTATGAACAATTTTTGGGGGGAGGCCCCATTGGTGAAGCATGCTTTGGGTTACAACCTGTTTTGGTTTACAAATGGACCTCCGGAACAGATTATGGTTGTAAACCAAGGTACCACTATATCGGGGATGTTATGCATAGCTTTCCTCTGGTCTTAGCCACACCTAATAGGAAGCAATTTTTCTTGTTTTGCTTCTGAATACATGTGCTAAGGATTCTGGCCTTGTGAAATAACTGTAAAAGAATTACCGATGTGGATAAAGTTTAATTTCTTGCTGCAGTGGATCACAAAATGACTTTTAAAATGCAATCAAAGGAATAGTTTTATAAAGTTTTCTTGCTGGAGGAAACAGACTCTTCCGTGCTCTAATCACTGCTTGCGCGTATGCATATGTGTGTATACGTACATACATACATACATAGTTCCACAGAGAACTGATGTTGTATTTTACATATGGTGGTTGGTTGGGTGGAGGGAGGTAAGGCAACCCACACATACATGCAATGGTATCATCTACACTCCCTTTTGCCGAATCACTATATTTAACTAAACCACAGAGCCTAGGGCTTGCTGATCAGAAGGTTGGCGGTTTGAATCCCTGCGACAGAGCAAGCTCCTGTTGCCCGGTCTCTGCTCTTGCCCACCTAGCCGTTCAAAAGCACATCAAAGTGCAAGTAGATAAATAGGTACCGCTCCAGCAAGAAGGTAAACGGTGTTTCCGTGTGCTGCTCTGGTTCGCCAGAAGCAGCTTAGTCATGCTGGCCACATGACCCAGAAGTTGTCTGCGGACAAACGGAGGCTCCCTCGGCCTACAGAGCGAGATGAGCACACAACCCCAGAGTCATCCGCGACTGAACCTAACGGTCAGGGATACCTTTACCTTTATGTAAAATAAACAATGCGTAAGAGACTGGATTGACAGTATTAATTAACACTGCCCCCTCCCATCCCATGGACAATATTTAATAGTTAGTTTGATGAAACAATTGGGGCAACCTCAGAGGCTGTCACAATTTAAAGCCATATGCTATAACTATTTCCCCTGGACTATGCAAAACATCTTGAAGCCATTCACAAGCAACTGGGAAACAAATGCGAACACCACACTTAGATAAAATAGTGAAAGAACAGGCTCACCACTGGCACCATTTTTCAGCACTTCAAGTATTTGCTAAGGTGTTTTAAGTCATCCCAGATGGAATCGGACAATATGAAACACAATGCACCAACTGCTGGAGACACCTTTAGTTTAGAGACGTCTTGAAAATCTCTACCACTGCATTCATCCAAAAGACAAAGATGAATACAATACAGAAGCAGCCAGACCAGAAGTAAGGTCAAAGGCACAGGTAGTGTGGGTTTGGGTGCACCGTCCATGTGTAGGGCTGTAGTGGAAAAATTACTCTTGGAGGGCGAGACTTTCCTAAATAATATCCACTCTCCATCACATGAACTGAAATGAGTAACATGCCTCACATATTACGTCAGGGTCAGCTGGAGACTGCATGGCAGACAGATGCACTGGGCTTGAAATGACTACATAGATGCAGAGGCTTGCTTTAAAAAACCGTGTGTGTGTGTGTGTCCAAGGAGAGCCATGAAGCAGAAACTTAACCATGCTTACCCAGGGCCAGTCAGATGGGTGGGATATAAATAGTAAAATTATTATGGAACAGGATGTCTCTATTTGCATCAGAGAAATGTTGAAGGTTATGCCTCCCTCCCTCTCCCAGTAACCATCCCTTGTTTTTTCTCTTTCTTAGAAGAAATAGCTTCCATTGCATGTGTGCGAAGCACTGTAAATGCACCATCTCCTGATGTACAAAGAGCCGGCTCTGGAGGTAGGGGGCGTGTTCATTGGGAAAATGGCACAGGAGGCGAATACCTCTCAATACCATCATCCTAGTCCAAAATGGAAAACCCCATGGCTGCGTTTTGCATTGCCTTGTGTAGTTTGGCCCTATCAGAAAGACTCTAGGAAATTTAGCTATTATGTAGATGACTGCTCTATTATGTGTGCTTTCGAGTTTCAGGGAAAGCTCTTTTCAAGAAAAGAATCACATATAACGCTGCTGTCCAATGCTAATGGATTAGCACTATGAATCCCCCCCCCCCGCAAAAAAGTTCCAGTCATTGCTGGCAGTTTTGCCTAGTGCTTTTGTACAGGCTGAAGTGCACAGAGCAAAGATGAATGTGGGCATCTTGGCATTAAGGTTAGTTGTGGATGGATTTGTTTTTAAAAATAAAAATAAAAATGTCACCCTTTTAAGGTACCCATTTCTCGTGGCCATACCTTGGCAATATGTATTGCATATATGAATGATCAGATATGTTTAATGATTTCTAGTCTCACTGTTCAAGACCTGGATGTACTTACCCTAAAGAGGAATGCAACATTTGCAGCAAGTGCTTTTCAATTTTTTCCATTACGGAAGTTAAGCAGCATTTTCTTGCGAAACCAAAAAAACACACTATCATGTGCAATTTATGTAATGACGACGATTGCATCTGCCTTATTCTCTGGTATGTTTTCTACTTTAAAAGCATCACATGAAATACTTCAGGGATAGGTGTAGTGCCTATTATTGTCTGCTAGTAACCTCTTGTCCTGGCATCTGTTGTGTTGCTATCAACAATAACTTGAACATGAGATTTTTAGGTGACAGCCTCAGTGGCTATTCTTTTGTTGTTAAGACTCTCTGTTGTTATGGAGACAACCGAGTAGACAAAGAGTGATTTTCCTGCACAAGAAACGCTTCTTACCTAGAAGAGATTATTCACTCTGCCATATGCTTGCTGAAGCCTGATTCATCTATAGGAGGTCACATGAAATGCAAGTCTGGGTTTAGCTCCACCCAATACACTGCAAGCCAAAACTGTGTATTAGCATGTGTGAACAAGTCCCCTACAGATCTTTTTTTAATTTCCCAATGAAATAAATATACCCCACCTTTCAGGATAGAAATCCTTCCAAGGTGGCTTAGAAGTAAGAGTTAATTAGCACCAGATTTAGGGCCGCGTAGGTAGTTCCCCTGCACAGCGTGCCAAGCTGAGGGGGTGAAAAATTGAGACGATGCATAATTGAGAAGATCCATTTGGGGGTGCCAGATTTTGGCCTCACATGGGGCACCGTATTATGAAAGATTGCCAAAGTCCGCCCCTGAGTCAATTACATATTAAAAAACACACAATCTACTAAATATTTAATAGTACCACTATTTGCCAACTCCACCTTACTGAATGGCCACAGTACTCAGATTATTAATGCAATAGGATTTGCACCAGCGATGTCACAGAAGATGTGCACCTCAGTTGTGTAATGTTCATGCAAAGTATATTGGGTGCCGGCTCCATGATAACAATAATATTTTCAAGGTGACCTTCCCTGCCACACAAGCTGCCAAGCGCAGCCCTTAAACTTGCCATCACTTTAAGCAGCTGCTTCTCAGCCTGGCTAGAAAACTGAGCCATTTGTAAACAATGGCACTTGAGGTGCTTGCCCATTTTTATTCCATATACAAGTTCTTGAGGCTTACTCTCAAGTTTGCTCAAAAGGATTTATAAAAGGGGAAATAGGCCTGAGACTGAAACAGGTTGTTCAGCAGGGCCCTTAACACAGTTCAAAGCATGTTGGGCTCAATAAAATAAAGAAATTGTGCACCAAAGAGTTATTGATGGACTGGATTGCTCTCCTCCTCCTCTGCTGCCCTTCCCAGTCCTCATGCAGTTTTCGTATGGAATAGCTTGGAAGCAAAACATTTTCCAAACTCTGCAAGCCAGTCTCAGCCAGCTGCTCTCCCATCCCCTTGCCTCCTTCTCTCTGTGCAACTGAAAGCCAGTACCACCTGCCTGGTTGAGAAGCAAGTTCAGCTTTCTAGGTGAGATTCCACCAACCTGTCAGCCAAAGAGAGAGAAAGAAGAGAGGCAGAGCCTCTGGCACTCTGCTTCTTTCATTCCCCCCTTCGCCCTCTCTCCTTGGAACCAACTTGGGGAAAGATTCCTGTCTTGTCTCCACGGTCACTGACGCCTTCTCTGATAGACACCAAGCTCTGCCATAGATCTGCTTGGTTCTCATCTGACTCATAGCCCCAGCTGCTACTTCCTGAGGCTTTATTTCATTAATGATCAAGCAATGAACAGGTCGTCTTGCAGTTATTATTCCAGCATTTTTTTAAAAATGCATTGTCTGTTTCATTCAGTGTCAATGGCTTCAAAAACAGTCTTCACTGTTCCCAGTTTCTGAATCCGAATCACCTTTTCCGCCAGCCTTCTCTATTAAAGCATAATCTTCAAAAGTAACACTTTTCTTCTTCCAGAGAGGTAGCTATGTTAGTTTGTCCAGCAAATGCACTAAATAGACCCATACCACCTTAAAGACTAAAAGACTTACCATGGCATATCATTTTGTGGACATATACCATGAGATGCAAATAGACTCTAGTTCCTAACAGTTTATGCTTAAATGACGCGGGTGGCGCTGTGGTCTAAACCACTAAGCCTCTTGGGCTTGCTGATCGGAAGGTCGGCAATTCGAATCCCCATGACAGGGTGAGCTCCTGTTACTCTGTCCCAGCTTCCGCCAACCTAGCAGTTCAAAAGCACACCAGTGCAAGTAGATAGATAGGTACCGCTGTGGCAGGAAGGTAAATGGTGTTTCCGTGCGCTCTGGTTTTTGCCACGGTGTTCTGTTGCACCAGGAGCAGTTGCGCCACATGACCCAGAAAGCTGTCTATGGACAAACACCGGCTCCCTCGGCCTGAAGGCAACCCCATAGTTGCCTTTGACTGGACTTAACCGTCCAGGGGTCATTTACTATTTACCTTTTCTACCTATATCTAAATGAACCTCTAGACTTGAAGGTGCCATAATACTCTCTTCTTGTTTTTCTTTCTTAAATCTCTTGAACCGGGTTTCTTCTTCGTTTTCAAACTCCTTCGGTTTTTCAGCTTCTTGGAGAACCTCATCAGAGATATAACCATTCCAAGTTGTTGGAACTGTTTACACAACCATCTTGATAACTGCTACAGATTCCTCCAGCCTTCTTTTTTTTGGCCTTTTAAAACCTTGAGTTTTATCCAATGGTAGCTTTGTGCTAGGGAAAGCATTTCCACCTATGTAAAGAGAGGCACTTGATATTTTTTTTCCTGACACCCCACCTTACTGCAGACTCCAGACTGTTCCACAGGGTTTCCCAATCAGGTGTCCCACCTTGAATAAGCCAATACTGGATAAAATTTCTTACCTATAGGCCCTGAGAACTTAAAGGATGTTCCTTGTGAACAACAAGCAAACCTGAAATGCCAAATTCTTCATGGGTAGAGCTGTGCATCAAATTTTCCAGTTTTCGTCTTCTTTAAAAACATCAACTTTGTTAGTTTTTCAAGGTCTAGTAACCTTCAGATGACTTGATCATAACAGCACTTTGGTGAAAACATCGCTTGATGAATGGAGATGACCAAATGGAGATGGTGGTTATAGCAACTAACCTTAAATAACTCTTCTCTGAAGCTTCTGTTGAATTAGAACCATTGCTGCCAATGATGTGTTGTTGTTGTTGTTTAAAAAAGGAATTTTCCTATTTTAAAAATGAGCTCTTTGAGTGGAAACTGCCATGTCACACATTTCAAAAGCACAGGGTTTTGTTGTTCTTTAAGAATTATTACAGCCCTTGGGCTGCATGATCTGAATGCTTCACCACGTGAACACATTCCCTGCCCATGGAAAGCTAGTATATCAATGGAATCTGCCATTTCCTTGCCCTGCTAACTTTCCACATGCAGGGTTTTTTGTTTTTGTTTTTACATGGGCTGCACTGAAACATGTAGCGGAAGTGTCATAGTTCCAGACTTGTTAAACAAGAATGCACACACGTACCTAAAGTAAGAGGGAAACAGAAGAGTGCCAACTATTACTGCAAGTTCTGACTTGTACGTGTAAAACACTTTGTATTATAAAAGAGATATCTCAAGGGTGAAACGTATAGAGAGCGAGTCCTGTTAGAAAGCAGCATTGCTTGGCTAGTGACATACTACTGCTGAAAGCTGTGCACCAGGTGCTGCCTCTGACCACCAACAAAAGGCTGTCAAAGCCAATTCTTATCTGTTTGTTCAGGTTTCCTCATGCAGACAAGGCATGGGCTCCTGTGTAATGTGTTTGTTTAATGGAACAGATATTGTTGATGCAATCCTGATAGAAAAGCTCATCCCTGCCTATTTCAAAAAGGCAACAAATCCTCAAATACCATGTTATCTATTCTGTGTGAGCTACCAGACCATTTAAATCAGTGTTGTGAAACGTAAGATAGATCTTTCAGACCGGTCGCATTTTAGCTCCTGCCATTAAAAAGGTGGCTATTGGAAATCTCTTCACTGGAAGAGAGGGGGAATGAGCAGACGTTTAATGCAGATTTAAATGCATAAAATATTATATCATGTTGTACAGGTCATCTGCATTCCGTTTCATTTGCTTCCTGCATTGAGAGATTTATTAGGATGCTGAACCGTGAATCTGCCATTGGCTCTCTCTCATCCCCAGGACCAACCTAATGCCATGTGTGACTGAAAACAAGGGAAATTCTAGCCTCAGTAGCAAGATTTGGCCAAATAAATAAAAAAATAATTGTCCAGTAACACCGTAGAGACCAACTAAGTTTGTTCTGGGTATACGCTTTTGTGTGCGTGCAGAAAAACTTAGTTGGTCTCTAAGGTGCTACTGGACAATTTCTTGATTTTTTTATTTATTTTGACTGCGTCAGACCAACATGGCTACCTACCTGAATCAAGATTTGGCCAGTTAAAAATTGAATGTAAATGGTGGCTTGCAGAATGAAATGCCAAATTTCTTATGGCTCCTGGTGGAGTACAGGCTCAGATTTAAGGTGCTGGTTTTGACCTTTAAAGCCCTTCATGGCCTAGGGCCCTCGTACCTACGGGACAGCCTCTCCCGGTATGCCCCACGGAGAGCCTCAAGATCCATAAATAGCAACACCCTAGTGGTCCTGGGCCCTAAGGAAGTTAGATTAGCTTCAACCAGAGCCAGGGCCTTTTCAACACTGGTGGAACGCTCTGCCTCTTGAGACCAGGGCTCTGCAGGATCTGATTTCTTTCCGCAGGGCCTGTAAGACAGAGTTGTTCCGCCTGGCCTTTGGCTTGGAGCCAATTTGATTCCCTCCCCCTCTTTCTTTTTCCTTTCTCCTCCTGTGATGAGGCTGCATTTTAATATTTTAATGTTTCAATATTTTAATGTTGTATTTTAATCTTGTTTTTAAGTTGTATTCATTCAACTTGTTTTTATTATTGCTTGTTAGCCGCCCTGATCCCGGCCTTGGCTGGGGAGGGCGGGGTATAAATAAAAAATATTATTATTATTATTATTATTATTATTATTATTATTATTATTATTATTTACAGAAAACAAAGGATGAAAACATCCTTTTTGCCTTGCCCTGCTCTGCCCTTCCTGACTGCCAGAAGAAGAAGAAGATAATGCTGGCTGCAATCAAATCTCTAATGTGCCCTTGTGCTTTCTGCTGTCTTTCCTTTCCCTTTGTTCTGTCCCAGTGCTGTAAGTGGCCAACATCATAACTGAAAAATCCATGGAATCCTAATACTAGCACTCAAGAACACCAGGTGAGAAAAGCCATTTAAACTGTGCAATACTATAGCTTCCTCTAAACGTCTTGCATTAGCTAGGACTTCTCCACCCACCACCCCCAGTGCTTTTCTGGCGAGGTCCCCATAGACACTGCCTGCAAACCATTTGGCTCCATTATAAACTTTTGTGTTTGCACACAGGTAAGTGTTTTGTGATTTATTTCCCTTCTGGGGAAAAGGTATTTCTATGTAAATGCAATATTATGAAAAAACATCATATTTCATAATATTTTGAGCAAGGATCATGTATTTTATTTTGACAGAAACAAATCCACCATACTAGATTGGCATTGGGGAGGGGAGGGGGAAAGGAGGAATGGGCACTCGATTTGTCATGTGTTGATGCTGCCAAATAAGTTTATCTACTGCATTTCAAAGCAGCCACACCTGTAATTCTTCGCTATCACTAAGGGGGTGGGGTGTTGCATGTACCTGAAATAGGGGTGGGAAATAAAGACCGAGTAGTATGCAGAACTTCATACAGTTGTACCCTGGATCCCAAACGCCTTGCGAATTGAACGCTCCCAAATGCCGCAAACCCGGAAGTGAATGTTCCGGTTTGCGAATGTTCTTTGGTACTCGAACATCTGATGCGGCTTCTGATTGGCTGCAGGAGCTTCCTGCAACCAATCGGAAGCTGTGCCTTGGTTTCCGAACGTTTTGGAAGTCCAATGGGTTCTGTTAAACTTCCGAAATACTACTGTAGACTGAAAGCTTGAGTGTCTGTGCATTGTCGCTACAATTTTGCTATAGCCTCCTCTGCTATAGGAGGCTACAGCATAGACTAAGAACAGGTTCATTTACAACTGTGTCAAAGCAACTAGAGAAAGGGCCTCTATAACATTTGCAATGCATCATTCACTGCCAGATTCCCATTTCCTAATGGGCAGAACCTGATCAGAGGTGTGATCCACAGAAGGTAAGGGCATGCAGAAGGTCTCAGTTACAATTCCTAGCATCTCCAGATAAGGCAAGTAGAGAATCCCAGTCTGAATCCCTGGAGAGCTGGTGCCAGGCATTGTTCGCAATACTGAGCTAGCTAGACCGATGGTCTGACTCAGTAAAATGCAACTACCTATATTCTTATGCAGTGCTTTTTTTCTTTAAAAGAATGTTTATTTTTTTTTATAAATATTTATTAGAATTTTTAGAAAAAAGAATACAATGGTAATAAACATTATTGCTTTGTTTTAACAAAATTTCATAATATCCTTGAACTTCCTCACGTCTCCCGCTCCCATTTACATCATTAATAAATTTTTGTCAAGCAAATTATCATCTTATTTCCAAATCTATAACCACTTGCTTAAATACAATAAAATAATTCTCCTGCAAATTTGTTTCTCTTAATCTCTCTTATCATCAATTCTTGATCTATTTTAGTGATGGCCAATTATTTATAACCAAGCATCCTTCTTAACATTCCACTAAATCACAATATTTCTGCAGGTAAATCTTGAATTTCTTCCAATCTTCTTCAATCCTTTCTTCTCCCAGGTGTCGGATTCTGCCAGTCATCTCCGCCAGTTGCATATAGTCCATCAGTTGCATCTGCCATTCTTCCAGTGTGGGTAGATCTTGAGTTTTCCAGTTCTTAGCGAGTAGTATCCTTGCTGCTGTTGTTGCATACATGAAAAATGTTCTATCTTTCTTTAACACCTTCTGGTCGACAATGCCCAGAAGAAAGGCCTCTGGTTTCTTAGTAAAGGTATACTTAAATACCTTTTTCAGCTCGTTATATATCATTTCCCAGAAGGCCTTCACTTTGGGGCAAGTCCACCAGAGGTGGAAGAATGTTCCTTCATTTTCTTTACATTTCCAACATTTATTATCAGACGAATGGTATATTTTGGCAAGTTTAACTGGGGTCATGTACCATCTGTATATCATTTTCATTACATTTTCTTTCAAAGCATTACATGCAGTAAAATTCAACCCAGTGGTCCACAACCTTTCCCAGTCCTCAAACATAATGTTATGCCCAATGTCCTGTGCCCATTTTATCATAGCCGACTTAACCATTTCGTCTTGTGTATTCCATTTCAGCAGCAGATTATACATTCTTGAAAGTACCTTAGTCTTAGGTTCTAACAGTTCTGTTTCCAACTTCGATTTCTCCACCTGGAATCCTAACTTTTTGTCACTTTTAAAAATTTCCTTAATCTGAGCGTAGTGTAACCAGTCTCACACTTTATCCTTCATTTTCTCCATACTCTGCAATTTCCAATTATCACCGTCTTTTTCTAACAGTTCCCAATATTTTGGCCAGTAGGCTTCCATATTGGGTCTTTTCCAAGCCTTAGCTTCCAAGGGTGAGAGCCACCTTGGAGTTTTATTTTCCAATAAGTCTTTGTATTTTGTCCAGACATTAAACACTGCTTTTCTGACAATATGGTTCTTAAAGGCCTTGTTAATCTTAGCTTTGTCATACCACAAATATGCATGCCAACCAAAAGCATTGTTATAACCTTCCAGATCTAACACATCAGTGTCTTCGAGAAGTAGCCAATCTTTTAGCCAACAGAAAGCTGCGGCTTCATAGTACAGCCTTAAGTCTGGCAGGGCAAAGCCCCCTCTTTCCTTTGCATCTGTTAATATCTTAAACTTGATTCTGGGCTTTTTGCCCTGCCAGACAAATTTGGAAATATCTCTCTGCCACCTCCGGAAACACTCCGTTTTGTCCACAATTTGCAATGTTTGGAACAAGAACAACATCTTTGGCAGCACATTCATCTTAATAGCAGCAATTCGGCCTAACAAAGAAAGCTTCAGTTTTGCCCAACTTTCCAAGTCTCTCTTAATTTCAGACCAACATTTTTCATAATTATCCTTAAATAGACTCAGATTTTTGGCTGTTATATTAACAGAATGTTTAGGGGTACTCTCATTTTGCCTCAAGAAAACCACCATTTTATAGTTCAAATCAGGGAAAATAAATACAGTAAATGGACAAAAGTACAAAGATTCACAAAATGTTTAAGGGTATACGTACCCCTGCATACCCCCAGAAAAAAGAACTGTTCCAATGTAAGAGTATGCCCACTAAGGAGAGTAACTAACTGAGTTGTAGTGGGACTTTCAGCAGAAGTGTAGCTCTGGAAAGAGGTTCCCTATCTTTGCAGCTGTTACTTTCTCCTAAATATTTTTTTATCAAGATTTCAGGCTGAAATCCTATCCCGCTTATCTGACAGTGAACTCCAAAGCAAGGAAGCTATATCAACCCAGCCCTGTGCCGAAGCTAGCAGGTAGCTTAGTTTTTTTCAAGAGAACACACACACACACACACACTTATACTGCCTCTATTTATTGCTCCAGTTTGCTAAACATCTGCTATGCAAACTACCACACTGGGAAGATTTACCATTAATTCCTATAAACATCCCTGCAACTAAGGAAAGGGGAGACTTCTTGTCTTATGGAGGTAGGAGATAATATGGCTTCTTGCTCAAGCGCTTCCTCCATCAATCAGAATTCCCTAGTATAGTGGTACCTGGGGTTACATACGCTTTAGGTTACATATGCTTCAGGTTACAGACTCTGCTAACCCAGAAATAGTGCTTCAGGTTAAGAACTTTGCTTCAGGATGAGAACAGAAATCGTGCTCCGGCGGTGCAGCGGCAGCAGGAGGCCCCATTAGCTAAAGTGGTGCTTCAGGTTAAGAACAGTTTCAGGTTAAGAACGGACCTCCGGAACAAATTAAGTACTTAACCCGAGGTACCACTGGATTTGTGCTCTCACTTCCCCCCCCAAACCTGTCTCATAATCTCCTGTCAGTCGTCCAAAAGCTGATCTGTAGTGTTTTCGTTTAAAATATTATTATTTTTTGCCTGCTCTACAGTGGAAACAAGTATTTTTTTTTATATAGCATCCAATCAAATAAAAGAAAACAGGGAGAGAGAGAGAGAGAGAGAGAGAGAGAGAGAGAGAGAAAGAAAGAAAGAAAGAAAGAAAGAAAGAAAGAAAGAAAGAAAGAAAAAGAAAGAAAGAAAGAAAAAGAAAGAAAGAAAGAAAACTTTCCATGTGATGCAGTTACTGTTGACTCTTCTGGGAAATGCATCTTTAAAAGGAGGGGAGGGAGGAACAGGAAAAATACAGTGCTATTAATGAACCTGCTGGTGAATAAACAGACACCATTCTCCGAAGCTAAAAATAAGACTTCTGCGTAAAGAATGATATGAGGGATATTCTATCCGCCACATCTAGTTCCAAAAACAGATTAACACCCTGATCCTGAACACATTGCATAGCATTAAGTGCCGCTGAAATCAATGCACCAGTCTATCCGAGTGCTGTGTTTAGGACAGAGGTGTAAATCACTAAAAATAAATGTATGAAAGAGTCATCCTCCAAAATGACAAGATGCCATTTGAACAAGCTAATGATGAAGGAGAGATGTCAGTGCAAATGGAAGACTTTCAAACAAGCTGGTGTCAAAGATTGTATCCAAACCAGGGCTCTTGCCTTCAGATGAGGTCATGGATTGGATATACTGTATGGGGAAGGGGAATATTCTGTATGGCCTTAAAACTTCCAGACTCACACCCAGGGCTTTCTCCCCCCAGCCGGAACTCAGTTTCTAGAAAAAAACAGCACTGCTCACACCCAAGGGGCATGAAAAGTAAAAACCCTGGGAATAAATTGCCAAGAACGACACTGAGTGAGGTGGACCTAGGCTAAGCAGTCAAGAAGTGAGTCGAAGTTGGGAAAGACAGGTTAATAAAGATTTCTCTGTCTCACTTTAACAGCATTTAATTAATAGCCCGGGAGTACCAAATACTACAGCTTTGTTCAAGCTAAATAGGTGTGGGTCTTGACACTGCATAGAATAGAAATTTTGGGTAGCTGCACTGAGCTACCCAAAATACAACAACAACAACAACCACAAATTATTATTATTATTGTATTTGTTAGTCACTTTTCTCACATAGCAACTTACGTTAAAAACAATTAAGATCCATTTAAACACAGCAATACAGATAAAAGGCAGGCCTACAGTTCTCCCCTTGCTAAAAGAGGCCAAAATGCCATCAAGTTGAGGGCCAAAAGCCCAAGTAGAGACAAAAGTACCAAAAACTAGATAAAGCTAGTGCCATACACGCCTTCCTGGTGAGAACATTCCATAAGCATGAAGTAACAACTGAAAAGGTCCATTCTCTTGTTGCCACCAGAGGTAGATTTCGGGCAGTGCAACCAGCTCAGCCGCACAAGGCGCTGAGCCTAGAGGGTGCTGCAGGGTAGAACAACTATGACGTAGTAAAAGGTAAATGACCCCTGGACAGTTAAGTCCAGTCAAAAGCGACTATGGGGTGCAGCGCTCATCTCACTTTTTAGGCCAAGGAAGCAGGCATTTGTCCACAGACAGCTTTCTAGGTCATGTGGCCAGCATGACTAAACCAATTCTGGCGCACAACGAAACTCTGTGACGGAAACCAGAGTGCATGGAAATGCCGTTTACCTTCCTGCCGCGACAGTACCTATTTATCTACTTGCACTGGCATGCTTTCGAACTGCTAGGTTGGCAGAAGCTGGGACAGAGTAACAGGAGCTCACTCCATCATGGGGATTTGAACTGCCAACCTTCTGATCAGCAAGCCCAAGAGGCTCAGTGGTTTAGACCACAGCGCTAACTGCTGTGAATTGAGCAGAATGGACAGAGAGGCTGGGGGCACTGAATTTTGACCTCTTGCAGGGCACTGCTGAAGTTTGAAAGACCAAAGTCCACCCTGTTGGCCACCCTCGAGACCACCTGTGGAAGGGTACAGGAAGAAAGGCCTCAGGTGATTGTGGTAGTGTCCAAGCTGGTGCATGTGTGAAGAGGCAGTTTGCGTTCTGCACTGGGTAATGATTTAAAGGTCAAAACTAGCACTTTGAACTGAGCCCAGAAACCAACTGGTGGCCAGCACAGGCAAGCCAGAATTTGTCTTATATGTTCAGGCTATCCTTCCCTGTTGTAGATGCAGGTACTGAGGCTGAGAGAGACAGTAGATCGCCTAAGCCCACCTAGTGAATTCATGGCTGAGGTGAGATTCCACCAGGGACCTGCTGATTCATAGCTCAGTCTCTTAGCCATTGCATTACACCAGCCCTTGCTCTCTCTCGCACGTGCTCTATCCCTGTGTGTGCGTAAGAAATTCCTATAGATTGAATAAATCTATCTGTGTATCCTACAGCTGTTTGTGAGATAAACCTTCGGATGCCCCAATTTCTTCAGGATAACAACAAAAAGTCCTGTGATACCAGCTTAAAGACTTAGTGGATTTATTGTGACATGGGTTTTCATAGGAAAGAAAGCAAGACTTCGCAGTATGTGTAAAATGACAGTCAAGGTGGCTTTATATTGATACTAATATTTTAGGATTATAAAATTTGGCTTAAATTCCCATGGCAAAGATAAGATTGTTTCATTTCAAGCATGAATAGGGAAAAGCTAGAGTTCTCTTTTCAAATGTTTGCTAATATTTTAAATGGGAAGTCAGTGGAGAAAGCACAAATTATAAACAATTTTGGAAGGATGGAATTCATGTCTATAACCTTTCTTTAAAAATGGAGTATCAGGTAAAACTGATCTATCTTCATGAATTTGGACACATCTTTCAGCACTGCAGAGCTCTATGCATTAGTTTCAACACTCAAGGACATCATATAGGTTTTTGTTACACTCTGGAAAATATGTGCTCCAAAATTAATTATTGGTTTGCGGTGATCCATCAGGGCTTTTCACAGTGCCGACAACCAATCTACTGCTCTTTATAAACTTCACACAAGTTACTCTCTTCAGACATTTGAGGGTATAAATCAGAGTTAACCCTATTATCCTTAATGGGCTTACACTGATTTATCTAAGAGGAAAATAAGACTTCATGTGTGGGTGAGCAAGCAACAAAACACTGTCTCAGATGAAAAATGATATCAAATGCCTTGCTCTTTGGGTCTCAGTGCTTTAGCAGCTCTAGACAACACAACTCATACCAAAAAACAGTAAGTACTGATTTATGGTAAATAGGGCATCATTCCTGCCTCAAAGGTAGTTGTGCATCGTGGGGCCAGTGGCGTAGGAAGGGGGGCGGGCCGCCCTGGGTGCCATCATGGAGGGGGGTGACAAATTATCAAGGAACAATTACTGCCCTGCTAAGGCGGTTCGTAAAAAAACTTATTTTAAAAAATGCCTGCTCCAAAGGTCTTATCTTACTACACTAGGGATTATATAGCTATATATGAAATTTCATGCAAATCAGTTAATATCTTGACCCTCCTCCACGAAAATAGCTGTTTACTTGGCTGTTTTCCTATGTTGTAAAGGCTTAAATTTCAATTCAGTGGGGCACTTACTGTTCCCAACTCTAACCCAGCGGAAAGCCATCTAATTAGACTTTAATTTGATTTTGACATGTTTTTAGGAGGTAATTTAATTATTGTTTGATTTTAAACCAATGTTAGGTAACCACAGAGCCTAGAGCTTGCCGATCAGAAGTTCGGTGGTTCGAATCCCTGCGACGGGGTGAGCTCCCGTTGCTTGGTCCCTGCTCCTGCCAACCTAGCAGTTCGAAAGCATGTCAAAGTGCAAGTAGACAAATAGGTACCGCTCTGGTGGGAAGGTAAACGCCGTTTCTGTGCGCTGCTCTGGTTCGCCAGAAGTGGCTTAGTCATGCTAGCCACATGATCCAGAAGCTGTACGCCGGCTCCCTTGGTCAATAAAGCGAGATGAGTGCCGCAACCCCAGAGTCAGTCACAACTGGACCTAATAGTCAGGGGTCCCTTTACCTTTACCTTTATGTATCTGATGTTAGCCACCCTGAGTCCGACTTCGACCAAGGAAAGTGGGATATAAATAAAATATTTTTATTATTAATTATTATTTATTAGTCCTTTGTAAGAGAATATGAAATAAAACCACTTTTGCAGGCAAAAAATACCGGTAAATCAATCAATGGGAGGGGGGGTGACATGAAATTTTCCGGGCACCACCTGACCTTCCTACGCCTCTGTGTGGGGCATGACTCTTCAGATATGACATGGAAGTGTTGTGGGAAAGGAGCATGGCCCCTCATGTTTCCTCTGCCATGGTGTCTTCCAAACATCCATACCATGCTACATTTCCTTACTCATATTTAAAATAAAAATTAAAAAGGTCAGAAAGAAAGAACAGCTGAGGAGTTCCCAAGCACTTTAACAGATCTGTGTCTCGTTTTCATATCTGCCTATTCCCATGTTTTACAATTCAATTTTCCTACACACATTAGCAAAATGAGAGGAGGGAAGTAATAGTGGAAGTAGCCCTATGCTTCAAATTTGTGTCAAAATGGATAATAGCTGCAGCAGGTGGCTGTGGCTTGATGCAGATACTGCCCGGGAAATTGGTAAGAGTGAATGCTGCAATAAGGAAAGATATATGCACGGGAAAGATTTGACTTCATAGCTAGGCATTGTCTTGTTGCTGCTACACACGGCGTGCCTTGCGTTAGCAGAGTTAAAAATATCAGCCTATAATTATTGGACATTATCCGTTTGCTGAGAGTAAAATATTAGCCCTCACAGACTAAAATTGTTAGAGCCACCCACAATGGATTCCTAACAAAAGAATTACAGAGTGGAAAAATTAATCATAGTAGGAGGGACTTTGTCTCTCTATTCCTCTGGACAGAGGAAAGTGATTTATATTTCCAGAGTCTCAGCTAACTCACTACTAACCATACAGAAGACTGATAACACTCCAACCCTAATCTAAATTTATATATATTCAGCAATGGGCCATGGCTTCAAACCAAAGCTCCTTTAAAAATTACCACCTAAAGAGTCAGCTGCTTATATTTCCATCCCCTATGGGGTAGGGGGTAGTTTCAGGCAAGGCTAAACAGGAGACCATGAAACCCTCTCATAGGTATATTACAATTCAGCTCATTTACTTTGTTGTATTGCTAGTCATTCCTTTTGGCTTTTTCTAGGTGCTGCTTAAAGTATTCCAAAAGGAAGTCCACGGATGGTTTGAGCAGAGATCACAGCAGGGTAAAAGAAAAGAAAACTCCCTCTCTAAGGATATGAAGAAACTTCATGACAAAAGTTAATTACAGTGGTACCTCGTGTTATGGACAGGATCCGTTCCGGAGGCCCTTTCGTAAGGTAAAATGCCCGCAACTCGAAGCGCTGCATCTGCACAGGAGCGAAGCACGATTTAGCACTTCTGTGCATGCGTGAGCGGCAAAACCCGGAAGTAACCCGTTCTGGGACTTCCGGGTTGCCATGGGACGTAACATGAAAAGACGCAACATGAAGTGGACGCAATACGAGGTATGACTGTAGTTTATTGAAATTATTATTTTGTCCCTTAAAATTCCTTACTTATTTCAAACGGGCAGAAAAAACAAACTAAACCTCAATATGTTTCATTAGGAATAACTTGATTGTGACTTTGAGTTGTTTGGATCCATCTTTAGCAACATTGCAAGTGGTCAGGATGCACACAACATTTTTACAACCAAAACAAGCTATTGAGGATGCTGACTGGCTGACCTCCCAATGATGTCACTGTGAACCTTATCCTACACTCTCTGGAACAGAAAATTTTCTTTCAAGTTGTTATGCTCATTCCAATTCCCTCAAGGAGTGAAAATTCCAGAGGTTGCAGAGCTTAACTTGGATTTGGTTTCCTTTGTATGGAGGACTCACCAAAGACTCAATGAGTCCATTTTTTAATTTGTGTGTGTGTGTGTGTGTGCGCGCGCACGCAATATTTGACTACATTTGCAAATACACAGTTGAAGCACAGTGGAAGCACACAGCTGAAACACTCCAACAGCAAATCCCAATGCCCACAATCTGATCTCAAGACCAGAGGGAACCATCACTGCATAGTGTTTGTATAGCGTATGAAGTCCAAAACTCAGCTTTCAGTTTGTCTTACTCTCTGACACACAACTACAAGTTATTTTCAACTACACTGCTTCTTTTCTCAGAGAGACCTGACTACACCATCTTTACCGGGGATGCTGGAGTGGGGAGGTGAGAATGTACACCCACTACCACTATTGTGATCATTTTTTCCCTTTTTATGCAGAACATTTCAGAGCGATTCTGCATCTTCTTACAGCCCTTCTGGCCAGATTAAACTGTGTGCTCAAGGGAGCACATGGTCCAATGCATCACCACAAAAGTCTTGTCAACATCCTCAGGCAGCATCAACTAAAAATGATCCAAACAACGCCCAACTATGTTGCTGTTTCAAATCCCTAGTTAGTTCGCTTTACCCATTCTATGTCACCCATGGCTTGTTGAACCCAGAAGAAGAATCTCCTTTATTGCTTTACTTATCTCATGGTACCAGCATGGTACCTCCCCTCCATGTGTCAGTGAGATTTCAAATTCCTTGTTCACCCATATTCCTAGTGTTGAGCCTCTTGCTTGAAGGCTAAATCTCTGCCTTTTCCCTTGCTTCTTCTTTGCCTCCTTACAGCATGATACTTTCTGCCTTCTTGTTGCTCTTTCTCTTTAGTAGAAGAATGTATGTCAGGGTAGCACTGGAAAAGTCTTTTCCTTCTTCTTTAGCAGTTTTACACTCTTTAAACAGTTCCCTAGGCAGCGGTCTTGAGCGATCCTCAGTTAAAAGCACCATGGTAGTTTGTGGCAATTTTCACTGGGCCTCTGCCATCAACCGGGGGACGGGGATGTCATGTCAAGGGAGCGCATCAGCATGGCCCATTCCATCGGCCCCAAAAGGAGCAGCTGCAAGGAGCCTGCTTCCCTTCTCCCTACCAGAAACAAACAATTAGCTCCAACTGCTAGTTGCTCTGGGGCTGCAGAGCAGATGGAAATTATACATTAGCCCCATATATTGGCCGGGAGGTTGTGCTGAGTTGTATGTGTGCATATATTACTGCAAGAAAACACACACACACACCAGTGACTGTTTTGATGAAAGGGTTATATGGAAAGTGCTCATACAGCTTTTCTCAACCTGTGGGTCCCCAGATGTTGTTGAACTACAATTCTCATCACTCCTAGCTAGAAAGGCCAGAGCTCAGGGATGATGGGAGTTGTAGTTCAACAACATCTGGGAACCCACAGTTTGAGAACCGCTGTGCTAGGGTATCACTGAGTGCTTTTAAAAAAAAATCACACAGCGCCACACGCTGAGTCACAACATGATCGAGTCTACAGTTTCTTACATGGCTTATTCCCTGTTGAGAAATAATAGTAGCAGTTACAGTAATCATAGCTGATATTTTATTAACACCTACTTCCCCCACCCATTATATTAAAGCAAAACCAGGCAACATACCCCACCACCCAAAAACCCATGTTTACAGAACCTTATATTCTGTATAGATACAGTGGTACCTCAGGTTAAGTACTTAATTCGTTAAGGAGGTCCGTACTTAACCTGAAACTGTTGTTAACCTGAAGCACCACTTTAGCTAATGGGGCCTCCTGCTGCGCCGCCGGAACACAATTTCTGTTCTCATCCTGAAGCAAAGTTCTTAACCTGAAGCACTATTTCTGGGTTAGCGGAGTGTGTAACCTGAAGCGTATGTAACCTGAAGCATATGTAACCTGAAGCGTATGTAACCCGAGGTACCACTGTATACAATAAGCTTGTAGCTCCGAGCTAGATGGAAAGATTTTAAGCGAGTTTACTTTCTCTCTCCCCCCTCCCCCAATTCTAATTCAAAACTGTCCTAGATTTTATTGGTCTCCCTAGGAAATGTAAGAGAAGATTCTAGCTTCTCCTACTGGGTTTAAACCACACTCTGTAGAAGAAGTCACTGCTGGTCTTTGTGCTCGCTGCCCTATTGATTATTGTGTAAATATTGGGTTTCCTGCTTACGCAGAACTGGCCTGCATGGTCTCTTTCAGTTCTTGTTTGCATATTCTGAACTAGTGCATGGTTTAAAACAAGGAAGTTTGTGTAATGTTCCAAAAAGTGCTGTACCTCATGGCAGGTATGAATACACCACAGGGATGAATGCACAAGTGTTCTTTTCATCAGAGTTTCAAGAAGGAACTATTTCCCCCTCGGAAGGTTTCAGCAGGTTTAGTCATTGGGAGGATTGCTTTCTGAATCATCTATCTAGTAAAAATGGGGAAGGGTGGTGGCTGGGTAGCTAAAAAATAACTAAGCATCATGCATTTATTCTGAAGAAATTCCAGTCTCTGGCACTGTGGTATTTACCTGTCAGATTTAGTACCTGGCCAAGATACTGTCACCCCAAATGACTTGAGCTGGCTTAGCAACTGGCATTATATGTACTTTTATGTGTATTTTAATGAACTGGATAGATTGAAAGGTTTTAAGTCATGGGACCGTGGGGAATGTGCATATGAACTTAACAGTGCTTAGCTTGTTTTGTTAGTTGCTATGTTATTAATGTTATCAATATCGCATTATAGATTATACCATACTTTTCCATGTATAAGACTATGTTTTTGTACTTTAAAATAAGTTTTAAAATCTGGGAGCGTCTTATACACGGACAGTACATACACGTGACGGGTGACTGTTTGCAGCAGGACCTTGTTAGCGGCGATTGTGTGGCTGCTGCTTTGGCAATTGTGCATTTGATTGGCGGATGCTGGTGTCAAGGGGGCAGACACTTGTTTTCTTCAGTGATTTTGGGGGCATCTCCCTCCCCAAAAAGCTCAACAACTCTGGGCCATCTCCCCCCATTTTCTAAATCTGGGGTCCCCAAAAGTCTTATACAAGGGGGCATCTCATACACTGAAAAATACAGTAGATGCCATATTAATCTTTTATATCGTACAAAATTAGTTTCGCTGTAATTGTGATGTTTAGCTTATTTTTTAATTGCTCTCATACACTGAAAAATACAGTAGATGCCATATTAATCTTTTATATCGTACAATATGAGTTTTCACTGTAATTGTGATGTTTAGCTTATTTTTTAATTGCTGTTTCGTTGACAGTGTTTTATAGACTGTAATTGCTTTATTTGTGATTTGTTAATTATTTTAAATGATTTATGCTGTATTTTGTGATGCTCTATTATGTTTTGAATGAATAACAGCATAGAAATATAATACGTCAAATCAATTTAAGAAAACAAGAGTATGTCTCAATTCCACAGGAGCTGTGCATGTGATCCTTCTTCATTTCTCCCCATAACTGCATGGATTGCTATTGACATATTTCTCTTTCTGCAATACAACTTGGCCTTGTTGGTTCGAGGGATGTTTATTTGGGTAGCAACAGAGCAACAGTATAACTACTCTCTATTTACAAACATTCACTAACTGCTAGTTGTTTTTGTTGTTGCTGCCTAATTTGATTTTGATGATAAATAGTTTGTATTTTGATGTGTTTTTAACTGTTTTGTTTTATATTGTATTGTATGTCACCCAGAGATCTATTGCATGAGGCAACTGATAACAAGGATGATCATCATCAGCCCCCACAACATGATGCATGTGTGAAAGGAACCCAGTTGTTGAAAGAAGCAGCGGGAACTGTGCTGCTAGCCCGCATCAATGTCAAACAGTTTCATTGGATGTGCCCCTTGAAACCTACAAATTAGGCACAGACATTTGAGCAGCATACACAGTTAAGCTTCTTTATCATGAATGGTTCCAGCTCCTGGAGAGGTCTACATGCGTAGGGTTTCATGCCTAACATACAGATCATGGGTAGGCAAACTAAGGCCCGGGGGCCCGGATACAGCACAATCGCCTTCTAAATCCGGCCTGCGGACGGTCTGGGAATCAGCGTGTTTTTACATGAATAGAATGTCTGCTTTTATTTAAAATGCATCTCTGGGTAATTTGTGGGGAATAGGAATTCATTATTATTTTCCCCCAAAATATAGTCTGAGGGACTATATAGGAGAGCTCATGAAGGGAGGGAGGCCAACTGGGGGGAGGAGTGGGGGTGTGGCAGGAGCAAAATATAGTCTGAGGTCTGAGGGACAGTGGCCCGCCACCCTGCTGAAAAAGTTTGTTGACCCCTGATATAGATGTTGGGGTAAGTGGCCAGGGAAGTTGCACAACGTTGAGGGCTGAGCCAGCAGTGTCTTCCTGCTGCTTCTTTCAGTGTGCGGAGCCCATTCATGTGTTATGTGTGAGAAAGTGGCCATTGGGATATTGCAATCAAGTTATTTGTCGCTGTCTACAACTAAGTCAGTATATATCTGCAGGACCAGCTACAGGTTTCTTGGTTGTTGATGGGGCACTTGGGCAATAGCATGGCCTCCAGTTGGCCTCCCTCCCTGCATGAGCTCTCCTCCTCCTCCTCATTTTGCATCCTTCATGAAGAAGGAGTAGAGTGAAAACAGCAACACAATATTTTACAAACTGGACAATTCCAAAATACTCATATAAAGAAGTCATTCTTCAAATATTCGTCTCTGTTAGAATTTATTGTACATGCTGTTATGGGTTTTTCAGCAGAATCCTAAAGGGCATATTTATTTAAGATCCACAAAATAATAGCCCTTTTCTCCGATAAATAAAGAGACGTGCATTATATACGGTTAGAGACAGAAATTCTTTCTGGCATGTCAACATAATGAAAATGTCATGATCTTCTCTCATCCATTCACCTATTATCTGCTTCAACGATAAAAAGATGCAAAAGAAGATGCATGTTTTATATATGCTGTATACTATGTTTTATATATGCTATGTTGTTATTGTTGTTGTTAATTATTATTATTATTATGCAAAAGAAAACCTGTAAAAAAAAAAGTAACAGTTCACTACCTAAACGCATCAGGTAACAACCCTTTAGTATTAACTGTAGCTATAATATAATAATAAAAAACAGACACCAATATATATTTTTCTTTTGTGATAAATACAATTAAGTATAGAGTGTGCCATATTATTATGCTAACCCACATCTAGATTCTAACTATATTTACTGATTTCAGTAGAGCTTATAGTGTGTGTAGGATTGCAGATTTAAAGCTCAGGTCAAAACCAACCAGCTGCATGGAGACATAAACAATCCCTTCCTGAGCCCCGAGAATATGTGGGTGGCACATATCCTGCTTCTGACCCAAAGTGAGTCAATTTACACCTGCCGTTCAGGGGGCAAATTACATCCAAGCTTAATTTCCTCTTTAAGAGACAGTCATAGGAATACAGGAAGTTGCCTCGTCCCAAGTGAGACCACTGATTGATCTAGCCTAGGATTGCCTTACACTGATTGCCAGTAGCTCTTCAGTGTGTCAGACAGGGGCCATTTCCAGCTCTACCGCGAGATGCTGAGGGTTGAACCTGGGACCTTCTGCATGCAAAGCAGATGCTCTACCACTGAGCTATGGCCCTTATGAACCAGCACAGCTGAGCAAAGTCAATGATGCAGAGCCACCCCAAATGCAGAATGGCAACAAGAACCGTTTCAACTTAAAACAATGCTCCGTGGAGCCAATTAGCATCCAAAAGGTGCACAGATGTTGCTCTACACTGAACTGGCATGCAGTACTCAGACGCTATAATAAAATCGATGTATCAAAAGTTATCTTCATGTGATACTTCAACTTCACAACTCTGTGGAGGCTCAGCTACTGTAGGTAAACATCTGGTACCCAGTGCCCTTTCACACAATCATCACTTTAACTGATACTGTTTGATACATCAGAAATTGCTATGTTTTAGGGAAAAGAAGTTGGGTTTTTTTGGGGGGGGGTTGCAGCCCTAATAATATACTTGTTTTACCAGATCCACCAGACAGAAAGCTATGCATTTAAATTCAAAAAACATCCCACATAGTTACACACTATTCTGTCTAAAGCTTAATAATCTTTTATATATTCTCACACCCCAGATTTGCCCCCTCCCTATACTCATGGCTAGAATTTTGATTGTCTTCCATAAAGGAACAAACAGAAATGAATATCATACTGAAGTGAATCAAGACCAAGGACAGAGGGAATTAGCATCGGCCCCTCTTTTCAAATAAATATCAGCCTTTGCGGAATTCCATACAATTTACCTGTAGGGCTATGTATGTATGTATGTATGTATGTATAAGCACTGGGCGGAATTAAACATCACATTCCAGTGAGTGTCCCGCTCAACCCAAGCACTGCAGCTTGTCAGATGGAACAGTCCCCCTTTTCCTTACCCACATACGAGCTAATTTCAAGGGGGCATGAGGGAAAGCCCCACAGTGCCCTCGCACAGGGCTGGTGCCAACGGGACTCATTAGCTGAATCCAACCCATTGTGTTTAGGGCCTGCGCTTTTGTACAATCTAGCACATGAGAGTTGCGTCCAATGTTAGTCATACTCAGAGTAGATCCACTGCATGTAATGGAAATGACTAACTTAGGTTTATTTAATTTCAGTAAGTCTGCTCAGAGTAGGACTTAATTCAATACAACCCATATGTTCTAGGCAGTTGTTGCTCTATTGCTGTTCCAAACGTTGCGAGTCCCAAGTCTTTATGAACCATCAAAGAATAGCATGCAAGTACTGAACCAGTAAGGGACGCAGGTGGCGCTGTGGGTAAAACCTCAGTGCCTAGGGCTTGCCGATCGCATGGTCGGCGGTTCGAATCCCCGCAGCGGGGTGAACTCCCGTCTTTCGGTCCCAGCTCCTGCCCACCTAGCAGTTCGAAAGCACCCTTAAGTGCAAGTAGATAAATAGGTACCGCTGTATAGCGGGAAGGTAAACGGCGTTTCTGTGTGCTGCACTGGTGCTGGCTCACCAGAGCAGCTTCGTCACGCTGGCCACGTGACCCAGAAATGTCTCCGGACAGCGCTGGCCCCCGGCCTCTTAAGTGAGATGGGCGCACAACCCTAGAGTCCGACACGACTGGCCCATACAGGCAGGGGTACCTTTACCTTTACTGAACCAGCAGGACGCAGGTGGTGCTGTGGGTTAAACTACAGAGCCTAGGACTTGCCGATCAGAAGGTCGGCGGTTCGAATCCCCGCGACAGAGTGAGCTCCCGTTGCTTGGTCCCTGCTCCTGCCAACCTAGCAGTTCGAAAGCATGTCAAAGTGCAAGGAGATAAATAGGTACCGCTCCGGCGGGAAGGTAAACGGTGTTTCCATGTGCTGCTCTGATTTCCCAGAAGTGGGTTAGTCATGCTGGCCACATGACCCGGAAGTTGTATGTTGGCTCCCTCGGCCAATAAAGTGAAATGAGCGCTGCAACCCCGGAGTCGGTCACAACTGGACCTAATGGTCAGGGGTCCTTTACCTTTACCTTTATGGGGAGAGGACAGCAGACAAATGGAGCACTGAGCCATTGGAGATGAAGAGCTTTCAAAGAAACAGTCATAATCAAACTATAGCAAACCTATCTCCAAGTCTTTGTTAACTGAGAGGCTATTCAAAAGTTAGAACGTATGCTTTGATACAGACCTCCATGTCAATGATGTGCGGTCAGTGGACTAGGGGGACTAGGCTAGTCCCCACCAGATGTTCCCCAGGCACTTCCTTCCCAAAGCCTGGGAAGCTTCAGCCCGGCTTAGGCAGGGAGGTGCGATGCTCACACGCAGGACGACACCCCCCTCAAATCGTCCTTGCAAGCTGGCGCCTCTGCTCCACATGACTAGCCCATGCCAAGATTTTCCCACATGCTTCTTGGGATGCTGCCTTTTCATTAAGCACATGCTTGCATATCAGAATCTGTTCTTCAGAGACTGAAAACTGGGGTAGTTAACGCTGCAGAAGCCACATCGATTGCAATAGACACCTTATCAACTTGCCTTTCCCCCACCCCCAAAGAAGTCCCTCCCCCTTGTGTGAGGATTGACTCCTCCCCCTGCAGAGGAGGCAAAGGGCTTTAGCGGACCCTGCCTGTTCATTCCAGTAAGAGGCGGCAGCAGCAGCAGCAGCAGCAGCATCCCTGCGAATGACATTCAGCCTTCTCGAACAAACAAAAGTTTAGCATTGCTTTTGTAGTTTTGTACTCTGCTCACAGAGAACTTCAGAATTCAGGTTTTACGAGATGCAGAATTTGGGTTTTGGATCTGCAGCACAGATTTATTTTTATGCTTACTAACTACAGAGTCTCAATTTTTGCTGTTGAAGGACTCAAAGTTGTGAGGGGGTCGGTATAAGGAGGTCAAACAAAGTAAGGAAGGAATAAGTGATTCTTACAAACTCAAAGAAATAGTGCGCAACGTGCTTACAATGCACACCATGCAACAATATCCTCCACTATCTTTTAAAGGGCAGGAACTCGACTTTGCAAACACTGTTATTTAGAAAGGAATTTTTAATGGCTTTTGAAGTTTGCTCTGTTGATGCTAAAAACGTGAAAATAATACAGTGTCACCAGAAATAAAGCTGCGTACTGAAAAACTGTCAGTTGATCAGCAAGCTTTCCCTCGAAGTTGTAAACCGTAAGAGGACTTCACAAACTGATCGTCAGCTTGTGTGACACAAGTAGAAGTGGAGATAGCTAGTTACCAAAAATGTCATACTGGTGATTTAAAACAACAACAGCGACACAAAGCCATGCAAGCTTATAGAGCAGCAGTGTGAATGGTAATGTAGCCTGAAAGTGCAGTCAAATCCTTCCAATAAATAGAAAAGGCTTAGGTGTGGCGGGGAAGATAGCTTGTATTTGCAAAGGCTAGCATATCCAAAATGCTCTTCTGTCTTCAGGAAATATCAGCACAAAACAAGAGTTACACAGAGAAATTGAATCCCTATAGAACAAATGACATACCCAGGCAAGAAGAGCTGACAGTAACACACATCATACTTATCCCTCTTCGTTTAGAGGCGGGCTCATTAAAAACACCCCTGGCATCCTTTCAGAATTCTAAAATGAAGTTTTATTATTTTTAGCAGCGGGGAGCGGGGGGGGGGGGGGGAATGGAATGGCATCTTACTGGAGCAAAATATGGGAGCAACAACTATTTTCCTGCTCATGCACCTTTTAAAGTCAATTCACACTGGAGCTACAAACCTACCTGAGCAACTAGATGGCAGAAACAATCAATACACCCCTGATTTGGCCAGGTAGAGGCTCATCACAAATTTTGCCACTGCTCTTTGCATATTAAGTTTAAAGCCCTATGCTAAAGCCAGGTGAGTGTGAAAACACATATACAAGTTGCTTGGTGTTTGCTAATCCAGTTTCTAACTGGCTGGGCTGTATGATAAGGGGGTGCTATATGTTGACCATCCGACTGGGAGATCATGGAATCACACAACTGTAGAGTTCGAAGGAACTAGTCCAGCCCCTTGCAATGCAGGAATATGCAGCTGTCCTGTACAGGGATTGAACCCATAACCTTGACGTTATGGGCACCACACTCTAACCAACTCAGCTATCTGAAAGTTAGCAAACAAGATGTCAGGGGTTTCTTAAATGTTGATGGCATAAATTTATACATGATGATTTTCCACATATAATCAACAGTCTCATTGACTCCAGTTCTAAGAACCATGATAAGCAAGAAGATATTTGTTTTTAATTACTGTTCAGAAAAAAAAGGTGTGATTGCCAAAGGGGCTTTTTACACATTCTAATTTGAGGTGTACGTGCAAGATGTTTCAGAGCGCAAATGTGATGAACACATTCCAACCATTCATTCACACCTAGAATGGCTTCCACAAAAAGAAAGATTGTAAATTGGAAGATGTTAGCTATTCTTTAAAAAAAAAAAAAAAACCTCCTAACAATTCTGGATAATCTGGCCATTGCTAACGCACCTAAATGAATATGGAACTTGATACAAAACAAATGCTGAATGGAGATTGCTGTTGAGCAACAAAAGCCATTAATACATCAGGACCTCTTCACTTATTGTAATCTTTGTGGCCTCTACTCAATAAAACGCTAATATTAGGTACTTTTTTAAAAAAGAATTTGATACAAGCACAGTGAACTTCCACCTGGTTAATATACTATTTATTTATAACTAAGATATTTCTTTGGATCATCTAGTCCAACCCTCAGCAATGCAGGAATCTTTGTGCCCAATGTGGGGCTCAAATCTATGACTCTGAGATTAAGAGTCTCGTGCTCTACCAAGTGAGCTCTCTTAAAAATTACTTAACTCGTCAGCCTCAAAAGGCCTGGTGAAAATGGAGGGGTTTTGACCTGGCAACTAAAAGAATATAAGACTAGAGTGAGATGTACTTTAGTGGGAAGATCATTCCACACACTATGAAACAGGTTCTTCCAGACCTCATTTAGTGCATGGACCACCAGTACAGCTTCTTGCGCTGATCTTAAGACATAGGCAGGTTGAAAATGAAGTGTTTTCCCCCAGATATTTGGGACCCTGCCTATTTAGAGTTTCAGCTGTCAACATAAGCACTATGACTTTGGCTGGGAATATAACTAGCAACCAGTCAGCAGGATATATGCAACTGACCTGCTATTCCCATCAACACTGTGCCTGTCACTTTCTACACTAGTTGCAACTTTCAGATCACCTTCAAGGGCAGCCCCACATAAAGCACATTGCAGTAGTCCAGTCTGGAGGTTAGCTGAGCATAGAGGAGTGTAGCTATAGTATTTCGGTCCAAAAAAGGCAGTGGTTGATGCACCAACTGAAGACGGGCGTAGTGCCTCCTAACATCTGAAGATGGGCGTAGTGCCAAGGATGGTTCTAGCAGCACCATCAAACTCCTAACTTCCTGCTCCTCTTCTCATAATATGTAAATTGATATTTAGATTTCTATAGGAGAAGAGTTCAAATCACAGATGCACAGAATTAAACACAATGTGTGATGACCATTGGTAGATTAACCTTAAGGTCTCAACACTCATTTTTCATTGACACAAATCATTCACCTTCACTGTGGAATACACTGTGGAATGTGTATTTAAGCAATCTGTATTTTAAAAGTGAATAGTATGCCAGCAACTAGCTTGTGGTCCTCCACAAATGGTGAGCTAGGAATTCTGAAGATTTATATTATAGAAAACAGTCTCACTGTATTTCTCACTATTCTCACTGTATTTTGCAATATTTTCAATCACTGCACCAATTGTGAATTCATCTCGCATTGTCACTAAGGTTTTAATTGATCACCTGGCACTCAGAGACATATCCGAGAATTTTGGTTATTTTCTTTGTGGACCTCTTCCTTAGACGGTTCATAGCATCAAGCATCTCCAACCAAGAGTCATAATTAGCCCTACTTCTGGGCAGTTATTATTGCAAGTAAGAGTGCAAAGCAGGTGAGAGCAATACAGCAAAAGGATGCAATGACAACACAGATGTAGGCCTTGGGATGGAGGCAGCATGAACAAGTCTAATAAACTTTGAAATGTAAAATGAATAAAACTTTCAGAATAACAGTTTGCTGATATGGTTATGAAATCCAGCATGCCACTCAACTCATGTTCTGTTGAAGATGTTTGCCTCTGTCATTTTTCTGACCATCCTCCATCAGTTAACGAGCAAAGTAATTGCATAAAAAACTTATCAAAGGTAAAGGGAGGGGGGAAATCAATGAAATTCTCATGGGTGGGATGCAAGGTTTTTGATGCACTTCTCTGATTTTTGAGCTGGTTGAAAAGCTTATGAGAGTGTCTGCATAGTATTTCAAAAGTGGTGTGCAATTTGCAGTCTTCCCAGATGCCCACACGTCAATGCCAGCCATCATGAGGTAGCCTTGAGCAGCAGAAATGTTTACTGGAAGGAGGGACATACCACCATATCTTTGTAAGGTTGCCAAGGGTGGGATGTATCAAAATTTCAGACCCACCAAAATGCTAAGGAAATTCTCAAATGCCATAAAAATTAGGCAGGAAAAAATGGAAGGTTCTTTCACAGGGGAAAGAAAACTTTCAAGAAACCAGAGGACGGATTTCAGTACGGCGCTGCACTTTATACAAATTAGGTTCAGTTCTTGGAACCTCTCCTATAAATAGTTGCACAATTATATTCTCTTCCAGGGATTTGAAAACAAAGTTGACTGAGATGTACAGTGACTATGTATAACATAATCTGTAGAAGAGAAATTGTTCTCTCTGTTAATAGATGGATGATCTAAATTTAGCCTATATTCTTGGGCTCTAAAATAGCACCAAGAAATGTCATGATGCCTACAGCTATCAACCTATAAGCGAAAGCTGCCACCTATAATATTAACAGCTATGTTCCAAAATCACCAAGATATATCAAGCAATCTTTTAAAATACGCCCATTAACAATTTCTTCTGGGAAGAAAGATAACTTATACTGTGTGGTTTATTAATATATTGGTTTCACATGTTTATTCGTTTCATCCAAAATAGAATGTATGATAAGTGCTGCAAGGCTGATAAAATTACACAATTCTCATTCCTCCCCTTTTTAACCTAGACCTTGAAACGGCAATCAGCAACTATCAAGTATTGGGGAACAAGTGCAGACAGACACTCCCTCACTTCCATTTCACTTCTGCTCCCTCAACTCATATACACGCGTCCAGTCTTTCTTGAAGTACCAAAGGCCTTCTCTCATTTAATGATGAGTGAAAACAGATTGTAAAGATTTTCAACAAGGATGCCGGGTATTGTATGAGTGAAGGAAGGAGGAAATGTATATGCTTACCAGTTACAGACTTAGATGTGGAGCTAGAATTGACTGGAGAGGGGGAGTTAGGTGGGTAACATTTCCTGTTCTGATTTTTCACTAAATCAGATTACTCATACATTTCTGAACTGCCCAGCAATTGACTGGTGTTTCTCAGGTTAATTGTGATTTGGCTAGGCAACTTGAGGAGCTGACTGGCATAAAATGATCATAAAATGCTCCAAGAGGTATTGAAAACTCATTTCACCTTTCATGCTCCCTGGATGAATCAGTCCCTCTCTGCTACCCAGTTCATCTCCATTTATTTATTTTGCACCCAAACAGGTTTTCCTTGCTTACCAGGGTCTGGGAAGGTCACAGGAGGTCCCTAAGGAAACTCTCATTAAGCAGCCCTCCACCCTGTGGGCCAGCTCTGGGGGTTTTACCTTTGCCCACAGACTCCTGGAACTGAACCTTCGTGTATGTGGCAGGTTCACTATAGCTCCTTTTTAAAAACGAACGCCTCAAGCTCTGGGAGAGCGTGTTCTCCTTCATGGAAAGCACGTGTTGCAGTGGGGGCCGCCAGGACACTCCAAAGTTGGGGGGCGGGCTAATTGATCGTTGGCCGCTGATGCGATTGGGGCTTCCCTTGTTTTTGGGAAGAAGTTAATGTTGCCATTTATTGATTGACAGCCAGAAATAGTAAAACTCCTTGCACGAGGCTAGGGCTTCCTCTTTTCGCCCGTGCAGCGGATTGCCCGTCCCTCCCTCCCTAGAATAGGGTTGTTCGCTTTGACCTTGCTATGCCTGTCATGGGGTCGTCTGCTTTGGAGCGGGGGCCTGGTAGGAATTTTGTCCATCTGGCTGATTGGCTGGGGCCATTTGGTTTTTGGCTACTGCGTAGCAAATTGTCACAACTTGTAAGGTTCGCAGTTAGGCATTGGTTTATGGTTTGGTTGGTTGAGGGGCATGGACTGGCTGTGCCTGCCCCTCTAATGCTGCTGCTGCAAGGGATTCTGTTAAAGGAATGGGGGCTAACTATTGCTTGTCCACTCTGTCAAGGGGGCTCGGGCCATAGCAATGAGCTCCTGGTTGCATTTGGGGTGAGGGCAGGTTCCCTGCTCCGCGTAACCCCCAAGTGTATTCCCCCATTCTGACTTTCGCATCGTGCGGAATGTCAGTCTGTCCCCCATGGTGGGGGCAGATAGTCGCAACCAATGCCTACGCAACCACTCACAAATTTGTATTTTAATAAAGTTGTGACCAAAATTATGCCAAAAATCTTAAACAAAAATTTCTGTGAGATGTGTGAGTTATTGGGGTGGACCTGGGGACCTCGACACGCAACAACAGATGTGCCTATCAGCAATGTACATCAGTCAGGACATTCCAGCCATGCAAAAGTCAGAGTTATCTACTACACAAACACCCTTCTCTCCACCCTGCGTTCGAGCAAGCAAGAGGAATGATCACAGTTCAATGACACATTCCACCTAGGAAAAAGAACTCGAGGGTGCAGAGCAGAGCCCATGAGAGGGTGTGTGGCATGAGAGAGATCTGGAAAACTGCATTTGCACCCTGGGCCCGAGCTTTCCCATTCCTGCCATACAGTGATACCTCGGGTTACAGACGCTTCAGGTTACAGACTCCGCTAACCCAGAAATAGTACTTCGGATTAAGAACTTTGCTTCAGGATGAGAACAGGATGGGTGGCAGTGGGAGGCCCCATTAGCTAAAGTGGTACCTCAGGTTGAGAACAGTTTCAGGTTAAGAACGGACCTCCAGAATTAAGTTCTTAACCAGAGGTGCCACTGTACTCGGACCTTTCTCCTTTGCAATCTGTGCATGGTGAGAAGTAAATCCCGAGACTGAAAAAGTGAGAATCAGGCTGGGGTTGTTTGCAAAGCAGCAAATAAACATCTCTTTGCTGCTGAGGAAAAAAACCACACGTAACAATATGTTAAACATGCAGACAGTGTAAATATTTGAATAACTGTAGGCTCAGGGTTGAAAGGAGTGTGCTCAAGAGATAGATAGGCATAGTATCTCAGGGAACTCAGGAAGAAAGATCTATTGATTTTATTCTTATCTTGATGACCTTGTGGTCTCAGAAAATGGTTTCTATGTGGAGTACATGAAGTCCCACTTTAAAGCAGAATATTTTTTAGAAATAGTATTCTGTCTTTATACAGAGCTAAAAAAATTTGGACAATTTTCTTTTCTTGCAAGCCATGCTTGCTGATATGCTCATTCATATCTGAAATGTGGAGAAATGTGGCTTACTCCCATGCAAAATATCACCAGGTGTATGGAAAACTCTGATTAGCTGAAGTCTCATAAGAGGCACTGGAAAAATCCAAAGATTCTAGCCTAATGTAATGCCTTCAGGAAGGATCTTGAAGCACACTAGACCTGTCTCATATAATTTAAATTATAGTATGCCAACAAGTACGGTACATAGTATGAAAGAGGTCAGTGCATCACACAGGAGTTGCCTACAGGTAAACACTTAAAACACCTAAGTAAGCAGGACAAACTACAGGTTATGTGAGAATGCAAAATTAAGTGCCATACAGAATGCAATAAGTTAAACTATGATCTCCAGGGCATTACCGTAGCTTTCATGGAACAATACTAGCATGAAATTGTGGCTTCTGAAACTTTTCTCAAGGGCTGGCCAACAACATTGGCTCTTCTAACCTCCATAATTGGCCAAAAAGGAGCTAAATCATTATGATCAGACTTGACTGTTGGCTCTTTCTCTGCAGAGTAAACTACATTAGACAATACGGGCAAAATCTCAAAGATGCATTTGGTAATGCCTCCTAATAAGAAGTGGGTGCAAGTAGGTGCTGGTGCAAAATGTTTCTATCACATATGCATTTTGTATTTTTATAAATAATATATTTATTTATTTGTAAGTAGGTCACTTGTGAGAGTCAACAAACGGAGGAAGCAAGCAGGAGCAATTAATTTATGAACAACGCCTAAGGGCACTGGGGTTGACTATGAACTTTGTCAGCTCATGGGAGTCTCACAAAAGCTTGGGTGTATGTGTGGAAACCACTATTTGCTTGTTTTATTTTATATCCACGCTATATCCCCATGGACTCAGAGCAGCTCACAGCACCCTTTCTGAGCATTAACGGCCCTAACTCACAATGTGCTTAGGCTGTGACATTGTCCAAAAGGTAGGACTAGTGATGGTGCTGAACTTTCCAAAGAGCAGGTCCAGTCCAGCTGGAATTGGAGAGGGGAATGCCAGTCGACTCTCTGTAGTTATTTTGAATCTCAGCCATGAAGGGCAGGCAGAAGCCTCCAAAAACTTGTAAACTCAATTGAGCACCTCTCCCCTTAAGAACTACTGCAATAGTTAAAGGCTATTGAGAAGGTCCTACTCATGATCACCTCTTTTTGGGCATCTGGGGCATGTGGAATAAGGAATACGGCCTTCTTGGCTGCTGCATCCCAACTTTGGAATGCTCTTCTCGAGCATGTCTCCCTGTCCCTGACTTTATCTGATATGAAAGGTGGAAATATTTTTATTACAGGTTACATTTGGATATTGATTTACTCTGCTGGATCTGGGAGAGTACCACGGAAAGCCCTGCTCCCACTGATCTGCAAGGATGATTTCCGTATGCATGTCACACTGAGACAAGTGTTAAGTGTCAACAATAAAGGGAGTGCAGGAGGAAGCCTACCTTTTACTTTGGAAACAGAATTTTGTACTTTAAAATCTAGCTAAAGCAAATGAATGTGCCAGAACAAGGCTCCTGCAAAAGTGATCACTCAGGGCTAAGGAAAGAACATTAATGGATATTTATGGTTGTTTATGCACAAAACACTGTAGAGACAAAATAAAATGTGGCAAGAAATATATAGATCCTATATTCAGGGTGGAAAACAGAGTTTGGAGAGCACACCAATAAATCAAAATGAAATATCAAGCACCAAAATAGGTTATCTAAAGCTTTAAGAAAGGTGCAGTTTAAATAAGAACCTTGAACATATACAAAACAAAAAAAATTCCTTCCAGTAGCACCTTAAAGACCAACTAAGTTAGTTCTTGGTATGAGCATTCGTGTGCATGCACACTTCTTCAGATACACAGAAGAAGTGTGTATCTGAAGAAGTGTGCATGCACACGAAAGCTCATACCAAGAACTAACTTAGTTGGTCTTTAAGGTGCTACTGGAAGGGATTTTTTTTGTTTTGACTATGGCAGACCAACACGGCTACCTATCTGTAACTTGAACATATACATAAGAGAAAGAAAAAGGTTCCTTGGGAACAAGTGCAGGGCCACTGACGTGGTGATGGGGGCACACATGTACTAGGCCCATGCCAGCAGGACCCCTGATGCTCTTCGTCTTCATTAAAAAAATCAAATCAAATCAAACACTTCTGAAGAAAGTTAGAGCACAATTCGTGGAGGCAGCTCTAATGCTTCAGCACTCAGCAGGCTATACCATTGCTTAGGATACGTAATCATTTCATTACTTTTGCTAAGCAGTCAGAGGAAGGAATGCTGACCACCACAACCTAGGACTCAGGAGGCCCTCCTCCTAGAGCAGCAGAAAAAGCAGGAGAAGCTGTATGCTGGGGTATGTTTGTTAAAGCACTTTCCTCATGTCCCCACTATTTCATTCAGTCCCCAGGTGTGATGCCTTTACAGAATAAAGCAGAATCGGCTGACCAATTTTACACGGTACGTATCTCCCTTGAAACAAATGAGATTTTCTTCCTACAGATTAAAATTTGTGCAATTGTATCCCCCACCCTTCTGATTTTTCCGTGTCCCACATACAGCCACTACTTGTCTGCTTGCCATCACTGGGCTGTTATTTATTAATACAGAGTAACCATAAAACAAAAGCACAAAAATGAATCACCTGTATAGCACCACAAAATAATTCAATGCCTTACAGCTACAGCAAGCTAAGATTCCTACAGATTTTTATTTTTTTAATGAAGGGTGGCAAAAGGTATATATGTTTGGCTGAGAGTTTAGAATCTGTACGGTTGTGTGGGGGTTTTTTTAGAGGACCTAATATTTTATTGCAGTATGGAAGTCACTTGCTCTGGTATGAGGGATACTATGGGGAGAGTGAGAAGGGTGCTTGAAACCTTGACAGGAGACAGATTGAGTAGAGAGATCGGAGGAGGTATAAGTATGCTGTCTTGTGTGATAGTTTTGGCAGAGAGGACTGCCAAGGAGCAAGCTGAATGCAGAAGTCAAGGACAGACAAAAGAGAGAGACAGCAATGGGACCTCACCTAGCTGAGGTAAAGGTAAAGGAACCCTGGATGGTTATGTCCCGTCAAATTTGACTATGGGGTGCAGCGCTCATCTCACTTCAGGCCAAAGAGCCAGCGTTTTACTGCAGACAGCTATTCTGGGTCATGTGGCCAGCATGACTAAACTGCTTCTGGTGCAAGGAACACCATGACAAGTGCCAGAGCGCAGAGAAATGCCATTTACCTTCATGCCACAATCTACTAGAGCTGGCATGCTTTCGAACTGCTAGGATGGCAGGAGCTGGGACAAAGCAATGGGAGCTCACCCCGCCGCACAGATTTGAACTGCTGGCCTTATGATCAGCAAGCCCAAGAGGCTCAGTGGTTTAGACCACAGCGCCACTCGTGTCCCTACCTAGCAGAGACAGGCTGCCAGCTAAGGAAGACCTGCCGGTGCTCTTCCAGACTTTGCTTCTGTGCAACAATGCCATACAAATATCAGTTATAACACCGATTTTGGCAGAAACTGTAGGGTCTCCGCTTTGCAACATTTTGTGAGCATTTCCTGGAAAATAAGATCTCCGGGATATGCAACACAAATGCATATCAACCAATTTGTTTTTTTAACAAAAAAGAAAATAAAAGAGTTGGAAGGTGAATGACTCTCTGCAAAGAAAGCCTGACCTCAGCTAGAGCAAGGCAAATAATTGATGGCACTGTGACAGACTGCAGCTGACCTACAGGACTGGACTGTCAGTTTCCTTTCTGTTTATAACCAGGATATGCAATAGCAAGATTTCAAGAAGTGCTGAAACTTCAGCACCTTCTCACCTCATTGAGCTGGGGACTAAATATGTCAGAAATGCATTCACAGTGTCATTAATTTTTGTTTCTGAATATGGAACCACTGTAGGCCTGAAGCTATTCGTTCTAGTATCTGTTCAGAGTTTAGCCACACTAAAGTGCATTTCGCTGCGTACAAGGCCTTTCTCTGCTTGGGAAGATACTCACAGGAAGAAAATGCAATAGACTGAATCATTAGCCAATAAACCGGCATGAGGAAACTTGGCCTATTCTTGCGCCATTATACTTGTTGACATATTAACTGCAGTTGAAATCTATAAAGTTAACTTCAGGCAAGTCAATGATTTTTACTGGAGAGCTGACCTTCAATCAATTTATAGTCCCTTAGATGTATTTCTTGTATATACAGATCACTACTCAATGAAATTTATTAAGTAAGTGCTCAGGGGGACTGGTGAAGCCTCATTTTTAAATGGAAGTTGTCTTTAATAGAACGGGACTAAAATTGTTTCATTAGGCTGCAGTTCTAGGGGCACTTACCTGAGAGTTAGACCCAGTGGACATAACAGGATTTGCTTTCACAGGGTTGGAATCCTTGAAACGTTTAATCATACATTAAATCAACACTGTCTTCTTTGTTTAAAAATGCTGAACCCAAGAATAATTTGAGCACAGTGTTGCAAAAATAAAAATAAAAATTGGCAACACAAATATCCCGAACATAAAATATACAGAAGGCTGCTTCTATGTGAAATTCTGGTTTTGAGTCATTTGTCCTAGTCATATGAGCAGTAACATTATAAGGTTAACTATATTTAACCTGGCATTTCATTATAAAAATTTATCCACCACTGGAAATTCCAGACAGTTCTTGAACAATGAACATACCAGGGACACAGCACATAGAAACGAAGGACACTTGTTCCTTCACTTTCTTGAGAACTGTTGTGCAGTACTTGTATTTCAACAAACTTATGAGGCCAACTAAAGAGGGTCTCTGGGGACTTCTTGGCAACCATGTGTGCACCCTGTCTCATAACTGATCTGGCACAAGTTTCCAGGTGCCAACATTTGCAGTTGCTGTCTTGATGGCCTTGTTAAAATTGTCAGACAGCAGACTGATACCCCTGGCACACTCCACACTGAAGACAGACAGACTTTCTAAATGGGAGGGAAATAACTTGAGCACACATTCTCTGCTCTGCAAAACAAATGCGCTGTAAAGCAGTGGATGCTCACGGTTTAAACAAGTTCCATCAAGCCTGCCTTCTCCTTTTAGTGCTTGGCAGAGGTCACTCCAGTATACGAAGTGTTTTGGTCCTATAAAAATTGCAGAAGCTAGAGCCCCTGTATGCATACACTCCCCACATGCAAAATGCATTCAGTGAACGTTTGAGGACAAGAACTGTGCTGGCTGGCCATGTCTTCCCATGAAAACCACGTGTTCACCATTAGTAAATTAAAAAAAGGTGGGGGACAGCCCGAATGTGCATATGGATGTATATATGCAGGGCTCTCACTTATAATTAGCAATTATCCTTGGCCCAATTGGTTCCCACTTACATGGAGGAAATCTATGCATGTAGGACTGTTGAACACAAGGGCACTCAGGGGCATAGTCAGTAGACACACTTCTGGGGCCCCCTCCATTTGGTACATGCAGATGTTTGTGCAGAGAACAGAATTGTATCATAAAGCTAAACCCAAAAAGGTGTACTCAGAAGCAGGTACTTCTACTTTCAGTGGAAGGTTATGTTTAGTATTCAGGTAAATATACATTTTTAAGTAATTATTATGCCAGGGAGGTAGCAGCAAGGAAAGCTTACTTCATCAGTGCCATAATATGTACAATCAGCAACAGTTTAGCAAAGATTAACAGGTGGTGAATCTAAGTTTTGTGTGCCAGAAACCTGTGTTATCATACAGCATTTGGATGGGCTTTTCCAACAAGTGCTCTTACAAACAGTATGAGCATTCTGTACTCTCACGGTAACAGCATTCTTATTTCAAGATTTTGGCACCATTTTCTTCAAATATTTAAATCCTTTATACAGTGCTATTGCAAGGAAGATATGGTGCAACTTCAGAACTACAAAATCTATCATGCAGTGTGACTGCAAGCAAAATAAACATAGCAATACACACATCTGCCTGATATGCTGAATCAGGGCATTAATCCATCTACCCCAGCATTATCTAGTCCAGTTTGCAAAGAGGCCTCCCTGACCATGTGCTGAAAACTTTTTAATTCTGCTTGCCATCACAGGGAACGTGGCATTGTAGCATGGCAGCATCCCACCACTTCTTCCACCAAGGTTCCCAGCCAACAGAAGATGCAAAACACCTCACCTGCTGGCTGGGGATTGTTTGAATTTGGTCCAGCTGCAAATTGGCCAATAGCAGTCAAACCAGGGGGCAGGCACACTCAGGGGGTGGATCTGACTGGGTCCATTGTGGATTTCACTCAGGTTCAGATTTTGCTCAGGTCTGCTCCTAGAGTACATAAAAGAGGGTGGCCTCATGCCAGGCCCTTTGGATTTGGGTAAAAGCCTTAGTCATGGTTGGAGGAGAGGTTGGAAGTCTTGGTCTGCCCCTACAAGGGAATGAGGTACCCCATCAAAGGGATCCTGGAGGAGATGTTCCTGTCCAGATGGGGAATAGGGCCATAGTTTTCCTCCATGGCATACTGGGTGGGTTTTTGATGGATGCCATAGGCCTCCCCCGCCATTCTTTCAACCCCTGGGAGAATCAACCAGAAAATGGGCTGGTTGAAACAGGTTATACCTGGTGTCTATGCCCAAACTACCTTCACCTGTAATCAATAAAGTTGTGGTCTATTTTAAGGTCACCAGATGTCCCCGTTTCCCAGGGACAATCCCCGGATTTACAAGTCTGTCCCCATACAAAATCCATTGAAGTTGAAAAGTGTCCCTGGATTCATTGAAAAAAATATGGTAAAGGAAAAGGAAAAGGGACCCCCGACTGTTAGGTCCAGTCATGGCCAACTCTGGGGTTGCGGCGCTCATCTCGCTTTACTGGCTGAGGGAGCCGGCGTACAGCTTCCGGGTCATGTGGCCAGCATGACTAAGCCGCTTCTGGCGAACCAGAGCAGCGCATGGAAACGCCGTTTACCTTCCTGCCAGAGCGATACCTATTTATCTACTTGCACTTTGTGCTTTTGAACTGCTAAGTTGGCAGGAGCAGGGACCGAGCAATGGGAGCTAACCCTGTTGCGGGGATTCGAACCACCGACCTTCTGATCGGCAAGTCCTAGGCTCTGTGGTTTAACCCACAGCGCCACCCGTATCTATTTTGAAACCAAAATAATGGGTCACAGGTAGTCTCTTCAATACATATTGTGGGGTAGTGGGTCACAGCCCCTGGGTATACAAATGGAGGTGCCTGATCTGCTGAAATTTGAACCAGAAGCTAGCTACATATTCCAATAATCCCAACCTCAAGCAACACTATTTTAAAGCAATGTACAGGCAGACTTCGGCAAAAATCAAAAAGAAAGGCTGAATGAAATATTGGCTAAGCTTGAGGTCTTATGCAGACTTAACAGAAAAGAATTTCCTATCAGGTTTCTATTCTCCAGGTGATTATTGCCTTAATTGTTGCATTATTTCCCAAACATTAGGAACAAGTCAGAAAGTGTAAATTTCTCCAATCTTTTCCAACAAAGAAACAAATAAGTAGCAGTCTTGGAAGTGTATGATGACAGGTAAGAGAGTGCAATTGTTATGTGAATGTCTCTAACTTCACATGCTTAACCCTTTCGCATCCAAGCTCCCTCCCCCCCCTCCGTTAAAACTCAGTTTGTTTTGTCTCCTGAGGAAAAAAGTTTCCCCCATAGGGGAAAGCATCTGATGGAAATAGTGGGGGAAATGGCTGGAGTAGAGAGGGTTAATCACTCCACATATTACTTTGTCTGTTCCCAAGTCTAATTTTCATTGAGCAAAAAACCTGGAAAATGTTACAAGTGCATAACCGAACATCTAGCCTGGCTCTGATCCCATTGCAGTGTCTGTTTATTCTCAGTATAAAGGACTGACCCTCTTTGGAAACGTAGACTCAACAAACAATGATCAATAAGTATGTTAACAGCAAGCAGTTTCCAAATAAATTTACCTGCTCCAACTTTTTGAAACAATTAAAAAGTGCTATTCAAACCATCCATGAGCTGCCAAACACACGGTTCTAGAGCGTAATAAATACCAGGAACTGAGTATGACATATTGGGAAAGAAAAACAACTGATCTTTATTGCAAAATTTTAAAATAAAGACATATCCTGACTATTCAGTGCTTAACAAGCCTGTAGTTATGACAACAAAACAGAAGAACAAAAGATGGCAATGAAGGACATTGCCTTTCATACAAATGTATTTTGGAATGTGCTGCTGATACAGGATACTTCTCCCCAACAAGTTAGTGTCAACCTTCCTCATCTGACAACCTTTGAAGCGTACACAGAGTCATAAGATCAGAAAGTCACGCAGATGAAACTCTGCGTCCACAGGTCATCTACAATGTTTTTCCACCCTTACATAACCCAGAAGGGATTGACTGTCCAGGGTAAGAGTACCCACATTCGAAAGGACACCACCAATAAAATATAAATCCACACATATAAAATGGAAGTATGCCCTTTAAATCACCAGAGAGACCCCCCTACAGTAAAGGTGGGCAACCTACAGCCCTTGGCCTAGTTTCATGCAGGGGGGTGACAGTGAGCGGCCAAAAAAAGTGTGTGTGTCAGGATTCAGCCCAGGCCAGGCCTGGAACCCAAGGAACAAGGGAAGCAGGACCTCCTGGCAGATCTCCATACTATGAATGCTACTGAGGAGATGTTGGATCCAGACATGCCTGCCCCAGGACTGGAGGTTAGGACACTGGGTTCCTGGCTGTCTCTCACGTGTTCCTCCTCATCTGCCCCAGAGCTACAGGAGCATAGCTGACAGGGTTCCAGGTAAGACTTTCGGGGCCACCACAAAAGTGCTCAGCTAGGGTGCTTGGAAGGAGGTGGAAGCACATGGAAACCGCTCCCTGGATCAGGGCCTGGATACGAGCAAGGAAAAAAGGAGAAGCCTCCAAGTCCCAATTCTGAGCTGACCCATTCATGGAGAAACATCTCTGTTAGCTTGAGGCTTCTTGAAATAGGCATACGGACTGAGAATGGGGGAAGGGGGTGGCAGAAGAAGAGAAGAAGAGTTTGGATTTTATATCCTGCTTTATCACTACCCTAAGGAGTCTCAAAGCGGCTAACATTCTCCTTTCCCTTCCTCCCTCACAACAAACACTCTGTGAGGTGAGTGGGGCTGAGAGACTTCAAAGAAGTGTGACTGGCCCAAGGTCTCCCAGCAGCTGCGTGTGGAGGAGCGGAGACGCGAACCCGGTTCACCAGATTACAAGTCCACAGCTCTTAACCACTACACCACAGTGGCTCTCTGGCAGTAGATTGAGAAATGGCCCCATTTTGTGAAGGAGTCTCTTCCAACTGATGGGCCCCTTCATTGTCAAAAGAATGACAACAGCATAAAGTTGTTTGAACAACATATTGGAAGAAAATCCAGTCAGTTCTTCAATCTATTTTTCTCAAGCACATTACATAAAGGAAGCACCTCAAGTCTGCCAACTATGAGGATGGGGCGGATCAACAATAGAACTGTTTTGATCAATAATAATAACAGAGAGTCTTGCTGTGGGTTTAGGTTGAAATAAGACAGGCCTATATTAAATATGCACGATATTAGATTATTAGTGCCCTCCCCCCCCAAATATATAAATGGGGGCCCCCCTGAAACTTCTTAGTACAGTGATACCTCAGGTTAAGTACTTAATTTGTTCCGGAGGTCCGTTCTTAACCGTTCTTAACCTGAAACTGTTCTTAACCTGAAGCACCACTTTAGTTAATGGGGCCTCCTGCTGCTGCCGCGCCGCCAGAGCACGATTTATGTTCTCATCCTGAAGCAAAGTTCATAACCCAAGGTAATATTTCTGGGTTAGCGGAGGTACCACTGTACTATGTAAAGATCACTTCACAGTAGACAAAAAAATGCCACCATGTGTACAAGTAGAAGGATGTAACAACTATGTGTAGCTCTGTTGCATATGACTAAAATGGAAGCTTCTGTAAACATCGTTGTTGCATTCACTTGACATTTACATAGACGCAAGCAATCATCATTCAACATTTGTTCCTGTATCTGCATCTCCTCAACGGAATTTAGTTCCAAGCAAGTTTACTTGTGGAGGTTGGGGCAGTCCAGAAGATGACAATATCTGCAATAGAAACCATGTAAGGACATGATGTGGTTTTTCATGTGTCTGAGTTTGATTTCTATATAGTCAAATATAAGCATCAGGTTGTAGAGATTTCCCCTTCTCTCACCAAATATTGCTTATAGTACAAAGGAAGAAAAACTGCAAGCTGTCCACATGTATCTCCAATGTATTAATGTACAGCTTGACCTGTGCAAATTTACCTGAAAGCAAGTCCCACAGAGTTGTGTGGGACTTACTCCCATGAGAAGCAATTCACCGGAGCTTACTCCCTGCATAGGATTGCAGCTTTACAACAAAATCCTATGCAAGACTACTCAGAATAAGTCCTTTAAAGTTCAACGGGACTTACTCTCAGTAAAGTAGGTACAGGTTTGCATCCTTAAAGTATTACAACAGTAACAGGAAGGATTGCACAAAACAAAGAAACTTTTATATTCCTACTTTTCTATATATACTTGATCCTTTGACAAGCTAACACAGTTTGGTTGTAATATTGACCAAATTGTTGAAAGCAGTTTGTCAGAGGAGCTAGAAAATATACTTTAAAAGGCACTTACATGTGACAAACTTCTTTCCTAGTTTCATTATGGTTCATAAAAAATAAAGTCCAACTCAGGAACTGGCAATGACTGAAGAAAACAACAACCCTATCTACCGGAGATCTAAAATAATGTCATGAGTATATTTTACTGATGGGTTCAAGTCCATTCTCTTGGTCCTAATTAGCATTTTTCTCTTCTCCACTTTCTTTATTTTTATTTTTTTAATCTCCAATGGACACCTTAGCCGAATCTATCAGCTTTGACAGAAGGCCGAAATCCTGGCAGTGAACTATAAATTGACCATTTCCATAAAAAGAGCTGCTAAATGAGAAACCATGTGCTCAGTATAAAACTAATTTCATGCTTTCAAAAGCACACAGTGGCTTCTAGCAAGATAGTGGCCCTGGGACTTGCAAAGACAGATTGGCTAATACAAATGGGTTTGCTCCTGGTTAGCCATGCTTTACGTGTACTGCCAGTAAATGGAAATTCTCAAATCTTCAGTCAAACATGTTCTTATCTGTAACTCAGTTGTTGGGAGCTATATAAACAAATACTTCATGAATAAATTTAATGGGGAAAGCATTAGATAGGTTAGTTTCTACTGAAAGATCTGCAAAGCTACTTAAATAGTTATTTTGTAAGAATAAATGCCAGTTTCATAATGCTAGCTTGTAATTTTCTCTTCATTGGGGACAATACTACCCAGACCTAAAACAAATAACTAAAACAACACCTACCTCAATGAAGATAAGCAAGCCCACAGCAAGGTTTAATGAATAATATTCACACTAAAGTGATTGGCTAGAACTTTTTAGACAAGTAAACATAACTTAATCCTCTGCCAGAATGTTTTGAAACTTAAGGGGTGGGCGATATGAACTTCACAAATTAGTTTCAGCAATATATTTCTGCTTTTAAAAAAAGAAAGATGTGCAGCACTTAAAATGTCATATTTAATTAAAGCATGCTTAGATGGCAGTGACAGTAATTTTATGCCTCTCATAAAACAAGTTGTCATTGCAAATGAATTAGTTGAGGTTGTCCTGTGACTGACAGGTCATACCATTTAATACTCACAGAGTCAGACTCCCGTTTTCATTACACCAGTATGCAGTCCATTGCTTTTATCTTATTTTATTAGTTGCAAGTCACGTTAGTAATTTATCTCCTGTATAATATCCCTGCCACGAGTCAAGCTTTCTGCTAAGTAGGGTTCAGTACCCTGCATATCATTTTTGATCACAAGTACACAATCTCACTGATGATTAGCCTCATCAATTAATGATCAGCATGTCATATTGTACCAATACATGGATTCTGATATATTTGAAATAACTAAGAGCTAGAACAGCCTCTTCTCCAAGTAAAATGACAGGAAACCGAAAGGAGTTAACGTTTACAATGTCATCATTTTCTCATTATTTTTCTAGCCTTTTGTGTTGTCTCTGCCGGCACAAATGAAACACAAAATTCCACTTCCACACACATACAGAAATGATGCCAAGCATGGGATAAATGTATAGGAATGTGCCTCAAAGCAGTTCTGTAATGCTTACTCATAATAATAATAAAATTCATTGCTCACCTCTGCTAGGAAGTCCACTCCACATTTTGGTAGTACTAAATATCCAGCTCATAAAAGAAACCAGGTTAGAAACACAAAACTTCCAGTATGTGAGCAGAAAGAGGTATGGTGAACACTACAGAGGCTTGGCTCTCCAACCCTGATCATCTGTGTGACAGTAAACTGTTACACAGTGCAGCTCCAAACCTTCTCTGCTGCCGGCTTATTTGCACTGCTCATTGAAAATCCTTTACATGCTGGCAGCATTTTAGGGAAGGACAAGCACACTGAGTCATTTGTAAAGAAAGCAGAGCAATTTCAGTTCCACACATTCATTCGTACTGAAACACACACACACCACACACAGAGAGACACACACACTGTCAAAGTAAGGTCTCTGGGATGGATTTATGGTGAGGAAAAGGCAACCTTAAGGCTTCATTACCAACGCAGGGGATTCAGCGGCTGTGATCAAATTCAAGCAAAAGACGGATGATTATGAAATGGCTCTACAGATATAGCTGCAAGCCACGCAGAATGAAGAATCATCTTCCCAAACTGAGCAAGTGTCAAAATTAGCTCTGGGTTTTCCACAGTGACAGAGGAACATCCGGAGCCAATATGCTGATGGGGAGGCGGGGGTTATTATTGGAGGTGGTATTAAAAATGAAAACAGTGACATATTGACTGAGGGTTTTTTTGTTTTGTTTTTTACTACTAAGAAAATGAACAACGTGTGTTCAGAAAACAAGAAACATCAGTTATATGCTATCCTAAAATAGCTAAAAATATAAAGCCTTTTTTCCCACCAAGACAGAAATGAATGTGGTAAATATTTAGAGCTAAACTATGGACTACTGACCTTGCAAACTGGCTAGCCATTTGTAGCCAGCACAGACTGGCAATGCGGGGAACCAGTTCAGATGAGAACCCTAGCATGGAGGAATGGGGGGGGGGTGTTTAACCTTTGTCCACTACTATGGCCCCAATCCAGATTTGGTGGCCTGTGCCTGCAATTTGCACTGTGGAAAAATGCTTCCCAATTCATTTCAGCAACATTTTTTCCTTGTATATAGATATGCAGCAAACAGAACATGCGCTTTGGACGCTAGACCATATGGTGCTCGTTTGGTATCCAACCATTCCTTCAGTTGAACTGCACCTTATGATGTGTACATCTCTACCCGTTTGCTTTTCCCTCACTTGCTCTCACCAGCCCCAGCCCCACTGCTGATTTCTTCTTCAAAAGTCTCTCCTTTTTTTTAGTCCCCAAACTCTTGTCAGTCAAAATGGCGGGGCAGGTAGCTCTCTTCCCAAATCGCTTCCAGCTACCAATTGTTTTTTACCTTTGAAATTTTAATCTGTACCTTTCTACAACTACCAATTGTTTTTTACCTTTGAAATTTTATTCTGTACCTTTGTGCTCCCCCTTTGCTGTTGGACCTACTTCTACACTTCTTAACTGATCTTGGCCCTTTGTTTACCTTTCTTCTCTTTCACAACACTCGACCCTTGCCCCTTCATGACTTCAGTATTCATGGATGAACATCTCACTGATCAAGTTACCTTCCACTTCCCCCCTCCCCCCCAACTAAACTCCTCCAGAGGCCTGTGACTTTGGACAGACTCGGCCACTCACTGTCCCGTTCACTCCCTTGACCTTGTGTTCTACAAGAACTGTTATGTACTGGGCTCCCCGCCCTAAGAGAACACCCTCTTTCTGACTACCACATTATCACTCACAGTGTGTACCTTCTCTACCTCCACACCTCTGCTTCTTGTCTCTACTGTGACCTGCAGTCTGATAACACTCTCTTGAAGTGTTATCATCCCTTTATGTCACCTGGCACATCTGACCACTGCTCTAGATCAAGGTAGCCAATGTATGATGTTGAAGTGCAACTCCCACCTGCAGCCCCAATGGAAGATGGGAATTGTCATCCATCCAACAGCATCTAGAGGGTACCGTGTTGGCCACCCCACTCCAAACTCTGTTGTTTTAACACCACCTCCACCCTACACTTAAATCTTAGCTTGTTTGTTCTACTGTCCTACCAAGCTATTTGGCATGCTTGCTCCCAGCCCGACATACATCTTCTATACATTATCCCCATTCATGTCCTCAGGGTGCTATGTGCATTTTGAGGCATTAAAAACAACACCAACCGGCTCATTTTAAATCCATGCTCCCCTCATACCAGGGTTGCCAACTTGAATAAAATATTGGGGCCCCCAGATAAGCCCTGCCCTTCAATCACATGATGCTGTCCATGCACACCACTTGAATGGGAATGCTAATCAACTTGGGGGGGCTGCCCCCCTCAAATGTTTTATTGTGGGGCTGAAGGGATCTCAGCCACAAGGAATTGACTCCTATGCCTCATACTCTGCTCTTTATCTGGCCAAGTATAATTACTGACCATTTTCAACAATCCTGAAGCTTCTTTTCCACCTTTTATGCTCAGCTAAAGCCTGCCTTCTCTTCCTCAGTTTCTGTCAGAACCTCACCAACTTCAGTAACAAACTGCAATTTATCTGCCAAAATCTCTCTCTGTCCCTTCACTGCATCCATTCATCTTCCACCTCCCTCAGACGCCAGTGTTTCTTGATGGGATGGAACAAATGCAAAGAATGTATAGATGTGTATATTAGGCAAAATTGTATGTAAAAATGTGTACAGTAGAAAAAACTAAACACTAAAATGCCGGTGAATTTTCATGATGTAAGTCCACTTACCTTCCCTGCAGGGAGGTGGCGGTTGCAGCATGATGCGGCTTGCTGCTGGGGCAGGGGGAGAGATTAAAATGGCCGGTGGAGGACGCCACGTCCTCCTCCGCCAGCTGTGATGATTGACATGGCCCACCTGCAACTTCAGCCAACCACATGTGGGCTGGGGATCAAGTTTTCAGGAGCAGACTTGACTGGGAACTTCTCATTGAGATCCTCAGTCAGCTCCACTCACTGGGCTTAAATAAGGAGTGCACACGATCTTGGCAGCTCCATCAGAGCCGGATCACCCACCCACCCTCCCTCTCTTGGCAGCATGCTACAACTCGCCCAAAGGAGTGGGCTGGTCATATGCACGATCTTCCTATCTAAATCTCGGTCCCTGTTTTCAGGGCCAGGCAGGATTTTTTTCCTCCAGACATATTGGGTCTGTCTCAAGGTTTTTGCCTTCCTCATAGCAATTGTCACCACTTAATGGCGGATAAGGCATTGGGATGGGTTGTTAGTCAAGGCAGTGGGGGTTGGGACTCTCAACGCCCCCCTCAAAGAAAGGGGTACCCTGTTAAGGAGGTCCAGGTGCTTCTATCCAGGTGCCCACACAGGGTTGTAGGGCGATGTTACTAAACTTATAGTGGTGATTCTGCTGGGTCGCATCTACGTCCTAGGGTGATCCCTAACTTAGGATCAACCCTAATGAACAATCATCCAGCAGGCAACACGTTAGCCAAAGCCTACTGACACCTGTAATCCAATAAAGTTGTGGCCTGTTTGATCCCAAATCCTTGTCTTGTGGCTGTAGCTCATGCCACTACTTAGGCCCTGTTACAGGCTGCCTGAGCCTGTGCTCACAAAATATCACCTCAAACCGATGTGGAAAACTGAACTTAATATTGGAAAAATGAGAAACTGAGGTAAACAAAAATTAATATATTCAGCCATCGCTCTCCAACTCCATTCTCTAGTCCATACAATCAGACTTCTGTCCTCTCCAGCTACACTCCACTAAAGCTGCCCTTGTATATCCTCTCAGCGCTACATCTAAAGAGCTCAACTGTCCTTGTCTGATGCAATTTAACATTATTAATACAAGAAATAAAAATACCCTGACAAAAAGACAACTGGGCCTATGGACACAAGAGCTATTCATCACAATCTACTATTCTGAAAAGTGATTTCCACTTTGATTTAAATATTAAATATTTAAAATTGATGTAAATATTAAATATTTAAAATATTCCCCAATTCCCCATAATCTTAATTCCCCCGACAGCCCCCCCAAATGCTTATGACAGGTAACAACAAGCAGCCGAAGAAAACTCTATTTACCCATCACCACTTGGCCGAAGTCAACTGACTCTCTAGTCCTGGCTGCAAAACGCTTTTTAAAAGCAGAAAGCCCCAACTGGAAAAGTACCATTCGCTACATTGAACCCAAATGTTCCTCCCATCCCCATGGCTGAGAGACCCGGGGGGGGGGGGGACTACACCAAACAGCACAAGAGAAAAGGCAGGATATGTGTGTGATAATCAATGATAAAGCACGAATTGATAAAAAGGAAGCACATATTGTACATACGACAACAAAAAAGCAAAAAGCTCACCTCAAGCATGGAGAAGAGGCCAGACTCGGCTGAATGTGTATTTCAGCCAATGGTTTATCTGTCAATGAAGCTGCAAAAAGGTATGAGAAAGCACTCACTCTGCAGCTGAGGAGTGTGTTGCAGGTCCTGCCTTTTCCCAGCTCCTTTCAGTGATCATCATGAGGTACGGAGAGCAGATACGTTCCTCTCTCAGGTAAAAAGGTAAAGGGACCCCTGACCATTAGGTCCAGTCGTGGCCGACTCTGGGGTTGTCGCACTCATCTCACTTTATTGGCCAAGGGAGCCAGCGTACAGCTTCCGGGTAATGTGGCCAGAATGACTAAGCCGCTTCTGGCGAACCAGAGCAGCGCACAGAAACGCTGTTTTACCTTCCCCCCAGAGCGGTACCTATTTATCTACTTGCACTTTGACATGCTTTTGAACTGCTAGGTTGGCAGGAGCAGGGACCAAGCAACAGGAGCTCACCCTGTCGCGGGGATTCGAACCACCAACCTTCTGATCGGCAAGTCCTAGGCTCTGTGGTTTAACCCACAGCGCCACTCAGGTAGAAAGATATTATTGGTTTATTCCTTACACCTGACAGTCTTTACTGTGGCAAACATTAGGGTACACATGGCGTACACAAAGAAGGCACATCTGCTGAACAGCTGCATAGGTCCTTACAAATAACTGATGCTCACAATCCCAGAAATAAGTATGTTTCCTTTTAGATGTTATACCTCAGCATCCCAATACCTTACAATTTGTTTGGGGGAAATAAGCACCAACCAGCTGTTTCTGTGACAACAATGAGCAAGAAGTATTCATGCCCCGACATTTACTCCTATCAATTTGGGATCCGGTGATAAGTTACAAAAGATGTAAAAAGCTACATGTGAAAAGTATTCAGGAAGCCTAATAATTATTGTGATAGCATCACTGTGAAACTGGTTTCAATAATCAAGAGACAGCTATAATATATTCCATGGGAATAAAATGTGTACTGCAGCATGCAAAAGGAAGTCTTTCTTTTAAAAATACCCACATTAACTGCATATAGTTACAAGCTGTTTTGTAGTGCATCTGGTTTAAAGATCAAAACCAAACTTTTAAACTCATTACAAATGGTAATTATGTAAATTAATCATTTTAATCATCTAACAACATCACAAAAACAGATTTTGTAGGTACACATAACTACACTAGCACAGCATAATTATTTGCTATTCTGATAAATAAAACATGAAATAAAAATAAGTCTTTTAGCATTTACTTCTAAATTGCTGGAGAACACTGATTATGGCTTGGGTACTATTTCACATTCCTTAAAGAGGAAAAATCACTGTGATGACATTAAAATATAGCGGAGTTGAACGCAAAAATGGGTTGGGGGTGGAAAGCACAAAGTTGAGTTGATAATGTTTTTACAAACTTTCCGTAACCCAAGCTGACCTCTGATGTATCTTCATGGGCAGGATAAAGGGTGAATCATATTATTTTATTATTTTTTAAAAAAACAGCATGGGGGAAAAGAGTGAACTAATGGAATTTTTCTGCATCTCAGCCAGTAATATTTTCATTCAAGTTGCATGGAGATTTCCATTTTTCAATGTTGTTAATAAACTACTCTGATTAATACTTCCACCCAATTAAACAAACGCAGCAAAAACTGGCAGAAGATGAAAACTTCACATGCCATGGAAAACCCTGAAATGACATGTGCCATTTCTACAGAGGCTGCACTGCCAAGTAGAACCAGATGGCTCGGCTTAAAATGTTTCAAAACTTGACACATTTGTCATTTTGTCACCATTTGCCCATGCACTCTACACCGACAGAACTTCATAGGGAAATAAATCCTGCAGTTTTCTGTACTTCGTAGAGTATCCCCAAATGCCTTCCCAAACATCCCTTTGCAGCTGCACTCAGCTAAATTCAGTTACGAGAGGGCAAACTATAACACAGACCATGCCTTATTAAGCTAAAATTGTTCTGATTCTCCAAAAAAAGAGATCTATATAATTGTCTAATGACATCACTTGTTTTCCCTTCTGTGTTCCACCCCCCTTTTTTTCTTTTTTGCATATATGTATAAAGAAGGCTGATCGTCAAAGAATTGATGCCTTTGAATTATGGTGCTGGAGGAGACTCTTGAGAGTCCCGTGGACTGCAAGAAGATCAAACCTATCCATTCTTAAGGAAATCAGCCCTGAGTGCTCACTGCAAGGACAGATGCTGAAGCTGAGGCTCCAATACTTGGGGCCACCTCGGGAGAAAAGAAGACTCCCTGGAAAAGACACTGATGTTGGGAAACCTTGAGGGCACAAGGAGAAAGGGACGACAGAGGACGAGATGGTTGGATAGTGTTCTCGAAGCTACCAGCATGAGTTTGACCAAACTACGGGAGGCAGTGGAAGACAGGAGTGCCTGGAGTGCTCTGGTCCATGAAGAGTCGGACACAACTAAATGACTAAACAACAACAAATACATGCATACCTGATTTCAGTCCGTGCCTCTCAAAGGCTGGTTACTGTAAATGATACTCTATGATACACCTGTGTTTTTCGAACAGATGCCTCAGCTTCTTGCAGTGTTAGCCTGTTTTGGTACTCCTGTACAATCAGTGTCTCATATTTTAGTACAAAGATATGAAACACGTCAGAATTTGGCTCTGATTGATAAACAGCTGCTTAAACATTCTTTTAAGGAAATAACAAACCCCAAAGACATGTGTATCTTCCCCTCTGCCATACACCCACAAAGAACAGTCCTAGCAGTGTCAATAACAGGAAGCTTTAAAGGGAGAGAAAAGACATTTGATTCACAAAACGGGCCTTGCGTGCAATGATTGCAATCTACTTTGTCCAAATAGATACCGGCAGAGCACTCCTCTCATATCTACTCTGAAGTAACTCACATTTAAATTCAGTAGTACTTACTCTCAGGTAAGTACGTACAGGTTGCAGCTAAAGGGAGGAGGAGGGAGACATATGGTGTGCTCACATTACCACCTTAGAGAACAGTGTAGTTGTTGCCTTTTCGTTGTGTTTTACAGCTCTCCCGTGCTGCACAGCTGTTCAGATCAGCACAGCTTCATTAGTGTCAGACTGGTTTGCGTTTGTGCACATACCAGGGGGTGTTGACTAGTGGGGATATCTTTACTCTATGCATATGTGTTCAGTCCTTGGCCAGAGACAAATTAGGAATGGTTTAAAGGACTGTGAAACAGGTTTGAGAAACAAAAAGCAGTATTTTATAACAAATTATAGGAAGCGTATACTTTTTGGATAACGTTATAGGAACAGAAATTGAAAGCTCAGCGCTGGAAACACAGTGAGTGCAAATGAGTGTGTGAACACAGTTACATTCCCTAAATCATCTCCATGTGGAGTGACTGTAGCCAGTTCACTAAAAACCATCATTCTGTGAATGCTTATGGCACCATCTTGTGGAAGCTTTTTAAACGCACACTGAAACTAGCTGGGTGATAGCTAAGAAAACAAACATGTCATTGGAATGAGTATGTTTGTTTTACAATTGTGTCGCTGGAGATGATTTAAGTGTTTTTGGTATTTGTATGAATTATATTTGTTTGTACGTATATAGTAAATAAAAAAAGGCGGGGGAGTCACTACCATGCTTCCACTATACATTTGACACAGTTGTCATTGTTACCTGGGGTACTCAGACTTCATTCTCTTCCCCATTGCCCCATATACAATAAGTCTTTTCCTCATTCCTATTTCCTCCTACACATACCTTGTTTCTGTCCCCCCCACCCAATGCTCTTTAAACAGTTAAGGAAAACAGTATCTGGAGAATATTCAAAATCTGAAAGTGATAAAGTTGCGACCATAGTGACCTTAGCAAATAAAAAGCAGGAATATAGTGAGAATGCACACAGTGCTGGTTGTTATGGTACTAATATACTGAAATGTGCCACTGTGGAGTTGAGCAAAAGACTAGAAAAGGCCATCACTAGACAATGACCTCACAGGAACTTTAGGAACGGGAGCCCAGTGTTTCAGTGGGCTTAAATGCTGGCAAGTGTTTTTTTTTGGCAAAAGATATGGAGCTAAAGAAATTCGCTCCCGCACACACATTTCCACAGCACAAGAGGCATAGTTTTATATTATATTCAACAACTTTAATACTCTTTGAGTTGGATGCATGCCGGACCAAGGCCCTTTGCTGCTTGAGGAGAAGGAGAGATGCTTTTCCTCTGTTCCACTTATAGAAACCAACTAAAAACAGAAGAGAGCGATTTAGTGCAATTGGTGCTGTGGGTTAAACCACAGAGCCTAGGACTTCCGATCAGAAGGTCGGCGGTTTGAATCCCCGCGACAGGGTGAGCTCCCGTTGCTCGGTCCCTGCTCCTGCCAACCTAGCAGTTCGAAAGCAGGTCAAAGTGCAAGTAGATAAATAGGTACCGCTCTGGCGGGAAGGTAAACGGCATTCTGTGCGCTGTTCTGGTTCGCCAGAAGCGGCTTAGTCATGCTGGCCACATGACCCGGAAGCTGTACGCTGGCTCCCTTGGCCAATAAAGCAATAAAGCGATGAGCACTGCAACCCCAGAGTCGGTCACGACTGGACCTAATGGTCGGGGGTCCCTTTACCTTTACCTAAACACAGCAAAATATATCAAAATCAGGTCAAAAAGAATTATAAATAAGGTCATCATCTGGTGCTGAAAAGGAATAACACATATGCGCTAGGAAAGCCTTTCTGCTTACCAGTTTGCTTCTGGAGCCTTAAAGACCTGAATGATTTAGGACCAGTGTATCTTGACAACCACCAGCTCCCTTAGGAATTGTCCTGTCATCCAAGATTTTCTACTGAGGCCCTGCTCCATGGCCTCTGTCATCCAAAGAATAGAGAGCGGACATGAGAGACAAGACGTTTTCGTTGTTGTTGTCACAGCACTGAGGCACTTGAAATGCTCTGTTGAAGGAAGTCTGTCTGGCCAAGTGGCCGTTCACCTGCCAGCAAATAACCAGGATCCAGGGCTTTTTTCAGCCGGAACTCAGTTCCAGCACCTGTCAAGGTGTGTGCCATTGCTATTATAAGAGAACGAGGGAGGTGTTCATGGTGAGTTCTGGCCCTTCTTTTTCTAGAAAAACAGCACTGCCAAGACTGTATCTCTTTTCAGTGGGTGTTTTGGGGCTTTGCCTTTTAAGATGGTATTTTGAGTCCTGCCATTTTCATATCCTAGTTGTATGTGTGTATGAACTTTGGTGTGTCTTTTGCCACCTTAAACATTTTTATAGCAAGGAGGGATGCAAACATTGAAAAAAATATGAAGTAGTTTACATCAGTACCAAGAAACAGCCATTAACTTTAGGTGATGGGTGAACTTGCTCTAGGATGTGAGAACTAGCGAAGAGCCAGTGTTACAGCTGCACCTCCCCCTAAATGTAACTTTGAAACGGGGGGGGGGGGCGCTTACATATCTACACGTCTTGTTTCATGTTTATTCCTTCAAAACACAGTCTGATCTGCCACAGGTGTGAACTGCAAATGCCAATCATTTTATAGTTCCATTCAAACCAAACAAAGGCGGAAGCGAGGGGGGTTCTTTTTTTTTAAGTGTGAAGTATTTACATGGAACAACTGCAAAAGAAGTGAAACTTCCAAGGTGTAAAAGGGCGAATGCTTCACATCTATGAAAACAAATAAGCTCCCTGGTACTGAGATTTTAAATCTGTCACTGCATTAATACTTTGCTGCACCAGCAGAAGCTGTTCAAAAGCAGCTGCCTCTGTCTCCTCCAGATAGTGTTTCTTAAACACAGACACCCTTTTCCATCTGTCTTAGTATAAGAAAGGAAGATGGATACTGTTTTTTTTAAAGGTGACCTCCAAAGGATTATTTAAAGAGAAAATAGGATCCAACCATATTCTGCATCTTTATGAGAAGAGACACACTCTCTATATATATCTATCACAGCCCAAAATGAACCAGCAATAATTTTATTCTTGTAACATTTACTTGATCTCACAGGGCACTGGGTATTATCAGACAGAGTGCAATTTAGCCCTTTAAAACATTAGCTTTCAAAGGCTGAGGCAGGCTTCTCTAAAGGCACATGGATAAGCTGCAGGAAGTGTGGGATTTCAATTTGACCCTCACTTAATGAATCTTGTGAAAATTAGGTGAAATGTGGTCGATTATGAGCCCTACCCCTTCTGCTGATTTGAAGTGTGATGACATTAATAAGGTAAGCTATTAAAACAAACAACATAAAATAATAAAATAAAACATTGCCCCACCTGCTGTCTTAGCACAACTTCACATGACATTACATCACTTCTTGGTGCCTAAACTGAACCATCAATATAGCACTTTTGGATACTCATGTAGTCAGAAGTTTTCAGAAATTATGTTCCCCAACTCTTTGTGGGGAATCAGGGGAAGCAGGGGTGAGGAACCTGATGTTGCTGGACTAAAACGCCCATAATCTCTGACCATTAGTCATTCTGTCTGGGAGGGACAGGAGTTAAGGGTCCCACTGCAGGGACACAGGTTCTCCACTCTTGCCCAAACAAGCCCACGCAAAGTTGAGGAAGGGGTGGGATGGTGCCTGCATCAGTACACTTTGCAACTGCTGTGTTCCTTCTATCTTCGGATTCAAAGACGCACAGGATAGCAGGCAGCAGCTGTTCCAGGCTGCTAGAGGCATCCACCCACTCTGCCCAGCCCATCTGCACCTGAAGCTCCCTCAGTAGGTGAAGAATTGCCGGAAGTGGTGGTGGTGGTGGAAGTTTATTGGGTGGGAATTGTGACATCACAATGGAACCAAGTGAGAAGCTGTGGCCATTGGCCACAGTAGCTGGGGCTGATGGGAGCTAGGACTCTAATAACATGTGGAATGCCATATGCTCCTCATCCCTGGTCTGCAGCAGGGTTTCACAAACTTGGGTCTCTCCAGCTGTTTTTGGACTACAATTCCCATCATCCCTGACCACAGGTCTTGCCAGCTAGGGACAATGGAAGCTGTAATCCAAAAACAGCTGGAGACCCAAGGTTGGGAAACGCTGATCTAGAGCAGGGGTAAGGTGAAGGTAAAGGGACCCCTGACCATTAGGTCCAGTCGTGGCCAACTCTGGGGTTGTGGTGCTCATCTCGCTTTATTGGCCGAGGGAGCCGGCGTACAGGTCATGTGGCCAGCATGACTAAGCCGCTTCTGGCGAACCAGAGCAGAGCACAGAAACACTGTTTACCTCCCCGACAGAGTGGTACATATTTATCTACTTGCACTTTGATGTGCTTTCGAACTGCTAGGTTGGCAGGAGCAGGGATCCGAACCGTCGACCTTCTGATCGGCAAGCCCTAGGCTCTGTGGTTTAACCCACAGTGCCACCCGCATCCCAGAGCAGGGGTAGTCAACATTTTTATACCTACCGCCCACTAATACTCTTTCTTGATGGTAAAATTTCCTTACCGCCCACCAGTGCTGCAGTAACATGAACTCCCTACTGCCCACCTGGAATCCTGAAACGCTCACTAGTGGGCGGTAGGGACCAGGTTGACTACCCTTGGTCTAGATACAGTACAAAACCGTACTCAAAGAAATAAATTAAAGCTTTCTTCCGAGGCTGGCACTACAGGGAGCAAACGAAAGGGTGGGAGGCTTAATGTCTCTGACACTTTAGATCAAACTTAAGATCTCTCTCTCTCTCTCTCTCTCTCTCTCTCTCTCTCTCTCTCTCTCTCTCATATATAATGAAAAAATGTACCTGTGCTGGCACCTGCAAACAAATTGCCTGTGTTCGTGTTTGCAGGTAGCTTCCCATTATTCAGCTGTTTTACTCTTTTCAGATGAGACTTTCCATTGTAATGAACCTGAGCTTGCGCTGCTGAGTTCAACTGTATATTGCACACATCACAGAAGGAAAACAGTATCTTCTTTTTCTCTTTACTTAATTGACAGTCAGCCCTGTCGTGTCTTAGTCCTTTATCTTCAAAGCCCCTCAGAAATGCAGATTGATTCATAATTCCATCTCCAAATATGTGGTCAGGACTTGCCGGGTGTTTCATACCTACACAAAAGGGAGGGGGAAAGAAAGGAACAAAGGAACGAGGTCAGAAACCAAATATAAAAGTACTTCAAGTCAGCATTTTCTTTCATAAACCTGTTTTTTTATTATGCACTATGTACTATTCTATTCCATTCTGCTAATAATTATTATAATAAAAATATATAATATAAAAAAGTAAATATAGGCAGTGCTTCTCACAGTTCTTCATAGGCTGCTGTTCCTGCAGATATATGTGACACAGGCTGTGGCTCAATGGCAAATAAAAACTGTTAGTATTCAATTATTGGGAACAATCTTCATTTTCTTGTTCCAGTAGTTATCTCTTCTTTTTAGAGAGAGTTTTTATATTCCTTCCAGTATAAAACTTCTCAATACAATATTCCCATTTCTCTCCTTCCGCCTCCCACTTTCATTTCCTCCTTTAAATTTCGGATGTGCATATAGTTGCTTAATGCAATCAGCAATCTACTAAAGCCAATGGATGAAAAAATGTTGTTCCCTTTCTCCGCTTCATTCCTCATAACTTTATTAATCTCCCTCTGTACAAGTTCACATAATACAAAATGATCTGTAACCACCTTTAAAAAAACTGCTGCTCCAGGACCAAACCACATGGTATTATATCCATGATCAGATCTCCCAACATTTACACTTTTGCTTTTCTGCAGCATGGGAGATTGCATGGGTTCTGTATTATTTTTCTGGAGTAACAGCACTGAGGGTGGAGAGGTTGAGTTTCCGCCATTGTGTCTAAGTACTACGTGTAAATGCTGCTCAGTCACTTCAGATGGTTCAACACCTGATACAGCAACATGCGATGGGAAAAACAAAAGGGTACTACGTGCTTTCATACTGTCAAAAACCCTGAAGGTGTCAATTTATTCAGTAAAACCTTCTACAAGCCTGAGAAGCTCTTCATTAGGAAAACAATTTATTAAATCCATGCCCTCTCCTGTACTGGCACAAAGCATGTTACTTTCAATTGTTATGGGTAAGAATCTATTAGCAAAATGCAGGTGGAGGTGATTTTGATCAACCCACCCTCCCCTAGCAGCACTTTCTCAAATTTAGAGGAAGTGCAGGGTGTTATGGAGGGGTGCTGAAATGTGGCAGCAACATCATCATCATCATCATCATCATCATCACTATTGTGGTTGTTAGTTTCTTAGTGCTTTATCTTACCCAGGGCAACCCAATGCAACTTACAACCAACCAACCAACCAGATAAATTAAGATTATGCATATCTATTGTTTATTGTCGTGATTGAAAAGGTATGGCATTCTTAACACATACCCAAAATACATGAGTTTTGCTGTTTCAAAATAAACGACTAAAAACAGACCAAAACAAAGTGTGTCTTTCAGAATAGGCAAAACACATGAATTTTTGGGGACACATCTTTAATATTCCACTACACTCTTTTAGGACACCTGGAAATACAATTTTGACTCCATCACCCATGCACCATGTCGAAAGAGAACAAGCACAACTAGAGAACTAGAGAAGTAAAATATACTTCCTTGGGTAATAAAAATAATTTCTTAAATGAAAAACAGAACTAGAGGTGATTTTGGTGGTTTCCCAATCATCAAAGAAACTCTCCCAGGAACTCATAGAAATCTGGGTCTTAGCATCTTCCAAAAATGCTGTAAGAACTGGATTTATAATAAAGAACTGGATTTACAATAAAGTATTTCTATTCTATTCTTTATTTCTATTTATTATTTTTATGGTGGTAGTTCTCTCTCTCCCTTTTGCTCCCAGCTTATATATATATTTACCGTAACTTGTTGGGATCAGATCCGAGTGCTTCTGACAGAGGGAGAGTGAGGTTATATACATATTTTTACATATATAAAAGTTAAGAAGTGATGTGAGAAAAAGATAGGTGAGGCAATACTTTTTTTTAAAAAAATACCATGTTAACCCAGACAAAATGTTCAAAATGTTCATTCTCTTAGGTTTTTTTCGTTTGCATTTTAGTGTTTCCCCCTCTAATTAAATAGAAGTACTACTTGAAGAAGAGGCAGCTTTCCACATACAATGTTGCCTTTGTCACTCTTCTGTCACTTACAAAAAGTTATAATTATAATTGCTACTTTGCACTTTTTTACTTATTTTTAGCTCTGGATATTAATTATAACCCCCAGGAGCCTGCTGAAATTGACTTCTGTGCTACAGTGCCACCTAGATGTTAATCCTTCTATGAAGAAATGACAGTATCCTATTAATATAATTTAGAATAGTCTCTGATAGTCTAATTTACATGTGGCTTGAAAATTCCATTTGGATCTAAATAGGGCCACCCCTCTAAGGAATATGAGGCAGAGTTACTAACTGGCTATGGCGGGGGGGGGGGCATATAAGGAGGCCATTTAAATATATATATATATATATATATATATATATATATATATATATATATATATATATTTGCTTTCGTAGATTTTCACGGGTACAGGAATGCAGGTTTTGGTGTCCTCGGGTGTCTTCCCGTGTAAAAGTTGGGGTGTCTAGGCGTCGCCTAGACACCCCAACTTTTACACGGGAAGACACCCGAGGACACCAAAACCTGCATATATATATATATATATATATATATATATATATATATATAACTTGACCAGTTGCCATAATTTTAGGCTGGTTGATAAGAGTCTCCATCTGAGCTATTTTTATTATTTTTAAGTAAAAGTCAGCAGCAGCAGCATTTCACTTATCATGCATTATCTCTCTTATCTTGCATTTGAGCACTATAGGATTACTGCAATATGCTCTATGTAGAGCTTCTCTTGTGCTTGTTCCAGAAGTATAAAGACTTTCCCCAATGACTCCTCAAAAGGAGACAAAATCACAGAAAAAAAACCATAAGGATGAGGAACCCTGGGAGCATGAGGCAGAGTTTGTTAAACTGGAGGCAAGCATATCGATTGTCACTAACTTGCATTCAGCATATCACCTAAGGTGTGTGGATGTGTGTAAGGAAATTGAAGTTCCATGTTCTTCTTCAAAGGCCATCCTGTATTCCCAACCTCCCTCCTTCCTCTCTCTGAAACGGAGGAATTAATCAGAAGTGATGGTGTACAATTCAAACGAGAAATAGTAGAGGACAGCCAGATCTTGTAGAGGCTAACCAGATGTTTGGTAGCAATATTTTTTTATTGAAAAGTTTTCAATTATAAAGAAATAAAAGTGATGCAAAGAAAAAAAGAAAAAGGCACAAAAATGTGTAGAAAGGAATATACAAACATAGGCAATACACGGAATATGCCCTAACCCATACATTCTTATATAATTTGATATTATTATCCTAATACATACGTAAATATTAATAGCCTACTACATTTTGTATAAAGTCATTCCAAATATTGTCCTATTTATCCAAACTTGTGAGTGCTATCATATTATCAATCCATTTATTAAAGCGGATTATATCCTTTATTCTTCATCAATATCAGTCTCTTGGCTACCATTAGAGCATGTAGAATTCATTTTTGTTGCCTTGATGTTAACTTCCATATAATAGGTACATAGTTCAGAAGAATGTTCTCCGATGAAAATTTGCGGATGATACAACAGTGGTGGGGCTCATTAGTGAGAACGATGAGACTGCTCATAGGAAAGAAGTACAGGGGTTAATTCAATGGTGTAAAGAAAACAATCTTATGCTTAACACCAAAAAAACCAAAGAACTCATAATTGACTTTAGGAGAAAGAAAAGTGTATTTTTACCATTGCACATAAATGGCGAGGAGGTGGAGAGGGTTGGTAGTTTTAAATACCTGGGCATTTATATCTCTGAGGACCTCTCATGGACTGCAAATATTAATATGGTTGTGAGGAAGGTGCAGGGGAGGTTGTATTTCCTGAGAATGCTCAGGGGACTGAATCTATCTCAGCACCTACTTCTGTCCTATTATCACAGTACCATTGAGAGTGTCTTAACCTATAGTATATTATCGTGGTATGGGAGCAGCTCTGAAATGGATAAAAAAGCTTTACAGAGAATAATTAAAATTGCCCAGAATGTTATTGGGCTCCAACTACCAACCCTGGATGAGATCTTCACGTCTCGCAGTTTGAAGAAGTCACACAATATCCTGAGAGATCCCAACCATCCTGCTCACAACTTCTTTGAACTGTTGCCTTCGGGCAGAAGATATAGGACAATGATAACACGAACCACACGCCTTCTGAATAGTTTCTATCCAAGAGCTCTGATTGCACTAAATAATGATCTCAGGGCCAGTTGCAAGAAATAGCAAGCAGGGAGTAGGAAGGAATGAGATAGGTTTTAGGTTATGTTATGCCTTTAATAGGTTATGTTATATTCTGGATTATGTTATGTTTTATAGATTATGTCTGAATAGGATGAGAGTGTTGGAGATACGTGCAAATGTGTATGTGAACCCGGTCTTTGGGTGTTTGATTTTCGTTGTTGTGTGTACTGTGTATATACGGACAATGACAATAAATTTATCTTAATCTTTAGCTTTTTCTGGACGGTCATAATTATACACTCCAGCACTTTCTCCCAAGACTTAGTAAGTATAGAACTCTGTACATCTGGCAACTCTCCAGATGTTGTGTGGTTACCGGTACCTTTCCAACCATCCACTTGCCCTGCTGGTTGTACTTGATGGAAGCTGGAGTCTTAAACATCTAGAAGACCACAGGCTATCCTACCCCCATTGCAGATGGTCTCCACTCTACAGTCCTCCAAATTCTGTGGGTGCCATACAGCTCAAATCTCATTTTCCCTCCCCCCCACATATTGCATTTAAATGTAGGGAGCCTCTGACTGCAATATTTTCTTTATGAATTTCACAGGGCCATATATTTCCTCATGCAAAGTTCAGGCAGGTTTTCTTGTTATCCTTGTAGCCAAGGAGAAGGACGGAGAAATGTATTTTGCACCACTATGTCATCTCTTCTGAGGGTGGGGTGACCAGAATGTGTACACGGAATTCTAAATGCAACCACGTCATCGATCTAGATACTTAATATTCTGTAATATTTACTGTTCTTAGCTGGGAGACCCAAAAATAAATATACCCGAAATGGGCTAAAAGTGTCTTCTGTTCCCGCTACAGAATGCCTTAACAGTGGGCAAAAGCATCTAACAATTTTGGAGGATGGGGTAGCCATGTATGGAAATACGTTATTATAGTTCTCCTTCAGATAAATATTTATCCTTATATTCAGTTTGTAGGAATTATATTACAGTTATAAAAGTGTGATATATGATAAAATCAGCGGGGTGTGTGTGTGTTGAGCAGGAACTTGTGGTAACTGAGTTCCCTTTCCTTTTTTAAATTAAATAAAAAAATTTTTGTTGGGGTGGGGTGGGGCGGATATACACACAATGCCTGAGCCAAAAATCCACCTATATCTGTAATCAATAAAGTTGTGGTCATTTCTAATCCAGATCATTGTCTGCTTGTGTTTATTAATCACAACTTACTTTTAGCCACCGCCTTGGGCAGCGGTGGGGGGTGGTACTGCGACTGGGCCCGCAATAAACAAACAAACTTCCTGGTGAGTTCCTTCACCTCCCCCCCCCCCACCTCCAGAAAAAAACACTGGATATAATTATAATATGGAATGTATCCAAACCAGTTCAAAGTGTGAACCAGTTACTAAATCATTTTTTTGAAGTTAGAAATGGAAGTGCTAATGAGGTTTAATACAGGGATAGGGTGTCCTGTGACCCCAGACATTGAGAATCTTATCACTTTTCTGATGACTGCTGAAAAGCACGGAGATTATTCACATTAATTCAGCTATTGTTAGTGGTCACTGCCAATGCTGTACGGCACCATGAAGTTGTTTCATAGAAACGATGTAATTCCTAAGCAGCAGCCCTTTCCATTAACAATCTCTAAGTGCTATAAGTCACTGGAAGGCATGATATAACATTACAACTAATCAGATTAAGTACCTGCCCATCTCTATTACCAAGTAACTTTTAATTCATAAGGATAGTGGTGCCAGCAACTGTACTTAGCCACCCTCCTAAAAGCTCTGGGGTCAAACTCTCAGTGACTGACCACAGAACCATAGAGTTGGATCATCAAATCCATGGCCTTAAAATGATGTACACATATTTAAAACATCTCCAGCAGTTGCCTGCCTAATGATAATCTTTTCCTGGAAACCACCAAGGAAAGAAATTACAAGGCATCCCTAGGCACCATGTATACTATTGCTCAGTTGTTATAATACCTATATTAAATCAGCAGCACATTTAAAATACACTTGGAGGGATTAGATGGAAGCAGGGGGCATGGATATTGCTGTGTTAAAAGTCTATTAGCAAAACTGATGTTGCATCTCTTTGGACTGTATAGGTATGGCTGACACACTAATATATATATATATATATCCTCCATGTAGTGTTATAATAACCTTTGTCCAGCTCTCACAGAGATTTAATCCTCTTTGGGGTGTACTGGGTGTTCATGGCCATCCAACTTGGATTTTTGGCTCCATGGGAACAAGACTGTCCCATTCAAGTCTTTCTAACCTTAGATTTCAATGTGACGTCAAACAAACTCTCACTTGATTAAGTATTGTATTTTTCTGACCGTCGCTTGGGTGACTGTTTCCTCTCTACTATGCATGAGCCCTTTTCAAGATCCCTGGCCACTTCCTGCACCTGATGAAGCCCTTGCCTACAAAGCTCTCCCCACAATACATTTGTCAGTCATTAGTGCATCACATCCATGCATTATTTCCCTGCTGTTTCCTAAATCTATCTTGAGATAGATTGTTCCGGGGTTATCATAAACAGGTAACCATATTCTCTTGGTTCAAGTGTGTTTTCTCTAGGATAAACTCATTCCATTCGTTCAGCTATTTCACAGTTTATGTACAATGCTTTCATTATATTTATAGTTTTCTGTTCCTCCAGTTCCCCCCTCCCTGCCCCAGTTCACCATTCTCCTTGAAGAATGGCACCAAGGACAAAACATTGTCCTAAACATGAGGTCTTATTAGTGCTGACTACAGCAGCATAGCCTAGTTTTCAAGTCTTGGAAATACAGCTCCTGTTAACACAATGTAGAGCAGCTTTTTGTAAGGCTGCATTACACTGACAATTCCTGTACCATTTAGGTAAATGTCATCAGGAGTATTGCAACTTAGTTTGATTGTGCATATGTTTCATCAGCACACACTTGTTCTTCGTCCTGTGATTTTTTCTCTTCCTTATCTGCCTATTGTATTGTTTTCCTTTCTCTTCTAAGCAAGGAACTTTATTTCAACTCTCAGCAGCTACAACTAATTTCTGCCTTTGCTCTTACTTCATCTAGGCAAACATACTTTCTCTTAGTGTTTGATTCCCTTTGTACTCCCCTTTTTGACTTTCCGTTCATTAAGAAGGTCCCTGACCAAATCACATCAATTTCCGGTAGTTCTCACCATTTTTTCTCATTTTGCATGGCTGTGGCTCCTAACTATAGTAATGGCTTTCAAAAGCTGCCATCCCTATTCATACACTCCTTTTCATATAACTTAATCTTTCCATGGTACTTTGCTTAATGACACTGGGATTGTCGAAATCTGCTTTTCTAAAGTCTAATGCCCGCATCCTCCCTCTTCCCTCCGGTTCTCCCACAGTCTGTCTTTTTCTGCAATCCTTTCTGCTAAGGTGCCTTTTACCTTCACCAAATCAAATCTAAAAAGCTTAGCCAGGTATACAAGGTCAAACATTCTCAAATCACTTTTCCCCCCAGCCCTATGTGGTATGGTACCACTTGCAGTTTTGCAACAGCATGAGACTTAAGAGGATTGGGGCAGGGGGGTACTTGGAAGGCTTTTAACTCTGTAGAGCTCAGATGGTGCCATTAGAAGTTTAGCTGGTAATGGTGGGGGAAGCAGTAGCTCAGGACACAAACACAAAGCCTTGCCCAGTCCTCTTCCTCCCCTCCAAACCTTGGGACTTACGCATCAGCTGGAGTTTCCTGCCATTCTGACAGGGCGCCCAACTTGCATTCCCAGCAGTAGGTGCAGGCTTCTGTACTTCACAACATTCTCTAATCCAATCGCCCCTCGCTGAGCCCTCCAGCATCAGAAGAGGCAGATAAATTATAGAGTATGTAGCTGGGGGAAAGCTGCAGCTGCTGATAGTGGTGACACATACATTTGTTCACCACAGACCACAAACATAGCCCTGAGGTGGTGACTTGTTTCTCACACAACCATCCCTAGTTCTAAAACTTATGACTATGGGGAAAGGCCACAAGCTCAATGGTGAAGCATCTGATTTGCATGGAGAAGGTCTCTAGATATGGCTGGGAATGTTCCCATTGTGCAAACCTGGAGAGCTGTTGCCAGTCAGCCAGATAGACCGATGGTCTGCCTCAGATTCCCAAGTAGGGTAGAATTCAGGTGTAGGGTAGTATCATGGGAGGCAATTGGTTTTTGTTTGTTTTTTAAAGTGTGAGATGGGCCTGATGGGCAAGACGGTAGATTGCTGGCTGAGCCACCTTTTTCCAGTCTGTGCAACATTAATTGCTCTGCTCCCTAACCCCATTTGGGCTAAACGCAATCAGGCAAACACTAGTGTGTTTTGGCAACTTTGTGCTTCCCTGAAGACCCTAGCTTTGGAATGAGGAGCACTCAAAGGTGTTTCACTCATGCTTCCTCGAGGGTTATATAGTCCCTCTACAATGCTTGGAAGGAGTATGTGCCATATCTGGTACTGAGCAAACGTTACACATCTTACCTCATGGCCTATGTATTATTTCATGATGCATAGCTAAAAACTGTAGAAGCATATGGTCTGAGCCATCTGTGTTACAAGTTCCACTGGGATACTGCAGTGAGCAGCATATGCAGGACACCTTGCATGCAATATCCAGCAGCGTTAACAAAAACACAAGAGGAGCTATTGTTTTAGCAAAGGCAGTGCTGATAGCCTTTCATGTGCATTTTACTTGGGGGTGGGGTGAGGAGGATGAAAGGAACCATCTTTCTACCCCAAAACTGAATGCAGAACAGTGATACACAGTGATAAGCTAAAATCTGCATTGTTTATGAAGTCATCCTTTAAGCCATACACTGACAGATTTTCATCCCATAGTAGGTTTGCCATTTCCCTCCATCTCCACAACTTTTATAAACAAGTAGCATTGCTTTCAGAATGTCATGCAAGAGGTGAAGGAGATTATGTACTTTATGCTTTTTCAGATGCTGCCAATGAGGGTGTTATTTGTAAACCTGGTAGCTATTATGCTTACAGAAGCTGCTCTTATAACAAGGCTTGTTAACAGGAGTTCCTTCATCAGGAAAAAAATATATCTTGGGTACAGATGTAGTGTGAGCATAGGAACTCTCTTTCTCTTGCATTGGATCTTCATTTTGAAAAGGATTATAACTCAAAATAACATCCTGAGTAGTTAAACTGGGAAAATAAGCAATTAGATTTATTGACTTTTCATAGGTGATCTTCTACACGGATTTGTCAATTGCTAAAACATTTCTATACCATGTTAAAAATGCAATAATAAGGCAATTGTTGTTTTTTAGTACAGTGGTACCTCGGGTTACATACACTTCAGGTTACATATGCTACAGGTTACAGACTCCGCTAACCCAGAAATAGTGCTTCAGGTTAAGAACTTTGCTTCAGGATGAGAACAGAAATCGTGCTCCGGCGGTGCAGCGGCAGCGGGAGGCCCCATTAGCTAAAGTGGTGCTTCAGGTTAAGAACAGTTTCAGGTTAAGAACGGACCTCTGGAACGAATTAAGTACTTAACCCGAGGTACCACTGTATTAGGACTCTCGATTTTTATTGTTGTAAAGGACATGTGTGTGCTGCAATTATTATACTGTTCTTATTGTACACCACTCTGGCACCTGTCAGTATAAAGGACAGTCTAGAAAAAAGCAAGCAAGCAAGCAAATAAACAAACAAACTCTGCTACTGAAATTATGGGTTCGGATCAAGGCACCTGAGGGATTGACTCTCTCCATAGCCTGAGGGATTGACTCTCTCTGACCTGTTCACAGAGATAATCAGAGAACCCTTTTATGGCTGCCATTCCCACCAAGATTCAGAGGTGTAGGAAGGTGCGTGTGGCCCACCCCGGGTGTCATCCTCGAGGGGGTTGACAAAATGGCACACTGCGGGGATCGGCACTTACCGGGAGTTCTGGCCGCACTGCAGGTGTGCCATTTTGTCAACCCCCTCAAGGATGACACCTGGCGCGGCTTGAAACAGCATTGTGGGGCTTGCATCCGCCAATTGGACTCCGTGGGCAGCTCGCCCCGCCCCCGTGCATGGAACGCCATGCCGCCACTGTGCACAGATCGCCCCCCCCCCCCACCGTTCCGGGTGCCTGAGCAGCTAGCTGCACCCTTGCCAAGACGATTACAGATGCAGTGACTGACAACTAGAGTTAGTGACTTTTTGGTGATGCCTTGATTATGGAGTGCTCTCCCCAGAAAGGTTCACCTGGTGCCCACTTTGTTCTCATTTTATCACCAGGCAAAGACTATATATATATATATTCCATTCATTTTTTAGTTTTATTTCCACTGCTGGTTTTTATCCTGTTTCACCACTGCTGTTTTATGTTGTGTAAACCTCCATGGGGAGGTTTTTGAAGCCTGAGAAGGTATAAATCCCTAAAGCAAATTTATTGGGTATTCAACATACAAGCTAGTATATATCTAAAATCTTGCTATGCAGTTGATTTGTGATACTTATTTAGACCACATGCAAGGATGATGCCAAAGGAAGGAAGAAAAAAATATATGAGAGAATGGAAGAAAGGCAAATAGTTCCTGAAAAAGCAGGTTGTTTGGAGAGTGGAATTTTCCTTGGAACAGGGGGCAAACATGGCAGTCACAGCTGAAATGGGACAGTTGGAGAGCAAGAAGTCTAAATTCCACATGCCCAAACTTTTGTGTACACCTAAGTATTTCTTTGGCTCTGGTTCTATTCAGTTTTGATATTCAATACAGAATCACTAAACTAATTGATTTTATATACCGGTATGCTCTTCTTCCCTTTTGCTATGTGGTATCCGAAACTCAGAAGTTTTATTCAGAGACTCATATTCAGAAAATATGAGTGTATTAATTTCTTAAAATACAGATTGTTCAGTTCCCACACTGCAAATTGTATTTTACTGTAAAGGGCAATAGACACCAATAATTAAATAGCATAATGCTCAACAGCAGTTTTTTTAAGAGCCTCTATATTGTGAAACTTCAGTATTAATGGAATGTATATTAAGCATGTATAGAAATGAAGAATTCAAAGACAGCAGCATCAGCTGAAGCACTGTTTAGATTACTCAATTAAAGTTCTGCATGTTTATTAAATTACTATCCCATAAACAAAACAAAAGCCTCGACCAGCTGAAGCACAAACAAAACATCTGTTAGCAACAAAAGCACCGCACAAAAACTGTATTCAAAGAATCACAGCTCCCACTTCCACGTTTTATGCCACAGGTAAAAATTAGATGTTCATCAGTAAAAACAGGTCTGGGAACTTTGTTTTCAAAACTGCAAGGGTGGCAAGCAGGGAGGGTGTTATTTTTTGGGTAGAATATGTGAATGAGGAGGTGGTAACAAACTCTTTTTTTCACCATGCGCTTCTCCCCATGATATTTCAGAAATTTCTGCCTGCTGGGCTTGCAGGACAAAGTTGCAGGAGATAACAATTAAATACTCCTTCCAAGCACCTGCAATTTCTTCTCTATAAATTGTGCCTGCTTTTACCACCCCTCCAATGGTGATTCAGGTTCCCAAACACATCTCTGTTGCTGAATGTTTAGCTTCGCCTAATGTATAATATTCATCCGAGCCACATTCCCTATGAACACAATTATAATTTTAAACAAATGGGTAGCCGAGCTGGGAAGAGCAAGAAAGAAACAGCAGGGCTTTGCAACCTGCCTGGACAGGGGCTACAAGAAATATGGAGAATGGTTCTTTCTGAGTAAGCATTACCCCAGTATACAGATCATGGATGAGAGAAGTGGCAGCCCTCTGCAGTTCTCCTGCTTCTTTGTTCTTTCAGGATGATGAATAATGTTTCTATTTTTATAAAGTACATTAGTAGCCTTTGCATTTTTTTTATTTAAAAAAACTGCATACAGCCTGTGCATAAGATTATTAAATAACATTGCCACTATGCCTTTTATGAGCCAGAATTAGTTAACTTACTCATGACTTGTCTTGTAAAAGTACCAGTAAAAAAACAAAAAAATGCTAAACCAATCCTACACTAATTCTCAAACAGAGGGTAATTTCCTCTCTATGCCTTGCACTCTGCCTTTAATCTCACACTACTGCAGGAAGGTTCCCATGAGGGTAAGGACATACAAGTGGTTCTTGACACAGATGACTTCCAGTGGGCTCTGACGGACATCTTTAAGCAATCTCTCCTGGGCCAGTGAGATGTTATCATAATGATATCTGCTCCCTGAAGCTTGATGGCCTTCAACTTTGTACCTTGCGACAGTGCTGGAAAGCCATAGGGCCAGCATTAAAGTGTATTTGGCATCCAGGGAAGAATCTGCAATGGAAGCTGCTTGAAGAGATACATCGTAGAGATCATCCTTCAATGTCTTTGACGTGATAGCATCCAAAATCAACAGGGTCTTCCACATAGGAGTAGAACTAGCAAACTCTGAAATGGTGCCAACTGCTGTAAGAGAAGCAGAAGAGCCAGAGAGCCGATTCTGCTGTTCAATATAAGTATCTATGGCACCTGTACGTAGAACTACTATTGAACAGAGAGCTACTACAGGTGCATAAACAGAAGGCACTTTGAGACACTCCATGAATGCCTCGGGCAGAGAACAGAACCTGTTGACAAGGCTGTAAGTAGATGGACTCAACCATTCTGTTGAATGAAGAGTATTTCTTTTAAAAAATAATAAGTGAAGTGAAAGGTTTACATAGGCCCTCGGGGAAAGGCAGTCTTAAGCACTTTAGGAAGTGAAAAAAAGCACTTTCTAAACCCATCCCTAGGTCCACAGAAAAACTGCAAAATTTTCACAGCTTTAGAATTTTAATACTTTCAGGGTTTTTTTGTCATTCAGGGTTTTTTTAAATGCAGCTGGACACAAAATGTACAATTAGAAAGCTGATGATGTGCAGTTGTAAAAAGGGTTGTGTGACTAGACACCTTAAAAAGCACTTGAATGTCAGTGTCAGGGGCCGTACACACTACAATTATATAAGGGTACATTTTGCTTAGTGTACATACTAACAAACCACATTAAAACACCTCCTTCTTTTTGGCCAACTTCGGCTACATATCTGGGAAGGTAACACCAGAGGTGGAGCTAGGTGCTCCAGCACCTGGAGTGGCCCGTGGGGGTGGGGCTAGCCACCCGCGAGGGTGGCGTACACCTCAGGGGAGTGCTCTGGCAGCAGTGCGCATCCCAGGGAGGCGCCACCCATGCCAATGTCAGCCCCCCTCAGGGATGGCACCCAGGGCGGACCGCACCCATTGCACCTACCTTGCTCCACCTCTGGGTAACACTTCATCACATCCTTGTAAATACTCTTAAAGTTTGTCTGTTTTTGTGCATTAAGCCGATCTTGCACTCTATGTTCCTTCTTCTGCAGCCAATGCAGAACCGTTGGTCTGTGGTCCCACGAGTCAATGGTGGCATACTAGAATGGATGTTATGATAGAGGTTTTCTGTTTACCCAGAAACGCCAGCGCTATGGAGTTTGGGAGTGAGTATGCAGGCGAGGACCATAACAGTGTTCTTGTAATTTGACAACTCTGCAAAGAAGAGGGGTACACTCTTAATTGCCTGCATAGGCCTTGCAGATTTCAGATTAAAATTGCAGAGTGCAAGTGCCTCCCCACTTCCAGCTACTCTCTGAAGACTCTTAAGACGCTCTTAAGAATATTAGGGGGGTGGGCAGGGGAAGGACTAGACCATGTGAAAAATGAACATAGTATAGTGGTACCTCTGGTTACGTACTTAATTTGTTCTGGAGGTCTGTTCTTAACCTGAAACTTTTCTTAACCTGAAGCACCACTTTAGCTAATGGGGCCTTCCGCTGCCGCCGCGCCGCTAGAGCATGATTTCTGTACTCACCCTGAAGCAAAGTTCTTAACCCGAGGTATTATTTCTGGGTTAGCCAAGTCTGTAACCTGAAGCGCATGTAACCTGAAGCGTATGTAACCCAAGATACCACTGTATTTTAGCTGCAGTTCATTCATTTTCAGCTTTGTATTCTTTTTATTTAAAAAGTGCACCTAGGCATTCCATTGTTGTGCCCATAACCTGGGTTTAAGGTACCATTTAGCTCCGATTTCTGAGTTTCTAACACTGCCCCCCCACCTTCCGCAAACACATTTACAGTGGTACCTCAGGTTACAGATGCTTCAGGTTACAGACTCCGCTAACCCAGAAATAGTACCTCGGGTTAAAAACTTTGCTTCAGGATGAGAACAGAAATCGCACGGCGGCGGCACAGCAGCAATGGCCCCATTAGCTAAAGTGGTGCTTCAGTTAAGAACAGTTTCAGGTTAAGAACAGGCCTCCAGAACAAATTAAGTTATTAACCCAAGGTACCACTATAAAAGGGAATAGGATGTTAATCGCCAATGCTGTTGTGATGAGCAAGAGCCAGGACCCTGAAATTTAATACACCACGATCCAAGATGCCAGCATGAGAGATAACCAAGTTATATAGCCTTTGCAGACAGATGCAAAACTGCTGCAGGGATGAAGAACAAGTTCAGAAACTTTTGCTCAAGTGACATTATGGGCACTAGCAAATAGATACCCACTCATACTGTGTAATCCCTTTTTATCTGCCTTCTAGGAAAAAAGAATCCATTCCCCCCCACATGTCCAGTCTGAAGAAACCACCCAAAATCTAAAGAAACGCAGGGGACAGGGCAGTAAGAAACTACATCTGTACTGCAAGCAGCAATAACACTATTATAACATTTTTCAGAGCAGTATGGTAAGTATGTATATACACTGCTTTTCAATGCCATTCATCAGGGAACAAGCCTGATGTGTATTTTTGGTCTTTGTGGAAGCTGCCCAGAGTGGCTGGGGAAACCCAGCCAGATGGGTGGGGTACAAATAATCTATTATTATTATTATTATTATTATTATTATATTCTTTCATAATTATTAAATGTGTATTAAAGTGCGAGACACAGGGAACGCGTTACATACGCTTCAGGTTACAGACCCCGCTAACCCAGAAATAGTGCTTCAGGTTATGAACTTTGCTTCAGGATGAGAACAGAAATCATGCTCCAGTGGCGCGGCGGCAGCAGGAGGCCCCATTAGCTAAAGTGGTGCTTCAGGTTAAGAACAGTTTCAGGTTAAGTACGGACCTCCGGAACGGATTAAGTACTTAACCTGAGGTACCACTGTACAACAAAATCCCCTCTCCTAGATTGTGCTTAGAGATATGGCCAACTCTGATCGATTTAAAAACAGAAGCAAGGGCGGACCTTACTGGAGAAACAAACCAACCTGCTGAATATAAGAGCAAATAATTATTAAAATTAACTCTCTCTTGAGACATGAACTAGGAACACAGTACATCAGTATTTGAAAAACTCAGACCGAGAGAGCAAACTCATTTGGGAACTGCAGCTGCTGTGCTTTAGGGATTTGGATTAAAATCCATCATTATCTTTCGGTTAATACTCTTTCATGGACCAATCAGTGGTCATATGGTGTTTACCAGCCCTGCACACTTAAACCCACTTGAACAGCCTTTGTGCTATAATTTGTGCCTCAATACAATCAGATTACTTCTAATCTAGATGATTTGTGTCCTTTATGGAGACAGATAAACCTTAATCCTTAGAGTCCTAAAGTACAGTTTCCAGTTTTTTCCCCATTTAATGACAGATAGCAAATACAAAAGATATATCACCATGATTATGCTGATGATGCTGTGTTTTTAAGGCCCTTCTGAACAAAGCAATAATGAGAGCACACACATTGCACAAAAGCTGTAAGCAGTGGCAGTGCAAACAGCGGCACAGATTCCTTTTAAAGAAGTTTGCTTAATGTTGTAATCAAGCTCATTCCACACTCTGAATATTGGGAGTGCCCATTTTATAACACAGGAGTAAGGGGGGTGGGGCAGAATAGATTATCTGAGCATTTTTATACTGCTCCATGTATCAAATCAATCATATTCTCTTGCCAGTGCCCTATGACTGCCAAAATTCAAATCTCCTTAGAAGAGAGAGTATTCAGTTACTGTACAGCAAAGAAGAGAAATAACCATTTAAAATGTACCACAACAAAGAGTAGGTGTGGCTTTTTAATTAAAGGGTAATCCACTTAGGGGGAGAGTGATCATCTAAAATTTCATTTGGAGAGTTGGAGCCATGAAAGACTCCTCTGTCAGTAAATTAATCCGAGAAAATGAATCTGCATAACCACAGATTTGCAGCATGTTACTGCAGAGCTTAACAGACAAGCAACTACAAAGGGATGGATGCTGAGGCAGCATTTTGTAAAAACAAAGTTTTATATCAATACTCTAGAGGAAGTCCTAAATTTCTTTTTCCTTTTGACTGGGGTCAAGCCTAAGAAGAAGAAACACTGTCCCTGCGTCCTTGGTATTGAAACGTTTGCATTGGCAGAGAAGGTGCAGAGCTTGCCTTAGTCCAACAGAATTTGCCTTATTTCACAGCCCAGTTTCACAGCTTGGGCTCACATAACTCATTTCACAGTACTTTGGCTGCTGTTGTTGCTGCTATGGCTCCGTGTGAGGAGAAAGCACTCTGCACATGCTCAGCGGTGCTTATCTTATCACTACCTTCAGCATATGACAGCGGCATAGCGTAATGTATGAAGCAGGATTCAGCACAAAAATGCGACTAGTTCAAAATGACTTAGCTCCATGTACATGCACTCACTTAGGATGGATGCCGCTCCGTAGCAAACCAAGAGGCAAAAAACCCCACCCCATTCTGTCTTTAACTGAGCTGGACTCTGCAAAAGAACTCTTAAATCGCTGCAAAACCAGAAATGAAAGTGAGATTACAGGCTCATCCATTTTAATACAGTGTTACTTGATATACAAAAGCGGCAGTGTTCCATGTGCATGAAGTTTAGATCCTTCGGCTCTAAGGCAATGAATCGGAAACAAACAACAATCAAGAAGGCGCTTGAAGCTATATATACGCACATCAAACATACAGTCGCGCAGGGTCTCTGCCTGGGAAATAAGACCTTGAGTTTATAATATAATCAAGCGACAGAACAGTCTCAGCTGACACAAGCAAGGTTACAGGAAAACAGACTAGACAACTCAATAAGCTCAAAGGCTGGCATCCAGGGAGGTTAATGCATGTGCACATAGCCCTCCTGAGAAGGAGACAACAGCCTCTGGCACCTTAGAAGGTGGTGATGTGCTCCTCTTGACCCTTGGGGGAGAGGCAGCTGCCTAAAGAAGAGAGGAGATGGAAAAACCCTGAGCGTGCACAAAACGTTATGAGTGACCCTGCAAATGTGAGCCCTTGTATTTTAAAGTGTGTGTGTGTGTGTGTGTGTGTATAGACGGAGGACTGAAAGGCTACAAACTGTTTTTCAGATTCCTTCTTTGCTTGCTTTGCCGCCACTTGCATTGCCTTTGTGGTCATTTTATTTATTTGCTTTCCTTTGGGCAAGACTTTTTTAGAGGAAGATTTCTTGCCTTTTATTCCTTGACTCTGCAGTTCGACTACCTTTACGTTGTATTGTACGGGCAACACCCCATTTACGTACATTCAATATGCACGCACACATTGCGCCAAACCCAGAAGTGTCCCCAAAAGTCACAAAAGGGGGAGGAGTAGGGTTGCCACCTGTCCCTAGAAAAAAATGGGATCACCCCATTTTGGGACAAAAGGGTCCCCTGTCCTACTTAGACAGAGCTCAGCCAGCCCCAAATGGTGGCTGTGTTGCTGTGGGTACGGCTGACGAGGAGCCCAGCCTGAGCAACAATGGAGAGACTGCTGCTCCTCCTTAGCCGCTGCCAGTCTAGCATGGTACATATCCACTGGCACTTGGCCCCCTCCACTGCCCCAACCTGACTTCTCCTCCACCTATTCTTTCATGCTTGAGTCTCTTCTGACACCAGCACAGGTGAGAGGCTGGAGCAGTGGCTCAAGTCATGTGTGGAAGCCGGTCATCTACCCCAGCCCTTGCTCCATCTATGTGAATCAAGGAGAAGAGCAGGGCCAGAATGTTAAAGGAGGCAGGAAGCCAAATGCAGAGAACACTCCTTCACAAGGGGGATGGGATCTGGTGTCATAAAAGCATGTGTGCCCCCCCCCCAATGCCTACCCACCTGACTTGTCCTGTATTTTGCTTGTTTAAGAGCAATGTGTTACTTTATATTTTTGTAACTTTTATTTGTAGCTATTTTAAGACTGTTTCCAGTACAGCTTTGAAACTCATTCCTGTGGTGGAGAGCAAAATCCTTTCTACCCTGCTCAAGGTCCGAATTAGGAATTCCACCTGCAGCAACTCTAACACAACAGCAGCAATTACACTGCTCTTCTCAAAAGGTAGGACTTTCTCTGGTTTGAGGAAAGTGAGGAGAGCAGGGACTATGCAGAAGGTTTCTTTTTCTTCCCTTCCACAATAACCTTGTCTTGTAAAAATCCAATAAACTAAATGTTGCAATCTCACACTAAGCACCTGGTATGGAATCATCCTTTGCCTAAGAAATGTGAGGTTATAATCAGTTTTAGGTGGTATTTATACAGATTAAAGAGGGGTTGCTTCATATGTTAAACTTCCTCTCTGAATGCACATTGGTTAAGTCTTGCATTTCCTTTTGTGTGTATGCTTTTTGTGTGTATCATGTTGAAACTCATGGTTCCTTGCTGCAGAGTATCAGAGCTCCACACACCCCTGTAATTCGTGCCTCATTCTGCAGGGGACAGAAAAATGAAGTGCAAGAGAGGAAAGCACTAATCATGCTCAAAAGCTGCTCAAAGTTATTGCACTAGAAAGCAAAATGCCTGCTTTGACCATGCAATCTACTTACTTTATTTTCAATAAACTCGCGGGCTGCTTAATCCCACTTACTGATGCCTGCACTCTACTTCCTACCTTGGCAAGCGACATACAATCTACTCAGCTCACTTGCTTAAGAGGAGGCCTGCAGCACAAATGCAAGGACAAAAGTATTACTGGTTGACTTTCCTACATGTGGCAGCTTTACGTTCAGTAATTTTTAAACTCATGATTTGACTCAGTATATATAGGAGCTTCAGCAGCCATGGAGAATGAGACAACATAGGTTAGGTGATGCCTTATATTACCAACGTCTGCCTGATGGTGCTGAGTGAACAAAGCAGGATGCTGCGAAGTAACAGGCTGAAATTGCTTATCGCTGAGACATTTAATTTTTATATTGAGCTTCTATTAAAGCCACATTGGAAGTCTCTTAAACTGAACACGTATAGAGGTTGTACATACCAGTCTCAACATGTGAGAGCTGCTCATCATTAGGGCTGGGCGATGTATCATTATATTGTCCAAAACTGGTTTGAAATCCATATTGTGACATTGTGGTTTGCTATGCCTAATGAAGGATTGACTTTTATTGTGACATTGTTTTCATAAATTTCAGCCTGGGAGGAAATTGCAAATCATGATGTGTGTTAAGGATGAGTGATGTCTGGCTTCAACATGATGATATATCACCAGCTAAACATTGTGATATACTGATACAGTATATCACAATGTCTGAAATAAGGATGTGAAGGTGAACTTCTACTACAGTCATACCTCGGGTTACAGGCGCTTCAGGTTGCGCATTTTCGGGATATGGATCCACTGAAACCTGGAAGTACCGGAAAGGGTTACTTCTGGGTTTTGGCTCTCGCACATGCACAGAAGCACTAAATCGCGCTTTGTGCATGCGCAGAAGGGTGAAATCGCAACCCATGCGCTCGCAGACACGGCGCTGCGGGTGCAGAAGTGCCTCCCGCACGGATCACGTTCGCAACGTGAGCGTCCACTGTACTTAGGGGTCTAAAACTGATGAATTTTTACTAACCTTTAACATATTGTTACAGCTGTTACTTTATACAGTGGTACCTCAGGTTACATACGCTTCAGGTTACATACGCCTCAGGTTACAGACTCCGCTAACCCAGAAATAGTGCTTCAGGTTAAGAACTTTGCTTCAGGATGAGAACAGAAATCGTGCTCCAGCGGCACAGCAGCAGCAGGAGGCCCCATTAGCTAAAGTGGTGCTTCAGGTTAAGAACAGTTTCGGGTTAAGTACGGACCTCTGGAACAAATTAAGTACTTAACCCGAGGTACCACTGTAATACAGAGCAACAGGGTGAGAAGGAATCTTGAGAGAAGCGATCACTGGCTTCATGGTTTTTCCCACATCACAAATTCTTACACAGCACAAACACACATCGTGATCCACGATTCATTGCCATGTTGAATATTATAAAACTGTTATCGTAATGTGGATTCAAGCTGGTTTTTGACAATGTACCAACACATTGCCAAGCCCCAGTGTGTGTGTTATACAAAAAATCATGATGCGGGGGAAACCGTGAAGCCAGCCAACGCCTCAACATAGCTCCGTCCTTATTTCAGACACTGTAATATAGTGGTCCCAGGGACGCGGGTGGCGCTGTGGGTAAAACCTCAGTGCCTAGGGCTTGCCGATTGTATGGTCGGCGGTTCGAATCCCCGCGGCGGGGTGAGCTCCCGTCTTTCGGTCCCAGCTCCTGCCCACCTAGCAGTTCGAAAGCACCCCTAAGTGCAAGTAGATAAATAGGTACCGCCTACTAGCAGGAAGGTAAACAGCGTTTCTGTGTGCTGCGCTGGTGCTGGCTCGCCAGAGCAGCTTCGTCACGCTGGCCACGTGACCCGGAAGTGTCTCCGGACAGCGCTGGCCCCCGGCCTCTTAAGTGAGATGGGCGCACAACCCTAGAGTCGGACACAACTGGCCTGTACGGGCAGGGGTACCTTTACCTTTTTAATATATTGGTACATCACAATGTTTAGCTGGTGATCTATCACAATGCTGAAAACCAGATATCGCCCAGCCCTGCTCACCATATAAAACTTGCAGGCGTTCCATGTGCTAAGAAGCTCTCAAGCATGAGTTGCAGCCCAGAACAAAAGTCTATTGAATGACAAACATCTCCATTCTACAGAGCATGCAGAAACCTAACAACACCTCCGCACAGTGCACCTCTCAGTTCAATCTGAACATTAATTCTTTTGGATGAGGAAGCATATGTGCAGCTGCAGGTTTAGTTACAGATGCCCCACAGCTTCTTCCGCTGTGTCAGGTAACTAAGGCAGCAACTTAGAAACAGAGAAAGCTCCCTTGCACTGAAACAAACTGCAGGTCCATCTAGCTCCCAAACTTCAACAAAGCCTCCAGAAACTGAAAATTGTCTTTTGTCATCATCACTGTGACATAGTGGACTGCTGGTGGTCTCAGTTCTGAATTCAGAGATCATTGGATTCTGCTCCTTATCGCCCCGGCCGCTTTATATAAGAAAGCAAAAAACAAAAAAACAAAAAAACAAAGAAGAACAGAAACACTGTGAGCACAGATGACTCAGTATCTCAAACCACTAGAAGCTGGACCATTCTGTCCTCTCTGCGGGAGATGCTGACTTCTACTTCCTTCTCCCTCAGCACACCATGGCATCTCCAATTAACTGGAGGTGTGGGCTTATACTGGCTTTCCACTTCATTAAGCCATATATCATTTTTTAAACATAGGCACCATGAAGCTATAAATCATGTAAGACAGAATGAGAACTAATTAAAGGGTCAGCTAAGCATATAATTTTGAATTGCTATGCATGACAAAAAAAATATATCCGAAATACACTGTATTTCACAGAAAAATATCACCGCGTTAAGGGTGTTTTCTTGTGCAGAGAATTACATTAAGCAGCAGGCAATATAAAGCACACCAGCCGTAGCCAGGTTTTTGTTGCACGAAATAAAATACAGTTCAGAACCTACAGGGAAGTGTTTCCCATTCCAGTAGGATTAGGGTTAGCCACCTAGAAGGACGCGATTTAAAATAAAGATATAAATCAATAACACAATCCATGCAATGAAACAGCAACAGTAAAACAAAGCTACAAAACCAGAGAAAGTTTTTACCTGGCTTATGAAGGAGATCAGGTGTTTCCTGAGTTAAGTAAAGGGGTTTCACAATGAAAGGGCCACAACTGGAGGGCTCTTCCTGCAGCAAACTGATTAACTTCCAGCCTGCAGGATAGCTCAGTCAATAGAGCATGAGACTCTTAATTTTAGGGTCATGGGTTCGAACCCTACACTGGGCAAAAAAGATTCCTACATTGCAGGGGGTGACTTGATGACGATTGTGGTCCCTTCCAGTTCTCTGATTCGAAAACCCTGGAAGAAGGGCCCCTGATTATGAATACAGGCAGGTTTCACACAGGAAAAGGTAACCAGGACCCAGGCCATTTAATGTATTGCAAAGCAATACTAGCTCTTTGAAATGAGTTTGAAACGACACTTGAAGCCAGCGCAGCTCTGTGACAACAACTGTGTAATATGCTAATTGCAGCAAGTGCCAATCCATCTCAGGACTGTATCCAGTATGGCTCTTATGATATTATGAGAAGAAGCAGTAATTACAATGAAAAAAGGTCCACTCAGGGAGGGTCACTGAAGAACAGGAAAATTGTTCGTAAAACAAAGGAAGTGATTTATATTCTATACTTTGGTGAAGAAAAGACAATAGATTAGCAGCAAGAATTTAGCCTTCTGCTTGTGCTGTTAATATATTTCACATAGAAAAATATTTCAAGAAGCAGCAGTTTGGATTTAAAAAATAAGAAGCAGCCGCATTGCTCATGATCAGTGCCAATGCTTATCAATTTCATACGCCAATAATATTGAAAGTTACCAGCCTTTGAGATGGCATCACGATTGCTAATGGCTTCAAGCTGAGTGTTGTGAAAACTTATAGTCTGTTTATAAAAACAATTTTTTAAAAGCTTATCTCACGAAACACAATCGACCACAGTAACAAAGTCTCTGCAGTGAATAAACGTTTTTGAAGGTTCTTTCATTTCTACTGAGAAGCAGTAAGTTTGTTATAGATCCTTCCATAGCCGGCTGAGAGGATGTCAGATTGATATTTATATTTATTCCTTTGTGAATTCACTGTCTGATTAGGTCATTCACCTATGGTTTTGCTGTTACTGCAATGCCTGATCAGAGCGTAGGTTTTTATAAAAAGGAAAAAGAAAGAAAGCTCATGTTGCTTAATTAGTAAACAGCCATTTAACCATTCAAAGAGGACCAAAGATGACACAGATGTACAGGATATTTGCATGGGCTACTTTATATGTCTAGCTGCTAATTTAGAAAGAATCATTATAATTTGAAATAGAAATGCAATGCATCTCGCCATGGTGGGGAAGACTGCATTCAGGTGAGCTGTGTGTCTGCTCAGTCCAGGTACTAACTAGATGGGCAACTTCCAGGCCCCTCCTGCTCTCCCTTCTTAGGTTTTTTTTTTTTTTTGTATATTTAAACCAGACAACCCTCCAGCTGTGAAAGAAAAATACAGGAAAAGCTCAGTGTAAAACTGTACTTTTAAAACTGAGGAGTTTACACCAACTGGTGGGAAAATGCATACAAAAACCAGCTACAGTATTCACAGAATCAGTATCTGAACAGCTATCACAAGGCTGAAGGCCTTTTTTGGCAGATCACCACCCACTTAACCCAAATACTTTTGCAATGAGCATTTAACAGACTAACCTGAAACTCATATTTATTCTGCAGTATCTCCTACTGCATCAGTGATTTGATAATAGCTGTCAAAGCAGCATGGCTTCTTAGAAATGACTCCATTCCTTAGGCCAAGCAAGTAAACATTGGGGAGAATTTGCTACAGCCTCTCTGCATGCAGAACCTTTTTATAATTTGTGGACATCTCCCTCCTATTTACATATCCTGATACCTATAGTGGAACTTTGCCTTCTTTCTCCAATATTGCATCACTACAGAGGGACAGAAATTGTGGTAGATATACCAAAAGGTCTTGCATGCTGCTATTCTAATTCCAGCTCCTCTACTGCGAGAGGCCAGGTTACAGGGAACCAGGCAGAGGGCCTTCTCGGTAGTGGCGCCCGCCCTGTGGAACGCCCTCCCATCAGATGTCAAAGCGATAAACATCTACCTGACATTCAGAAGACATCTGAAGGCAGCCCTGTTCAGGGAAGTTTTTAATATGTGACATTTCAGTGTATCTTTTATCTTTGTTGGAAGCCGCCCAGAGTGGCTGGGGAAACCCAACCAGATGGGCGGGGTACAAATAATAAATTATTATTATTATTATTATTATTACTCCTTCTGTTGTTCTTGGCCAAACCTAAAACAGTCACACAGGTAAACCCACAAGATACACGCTTTCAGAATTAATAACTAAATTCCCAATTCGATCTACTTCAGGTGATAATTACTAAAAGAACAGCCACAGGCTATGGCATGATTGCCTTCCACAACGAGGAAGAAGTGGCTCTCTCTGTTGACATAGAATAATATGGATGTTCCTACAGCATATTCCTCTTCAGCCTTCACCAACTAACATATCTCTCCCCCCCCCAACTGTTGTCTATCATGTGTTTTTATTTCTCTCAGGATACCTATTCCAGCTCTTTCCTGTTTGGTATGAAAAAGGCAATTCAGTACCAAACACAGGTTGCAAGCAGTTCTCCAACCAAGTAATGGGTAAATAATGCATGTACTAGTTTGAAATGTGCATCTAAAGGCGTTTATCAGTGAAAACAACATGCAAAGATGTATAAGGAAAATTGCTTTGCAAAAGTGAAATGTGTATGTTATGGGGGGGGATTTACCAAAATGCTGGCCTATTTCATTATGACTTCTAAAACATAAAACAATTGCAAACTGATGTGGAAATATGGAGAACTGAACTTAAAGATGGGGTGGGGGTGAAGAGAAACCAAATATAATACATATAAAAGTATTAAAAGTAGCAGAAGAGAAATGGGACATATAACAAGGGAGGGGGTGGGGATTAAAAAATTTTTTGACACTGCTACTGACCTTACACAGTTCATTAATCTACTCACAGCCTGATTTAAACAACAGACCACTCACCCTATTTATTGTCATGTCACCACTAATCTCTTTTTTCCTAGTCGATTATAGTCCCACATCTAAAGAATCCACCGCTGCCCTCCTTGAACTTAATGCTCGCATATTTACTCAGTTCCTTCCCTCCTAGGTGCATGCCTTGCAATCTCTTCCCACCTCTAATTCCTGTCTCAGTGCCTTGTCTCCAGTCTAGTTCTGTTATGAACACATGGCATAGTACCAGAGCTACCCCCTTTCCAGGGCCTCCACAAGATAATTCTCTGAGTGAGGATGCATTTTGACACATGGGTGAAAGCTGAGATCATCTGAGACATCTATTGGACAATACTAATAATATCAGCTTTCATTTGAGGCAACGTAGCCAGTTTGGTAACTAAAAACAAATTATCCAAGGGCTTGTTCACATTGCTGGCTTGCTGTTTTAAGAATTTTTTTGGGGGGGGACATACCCCTCCTTTCAGCTGTGTATTAATACACCAGAAATTCAAGAAAACTGTATTCTATTCACTCACTCACTCAGCCCAAACAAGTTTCCACATAATGCAGAAAGTAGTAATACTCCTGGTTTCAGAGAAGCACTGTAAAAGTACGCCTTCTGTAATTTTAAGTAGTTAACAGATTAGAGTATTTTATATTGCGTCTGCTCACTGGATCAATGAATTAACTGAAAGCTTGAATGATATATTATTATATGTGGCCATGCAATCCTCTCCTGAAATAAACTGAAGAACTGAGAAAGATAAAGCAATGAACTGACTGTACTGCTGCCCACTTCTTGCAAAAGAACTATACTTCAGCATACATTATCTTCCATGATCTGTAGCTTTAGGCCCTCCTAAAGAATATTTAATAATACAGGCTGGAATTCAACATGGCGCTAAATGGGGTGTGCACCTAAGGTTTGCTCATGCAGTCAGACTCCTGGTCCCTTCCCCCCAACTCTCCGGACCAGATTTGGGGGTGACAGTGGGAGAGCACAGAAAGAGGAGAGAAGGTGCTCCATGCACACAGCAACTTAGTTGAATCCTGCCTGATCGTTTCTATATTTGTTTCAGTAAAGACTGCAAGTTTCCTGCCAGTTTTGATTTTCCTTCGTCTATCGCCATATAATACGGCTTAGGAGAAAAGATGTAACTCCTGCATAGAAACCAAGAACAACAGAATGATATGACTGACGAGAACTGATTATTATAAGACATATAAGGCATTTCAGCATTGAGATTTTCTTTTCATTCATTTTTCTTTTGCTATTTGTATTGATTTTGTTGTTGCATATTGCTTGCACACATATGCATTTTTATTTTACATAGAAAATTGTATGCTTTAGCTGTCTCATCATCAGAGCAGACCAAATAGCTTCAATGAATTGTCACTTTAATAGCATAAAGCAGAAGAGGACTTTATCATCTTAATGATAAATTATTAGCGATGCTTAACACCTAAAGAAGTTTCCTTGGTAGACAATTGTTATAAAGCTAGCAGCAATGCTAATTGGTGGAACTGAAGCGCTCAGATTGGTTTCCAAGCGCTGTGTATCTACAAACCTCAGCAGCTCAAGTTCTCTAATGCATTTTTAACATGTCGATTAATATGTTGTTTATAGAAGACACTGTCAGTTTTTCAGCTGATGCATAAGAAAAACCACAACTCTGTGCAGAATGTATAACAACTCTTTTAAGTGTGCATGCCAAAAGTTCAATAAATTGTAACTTCTTCTGAGATTAAACAACAATCGTGTCAGGAATTCAGATGAAAAAAGTTCATGGCACAGGAAAGAAGCCAATAAAAAAATGAAAGTTAGTGTATTTGATTAATTGGATTCAGGATTATTATGTTTGGCTTAATAAAGCACATTCTGTGGTATGCAAAAGCACAAGCAGTTCTCTGTAAAATTATTAGGTAGTTACTACATGACATTTTTATAATATTAAACCCTAATCATAATTACCCAAGCATCTATGAACACACATGTCTTAAAACTATTATGGGAGGAAGTACTCAATGGCCAGGCATTAAGATACCACGAGTTTTGTTCTCTCCTTTTTTCAATCATGGATAGATACATCAAAGGTTATAGAAAGGCCTTATGACTCCATTACTCTTCCATCCCTTAGATACTGTGAAATTAGAATTTATACACTTTCCTATTTTTAAAGGAAACTGTCATTTGCGACTGCCAGGTAGATATACTTAGGTACAGAGCTCAGTTCAAATGCAATTTTACCATGCCCAGCCAAACAAAATTAAGCATCAAGGCAACTGATGTCAGAGTCTTTAGCCTGCTGTGACAAGCTTGTAAGGAACACTTTGAGGACAGAAGTTCCACATCTCTGTATTGACTCTGATGCCACACAGTTGGGGCAGTTCTAGATAAACCGTGCAACACGGCATCTAGTCTGGTGTTATGGGATCAGTTTCAGCTCTTGAAGCCTGAGGATATGCTCATAACTGTTCAGCTGATTACATGCCCTCTCAACTCATGCCCATCGTGGCTGATTTGAGTAAGTTGGGGTGTGTGTGTGTGTGGATTAACCAGAGCATGGATCCAGAGCATAGTAAAAATGCATCCTTTCATGAAGGAGAAGCGACAGCTGCTCTGCTCTGGACCTGGAGATCTGTGATAGTAACTACTGCCTGGTCACAAATATCCCCTTTGTGGAGGGAAGGCGTTTGAGATGCCCACCCAAAAGCACTATTGGAGGAAATGTATTATCTGAACCCATTCCAGTCTGGGTTGAGGCCTGATTTGGAGATGGTCCTCACCGTGCTGCTGGCTGGCCTTTATCAAGAGTGGAAGAGCGGAACCCTGCTGCTTATTCTGGATTTCTCTCTGGATTTTGATACCATCAATTCATGGTATCTTAGCAGAGTGGCTTTGTGGGTTCGGAGTGAGAAGACGGTACCTCAGTCCCCATGCAATTATGCTGGAGGTGCTGCAGGATTCCATCTTCTTGTCCCAATGCTGTTAAACCGTGTTTAACAACTTGAATAAGATACTGGGGTTGGGGGGAGGTAAGCCCTGCCTATCAATCACAAGATGTGGCACATGCACACCATTTGAATGGCAATGGCCATCAACTGGGGGGGGGGCTGGCATCCTCAAATATTTTATCGGAGGGGCTGAAGGGACCTCGGTCCCTAGGAGTTGGCTCCTATGCTTCCGTATAAAGCCATTGGGAATGGTCATTTCACGATTTGGAGCAAGATGTCTCTCAGTTCTATTTCTCTGTTACATGTGTATTAGATGTGGTTGTATAGATCCTGGACCAGTGTTGGATGCAGCTGTGAGCTGGATGAGGGCCCACAAGCTGAAGGTGAATCCTGGCAAAATGGAAACCTTGTTGGTTGGTTGTACCCATGCCTGAAAACTAGATAGGTTACATGTTCTGAACCTGGTTGCAGTCCTTTTGAAGGAGCAGGTCATAGTCTGGGGGTGCTTCTGGGTTCATCACTGTTGCTGTGGATCATGGTGGCTAGGAGACCTTTTCCCAGCTTCAGCTGACAGGAACAATGGGCATCACTGGAGTGGTTCATGTTTTGGGTAACTTCAAAACTGGATTAGTGTAACTCCTTTAATGTGGGGCTGTTCTTAAAGTTGGTTCAGAAGCTGATGAGCCTACCCTGATTGTGTCACACCAATTTTGAAAGAATTGCACTGGCTACCACTTTGCTACCAAGCTAGATTTAAGGTTCTTCTGCTGATTTATAAAGCCATAAACAATTTAGAGTCTGAAGGAACACTTTCTCCCATACAATCCTACCAGGATGCTAAGAACTAAATATTCTCTTCAGTGCACATCACTAAAAAGTGCTTAACTATGGAGAACTTCTGAAACAATAATGGGATATTAGCTCCACCCAAGGCATGAATGAGAACAGCAACAACCAGGAAAAGATAGACATAATATTTTACAAGGACAGAAAAAAACATCACAGACAGAATAATTGCCGCACACAGGAAGAGTAAGGATATAGTTTGAATGCTTCACCTGTAGCTTTATAAATCATTTAATGTGTCAATACGATTGGAAGTTGTTAATATTGCAGTTGTTGTATAAGGGATTGCTATTTTGACTGGAGTGTAATTGAAATTAATAAGATTTTGGAATGCAGAAATAAAGCAAATCATCAAATCATCAATTCTAGCATGCGGGGGGGCCACCTAATTTACATAATTTGGCATTTGAATGATTGGTATTGGAAACTGTATTATAATTTGGCATTGTTATAAATAATGTGGCTATTACTGGATTATTGTAATTGAAAACTAATAAAATTTATTATAAAAAAGTGCTTAACTGACTGGATTGTGTATTAAAAATGGGGGAGAAAACCACATATGGCAATGTATGGTCAGTTACACATCAGCTTTGGCTCAAAAAAAACAACCAAGCTAGAAATAAATTATAAATTTATGTCAAGCCAATGAGGTATTTGCCTGGCATCACACACAACTGTGACGTTATTGTAATTCTTTCAACCTTCCACACACATTCTAGCACTGTAACGAGAACACCAACCCAGTAACCCCAAATGGAATGAGATAGTGATTCCATAAAGGAAGCTCTCTTACAAAACCAAAAAGATTTGAGGATGGCAGTCCTCTGGCTAGTTAATTATCAAAAGAGTCTTTTACTCAATTTCCCCTCAGGACCAAATAAACTTCACTGTAAAACCAAATTTTACACATAACATATAATCTGGTGCATAGTCTTCAGCAAGGTATTTCACGTGGGCTTTGTACACACTCTAACTTTAAAGCACATTCCAAACACATTCTTTCCCCAAAAAAGAATTCTGGGCTCTGCAATTTACCCCTCACAGTTACAATTCACAGTAACCCTTAACAAACTGCGGTGCCCAGAATACTTTGAGGGAAAGAATGTGGCTCAAATGTGCTTCATAGGTTTGGTGTGTACATTTGTAATCAGGTACTTTGTAACAGATAGTAGCAATGGGTGATTATAATAATAATATAATAATAATTTATTATTTGTACCCCGCCCATCTGTCTGGGTTTTCTCAGCCACTCTGGGTGGCTTCCAACAAGAGATTAAAATTAAATATCTGTCCCACAGGAACTGACCTGTTACTTTACTTAGTACAGCGGTACCTCGGTTTACGAACTTAATTCGTTCCTGAAGTCTGTTCTTAAACCAAATCCGTTCTTAAACCGAGGCGCGCTTTCCCTAATGAGGCCTCCTGCCGCCAGTGCCCTTCCACCGTTCGTAGACTGAGGTAAAGTTCACAAATCGGAACACTACTTCTGGTTTTGCGGAGTTCATAAACCTAATAGTTCATAAACAGGACTGTTTGTAAACTGAGGTACCACTGTACTAATGCAAAACTGTACTAATGCACTGTACTAATGCAAAACTTGGAGACCAGCTGAAGATTTTGAGAGAGAGAGCATCAATATGCTGATGACCCTCAGATCTACACCACACCCACAACACTTTGGGAGCAGCAGTGCCAATCTGGAATCAACGTCTGATTGCAATACTTAAATAGATGAAGGTAGCAAATAAAAGCTTTTGTGCATCGTAGGTGTAACTATGGCATGTTACAGAACTGTAGGAACTTTTCAGTGTTTAAAGTTGAATACACACTATGAGTGATCCATAAGCTGTGAAGAGGAGCCATAGCCTTGGATAACAGTGTTTTTTCTTCTTCTACTCCCTCTTGCTGAATAAGCAAACAGAACCCTACACCCAAGCTACATGAAGGATCATCTGCTCCCTCATGTACCTATCCAAACTGGAGATGTGAAGGTCGGGGGAAGACGAGGAAGAAACCTGGAAAACTGGGGGGGGGTACATCACCCCCATTTATCCGTTTTTCTCCTGGGCATCTCTAATCCTCTGAGACTCTGAGATCACTGCTGGAGTCCCTGCTCTGAGCATGCATGTCAGGTGAGGTGATATGGGTAGATCCTGGGGAAAGGGTTTTCATATGCGTAATGACACCCCATGTATCTTCTTCTTCTTTGGCAATCATCTGTAGCCGAGTAAGATTGTCTTCCAAAACAGGGTTTTAACAGTGGGTCTGTAAGTGACTGTGGAGGCCAGTTCTGGATCCACATGTCCTTCCAAAGTGGGGACATAGCTTTCCAGGCAGGAATTGATCATGGTGAGGGTTTGCCAAGTATGCTTCCTCTTAGTGTGTTTCTCCCTTTCGTCCTGAGCTCGAGTGTCTTCAAAGCCCATGACACCTTTGGTAAAGGCTGCTCTCCAACTGGAGTGTTTGCAGGCCAGTGTTTCCAGGCAGGAATTGATCATGGTGAGGGTTTGCCAAGTATGCTTCCTCTTAGCGTGTTTCTCCCTTTCGTCCTGAGCTCGAGTGTCTTCAAAGCCCATGACACCTTTGGTAAAGGCTGCTCTCCAACTGGAGTGCTTGCAGGCCAGTGTTTCCCAGTTGTCAGTGTTTATACTACATTTTTTAAAGAAATGCCTTGAGAGAGTCTTTAAACCTCCTTTGTTGACCACCAACATTACGTTTTCCATTTTTAAGTTTGAAATAGAGTAGTTGCTTTGGAAGACGATAATCAGGCATCCGCACAAGTATAGTGTGTCCTCTGAAAGTGGCTCTTTATACTCTTCTCAGTGCCAGGTGAAAATCTCTGCCTCTCCCCCCACAAAAAACCCCAGCTTTTTGGACCTTAACCAACTGACTATAGACCTGCCGTGTACTTTATTATGCCAACTTACTTGCTGTTACTGAAATTTTATGTTGCTTTTTATTGCTTTATTGGTTGTTGTTATTATTATACCTTAATGTTTTATTGTTGCAAGCCTTCCAGAGAACACTGTTACTGAGCAGCACACAAAATGTTGTAAATAAATAAATTCGTTTAGTTATGAGCAAGTATAAACCTGCCCCTCCTTTAGCTATTGTCAAACTGCTCTTACCATCTCCAACATTATGTTTTCACTGGACATCCAGTACAAGAGAGATGAAAGCTTTTTTATTATCTAATTCTCTGCATCTGCGGAGAGAGGCGCTAGGGTTTCTGGCAGTTATAAGGGCTTTGCAGTTGTCACCGACGTTTTTGTAGCCTCAACTATTTACTGTAGTGAGCTGCTCCATTTGGGTTGCCACTGAAAAGAACCCAGCAATGTCACTTAGAGAATGCAAAACACAATTCACTTCAATGTGCATCTATTCAAATTACCATTTTATTTTATTTTTGCAAAATAAAGCTCTTTATAGCCTCCACCCACTCTTCAGGAAAACGTTCAATTCTCAATAGTTTAGTTTATATATTACTCTGGATCTGTGTCTTTTTAAGGAATGTTTTATGCCTTCTTGCATATTGTTAGCCACCTTCAATCATAAGAAAAAAGGGGGTTCAGCACAATCTTCAATATGCTTCTCAGTGTATGTCAACCACAATACACCATTATTTGATTTTACTGTTAAAATCTCAATAGCAAATTATTGCATTCCTTAGAATGCTTAAGAAAAATATAGGAGATGCAGCTTTATCAACGGTAGACCTGTTCGCTTAAAACGGAAGAAAGCTCACTAGTCGAGTTAAATGCATCCTGCCTGCAAGGTGCCACAGAAGTACAAGGGAACTTAAGCATGAAAATGATGCTGAGACTGTGACACCTTTCTTTTCTTCTGAATAAATAACGCTGGCCTGATCTTTGCAACTTAACTAGAGTATGTTAGGGATAACCTTCTACTGAACTTCCGTACCCAATTACATGCTGGCACCAGCTAAGTTCTCAAAGATGAAGAGCCTCACCTGCTTTGTAAAGTAGACTCAGATAAAACCGATGCTAGGCAAAACTGCATTACGGAATCAGACCTTATAATCTTTAAAACGGCACAATTCCTGGTCAATTTGCTGACTGAAAAGCTGCGGCATTGATAGGAAATCCTTGAAACGCCTTAGGAGAGATGAATTCTCATGCAGTGTGTTTGTGTGTGTATTTCTCTCCCTTCTAAAACTTTGCTTAAGTCATCTACCACAGCATCTCTCAGGCCGTTTTCATTATTTGCCTTCATTAGTCATGGGAAATGGAAAAGAAGGGTAGGAAATAAATGTGCGTAAAACTGTTAAAATTAGAGGGGGGAAGAGAGAGAGAGTTTGGAACTAAAAGGACATAAAGTGCCTATGAGTCAATATATTCCTTTTATTCTCAGGGAGAAAGGGTGCAAACAGCAAATGATATATTTATATTCAAGAAGTGAACATTTATTTTCAGAAACTATCCTGCTTGTTATGGTACTTTTAAATATATGCAAGTGAGGAAGCAAAACAAAATGCTGCTCGAGGGGAAAAACCTTTGAAGCTGTTAGCTGGCCTGATCAGCAGCTTCAAAGCCACCCCTTCTCAGGCAGGGCGGTTGCCCATAGTAGGAAAGTCACACCACTTGAGGAGAGATTATTGTTCCTGTGTCCTTTCCTTCCTTCTTTCCCTTTGCTTTCTTCCAAGCAACTGCACACATGGGCTCTCTCTCTCTCTCTCTTTTCCCCTGTGTTGGGGTTTTTGCCCTGCAATTTTAATTTTAAATGTTTATGTAATTGTGTACATGTCAGGGCTTTCCTGAACCTGATGATACCTCTCTCTTGTGCTTAGATGGATCTGTTTGGTTGACATCAGCTTTGGCCCTCCGGATGTTGCTGAACTACAGGTCTGAATCAGTCCCAGCAAGCATGGCTAATGGCCAGGGATGAGGAGAGTTGGATAGAAGGTAGAATAATAGAATTGGAAGGGACCGCAAGCATCATCTAGTCCAACGCCCTGCAATGCAGGAATCTCACCCAACGTGGGGCTCAAACCCATGATGCTGAGATTAAGAGTCTCATGCTCCAACAACTGAGCTATCCTCTGGTTTTGTTGTTCAGCAATTGGTGGAGGACCAAAGTTTCCCCACACCTGGTCTAATTAATGAACAGCACTCACTCCTGAAAAATAGATGGGAATGATAGCTAAACTACCTATCTCTGATAAGAGAATGCACAGGAGAGGATAGCAAATTGTTACCAACGGCAGGTCAACACCACCTTAATATCTGAAATATTTAAAACATTTGAAATATTTATTCCCTACCCACACTAAAGGCAAGACACTTTTATGTTTAATAACTCAACAAGGTACATGGTCTAGTCAGACAACCCACTTGACCTCCATAGTTACTATCATATCAGTACACTTTTTCAACTCAATTTTCCCATTTCTTCAATCTAATAATATAGCTATCTGGAAAATGTAAACATTAATGTTGTCTGACCTTGCACCATAGGCATGAAATGCTTGCTATCAGCATAACTGTGTGAATTCATACATTTTACCTTTTTAAATTTGGAGAGTCCTACTAAACAGCTGTGTAAAGTCCCCATATATTTCTAACAAAGTTATTTCCTCGCACCCTTTGAAACGGGAATTTGCATTTTATGAGAACAAAAATCACTGTAATCTATCCAGGACATTGATGGTACAGCTATTGCTAAGCAAACAACCTTTCCACAATTGCATGATTACACCGGCCAAAGACTAGGAGATGGGCATTATGTTAGAGACCCTCTCCTCATTAATTTACAGCTCTGAAGGAGTTCTATTAACTAAAAGGGAGAAGCTCGTGTACTCTTTCTTTGAGCAATTAACTAAAGTGGAGTCCGGAAGACCATGTGTTGCAATTGCTTACTAGCCAGATGTTTCCTAAGCAGGGATCCAGGGACAGCATGCTGTACTACCTTTTATCCAATTATTTGAGCTTCTCGCCAGAGCATTCCCTTCTAGTCCTGGAGCCCTCACACTGGGAGTGCTGCGTTTCCCAATGTTATCTCACCTCCAAATCAACACGCACCTGATATGCAAACACCTTATGCTAAACATTGCATTTTATAAACCAAGTCAGTGTAGCTAAATCAGTAATGATGTTTGCCATGAGTGCATGTATCTTACAATCCTGATAACAGCAGCTCACTATTTTATTCTTCGTTTTTTATTTATAAGCCATGAGACATCAAAGAGAAAGTTAAAATAAAAATGCATCAGTTTCAGCAAGAGATAAACATTTCTAAATTTATCCTGAACTTATTTTGTCAACAGCTGGCTGCCTTCCCATGTTCCCTCTATTGAATTGATTATAAGGTTACAAATCCTCCATAACCTTCAGACTTTTCTTGACAACACAGCTAGGGTGGCTGGTGGGAAATAACTTTTTGTTGTTGTTGCTGCTGGCATCAATTGCGAATTAGTGCATCTTGGTAGATGAGAAGGCACTATTGCGGAATAATCCTGCACAGAGCTTGCTGCTGCATCGGCTGTTTCTGAAATCTCTTATGCTCATAGACATTTAAAAAAAAACTTATTGAAAGCATAATAAACAGCAACAAGCTTCCACTTTTTGATTTGTTCCCTTACTGAGAGCCACGTGTTTTCCTCCTCCAGAGAAAGCGCACTTGGTAGCAAGATATCACATTCTTCTTTACCATTATGCCCCTTGAAATCGACAGCTAAAGCACAAGGCAGGGCCGGCCCACCCATGAGGCAAGGTGAGACAAACGCCTCAGGCAGCAGGGTCAACCAGGGCAGCAGATCCTGCTGTCAATCTCTTCACCCAACACACACTACCTTGTTCCTGATGTAGATCTTCCCTGACCCCTTCTTTACTGGCGGGGAGGGGGTGCCATTTGGGGGTCCGCCTCAGGTGCCAAAATGTCTTGGACCAGCCCTGGCATCAAGAACTATAGCCTGTGGTCCGGCAACTACGTGCACCTTCCTCTCTGCGAAAGCTTCAAACCTCAAACACACACACACATCTCTGCTCTGTAATTAGATCATCAAGGATGATTCCTCAAAGTAGGCTAATTCCTCATTTACGAAGGAAATTCCTCCTTCCAAGAACAACCAGAGCTTTAAAAAAAAAAAAGCGCTAGGAGTCAAGTGAGGCTAAGAGGACTGCCAAAAGGAACTCTCTCCTTCAACATGAAAACCAAAGTCTACAAGAAACCTCTAAGCAAAGATTTCTCTCTCTCTTTTGTAAACCAAACACACACACACACACTTTTCTCCCCATGGGTGTGGCCAGGGGGCAGCTGCCTCTCCAAAAAATCAAGCAAATAAATAAAAATAGTTAACTAAAAGTAGAATTTGTAGAAAGATTTTGACAGGTTTTTTCTGACCACTCGGGGTCAAAAGGAAGTAATTTTAAACAACTGTTGTCGAGACCTTTCCTTCCCAATCGGCTAGGCAGAGCCAGACAGAGGAAGATGACAGGTGGGTGTCCTGCCCCCCCCCACGCCCATATAAATCCCATGCTTCTTCAGTTTATCCCCCTTCAGTTCTCCTACCTTTCAGCGACACACCCGTGGGCTCTGCAAACCTGACACGGTTTGCAGACACTGACCTATTTAGAGACATGAGAAATGATGAACTCCGCGCCCGCCTGAAACAAGCGAGGGGGAGATAACACGGGGGGGGGGGAGAGAGAGAGAGAAAGAGGCAGAGATGCGGGGGACGCGGGAATTCCCCCCCCCCCGAGTCCAAGAAGAGAGGAAGAAGCGGCTCTTACGCTTTTGCCCGACGCAGCCAAAAGTTTCCGAGGAAAGGCAGAGCGCCCGGCGCTGAGAGGTACGAAGAAGGCGCGCCCAGGCGCCCCCACACTGCACTGACCTGGCGCCGCCGGTGCCTCTTTGCCGTCTCTTCCCCTCACACTCCGCCCCGGGATGCAGCTTGCTCGCTCGCTCGCTCGCTCTCCGGCTGCCTGGAGGAGCAGCAGCTGGGCGCCCTTCGCGCAGCCTCGCCAGCGGACAAATCACCGCCTGGGTTGGCGCGCGGCTCGGTGGGCTAGCCTCGCTTTCGCGCCGCTGGGACGGACAGAGGAGAGGGCAGGGGGTGGGTTGGGGGTTTTTTTGGGGGTTCGCCTCCCGCCTGTCCTCGAAGGCAAAGCAAGCAAGCAGGCGAAAGAGGCACCATTCCCAACCGCGGCTCTTCCTCCCCTCAGCGCGTCAAAGTTGAGGCGAGCAGATTCTGCCAGGTGCGCTCCCGCCTGCCCAGCCCCTCTTACCTCGACCAGGCGCTGCTGCCCGTTTCCGCAGCCGGTCCGCATGTGTGAGTGTGAGGGCGCGTGAGCTCTTTGGCGCGCGGAGGGTCGGGGTGGGGGAGCGCGCGCGCGCGGAGCTGCCCGTCCCAACAGCAAGCCGCCAGCCCCAACCTCGGAGGGGAAGACGGCGGCGGCAGCAGCAGCGCGCCGGCTTGGTCCCCGCCAAGCGCATGCGCCCGCCACAGGCTGGGCCCGCGAACGACCCTCGCCAAGCAGGTGAGGGGAGAAGGCGCGCGCGCGCAGGGGAGGCGGAATGTAGACGGGAGGCGGGTGGGAAAGGGAAGCCCCACCTTTGCCACCGTCTTGCGTTCCTGAAGACGCTGAGTGAGTGAGTGAGCCCTTCTGCAACTTTTCCTCCTGCTGCACCTGTTCCAAGAGGGCTCCACGGTGCCCCAAAGCTGCGCGGGACTCTTCTCTTCTGGTTCTCAGGGTAATACCGTCGCTTCCAGCTGCCTTTGAAATACACCCTGCGCCCCTGCCCCATAGGAGCCAACTCCCAGGGAAGGAGGTCCCTTCTTTTCTCCATGGGACGCAGCTCCCCCCCCCAAATCAAGTAAATAAATAAAAATACTTAACTAACTGACCAACTGCGTCGCAGTTCTGCACTCCTAAAATAAATCCTGGCTATGCCCATGGCTCCCCCAATAAAATATTTGAAGGGGCTGCCCCCCAAGTTGGTGGGCATTGCCATTCAAATGGTGTGTGTGTGTGAATTATGTGGTGTTAATTATGTGGGGTGGTCTTTACCTGGCCCCCCCCCAATGTTTTATTCAAGTTGGCACCGCTGCCCCATCACATTTGACGGAGGATAATAAATCAGTTTATTGTCAATCAGTTATGGGTTCGTGAAGTGAACGAAAATGAGCAAAGTGAGGTGCCGCCAGGGGCATGCATGCTGTGACACGCTGCCCTCTGCAGCCAATGAACTGCTGTGTACCTGCTTTGCCCTTAAAACGCATTTGAAAGGGGCGGTCGCTGCAGCAGGGCTAACTGCATCAGAGCGTTGTACGATTATGCTCAACTTGCCACAGAGACAACAACATTTGTAGGAAGTCCAGTGCTATTTTTTCTAGAAAAAGAGGTGCCGGAACTCAACATAGTCACCCTCCTCGTTCTCTTATAACGGCAATGGCGCCCACCTGAGAGGTGCCAGAACTGTGTTCCTGTAATTTCCCCCAGAAAAAAAGCCCGGGTAGGAACTAAAGCTTACATAGGTTCTTCTGGCAATAACTCTGCCACACAACAACCATGTGCAATTGACAATACGGCCATAGCATCTAGGGACTGAAGCTGTCAATCGATAAACAGCAATGGTCAAGTAAACTCCATGATGTCATCTAGTGCTGGCTCCAGGATTTGGGGAGCTCTCAGGCATGGCATCACCACCCCTACTTGGAAGAGATGGGACATGCAAACTGATAATTCTCTTAGGCTGCCTCTGATCTTCTTTGACATTGTGTAAACTGGAACTGCTAGGGGCAGTAAGTCTTCTGTTGATTTGAGGGCCACCCTTGGAAATCAATGCTGATGTCAGTGCATGTATCCTTTGGGCATGCACACGCACCCTGGCAGCTAGAAATAAGCCACAGATGGCACTGCAGGTAGGAGACCTGTACGGAAAATTCAGAGGTGTACCAGAAGAGAGGTTGAAATTTCATAGTGGGAATAAAATGCATAAAACACTGCCCAAACTTTGCATCTATGAAGTTGTGAGTTAGTGTCTCCACAAGGCACCATTCCATGTGCCTTTGGGGGGCCCTGCTGGTAACAGTAAGTTTACATGGAAAAAGAGAAGCACAGCAAGACCAGAACCCAAAATTATGATTTTGTAGAGTTGTAGAGTTGGAAGGCACCCTGAGAGTCATCTGGTCCTAACCCCTGCAATGCAGGAATCTTGCCCACAGCTGTCCCTGGGTGGGCATGAACCACCAGCCTTCTGGTTAACAGCCAGACACACTGACCCATTGCACCGCAGTACATTAACTTGAGCTCTCACTCTACAGAACTACTCTGTAGCAACATAGCTACAGGAGCAGACTAAATGAAGACCTGTGATGGAATCCCTCCATCACCAAAGTCCCCATTCCCAAGGTATGTCCCTTGTTCACTGCACATGGGATCAAAGTGATGTAGCCCCATGCCACATGTGTTGATAGTTGAGATGCATGCACCCTGCTAAGCTTATATAGCCTAGTGGTGTACAGTGCTTGGCTTCAAAATTACCCAGAAGCCTGCCTTCCACTCATGTTGAACTCTTCCAGTGAAGTTACAGGTAGGTAGCCGTGTTGGTCTGCCATAGTCAAAACAAAATTTAAAAATTCCTTCCAGTAGTACCTTAGAGACCAACTAAGTATCTGAAGAAGTGTGCATGCACACGTAAGCTCATATCAATAACAAACTTAGTTGGTCTCTAAGGTGCTACTAGAAGGATTTTTTTTATTTTGTTTCTTCCAGTGAAATGCACCAGTTGGGTAAAAGATTCATGCATTACAGAGAGTTAGGTGTTTTTATTATATTTTTAAGATATGCTGTAAGCCGCCCAGAGTGGCTGGGGAAACTCAGCCAGATGGGCAGGGTATAACAACAACAACAACAACAACAACAACAACAACAAGATGATCCTCATAGTCCCTTCCAACAATATGATTCTATGAACTTCCAATGTGCTTAATTTGAGTTGGATCTTGCACACTGTGTGCAGAGCTTTGGGTCACTATTGCAGTATTTATAAGTTCTCTCAAACAAATCCAAAGCAAGTAATTTGAGAAGCAAGCGTGCCTGACTGTTTTAAACCAATAGTGGTAGTAGAAGAGAGTATTAGCATAGTTTGTTTTTTTACAGTAAAGTGGTGCACATCCAAGGCAAATGTTGGAGCAGCTGCTTCAAAGATTACTCAGAATAAGAGAGAGAAAATACACTGTTTTCATACATTTTGTTTCTCCTGGCAAAGCTAGAGATTGTGCACTGGAGCAACTACTGTCAACTTTTTCTGATGCTTCTAAGAATTCTTTTGCCAAAATACTCCCCAGACTAGTGCTTAAAAATAATGCCTGACTGAAATAACCTTGCACCAAAAATACTGCAGCCCAGCTCTATGTATGTTTACTGCAACATCCTCAGGAAATCACTGAGGATCAGGGCAATACAAAATTGTTCATCATAAAAGCTTATGCACCCCAGCACTTTTATCTACCTTCATCCCCTCCACTTTAATTGAAATCATTTGCGTCACACCTATGGTCTGTTCATAAAGAGCTGCTCCACTAACAGATTATTTGCAAGGTGTGACATGTTGCACCAGCACCATGCTACAAAACCGATTGCTGCTCTAGCCCTACAGAGAGGTTGACACCGGGGACTCATCTATACAGCAGCAAATAAAACATTTTAAGTGTGTTTTAAGTGCATTATACACATGTGACGCTAGATGGCAGTGGTGAGCTTAATGGCAAATTCTCTCTCTCTCTCTCTGGGGTAGACACCTAAGGCCCAGGGGCTGGATGTGGCCCAATCGCCTTCTCAATCCGCCCGCGGATGGTCCAGGAATCAGTGTGTTTTTACATGAGTAGAATGTGTCCCTTTATTTAAAATTCATCTCTGTGTTGTTTGTGGGGCCTGCTTGGTGTTTTTACATGAGTAAAATGTGTGCTTTTATTTAAAATGCATCTCTGGGTTATTTGTGGGGCATAGGAATTTGTTCATTCCCCCCCCCTTCAAAATATAGTCTGGCCCCCTACATGGTCTGAGGGACGGTGGACCGGCCCCCTGCTGACAAAGGTTGCTGACCCCTACTCTCTCTATATATAAACACTTTTTTAAAAAGTATTTTAACAGCATTTTTTAATATGTGTCTAGATTCCACCTGCGAGTGTCCTTCTTTTATATAGACACTTGTATAAATCTTAGTTGCAAGAGTGCAAGACTCCCTGGTTTTGGAATGCAACGTGAGAAGGCCAAACTAGCACGAACTCTTTCATTGCTGAGATAACTGGGGGGGGGGGCAGGGGGAGCAGGGATGATTGGGTTCTTGGATTTATTTCTATTATATATTTTGTGGTTTTATCTTGTGAAGCGCCCTGAGACTTGCAGATACAGGATGGTATACAAACAAACAAACATATAATAATAACTGGTGAAGGCCAGGGTTCTTAATGGGTGATGGATGGTTTCTGTTTTTAGTATTGTTTGGGTTTTTTGCATGTTATTTTTATATACCATTTATGTGGTTAGAGGTTGTCTTAGTGCTAGCTTGGTTTCGTTGTTATGTTTTGATAATTATTTTTTTAAATGATAGCAATGCAGTCCTCTTCAGATGTGTCTTATAGAGTAACCAGCATACACATATTTTGTTTTCATTTAATTACATAGTTTATTAAAACCCCAGGTTTGTCCCTAACATTTACTCAGAGTAAATACATTGAAATTAATGGACCTAAGTATGTCAGTGCTATTATCTTCAATGGGTTTATTCCAAGTAAAAGCTGGTTTGATGCAACCCCAATATCACCTTCTTCCTTGACCTTTAAAGCCCTAAACGGCCTTGGCCCAGTATACCTGAAGGAGTGTCTCCACCCCCATCGTTCAGCCCGGACACTGAGGTCCAGCTCTGAGGGCCTTCTGGCGGTTCCCTCACTGCGAGAAGCCAAGTTACAGGGAACCAGGCAGAGTGCCTTCTCAGTAGTGGCACCCGCCCTGTGGAACGCCCTCCCATCAGATGTCATAGAGAACAACAACTACCAGACTTTTAGAAGACATCTGAAGGGCAGCCCTATTTAGGGAAGCTTTTAATGTTTGATGCATTACTGTATTTTAATATTTTGTTGGAAGCTGCCCAGAGTGGCTGGGGAAGCCCAGCCAGATGGGCGCAGTATAAATAATAAATTATCATTACTATTATTATTCCCACATTTAACTTTTTACGACTCTTCAAAGTACTGCTAGTTTCCTGGCTGTATACATTCACCTGGCTGTTTTGTAACCCATGCTTCATTCCAGTTCTGAAGCCAAATTACACTCACAGAAAAGGAAGTACTGTATTAAGGATTGGGGGGGGGGGGAGAAAGTGAGAGAAACTAATTTTCACAAGTGTGCCCTTGGAAGCAAAGTCAGAGAGGACTGTGCTTGAGCAAAGCCCAGAGTGGAAGACAATCAGAGGCTGAATTGAAATCAGACGAGTCACACAAATATTTAGGCCGTCTAGGGAATGTGATTCTAAATGGCAGAGACAGAAGTACCATGCTTAATCCATTTTTTGTTGCTGCTCGGCAGCGGAAAAGAAAAACACTTTAGCACTGATTGGATAACACTTCCATTGTACAGTACTTCAATCTCTGCTCTTGGAAGATGGTAGTTCTCTTTAATAGCATGGGGGTGTGTGGGGGGGAAATCACATCACATGCTGTTTACAGTTCCGCGTGTACCTATGACAAAAACCCCTCTCGCTTAAAGTTTATGGTGAAATATTTCTGGTCTTTGGCCTCTTCCTAATTGAGATACAGTCGTCTTCACCTATTATCTCCACCAACAGATGAAGTAATTGTGTTGTGGAAGATAGGCTGTCGGTTCAGGACTGCGGGAGACAAATCCCCATTTAACCATAAAGCAAACTGATGGCCTTGCCCACATCACTAGTTTTGTGCACACACCATGCTTTTAAACATATGACTTCCTGGGAGCTGTAGTTTGCTTAGGGTGGGGACAGCTGCAGCTCTGTGGGGAGTAAAATACAGTTTCCAGGATTCTTTGTGGAAATCAACATTCTTTAAATGTGCAATGTGTAAACAGCCAGTGGCTCCAACTCTCTGGGAGTAAGCCCTATGGAGTTCAAAGGGACCGACTTCCACATTCCAGCACTGGGTGAAATTTCACACACTTCAGTTAAGCATGTACTTTGCTGCTCCAAAGCTGTAGGAGTTGTACCACTCACTCTGACCACTGGATGGAGATTTTAATTACCGTATATACCCGAGTATAAGCCAACCCAAATATAAGCCGAGGCACCTAATTTTAGCACAAAAAACTGGGAAAACTTATTGACTCGAATATAAGCCAGTTCACCACACCACAAACCTGGTGGTGGTGGCAGTGGCGGAGGAAGAACAAGCAGCCCAAAAGGGCTGCTTTCGGGCTGCTCGTTCCTCCGCCGACGACAGCGGCAAAGGTATCTATGTAAAAAATAATACTGTAGTTATCTGGCCATTTACTGATTCTCTTTTTCATAAAGGGCTACTCCTGCTATTCCATCCGTCGCCACCTCCCACACTGCATATGTGTGTGTTGGGTGGGAAAGGTCTAAAGCAGGGAGCTTGCTCTGAAACACACAGAGTATCGTGTGATTTAGAATCTGGGACACTTAGAGGGCTCTGAATTGTGCAGGGAACCCATGTAGATAGAACAGGCTGGTCTCTTCAAACCTATCCCCAGCGGTTTTAGATGATGGGCAGAATGGGGCCAGCTTGAGACATGCTGGGCGCCTCCCAGCCTGTCCACATGTTGGGATGCAATCGTGAACAAGTCTAAAGGTAGCTTAGAATATTGATTCAAACAGAATCGTTTATACATTTGTGTCCTGAATTGCATTCCCACTGAGAAAATGCTTGTTATTGCCATTACATTGCATTATATATATAATTCAAAATATATATGCAATACTTTTTGTTCCTATATGATAACACCCCTGCTGTACAATATTATTACTGTAACACATTCATTAATATAACATGGGTTGTATCTGAAAGTTTAATGCATTATAAAGCATTTTTTTGCTAGAATCTACATTGCACTTCAATCCTACTAACTGTTCACATTTGTCTCCATCGATACACTGCATTATTACTGCAGGCTGAAGAGTCATCAGAATTGTTCACGTATAACACTAAGTCAAACCAAGACTTAGCATAAAAGAGCAAACATGTGGGCCCCTAGAGAGATTGCAGCCACTTTGCTCTCTGCTCCAGTTATGCTATGCTGAGCTAACCCATGGTTTGGCTTAGCATGCCATCTAAATCCAGGCTACTTGGTTTAGCTCTCACAAACAAACAAACAAACAAACTACAAGCTATAAAACGTCGAACAAACCTTTGCTACAGGATGTGGTTTGTCTGGAGCGAGATAAACCAGGTTTATTCATTAAACTAGGACCATACACTAAGCCAAACCATGGCTTGGCTTAGCAAAGCACAGCAGCAGAACAAGGAAGGACCAAAGTAGCTGTAACCTTTTCTTCAAGAGCCTGTGTTTTGCTTGCTCCATAACCCAAACAAGCGTTTTGTGCAAACCAGGCCACTGATTGTACATTGGAAGTTAAAGATCGGATTAGTTATACAAGGTATTCTGAATATCAATTCCTAGGCATATACTGTTTACTTCCGCCATTCAAAAATACTTTGCATTCACACTGAGCCATCCAGTCACACATACCTGCATCTCAAGTAAAGCGGTGGAAGTTAATTCCACAGTTAAGCACGGAAGATCGCAACCTTCCACGCAGGTACCTAGGAGTACACCACACTGAACTCAGGAGGACGAATTTGTAGGTAAGCATGCATAGGATCGCACTGTAAGGCATTAGATCTATATACCCTTACTTGGAAGTAAATGTCATTGAACAATGTGGGTTGGATTGCATGCCCTATTGCTTAATACAGCCTCCAAATGTTCTCAGCTCACTGACATGAATAACTCAGCTACACATTGTTCAGGGAAACAGTGTTCTGCATCACAGTCATATTTTGCTCTATCTATCAAGTGTCTATATGTAGTGGGGCCCATGTGACCTTCAACACTCTTTTAGTTTTTGAATAGTATGCAGCAGTATCTGAGCTTGGCACTCTCATATTAAACATTTGTGCAAGCACATTGCTTTCTAACGTAATCGTTTTCTAACATAATGCTGGTGTAACAGTCAGCTTGTCACGCCCAGTGAAGGATTCACTACTGCAGCAAATGGAAGGAAAATTGGCTGTAGGTACGACACAAATGATTTCATCCAGGGTACTTCGGTTTAAACGCAGAGTTCCACTGAAGTCAATCCAATCCAAACCAATGCTGTAATAAACCCTTTTGCCTGTAAGCCCCACTGAACTCAATGGGATTTACTTCTGAGTAGGCACAAATAGGCCTGGACTGTAAATTAGTTTAAGTGTGCATTTAAATCATCAGGCCATGGCTCATGGCTAACTCGCTCCATTGATTTCAATGGGACCGACATTCAACCAACTCAGTTTGGATCTAACCCAACGTGACTGGTTAAGAATCCTTCATAAGTACATTTTTACAACTTGGTGTACTGCACTTGGCTGCACCTTATTTATCTTGGTTTTCCATTAGCAATGATTTTCGCTGCCATCTCCCAAGCAAGCAAAAGTATAACCGAATGAATGGTTTTCATGGAATAATTTAAAACTGGTTTTTATTGTAAAAGAAATAACAGGGATAGCATTTTAAAAAAACAGTTTTACTTTACACTACATCATTTGCACTCCTATGTGGAAGCAAACCCATTGAAAACACTGGGGCTTACTTCTGAGTAAGCATGCACAAAAGAGCACTGTTACGAGATTCATCTTGACATTGACAATTTCATTTTTTTTATGATGAACAAATTATCCTTAATCTAGTAATTTCCCATATGCAAAGGGGACACGTTCAGAACATCCATTTTAATGGAGGAGCCAGTTTTGTGCACACGGTGTGTGTGTGTGTACGCGCGCGCACACATGGTGTGTAATTGCTCCCTGCACTGAAATGGATGGGGATGCTCACTTGCAAAGGTCGTCTTGGATAACCTGTGCAACTGTGTAAAGGTAAAGGGACCCCTGACCATTAGGTCCAGTCGTGGCTGACTCTGGGGTTGCGGCGCTCATCTTGCTTTATTGGCCAAAGGAGCCGGCGTACAGCTTCCGGGTCCTGTGGCCAGCATGACTAAGCCGCTTCTGGCGAACCAGAGCAGCGCACAGAAACGCTGTTTACCTTCCCGCCGGAGCGGTTCCTATTTATCTACTTGCACTCTGACATGCTTTCGAACTGCTAGGTTGGCAGGAGCAGGGACCGAGGAACAGGAACTCACCCCGCTGTGGGGATTCAAACCACTGACCTTCTGATCGGCAAGTCCTAGGCTCTGTAAAAACAAGCTGATTCCTGGACCATCCACGGGCTGGATTTAGAAGGCAGTTGGGCCAGATCTGGCCCCCGGGCCTTAGTTTGCCTACCCATGCCGTAAAGCATGGGCTAGCTGATTTGATGTAAAATATCCTAACAAAGACCCCTGAAAGCATCTCAGTGACGTAACAGTGCATATTATCCTAGTTTCTAGTGGCGATCATTGACAAATGGCATACTCGATTCACAACTTTCTGATCTCCAGTACCCCACACCCACAGTAACCCACACAAGGGTGGTCAGTAAATAAAAGCTAAAGTAATTGGCTCATTGTTTTAGGAGAAATCTAGGTGGCTTCTCCATGGCTTACACAATTCCTCCTGTTGACTGAGCTTAATTGTAATGTTGACTTGTGCCAAGTACGTAAGTAAGCTTTAGCTATATATCTAATAGTAGTTAAGCACCTAAGAGGAATGGCACAGACCTTGGGATTACATTGCTAGTCACCCAAGCACATGGTGTACTTAAGCTCAAATGCTGCTTCTGCTGCTTCAAAAAAATAAAATATATTGTTACGGTCATACCTTGGATCCCAAACGCCCTGGAACTCGGATGTTGTCTCCCGAATACCACAAGTGATTGATCCAATTTGCAAACATTCTTTTGGAACCTGAACATCTGGCGGGGCTTCCACGGCTTCTGATTGGCTGCAGGGGCTGCCCTTGAAGCTGACCCAGAAACTCCAGCGGGTGCAGAATGCCGCGGCGAGGCTCCTTACGGGATCCTTGCCGTGGGATCACATTCATCCAGTGCTTCACCAACTGCACTGGCTTCCGGTGAAGTACAGGGTCAGGTTTAAGGTGCTGCTTTTGATCTTTAAAGTCCTTTGAGGCCTAGGACCCATGTAACTATGGGGCTGCCTCTCCTGGTATGCCCTTGGGGAGGGCAGGGTATAAATAAAATTTATTTATTTATTTTTAGGGGCTGCGACCTTATGCTTATAACGTGACTTACCCAGGAGCGTGGCCCGGAAGACGCATCCTGGTTTTGGTTGTAGGGGATGCCATTGGGGCTTAACTGATACAAGGTCTGCATGGCATCCATAGCCCTGACAACTTTAATTTTTAAAAACATAGCCCTGTAGCTGGGAAGCGAATGTTGAAAGTTTGAGCCAGAGTTAAAATGGATATTAATCTCGACTTTCAGGAAGGCAATGACTTAACAAAAGACTGCAGAGCTGACCTTGTAAACGGTCAACCAGGACACTCCATGCAGCTCACTTCAAGGCTTTCTGCGCTTACGTTTCTTCTACACAAACCTACAACCAATGCAATTATGGAAATAAGATCTGCTATAAATAGTGTGAAATTGAGAGCAGTTTAGATTATACAGGCCCGCAAAGCAAAGTAACCTCTACTTATAATTTTCTGCCCTTTCTACCCAAACCAGCTATTACCTCCACATTTGTAATCAAAGGGAAGGCAGATTGCAGAATGTGGCACACACTGCCACGGGTACGTGGTCGGCTCAGTCCCATCTTGACATGTGCACCCACCTGCAATTAGCTATAGCCTCAGATGACTCCTGAACAAGTTCCAAAGGCAGCAGGAGGTCAATGAGAGAAACGCAATGCTTTGCAATAGGAGGCCATGTTTCAAAGCCACAAACAGTGCAACCCCAAAAATGCTTCTACTCATCAGAAAGAATCATTGGTGATCAGTGGGAACTTACCCCAAGGTTGGCGGTTCGAATCCCGGTGACGGGGCGAGCTCCCGTTGCTCGGTCCCTGTTCCTGCCAACCTAGCAGTTCGAAAGCACGTCAAAGTGGAAGTAGATAAATAGGTACCGCTCCGGCGGGAAGGTAAACGGTGTTTCCGTGCACTGCTTTGGTTTGCCAGAAGCGGCTTAGTCATGCTGGCCACATGACCTGGAAGCTGTACGCCGGCTCCCTCGGCCAATAAAGCGAGATGAGTGCCGCAACCCCAGAGTCGGCCATGACTGGACCTAATGGTCAGGAGTCCCTTCACCTTTAGGCCTGTATAGCAGTGGCGAGGAATCTTTTTCTAGCCTCAGAGCCACACGGGGAACGTTTTGGGGCTGCATACCGAGGACGGGGGTGCACAAAAAGGGCAAAAGCGGGCAGAACAATGGATGCGGCTCTTAAATTTGTACAGGTTACCTTCTAGCCTTGCAAGAGTCGGGGGCAACAACACCCCCCCCTGCAAATATGTAAACTGAATTTTCAAAACTACACACTTGAAGAACCAATTGTGGCTGTGCATACTTTAAGATGGCTCACTGCCAAAATGATATACTTTTTACATCTACTGTTTTTCCGTGTATTAGACGAGGGTACTTTATTAAAAATCATGTTAAAAATCTTTGCTCGTCTTATACACCAGGTAGTGCTGAGGGGTGACGTGCAACTGCGATACCCCCCCCCCAAAAAAATCAACAACTCTGGGCAATTCTCCCTAAAAAAGCTTAACAATTCTTGGCAATCTCCTCCTATTTTCTTAATGCTGAGTCCCCCAAAATAGGGGGCGTCTTATACACAGGGGCGTGTTATACACGGGAAAATACGGTAATTCACACTGCATAATTAAAACAAGATGATGGTGATTATTATTTTACATTGTTACCGTGTTTAGCTGTACATTCATGCACTTTTAGTGCCCACTCTAGGAAATCTATTCAAGTGATACAACTAAGGCTGATGGTTAAAATGATTGTGACAGACGGGTTTCGTGTTTTCAGGCTTTAAATAGACATATTTCACCAATACACATAAATATATTTTGTTTTGATTAGTAGCTGGTAGATTATATACCAGATTAGGCAAGTGCCTTTGCTGCAGTTTTTGGCACCTCTTTAAAAGCTTTTAAACTAAGCCTATCCAAACACATATATTTGACAAGTATTTTAATATGCCATTCGATTTTTACAATGTGTATTTTTACAATGGGTTTTGTTAATATTCGGAGGGGTATTTAATTTGTTTTTAAAACATCTGATTTACAATTTAGAATTGTAGTGTAGGAAGGGTCGATAATTTTGACATATACAGTGGTACCTCGGGTTACATACGCTTCAGGTTACAGACTCCGCTAACCCAGAAATAGTACCTCAGGTTAAGAACTTTGCTTCAGGATGAGAACAGAAATCATGCTCTGGCGGCGCGGTGGCAGCAGGAAGCCCCATTAGCTAAAGTTGTGCTTCAGGTTAAGAACAGTTTCAGGTTAAGAACAGACCTCCAGAACGAATTAAGTACTTAACCTGAGGTACCACTGTACTTTATATGGACAGCTTAGAGGTTTTGATGATTAAGCATTATATAAATCCTATCAAAATACAATTATTCTGATAAACAAGCAAGATGTTCTAAGTCTGCTCATGTCCAGATTAGAGATTTTATTTAGGAAAATGAATTCCAAATCCGAAAACAGAAATAGGCACAGATAAAAAATTGGAATACCTGTTAAGACAGTGGCTGCACAGCCAGAACTGCAGATCGGAGGGCTTTCAGTTTTTCAGTTATTTAACAAGAAGCCTTCGTGGTCCCTGGAGTAAGTAATGGCTAACCGGTCTTGTGACAGCTGTTACTGAATCTTGGTCTGCATCAATTAAGGTGCATTAGATTCCCCCCTTTTTTTGCATCGCAGTGTCCAATACATTCTGTGAAAGAAGTCACACTGATTTCTGCCCCAGAGGGATAAGCTGTATTAGTCAGTTACAACGAAGAATATCTTAAATGGCACTTCTAAGGCTAAAAGAAACATTTACTTCATGGACTAGAGTGTTTCACCATGTCTGATGTAAAAAATGCTGTTCTCGTTTGGCAGACTGCGGGTGGAATTCAATACTGCGCTATGAGAAAACACTGCATCTGCACGAGCATTTCAGCTGGCCAGATGTGCACAGCGTCTGCTGATAAATTAGGTGAATCCCACCCTATAAATCTACAAGAAGAGGACAAAGAGGGAAGAGGGAAAAGAATAAATGGGAGTTTGCCATTCCATTCATTCAAGCGCTTCAGATCTGAGTTGTCCTAGCTGAAGTCAAGTTTTATATTTAATCACAACTTCATAATATGAGAATTTTGGCCAACAACTGGCATTATGGGGAAGTGGGAGAGAATTAAAAAAAGGTCAACTTGCAGTTTACACAGACAGGTGAACAATCTAAGGGACTTCTGGTCTGCCAATCAGTGTCGTAGCGTGGGTTATCAGCACCCGGGGCAAGGCAAGTAATTTGCGCCCCCTAACCCGTGGATTTCCCTAACCCCCAGATGTTGCGCCCGCCCCCCCCTGCACCCCCCACGCTACGCCACTGCTGCCAATAGCTGTTTTGATCCTTGTAGTCAGGAAAAAAACCCCAGAACAGTGCACAGAGGGGAGGAGGGTGGAATCGTTCTGTTTGGCAATCAGAAATGCTTGCTCTGATGGAAGGGTCAAAAGACAGCAATGTTGAATTCCTCCCAAATTGGCGGGAGAATTGATTCCCTCGCCCGATTCACATTTATGTTTGACGGAGATAGAACAATTTTCAAAGCCGCTTCACTTGTGCTACCCTCAGTGTTGGAAAAGCCGAAGTGATTGTTCATGTTTATTGGAGAAAAAAAAGTCAATTATTCAAAGAGATTATAGAACAATACCATTATCTATATGGCTGGTATCCAGAAAGTTTGCCATTATCTTTTAAGTATTTATTTCTGATTTTGATGCAAGTTGAAATGCTCATCAAAACCACATTTAAAAGGTTTTTATATATATATATAAAAGGGGGGGGGTTGTGATCTTAAAATCAGAAGAGAAAAAAAACCTGAGCATCATGTGAGCAAATACAATGGGATTTCTCCTGCCTCTCTGCATCACTCTCTCCCACCCCCCACTCCCCATATCTCTGGTTGGTCCATCAACCATCCTGAGCATATTCTTTGAGATTGCTGGGGGGAAGCAAAGAAAGAGGAAATCCATTGTACAATCAAGACACCAGATGATAATATTGAGCCTTGAATGAAAGTAATTCAAAATATCAACCGTGTCTCATTTTCCATAACTATACACTTTCCAGTGGTAGCGAAATAATACTTGAGAAATCCACATGCCATCTTCATATAAATCTCTCTGAACCCATGAATCCATTTTTTTTAACAAAAGAAACTAATAAACATCCAGCAATCTTTGGTTATTTTAGTCCTAATTCAAATGACATATCCAATCTTGCCCCAAATATGCTGAAAACATCTAAGACACTGTTCTGTTTCAACTAGGAGAGAACTCTGGTATTGGCACTCTCTGAACTACAGGTTTTTAAGATCTAAAGAAAAATAAAATAAAATGTTATCAGCTGTGTAGGCCAGCTTTTAAAAATTGTCATCTATTCTCAACTGCATTCCCAAGAACAGAACTTGATCCATTAACAGATTTTTAACATAGCTGATGCTTATTCCCTCCAGATCTGATGAAACCAAAGCCTCACATTAGTTTTCTGAACTTTTTTGAAGCTCTGAATGTGAACAATGTGGGATCATCAGGTGTAAACATACACAACTGAGTTCTGTAATGTCTAAATTCTAAGCAGCAGGTTGCAGTTTTCTCATCAAAACTAATAAAAAACTGCTATCAATGTTGTTCTGCAGTACAAACAAATACAGGGGATTTGTTATTTCTGACATGAAACCTTTTAACGTCTGTACCATAATTGGAAAATCACCTAAAGAACGAAAACTAAGGAATGTGTAGCACTTTTAAAGAACATAAATAAAATTTACAAACAAGTTTGTAAAGCACTAATATTTCAGTAAAACAAATTGCTTGACTGTTTTATTATCAAAATAAACTACATTTGATTGCTCCTGGAGTCAAAAACCTGTAAGCAGCGATCATAAAAAGATGGGTTACTGGAAACATTCAAAATTCCAATGATGTTTACAAGTACTTTGTACAAAAAGTCCTTTAAAGATGTTCCGTATGTTGCAAAAAATACAGCTTTCACCACAAGGCAGGAGTATTTGCATTTCAAAAGCAGTCTACTAGAGTCATTTGCGCCTATGTGGGGAATCGCCCCTGTGCTTTCGCCTGCCCTCCTCTCTCCTTGACTCTTTAAATTGGTCCGGATATTGCCTGGGCTCATCCATCCTGGGATTGGGATAGTTACGGGGTCTCTCTCTAGACTTTGATCTGTCTTTCCTCCGTCTGTGGAGTTCACCATCCTTATCACGGCGACTGTCCCTCCCTTCGTTATCAGAAAAAGAATTCTGCCTTTCGGCCCTCTTCTTCTTAGATTGGCTACTTTTGCTTTCCGAAGGCGTATTTCTTTCCTGATCCCTGTCCTTTCCACCGCAGTAGGTGTTCCTGTCAGCGGAATAATCTCTGTCATGGGAGAGTTTCTGTTGTGCATCATCTCTCCGACTTAAGTCTCTTGAATTCCTGTCAGCATTCCTCTCAGCACCGTTTTCCCTCTCAGGCTGCCTCTTCTCTTTTTTCCTCTCGAGCTGTTTCTTTCGACTTCCTTGCTTTCTCTTGGCATCTCTGTCCGATGCTTTCTTCTTCTGTGATTTCCGCTTTCTCACATCTGAAAGGATCATAAACAGAATTTACCCTTTTACTATATTCACATTCCTTTATTTGCACGTCAAAATATATTGGCTTCATTTAAAGAACCTACAGCAGGCTTCCTCAACCTTGGCCCTCCAGATGTTTCGAGACTACAATTCCCATCTTCCCCAACCACTGCTCCTTCTAGCTATGGATCATGGGAGTTGTAGGCCAAAAACATCTGGAGGGCCGAGGTTGAGGAAGCCTGACCTACAGTAAGGGGAAGGACCACCAATTCCCCACTGCAACAAAGACATTTAAGCCATTCTGGGGGGTCTCTCAACTCTCTGGAGCAAACTGAGCTGCAGACAGGAGGGAAATAAACCTAAATAGACAATAAGGAATATTTTCTTCTCATGCAGTGAGACCTTTCGATCCAAGCTACAGAAAATTTTACAGATACTTTGACAATCATATTATCAAGTTGTGCTCTGGGTACTGAGCTTGAGTTAGTAACTGTGGATGTGTTCATTTCCTTCTCTTTGCTGAAGGTTTTTCCAAAACTTGTGGGAGATATTTAGTTTGCTCTGTTATTTGGACAACCACTCAGAGAAAAAGAGAGAAAAATCTATGTAATGTCAACATTGCTCATACTACTATTTCCTACAGACTTTATTAGATTTTAAAAGTCAGGAAGGACAGTTCAATTCAGCTCCATTTTACTTTCCTCTCAAAATCCAGGGGACCAAATAATTTGGACTACTTAAAAATAATTTTATTCCCCATATGTGTACTGGCTTCATTTTTACATTTAGATCAGTAAACAGGTAGGGAAGAGGGGGAAAATATTTAACATGGGAACTGGAACTCTAGACCAGTGTTTCCCAACCTTGGGTCTCCAGATGTTTTTGGCCTACAACTCCCATCATCCCTAGCTAGCAAGACCAGTGGTCAGGGATGATGGGAATTGTAGTTCAAAAACAGCTGGAGGCCCAAGGTTGGGAAACACTGCTCTAGACCATGTAAAAAGTATCCTAGGAGACGCATATTCTTTACCTTTAATCAAGTTCTTAGTACTCAAGGTAACTTCCATGCTGCAACATGAGCGCTTGCATGTGCCCTAGACTAATGGATGTGCATGCAGTTCTTTCTTTGTACTATTTTAAGAATTTGCAACTAGAAATTGGGACTTAAAATATGAGCTGCCAAGGTATATTCACCATCAGCAATAATATGCTAAACAGACTCGCTGTTGGGACGAAAAGATGACTACACAGCACATCACTGAAAACTGACCGTACTTCTTCCTACTGCATGTATTGTACAACATGCTGACCAGATTCATCTTCCTGTCTTTAGGTAACAAGGAATTGGCTGATCTGGCTTCAGTGGCAAAAAAGCCCTCCTTGAAGTGGACAATTATGCCAAAATGTTAAGCCACCTGCCTTTGGAGGATCTGGAGTGGGGGAAAGGGGGAGCAGAAATGTCTCCTTATATCAGCAGAAAGAGTCTCACAATACTTTGGATCAAAACCACCTCTGTGATCCTTGCAACGAAGCAGTAAGGTATTGTTATCTCCCTATCACAGACATAACTTGCCTAGAATCATCCAGTGAGAAAGTTAAGATGTGAACTGGGCTTCCTATGCATATTCATAACTTCTATGATATACCAATAAAATGAGCACCTTCTGACCATAATGCTCTCAACACAGCAGCTTTAATGTTGTGTTGTGATATGATGAATTAAGTCAGTAACTGTCCCATGGTCTGACTTTTAACTGAAAGTTACAATGAAGTTTCGAAAGGGTGATGATCCTTCAGATTACAGTGGTACCTCGGGTTACATACACTTCAGGTTACATACGCTTCAGGTTACAGACTCCGCTAACCCAGAAATAGTACCCCAGGTTAAGAACTTTGCTTCAGGATGAGAACAGAAATTGTGCTCTGGCGGCGCGGCAGCAGCAGGAGGCCCCATTAGCTAAAGTGGTACCTCAGGTTAAGAACAGTTTCAGGTTAAGAACGGACCTCCAAAACGAATTAAATACGTAACCAGAGGTACCACTGTATATATTTTCAGTCGTCTGACCTCTCAAATTTAAGTCTTTGATTTTCTCTTGATTGTAGGACTGTAAGTTAATTTTAGTGCAGTTTTGTCCCTGCCCACCCAACCTTATGCTGGAGTACAAATTTAACATGCTGGGCATTTGGAGAAGTAATTCAATGTGGTTTGGAGACACTGGGATTTTAAAGGAGATACATCAAGGAAAGCCCAGTGGAAGGCATTTGTATAGAGGCATATAGCAAACTTCAGAATCTGTCAAAATATAAAGACCTGCATTCCCCTTTACAAAAAGATACAGTAGAGTAAAACCAATAAAGCTTTAGCACAATACTCAAGTTTTATAGTAGTATCTTCTTGAGTTTTCTGGTACAACCCTGAGGTCTGAATGTTGCTGAAAACAAAGTTTTGACTCCCACTACTTCTGCTAGATAGACATTCTAGATATCCTCTGCCAGACATTCTGGAAGCACTCCTCTAAAATAATGCAACATCTTCATTGTTGCAGAATTACACGACGATAAAAAGTACAATTTGAACAGCAGCAAACTAGCCTGAAGTTCACTTCACAAAACTTTGCAAGTAAAATAGAAGCTGACTCTTGCATCAAACAGTCTAAGTACCCCTGGCTTTTCATCATTTTGGCAATATTTCTGCTTGTGGTGTACAAAAAAAGAGAGAAATCATAACAATTCAGAGCATGCCGCTGAGACTATCAAATCATTTCATTAGGGTATCTTTTTTTCCCCTCCAATGGGAAAAAGGATAAAACAGTAGAATAGAACGTATTAAATTAAAACCGAACAGCAAAAAGAAAGAAGGCAAGCCCTGCGCACTCTAGCAGAATCCGTTAATTTGTCACCAAGGACCTCCCTGGTTCCCATCTTGCTGCAGCTGTCTATGCAGGAGCCATCTGGCTCTCTGCTGAAATGCCACTTCCCTGACCCCGCTTCCATTCTGCCTTCCTTTACTGCTCTGGTGTTACTGATGAGTTGCCTGGTAATAGCAATAAAAAGCAAACGCCGCAAATTACAGAGGGCTGCTTTTCATGCATTCATAACCTACACTGGGTTTTTGTGAATCAGAAGACTTCTGCTCTTAAAACCCACCGATAAATCTAATTTATTTTAAGTCAGCATGCTTCTTGCCTGCATAAGCTCATGCTGGGCGATCATCTGCTCTCACAGCTAACTGCGTGCGTGATCCAGACTGGGCTAGCAGGCATTATTGGGCTTAATAAGGTTCAATTATATAATTCATATCAACTAGTTGGAATGAAAAGTCAGTAAAAACACTCGCTCAAAAATACTAATTATAGAATGGAAGTTACTAGATATACTGTGCTGCTGTCAGCAAAAGTACCTTGGACCCAGAAAGAAAAACACAATACAAGCTGTTTTACGTTCAGTCATAATAATGGTAGAATGCTACCATAAATATTTTCTGCATCAGATACACATATCTCACACACATGTACACAGCAACAGAGAAAGAGCTGCTTATTGTTTGTTTAACTGACAAAACAGGCGGAGAAAATAACTTGTTTACACATCGGCACTGCCTAAGACAGGGAGAGAGGATTTAAAGGTGACCCTTTAGCTCCAAACACACCGTTGTTCACGTTGGTAGTTCAGTAGCTCACTGCTGAACAGCTTGACGTGAGTTCTTCTGCGTCACTATGATACGATGGCCATCAATAGGCTTGTTTGGCTGCCTATTACAAGGCACGACATGAGCCATTCTAATTATCCAGGTGCTCACATTTTGAAACCTTCAATTGTGCAAACGAGTCAGATCCGGTTTTTCTGCAGACTAGCCACTCACAAGTACGTTCAAGCTGAAATTCCAAACACACCTACTAGGGACTATGACCCATTTAAACAAAGCAGGGCTTACCTGGGGATAAAACTGTTTTTCCAAACAAGGAAAGGGCTAGTTATCAATATTTCTTTCTTTCTTTTTACCATGTATCCTTTTCACTTTCAAGCTAACAACTCCATGTGTAAATAATTATGAAAATAATGCATCATAAATCAGTCTCCCAACAAGGTGATCTGACTTACTGAAATCACACGGGGCTGTGGTTGAAATGCAAACATTTGTATCTGCCTAGATTTAAAACGTGGGCGTTGTTTTGCAATAAAATACCTAACATTATCCAGATTAGTCTGGGAAAGAGTTATACGTGCCATTTTCAGGCTGACAATGCATTGTTGAAAAGACTCCTGCAAGTTTCAAATAGCTAAAATCAACAGCACACAGGAACTAATAAATGAGTAAATAGGTGCTATTTTTTTCCTCAGCTAATGTGCACCAGGGCATGCAGAGTAAAAAGAAAAGAAAAGAAGGTGGAACTGAGTACCAGAGTCACTGCTGCGCTCACTGTCAGATGATGATTCACTTTCACTGGAGGACTCTGAACTGCTGCTGCTGCTGCTGCTGTCGCTACTGTCATCCTCTGAACCGGACGAATCAGATTCTGAAGATGAAGACGAATCTGAGGACTCCACATCTTGCTTCTGCGTCATGATAATTTTTGGTGCATTCTTTAGATGTTCACGTAGCTCATCGCTAGTTAAAACACATTTAACACGTTATAATTTAATTGGCTGGTGCAAAGGCAAAGCGTTACTTCTCTCAGCTGTGTGTCCCAAATGTGAACTCGTTTGGTTGTTTGTTTTTGCTTCACAAAACTGACCCAAGTACCACTGAGCCAGTCACTATCGGCAAAGCCCCACCCTCCGTTTTCTGCTCTGTGAAGCCCCATCCCACCATCTGTTTCTTTTTGAGATGATGAAATATGGTACCGGGGTGTGTACTGGACTGTATGACACCTGCCGCTGATTTGTCCTGCAGACATGGCGTACAATGTGGTCTGCAGACATGGACTGAGAACGCTCCCCTCTCCACCCCCCATCCAATACTCCTACATGCCCACGTGTGTTTGAAAAGGACCTGGGCAGGTAGTACCGGTTACACTGGCGATTTCCACACTCTGGGGGATTCCCTATTATATCAATCGCACAATCTGGGTTATGCACATTGGATTTTACACATGCAGGCCGTGGCTGAACAATGGGCCTCTGTGCAGACATCAAAGGCAGGGAAGGCAGAGAAGAAGTTTGTTATCTACCTAGCATGTATATGGGCCAGTTCATGGAACTGTTAACATCTTGCTGTTAACCCTGACTGCTTTTATTGTGTAACAAAATGGATTTCCTTACGTCAGTCCTCCAAGACCAATCGAAGTGAAGAAATTGATGGCGAATCTAGTATTTCTTGGGTTATCCCGAGGTAGCAAGCCTTCAAAGAATGGCTGCAGAGTTCTGTTAAAGATGAAACATGGCAACAACATTTTAAAATGCTGGATAGCCGTAAACATTCATTTTTGATCCAGAGGCGATTTGGAAATGTCACTTAAAAAACATATTCTGAGCTACTTTAATTCTGAAAGAAGCAAAAAAAAAAAAAAAAGGATGGTTCTATTTATGCAGCAGTACACAGACAGATAGAATCTATGGCCCTTTTAAAATATATATTAAACTGCCAGAGATTTAAAGCAACTAGGTCCCTAGACAACTAACTGTTCCGCATATCAAACTTAAAACAATTAAGGATAATAAAAGTTAATTTTGTAAGTCCAAAAATAATGGGCCTGGATCAATATATTTCTCTTTACTACAATAAGTAATGTCAAGCTAGCCGATAGATCAGCTCTGTCCAAAAGAAACAGGTGTTTTGTGATTAAACAATTCAAAATCAATATTGCACAGCAAGGCTGTCTCCAATTTACCATGTACCTAAACAAGTCTTAAAATCTTTGGCGGTTGCTCTAATTTGAGAATTGCTATAAAGATATATATATATATATATATATATATATATATATGCTTTCGTAGATTTTCACGGGTACAGGAATGCAGGTTTTGGTGTCCTCGGGTGTCTTCCCGTGTAAAAGTTGGGGTGTCTAGGCGACGTTTCGACGAGGTCTCACTCGTCATCTTCAGGCTGGTGCTTTCGGCTTCTTGTTACTGGAACAGAGCAGGATCTCAGTGTTTGAGTTCCTATAAATACTGTTGAGGGGGTGTGGTGTATAGCCTCCAATGTTCTGGGCAGAGAGGAAGTTCCCAGGCTAGTGTGCCTTTTCTTCTTTTGTTCCTTAATTACTTGAGGGATATCTTGAGTGATTTCTTGAGTGATATCCTGAGTACCACTTAGGTGGGTCATTAGGTGTGGATTAGTTGCTAAAGTCTTTGTGTCTTGACCTCTTGAACTTTGTGAAGAGTTTTTCTGAGAAGATGGCTGTACTGCACTTAGTTGTGCTCTGGCTTGGCTTCGTGTATAGGGGCGAGCTGTGGTTTTGTGGCCTGTGTCAGCCAGATCTGTGTAGGGATTGCAGGGGGGTGCAGCATCCGGAGGTGCCACCATGGTTTGGCTACTGGATGGTGTCTGTAATTTATCTGTGGAGAGGGTCTGGGTTTGGGTCTGGTGTGGTTGATTGGTGATGGCGTTCTGTGTGCCTCTGGATCTGGTGTCAGTTTTTGTGGGGAGGGCTAATTTCCAGATGTCTGGCAAGCGGGATGTGTCGTCACGCTTGTTCATGTTGTGAGGGTGTTTCTCTATCTCGATGGCTTCCATGATTATTCTCTTGTGGTGATGTTCCATGTTAAAGAGCAATTTGGAATCTGCAAAATTAATTTCGTGTCCTGTTTCTTTCATGTGTTGGAAAAGAGAGGAAGTTTTTTCTTCTTTTTTGACGGCATTCTTGTGTTCTGCGATACGTGCATTTATTCGTCTGTTTGTTTGTCCAATGTACGTGGCTGGGCAGACTTTGCAGGGTATTTCATAGACCCCTTGGTTTTCCAACTGGATTTTATCCTTGGGGTTTCTGAGGATATTGGCTATTTTTTGGTTGGTGCAAAAGGCTGTTTTGATATTGTGTTTATGGAGGATTTTGCTAATTTTATCTGTAGTGCCCTTGATATAAGGAAGGAGGGCCATGCCATTGTTTTCTTCTGTGTCTTGGTTTTTGGGGGGTGTTTCTTTTTGGATTAGCTTCGTAACCCTGTTTTGCTGGTATCCATTGGCAATTAACACATTTGAGAGATTCTGTAACTCAGTTGTCAAGTGGTCTTTGTCAGCCAGGCGTTTGGTTCTGGAGATGAGAGTCTTGGCTACGGAGTTTATTTGTGCAGGGTGGTGGTGTGATTGTGCATGTAAGTAGCGGTTGGTGTGTGTTTTTTTCCGGTAGATAGTGTGTCCTAGGGAGCCATCAGGTTTTTTGTAGATTAGGACGTCAAGGAAGGGAAGTTGGTTGTTGGCTTCTATTTCCATAGTGAATTGTATTTTGGGGTGTAGGCTGTTGAGATGTGTGAGGAAGCTATCCAGTTTTTCCTTCCCGTGTGGCCATCGAGATAGAGAAACACCCTCACAACATGAACAAGCGTGACGACACATCCCGCTTGCCAGACATCTGGAAATTAGCCCTCCCCACAAAAACTGACACCAGATCCAGAGGCACACAGAACGCCATCACCAATCAACCACACCAGACCCAAACCCAGACCCTCTCCACAGATAAATTACAGACACCATCCAGTAGCCAAACCATGGTGGCACCTCCGGATGCTGCACCCCCCTGCAATCCCTACACAGATCTGGCTGACACAGGCCACAAAACCACAGCTCGCCCCTATACACGAAGCCAAGCCAGAGCACAACTAAGTGCAGTACAGCCATCTTCTCAGAAAAACTCTTCACAAAGTTCAAGAGGTCAAGACACAAAGACTTTAGCAACTAATCCACACCTAATGACCCACCTAAGTGGTACTCAGGATATCACTCAAGAAATCACTCAAGATATCCCTCAAGTAATTAAGGAACAAAAGAAGAAAAGGCACACTAGCCTGGGAACTTCCTCTCTGCCCAGAACATTGGAGGCTATACACCACACCCCCTCAACAGTATTTATAGGAACTCAAACACTGAGATCCTGCTCTGTTCCAGTAACAAGAAGCCGAAAGCACCAGCCTGAAGATGACGAGTGAGACCTCGTCGAAACGTCGCCTAGACACCCCAACTTTTACACGGGAAGACACCCGAGGACACCAAAACCTGCATTCCTGTACCCGTGAAAATCTACGAAAGCAAATATCTCACCTCTACGGGGAGGAAACCTTCCAGCTGACAAGAACCTACGAGAAACTAGAAGTCCGAAGAGCCACCATCTTATGTGATCTCTTGTTCCTACGCAACTGCCGAGACAACAACTTAATTCCCACATGCTTCCAACTTAAATTCCATTCTAAAACCCCAGCTACCGAAAGGATCCTGAAACGAACTGAACTATCCCTAATCAGAAACGAACTACACAAGAAAAGATACCTACTAAACCAAACCAACAAAGATCTGCTCACTCTTCACCTCAAACTCTGTAACAAAATCCACCCTGCACTCTGGGACAAATGCAAACAACTAGCCGTCTGGAGAGCTGAAACGGAGACCTCACATAAGACAGACACACACACCAACAAACTCCACAAACTAGAGAAACGCCAGAAGTCCAGCCACCCTCCACAACAACCCATGAAACAAACAGTACATAACATATCAGACAGGATCCTCACCACAACTGAAACCAAAGTACTCTCCAAAGGTTTCAACTTTGCAGTCGCCCCGAGACGCATCCCCACGGAAAACATCATATGCGGAGTCGAAGCTAGCCTAACCAAAATCAACCCAGATGAAGCCAATAAAATCAGACTTGAAGTCACCAACATCCTCTGCTCCAGCAAACCACCCAGAAGCAATTTACACAAAGAAGAACAGAAAGCACTCACCAACCTGAGGAAAGACAACAACATAATCATTCTCCCAGCAGACAAAGGTAATGCCACTGTTGTGATGAACACATCGGACTACCAAGCAAAACTATCAAATCTACTCCAAGATCCTACCTACCAACCTATAAAAACAGATCCCACCACCTATCTGGAAAAAACCACCAAATCCAAAATAAAAGCCTCTCCTATCAGTGAAGAAATCCAGCTAAGAATCATCCCCAGAGAAAAATCATCCAGATGCCCCAAACTCTACGGCCTCCCCAAGATACACAAAGAAGGAACACCACTCAGACCAATAGTCAGCTCCATAGGCTCACCTCTACAAAATCTCGCTAAATTTCTCGCCAAGCAACTTCAGCCCTATGCAGAATCCATCTCTTCACACGTTCCAAACTCCTTCCAGTTCATAGAAACAATAAAGAAGCAAAACCTACATCCTAATGACCTACTTGTGAGCTTCGATGTTGTATCTCTCTTCACACAAGTGCCCATTAATGAAGCCTTGACAGCCATTCAAAACAAATACAATCCCCCCGAATACATCTTGGACCTGACCAACCACTGCCTAACCAACACGTACTTCATCCACAATGGACAAAGATACAAACAGATAGAAGGAGCACCTATGGGATCACCCCTCTCACCGGTCATCGCAAACCTGTACATGGAACACTTTGAAACCAATGCTTTAGACAAGTCAGAACACAAACCCAAACTTTGGCTCAGATATGTTGACGACACCTTTGTAATTTGGCCACACGGGAAGGAAAAACTGGATAGCTTCCTCACACATCTCAACAGCCTACACCCCAAAATACAATTCACTATGGAAATAGAAGCCAACAACCAACTTCCCTTCCTTGACGTCCTAATCTACAAAAAACCTGATGGCTCCCTAGGACACACTATCTACCGGAAAAAAACACACACCAACCGCTACTTACATGCACAATCACACCACCACCCTGCACAAATAAACTCCGTAGCCAAGACTCTCATCTCCAGAACCAAACGCCTGGCTGACAAAGACCACTTGACAACTGAGTTACAGAATCTCTCAAATGTGTTAATTGCCAATGGATACCAGCAAAACAGGGTTACGAAGCTAATCCAAAAAGAAACACCCCCCAAAAACCAAGACACAGAAGAAAACAATGGCATGGCCCTCCTTCCTTATATCAAGGGCACTACAGATAAAATTAGCAAAATCCTCCATAAACACAATATCAAAACAGCCTTTTGCACCAACCAAAAAATAGCCAATATCCTCAGAAACCCCAAGGATAAAATCCAGTTGGAAAACCAAGGGGTCTATGAAATACCCTGCAAAGTCTGCCCAGCCACGTACATTGGACAAACAAACAGACGAATAAATGCACGTATCGCAGAACACAAGAATGCCGTCAAAAAAGAAGAAAAAACTTCCTCTCTTTTCCAACACATGAAAGAAACAGGACACGAAATTAATTTTGCAGATTCCAAATTGCTCTTTAACATGGAACATCACCACAAGAGAATAATCATGGAAGCCATCGAGATAGAGAAACACCCTCACAACATGAACAAGCGTGACGACACATCCCGCTTGCCAGACATCTGGAAATTAGCCCTCCCCACAAAAACTGACACCAGATCCAGAGGCACACAGAACGCCATCACCAATCAACCACACCAGACCCAAACCCAGACCCTCTCCACAGATAAATTACAGACACCATCCAGTAGCCAAACCATGGTGGCACCTCCGGATGCTGCACCCCCCTGCAATCCCTACACAGATCTGGCTGACACAGGCCACAAAACCACAGCTCGCCCCTATACACGAAGCCAAGCCAGAGCACAACTAAGTGCAGTACAGCCATCTTCTCAGAAAAACTCTTCACAAAGTTCAAGAGGTCAAGACACAAAGACTTTAGCAACTAATCCACACCTAATGACCCACCTAAGTGGTACTCAGGATATCACTCAAGAAATCACTCAAGATATCCCTCAAGTAATTAAGGAACAAAAGAAGAAAAGGCACACTAGCCTGGGAACTTCCTCTCTGCCCAGAACATTGGAGGCTATACACCACACCCCCTCAACAGTATTTATAGGAACTCAAACACTGAGATCCTGCTCTGTTCCAGTAACAAGAAGCCGAAAGCACCAGCCTGAAGATGACGAGTGAGACCTCGTCGAAACGTCGCCTAGACACCCCAACTTTTACACGGGAAGACACCCGAGGACACCAAAACCTGCATATATATATATATATATATATATATATATATATATATATATATATATATATATATATATATATATATATATATTTACTGCCAAATGCTTGGGGTCGGGGAAGTTGCCCATGTTTCCCCCCAAAGCATCTGAGCGCTGAAACAAAGCATGCATTTAAACATTCTGAAATTAAGAATGATATTCATCTACCAGTCTTAAGACAGTACTGGTCAATAATGCAAGAATTGTTAGTATCTACCCATTTTGCTCAATCAAAACTCCTCTGCATTTTTCAACTGTCCAAATTTCTACACTAACATATGTTGGCTCTTCATATTATTTTGAATCTCATTCTTTGGGACCATCACAGCAACAAGATGGTTAGATTCATCATAATTTACAACCTTTTAAAAAGATGCTTCCGTAAAAAAAAAAAGAGTTTTGCCAGGAGTTTAATGAAAGATTTGGAACATGTGTTACCATGAACGTATGAAGTGAAGGGTGCAGATGGGGGGAAAAAATAAAGACAAGAAGTCAGCTAACAGTAGATGGTCTGACAGTGGGAGGGGAAAAATGAGACAGGTGAAGTGATGGCTATTGTGCTTCTCCAGGATGTTGATGTGTTGTTTTTTGACACAAGATCAGTGGTAAATGCCAGGCATCTGTGAGTTAATTAAGGATGAGGCTAGTCTAGTAATTACGATCTGGTCATGGATATGGGTGAGCCAGAATCTAGATTCCACTGAAATAATGATGGCTTGGAGGATGTGTGGTTCTCTCTTGGGGTAGTATTTGGAGTCTGGGTTCCATCTGGTTTGGGGAGGCTGTTAGGAAATTTTTAGCATGTGCTAGGTTTTTCACCTGTCTTATTTTTAAGGAGGTGTTTTCCATGTTTCACTCTACTTCCCTATGTCTGTCTTATGTCATGCTAAAGAATATTACACCCTGCCCATTTTCTGATGAACACAAGTATATTATGAGTCTCAAAAACAAAGCCAAGCCACGGACCTCCTACTTTTGAAAACTTAGATAACTCTATGGTAGTTACCTCTGCAAAGCAATCGTTTGAACAAAATGTGGGGTAGCCCCTAATAAGCAAAGGATTTTAGGTACAGTGGTACCTCTGGATATGAACGAGATCCGTTCTGGAGCCCCGTTCGTATCCTGAAGCGAACGCAAGCTGCCGCAATTTGCCACTTCCTCGCATGCGTGTGACATCATTTTGAGCGTCTGCGCATGCGTGAGCGGCGAGACCTGGAAGTAACGTGCTCCGTTACTTCCGGGTCACCGCGGAGCGTAATCTGAAAATGCTCAACCTGAAGCGACTTTAAACCGAGGTATGACTGTATACTAAACAGCACATAAGACCATAAATTTGTGGTATCACCATGGAAAGATTTAGTTTTGGGGGAGAGGCAAGAGATGAGACCACAGACCCCCTGGGTGCGTTCTGCAGACCCCCCAGGGATCCCCAGACCCCTAATTGGGAACCACTGCTTTAGGGCTTTACAAATAAATTTGGGACCCTTAAGCAGGCATGGTGGTGAAAGGGCTGCCCGTGCAAGCTGTTAAACACCAGTGTTATGTGGTGGCAACAGCCTGACCTTTGTCAACACTACAGCCGCAGCATTTTGTGCCAAGCAGAGCTTCCCAATCAGTCCCAAGGGTAGCCCCACCTAGAGCGCTTTGCTGGAATGAAGTCTTCAGGTCACCAATGCATCAATCGGCTCCAAAGGATTACAGTGAGCAGGGCTTGCTCACATCAAGACACTGTAAAACTAGCTTGCAGTGTGAAGCTTCTACTTACTCATCTTTCAATCTTGCATTAAGATTAGGAAGTCCCATGTATTCACTGAGTCCCTGGAAGAAGATTTTAACAAAAATCCTACTGGAGGACGTTGTAGTTTCTTCGCTTAGCGTTATGCATTCAAGCACCTACAAGTCAAAGTAATAGTGGGTTAATGCTAAACATCCTCTCCTCCCACTTTAAAACAATCTACTTTATTATTTGTTCCCCAAATAGCAAGTTCTAGACTTGGCTCCAGCTGACAGAGACAACTTTGGCCTATTCTTCCCTCCACTTGTGACCTCACAGTACCAGCCCCTACATGGTTCTGGAATGCTGGGGGACAGTGAGGGAAGAGGCAGGGGGAGTTGGAAACTTCCTAGTGGGATTCCTCCAGATTAAAAGCCTTATCTGGACAAGAGGCATCTTTCTGCCTAGAGACGGCGACGCCTGGATCCGGCATGCATGCGTGGTCTTTCTTTTAAATAACAAATTCATACAAACTTCAGATGACTTCGCAGCTGCCATCACATAGCTTTGACACTTTCTGTTCATTTAACATCCGGTCTCAATTCCAAAGAGTTTATCTGAACTTGTTCCTGAAATGAGGCTTCAAAGCTCTCACCTGTCAGTGCCAAAACAAACCTGGCGCTCAGCTCAGGGTATGACTTCTGGCAGATCCCACCTACATTTTTGTTGCAAGACAGATCAATTTTGTCTTTTCAGAAAGCAAATGGACAACCCATGCCTAGAAGCATTTTTTACTCACACTCCATGGAAGTGAATCCGTATATAAAAGATGCGCAAACATCTTGGCAACGTTCCTCAACTTGTTTGTTTCCAGCCGGTGTATCGTGTCATACTGCTCTTTGAAAATGGCTTCAAATGCTTCCATGTATTCTTTTTTCAACATACAGAAGCGCTGAAAACGCAGGACACAGTTAAGAAGGGGGGGGGGGAAGAGTTTAGAAACTGAATATAGAAGTATGGTGGACCAAAATGGGAAAACAATGAAGAGATTGTATAAATCTTAATTTTCAAAAGCTGGCTTGGGTCCTAAAGCTCTTTGGGGACAAAGCAAAGACACTTCTGCCCCATGTTTGGGGTGGGGCTTTGCAAGGTTATGGGGAATACGAATGAATGGGAAAGTCAATAAATTGCAGGTGGGCAGCAATGCCTGCCTTTCAAGCAGCAAGTGGGGAGCCTCAGGCCTAAGACCTAATGCACTGCTGTCCTCCATGCTTCTCTGTTCAGAGAAAACACTTCAAACTCCTATAGAAACAGTGCTGAAAAAAATGGCTTGGATCCTAATTTCCTTTCCATGGATGGCATAGAATTCCACACTAGTTAAAGATGAGCTTATAGACTCCAAATAAAAACCAAATAAATAGACTCCAAATAAAAACCAGGTTTTGAGTTTTAAAATCACGGTTGCTAAGGGAAGGCTCAAAAACAAAGGAGAAAACCTTAACGGTAATCTAGCTCAGGGCGGTCTCTAGGTCTTTTTTTGTGGCCCTCGGCAACATTGGACAACTGCCCCAGCCCTCCCAACCCCTTCCCAAAGCCTAGTTAGCACTTTCCCAGCTTTGGAAAGGCAGTGGGAGGATCCTGTGGAGCCCTCAGGCCTCCTGCCGAAAGCCAGTGCCTTGCTAAGTTGACTTCGGGAACGCAGCCTAAGGGGTGGGGCATCAAATTTTGGGCTCCCTCCCTTCTCCCAGGCACAACAAAGCAGTGTGTGGCCCATGGGTTCTGTGTTGAAGTGCTCTTGCCGCCACTTGGTAGGAAAAGTTGGGCTGCCCTGATCTACTTCAGCTCCCTGGAAGCCAATGTCAGCTAGCCGGCCCAACTCAGAAACAAAAAGGAAAATATGCCACACATCTTGGCTAGCTTTTACATAATGTGATTTCCCAACTAATCCTGAAAGGAAATGTGTCCCTTGAATATCTGGCGTAACAAAAACACTTCTGCTTAACTAACCTCGTCCTGCTATATTTCAATAAAAGATTGCACATGAATGGTGCGCCAATCTACCAGATTTATGCAGTCTGTTCTATGGGATGAACATGCTTATTTAAGGACTGAGCCGCATACTCTTGATTCAGTGCTTGATGCGTGAGCTGACACTAGCCTGAGCCGAGGTGACATTCAGTGGTATCCATGTTCTTCTGCCTGTGATATTTGATCTACGACGGCTCAACATTGCATTCTGCAAACGCTGAAACTGCATTTGTAAACCAGCCCTTTTTGCAGGATGCTCAATGGGATGTTTGCGCATTATGCGTGCCATCTACGAGGCAAGCAACTCACCCCAGCCAGTAAACCAAAGAATTTCTCGTATGTTCTCTGCTGAGCGCAACAGTCAAGGATCATGTTGCACAATTCTTTCTGTTGAGAGGAGAAAAACTCATAAAATCCTATGTATCAACTGAAATTAATTACAGTACTTATCTTCTATTTTTTTAAAAATAATATTGCAGCAACACATACTGAAAATAGGAAGCCAGAGATTTATTTGCACACCCAATTAAAGTGTGAAATACATTAGAAACACAATACATTAGAAATAAATTATAGGTTAAATGACAACGCTGCGGGATTCAATAATAGCAATTCTACGTATATCAACCTACCCTGACTTACTTTCAGAACAGGAAATCACTCTTAAAAGGGATTTTTTAAAAAAAATCTAATCTTCCACTAGCAAAGGATTACGACCTAGCCTTTTTATTCTTTTTGCTACAATATAGCATACTGAAACATTTCTCTTCAACACACTGTGTTGACAGAACACAAGCCGGTTTTACAGTTACTCTATATTAAACAAGACCAAAACCAAAAATATATTCAGAAAGAGACTGTTACTTTGTGGTGGTGGTGGAGAGGGCAAACTAATCCGTCCCTTAAAAGCTTTCTTTTCTAATATATGTCATTAGTTTACTATATCAGGGCGCATATTAACTTTCTTACATTGTTTTATTATAGTAATGTTGCAGTCAATCAGTTTCCATACAATAAAACAGGGCAAAGTGCTGATGCTGTTACTGGTGGAGTCAGCATGACTTGCAGAACAAATTACTTTCTGCTCCCTTAACTGCAGTTACAACATTTTAATATCCCCTGTGGGTTAAAGTAATTAAATATTTTAACATTTTAATTAAATATTACAATGATTCCTAGCAGAATATCTCGAGTAGCCACGTGCAGGAAAACAAATTTGCCTATAAAGACACTCCTGCTTCCACCTTCCAAAAGGAGGAGAGGCTGGGACCAAAGTGCCCATCTTCAAGATTAAATGCTAACATGTTTTTAATTATTGTATATGATGGAAGGCAGGGATTCAGTGGCAGCTTCAAAGCTGAATAGCCATTTAGGTTTTTAAACCTTTTTGCAAAAGCAGCACTACAATTTTCACAGTTGAGTCCTCAACCCTTTATTACTGTGCTTTGCTTTCTTCAAGTTGGGCTTTGTTTAAAACTTGCCATTTAGGTTTTCAAACCATTTTTGTAAATTCAGTATTAGTAACTGTACTTTTGAGTCCTCTATCCTTTATTACTGCCCTTTGCTTTACCTAGGTCGAGCTAGGATTATAATACTTCAGAATTTTTTTTTGGGGGGGGGGGTTCTACCCTTTTTTAATTTTTGGTCATTTAAAGTTTATGATTTTTCTATTTCCTTCTGAGGAAACTGAATAGTTCAGTGAAACGAGGTTTGTAGCCGGCATCCCATTAAGGCTTCGTTCAATTTTAGGTTTTTCTAATTTTTTCCTTAAGCTTTTTGATTTTTCTTATTATTTAGTTTATTTCCACAAGATACTATTTCTAGTCGATTACTTCTCGTTTCAGGGATTTTCACAGTATTTCGTTTGTTTTGTGCAATCTCTCAGTTCCGTGACCGTCTTTTTTCTATTGATTCAAAGCTGAATAGTAACATTTGTTTCACTCGCTCAACTCTTTTCGGCGGATCCTGTATAGCAGGGGTCCTCAAACTTTTTCAGCAGGGGGCTGGTCCACTGTCCCTCAGACCTTGGGGGGGGGCAGACTATATTTTTTTTGGGGGGGGGAATGAATGATGATGAGTGGCGCGGGAAAGGGCTCCGGAAAAGGGATGGCTCCAACAAAGCCCAGCCCCCTTCCTTCCTCCTCTAGGCATGGTGTGGAGAAGCCAGGAGGAGGGAGGGAGGAGGTGCCGCCGCCACCGCCATGTGAGGGAGACGGAGGGAGAGGGAAAGAACATGCACACTTGCGATCCACGCGGTGATTCCCAGACCATCCACGGGCCAGATTTAGAAGGCGATTGGGCCTGATCCGGCCCACGGGCCTTAGTTTGCCGACCCATGCTGTATAGGCTTTGCAAAGACACTGGCAGGTCTGTGGGCAAACTGCTTTACAAAACAACAAAAAACAAAACAACGACGACGAAACCTGTGCCAAGGTACGCCAAATTTGACACTCGGTATAAACAAAGCATGCACTAACCTTGTGCTAGTCATGTGCATGGGACAAAGAGTTATTCACCAAAGCCCTGTTCTCTGACCACTATAAGCCCAGACAAGGCCTCGCTCTGAGGCTTCTTAGATTTCAACAGGTATCGCCCAGGAGAAATGAACAAAAGATCAACGAAAGCCAAGATTTTAGAGCAGTGTTTTCCAAACGTGGGTCTCCAGCTGTTTTTGGAATACAACTCCCATCATCCTTAGCTGGCAAGACCAGTGGTTAGGAATGGCAGGAACTGGGGAGTCCAAAAGCAGCTGGAGACCCAAGTTTGGGAAACACTGTTTTAGAGCATGATGAATTCAGAGCCAGGACAAATCCCGGTGCTTGCATGGTGCACAATATATTGGTTACTGATCAATGGCCAGGCTTCCCATGCAAGAAGGGCAGGGGCTGCTCTTGCCTTATGGTGAAGATACCCAAAGCCGCCTATAAACAAATTACGGGGTTGTCTCCTGCTGTTTCTAATATTAATGACTAGTAATCTATTAATTAAAATGGATCTACTCTTGAGTATAACTTAGCTGGCTATATTCCCCCCCCCCCCAAAAAAATTAGAATCACAAAGACCTTCCAAAGGTCATCTAGTTCAACTCCCTGCAATGCAGGAATCTCAACTAAAGCATCCATGGCAGATGGCCATCCAACCTCTGGTTAAAAGCTGAGCACTGCGTTTATCCCAGCTGGACAACTAAAAAAGAACTATCAACAAAAGAACAGTCTTGTGGCACCTTAAAACATAACAGGTTAATTATAAGTAATATAAATGTCTTGATTTCTTTAGATGCAACAAGATTCTTTCATCGTTGCCATTTTTTCTGCAGAAAATCAACACATCTCAAGGCAGCTGACGCAGAAACAGGTAACGAAGTTGCAAATTCCGAAGAGCGAGGGCAGAAGATGCAGAGGGTTTTACAACTGCAGATCTTCTGCCATTTCTAAATTCTCCCTCTCAAGTTTTAATCCAAAGTCACCACCACCTGCTTCTATTTACCCCGAAGGCTTTTTACCACCAGATCGCTTCTCCCTCTCTCTCTAGGCATCAAGGATGTTCCTCAGATGAAAGCAGACAAAATTGTCAAAGGCAATCTTCTAACAGCATCTGGTTCCTTGGCAAAGTTTGCAGGCAACTGTGTTGGCTCCCTCTCATCTGCTTAGTTCTGCTGACCATTTCCTTACAGTGTGTGTGTGTGTGTGTGTGTGTGTGTGTGTGTGTATGTGTGTGTGTATATATATATATATATATATATATATGCTTTCGTAGATTTTCACGGGTACAGGAATGCAGGTTTTGGTGTCCTCGGGTGTCTTCCCGTGTAAAAGTTGGGGTGTCTAGGCGACGTTTCGACGAGGTCTCACTCGTCATCTTCAGGCTGGTGCTTTCGGCTTCTTGTTACTGGAACAGAGCAGGATCTCAGTGTTTGAGTTCCTATAAATACTGTTGAGGGGGTGTGGTGTATAGCCTCCAATGTTCTGGGCAGAGAACAGATCCCACCACCTATCTGGAAAAAACCACCAAATCCAAAATAAAAGCCTCTCCTATCAGTGAAGAAATCCAGCTAAGAATCATCCCCAGAGAAAAATCATCCAGATGCCCCAAACTCTACGGCCTCCCCAAGATACACAAAGAAGGAACACCACTCAGACCAATAGTCAGCTCCATAGGCTCACCTCTACAAAATCTCGCTAAATTTCTCGCCAAGCAACTTCAGCCCTATGCAGAATCCATCTCTTCACACGTTCCAAACTCCTTCCAGTTCATAGAAACAATAAAGAAGCAAAACCTACATCCTAATGACCTACTTGTGAGCTTCGATGTTGTATCTCTCTTCACACAAGTGCCCATTAATGAAGCCTTGACAGCCATTCAAAACAAATACAATCCCCCCGAATACATCTTGGACCTGACCAACCACTGCCTAACCAACACGTACTTCATCCACAATGGACAAAGATACAAACAGATAGAAGGAGCACCTATGGGATCACCCCTCTCACCGGTCATCGCAAACCTGTACATGGAACACTTTGAAACCAATGCTTTAGACAAGTCAGAACACAAACCCAAACTTTGGCTCAGATATGTTGACGACACCTTTGTAATTTGGCCACACGGGAAGGAAAAACTGGATAGCTTCCTCACACATCTCAACAGCCTACACCCCAAAATACAATTCACTATGGAAATAGAAGCCAACAACCAACTTCCCTTCCTTGACGTCCTAATCTACAAAAAACCTGATGGCTCCCTAGGACACACTATCTACCGGAAAAAAACACACACCAACCGCTACTTACATGCACAATCACACCACCACCCTGCACAAATAAACTCCGTAGCCAAGACTCTCATCTCCAGAACCAAACGCCTGGCTGACAAAGACCACTTGACAACTGAGTTACAGAATCTCTCAAATGTGTTAATTGCCAATGGATACCAGCAAAACAGGGTTACGAAGCTAATCCAAAAAGAAACACCCCCCAAAAACCAAGACACAGAAGAAAACAATGGCATGGCCCTCCTTCCTTATATCAAGGGCACTACAGATAAAATTAGCAAAATCCTCCATAAACACAATATCAAAACAGCCTTTTGCACCAACCAAAAAATAGCCAATATCCTCAGAAACCCCAAGGATAAAATCCAGTTGGAAAACCAAGGGGTCTACGAAATACCCTGCAAAGTCTGCCCAGCCACGTACATTGGACAAACAAACAGACGAATAAATGCACGTATCGCAGAACACAAGAATGCCGTCAAAAAAGAAGAAAAAACTTCCTCTCTTTTCCAACACATGAAAGAAACAGGACACGAAATTAATTTTGCAGATTCCAAATTGCTCTTTAACATGGAACATCACCACAAGAGAATAATCATGGAAGCCATCGAGATAGAGAAACACCCTCACAACATGAACAAGCGTGACGACACATCCCGCTTGCCAGACATCTGGAAATTAGCCCTCCCCACAAAAACTGACACCAGATCCAGAGGCACACAGAACGCTATCACCAATCAACCACACCAGACCCAAACCCAGACCCTCTCCACAGATAAATTACAGACACCATCCAGTAGCCAAACCATGGTGGCACCTCCGGATGCTGCACCCCCCTGCAATCCCTACACAGATCTGGCTGACACAGGCCACAAAACCACAGCTCGCCCCTATACACGAAGCCAAGCCAGAGCACAACTAAGTGCAGTACAGCCATCTTCTCAGAAAAACTCTTCACAAAGTTCAAGAGGTCAAGACACAAAGACTTTAGCAACTAATCCACACCTAATGACCCACCTAAGTGGTACTCAGGATATCACTCAAGAAATCACTCAAGATATCCCTCAAGTAATTAAGGAACAAAAGAAGAAAAGGCACACTAGCCTGGGAACTTCCTCTCTGCCCAGAACATTGGAGGCTATACACCACACCCCCTCAACAGTATTTATAGGAACTCAAACACTGAGATCCTGCTCTGTTCCAGTAACAAGAAGCCGAAAGCACCAGCCTGAAGATGACGAGTGAGACCTCGTCGAAACGTCGCCTAGACACCCCAACTTTTACACGGGAAGACACCCGAGGACACCAAAACCTGCATATATATATATATATATATATATATATATATATATAATATATTACTTAAAAGCAACCCTATTCTCCATTTGAGACTAATTGGTGCAAAACAGAACCATGCTGCTACCCCCTTCCCTGCACTTGCTAATCAGACTTAACATTTTTAGCAATTCACTGAGAAGGAACTATTTTTAATCTATTGAATTTGTAGGGTCAGCAGTGACGAGACGCAGTTGCGTAAGAGTATTTTATGTAAAAAAGTAAAATGTATAAAATCAAAGCTTAGGCAGAATTATCACGGCACAATCTTATATCACAGTATGCCTAGTCACGTATATTTGCAAAACAAAAAGCTGGAATGATTTAAGTTGGATTGATCAGACTTGACTCTAGATTAAAAGACCTGTTTTCTCTGTGCTGCTATGGCCTGGGGCTACCAGGATAACTCTAATGGACAGATGGCCCTTTCAATTGTGGAAGAGTGATCACAGTCCCTCATCTTTAAAATAAACTCCGTTTTTAACATTAATGTTGTATTGAATAGTTTATGTTCTATCAGTACAGTGAAACAAAAAAAAGGAAGCTAAAATAAAATCAGAATTAGGGCAGAGTGCAACTGTTAGGGTGAGACCTTAATAGGTTTTGTTCATTTACGAGGTTATAAAATAGAGTTCAGTGTAGGCTTGCCACGTAGTTTGGCAAGTATTTAATTTCTCTGTAGCTAGTTCACATAAGGCAAACTCCCATACATGACGCCTAGTCTCCTCCACCACTTTTCCAAGATGTTTGGGGCGGTCCTGCAGCCACTACAAGGAAGTGCCTAACATGTCCCTGATCAACTGGAAACACGAGCGCTTTCAATGGCAGAAAGTTCTACTGCAAAAGAGAGTCATGGTTATGCCGTCAGAAATGAATTTAGAAGGCTGCTTACAAAAATAAGTGGGAAGTGGGAGGACATGGGGATAGAAAAGGGTACAGATTTTGCAGTGTGCAGCCCTAAAATCCAGCCTGATTTGGACATGGTAAAAAGTCTTGGTTTAATGCTATGTAAATGAGCAGGCATGAGACTTGAACTTGTGTGGTCCCTCTCCCTCTCCCATCTAGTGAAGCCGTAAAGAGAATGGAAGCATCCACGTTCCGTTTTCCACCAACAGCTGTTTATCGCTGCAGCCCAAATGGGCAAACAGCAGATAATTTAAAGTAACGATTTACTATCAAGTCATTATACAGTGGTGCCTCGCAAGACGAAATTAATTCGTTCCGCGAGTTGTTTCGTATTGCGATTCTTTCGTCTTGCGGAGCGCGGATTCCCTGGGTATTAACGGCTTTAAGAAAAAGGAAGCAAACTCGCAAGACGTTTTCGTCTTGCAAAGCAAGCCCATAGGGAAAATCGTCTTGCGAGGCAACTCAAAAAATGAAAAACCCTTTCGTCTTGCGCGTTTTTCGTCTTGCGAGGCATTCGTCTTGCGAGGCATTCGTCTTGCGAGGTACGACTGTAATAAGAAACGGCAGGCTCCTGCTTTGTTCTAACAGACCATGGTTTATTATACTTCAGGTGTGCAACAATAAACTGGAGTTAATAAGGAAAATGGAAAATAGGTGCTTTCAGTGCCTTCCTCAAGGCTGGTACCAGATGATAGGCGAGTTTCAGCCTGAGGTTTTGCTCTCATGTGGCAGAACTATGAAATGGGCTACTCGTTCATAAAGGGGAAAAAGGCCAAGGAAGAACCGGGCACCTCTCTTCCCCCATGATGAGTGTGGAGACGGTCTGTAAAGCGCCATGAAATCTCCAGGCTTCCTACAGGCATCTGGTTGGCCAGTTGGAGAACAGGATAATAGACTAGATGGGCCACAGGCTCAATTTATGTTCCGGTATATGTGTGCATCTCCTGACCCACCAGGAGGGCACAGAGAAAGTATGCACATGTTCCAGAGGGGGAATTTTCACAAATCTGGTTTTCTTCCCTTTCTCTCTTTCCTCCATGTTGTTGTTGTCGTTTAGTAGTGTCTGACTCTTCGTGACCCCATGGATCAGAGCACGCCAGGCACTCCTGTCTTTGTCCATGGAGTTTTCTTGGCAGGGATACTGGAGTGGCTTGCTGGTTCCTGCTCCAGGTGGATCACGTTTGGTCAAAACTCTCCACTATGACCAGTCCATCTTGGGTGGCCCTGCACGGCATAGCTCATAGCTTCTCTGAGTTATTCAAGCCCCTTCGCCATAGCAAGGCAGTGACCCATGAAGGGGAAAACCTCCATAGGACCATTTAATACTTGTTTCAGCAAAACAACACACACAGTTCAACTTTGACGAACTATTTTCTTTTGCACTCAGAACTGCTCAGCTGCCGTGTTTCTCATTCAACGACAAAACTGCATTTCAGCACAGCAAACATTTTAAAGCACAGAACCTTATTTATTCCAATCTGAGGGGATGTTAGGAGTATGAAGGAAAACCAACAACGTTAGTGACCAAAATTTGCTTTACATTTGTACCTTGGTTTTCAAATGGAATCTGTTCTGGAAGTCCGTTCAGCTTTCGAAAACCAAGGAACAGCTTCAGATTGGCTGCAGGAGCCATGGAAGCCGTGTCGGACGTTCAGCTTCAAAAAATAGTTTGCAAACCGGAAGAGTCACTTCTGGGTTTGCGGCATTCGGGAGCCAAAACATTTGTGAACTAAGCTGTTCGAAAACCAAGGTATGACTGTACTATAAATACTAGAATCATCACCATCATTCTCTGGAAGAAATGGCTTTACAGTGGTACCTCAGGTTACATACGCTTCAGGTTACAGATTCCGCTTACCCAGAAATATTACCTTGGGTTAAAAACTTTGCTTCAGGATGAGAACAGAAATCAGGCTCCGGCAGTGCAGCGGCAGCGGGAGGCCCCATTAGCTAAAGTGGTGCTTCAGGTTAAGAACAGTTTCAGGTTAAGAACGTACCTCTGGAACGAATTAAGTACTTAACCTGAGGAACCACTGTAATTACATTTTAGCTGATCTGCTATGCATTATCTCGTATACTATATGATTAGTTACGTCAATATCTGAATGAAGGGGGTGGGGAAAGATGCTTATTCCAGAAATGGGAAAGAAAAGAAAAAAGGAATTAGGAAGACTTACTGTCTGGCTTTCAGGAAAATCCATCTTCAGCAATTTATGAGCACATTCTTCAAAGTCTAAACTGTAAAAGGGAGGGGGGAATTTGTCTCCAGAACCACAGCAGCTTAAAACATTTCTATGCTGACAACAGTATTTTCTGCATTAGAAAGCCTACATATTGTGTGCCTGAAACAGACTTTGTTGAAATACCCAAGCAATACTGGGTTCAGCTAGTCTTCTAGGCTGAGAATTAAATCGGCTGTGCTTGAGTGTTTTTGGGTGTGAGAATTCTTATGAGTATAAGAACTTCCAAAATCTCCCTCCATTTCACTCATCAGATATAATCCCAACAATCATCATTGCTCCATGGACTTTAGATCTGCTGGATGCTAACATGGGCACAGTTGCAAGAAGTTCATTAAAAAGAAAACTGTATTGATCAGTACTGTTACAGAGGGCAACTGAAAGTCCACTACAGCATAAAAAAATTAAAATATGTTATTTTATTTAAAAAAGTATAAAGAATGCAACAGACTTTTAATCTTTTTTAGCGTTGAAAAAAATATATTTTAGCCTTTTAATATTTTTATATGAACTATGGCCAAACCCAATAATTTTCAGACAGTTTAAAAACAAGGTGACTCCCATTCGTGAGTCACGGTTGCTATAACATCACGTTAAATAGAAAGCAGAAAGTCTAGCAATTAAACAAATGAGAACATGATGTCCTTCTTTGAAAAATCTTAAAATGTTGTTTCAGAATGTCCTCCCCACAGAAAGTGTTAATATTTGATATTTGACGAAAGGGGGACACTATAAACAACCTGTTAATTAACAATGTTTCCTTACACTAAGCAAACCTCTTCAGTGTTCCTTCTCTCCCTCTTACACACAGACAGACAGAAAGACAGACTTAACACTAAATCATCGTTTAGTACGAGGTGGAGGAGCCTGAAAGGGCTTGAGCAAAGCACGCCATTTATATTTTTCTCTCCACACCTTCACCCCCAAATCCCATGGGACTCGAAAGAGACCTCTACCAGCATTACCGTATTTTTCGGCCCATAGGGTGCACCTAGTTTTTTTGGGGGGAAATAAAGAAAAAAACTATTCCCCCCCCCAGGCGCGGGGCCGGGGCGGGGGAAGCCCGAGCTTCCCCCGACCCCAGAACAGGCAGCTCTCCACAAGCCGTGGGAGAGCTGCACAAAGCCCGAAGCCTGGGGGGCACTGAGCTCAGCGTGCCCCCAGGCTTCGGGGTGCAGGCAGCTCTCCACAAGCCGTGGGAGAGCTTGTGCAGGCAGCTCTCCACAAGAGGTGGTGCAGGCAGCTCTCCACAAGGAGAGCTCCACAAGCTCTCCAGGCTTGCGGATAGCTTCCTGAAGCCTGGAGAGCGAGAGGGGCCAGGGGCCAGGCTTCAGTGAAAGCCTGCATTCGCCCCATAGGACGCACACACATTTCCCCTTCATTTTTGGAGGGGAAAAAGTGCGTCCTATAGGGCGAAAAATATGGTAGTTTCATTTTTAAAGGAATCCTGAGCATTAAGTTCAAACTAGGGAGGGCTGGTTTGAAACAAACTCTGGCTACTTTAAAAAGCCAGCTTCATAACCCAAGATTTGAAATTGGATAATGACTAGTTCTAGTTCTAAAGCAGGGTTTGAATGCAAGCCAAGTAACGCTTCTAATTCTGACAAGGTTCTCTTCTCAGCTGGGTGGGAGAAGGAGATGTTTAAACAGGCTTGTTTGGGGTCATCAGCATAGCGTTAAACCATGGTTCTGCTTTATGTGTGAACAAAGCCATACCATTTAAACCAGACCATCTCAGTTTTCACCTAGAGATTCATTATAGCAAAATATAGAGCAATGAGAAATACGTTATTCTAAAGATTTAGCTCTAAGAATTCTGCCTCACATGAGCATCTATAACAGGGTGGTCTAATGTGCCGCCCAAGGGCTTTGACAGGGTTCTAGAGTTCTCCCTCCGCTTTCCCAAAGCCTAGTTAGCTCTTTCCCAGCCATGGGAAGGAGATGGGAAAGCACTAGAGCTCTGCCAGAGCCTTGTGTCTCTTTCACAAATCCCAGTGCCTCACTTACAGGGCTTTGGGAAGGTAGTGCAAAGGCTGGGAGGGAGCCAGCCAAATTTTGGCCTCACCCCATTCCCGGACGTGACAAAGCTGCATGCAGCCCGTGGGTTCCATTTCAAAGGACTCTTGCGGCCCCCTTGGTATGAAAAGTTGGGCCGCTCTGATCTAAAACTTGCTAGCTTCCAAAAAGTATTTGTAATCATAGTGCAAGGAGTCACATTTCGAACAAAAATTATGTTTCATTTTACCTTGACTGAATTGCTAGGTAAATGGTGCGTCGGAAGGAGACCAAGTTGATTTCCGTTTTATCATGGATAGTCACTTTTTGCCCTTGAAGATTCAGAGCAGGGAAGAGAGAGAGAGAAAGAGAGACAGACAGACAGAGAGAGAGAGACAGACAGAGAGAGAGAGACATAGGTTTCATGGTTAAAAAAAAGCTGGAATGGTTGATTACTTCTGCTAATATACCACTGAATATACAAATGCAAATAAACTATTTGTGAAGGAATAAACGGCAGTATTTATTTAATTTCAAGTTAAAAGAGGAAAGCATTGAAATTCCAGCATAATAGGCAACCTGACTTAAGTGTCCCCTCACAGCCACAGCTGGGCAATGTACTGATACGCCATCCAAAATCAGTTTGAAGTCCACATTGTGATAACTGTTTCATAATATTTGACACGGCAATATGTCATGAATCACAATGTGTGTGCGTGCTATGTAAAAAAATTGCAAGATGGGAAAAACTGTGAAGCCCGTCATCGCTTCTCTCATGATTCCTTCTGCCCTGTTGCTCTGTACCGTAAAGTAAGTTATCAGTTTTAGTCCCCTTAAGCAGTAGCAGTTGCCAGAACATTATCCCGTTCGCCTCTATGTAGTTACATCCTTATTTCAGACATCGTGATATATCATCAGTATATAACAATGTTTAGCTGATGATGTTGAAAACCAGGTATCACCCAGCGCTGCTCACAGCACAACAAAGGCATATCAAACCTATCAGTGTCCTCGTGCATGGGAACCAAACTAATACTGCTTAATGAGCCTTGGCTCATTAATTTCAAAAAGGAGCTGTGATTTAGGAATGTAAATCTGGTTTCATATTGAGATTAATGGTTAAAACCCTTGACAGTTTGGGAGGACGGGGGGCGTGGGGAAGAGGAAGAGAGAAAGAGAGAGAGTTCTCCTGTACTGGTAATAATTCCACGGTTTAGGCCTACAAACAGAGCTGTGTATCTAGCTGGTCATGCAGGAACCAAGACCTAAACTAGCTGCTCTGAAATGAATTAATGCCCTACTGTTTATGGGGTGGATTTCAGATTTTCCATACGAGAAATGCAAGTAATGGCAGGGTGCTGTAATTGCCCTCTTTTCATTTGAAAGCAAAAGTTTATTTTATTTTCCTTTCCCAACAGTCCTACTGAAGAGACAGCGCACTCAGGAAGAGTCTGAAAATGCTAAAGACCTGTCTCAAAGTTTGTTTGTAAACTCAATCCAGCCTCTCTCTGCTTGTTGGCTAACATACTATATGCTGCTTCTCACATTTCCAGAGTAACAAAGACTGAGAATATGCTTACAAAGCGTTTAAGGAAACCAGGAAGAGACTCAGAGGAATCCCAAGGACGCATGAAATATATCCACGCTTGGAAGAAAGGAAAAAGATTGACACACACACACACACACACACACACACACACACACGAAAATAAAAACACCTTGTAGAAATAGTCTTAAGAATTATACAAAGAATTAACCTGCACCAGGAAATGGGAGGGGGGACAAGAAACCCTGCTACAATTCAAGACAAATGGTAAAAAACAAAAAACCCAACCACTGATATTTGAAGGAAGTCAAAGGCTGGAACATAAACCCACACAAGTAGCTTTGAATACCCAGGGAAGCATTGGGTTTGGGCTCATTCAAACACCAGTGCCTCACATCAAATAGCACACCACTTTTGAAGATGAGAGGACTTTCAAAATGCAGATTGTGACATGGAACAGGAATCTGTTGGCTAAGTTAAAAAACAACAACACACACACCCTCCCACTGGACTTCCTAGGTCCAAATTTAAGCAAACAACAACTGGGCTGAAAGATTTCATGAAGATAAAATATTGGAAATGTCCTGATTTAATAATAATAGTAATAATAATTTTATTATTTATACCCCACTCATCTGGCTGGGTTGCCATTTAGAAGGGTAAGGGCAACTAAATAATGTACTATGAATACAGTCCTCTAAATCCAGCCTTGCTATTGCTACCAACCCAAAATGCAAATAGTGTCTGGCAGAGGCTATGGGACATGCACTATTTGTATCACGGCCATAGAAGCAACATTTTAATATTAACTAAAATCAGTTTACTGTTTTGTCGCACTAACTTCCACAGTGGCGAGGAGCGCATAAAACTGTTTCTTTAAATTGCACCTTTACCTTCTTCGTCCTCCTCCTCCTCCTTATCATCATCCTCTTCCTCCTCCTCTTCACTGCTTGCAGCATCCTGACCACTTCCTGAGTCACTGTCACCTTCGTCAAGAATTTCTACAAAGGAGAAAAAACACATTTAAGTGAACACCAATACCAGGCTGGGTTGGTTAGAGGGACTAGTCCGTATCAGAAACTCGTGTATATGGAAGAAGATGCTTCAGCATCAAAACAGGAAACATTGCAGTCTTGCTCAGTTGCCTGAGAGCAAGTCCCACTGAACTCAATGGAGCCTAAAACTGAGCAGACATGCACAGGAGTGCATAGCAGGTTTCCCAGAAAACCACAGGAATTAGAATTTTAGATACAAAAGACTGGAGTGCTAGGACATGATAATAAGGGTTCGCTGAGGGGTGAGGGAAGCAGCAACTCCCCATTTGTAAGTGACTGCACATGTAGGAACCCAGAGGCGGGGAAGAGAACTGCAAAGTCCTTGTGGCTTGTGAGGACATCCTCTTTGGGCTCCGGGGAGGGTCTCCTCGTGAGCCATAGGCTTTGTTGAGGTGCTCAGCCTCCCTGCCTAACAGCTGACAGCTCTCCATCCCTGCATTAGAACAGCTGTGCAAACTCAAATTAGCTAGGCGTACATACCTTTCTTCAGAGTTTGGTACTTCTCTTCGTTCTCCATAAAATCTGGATCCATCTTGAACACATCTTCACAGAAACAGAAAAACAAGTTACCAAAATTATAGCAGAGCCATTTTTTTAAAAAAAACAACAACAAAAAATTCAGACTGAAAAGTTCATTCCAACATTCCTTATTCATACTTACTAAGAACATCTTCTGGATTATAGTCATCTTCCAAAGGCAGCATATGGGTAAACTGATCCTCTTCTTCCACAAGATCCAGTCCATCTGGAATTATCGGGTGATCTTTGAACCCGTCTTTACGCACAGCAAACATGACTTCAATCATGTACTGAACTCGCTTGTCGGTTTCAGATTCATGCAGGACATGACGAAGGCGGTCAAAGATAGCTGGGGGGGGGGGGGGAGAGAAAAAAACAGAGGTGAATTTAATTCCTACAAAACTAATGGTCAGGAAGGAAATAAAGCAGCAATAAATACATACCGTTAACACCCCTAGGAGACACTTCAGTCAATTTGAGGCCGCATTCCTTTAGGAAGCCAATTGCTACTTCAATGCTGTCATCTGTCGGTCTCTCCAAAAGCAATGTGAGCATTTCCAAGCATAAAACCTCGTGAGCCTTAGCAGCAAGAAGATAACAACACAAATACCCTTTTTGTTTTAACAAAATAATTTCCTTGACTGCATGTATCTGACATATGTACTCAACAAAACAAGCGCAGCACCATTTCAAAGAAAGGCACTACAAGTTCAGCGTCCCAAAAGGAGCTTTGGATGTGCTTCTTAAAGGTCAGCCCTCCAGTTTAGGCTACAAAACTTACTGCTCAAAGTCAATCCCCACTTGGTATATGGGTGTGCCTGAAATAGTTCTCTATATAAGCCTTGTCCAACCTGGTGCCCCATCATCATCATCATCATCATTATTATAGTATTATTATTATTATTATTATTCTGCATATAATTATTAAAACTTATTGGTCACTTGTTTTTTACAAAAGTAACTCAAAACGATGTACAACAATAATTAAATAATATGTACATTAGAAACAACATAAAACCAAACAGAGAAAAACCCAAAATTTCTAGGTGTTGTTGGGAATATGACCGTCATCATTCACCAAGATGATGGTGGATCAATCACACTGAAGCCACCTTAGCAATTGGGTGGCATATAAATTAACGAATAACATAATATAGGCACCCCCCATGTTTATGTGGGGGTTATGTTCTGAGGCACGTGCGTGTCAGTGAAATAACATAAAAATGAAAAGCCAGTTAAAAAGTCTGCAAACACCCCGTTCTGCCCTTTCAGTGACATCATGTTGTTTCCGGGTCACTTCTGGGTTTGGTGCAATACGCAGTCACTCACATATTAAACATGCATAAGCAGCCTCTAATCCCTGACCACTAGTTATGCTGGCCACGGCTGATGTGAGCTGGGAAAGTCTGCCCTGGAGCAAAGGTTTGCAAGTAATATTTAGCAAGAGCCATAGTACAATGAATTGGGGGTTGTTAATTTTTTATATTTTGCTTTTGTAGTTCTATTTTCTATTTAAAGTGCTTTCTTATTTATTTACTGAAAGCTGCCCAGATAGCCTCACGCTATGGGGGAGGAATGCAAATGCCATAAACATATTTGATGACAAAATCCCATCACAAACCCTTGCAATGTTAAAAGCCAAAATCCCTTCAAATATATTATCAGTAGTACAGAGCATCTTACCACATTCTGATTCATAAGATGTGCCACAAACTTGGAAGCTGTCAGGCAAAGTTGCTGCAAAACAAAATGAAAAGCTACGTATTTCTGCAAGTGATAAGTCCATTTCATAGGTATTACTGCAAGTGATATGTCTATTAGCATGGCTTTGAATCCCAAACTGCCCCAGAGGTTCTATGTGACTTGCACAAATCATTTAAAGGGCTTTCTCTTGCTGGCATTATTCTTATTACTATTATTTTGGGCAGGTGAGAAAGGAGATGTGCCAGCAGCCCCTCTTCTTCCTCAGGAAGGCTACAACGTTCGCCAGAAACATGCATCTGATGACTATTTGTCTTCCTCCAAACATAGGATTACTTTGGAGTGAACAGGTGACGAAGATTAAATGGAAGTAGGTCGTTTCAGGATATTTGCCATGCAGTGAGCTCAGACAACAAGCTTTGCGGAAGCTGCAAATAATGTATCTTGCTGCAGATGAGAGCTCAGGAAACTTTTAGATGATCTGGCACTATTGGATTCTCATTACTTAGGAGATCAAGTCCAATATCATTTTTTGATGTAGAAATGATGCTACACAGAGCACTTCCCTAGTCACACAATAATGTTGTTAAGGTGGAATCATTTTAACTCAATCTAGCCCTATTTCAGAAAAGTGCTGGGGGGGGGCTGGCTATCAGGATGAAGTCAACTGCAGCCTCATTTTGTAGGGGTGTTTTCACAAACCAATTTTACTAGATGGGCATATAAGGGAAAGCCATGGTTAAAATATTGTTTTTAGCTGTCATTTACTCCCTCAAAATGTTTTCTAGAACAACTATGTAAGATAATCTACAGCAGGAGGAAGTTACAAACGCTGTATATTGCAGATACGTACAATTCAAATGCAAACCTGTTGTAGACAGAAACTACTTATTGTAAGAGATGTGGAAACAGTTTGAAAGAGGGATTATAGCTTTTGACACCAATAGCCACCCCACTGTTACCTCACGGAATTACAGAACTTTCTGTATAACTTCTTCTGGAAAATGCTGATCGGAGGGGCTGTTTCGAAGCCCATCGTAATAAGAACACTGTTCTGCTTACTATTTTTCCATTTTAAATTCTTTCTTTTTCAAACCAACAAGTTCCAATAAATACTCAGCACCCTAGGGTTCAACAGCATCCTACTCAATCTCTACACTGAACGTATTTGGACTTACTCTGAATGTTAAATTTAAGGAATTTAAAATTTAAAATGTAATAAATATAGAAAAGAGGGGGGAAATTGTGCTAAGTTATATCGAATGGGTTGAATGCAGGAAAGAACTCTGTTCTCCCCATAACAGACCCTGGCTCTCTCACTAAACACCCCCCAAGAGTCTATTTTGTGCAAGTGTTACTGCCTTTCTGTTAGCACAAGAAACCTTTCGATCCAAGCCATTAAATATTATGTTCTTAAAGCAGTAAAGTTAACTTAGAATTAATAAGAAAATAAGTACTACTTATATCACATTTCCCCAATTTTTTTCTATTTATTCTCTCTGCCACTCCCAGTACCCGCTTTCTCTCCATGGCCTCAAAATTTTCAGACATTTTATGACTTTCAGCTCTCCTGATACCCACATAATTTGTACTCAAATCCTAAATACACTAATGCAGAAATAAATCTCAGTGAACACAATGGCACTTCCCCAAAACAGTACTCAGGCTATAAGCAAGAGAGAAGCACAATAAATCTTACCCTATCACCTGCGTGGTAATAATACATACCTTATCATTTCTTCTATATCCTTTGCGAAAATTTAAAATGAGCCTCTTGAGAATCAGTTCTCCGATATTTGGAAACTTTGAATTGATGATTGCTACAACCGCTGCATAAACATGAGTGAAGATAGGTGAAGCACTCTGGGCTTGCAAAATAGATCTTGAGAGCAATCCCCTATGAATGAAAATACAGACGTGCTGAGGCAGCTTTACCAAAAATTACAAAAACTATGTGATTTATACAGTAGCATTTATCCCAGCAGCTTGTGGGATGGCCGGTGACTTTTCTAGATTGCATTATTCTGGAACTCAATTCCACCAACATGGAACTGCCATCCACAGCTAGATCATGCTCACTTATACATACAAACATAATTTTATTTGCTTGCCACCTTTCCACAGTTCAAACCACGCTCACGGCAGCTTGCAACATGAAAAGAAAAATACATAACAACCTAATGAAAGGGATTATAAATAAAGACTAAAACATAAAAAATACACAAACAAAACGATTTCAATATAAATCACCACAAGATCTAAAATAAAGATACAAAAACCCAACAACAACCCTGCCCCCAAGACAACAACTTCAAACAACACTCCAACCTGAGAGTCTGTTTAGCAGCCACAGCTTTTGTAGCTGGAGTCAGTCCGCGCCCCACCCTCCCAGGCTAGGCGGAAAAAGGCCTGCAAGGCAGGGAGCAGGTCTCCCAGCCCATATGCTTTTGGGTTTCCATCTTCTTTCCTGCTCCACTATCCCCCAATACATGTCTGTATTAAAATTAGGCTTTCAAAAGCTCAGATGTTATTCTGTGAATAGGCCAGATTAATCTACAATCATGTTTCAAGAAGCAACAGTTGATGAAAAAAATCACTGCTAAAAAGCAAAAAACAAAAACAAAAACCCTCTCATACACAAATCCTAATCAGTGACAAGTAAACATTATTGGAAATATTCCCAAATCACTGGAGAACTACACTCTCATTATTCAAGTGTGCATTAATGTTTCCATTTAACAGATTAAGTTTCGTTTCACAATCTACTGCTTTTTTTCAAAGAATACAGACCTAGGTAAAACCAGCTGCAGCACTATTACTGTAAAAACATCACCATTGCTCTACTGGAGAAAATTGCTATAAAATAGTTTGTTAAAAAATATAGGCAAGAAAGAGCCCAAATTATTACCCGTGGGCCTTTAAGGAAACAATAACATAATCCGGCTATATGGATCCATTAGAAAAATGGCACAGCTACAGCACACACACAAAATGTCTTCTCAAAGAAACATGATATCTGAAAACCAGTGGTGTGTTAAATGTTAAAGATGCAAGAGTCAATTAATTACAGCAAATATAATTTGTTCCCCAAGTAAAGCACATAGTTATTTTCAGGACGGTAGATATTTAGCAAGCCACTGACATCCTGCTGAAAAATGTTTGCTTACAATCTATGTTTTAATCACCGTACTTAGGCAATCTGTCAGGAGAAAATCTTCCTGGATTAAGAGTTCCTTTGATGCCACTGTTTACTCCTCTAAGAAGGAGTAACTGTGACTGAACAGTCACTTTCCCGTGCCTCTAATCATGACTTAAGAAGAGAGTGGGAGCCCAAATGGCCAAAAGCTTCACTACGGGAGCAAACGTTATACGGAACATGGGTCTTATTTCCATTTGATTGCCATTTTCTGGAAAAATCAGTGGAAGGGCTCTCGAGAACAAGAGGCGGCCGATTTAATCACAAGTCCTACTTTTCAGACGACTGAACTCTGCAAAGTATTGGTTTGCTTTCCACTCTTCCTCCAAGGAACCCAGGGCAACAAACAGGACAGGCTGAGAATGACTACACCAAGGTTACCTAAGGAGTTTCACGGCTGAGCAGAGAATTCTCTTTGTTCACTGGTCAACACTCAAGCCACTACACTAGATTTATAAAATTTATAGTTCACACCAACTGGTTGCTCAATCTATAGTGATCCAGGAGCCAGGAGCAGTCAGCAGGCCAGCACTGCTGGCTTATATTGAAGGAAAACCCAAACAGTTTAACACAGTAAACTTTGCAATGCATGGCACACTTAAATGGTAATGCTTTGCATGCAGAAAGCCCCAGTTCATTCTTGACATCTTCACGTTTCTTTCTTTTTGTAAAATATAATGTAGCCAAAACAGTAACGGTTCCTACCCTAGGCACTCTAGTGACCACAAACTATGCTCATTACCATGGATCAGAAAACTCCCTCAACCTCTCTCACTACCAAGGAAATATAATGAATAGAGCGAGAACCTACCTAAGTGAAGCTGAAATTAAAAACCCTACATATACACCAAGTATTACCACCCCACCCTTCTCTCCCCCAACTTTATTCTGCATACGACATTAACATCTCACTTCAAATGTAAAAGAAAGATTCTACAACCTGAAAAAGAGACAAGGGATGCACTTTTGTAAACCAAGAAAATATTTAATAACTTATTTTTCTTAAAAAAATAACTATAACAAGATGAAAACTTATTTCCTAAAGTTTTGCAGCAAAATTCTCGATTAGAAAAAAAGCAAAATCTTTTAAAATTAATAATTATGCAGCACACAAATAGAAATCACTTGGTACGTTTGCTTTGGGAAAACCTGGTTTCAACCATACATCAAATTTTTCATGAGTGAAAAAGCCTCTAAAAACAAGTATGATCAAAAACTGCTAACTTCAAAGGGATTTACTCCCAGGTAAGTCTGCACAGGATTATACTTTGATCTTTCTGCAAACCCTCAACAAGTCATTCATATTTAAAATGAAAATCCTAACATGACTCAAGCAGCAGCTGACCAAGAGAATATCAGACTACTTCTAACAAGCGACTTGAGACTTAATCAATAACTCTCAGATGAGCAGAAGACTGCATATAAAGAACTTGATGCTTACCTCCCTCTGACAATGTTTTCCTGAAGAAGCTCATGGATAATATTCTCAATATTTGAAACGTTCACCTTGTTGACGAGACCGTTGATGGATTTCTTCAGCGCTTCCCAACTCATCCTTTGATATGCTAAACTGTTTTCAAAACAAATCATTGATAAAAAATCAAGAGAACAAGAAAGGAATGTATCTGCTTATTCAGCTAGAATACCAAATATGCAATAGCACTTTTCAGTTAGCATATTGCAAGAACGGTGTGCAAAAATAAATATCTACCTGCCTCCTTTCACATCAATTTTACCAGGGTAAATGATTTTCAGAATAGTTACACCACCGAATAGTGATCTGTCTTTTGCAATAATCAGAATAAGAAAACCATGACAAGTGACAACCAGGAAGGGCAATTTTTCCCATTTACATCTCACCACAGTGTGCCTCACACATAAGGTTGGCATGTCCAGAAAAAATCTGGACTCCCAGCAGCTAGGATAGCTCAATCAGTAGAGAATGAGACTCTTAACCTCAGGATTGTGGGTTCAAGCCTCACAAGGGCCAAAAGATTTCTGAGATCCAGGGGGTTGGTCCCTTCAAACTCAACATTCTATGGTTCTATGAAGTCTGTTTAAATCTTTGGTTTTAGTCTCATGTGACGAACGCCAGAATTGTATAGAACCTAAAGCATTTGTCATTTATTTCGTAACATTTCCACTCCACTTGACTGTAATAAAACCTCAAAGCCATTTACAAAAATAATAAAACAGTAACATATCAGCAAAAAATAATTTTCGACAAACATTTAAAACATTCAATTTGTATTGTTATAATTTGGATTAATTGGTTTGATGTGTTTAATTCAGTAAGATGAAACTTAATAAAAATTATTTTAAAAAACAACAACATTCAATTTGTATCAACAATATGCTAAAACAAGATTAAAATACGTAACAGCTTCTATATGTCTGGATAGGCTTGACTAAACAGAAATATTTTTAGCAGGTACCAAAAAGTGAAGTCAAAAGTTCCAAAGAACGACCAATTTTGAGATACACAGAGGATAACTGTGACTTTAAAGATGAATGGGAACCCTTTACAAAGTATTTGAAGACACAACAAAGTGAACTGGACTCCTTGGCTGGCTTTGAATAAACATTCACAAACTTTCTATTGATAATAATCAGCTAAATAGTTTGAGAATCTATACAACTTTGTAACATGCAGAAAACAGCATTCTCAGAGAAACCAAAGACTGGAACTGAGGGAAGCCGGGGGTGGGGGGTGGGGTTTGTGTGAGAGGGTGGGGGGAGGGAGGAAAAATGGGGGGAAAAATAAGGATGATATGTTTTTGGATAATAAGTTGTTTTAATTTTACATTTTTTTAAAAAAAAGGAGATACACAGGTTTGTTTTTGGGTTATCTGAAACTCCCAAGGTAACTTCAAAATAAAGTTAAACTGTCTTAACATTTCAGAGGCCAAAAAGATCCCTCTCGGCACACAACAAACGTCTCTGCCGCCACTCAGGCTAACTTGCAGCTGGGTTACCACCCTGCTCTCTCTGCACCTTCTTGAGGGCTGGATCCAAAGTTAGTCAGAAGGTAAAGCCCAGTCAAAGGCAACTATGGGGTGCGGCACTCATCTTGCTTTCAGGCTGAGGGATCCAGCGTTTGTCCACAGGTCATGTGCTAGCCATGACTTAACCGCTTCTGGCGCAACAAAACACAGTGACAGAAACCAGAGCGCACAGAAATGCCATTTACCTCCCCACCGCAGTGGTACCTATTTATCTATTTGTACCGGCACACTTTCAAACTGCTAGGTTGGCAGGAGCTGAGACAGAGCAATGGGAGCTCACCCTGTCGCAGGGATTCGAACCAGACCTTCTAATCGACAAGCCCAAGAGGCTCAGTGGTTTAGACCACAGCACCACCAGTGTCAGAGTAGACTCACTGAAGTGAATGGGTCATTACTCATTTCAATGGGTCCGCTCAGCAAGTCTGCAGCCAACTTTGCCATCTCAGTTCTGTCTCTTCCCTCTAAGATGGCAGCTCCTGGTTAGCCAATTTCTACAAGTTTTTTGGGCAGGGCCAGTTTAAAATTCCCCAGCCGACAGCTGAGCAGTATCTTTATTAGGACCAACCAGAATGTCACAAAATTGTGGCAAACTTTTTAATTCTGAACTTTTCAGTGGGCATGATGTTGCACAAAAGGGGTATGTGCGTATATGTGTGTCAGAGAGACAAGAAGGAAGTACTAAATCTTATACTGTCTTGTTTTTCTCCCCACCTTAAAATAATATCTTGCCCAATACTTTTCATCAGTCAAGCACAAATGTGAAATGTGTTTGTTTGACCCACCTATTTTTATCAGTGATTTGTGCTTGCATCATCCGAAGCTTGGCTGGAGGAATGTAAGCACCCCCAGTGCGGGTGAGAATTGGATCCAAATCCTCTTTCTTCTTCTTTGGAGGGGGTTCCTCATGAGAAAGAGAGCTCTGTGGTGTTGCTCTCTCAGCCGCATCTCTTCTGTCGGGCGAAGGGGATCTGCGGTACTTTCTCCAGTCAGACTCCCTCTCTCTTTCATGCCTCTCTCTCCCACTAACAGACAGAAAATTCCAAAGATTTATGAAGCACAGAAGCAGCTGACAATCACATACATTAGTATGTAACATGCTGTAGCTTTGATTTTGCTTAAAAATCATGTTAGAGAACAGAAGCAACCTGAACATTTTAGTGTTTGTTTTTAGCAGCTCCAGATATTCACCTTGACTCGGTGTATTTGTCTCCATAACGTCCCCTTTCGGAATGTTTTTGGTCAGATCTTCTGTAATCTGAATTACTTCTGCCTTGCGGTGACTGAGACCTTTGACGCTCCATGTGCCTATGCAGAGATTGAGAGCCAAAGTTAGCAGCTATTTATAAACAAAGTCTCCCCCCTACACACAAACACACATTGTTGTATCTGTGGACACCACACAGCTTTTGAAGCTAGGGGCTGGAGCCAGCACAAGGACTCCTGCTAGTGCAAAGCGTTTCCCAGCCACTCTTCTCCCCTGCACACCACCCTCAAACTGATTCAAACTTATGTTCTCTCCAAAAATTATTTTCCTGTTGCGATACAGATCTTTGTTTTCATTGGTTAAAACAGAGGACACGTGATACTTATTCCCCAAAAGTCTGAAACCCAAATACTGCTATTGTTTTTATTAGGTTCAGTGCTTTTATAATAATAGGAAAATACTTCTCCCCACACCCATGTTGCTGTTTCTATCAAATGTTAACTACATAACTAATCATAAAAAAGGTTTATACCTGTCTTCTGGAGAGGAACTTCTCCGGCGAAGACTGTAATCTTCCTTCCTTTCATAACTAGAACCGGACTTTAAATACAAAATAAATTAGATATTTCAAGGATGAGAAGTACCAGTCAGGATGCTAAAAACAGTATTTCATTTATTTGTAACAGTATTTTCAAACCCTCTTCTCTTAAAGATGCTTGGAAAAACAAAACCATTTCATTCATTAGATGAAATATCAAATTATAGGTGCACAACTTATGTTGATGGGAGAGCACTCCAAAGTACTGGTCCCATTAAACTAAAAGCCTTAGTTTACATAGAAACTAAATGAATGTGTATGCAACTTCCAGTCACTTAATAAAACTTTTCCAACTGCAGCTCCTTGAACACCCCAATAAAGCTGCTCCAGACAACTGGTGAATGCTCTGAAGGGGGATTTGCTGCCAGACAAAGGGTTTCAGTTTGAAAATTAAAAAAGGCAACTCCTTCCATTATAAGCCAAAGCCCTTTGCACTCAGATAGAAGGCTTCTTGGATTCTAGCCACTGTATTTTCTTAAAAATGGTGCAATGCAGGACACAGCAACTCCAGCTGTGCTGCCACCAGCATTTTATGCAAGCTGTTTTTGTATATCACCAAAGGACAGCATCCAACCAAGTAGTTTCTCAGAACAGATTTAGGGGACGCACAGGGAGTGGAGAGGGAAGAGAGATTCTGTTGCAGTCAGAAGTCCTTGAAGGAACAGAACTACTTCACTGAGTACTGCCCTATTCCCCTTCACACCCTGGTATTTGTCAGTATTTGATATCAACTCAATTATCACAATTCACTAAGTCCCAAACAGAAAAGGTGGCATCCAATTGAGAAAATGAGTCCTTTAACAGATCAGGGGAGAAAGGCCATTATTTGTGAAACAAACCCTCTTATCCCTGTATCTGTATACCATCCACAAAATGCTATATCCATATTAGACATGCAAAATGCCATTTTTATATTACACAAAGAGCGACAAAGAGATAAGACACTTAATAGCTAGCTTTTGTTCATATGATACATTCTTTCATAGGCTCAAACTGTTTCACTTATGCCTGCTTACCTACAGAGTGTTGGGGAAAATATTCACACCACTATGTGTGAAAGTAGAATGTGTATTGACCACATATACATGTAGCTCTTATATGAGGAAAAAGTCACAGCTCATTCGCAGATGCAAAAGGCCCCCCAGGTTCAATTCTGGTATCCATGTTGGGTTGTAAAGGTAAAGGTAAAGGTACCCCTGCCCGTATGGGCCAGTCTTGACAGACTCTGGGGTTGTGCGCCCATCTCACTTAAGAGGCCAGGGGCCAGCGCTGTCCGGAGACACTTCCGGGTCACGTGGCCAGCGTGACATCGCTGCTCTGGCGAGCCAGAGCCGCACACGGAAACGCCGTTTACCTTCCCGCTGGTAAGCGGTCCCTATTTATCTACTTGCACCCGGAGGTGCTTTCGAACTGCTAGGTTGGCAGGATGTTGGGTTGAGAAAGCTGCTAATCAACATTTCTTTTTCAATTCTTTTCTGCATGTTCTGACCTGGTACAGTGGTACCTCGGGTTACATATGCTTCAGGTTACACATGCTTCAGGTTACACACTCCACTAAGCCCGAAATAGTGCTTCAGGTTAAGAACTTTGCTTCAGGTTAAGAACAGAAATCGGGCTCCGGCGGGGCGGCAGCAGCAAGAGGCCCCATTAGCTAAAGTGGTGCTTCAGGTTAAGAACAGTTTCAGGTTAAGTACGGACCTCCGGAACGAATTAAGTACTTAACCCGAGGTACCACTGTACAGAACAGCTTCCCCTATTTTACATGGAAGCTAACAACCAATATATACTACTACTACAGGTCCTCTGCTATCTATCTCTGGAAAGCAGGAGTTACCATCACCAGGTAAAGAGGTAAAGGTAAAGGACCCCTGGACAGTTAAGCCCAGTTGAATTCGACTATGAGGTGCGGTGCTCATCTCGCTTTAGGCAGAGGGAGCTGGCTTTCCGGATCATGTGGCTAGCATGACTAAACCGCTTCTGGTGCAATGGGACTCCATGACGGAAGCCAGAGTGCACAGAAATGCCGTTTACCTTCCTGCCACAGCAGTACCTATTTACAGTGGTGCCCCGCAAGACGAACGCCTCGCAAGACGAAAAACCCGCTAGACGAAAGGGTTTTCCGTTTTGGAGGCGCTTCGTAAAACGAATTCCCCTATGGGGTTGCTTCGCAAGACGAAAAAAATCTTGCATCCCCCCGTGGTTTTTTTTTTTGCTTTTTTCACCCTTTTCTTAAGCCGCTAAGCCGCTTATCAGCTGTTCCGCTGATAAGCCGCTTAACAGCTGATCGCTGGAAGCCGCTTGACAGCTGTAGCGCTAATCCGCTAAGCTGTCAATGGGCTTGCTTCGCAAGACGAAAAAACCGCTATACGAAGAGCCTCACGGAACGGATTAATTTCGTCTTGCGAGGCACCACTGTATCTACTTGCACTAGTGTGCTTTTGAAGTGCTAGGTTGGCAAAAGCTGGGACAGAGCAACGGGAGCTCACCTTGTCACGTGGATTCAAACCACCAACGTGTTCAGCAAGTCCAAGAGGCTTAGTAGTTTAGACCACAGCACCACCATGCAGACTAGGTGATATGGACTCACTGAAAAGTGTCTTGACTGAGAACGCCCCCAAATCCTGGAGCCAGCATAGAGCATACTCTTTAAAATACTTACATTTATCTGTGCTACTCCACTCTTCATTTTTTCTGTCAATCCACTTCAAGCTCTGAATTACTAATGTCAATGTACAAAAATCAATATGGGGAAATCCTGTTATTCTTCCAGCAAAAATAGCTCATCTAGAAAGGAAAAAAAAGATGAGACTTTCTGAAATAGCTCTTTCTTAAAAAGAGCACTTTCAAAATAAAGCAGACCTGAACAAGTAATATTTCTATTAACAAAAATTAAATCACCTGGTTTGTACAACAAATGAATTTGGTTAGTGTCTTTTTGAAGCTAGTACAGTACCATCACTTTGCAGAGTTTTGTAAGTTAAGTATCTGAAAAATTATATGGTGTAATTAACCTACATGAAAGTAAGACAACAAAGATGCAGATTACACCATTTGTCAGCCACCATCGCCATATGCTACAGGTATCTCTAAAACAGGGCAGTTGTTAACATCCTGACTAGAACTAAAGCTGTACTTCTTTGGTCCATTTACAAGCTGCCCTTCCGTGAAAAAAAGAAGCAAGAAGCAGCAGCCTAGGACAACATACATCCTGAAATAACAAGTGCAATAAAACATTAATTTATTTTGCTGATCAAGTGGCATATAGATCCTGCAAGAGAATAAGCAGCTGCAAAAGCCTCCAGTAAAATTAGTGTTATATTATTATATATTATATTATACGCACACACACACTATATATATATATGTGTGTGTGTGTGTGTGTGTGTGTATGTATATATTGTATTATATTATATATATTATACATGTGTGAGAGAGAACTCTAGGCTTCCTGAGGTGGGGCTGGTGGTGACATATGTGGAAATACAAAGGTGTGTACCTCAAGTGGGGGGACCCATAACCCTCCAGATGCTGGCAGGCCACCAAACCCCACTGTCCCCAAAAGGGGAGATGGGGGTGCGAGCCCGCCAGTAAGGGGAGAACGAGTTGGCAGCTGGTTTTTGCCCTTGAAGGGAGAGAAGCCGGCTGACACAACCCCACAGGGCATTGTGGCAGGGTGACAAAGCAGCCAGCTGGCAATCCCCACAAGGCGCTAGGACCCGGCCTCGTTGGGCACGTTCACGTGTGAACGCGGGCCCACACGCGTGTCGTAGAAGAGCCGCCCCGCCAGGAGTCGGAGGAGAAGCGAAGGAGCCGGGCCTTCCGCCCTTACCCAATCGAAGGCCAGGAAGAGCGGCGGTCGAGAGGAACGCGCCATCCTCCCCTCCCCCCCCCCGGCCGTTCCCGCGATAAATCGGAGGGAGGGGGAAGGAACGGAGCAGAACCGAAGATTCTAAGGGGAGGGGTGTGAAAGAAGTCTATCCTCCCTCCCGCCCCGCTCCCCTTCCTTAAAACTTACCTCTGCCTCACGGGCTCCGCCATAACATGCGCCCATATATGGCCACGACGTCACTTCCGCTCCCTCGCGGGCCTGGTCCGAGACAAGACTTCCGGGCGCGCGGCTGAGGTGGGGAGGAGCCGTTGGGCTTCTTTCTCCTCCTCTTGGGATATCTATATCTAGCTATCCATGAACGTTTAATTAGAGCGGTACCCGTTTTATGAGGAGATATTCCGGCTCCGCGCGGGAACCTATGGGGAGGGGGAAGGAGGCGGGCGCTGACGTCACCAAGTTAACAGCGAGGGTGGATCTTCTGGAGCGGCTCTTAATGAAGCTACAGTTCCCGGCATCCTTTGCCGGCGGCGTCGGCCACGTTTCCCAGCATTCCTTGGGGCGTTGCACCTGTCAAGTTGTACGACTCCTCGAGGGTGCCATTGTGGCCACAGGTGTGGCAACCCCAGACTTAAGACCCATGATATGTTCTACAGGGCTTATTCTCATTTAAGCGTCAATTCCCATTTAAGCATAATTCTTAGGTTAGCAGCCTGTGACTTTGCCTCACAGAGATAATGGTAAACATGGCAAAGCGCTGGGCTTCAAAAGAATGTTAAGTCAGTGTTAAGACTTTATTTTTGTTCCATTTATATTTCATATTTTCAAGTTAACAAAAAAAGGTTGCCATCTTAACATTTTTGCAACCAGACTCTACGGGAGGGGGAGGACCCGTAACTCAAAAAGCCCCACGTCGAATCTGAAATGCAGATAATAATCAACAGAAATAACAAGAATGATACTAAAAGAATGATAACTATCCTTTCAATGAGCTGTTTTTCAAACAACTTGTTTGTGCTGAATATGCTGGAGTTGCTAATTAGCATTTTTATTTAAACACAGTGAGATGTTGATGAAATTGCCACAATTCAACCGTCTGGCAGAAGCGCTGTTTTAACACCTATCTCATAGGAGGAAATATAACAACCGTCTGCTTAGATGCTATAGCTATAACCCGTTTTGCTGATGAAACGGCAGGCTCTTTCACTGCAAGAATGCTACCCTTTGCATTTTCTTTCTGGAAGGCGAGACCAAATATGCTGTGGGTATAAACAGAAAGCATCTGTAGAAACAATCTATAGAAATCTGACTTAGATAGAAGAAAAAATCATTTGCAAAATTATTTTGTGACAGCAAAATGCATAAATGTGCCTTTCCTTTAATTGTATTTCTCTGACCACATATTTACCAGTACAAGCCCAGTTCACTTTACTGAAGTCAGCAGTGGCAAAACATTTCTGAGCACCTAGAAATGTACAAGTGTTGCTTATCCACCTATTTTAATAAGCTCTGGATTTGTTTTTCTAAAACCTACACAAAAATTCTGCTCAGCCTTAGCGACTGACCTTTCAAGGACAAACCAAGGATGAAAGCCGAAAACCACCTTCCCCACTTTTGCTATTTGCTAAAGGTCCTATTATTTCTTCTCTAATTTGTATTCTTTTCCTATGTAAAAACCTTACCTCCGTTGATTTTAAAAATCAAAAGGGTGTTTCTTCTTCAGGCTGAAAAATATACTAGAATAATATAGTGGGTGGTATTCAGCAAAATATTTGTGTGAGCAGAATGATGTGTCCCCCACATCCCCAAATCTGCTCCAGAGGGTTGGGGGGAATCCCCAGGACAGATTTAGGGTGATATGGGGTGAGGAGAGCAGGTAAATACTCCATTATGCAAGCAGAAATCTTTCTGCTTGCACAATGCAAGGTCTACTTAGTTCTGCTTTGTATAAAACCTAATTATTCCACAATATGCTATGGATAATTAAAAATATATCTCAGCACCTGCATTGTGAGAAATTGCAAGATGTGCACCGTATGGTGCCATATTAGTTGGATGCACACTCTGAGATCAGGGATGGGGAACCTGTGACCATAAGCTACAAGCAACACATCCAGTGGTCATGGATTATGGGAGTCCAACAATGTCTGGAGGACCACAAGCTCCCCAACTTTGATTTAGATGTTTGTGCACTAGAGACAAGGTGTATTTGTCTTGAATCTCAGTTTGAGGGAAAAGGCGGGATATAATGTAAATTAATAAACCAGCTTTTTAGTATAGGGATGGCCATCTGCAAGTCGTATGATCCGGTCAACTGTATAACCTGGTAGTTATTCATAACTAAATTTACATTTTTTTCCCTGTCATGTTTTATTCTTTATAAAGTTGGTACCTGCTCATTAATTCCTGTGGACAGAGTAGATTCTTTATACTAATATTCCTTATTTATGGTCTACTGTTCCACTTGAAGACCTTTAAAATGGCTTGCAGTATTAAAAAACTCAGTGCTGCTCATTTAACTAGTCTTGTTGACAACTCCATTATCTAGTATCCAGATGAGAGCATTTGCCTACCACTTACCTAGGTGACCTTAGCATGCAAGGCAACCAGGGAAACTGGAGCTCTCTGCGTGGTACACTGGGCCTTGAGCTTCGGTCGTTTTCAGTGAGATGGTGTTTCAGAAGGAACAGGAAGTGCAAGTGTATTGTGCTTCCTGTACCTCTGCACCTCCATCTTGATTTATGTAGAATTGTCATAGGAGATGACCATATTCCAGATATGGGGAACATGTGATAATTCTGTTTCAGACAAAGATCCAGAGGAACAGGAAGCTCAACACACTTGCTGCTTCTTGGATTTTCTACAACGTTGCGAAGTCCAGTGCTGTGCTTATTTGATATGAAAACAGTGTGCTCTGATACATGCTTCTTCAGGGGATAACAGAAATGCATTAATATAGAATTTGCCATGTTAACCTATTTAAATCATGTTGTATTAACATGAGTTTGGCCCTACCACCTGGTACTGTGTCATGTCAAATCAAATATTCTGACAGAAGGACATAATTTTACTCCACAGAGCCAGATGTTTTCAGAACAGATTGAAAGGCAAACACCATTCTGTAACATAAAATGTACCATTCTGCTAGTTTGTGTCTTGGTTTTTAACTGTGATGCTTTAAGTAAGTTTACTTAAAGTAAATTTGAAAAGAAACAAAATGACTTTGCTCGTCCTTAATGAAACATCAGGTCACTCCCACAGGCTGGTGGAGCTGCAGTTAGATGGTTAATAGCTTACTTTTGAAATGGTGCCCTGGAATTAAAACAGGTTCCCATTTTATCTTCAATCCTTTGTGTCATTTAATCCCAATGTTTCCGACCTTTCTGCTGATTTTATACCAGAGTAGTTCTGACTTATCAGGATAATGCCCTCACCCCTGATTTATGCTGATGTAATTGAAGGCGGAATTGACTTGTGCACTTTTAAAAGGAAGAGAGTGCTTCTATGCAATTTTAAAATAGCATTGGCTGACTGAATAACAACCTTCTATTCTAGCAGGGAAGTTACAGCTATTCTAGCAGGGAAGTTACAGCTCTCTGTGAAATGGGAAGTCGCATATGCCAGAGGGCAGTGACAGGGAATGCGATAAAGACTGTAAATGAATAAACAAATATCAATAATTCTGCATAACAGGTTCAGTTTTGTTGAATTAAATGGGAGCTTATGAGCAAGCAGTGATGAGGCATAAAGGTCTCATGTGATAGTGTAAGAAGACCACTGGTCAGTCTCTATCAAGTATTGTGATGATGACAATGCTGCAGGAGAAATGGTTGTATTGTGCTGGTTCTTATGTAAGGAGCTTGTTCTGCTTTGGTGAGGGCAGCCATGGACCCCTTTGCAGCAGCAACTTAAGAAGCATTAGAACATTCCAGGTTTGTCTGTTCCAGTTTAGCGCTGCACCTTTGTTTGGGATGAATACTGACTGTCCAGCTTTTAGGGTGTTTAGTGAGCCAGATTTGCATGAGGCAACCTCAAGATACTGTATTTGAATAGAGCCAGTGCAGTTTGGTGGGTCCTGCATCCCTGAGAATTTAGGAACTTGGAGGATGAACAATGTTGTCAGGTAAAAATCATGGTTATAGCTGGTGCTTGGTGACCTACTTGCAATGATAATTTATTTTTCTTTCTAGATAACTCATGGTAAAGCTAATTATAGCTACTTGTGCTTCCTTCCCATTGACTAACCTCATCAGTGGCTGGATTGAAAACCCCATATAAACTATGATCAATTCTTGAAAGGAAGATTGACAATCAGTCACAACATACCATCCTGGACTACTGTTATGTCCTTACGGTTTTTTTCATGAGATTGTTTGTTCCTTTTTTCTCTGAAGTTGGATTGGACAGCTTGGTAACACTGTATGTTTCTCTCTCACCCACACACCAAGCAGGAAATCCTTATTGGGAAATGAAATTGCTTCACTGATGGCCATATGGCCCTATATCTGTGGACACCTGTTCGCAGCATGGGGCAAGAAAAAGGAATATTTTTTGCAGAGCAATTTTGGAGAACTCTAAACATTATCTGCATTTGCTGCCTTTAAACTGGGGAGCATTGCACTATGGGGATGAGCATGAAGATTCAGGTCAAGGCAATTCACCATTTTTGGTCTCTAACCTCACATGACTGTCTAGTTAATGTCCTGTCTGTTTTGATGATTCACTTGGTGGCTTGGAGTTAAATGTTTTGACAGCTGAAATATTACAAGATCAATGAGGGCGGAGGAAGCAATATTTTTGACGCAACACAGCTGTTTTCAGATTTGAATGAGCTTGCCTCAGTTCAAGAGAAATCCAAGCTGATAGTTTGAGCCCAAATCATGTCAGGATGGTGAAAGTTGCACTTAAGGTTCTACCAACTAGATTTGAAATAGCTGTACTTTCATCTGGAAAGGGCATGTAGAATGGGGAAAACTTTACCTGTTGGCTTTCTGCTCATTCTGTCCTGCCAGGATTCAAAGAATTGTAGAGTTGAAAAGGAACCACGAGGGCCATCTAGTTCAATCCCCTGCAGTACAGGAATATTTCGCCCAACGTGGGGCTCAAACCTACAACCCTGTCTGTATATTCATTCACTTCCAAAAGACCCTGCTGTACAGTCTGAAAGCAAAGCTACAGAGGATAAGGCTATCAGTGGCTACCAGTCATTGATGGCATATGTATTGCCTCTGAATGACAGTTGCAGTGGAACACAAGCTGGACAGCATATTGGTAGATAATCTCTATTGCTTGTAGAAGGTCTCAGCTTCAATTCCTGGAATGCCCAGATTAAAGAACCCTGCCTGAAGCTCAGAGGAGGTGCTGCTGGTCAGTGTAGACAGTACTGAGTTAGATGGGCCAATGGTTTGACTCAATAGAAATCAGTATCTTATGTCACTATATGGCATTGTGGTTGGCCATTGCGGGAACAGAATGCTGGACTAGATGGGTCTTTGGTTTGATGCAGCAGGGAGTCGGACGGGACCATTAAAATTCACTGCAAAGTGCAGATTTCTAAAGTGGTCTGCCTTGTCTCCAATCAGTGCCTATAATTTATTTGATTCTGCATCTTGATTGCCACTGAAGCGCAAGCAATTTTCCCACTACTTCAGAGACATTATAGATTGTGCTTTTCATCTGCCCTTGCAAAGAAATTGCACAGAACATGGAAAAATACAAACAACAAATCCCACCACGGATTCTTAGAAGTTTAGCGAGAATGTTTTAAACGAGTACGTTTTCAAATGAGGTTTAAAAGTTGATTAAAAGTAATCTCTCTCTCCCCCCCCACCATAAAACCTTTAAAGAGTAAACAATATATGTACAAAAGGGTAACCCATAGATATTTTCTATCTTTAAGTAATGAGTTCTGATATTACTTGTCATTGCCTAGGAATGATATCATCCAAAAATTTGTTTGAAATCCAAATCCTGAAAATTCTTCCTAAATTGCTTAAGAAGATGAAATATAATTTCAAGCTTCCTTACAGGCACATATGCAAGCACCCAGGACAGATTGGATGTTTGTCAGTTCCTTTATACAGAGTAACATGAGCAACTCTAGGGACGCAGCCGCATGGAAGAAATAGATCATGCTTGACCTGGTGCACTGCTTTCTGTGCCTGCACACAACAATTCAACAATGATTCTATTTTCAGTGGTCAAAGAAGCAATACAGAACGATAAGATACGTTGGTACGGATATTTCCAAATCTGAAATACAGTATTAAGATTTATAAGGGAGATTGAAAATGCAGTCATAAAGAAAGGCAAATACCAATTATCTAGGATATATACCGTAACCTCTTGCTAAAGTATGATAGGGAACAGGAATAAGTAAAATAATACATAATAAGGAGGGCTCAGGACATAGGGAACAACACAAAACATGGGCGTGCAGGAGAAATAATAGGGAAAGGACCACAAATCGTTGCTGAACACAAATGTAAGAGAACGTTGTTTCAGTGATACAGTGACATCTGACTCCTGTAATTATTGGTGTATTAAGTTAATTGTATTCAAAAAATATGCAAAAAACAGAACATATTGCCACGTGGTCTACATAGTATCATAGAATTGCAGAGCAAGAAGGGACCCTAAGGGCCATCTAATTCAATCCCCTGCACTCTCAGCTGAAGCACCTATGACATGTCCATCCACCCTCTACTAAAAACCTCCAAGGAAGGAGAACTCACAAACTCCCGAGGGAGACTGTTGCACTGTCGAACAGCTCTTGCCATCAGAAACTTCTTCCTGATGTTTAGTCAGACTCTCCTTCTTTGTAATTCGAATCCATTGGTTTGGGTCCTAGCCTCCCGAGCAGGAGAAAACAACCTTGCTCCATCTTCCATGTGACAGCCCTTGAGATATTTGATGATGGTTATTATATCTCTCAGTCTCCTCCTTACCAGGCTAAACATACCTAACTCCCTCAACCATTCCTCATAAGGCTTGTTTTCCAGACCCTTGGTTATCTTGGCTGCCCCCCTCTGCACACATTCCAGCATGTCAATATCCTTCTTAAATTTTGGTGCCCAGAACTGGACACAGTACTCTGGGTGTGGCCTGACCAAAGCAGAATAGAGCAGGACTGACTTTCCTTGATCTGGGCACTACAGTTGATGCAGCCTAGTAGAGCGTTAGCATTTTTTGCTGCTGCATCACACTGTTGACTTATGTTAAGCTTGTGGTCTACTAAGAACTCTAGATCCTTATTATATGTACTACTGGCAAGTCAGGCATTCCCCACCTTATATTCGTGCAGCTGGTTCTTCCTGTCTAAGTGTAGAAGCTTTCATTTTTCCTGTTGAAATTTATTTTGTTAGTTTGGACCCAGTTTCCCCAAATACCGGAAAATGATTATTAGAATAGTAACAAAAATATTGAAATATTAAGTTCCCTTAGAATCCAGTACTGATGCTGCTGAACTATATGCCACCTATCATAAAGAAAACATCCTATCTGCAGCTGCAATATTTTTAATGGATTGAAACTGGAAAGTTATATTACTCCCTTCTTGGAAAGAATAGCTTAATAAAGGTTAGGAATTTGGGGAGGGGGTTATATCTAACAACAAGAATTGAAGTGACTCTATTACGTGATCCTATCCACTCTTAGCTGGGTCCAATCAAATACAGTTAGATTACGTAAAGTAAAGGTAAAGGTACCCCTGATCATTAGGTCCAGTCGTGGCCGACTCTGGGGTTGCGGCGCTCATCTCGCTCTATGGGCCGAAGGAGCCGGCGTACGGCTTCCGGGTCATGTGGCCAGCATGACTAAGCTGCTTCTGGAGAACCAGAGCAGCGCACGGAAACGCCGTTTACCTTCCCACCAGAGTGGTACCTATTTATCTACTTGCACTTTGACATGCTTTTGAACTGCTAGGTTGGCAGGAGTAGGGACCGAGCAATGGGAGCTCACCCCGTCGCGGGGATTCGAACCGCCGACCTTCTGATTGGCAAGTCCTAGGCTCTGTGGTTAAACACCCACAGCACCACCCGCGTCCAACAGTTAGATTACTTATGAGTAAATATGACTAGAATGGCACTCCATGCCATTACTCTTTCTGCTCCAAAGTGCTCGAGGTAGCGTTAAAAATCCTAAATTACAAAAAGCCCTACAAAACCCCCACCCCCAAAACCAAATAGATAAATAAAGCTATAAAAGTCACTTTATAAAAAGGACAAATTAGCAGCATCCAATATGTAATCCAAAACCAGCAGCAGTATTTAACCAGTCAGTAACACACCTTTGCAAAGGCCTTCCTAAATTGAAATGTTTTGATCTGCTAGTAAGAAACAGGGGGATGGCCAAATGGATCTCTTTTTCTTGGCTGGTTTATTGATGTGTTACTCAAGGCTCTTTGATATGTTACCACTTTCAACGGAAGCTGCTGATGAAAACCCTTTATGCATGACAGTGTGTGTTGGCATTGGAAAGGAGACTCTCCAGGCTGTTGGTAAAATTTGCAAATAACATTCCTCTCCCTCCTTGCTAGACTGTTGCTATGCAAAAGCAATTTTAATGGCCATGTGGGGCCTGAGTGTTTAATTTGGCCTAAATCTTGTGACTTAACAAGCTTTCTGTCTTGAAGTGTTTCTAGGACACAGGAACATGCCATATACTGAAGAAGATCTTTGGTCCATTTAACCAAGTATTGCTGACACTGTCTGGCAATGGGTTTCCAGGATATTGGGCAGAGGTCCCTCCCAGCCCTATCTAAGATGCTAGGCAGTGAACCAGAAATCTCTTTCTATGCTGTACTACTGAGCCATGGTTCTCCTTCAATTACTTGCCTGGACACCAGTCCAACACCCACACAGCCTCTTCCAATTCCGAGAGAGTGAGAAAGAGATGTTCTCTTATTTGTTCCAAAGATCAATCCAGTAAATATGACTTGTCTTTGCTGTTGTTGCTTTCAGCCTACAAATGATATGTAATTATGCCCCACCACCTATTTTCATTGAGTTTCCTTTACACTGAAATGAATGGGGTTGATGGACTTGAATAAGTTAATGACAACATAATTTATGTAATTTTGCAGCAGTGGACAGCAAGATGAATAATGTAGTTTTTGGTGGAAGTTGGACTGCAGCGGAATAGAAACAGTACTGTGTGCAATTAATGCTGTGCATAACGGAAAACAAATCTCCCTGCACATGCTTTGGCAAACTGAATAAAATATCCAGATACTAAAAATAACTCTCACAAAGAAATCTTGTCAAAAGTTAAAAAGGTAAAGGACCTCTGATAGTTAAGTTCAGTCGCAGACGACTCAGGGGTTGCAGTGCTCATCTCACTTTACTGGCCGAGGGAGCCAATGTTTGTCCACAGACAGTTTTTCCGGGTCACGTGGCCAGCATGACTGAGCCGCTTCTGGCGAAACCAGAGCAGTGCATGGAAACGCCATTTACCTTCCTGCCAGAGCGGTGCCTATTTATCTACTTGAATTTTTGGCGTCCTTAAGTTACTGGGTTTTCAATTATTGCATTGTTCACAAAGCCATGTTTGCTTTTTCAGAACTCATTCTTTCCAGTTTTAGCTCCATACCATACATTTTGCAGTGCATTTTAATAGCATGAGCATAGCTTTTACTGTCTCTGCGAAAAGTACAAAATTTCTTCCTTTTTAGTCCCCATGCAGATTGAAGATAATTTTCAAGTAAGCCTTTGGCAACATTTCTGAACAAAATTAAGATCAGGTTAGAAATAAATCGGCTTTGTGTCTGAAGTCTCGGTGGAGCTTTCAGGGCGAAATGATGATTCAGCCGATAAAACTAGGTTGAGACAAGGGCAGCTCGTTTCTGTGATTAACAAAAGGCCTGAAAAAAGGAAAGGAAAGGTAAATAATGCCAAGGCAGAAGGTTCATATAAGGGCTCAGTCTTAGATCAAGAACCCCTTAAAGAGTTTATGCTGTGTAATGTTAGAAGCAAAACAAGATCTGGGCTCTTACACTTGTTTCTTTTTTTTATGTAGAACATTTTGAAGGTGTGTACATTATCTTTGGCTCAACCCTCAGGCAAAAGCAAGTTTTCTGCTTGATGGGAATGCCTCTATACTACTCCAATGCCTCTGTACTCTGTACTTTCTACCTCTATAGAAAATATTGATTTGCTACATTTAGCATATGCCCTTTCTAAAAAGGAGCTCCAAGCGGCATACCGAACCAGCTACAGAGGTAGAAGTAGATTTGGTACTTATTAGAAGCCGCATATGTTCATTTCTTATATCAGTAACTGGTAGGGTAGGCACTGCACGTACCATCGGATAGGTGGCTCTTTCTTCAAGCATTGTAGTACTGGCAGAATTCTTGCTTCAAAATTTAAATTCCACGCAATCTTTATTTTACCAGTAGCTACTGCCATAGGCTTTAATGGAGGCAGGAAAACCATAATAACCACTGCTCAAAGGTTCACCAAACCAATGAAATATTGTCTTCCTTGGTAAACTGGAATAAAGTACATCAGCAGTTTTTGCCAAAATTGGAAAGAAATGTATGATATACTTGTTCAAAAACTGGAGGGGAAAAATGGGAAATGTGTTATTTTTCAAAAAAAATTAATAGGCGGTATCCTTTGCATTTTTTCTGGGATCAGTCTGTTATATTTACAGTATAGATTTCATCAGGTACATTGTGTATGCCAAGTTTCAAGTTACTAGGTTAACAGGTGTCATTTTAAAAACTATAGATTATAAAGGTGGATTTTGGATTGGGTTTTTTTGCTACATAACTACATCCTTTTAATAACACAGCCAAATTGCAAAGGTCTGCAACCAAAACAATCAATTCAAATCAATGCTGATAAAATAGTTGCTCTCTGTCTAGCCCACCTCCTCTTTTTGTCTAGTCTTTCCAGTGGTCTTGACTGACACCATGGTTTTGTATTTTATCTTCTGCATAAGAGCAGATGTGAGAGAAGATTTAGAAAAATGTTGGAGGGTGTTTTTTTTTGGGGGGGGGAGAAATGCTGCCCTTGTGTGCTTCACTAGGAATGGGATGATATAATAAGTACTTTAAATACTTCCTATCCTCAACCTCCATCCTCATGTATGGAAGTGAGAGCTGGACCATAAAGAAAGCTGATTGCCAAAGAATTGATGCTTTTGGATTATGGTCTGGAGGAGAGTCTTGAGAGTCCCATGGACTGCAAGAAGATCAAGCCTATCCATTCTGAAGGAAATCAGCCCAGAGTGCTCACTGGAAGGACAGATCCTGAAGCTGAGGCTCCCTGGAAAAGACCCTGATGTTGGGAAAGATGGAGGGCACAAGGAGAAGGGGACGACAGAGGATGAGATGGTTGGACAGTGTTCTCGAAGCTACCAGCATGAGTTTGACCAAGCTGTGGGAGGCAGTGGAAGACGGGAGCGCCTGGCATGCTCTGGTCCATGGAGTCACGAAGAGACGGACACGACTAAACGACTAAACAACAACAAATCCTCAACCAGGCGCAGAGAGAGAGTGTGTGTTTCTCTGAAGAATTATTAGGCAATTGGTGCTGACTTGCCAGCAAAATGAATGCATGTCTTAGTGCTTCTTGATCTCTCTGAGTCGTTTGATACCATCAACTATGGTGTCTTGCTGGAATGGGAATTGGGGGGCACTGTGCTATAGTGGATCTGGTCCTAATCTGGATCTGGGACTGAGTCCAGAAGGTAGAATTGGGGGAGTGTTTTTCTGCCCCCTGGCAGTTGGGGGTGCTACACTATTTTGTCCCCTATTCTATTTAATACCCAAATGAAGCTGCTGGGAGTGGTCATTAGGAGTTTGGGGGCAAGGTGCCTTCAGCAAGTTTATGACACTTAGCTCTGTTTCTCCTTAACAAGCTGTGCAAGGTTGGCATAATCATAAATGCATCAAAAGCATTGTGTTTGATTTGATTTGATTTGAAGGTTCTGTTTCAGGTATTTGATCTAGAGGCAAGACCTTCAGCAGACACTGTATGTGTGAAACAGCCTTTAGGTCAAGGGCAGGGAACCTGTAGCCCATTCTCCATTGGCCATGTTGGGGGGTTTGATGGGAGATGGGCCTGATGGGAGAAGGAGTCTAAAGACCCTAGAGATTTTCTAGCTCTGAGAGCAGAGGTGCAGACATTGCCCTCCCTGTCTGTTCTCTCTCCCCCCCCCCCGCCTGCCACCACTCTATTTTTGTAAAATTATGAATGCATTGGGACACTGCTAATGGTGCAAATTAGAAAGCTGTAAAAACATAGGGTGTGCATTATGCTTATGCTGGTAATTAAAATGTCAATAAAACATTGATAGAAGCTCAGACGCCATGGAAATGAAGTAATGTTTACTTAATAGATGTGTTGCCTTCTCTCCCACACCAATGAGTCATTTAGAAACTTGTGGTGCTACATGATAATGATAGTTACAAGACAGATCATTAGTAGGGTAGTGGAGGTAAGTAAATATGGGGTCCTCTGCTCCAGAGGCTGCAGTCCTATGCACACTTACCAGGCAGCAACTTCCATTGAACTTGTATAGGACTACAGTGCAAGACTGCAGCTCTAAGTGATGTCTATGTCCATTCACTACAACCAAGCCAAATAATGTCACTCTTGGGATGTTAGTCTCCTGAACAGCTACATTTGGTAGTCTCCATCTGCCTGACCACAGCAATTGGTGATTGGAGAAAGATTTGCTGTAAAAATATCAGAAACGTATAAACACACCCTGTATCTTCCAGAGTCAGTGGCAATTTTACACACGACTTCCTGCATGCCATGCCACCCCCAAAGCCTGCATTACTGGTGAGCTAACACGCCTAATTCTGCATACAAGCTAAGTACAGCAATCCACCAAGTTCTCAATAAACCTTCTGTTTCTGCTACCAGCATAAATGTACAAAAATTCCTGGGGTGGGGTGGGGGTTCTGATGGAATAAAATGCCCAGCAAGCTGACACTTCGGTGGGCATCCTAACAAATTTGCTTCCTAGTATTGAGCTGAATAACGCCCAGACTTTTGTTCCAGAATCACAGTTGGGGCAACGTGGGGGGTCTAAGAAATTTTGGGTAGGTTGCCTTACATTTAAACGTGAGATTGTTGAGGGTTTTCAGTTAGTGGCTTGGCTCCCCTCAGCAGCTTGGTGGCCCTGCCTTTGTAACTTGGCCATATTGGCCAATGGGGACTGCCATCTTTTTTTGGCCAAGGCTGTCTGGAGGAGTCAGGGGAACTTGCCTTCTGCGGCCTTCTATTCTGCTTCCTACCAATGATTTTTTTAAAAAACAACATGTTTTCTTCCGCTGCGTTTGACAATTCCTCCACCTTGTATTGTATGAGTGGCTCATATACTCACTTTCTTTAAAAAATCTTCAAGTCTGAAATTAGGGTGAGTTTGCTAACTTGTACAGATTTTGTAATAATGGTGAAATACTCTCCACGTTTTACTCAAAATGTCTTTCTGAGAAACGAGGCCTGTATCATGGCCATGTCAGCATGTCCAATAGATGGTGCTACATCCTAAGGAAATTACATCTTCCTTGGTCTCACTCAATCTCTCCCCCCCCCCTCTGTTATTTTGATATGGACTTGATTATTTATTGGCTGTTCAGAAGGTTCCTGCAGTCAGTGAAACTCAATCCCTTTTCTAATATTCATGAGCAATGAAGCTTTCAGACCTACGTCCAACACAACTTGATTATATTGCAAGCCTTTGGGTGAGATTTCCTTATAAGTTGTGAGTAGCGTACCACACCCTCCAAGTGTCCATATTTTCCAAGGACAATCCCAGATTTACAGAAGCTGTCCCAGTTTTTTATTCAACCCTGGAATGTCCTGTTTTTCTTTAGGATGTCACTGTTTTTATTGGAGAAATGTTGGAGGGTATGGACTTATGCAACTGCTGAGCCAAGGAAATAAGTAACTATACAACCTTGAGAAGACACCTGAATAGACCCTGTATAGCAAAGTTTTTAAATGTTTAATGCTATGGTTTTTATATATGCTGGAAGCCGCCCAGAGTCGCTGGGGAAACCCAGTCAGATGGGTGGTGAAGAAGAAGAAGAAGAAGAAGAAGAAGAAGAAGAAGAAGAAGAAGAAGAAGAAGAAGACATCCCTATTTTCATTTAAATGTTGGAAGGTATGAAATGAGACCCAGGCAGAAGTTCTCTGGAGTGGCTTTATAATTTGCTAAAGGTGGGTGGTTCAACCCAGCTGCCTCCAAGAGAGAAGCAAAAGGAATTAAGTGACCTTTCTTGCCTTGGCTTTTAAAAGCAGTAAAGTACAGCGGTCCCTGGGATGTTTCCCAAATAAACCTAACTTCCTAATTCTTCATTTCCTAATTCTTACGTCACCCTGAGCTATCTGCCGATTCTTATCTTTTCTTCCCTCAGCACAACCCTAACCCTGTGAACACCTACAGAGAGCCATCTCCAAGGCAGTTGCAGGACAAATCATAAAGCAACTCTTTGGAATGTATCTGTGAGTTAAAGATCAAAAGTGCCTGTACAGAAGAACAGCAGCTGTTGTTTCTGCATGCATCTTCCATTGGTTTTAAAAACTATACGTGTGAATTTTCTGAATCGTCTTGAAAGGCTGCCATGCGGATAATGGAGCAAATTTGTTTCTGGTTGTTTCAGAGGCCGGATCCAATGTAGAGATACGTAAGTTGTTCAATCTGCAGAAATATTTACCCTTGTACAATAGAACTTCCCGCTATCCTCTTCCTGTGCGTGCCCCTCCATACCCTTCCTAAATCTGTTCTAGCGGGTTGGGGGAACATCCTAGAACAGATGGCGGGAGCAAGAGTGCATGGAGGAGGTGGAGGGAATGTATACATGAGCATACATCCTTGCACAATGAGTTAATCAGATACCTCCCAGTGGCTTCAAACGGCAAGAAAAATGATTAAGACTGAACGTTAGAACTCCCAGATGGTATGACCTTTTTTTTTTTTTTTTTTTACAATGGAGCAGTCTGCCTTGGAAAGTGGTGGGCTGTTCTTTCACTAGTGGTTTTTAAGCAGAGGCTGAATGGCCACCCATCATGGATGCTGGAACAAGGGTTGGACTCAGTGACCTTTTCAACACCAGGAGTCTGTGAGGCCTGAGCATGCTCAGTGGCCACAGAGTTCTGCCTGGCTATTGTGTGAGGTGGAAAAGAAAACTGGAGGGGTGAATGGAAGAGGCCAGAAGAGGCATAGGCAAACTCGGCCCTCCAGATGTTTTGAGACTACAATTCCCATCGTCCCTGATCACTGGTCCTGTTAGCTAGGGATGATAGGATTTGTATTCCCAAAACATCTGGAGGGCCGAGTTTGCCTATGCCTGGTCTAGAACCCTCAACAAGGAACACTCCCACTTGTATAAATCTAATAATGGTTGCTTCTAATGGCTGTATCTAACACTACTTGGGAGGAACTTCATATATATATATATATATATATATATATATATATATATATATATATGCTTTCGTAGATTTTCACGGGTACAGGAATGCAGGTTTTGGTGTCCTCGGGTGTCTTCCCGTGTAAAAGTTGGGGTGTCTAGGCGACGTTTCGACGAGGTCTCACTCGTCATCTTCAGGCTGGTGCTTTCGGCTTCTTGTTACTGGAACAGAGCAGGATCTCAGTGTTTGAGTTCCTATAAATACTGTTGAGGGGGTGTGGTGTATAGCCTCCAATGTTCTGGGCAGAGAGGAAGTTCCCAGGCTAGTGTGCCTTTTCTTCTTTTGTTCCTTAATTACTTGAGGGATATCTTGAGTGATTTCTTGAGTGATATCCTGAGTACCACTTAGGTGGGTCATTAGGTGTGGATTAGTTGCTAAAGTCTTTGTGTCTTGACCTCTTGAACTTTGTGAAGAGTTTTTCTGAGAAGATGGCTGTACTGCACTTAGTTGTGCTCTGGCTTGGCTTCGTGTATAGGGGCGAGCTGTGGTTTTGTGGCCTGTGTCAGCCAGATCTGTGTAGGGATTGCAGGGGGGTGCAGCATCCGGAGAAAAAGAAGAAAAAACTTCCTCTCTTTTCCAACACATGAAAGAAACAGGACACGAAATTAATTTTGCAGATTCCAAATTGCTCTTTAACATGGAACATCACCACAAGAGAATAATCATGGAAGCCATCGAGATAGAGAAACACCCTCACAACATGAACAAGCGTGACGACACATCCCGCTTGCCAGACATCTGGAAATTAGCCCTCCCCACAAAAACTGACACCAGATCCAGAGGCACACAGAACGCCATCACCAATCAACCACACCAGACCCAAACCCGGACCCTCTCCACAGATAAATTACAGACACCATCCAGTAGCCAAACCATGGTGGCACCTCCGGATGCTGCACCCCCCTGCAATCCCTACACAGATCTGGCTGACACAGGCCACAAAACCACAGCTCGCCCCTATACACGAAGCCAAGCCAGAGCACAACTAAGTGCAGTACAGCCATCTTCTCAGAAAAACTCTTCACAAAGTTCAAGAGGTCAAGACACAAAGACTTTAGCAACTAATCCACACCTAATGACCCACCTAAGTGGTACTCAGGATATCACTCAAGAAATCACTCAAGATATCCCTCAAGTAATTAAGGAACAAAAGAAGAAAAGGCACACTAGCCTGGGAACTTCCTCTCTGCCCAGAACATTGGAGGCTATACACCACACCCCCTCAACAGTATTTATAGGAACTCAAACACTGAGATCCTGCTCTGTTCCAGTAACAAGAAGCCGAAAGCACCAGCCTGAAGATGACGAGTGAGACCTCGTCGAAACGTCGCCTACACACCCCAACTTTTACACGGGAAGACACCCGAGGACACCAAAACCTGCATATATATATATATATATATATATATATATATATATATATATATATAAATTTACATTTCAAAATATTCAATTAGGCAACCTTAAATCAATTACTTCACTTCTTCTCTTTTTCTCATTTTGCATACCATACATCCTTACATATTTTACATGAACTAAACCATTCAGTAATCCATTATTGCTCTATCAAAACTTGTTTACACTCTTGAATTTATCTTAATGCTAGCAGCGTTTTTAAACGTACACAATTTTCACCCATATAATCAGTAAACATTTTCCAGTTTTCTTTAAACGTATATCCTTCTTGTGCTCTTATTCTATATGTTAAATCTGCAAGCTGTGCGTATTCCATCATTTTAAGCTACCATTCTTCTTCGGTTGGGACCTCACTTGTTTTCCATTGAACTTCCCATCCTCCAGTGCAGATTTTCAGCTGGCACAAGAACCGGCGGAAATCACCTCCCACTTTCCATTAGCGGAGGCCTCTCATGGATTAAAAACCTTTCTGAGAACTCATTTGGATGCAACCCATAGAGCCATAGGTATATTTTATATGCACCCATACATATAAGAGTGACACAAGATAGGCCAAAGAAAAGACCAGATAAGGTCCCGGTGGACTGATCCACCTTTATTACCTGCTGGTTTCCATATGCAAGTATAGCTCATAAATCCTTATTGTTCTAAAAATCGTAATTAAGAAGCTCTGCTCATATGCTCATATTAAGGAGGGTACTTGGTGTGAACAATTGGCAGTGCTATGCGACGTTCCTTGTTTGCGTGGGTGATGGCAAGGGCTTATGTTTTCTTGGAAAGTACAAACCATATGTCTCAACAGATTCTGAGTCTTGCCTTCAGGTCTGCCCCTGCTTTGGTTGTTTGGAGAGGGAAAAGATCTCTGTGGGCAGTAAACCACCACAGCACCAATTCTCTTGTTGAAAGAGAACATGTGAAGACAAATGGCTTTTCCAGTAGGTTTGCATAGTACTGTGTAGCTGGAGAAGCAGGCTGCTTCAGGTGGTGGAATTTAAAAGGACAGGTGAAGAAGCAGGAGCAGGAATGGCCAGTGTTTGCTTACTCGTCTCACATCCAGAAAATAATCCAATCCAGCAAATACGATTGGTATTCACTGTTGTTGTTATGTACTGAAGTTCTCACCCTGGGCCAGCAGGGGGATACTGTAGATAGTTATGCAAATAAGGGATCGAAAGTGACGTTCAGTGATTGGATAGTTTCAGAAAATTGTTACAGTTACGTTGTACTGGAGCTCTATATAAGCAGCCTGACTGAACCCTTCAGTTCAGTTCTGTTCTGGCCTGTGAATAAACAAGAGCTGTTTGAAGAATCGCTGTGTCATCTGATATGTTCACCCACAACTTAATAGTTGTTATTGTTGCTTTCAGTCCACAAACGATACACAACTGATTACCTTTTTCGCCCCCTATTTGCGTTGAAACGAATGGGATGAAACAACGCAATGGAAATATAGCTTACATCATTTTTGAAAATTAATTAATCATGCTATGTAAGTCTTGTAATTTCACCGCAGTGGACGGTGAGCAAATAATGTCATTTTTGGTGGAAGGCGAACTGCAGCGAAATGGAAACAGGGCCGCAGGTGAGGGATACAGGGTGGGTTGGGAAACGATTCCTTCTTACGTCCCCCCCCCCTTAAGGGGCAGGAGCTGTTTTGTGCTGCCATTTTCTGAAACCTTTATTGCCTAATATAGCTCAGTCGGTATAGCACGAGGCTCTTAATATCAGGGTGGTGGGTTCAATTCCCATGTTGGGCAAAAGATTCCCCCATTGCAGGGGGTTGGACTAGATGACCCTTGTGGCCCCTTCCAACTCCACAATTCTATGATATATATGAATGTTTTATCTTGGACTCTTTCCCAAATGAATAACAATCTCCTGTCCTACATGCTTTTCAAGTGTTTTGTGCAACAACACCTTGAGATCCAAGGGAGCAGAAGGCAAAACGGGTAGCTCTTTCTCAGATCATTGCTCTGCTGGGAAGAGTTTGTTGAGCCTTGCCCCTCAGTACAACCCTGCCAGGAATTACATCAGCTTCACTGCTCACCTTTCAAAGCTGAACGCAATGTACTCGGCAGAAATTAAATGAATTCTTCCATCATTTCTCAAGAGACAAAGGGGGTGCCTGTAATGATGGGCATTTTCCACAAGGTGGCAGTAGTTTCCACAAACAAATCTTGGAGAAACATCTATGGCTTCCAGGCTACAGTATAACTTAATTTGTTTCCCTGACACTTCAGTCTTTTTCTCTCTTCTTTCCCCCTGGGGCTTGCAAAAAAAAAACCCAAACCAAAAACGCCCCGGGTGCTTTCACACACAAAGATCGCAGCTTGTATCAGGCTGAATTTGGTAGCTTGCAGGACTTTTTAGAGTGTCAGCTTTCTAATCACATGAACATCTGCATGTGTTCTGCGTTTGCTGCATCACCCCAAAAGTTGTTGGGTGTTTTTTTAGGAAGAGCCCAAAATTGCTGAGTTTCTTTAGGAAACCACCGAAATTGTTGAACGTTTTTTATACCACTGCTGAAAATCCAGGTTCGTTCAGATTGTATATAAAGCATTTTATCTTCATAATTATAAAATACCTTCAGATGTCAACTTTATTTCAATATTAGATACTAGAATTTGAAATAACTACTGGAGTTAAGTTGCTCAGCAATGCAAAGGCATGATTGCATTATCACAATTTACTGTTCTTGTGAAGACTCACTATGCTGAGTTTGCATGCATTTAAATTCTAATTGAATTGTCACAGGCTGTACTTTTCACGTTTCATTGCCATTTAACACCAAGCTTTCCCCCTTTATACACATGTACCTGTCACACAGAGTATTACTGATCTGATGACATGGGCTTTAGTCTGTGAAATCTTATGCAAAAATATATATCTATTAGTCTTTAAGATGCTATGAGACTATCTTGTGTCATCTATCAAATACTGCAGCATAATGATACCATTGCTTGTTGCTTATCAGATATTGCCGTATATCCAACAGTGAAATCTCAGGCAATGTAAAAATACAGAAATGAAACATTGTTGAATAGAAATGGAAAAGAACTGGCGAATGTTCATAGACTACAGAGAAATACGCAACCACTAAATTCTGGGTAGGAAAGTGAATTTCAGAGACTGCAGTCACACCTTTCAAGGATCCCATTCTCTTTTACATTTTACTCGGTTTGAACCAATGGCAAATTCCTTACTTTTCACTTTCCCAACCCTCCTGATGTGTAATAATTTATTTTAAGGACAATCTCCCTGCCAGCTCTGTCTCAAATACGTACAGTGGTACCTCAGGTTAAGTACTTAATTCGTTCCGGAGGTCTGTTCTTAACCTGAAACTGTTCTTAACCTGAAGCACCACTTTAGCTAATGGGGCCTCCTGCTGCTGCCGCGCCGCCGGAGCACAATTTCTGTTCTCATTCTGAAGCAAAGTTCTTAACCTGAAGCAATATTTCTGGGTTAGCGGAGTATGTAACCTGAAGCGTATGTAGCCTGAAGCGTATGTAACCCGAGATACCACTGTAATAAGCACTTGCCGTTACCCATAGGCGAGGAAAATTCACTTTGCACATGTTCAGGTGTTCTCTCTTTTTTAATATTACTTCAGGTTGGTCAACCCTGACATTCAGAATCAGGTTCCAAGGCTGAGCCAAAGTTTCAACTAAGCCTTGGTTTGGACATGTTTGGACATTTCTTGGGGCAAGTGCCTGTGGCGGCAAGGATTGATAACAGAATCACAGAATTGTAGAATTGGAAGGGACCACAAGAGTCATTTAGTTCAACCTCTTGCAATGCAGGAATCTTTGCCCAACATGGGACTCAAACTCATCACCCTCAGATTAAGTGTCTCCTGCTCTACCAATGTCAACAAACCGACAATTCAAACATTTCTTGACATTTCAATGGTTGAACTTTTTTTTTGGGGGGGTGTTACAAGAACTTTGAAGCATAATCATTTACGTTCTAAGTGTGACATAAAAAGCATTGAGGTAGAGGGACAGAGGGGTCTCAAAGGATTAAAAAATGGAGGACTCCTTTGAGAATTTAGTACAGTACAAACGGACTCTTAAGTCCCAAATAATTTTGGAAAGTGGGTTATGGAAAGGAACACAGAAGTAGCTACACTTCAAAAAAAATTTTTTTTAAAGAAAAACTTGAAAAGTTGGGGAAGCAGCTGGGGGTAGATTTGGATCTGAAGGCAGAAAAGCAATAGCTGGCACAGCTGGGGAGGAACTTTGATGTTGCACTGTGTGACGTTTAAGGAGAACTGGAGAACGAGACGCAGCCTTTGGAAGTTCCAGTTGGTGAAGGAGGTCAGGATACCCTATTATTTTAGAAAAAGAAGCCCTTGGTAGGTCATCTCTGTCAAGGGAAGAAGAGGTAGTATTTAGGGTCATGAACAGAAATAATTTGCAGGTCGAGAAGGAAAAGGCGCAGGGCACTTGGGCAGTTAAATGACAAAAGGAGTCATTGCCAGTTGTTACTGTAGAAGTTGCTTGCTCTCTCCCTTCCCAACTTTTCTGCCTAGGCTTTACCTATTGGCCTGCAGCTTTCATAGCCTATTTCAGAGGCAAATGGCAAGAGGAAAGTAGATGTAGTGCATCCTTGGTTCATAAACCCACTAGGTCACCTTAAAGCCCTGGTCCTTCAGGCATCGGGTTGTATCCAGCCAAGTTGGCCTGTTAGTGGATGGCCTTTGACCTATGTCGTGGGACCTCCTTTCTCTCTCCTCTCCCTGAGTGTCCCCACACCCCCAAATCTGTTCTGGGCATTCCCCCAAACCTCTGGAGCATAACTGGTGTGTGTGTGTGCGCGCGCAGCAGGTGCACAGGGAGAAAAGGGGGGCAGCATGGCCCTTTTTTCTCATTGATAAATATCTGTAACTGCTTCACATCTGTTCTGCAATGTTGTAGGCTAAAGGCTGAACCTTTGACCCTGCTGTGCAAAACAACCTCCAGTGAACTTTTGATCTTCCTGAGCAAGAAAACCATTAATCCCAAGAAACAATTGTTTTGCAACCCACAATATACAATCCCACCCAAAAACAATTAGGAAATGGCAGAAATTCCTATTCCTTCACACCCGTACTTTATGCCTGTTGTCTGTATTCTCATGTCTGTCACCTTGCTAGCTGGTTTTGAGTATCTTCTGCCACCAGGTTTGGGTGGAACAGGCCAGAATGTTGGTGTAATTTTGCAGTTGTCCCATGATCTCACAGCAAACAGTCATCCCATGTTTGTACAATGTAATGAGCAAAGCTACACTCGGAGATCAGCATCGTAATAACACGGAGCCTAATGAGCCATGTAGCAAAAACCCAGTGATCCCCCAAATGACAGGGTAATTAGATATTAATATACATATAAAACAGGAGAGTTATTATCATTGTGTTACGTTGATCTGGGACATTAGTGGGACACACAGCAAATTAACCACAAAAGTGTTCTAGATAATCATTCAGATAATATGATTTCTATTGCACGGCAAGAGGGGGCAATTTGTCACTGTCTCTCAACTTTTACATACCAGTTGTGCTAATGAAAAATATGCGGCCCTAGTTCCTTTTGAGCTGAAGAGTGGCATACATCAGCATATCAAAGTTATGTAACATTCATAATGGGAGACACTACTGGATGAGGAGGGAAAAGATCAACTCGTATAAATTAAAATTTTAATCAATCTTCTTAATAGATTCCCATTGAGGAGCCTTTGTGACACTGAGATATAGTCTGCCAAAAGAAGGCTGTCTCCTCACATTTCATCATTGCGTTGCGCCTTTGACTGGCTGGCCGTTAAAATGGCTGGCTGGCAGTTAAAATACCAGCAGCTCAGTCCTAAAGCAGCGTCAACAGCTATTTCTCTCCTTGAAAATGATGCAGCAGGACCAGAACTGATTTGCAGCTCTGAATACCTCTGTGATCTCTATTTCATACAATGTGAAACTTTCCAAGAATATCTCAAATGCCCTACACACAAAACAACAACAAAACCCCAAACCAGCCGCAGGATCTCCTACAGAGGAGCTGGCATCCGTAAAACAAACGATAGAAATACTTTACTGATTGATGCAGGTGTATCTTAAAAATCAATGAACATGAGAGTCAATGAGCACAAGTCAATGTTGAGTCGATGAACATAAGTCAATGAAACAGCAGCCCTACTTTATTCCCTTTCAACTTTTGTTAGGATACTTTTGCTATGATCCAGTTCTCAATGAGATGGTAGACATGTGTCTATCAGCGTCAGCCTTTAATTGCTTTCCCTCCATCACTCACTCAGACACCCTTCTAAAATTTGGGAAGATTCGTGGACCAGGCCATACACATAGAAGTTGATCAATCAGATTCCCATGGCATAGTAGGCATGTTTCACACACATAATGTAGCTAAATGATATGGGATGCCCCCTGTGAAGACTGAGAAGGCTCTTCTCCTTGATAAACAAAAGGGAGAAGGAAGTGGAAGAAATATTTCACGTATCAGACATTTACATGCGCTGTCCTCTATGTACAGCATCAACTTTGCACAATTATATTAGGTACCGGTAATCTAAAGTTAGCATTTCTGCATCTCCCCAAACCTTGTTTTTAAATAGCCCTTTGAAACTGTGTTTGCTTGGAATCAGAGTTATTTATAGATAGATAGATAGATAGATAGATTCTTTATTGTCATTACACAAGTGCAATATTGCACAAGTGCAACGAAATTGGATGCCATCCCTTAAAAAACAACAAAAGCAAAACAACAACAACAACCAAACAAACCACATTCCAGCCACACCCACACCCACACCCATCAAACTCCCAGGTCACACTATCGAGTTACAGCATTCAAAAAGGCCACAGCTCTTGGATAGAAACTATTTTTCAGTCTATTTGTCCTTGACTTGATGTTTCTATATCTCCTGCCAGAAGGCAGTAGTGCAAACAGACTGTATCCCGGGTGAGATGAATCCTGCAGGATGTTGTTTGCTTTCCTAAGACAACGGGAACCGTACAGTTCTTCCAAAGATGGGAGAGGATGACCAATAATCCTTTGGGCTGTGGTTATGACCTTCTGGAGCACCTTCCTCTCCCTAGCTGTACAACTGGAGAACCAAGCACAAATACAGTATGTGAGAATGCTCTCTATGGAGCCTCGGTAGAAGGACACCAGCAGTCTCTCACTCAGATTGTTCTTCTTTAAAAGTCTGAGGAAATAAATTCTCTGCTGGGCCTTCTTCACCAGAGCAGTGGTATTTGCGCTCCAAGTCATGCCCTGATCGATAGTCACTCCCAAAAACCTGAATTCCGCCACCCTCTCCACCCGTTCCCCGTTGATATACAAGGGCTGAATGTCCGCCTTTTTTTCCCTGTAATCCACCACCAATTCCTTGGTCTTAGCCGTATTAAGAGCCAGATTGTTCTCTCCACACCAAACACAGAGCCGCTCCACCTCGTCCCGATAGGCGGACTCATCCCCTCCTGAAATGAGCCCCACCACCGTAGTGTCATCAGCAAACTTGATGATTTTGTTGCTGGAATAGATGGCTGTACAGTCATACGTATAGAGAGTATAGAGCAGGGGACTCAACACACAACCCTGTGGTGAGCCGGTGTTAAGGCTAAGGGCTTTGGACATATGTGACCCTACTCTAACCCTCTGAGAACGTTCTGACAAAAAATCCAAAACCCAGAGACAGGTGGAGTTGGAGAGTCCAATCGCCTCTAGCTTGGACACCAGTCTATGGGGGAGGATAGTGTTAAAAGCAGAGCTAAAATCCACAAACAGCAGCCTCACATAACTCCCCGGCTGCTCCAGATGGGACAGAGCAGCATGGAGAGTGGTGGTGATAGCGTCTTCTGTGGATCTATTTGCCCTGTATGCAAACTGGTAGTTGTCAAAAGTTGATGGAAGACAGGAAATAATGTGACGGCGCACCAGTTTCTCAAAACACTTCATGATGATTGGAGTCAGTGCAACTGGTCTGTAGTCATTCAAACTACTGATTGTGGGTTTTTTAGGCAGAGGAACAATAGTTGACGACTTCAGGCAGGGTGGGACAATAGACTGGTGTAAGGACTTGTTGAAGATCTTAGTAAAGACCCTCGCCAGCTGATCCGCACAGCCCTTCAACACCTTTCCAGTGATGCCATCAGGTCCAGCAGCCTTCCTCGGATTCACCATCCTCAATACCTGTCTCACCTCGTGCTCCTCTACAGTGAATGAGGGGCCCCTATGGGCTGGTGGCTGTAATACCGGCGTCTCAGGTGGCTCCTTCTCGAAGCGAGCAAAGAAGAGGTTAAGCTCCTCCGCCAGCAAAGGGTCACCGTCGACAGCACCAAGGTTAGGTTTGTAGTTGGTAATATGCTGAATCCCCTGCCACATCTGTCTTGTGTTGTTGCTCCTTAAATTATCCTCAATCCTCTGCCTATAATCCAGTTTTGCCCGTCGAATACCCCTCTTCAAGTTTGCTCTTGCCACACTGTAAAGCTGCACCTCGCCCGACCTGAAAGCCCTGTTCCTTTCCCGCAACAGGCACTGGACCTCTCTATTCATCCAGGGTTTCTGATTGGGGTAAAACCGGATGGATTTATTTACTGTGACAGTGTCTGTGCAGTGATTGATATAGCACAGAACTGCCGCCGTGTGCTCCTCCAGGTCTGAACGATCGAAAATATCCCAATTGGTTCTCTCAAAACAGTCCTGCAGCTGGTGAATAGCACCTTCAGGCCAGATTTTAACAGTCCTTGATATTGTGGGAGCCCGTTTCCTGAGTGGGATATATGCTGGTACCAGGAACAGAGACATATGGTCGGACTGGCCCAAATGTGGCAGCTGTAAAGCCCTATAGCCGTGATTTACATTCGAATAAACTTTATCCAGTGTCTTGTCCCCTCTTGTGGGACATTTCACATGCTGATAGAGCGTTGGGAGCACTGTTTTAAGTTCAACATGGTTGAAGTCTCCCGCAATGATGTGCACAGCTTCAGGATACTTGTCTTGCTGGCTGCTGATAAGGCTCTGCAGGCATCCCAAAGCCAAGTTGGCATTGGCATCTGGTGGCACGTACACACCAGTTAGCATAACAGCTGTGAACTCCCTAGGGAGATAGGCTGGTCTACATTTAACAGCCACATATTCCAAATCCGGTGAACAGGCCAATATAATTCTATTTTTCACTGATTGCTGCTTGAGATTTGATGGATTTGCTCTTATTGAGACACATATTATGAAATATCCCTCCCTCTAGGCAGAGAATCGATGTTAAAGTACCTCAAGGATTAAAAAAAATTTTTTTTTTAAAGAAAGGAAGTAGCTGCATTACACAGATAACATGACCACTTGCAGCTCAGTTCTCTATTTTCGCACCTGAAATATTAGGTCATATTTGATTTTTGCTATCAGAAGTGAAAGCAGCAGGTATTCACTTTAATTGATTTTTCCCTTACTCTTTCAGACATGTTATATCACATTAAGGTATTGCTCGTCGCCAGCTATCAGAATCCAACAACACATTCCGTACCTGGAAAAAAATGACAATTCAAAAATCAATGAATAATGCAGCAAAGAACCAGATGTTAATCTTACAATTCATAGAAACCCATTTCAGTTGTAGGAGCCTTCCCAAAGGCTTTCTAACTACCCTGTATAAGAAGCATTACTGAATAGAGCCATATTCTTGGCACAGTCAGCCAATGGGAAGCGTGCTGTACAACCATGGGTAAAATGATGCTTTGTAAATGCTTTCCCCACTAGGTTTGGATGATTTAATAGATAATGGTCTCATCTTTATTGGACTTAAAATGGGTTAACAGAGACTGTTATCCCTGGACAGGGAATTTCATGGAGCAAATACCTCTTCCAAGTTTTGTAACAGTCTCACGGAGTTTCCGTGGCAAGGATGGCGGCAGCAGACATTCCTATTCATTTCTTTGGTTTGTAGGTCAATGCCTATATTTAGCTTTCACAGAATTCTCCTGGTCCAATTTTGGCTCGAGTGTAGAGGACTTTTGGGAGAACCCGACTGGAATTATATATCATTTTTTTCCAGGTTTTTGACCAGCTTCCCTCAACCGGGGACTCAGCTAGCTACATTAGTCTAAAACCAGCGTTTATTGTGTTATTAACGTGCAACACCAGATGGCACTGTAGAGCACAAAACTTATCCATGTGATTTTGCACAGGGGTTCCCCCCTTTTATTATAACGATTTAATTTATGACTTATTTATAGCGTGTTTTTTCCTGTGTGTACCCTGGTGCACCAAATTCCCATCGTCTGTGATGATTGGCCATGCTAGATGAGGCTGACGGGGGCTAATGTTGGCTCTAATAATCAATCAATTAAGCTAGCTGATTATTAACTAATTGATGCAGCCGATATCCACCCGCCTCCACCGCTACCAATGTGGGTATGATTTGTGCTTAAACAGGTTAAATAATGCAGGACTATCCAAATACCCTTCGGCATCCTAGTGTTGCTGTCAGCCAGAAGCCTGTTTCTTGAAAAACAAATGAAATAGTTTAGGGGCGTTAAAGGGCAGAGCAATGTCTCCTGAGGCTGTAATAAGAAAGCTAAAAAAGATTGATTATCTTAGCCTGCACATGTTACATAGCTGTCATTTGGAAGAATTAAGAAAGTGTGTGAGAGAAAAACTTCCTTGTTTCCCCTGACATAGCCTGCTAACCCACTTTTTTTCCACAGGGGTTGTGTTTCGGCAGTGTTTTAAGAGTGCAGATCTCATCATCGTTGTATGGCTCCTTTCCCAGAATAAGGTGGGAACATATGGAGCCGGCTTTCATACGAGGATAAATTGCGCTTATTATACCCAAGACAGATTAGTCCCTCACAAGAATTTAAGATAGGGAACAGAGACTTAACACATGAGGCAAGCCTGGCCTTGGTGCTGGAATTCCCGCTCCACCACAACTCCTACTTAGGGATGGAGAAGGCAACATGGCCGCCTTTTATTTACCACTTGCCTCGGGTGATGAAAGGACATTAGAACTGCTTCAGCTCTCCATTGCTGGAGCACAGAAAATTATAGATGCTTATGGACGTGAAATATACTTGGAGTTGAGAGTGGATTTCATGCTCTTTATTCAGCTCATAGTAGTGAGGAATGAAAGTTCCCCTAAAATATCTGCTTTATATACATTATTTACATAATGGGCCGCACATGATTGGCTAATTCTGGGATTCTCCTGTAGGCCAATCAGGTTGCAGATTCACTTCCACCTGGAGCTGGATTGGGTGGCTCCTGAGGACCAATCATATTGCTCCATTGTGCTAGGACCAATCAGACGGCTGCATTATGGACCCTATTGTTCTAGGACCAATCAGACTGCTGCATTCTGAATCCTATTGTTCTAGGACAAATCAGACTGCTGCCTTTTGGATCCTATTCAACTCAGTACATAACAGGAAGGGTTTAAAATGGGGCTCAGAAAAAAGTGCCCTTTTTTAACTTTGAGGGAGTGCTGTGGGTGCCAGTTACAAAATGGCTGCCATTGGCATAACACAGAAACAGAGAGTGGAGTGATTGCTGTTTTCCTTTGCTCCCCAAAACAACTTCGTGGTTACCCCGCAAAGTCTTCCTGGTCCTGACTGTGGAGATATAGCTGTTAAAGGCACAATAACCATTCCCCCCCCAATGCCAATCCTAAAAAAAAACCTAAGATGCCATCCTATACCCACATACCTGGGAATTAGCTTCATTAAACACAAAGAGACTTATTTCTGTATGCAAGGGTTGCCCTATTTGAAAAAGTGAAAATCTGGACACAAAAGTTGTTGTTTTTTGCAAAGTTGTTGAGGGTTTTTTTCCGGGGGGCGGGGCGGGGGATTCGCCAAAAAAGTGACACTGGATTTTCCCAGACATTTTAACCAGTTTCTGAAAAATTGGAACACATTCCATTTTTGAAGGACCAATCCCGGCTATGTCCGGAAAATTTCGGACCTATGACAGCCCTAACATACTGTAAGTTAATTATTCAGTGGATTCTTAAAGTGTTTCTGGACTTTAGCTCTTGTACAGCAGCTGACATGCTTAAACCTTTCTGCAAAGTTTTCACATTTTGCATTTGCCATTTTGGGGTGTGTGGAGGTCTTTAACGTGCACCAGGTTAGTAATAGCATTTGCATAAAACAACTTCTAGGGAGCACCTGATCTCAGGCAAACCCACCTCAGGAAAGATGCATCCTAGTTGCTAGAAAAAGAGGAAGGGCAAACGGTGAAGATTTGTTTTGCAGAAATTGGCCCACACATGAGACAAGGTGAGGCAATCACCTCAGGCGGCAGGATTCACTGGGCCAGCTTATCCTGATGTTGATTTTTCCTCTCCCTTGTTCCTGATGTAGATCTTCTCTCACTCCTATTTCTCTTGGGGTGGGGTGGGGTGGGGTGGGGTGGGGGAAGGAGGGTGCTATTTCAGGGTCTGCCTCAGGTGCCAAAATGTCTTGGGCCAGCCCTGGGTAAAATACAGTTCCTTCTCATCCTCTGTGCTTGCATAGCTCCAGGAGTTGCTATTTGGAACCTGTCATCGCTGTAAATCAGGCATGTGCTTTGGGCACAAGCTTTCGGTGCATGCGAAAGATGTTTTTTTTATTTAATCAGGCCTTCCCAGAGGTAATGAGTTCTGCGGGTCAATTGGACTCCTGGTTATAATGGTTTGTGGAATGACGGATTTTTATCCATTTTTTTTAATGCATTGCTTATTCTTTTTGTGTCCCATTTCAGAATTTTCTTAAATGTTAAGTGGCTTATAAATGTTTTAACGTAAAGCCATCATAAAAGATTTGACCTCTCTGGGTAGGGGAAGCAGCTGGCAGGGGCAACCGCTGGTGGAATGATGCTGGAGGGATAGAGGTTAAGGAGCCTCTTTTCTCTCTGCTGGGTTTTTATTGCGGCTTCTCTGGCTTCATTTCATAAAGGAATAAAACACTGGTGAAAGCTGCACGCACCTGTATGCATCATGTGCAGTTTGACCTCAGTACTTTAGGATTCAATTGGCAGGTAGTCTAACCACATGCCCTCTTATTCCTGCGGAGCCTTACACAGGTTTTGAATTGACTGAAGGAGAGTTGCTGTATGACTGAAGCAGAACTTCTCTGCTTATTTCGGGGCCGAGAGAAAGCTTCTTTGCATTCTCCTTCTCATTTCACTGATGTCAGAAAGAGGCACATGTTTTCAGCACAAGCCTTTCTGCTCATGTAGCAAAAATGTGCCAAAGGCAAGCTGAAGGGCAAATACATTAAAGCTCCCTGAGATGATCTCGAACAAGCTCATTTTGTAAACAGATTGAAAGATAGCCCTGAGTTGTGTCTACAAAAACAAATTCCCCCCTAAAAGAGTAAAATCTAGAAGTGCATTCCATACATTTCATTCCCCATAGTGAGCTTTTTATGCTCTCTATTTCATACAAAATAGTCCCAGAGCAATTGCACTCAGAGTTCTGCTATTAGAAACTAAGACCCATAGAAAAACAGGAAGGTCAAGAGATTCTTCTGCAGAAAAATAACATGCAAGAGAACAATGTGGATGGCTGACCACAGAAACGATAGACGGGGGAAGAGGAATTGAAAACTGTCACAAGCACACGAGCCACTGCATGCACCAATGTGGCCTCCCTCTTCCTTGCCCCCTGGAAATTATAGCATGGAGTGGGGCCCATAGACCAGTTGCTGGCCTCTTAACCTGATTGGTTGCGAGTTGAGTGATGACGAGTCATCAGTTGTTCACGTCTTGCTCGAGTACAAACTGCAGAGACAGACTTCGGCCAATCGGCGGAAAGAAACACCCCCTCTCCTTCCTTATCCATACGCTCTCCACCTCACAACCACGTTTCGTTGCATTTGTTGACTGAACTGAAAAGTTTCAGTATGTATTATGTTGACTTGTTGAGGTTAATCAATTGTCAGACGAAGTTATTTAATCTGTTTAAATATTATTTTTTCAAAACGTAAGTGTGAGCTCATTTTTGTTATTTATTTTAAAAACACATATTTTTGCCATTTTGGGGAAATTATCTGTGGGACTGAGTGTAGGTATGTTTGAACATTTTTAAGGATTGTATGAAATGTTTGTATGCTTGTATATTCACAATTAAGGTAAAGGGTCCCCTGACCATTAGGTCCAGTCGTGACCGACTCTGGGGTTGCAGCGCTCATCTCACTTTATTGGCTGAGGAAGCCGGCGTACAGCTTCCAGGTCATGTGGCCAGCATGACTAAGCCACTTCTGGCGAACCAGAGCAGCGCACGGAAACACCGTTTACCTTCCCGCCAGAGGGGTACCTGTTTATCTACTTGCACTTTGACATGCTTTTGAACTGCTAGGTTGGCAGGAGCAGGGATCGAGCAACGGGAGCTCACCCTGTCGCGGGGATTCGAACCGCCAACCTTCCGATCGGCAAGCCCTAGGGCTCTGTGGTTTAACCCACAGTGCCTATGTGTGTGTTAATGGTGAATTATTTTAATAATAAAAACTTAAATTTTTTTTTTTGCCATTTTGTCACCCCCCCCTCAGTAATTACACTTGGGGCGGACCACACCCACCGCACCCTCCTTCCTACGCCACTGAGGCTATTTGAGAAGCATGATTCGCCTACCTTTTCCTGCCCCCACAACGTGAGCATCGTGTCAATGCCACAATGCATTCATCACCTGCTCCCTCCTTTTCTCAATAAAATTGGGCTGCCATTTCCTCCTCCCCTTCCTACGTGACCGGGACATGGAATTACTGCCATCACATCAAGTTTGGTCCCGGGGAGGGAAACAGCAGCATCTCAATTGCCCATGTGCTGTGTGGAGAGAATCAGGGTGAGGAATGAGAGATGCTGTGCCGTGTTTTATCAATATAAGTAATGGAAAGAGGTGTATTCCTTACAATTCTTTTAAGCAGAAGAAAGCTCACAGTGCTGGTACGTTCTGCTTATAAAGCAGCGTGAAGTGGGATAAATCACCTGTCAATTTAATGGTTCAGTGTTCACCGGCTCTGTATTATCAGCAAGATTATTCTTCACGGTCAGGGAAAATGGGTAGGGATAAATAAAAGAGATCCAAAGAAATATTATTTAAATAATAATAATAAAAGCCAGATCCTTTTGTCACCATGTCACACCAGCTGACACAAGGTATACAAAACAAACGACTCGCTTGGTTTTGTACCCTTTTATTACGATGATCCATTAGACAGTAATGCTGCTTTCTGCCACCAAAAAACATTTAAGCAACATTTCTGTGTTTGGAGAAAAAAATAAAGTGTTCCATGTCAAAAAACCCAACAACTAATAGTGAAATAAAATCAGTATAGCCGTACTTGCAGGAGATACCCCACCCCAACAAAAGAGCAACAATGCTGTTCAAATGATTGTAGAAAATCAGCGCAATTATATTCTGCAAGGAAAGAGGTGCCGCAGGGCCAGTAAATCATTTTTCAGGCACTTCAGAATCTGAAATATTATCACAACAAAGCGTAGTTATTATGTTGTAATGACAACCACCACCACCGATGCACAAATACATGTATCTAGATCTATAACAGACCCTCCAAGCGTCCCTATTTTCCAGGGACATCCCTGGTTTAGAGAAGCTGTCCCTGTTTCTGCTTTGATCCCAGAATGTCCCACTTCTCCTTAGGATGTCTCTGAGGGTAGGGAGGGTAGCGTGACCATCCATCCTAAAGTTCCAAGACGTTGTTAGGATTCGGTTGTTGCAAAAATAAATAAAAAAATCAACAACTTTGCCCAAAAAAGCCCCAAAATTTTTGTGTCTGGATTTTCACTTTTTGAAATATGGCAAACTCTATGTTTTATTATGTTTTCAGATATGTTGGAAGCTGCCCAAAGTAGCTGGGCAACCCAGTAAGATGCATGGGGTATAAATAGTAAAATTATTATGGAATGGGAAGACCCTATTTTCACAGGAGAAATGTTGGAGGGTGTGATATAAGCCGGATCTGCAAGGGTGATCTAGTGTTGATGTTACCAGGAATCAGCTCATGAACAATATAATTTATTTATTTTAAATCAGAGTGTTATCCAAATAGCTGAAGCTGACACAAATGGTAATGGGCAAAAGTCTGTCATAGTTAAGCACGTTAATGCTACTTATATCAGGAATTTGATTCAGGAAAAAAAGTTTAAATTCCCTCTTCATGTCAGCTCTGACCCCATGAATTGTCAGCCCCTATCCCCAGCTAAAGTTGTGTGTGTGTGTTTGTTGATTAGATGCAAAAATGCATTTAATGCCAGCTGTGGTCTGGCCCCAAGCCATTTTGTCAGAGGACTGGTCTCTCCACTTGCAGAAGACCACCACTCCAGAGGTAGCAGGATGAGTGAGAGAACTTAATCCCGCCCCCTTTTGGCAATATGTTTTAACTTTCATATTACATACATGCCAAGCTTCTTAAGAGATATATACGCCCGCCGTCTAGAGGTATTCCAGCAGAGTGAAAAACACACAACTTGTTCGTTCAAAATAGCTTAAACAAGTGTGCTTTATTTATTAATGAACTGTTTGTAGATGTATTTAATCTATAATTAAATAAGATTCAATTATTTAGCAAAGCAAGTGGAGCCAATTTACCAGGAGCCTATGTGAACAGCATTGGAAATCTCTGCTATCTTCCCAAAAGCGCAACTGAGCTTATGCTGTGTGCAAATAATTACTGCTTACTGCTTACTCCCAAACTCCCATCAGCTTCAGCCAGCCAGGGTGTGCTGGTCCCCGGAGGTTACCCTGCGGCGTGGTCCGAGTCCAGTCCGAGGTCAAGGGTGTGCTATGGAGGCTGTCCGTCAAGGCTGAAGCAGGGTCCAAGACAGGGAGACGGGTGAGGTCAGGAACTCTGGCAGAAGATCAGGACAGGGTGCCGGCAAGAACAGGTTACCAACAATGTTGCTCCTGCAACCTGGGACTGGGCTGGCTGGCTTTTATCTGCCCCGAGGCATAGGGTGGCCCCGGTCCACAGGTGACTCATCTCTCCTGGCCTGGAGGCGAGCACTCCTCCTGTGAGAACTTAGTTCCCTCCGCCTCTCTGCCCTGAGCCTCTGCAGCTCAGGAGAGGCTGGAGGGTTACCGGGCCCAGAGGCAACCTCACCTTCCCCTGACAGGGCTGAGAGTGGAGCACCTGCAGGCAATGGGTCCTCGATCACCTCCAGAGCCGGAGCAGATTCAGCTGGTGCCTGCACCTGAGTATCCAAGACAGGTGAGGGCCCTTCAGGTTCAAGCCCCAGCCCTGGCTCAGCCGGTCCTGGATGCGGGGACTCCTGTGCAGGCTGGGATTCCTCAGGTTCAGCCTCTGAATCTGATTCCCAGGCCATCACACCGGGATTATGGGAAGTTTAGTCCAGCATCCTATGGAAGACTACAAGGTCCTCAACTTTGATTTACTGTTTAAATTTTTTAAGGCAGGTGAAGATAACACCAGGTAGAAGAAGAGAAGAAGAGTTTGGATTTGATATCCCACTACCCTAAGGAGTCTCCTTTCCCTTCCTCCCCCACAGCAAACACTCTGAGGTGAGTGAGGCTGAGAGACTTCAGAGAAGTGTGACTGGCCCAAGGTCACCCAGCAGCTGCATGTGGAGGAGCGGGGAAGTGAACCCGGTTCACCAGATTACGAATCTATCGCTCTTAACCACTACACCACACTGGCTCCCCCTCATGCTGCATGTGGGACATTCCCCAGCAGGAACGTGGGACAGCTGCCTTATATTGAGTCAGACAATTGGCATATCTATTGCCCACATTGACTGACAGAGGCTCTCCAAGGTTTCACACAATACTCCCATTATTTGTGGCAGAGAAAAAAAATGGCCAGCAATTCTGGAAGTAAAACAGAGGCCTCTGTGAGAATCCAGTATTGTGACATTGGGAATCCCAAAGTTCTGTATGTTTCCCTTCTTTCCATTTTCCTCTGCTGTCCCTTGCTTTTTCAGCATAATTGTTAACTTCATCACGGTTCTTTGCTGCCACAAACTTCTGATTTAACTCCATTTTGCCAGGCTTATTTAGGTTTTCCTTTGGTGAACATAATCCTTGCTAGGGTGATTATGTACAACTATACCTGGACATGAATGGCCTTGGCCCCTCTTTGGCCACATAATTCAAAAGACATAATAACGGATCTTCAAGTAACCTTATCTTGAATATTTCATTTATTACTGTCAGGGTGCAAGCCTCCCCTTCCATTTCCATATCTCCAGAGTGGATTTTGTAGACCTGCCTCCACCCTAACTTGTGAAAGCAACAAACTATCGTCAGCGGAAGCAAGGAACAGTGCACTGCCCCACGCTCAGCAGCAAGGATCATGGCTGATATTTGAGCACATTACACTGATCCTGGCCCAACTAGCCCGATTCAAATTGCTGGTTTTGACCTACTAAGCCTTAAACGGCTCAGGACAGTAATACCTCAAGGACCGCCTCTCCCCATATGAACCATCCCGGACTCTGCATTCTTCATCTGAAGCACGTCTTCATGTCCCTCCTTCATGTGAGGTCCAGAGGGTGGCAACATGAGAACGGGGTCTTCTCTGTGGTGGCCCCCTATTTGTGGGATGCTCTGCCCAGGGAGGTTCGCTTCGCACCTTCATTATATATATATATTTAGGTGCCAGGCAGAAATGTTCCTCTTGCTACTGTAGTAGCATACATAAATAATGTCTGATTTTTCTTCGGCAATTCTTGTCCTAAAATACCTAACAAAAAGCTTCTGGTTTTTTAACAAAAGTTATTTTAAACATTTTTTTCAGTTCATTATATATCATTTCCCAATTTTTAAAAATAGTATTGCAATCCCACCACATAAGATAAAATGTACCTTCCCCTTCTTTACATCTCCAACAGTTCTTTTGTTCTGTTTTATACATTTTGGCCAGTGTTAATGGTGTAATCATTTCCCTGTAATTCTCTTTCAGCAATATACAATCTGTAAATTTCAAGTTTGCTTTCCAGAGCCTTATCCTCAAGCTTCTCTGACACATTTTAAGCATGGCAGCTTAGAGAGTGACAAAGAGGGAGGACGTTGGGAAGTAGCTATTATGGAGACAGATTGCGGCACATTCTATTCCATGGCTTTTATAAAATATGATGGAGTCCTCAAAGGAATAAATCAAAGCTTCAAAATTACTTGAATCTAAAGTGGCTGATCATGATTAAGCGTGTTGTGATGGGCAGTGATTTACACACGTTAACTTTAAATGCTGCTGGAAATATTTGTAAGGAACACTTTCAACAGATGTATTTATAAAATCATCAGGCTTTGAAGAACAAAGGGAGGGAAATGGTAGTTACAAAGAATCTATAACCTGCTGTGAATGTGTTTTTCAGACTATTCAATATGTTGTATTTTGTAAGAAGACTATAAAGAGAAAATGTGATCAAATAAATCAAAGCTGAACTTTACCTAAAGGAAAGGAAACAAATGAGGAGCCAAAAGAGACAACGGAGGAAAAAGGTGGCATTGCGGCTTGGGGAAAACACATCAACAAATTATATTAACCAAACAAAACTATTCTCCGTCTCATAGCTAGGGAGTTCTTCTAAATTCCCATTCCTCAGCTACACTAACTAAAGGCAGCTACTCTTCCTTTAAGCCCCGGAGTGTGATAACACCTTGAAATTAGCTTTCTTACACTCTGCAGAATTGTATTTCTTAGAAAATAAAACACTGCTTTTTGGAAGATGAAAAAAATCCATTACGTGAAGTGTGTGGAAAAAAAAGAAATCCTACTTTCAGTGAGTGACCTGAGGCTGGTGATTGTATTAAACTGGAATTACAACATAATTTTGCTTTAACCTGGATGAAATTAGCAGTGAAAGGAATGTTCAGGGCAAGAGTATGGATAAGTGATTTGCTGGGAAAGAAGGAAGTTGCTGAACTTTAAATGAGCGTTGTGTCAGGGACAGCTTGCTGAGCTTGGAAACTCATGTCAGCAGGAGACGTTTAAAGGAAGGTCTCAGCTTCTCACACGAGGAAAAATTGGGAGCGAGGATAGGTTAGGACTGAAGAGAGGCTAAAAATGAACGATTTAATGCGGCCATTATTCCAACTATGCAGGTATGAAATGTAGTTCGTTCCAAAACCCTCTTCTGTTGATTAATGTAAAAAAATGGAAGCATAAAATATTCACTGAATATTTTTTCTCTTATTGGTTTGTTATTCTGAATTAGGGTTGGGCGAGAAATTCTCCAAATATTGCAGTCCAGTTCTCCAGTCAAAGAATGTGTGATAGAATCCCGTCTGAAAATAGAGACGCTTTGTGCTGATGGATTATTCCTCAGAAGTTGAAATTTCATGATCCTTTCATGACATCATTACAGCAACTTTCTGTAATAGCTCAGTAGGACTCATGGCCAACCTATTTTACCTCAGATTTCCCTGCTTAAGTTCCTTTGCCACTTCAAATGAAAATAAAGGCCTCCTGCACTCCAGACTCTCTAGTCTCCACTCTTGTCTCTCAACCATAGGACCCAACTCTGGGGGGGCCGAGGTCTCTTTGGGACCCCCAATAAAATATTTGAGGGGGCAGGCCCCCAAAGTTGATGGGCACTGCTATTCAAATGTTGTCTGTCCCACACCATGTGATCGATTATGCGGGGCGGGGCTTACCTGTAAGCGTCAGGCTTTAGGGAAAAAATAATCATGTCCTATATTCATTATTCTATAAATAATTCACTCTGATCATGCTGAAGCAGCTTTATTTGGCAATTCCCACTGAGGTGTTAAACCTGGGCTGGATCTACACTGACCTGTTTTAACATTATCAGAACAATATTAGATATATTGTTCTAAAACGTCACAGGGCATAATAGTAAAATAAAGCGTTTCACACCCCCATCAAAACAGGCTTTCTTTAAGGCACTTTCCCCCTATGGCTGCAATCTTAAATGACACTTACCTGGGAATAAGCCCCATTGCATTAAATGCAACTTACTTCTGAGTAGACATAGTTAGGATTGCACTGTAAGTCACATTGCACAGGTAATTTATTTTTATTCATGTCCGGTACGATAGCTTAAGAGATGTTCTACCAAAGGAAAAACAAGAATAAGTAAAATAAGCCTCTGGTGCCTTGATATTTTACTTCCAGAAGAAAGCAAAATACTGACATGCATAAGTTATGCTGAACTGAGCAATAAATTTTTTATTGGGTAACCTGTGCAGGGACTTCCTCCCTCACAAACTTGTTATTTACCTCAGAAAAGAGCTTATCTAGCTTGCAATGTACCTGTATCTGGCTATCGAGATCGCAGCATATCCGGTTTTATTTCAGAAGAGGCAAGGTGCAATGCTTCACATGTTTATGTTTATCCATTGTAAGTCAATGTAGCTCACTCTCAGGTAAGAGTTTTTAGGATTGCAAACTTAAGCAGTTCGGTTGATAGGAAAAAATACCCCACCTTTTATTGTGCATGTGTGTGTTTTAAAGCTTGGTTTAACAGCTCCAGACAGGGCAACTGAATAACTAATGTAAAGGCACAGAAAACACCACTTGCTTGATGAGATTTTCCTCTGCTGACATGGCACTTCTCTTCCAACTGAAATTGAGTAATCTGATAAAAGAAAAGCCAAGTTTGAAACACCCACACAAACTGTGGGGCTGGGAGGAGAGATAATGTGGGGGGTCAGCTCTTCAGGCTATTGGTAAGCCACTGTGTTGTCATATTGAAGACCGAGGCTACAATCCGATGCACACTTACGTGGCAAAGAGTTAAAAGGAACCACAAACATTGCTTCTCCTGTGACTCAGTTGTGGTTCTCCTGTGACTCAGTTCAGGTTGTGTGTTTGTGTGGTTCATCCTTCTGCTGTTCTCTTGTGGTACATGGTTAGCAAGAAAATATGCAACTGCAGGAGTAAATGCATGAGAGACCCACATAAGAACATCACACTACTATGGAATCAAGTAAAGGTAAAGGGACCCTTGACCATTAGGTCCAGTCGTGACCAACTCTGGGGTTGTGGCGCTCATCTCGCTTTATTGGCCGAGGGAGCCGGCGTACAGCTTCCGGGTCATGTGGCCAGCATAACTAAGCCGCTTCTGGCAAACCAGAGCAGTGCACAGAATTGCCATTTACCTTCCCACTGGAGTGGTACCTATTTATCTACTTGCACTCTGACATGCTTTTGAACTGCTAGGTTGGCAGGAGCAGGGACTGAGCAACAGGAGCTCAACCCGTCACAGGGATTCGAACCACCGACCTTCTGATTGGCAAGTCCCAGGCTCTGTGGTTTAACCCACAGCGCCACCTGCATCAAGTAACATTGTACAAATTCATTGAAACAAAATGTTTGTCAGGCTCATTGGTGTCAGGCTCCAGATCCAGGGCCTTTGTGAGATGTGATGCTGTTGCTGCTACTGCTCCTGAATTCACTGGGTTCCCTCCCCTTCTGAGTCAGTGTCCAAGCTGCTCCTGGAAGTCTGTGTCATGAAAGCGGTGTATTCTGCCACACACACACGTACACTCACACGCAGAACTGATTCCAGCACCCACCTTTGAGAGGGTTCGTTTAGCAACCCTTCCACCTACCAACTAAACAAAAAGACTTGAGGACAGGTCATCTTCCTCGCTCGATAGCTCACAATAGCATTATTGCCACACAGCGCTGGTGCTGACATTTCTTAGGTCCCCGAGATTAAAATGACATGGGAAAGGCTTTGGAAAACATTTCAACAGTTCTGTTTCCGATCCTATTTTGAATGAGATATATGAGACAAATGAAAATGACAGACAATAGATTTTGAGAAGGGGGGGAAAAATCAATTGAACTCTTCCTGAATCTTAACAGCTGATCTTTTCTCTCCAGTCTTCCCACCCACTGTGAATAACAGGTTGTTTCATATGCCTGCCCATCCCATTGTGTATCTATGTCCAGTTAAATATTTTGTACCAATTAAATGAAATGGTGTTTTTCCCCCCACTGATGGGGTTGTTTCTCTGCTTAGAATTTCTCATCCTCCTACAGTTGATCTCATTTAGCTTCTCCAGCTGTACATTTGTGTTCTAACCAATCTGGCTGGTTCAGCTGAATAATTTATCCCACGTTGTATATGGAATATGTGCACAGGGCTAGCAGCTTCCTTTCAACTAAGTGAAGGATGAGCTAATGCTGGTACCCTGGGTATGAAGAAATGCAGAGTTTTCCCACAAGAAAAATTCTGGGGATTCCCCAACCTTGGGGAGGGCACAGGCTGTGCACAGGGGAGGAGAGAGGGGACAGTCCTGCTGGCATTAGTTGAATAATGCCCTGAGTACATGGGGACAGACATGCATTCCTGTATTGTGGAGGGTTGGACTAGATGACCCTTGGGGTCCCTTCCAACTCTACAATTCTATGATTCTATGCACGGGGATGTTGGGGATGGAGCTTGCAGCCATTCTGCTGCACACACCCTGTTCCTGAATTCAGAGTTTGTGTGTTGGATGTGAACATACTTTACCTCTGCAATAGCTCTTGACATAAGCAAGATTTGAGCTTTGGTTTGCTTGGGCAGCATTACTTTTGTTGTTCATCAAATGTTCATTGAGTTGTCCTCTGAAGCTATACCTTTGCCTGTGAGCCAGGACAGATGACCACAGTCCTTCTTACTACAGTCATACCTTGGGTTACAGACGCTTTGGGTTGCATGCGCTTTGGCACTTGCGCATGCGCAGAAGCGCTAAATCGTGCTTTGCATATGCGCAGAAGAGCCGAATTGGAGACCTGTGCGTGCGCAGACGTGGCGTTGCAGGTTGCGAACACTGTGGGTTGCGAACGTGCCTATCGCACGGATCACGTTCGCAACCTGAGCGTCCACTGTACTTGCTAAGGACTGTCCAAATGGCCAAGCTACCCTAACACGGAAGGCATCAGCCCAGACTATGTTGGCTGTCTTGATTAAGTGGATGGCCCAGTTACTCAGAGCCTGGTGATAACACCAAGGTTGCAGGTTTGATCCCCGTATAGAACAGCTGCATATTCCTGCATTGCAGGGGGTTGGACTAGATGATTCTTGGGTCCCCTCCAATTCTACAATTCTATGATTGTCCCACCAAGAGGTAAAGAGGACAAGACCACACAACTGCGATGGCATGTGTGGTGAAATGCTCCTCTATCTACACAGAACTGAACGTGCAAGTTATGTTGAACCTCTAATGATTTGTGAAGTTGATAGTCACATGGGAAATGAGAACCTTGACTTAGGAAGATAGGAAGTTGCCTTATAGCGAGTCAGACCATCTTGCTCAGTATTGTTTACACTGACTCCAAAATTCCAGGCAGGAGTCTCTCTCCCAGGCCTGGAAATGCCATGGATCAAAATTGGAACCTTTCTGCATGCAAAACAGAAGCTCTACCTCTGGGCTTTCCCTGAAAATCCCAAACAAACTTAAAAAAATGTTGTTGTCACCTCAAATTATTTTTCAGCATTCATTTACTATATCATCTATCTATCATCTATCTATCTATCTATCTATCTATCTATCTATCTATCTATCATCTATCTATCTATCTATCTATCATCTATCTATCTATCTATCTATCTATCTATCTATCTATCTATCTATCATCTATCTATCTATCTCTATCATCTATCACCTATCTATCTATCATCTATCTATCTATCTATCTATCTATCTATCTATCTATCTATCTATATCTATCTAATCTATCTATCTATCTATCTATCTATCTATCTATCTATCTATCATCTATCATCTATCTATCTATATCTATCATCTATCTATCTATCTATCATCTATCTATCATCTATCTATCTATCTATCATCTATCTATCATCATCATCATCATCTATCTATTTATCTATCATCTAATGAATTCATCAAATTAATCTTGTAATGTTAGCATTCACCACATTCAGTGCTGACCTCTGTATTTTTTTGTGTTCCTCAGAAAAAGATCTTTGGACCACAAGAAGTGTAACATGATGCCTTACAACCAGAAAAGTGCAATTAATACCCTGTCTATATTTTAAAAACATATCTGTGGGAAATACATAGCCATGAATATCCTGTCATCTTTCTGTGATAGCCGCAGATTTATAAATTACGGTCCTGATATGTAAAAATCCTTTCATTTCACGTTTAACTCAGACCAGGCCACAGTGGCTTCTGCGAGGGCACTAATGAATGTGCAGTGAAAGCTGATGTCAGCCTTTCTGTGCAAATGGTAATCAGATGTCAGCGCGTCATTGGGAGTACCACATCTCTGATGAAGAGAGACGTTTAACCATTAATTGTGCACCGCTGTTTTGACACACGCATTAGGGAGCCTGAAAAAGTCAAGACAATATAATATTAACAGCAGAGAAAAATATGATGGTACAAATGGTCACTCTCTTCCTTTTTAGTTCATTGCATTTGCAATACGATTAAGAACTTGGACTCAAAAGTTCAGTCAAGCTTTTTATAAGTGGATCTGTCTATCTAGCTGGAATCCTGCAACAGCAAGTATGCCATCTGCCTGGAGATTTCAAACATGATACTATGCTTAATTTTCCACGGATCCTGCTGACTCTTATTGCTTGTGTATCCTCACAAACACTAGCAAAATTTCCTGAACTAACTTTACTGGGAGCAGCTGCTGGGACCATGTAAAACCTAAAGGATCGACATTGGCTCCCAGTACATTTCCGAGCACAATTCAAAGTGTTAGTGGTGATTTTTAAACCCTAAATGGCCTCTGCCCTGTATACCTGAAGAAGTGTCTCCACCAGTGGCGTAGCGTGGGGGGTGCGGGGGGGGGTGCGGGCGCACCGGGCGCAACATCTGGGGGTTAGGGTTAGGGGGCGCAAATCCATGGGTTAGGGGGCGCAAATTACTTGCCTTGCCCCGGATGCTGACAACCCACGCTACACCACTGGTCTCCACCCCCTTCATTCAGCCCAGACACTGAGGTCCAGCTCCAAGGACCTTTGGGCGCTTCCCACATTGTGAGAAGTGAAGTTACAGGGAACCAGGCAGAGGGTCTTCTCGGCAGTGGTGCCCACCCTGTGGAATGCTTTCCCAGCAGATGTCAAAGAGATAAAGAACTACGCAATGTTTAGATGACATCTGAAGGCAGCCCTGTATAGGGAAGCTTTTAATGCTTGAGGTTTTATTGTGTTTTTAATATTTTGTTGTGAGCCACCCAGAGTGGCTGGAGCAACCCAGTTGTGGCTTGCTTCAGTCATAGTTATAAACTATGGTTTATCATTAAATGAGCAGGCCTTGGATATAACAGCCTCTTCCTCCCCTCTCCTCCACTGACACTGCAATGAGGAAGTGGCTAGACACTTTCACTTTCAACTAGCTAGAGTTTAGTGTTGCGCCCAAGCTACAACAAACAATGGCTAGACTTAACTATGGCTTGCTACTTAAAGCCACTTTATGAAGCTGACCTGTTTTAACAAACCATAGTTAAATCCCATAATAATAATAATAATATGTGTGACAGTCTCTGTCTGTGTTGGCATTTTAAAGGCTAAGCTAACTCATGACGTAGCAGCTGAATGCCACAAGAGGGCAGAACAACCCCCTGCCAAACACCTTGCGCTTCTTTAGCTATCTTGTAATAAGTATTCTGCGGAGCAAAGGAAGAGTAGGGATGGAAGGCATTACATCATAGTGCCCCCCACCACATACCAAAATATGGCACGGTCCAGGCACAGCAAGTGATGGAGGAGTCAAAGCCCTCGGACAGAACTTGTAATAATTCAATGGGGAGAAGATTTAAAGTGCATTGAATGTTCTGGAAGACCTGTATAGGCTTGCCGGTGCATATGAAAATCAAGGCATGAATGTATAAAGCTGTTGTATACTGCGTCCGCTGATCTACCTAACTGAATATTGCATACTTTGATTGGCAGCACCTCCCCAACATTCCAGGTAGAACTCTTTCTGAGCTTAACTAAGTGTAGATGTTGTGACTTGAACTTGATAGGTACATAAGTAGCTGCCTTGTACCATTGGTTCATACCCTTCAAGTGTCCTGATTTTCCAGGGACAGTCCTGGAATTACAGAAGCTGTCCCGGTTTCTGTTTTGATCCCAGAACATCTTGCTTTATCTTTTTGCTGCCCTCCATGTTTTGGAGAACAATTCAAAGTGGTTTCTGTCTGTATGTAGGCGCAAAAATGGAGTCCTGTTTCTACTGAAAATAAAATACCTGCACCAAATTAAGGAAATAGTGAATCTGCCATACAAAGCCCCTCTTATAATTTTGAAGGAAAATATCACCAATCCACTTTAAATTCGTTAATTGCAATGCTTCAGCAGCTAACAGGTGTTTTTTTAGGAAACACATGGAGTGTTGATTCCTTGGATTGTAAAAGGTAAAGGTAAAGGACACCTGGATGGTTAAGTCCAGTCAAAGTCGACTATGGGGTGCGGCACACACCTCGCTTCTCAGGCTGAGGCAGCCAACGTTTGTCCTCTGACAGCTTTCCAGATCATATGGCCAGCATGACTAAGCCACTTCTGGCACAAGGGGATACCATGATGAGTGCCAGAGCACAGAGAAATGCCATTTACCTTCCTGCTGCAGTGGTACCTATTTATCTACTTGCACTGGCATGCTTTCGAACTGCTAGGTTGGCAGGAGCTGGGACAGAGCAATGGGAGCTCACCACTGTCGCGTGGATTTGAAACACCAACCTTCTGATCGACAAACCCAAGAGGCTCAGCGGTTTAGATCACAGGGCCACAAGTGCAGGGTCTGGGTCGGTTTGTATGGGGGAGTGGCAGTCCTTAAGGTATTGCAGTCCTGAGCTATGTAAGGCTTTCTAAGCCAACACCAGCACTTGGAATTGGGTCTGGAAGCTAATTGGCAGCCAGTACATTTGGGCCACAATGGGCACTTTGGTATGATCCAACAGTCAGGCTCTTCTTATGGGATAATTCTTTCTTTCTGCACAAGGAAATTGTGATTGTCTTCAGTTACTCATGTGTGCTTTTTAAGCCTTTAAGTGTTTATTATAAGATATTATTACTATATATCACATAGAATCCAATGACATTCACCCCCCCAACTCATTGTAGATTGAGATATTGATCTTCCCAGATGACCTAATGGGCTTGTTGAATTAATGGCAAGTTGTCCTGTGCTTGTCTTGTTCTGTTTATCATGGACTTGATTAATCAAATTTTTAAGATACTTACAAGTGGTTCCCAGCCTGAAGAAAGATTGATGCTGAGAATGACTGGGTGCGTTATATCTAAAGACATTTGATGGAGGGCATGTTGTGGAGACAGCTCAATACACAGCTGCTTTTAAAAGGGTTTACTTGGGAACTCAGCTCATATCAATATGTTAACCCGCATTCAAGAAAATCAGATGCTCAAGTCTGTGTTTAAATCATAATTGGAGGCAATATAGAATGTGACCTGGAGCAAATCGATAGTGCCAAATAAATATTACGTTTCAATGAGTGAAACACAGTTATAACTAGGAAATGTAATCAAGTCGAGGGCATGACATTGTTCCAGTTTAAGCATTAAGAGTATCACTCCAAAGCAAGGTCGTAAAGTGCCCAGATATTTAATGAATGACCTCGGGTACTCAGCCAATATGCTACAGAAAGGAAATAGCTTCTGTGACCTAATTAATGTTCACCATTCATACCTCAAGATATAGGTGGAAGCTGTTCAGTTACAGCAAACATGCACAGAGTTAGTCATCATTGGTGTTATTTCTGCCCCTGAAACAGGCACGGGAAAAAAATAATAATAATCTCCATAGCCTTTTACAAAAGGATCTGAAGCAGCCCCTCCATTAAGCTAATGCGTGGAAGTTCCTGATTCCTTTGCTTTGGGTTCCTTGCTTGGTTTATTATATTCTGTGTCTTTCTGCTGCCTCTTAGAAAATGATCTCGGTGCTAATTTGCTCCCCAGTCGTAATGTTTCAAAGGACTTCACCCATAACAAAATTGTGCAGGATGTTCACGGAAGAGATTTCAGACTCTGCTCTGAACATCCAAGTAGCTCAGAGACTGAAACATCCACTAGGAACATAGGAAGGTGTCTTATAACAAGTCATACCTTTGGCTCATCTAGTGCAGTGCTGACTGCCCTGACTGGCAGTGGCTCTGTGAGGACACGGGTGGCGCTGTGGTCTAAACCACTGAGCCTCTTGGGCTTGCTGACCAGAATCCCTGCGACGGGGTGAGCTCCTGTTGCTCTGTCCCAGCTCCTGCCAACCTAGCAGTTTGAAAGTGCACCAGTGCAAGTAGATAAATAGGTACTGCTGCAGAGGGAAGGTAAACGGTGTTTCCGTGCACTCTGGATTCTGTCATGGTGTTCCATTGCACCAGAAGCAGTTTTGTCATGCTGGCCACATGACCCGGAAAGCTGTCTGTGAACAAACGTCAGCTCCCTCGGCCTGAAGCAAGATGAGTGCCACAACCCCATAGTCGCCTTTGACTGGACTTAACTATCCAGGGGTCCTTTACTTTTTACCTTTTCCTATGGGCTTCCGGCAGGAATCTTCCCCAATGCTACCTGGAGTTGCTGGGGACTTTTTTCCTGACACCTGCTGAATGTCAAACATGTGCTCTGCTACAGAGTTCTGGCCCTACAGTTCATATTTGAAAGTCAATTTTTCTCTGAGCAGGAAAAAACAACAACCATGATGAAAACATCTAACAGCACTGATCATTTAAACCAGGGTTTCCCAGTGTAGTTAGTGTTGACCCTGCTGGGGTCGATGGGACCATGCAGAGGGTTAATGAAGATCTAGGGGTGGCACTGTGGGTTAAACCACAGAGCCTAGGACTTGCCAATCAGAAGGTTGGCGGTTCGAATCCCCGCGACGGGGTGAGCTCCTGTTGCTCAGTCCTTGCTCCTGCCAACCTAGCAGTTCGAAAGCATGTCAAAGTGCAAGTAGATAAATAGGTACCGCTCTGCTGGGAAGGTAAACGGCATTTCCGTGCGCTGCTCTGGTTCGCCAGAAGCGGCTTAGTCATGCTGGCCACATGACCCGGAAGCTGTACGCCGGCTCCCTTGGCCAATAAAGCGAGATGAGTGCCGCAACCCCAGAGTCGGCCACGACTGGGCCTAATGGTCAGGGGTCCCTTTACCTTTAGGGGCTGAAAAGAGCTTCTTTTCAAGGGGGTGGGGGTGGGGAGGTTTATGAGGCGTAGTGAAAAATTTTATATTATGAGCCTTGCAGATAAAGGGGATTGACATGTACGGAGCACACGCCTCGTGCCAAGGAGAAACTTCAGCATTTGATAAGATGATTTCACAATACAATATAATTGCTTTTTTTTTTTACAAGTTATGATTTCTAATAATGGTGATTCATGATTAATAAATGTTGGTCATATATTGATGTTTACTGAACTTTGGGTTGGGGTTGATGACAGCATTATACACTTATGAAACGGTCAATGAACTCAGAAGACAGGATTTAATGAAATTGTTACATGCATGGAACGAGGTCTTCTTGTGCAATGGGGTTTTCCTCTCCTCTGTGACCTCCAAATCTGCTCAGGAGGTTTAGAGGAACCCCCAGAACACATTTATGGGGTGTGCAGGGGTGCTCAGGGGAAGGAGAAGGAGGAAATGGAACTTATTCCTGGTGTACTTTTGCGCAAGTGGACCTTATTCCTGATGCACATACCTCACTTAGTGCTACGTTGAATTCCACCCAAACCCTGATTTAAACAGATCAATTGTAACATGTTGAGATAGGAGGCAACTGGGATGGATTCCCTCCAAACAGTAAAAGCAATGAAGAAACATGTCCTGCTGGCACTATTAAAGCAATTTAATGGCAAATATCAGGAGATATCCTAAAACAATCTAGCTGAAGAAAGAAAAGGGGTGGGAAATAAAAGTAAGACAGTTCCATTTATACATAACAGGATAGCCTGGAAATAACAGATGAAATGGCGACATAAACAGCACAATCAAGGGCCCTCTGTGCAACTGATGTATCTGCTCAGAGCTGAATAGATCCAGTTGCGAGAAATCGTTGTTTTGAATTTGCTCATTTTTACACACAATTGAAGAGATGTATATTGATCTTCTGCTTACAATCCCCTCCAGACGCGTCAGAATCTTGTTATCAGAAAGCATGAGGCTAAGGGCCACTTTAGACACCAAGGGATATAAAGCCATGTGCGCTTACTCAGAAGTAAGTTGCAGTGAAGCCAACGGGACTTACTTCTGGGTAAACATGTAGAATTTTAGGCATACAATACATACCCTCCAACATTTCTCTGATGAAAATAGGGATATCCTATTCCATAATAAAAATAATAATTTTATTATTTATACCCCGCCCATCCGATGGGCTTCTAACATATATAAAAACACAATAAAACATAAAATATCTGGGAGGCTTCCAAAACATATACAGTGGTACCTCAGGTTACATACGCTTCAGGGTACATACGCTTCAGGTTACAAACTCCGCTAACCCAGAAATAGTAGATCGGGTTAAGAACTTTGCTTCAGGATGAGAACAGAAATCGTGCTTTGGCAACGCGGCGGCAGCGGGAGGCCCCATTAGCTTAGGTGGTGCTTCAGGTTAAGAACAGTTTCAGGTTAAGAACAGACCTCTGGAATGAATTAAGTACTTAACCTGAGGTACCACTGTAAAAACATGATAAAACATTTTTTTAAACTTCCCTATACAGGGCTGGCTTCAGATGTCTTCTAAAGGTTGTATAGTTACTTATCTCCTTGGCTCGGCGGGTCACATAACTCCATAACCGCCAACATTTCTTCAGTGAACAAAGGGATGTCCTAAGGAAAAGTGAGACATTCCAGGATCAAATAAAAAACCGGGATGGCTTCTGGAAATCCAGGACTGTCTCTGGAAAAGAAGGACACTTGGAGGGTCTTAAAACAAATATTTTTTAATGTGCGTGCCAAGAAATGTAAAGGTGCAAATCAGACAAGCAGGAGTTTTAAAATGCATAGAATGTCTCATATATCACCAGAAAGCCAGGACTGGTTATTTCTCCCAGCTGTGAAGACCTGACTTTACTGCTGTGTAATGGTATTAAAGCGTGTTCTCATTAAAAAGAGAGCACGTGTTGCGGATGGGGCCAGACAAAACACCCACGGTTGCCAGCCAGGCTGATTCAAGGGGCTTGGATCAGATTGGTGGCTGGTGTTACTGGGGTAAATTTGATGTTGCCAATTTAGGGGTGGGATCAGTGGTTATTTAAGCAAGGTCCACAGCATGTTCCTTTCTCTTTCGCTGTGGACACCGGATCACCCGCCCGCCTTCCCGTGATTGGGCTTCCGCTTTGACCTTGCTATGCCTGTCATGGGGTCGTTCGCATTGGTGCGGGGGCCTGGTAGGAATTTTCCTTTTGGCTGATTAGTGTGTGCCAATTGGGTTTTGCCTACTGCGTAGCAAATCGTCACAACTTGTAAGGTTGACGGTTAGGCATTGGTTAAATTGGTTGGTGGAGGGGTATGGATTGGCTGTGCCTGCCCCTCCAATGCTGCTGCTGCACGGGAATTCCGTTAAAGGAATTCTGGGGCTTACCATCCCCTTGTCCAAACCCCTGGAATCGGGTGTGGGCCGCGTAAGACCCCAAGGCGCAGGCAGGGAGGAACTGAAGGGTCTGTTTCGCAGCCCCAGTTGCCCTGCTTGTTCCTCCACACTGACTTACGCTGGAATCCGGGAGTCAGTGCTATCCCCCAAGGCGGGGGGGATAGCTAGTCATAACCAATGCCTAAGCAACCACTCACAATTTGTATGATAATAAAGTTGTGGCCAAAATTATGCCAAAAACCTTAAACAAAAATTATGTGTGATGTGTGAGTTATTGGGGTAGGGGTGTTTTGGGGGACCTCAGCACGCAAGTACATATGACCATACACTCAGGGGCAAGTGTGAACTCACCCCAAGATCTATGTCTAAAGTTCAGCTCACGTTGCCACTATTTTATTTTAAGGATGCTTCACGCACCACTTCTGTGTTTCAAGCTGTACTCATAATTTCTTAAGAATACAGGGTTTTGGACATGCTGTGCATGCAAACTGGCCTTAAGATGTTTTGCCAAGCAGGCTAGCAGGAGTTGAAACAGCACCCAAGGAAGTGTCATAATCCGAAATGTAAATGAGCCTACAGTACCTGTAAGAAGCTAATTACAGGTCTCAAAAAATCCATGTAGTAATTAATTAATTCCATTAGATCTCTGCAACAAGATGTAGAAGCCGTTTTTCATTGAGGTAGAAAGAAAGATGCCAGGTGAGTCAGACCGATACTTGAATTTAGAAAATTGCATGACAAAAGGTACCAATTATAACCTAAATATAGCTCTGTGTGCATGTGTGTTTGAGTTGCTTACACAGAGGTTGAAAGAACCTAGTCTTAGCCGAATCTAGGAAGCAGTTTGCTTGATAATTTTTTCAAGCGCTAGGGTATAGTAGATATCATTGGTTGCAAACCTATGCACCAGACCTTTGGCCCAAAAGGGCTACTTTAGATTTCAGAGAGGTCCAGGATCTGTTATCTATTTCCCTAAAACTGATATGTTCTTGGCTCTCGATCTGCGTGTCTCCATGCTCAAAGCAGTGCAAGAGTGGGTAACCAGATGATTCTGTCAACCTCGGCTCAAGGCATGCTGTGTAGCCAGCTTTTAATTCGGCTTGCTTCAGTAACTCCAGCTGTTTCACCTTCACACAAAAACATAGTAAATATGGTGGACGCAGTGCTTTTTTCTGGGGGATGCAGGGGTACACATACCCCTAAACATTTTGTGAATCTAAGTTTGGCCTCATTGAGGGGCAGTATTTCAATTTGAGTAGGAAAACGAGAGTACCCTTAAACATTTTTTTAGAAAAAAAAGCACTGGGTGGATATAGAAGAAGAGAAGAATAAGAGTTTGGATTTGGTATCCCGCTTTATCACAACCCGAAGGAGTCTCAAAGCAGCCAACATTCTCTTTTCCCTTCCTTCCCCACAACAAACACTCTGTCAGGTGCGTGGGGCTGAGAGACTTCAAAGAAGTGTGACTGGCCCAAGGTCACCCAGCAGCTGCATGTGGAGGAGCGGGTAAACGAACCCAGTTCACCAGATTACGAGTCCACCGTTCTTAACCACTACACCACACTGGATTTTCCCCTTTCTTCCCCCCCATGTGCCCCCCTGCTGTATCCACTCTGCAGAGTCAAGAGGTGACTCCCAGATTAGATTTAAGGGGTGCAAGAGGGTAGGACAGGGGAAGAACAGGTCCCAGCACAGGTCACAACATTAAAACAACATTTTAAACAATTTTAAACAACTTACAATCATGAAAATAAGATAGGTCCTAAAAATAAACACTCCCAAGTGCCAAAAGCCTGGGTAGCAGATATGGCATGCAGTTTGCGCCCAAGAAAGAAAGGGGTAAGGACTGAGGAAGTGTGTTGAGCAGCAGTGGGAAGTATAATAGAATCACAAGGTAGAAAGGTGTCCTGAGGATCATTTAGTCCAACCCACTTCAATGCAGGAATATGCAGCCATCCCATATGGGGATTGAACCTGCAACCTTGGCGTTGTCAGCGCCACACTTTAACCAGTTGAGCTGTCCAGGCTCCATTGCAGAGATCCAGCTAACTTTCATCCTGTATGTTCGTCCATTCAATTCCATCTCATCCTGTCATAACCTGTATTTTTTTTAAAAAACAAGCAAGCAAATGCATGGTGCATTTCAATAATACGCTCTTTCAAAATGCCTGTTTTGAAATATATTTTTATCTCAAAATGCCAAGAACGACATTCGGAAGTGTGAAAGCTGGTTGGTAAAAAAGAAGAAGTTCTGATCCCATGAGTTATGGATTGGGATGGTTCATACTGAAATTTGGAAATATGGCATTTCTCTAGTATCCCTAGGTGGGAAGGGATATATTCTAATTTAGGAAGGGATGGGGAGAGGGGTTACTTACTTATTCTGCAAAAATGAGCTCACTTCCTTATGCAAATAGTGGTGTCCAAGTGGCTTTCATCAATAAAAAAGAGGGAGAAATATATGCATTTCAATAGTCTTAAAATATAAGCTACTCTGCTAAAGTATATCACCATTATCCCACAGAAGATTATTAGGAGCATCGTAAAAATTGAATGTTTTACCCTTCAGTGGCAAAATGTTTATAATTATGCCTGTTGTGATATATGCTTTGAGGGCACATTATGGCGTTATAACTCACTAACATCATCAGTGTGGGAATATATATGAGCTTAATGGATTTGTGAGTAGCATTACTACATTACAATATGAAATTCTTACTTTCTAAAACATGGCAAAGTGTATATGTTTCTGTGTGATTAAACACACAATTTGGTATTGTTTTTCATGCATTTTGTTTTGTATACTGCCAGTTGAATGAGTGGATGAATGAATGGATACAATCACAAACATCATCACACTATGTGGTTCCATAGCTACTGATGGAACAGGCAGCCTCTAGCATTGCATAGTTGCATCCAGACATGGGGGAAAGGGGGCTTACAACCCATTGGCAAAAGGGGGAGAAATTGACACAAGGATGTGGTGGTGTTCAGCAGCACCTCTGCACTGAGTGTAGACATGGATGAATCTGAGATTTTTGGTATCTGCCAGTTTCTCACTTCCCCAATGTTATGTTTACTTTAGCCATTTCTGCATCAGTTTGCAATTAAAAAAATAAAATAAATAAAATTCTACATGAAAACTGAGTCGGGTCTGCCCTCTTATATGTGTGTTACAGGTGAGCACTTTAGGTTGTTAGGTTTTTTGCTCTGGTTTTTCATGTTTGTTCCTGTAAATTGCTTTGAGTCACTTTTGTGAAATAAATTTAATACATATTAACATGTGCAATAAGTAATAAATCCACATGCATTTTTCTTGCATCTTTCTCCTAATGTACACAACGTTGCATACACTTTGCCTAATTCTGTAAGCCATTTCCCCAACATAATGCAATTTTTATTGTTACTTTCACTAGTATATAGTTCCACCTCATGTATGCATCGACGCCGAAATCCAGCATTGCCTGAGCAATGTGAGTGCAGCTTTCTCCCAATTGAAGAGCAAAGTGTTTGAGGACCGGGACATTTGCAGGGAAACCAAAATCCTTGTTTACAAAGCTATTGTACTACCAACTGTACGCTTGTAAAACCACTTATAAACATCATCTCCAACTCCTCTAAATATTCCACTAACTGTGTCTCCGAAAAAAATTACACATCACTTGGGAAGACAGGTGAACTAATGTCAATGTACTGGAAGAAGCAAAGATCACCAGTGTCGAAGCAATGATTTTTCAACATCAACTTCATTGGACTGGTTATGTTGTTTGGATGTCTGATTATCGTCTTCCAAAGCAACTACTCTATTCCCAACTTAAGAATGAAAAGTGAAATACCGGTGGACAACAAAAGAGGTTTAAAGACGCTCTCAAAGCAAATCTAAATATATATAGTATAAAGCATGGATAATTGGGAAACGCTGGCTGCAAATGCTCCAATTGGAGAACAGCCTTTACCAAAGGCATCATGAACTTTGGAGAAGCACGATCTCAGAATGAAAGGGAGAAATGTTTTATTTTATTTTATTTTGTTCCCAATGTGGAAGGATATGTGGATCCAGAATTGGTCTCCACAGTCACTTACAGACACACTGTTAAGACCATATTCATGGAAGACAATCTTACTCAGCTATAAGTGATCACCAAAGAATAAGACCTCTTTAGGTTGGCGACTTACACCACAGAATTTGGGAAATTGCCATATCTCGGAGGACAGTTGTGTTTCAGTTCTCATGTTGGCCATGGCTGTCAACGTTTCCCTTTTTTAAAGGGAAATTCCCTTATTCCGAATAGGATTCCTCGCAAGAAAAGGAAAAAGTTGACAGCTATGATGTTGGCTTGGGGAGTACGAATTAGGTGGGTTCACCCAATTGGGTGGGTGAACTGAAACAAATTTCACCGCCATCCCTAATGAAATAGAACATAAAGTTCCGCCTTGTGCAAGCTGGGTCCCAGCTCTGTCGTGTCCCAACTATGTCATAACCTATATTTGTTGCTTTGCCTGCCTGCTCACAGCACAGCTTGTGCTCTGGTAATTTTGAATCCGTTTCAAAGGTATAATTAGTGTCATTTATTGTGTAAAAGGTTTTCAATCAGGGTTTGTTGTTGTTTTTTACTGCCTTTCCCTGTTAGCTAATCAAAGTACCACAACCTCAATGTCTTCTTATAGAAGCTATTGTTATTTGCTAATCGCAGTCATATAAAGCTATTTTATGAGCAATTCAGGGGAACCTGTGGTGCTTCGTATGTTGTTGGACTACAGTTCCCTTTGCTCCATTAGTAGTACTGGCTGTCATGGGCCAGGAGTCAGCTTCATCTGCTGAACAGCAGCCTGAAGGGGGAGAAAGTGGACTGACTCCACCTGCAACTGATCAGCCTTCAAGGACACAAAAGAGAAGACACTGATGAGAACCAGCTGGCTTCAGCCTTCTTCAGCAGAGCTTCCAGCAGTAGTCAGATGCTGGCAACAACACTTGTAGTTCCTGGCCCTACTTTGCTGCTTCCTGCTCTTCTTGACCCTTGACCCCTGACCCCATTGGATTCCCTGACCCCTGGATCATCTGACCATGTGGATGACCCTAGGACTGGACCTGACTTTGGATGCTGATTCTGCCTCCAGGCAAGTACCCCTCAGAGACTCTGCTGGTTGGTTGGCTTTCCACTCACCCCCAATGCTAGAGAACGCTAGTGCCAAAGGCTTTGGGTTCAAGCCAAAGGGCAATAATATAGTATATGTCTATGTCAATCTACTTGTGTGTCAGGTGGGGAAAAAATGCTGGTCTCTAGTTTGCTATTTCTGAGTCTAGTTGTCCTGCATTGCTTTGTTGGACCTTTCCTGGACTCTCTGCCTTATTGAATTTAGATTGTTGCTAACTGGATCATGATTATGTTCTGAGAACTTTCAAGGCTTACATTGATTAAAAACTCAACAGTAACAATAAAACACAGTATATAATTAAGACTCCAATCCTGTACACACTCGAATGGGAGCAAGTCCATTGAGGCCTATGGGCCTTATTTCTGACTACACATAGATAAGTTTGGAATACAGAAGCTTTTGCTATGAGAACTCGTAGCCCATTGATGACAAGTCTTCATTTTTCAGGGTTTACTGGAAGGTTATTTTTCACATAGTAACTCCTTTTTAAGGCTAGGGAAAGCTCTGCTTCCCGATTCACTGAGGCACTAATCTTTCCTGATGATCTCTGCTTCCTGCTGTAATCAGTTTAACATCTGAGTTTTAACTCAGAGGTGTGGCGGGCAGTTGATGAATAAACAAAGAGTTAGCAGCCTTTCGTCAGCCTAAAATACTGCCTCAGATTTGGGCTAGATAAAAGAACAATAATTACAGTGAAGGCTGAGACTTGCTACCGCAAACCCGCAATTTTAAATAAGATGTGGCTTCCAACTATGACAACTGCTACGATACACGTTTTAAAACTCAATGTATATCCTTCACTTTTCCAATTTCCTCTTCCTGTGTGGAGATGCATTGACTCGAGTCAATCGCGGGAGCAAATCCACAGGCTTCTATAGTTCACTCTTCCAAATCTAGTTGCTTAGATATAGCAGGGCATGGGTTTAGTGCAGTGCCTCTAATTATGTTGATCAAACCTATGCAATTGTAACCTGTTGTTATGTTGACACCAAGTGGCTTGCTATAATCACACAGCTGAAATAAATGTAGCAAAGTTTTGAAATTTCAAAGCCACTCAACTTTGGAGTTCATGTGGCAAACCTAGCAGTTAAAAGAAGGTTCTTTTTTTTTTTTTAAGAAAAGGGTACAGTTGTACAAAGAATGATTGGTGCTTGCTGTGTTTACATGAGGACCTCCGTTCCCACAGGAGCTGTGCTTCCCTGTGTAGTAGTGGTGGTAGCAGTAGTAGTAGTGGTAATAATAATAATAATTTTACTTATACTCCACTCATTTGGCTAGCTTTCCCCAGCCACTTGTGGTTCTCCAGATGTTGCTAGACTCCAGCTCCTACTAGCCCAATGGTCAGGGATGGTGGGAACTGGACTCCAACAGTATCTGGAAGGCCACAGGAGTGGTTTCCCACTCCTGGCCTCCAATGAAAAGGCTCCAATGACTTGACTGGTGCATTGGATAAAAACAACAAATAGTGTATGGATCAGGCAGTTGGAACCTGTGCATTTTAGTAAGAATGTAGTCATGACCTCCAGCTTGCCATCATAATCATCAGTATTATTTGTATAGTGCTTTCAAGTGTTGAAAGTACTATGGATTTTCATGTATTATCTGTGTATTCTCATAAATAGTCTAGGTTGTAATCATTACACTAACTCTATTACAATGCCATCTTTTTGGAAGCAATTTTCCCTAGTGCGATGCATTATTCTGTGCTGTTTCACTTAGACGCATCTGTATGCATGTACACTGAGGTCCAGCTCCGAGGACCTTCTGACGGTTCCCTCCCTGCGAGAAGTGAGGTTAAAGGGAACTAGGTAGAGGGCCTTCTCGGTGGTGGCGCCTGCCCTGTGCAACACCCTCCCATCAGATGTCAGGGAAATAAACAACTATCTGGCTTTTAGAAGACATCTGAAGGCAGCCCTGTTTAGAGAAGTTTTTAATGTTTGATGTTTTATTGTGTTTTTAATATTCTGTTGGGAGCTGCCCAGGGTGGCTGGAGAATCCCAACCAGATGGGCAGGGTAGAAATTTGTTGTTGTTGTTAGTTGTTGTTGTTGTTATTCACACTTTCCTGTAACATATGCATTTTGAGGATGCCTTTTGGTTGGAGAACTGCATCACAAAATTCAGAAAAATGTGAATTTTTGAAGGACAGCTGTATTTTGATTCGTATATTGTTTTGGGAAATGCAAATTAGATGCTTTCATATTCAAAGGCAAACCAAACTGAATTTCTTACCATCCCTAATAGGAAGCAGTTCCATCACACATAGCTTAAGGTCCTACTTCCCAGAGAGATGCATTTGAAAAAGATTGTTATCATTTGCTCTTCAAGCTACAGCAAAGTGTGATGAAAAAGGACAGTGTGTCTCACTCGTACCAACCAATAAATAAGAGCACCCAAATTCCTCCATCACATATTTTGTCCCTCAAAATGTACTATGCTAGAATCTGAATGCGAACTTTTAATCAATGATGCCATGATTAAGTTTGTATTTTTCTGAATAATTTATCTGTTGGGCAAGTTTTGGTTAAGGCAGGCAGGAATGTACTGAATATTCAGAATAGTTTCATGTCAGCATAAATGAAATGTATTGCAGGTGGACACACGTGCAACACATAGGGTGGACACACACACAATCTTTGTATTGAATATGAGCTGGGCCATTGAAACTTGAGTCCTGAGTTCTGTTCTCAGGTAGGATAACCCTTTGTGGTGAGTGAAATATTATGTTGCGTGCTATTAGTAAAGTTAAAAGAACAGCAACGTACAATTAAACTGTTGTGTTCAACTGAAATAATCTAACTGATCCAGCCACATGGATCCTTATGATCACAGGGATCATAAGGAGACAGTGGCCCTCCCTGGATGAAATATGATCTCAGATTCTCAGCTTTCATTTCATAAAAATAACATGTTTCAGACATTTGTAGAACATCAATTAGGAGGCAAAAAGTGAAAGTACTACTCTCCTCATTGGTTTTGAGGAAAAACCAGCCTGTTCCCACCTTTCAGTGTTTTTAATCAATTCATGAACTCATATCAATCACCTTACATTTAAGGAAAGCAAATGTGGCCAATTAGACTGGAAGAGAAGACTAGAATGGCACACGCGTTATCTAGACCTTGGGCTCATTTTTAAGCCGTTTCTGCTGGTCTTCTCTGGTGGAGAAGTGATTGCTGCTGTCCTCTCCACCCCCAGGAAATTTATGTATCCAGGAGTTTAGTGTAGGCTGTGCTTGGGGAGTAGTGCGTCAACATTCCTACTCCAGTCTTATTTCATACCAAAACATGTGATTCCCATCCCTTCCGGACTTCAAAAACATTTTAAAAATTACTCTGTGAATGCCAATGCAGATGAAGTCTATCAGGAGGCCACACATTGGTTACTTCAAGACTACATTGCTGTAATGCACTGTATGTGGGGCTTCCCTTGTGCTTGAAAGGAGCTTTCTTGGGGTTGGCAAGGCACAACAGCAAGCAGTGTGTGTGAGGTGGACCACCCATAGAGAAATAATAATAATAATAATAATAATAATAATAATAATAATAATAATAGTACAGTGGTACCTCGGGTTAAGAACTTAATTCGTTCTGGAGGTCCGTTCTTAACCTGAAACTGTTCTTAACCTGAAGCACCACTTTAGCTAATGGGGCCTTCCACTGCCGCTGCATGATTTCTATTCTCATCCTGAAGCAAAGTACTTAACCTGAGGTACTATTTCTGGGTTAGCGGAGTCTGTAACCTGAAGCGTCTGTAACCCGAGGTACCACTGTAATATATTTCTGCCCCTCCCATCTGACTGGGTTGCCTTTTGTGTGAATATACAAAAAAATGTGATGGGAGAATATCGGTTCAATATTTTAACTAAGCTACTAAATGCTTAAGGCCAGGGGTCAGCAAACCTTTTCAGCGTGGGGGCTGTCCCTCAGACCTTGTGGAGGGCCACACTATATTTTGGAGGGGGAAAAATGAACAAATTCCTATGCCCCACAAATAACCCAGAGATGCATTTTAAATAAAAGCACACATTCTACTCATGTAAAAACACGCTGATTCCCAGACCATCTGTGGGCCAGATTTAGAAGGTGATTGGGCCAGATCTGGCCCCCAGGCCTTAGTTTGCCTACCCATGCTGAAGGCTGACCAGGTAGGTGGGGGCTACCACCTCTCTCTCTTTTAAAATGAATTGCTGCACAGTAAAAGGATATCCCCATTCCTTCGCCTCCAAGGAGTCCAAGAATGTAAATAAAAAGGAACAGAACAGAAGCATTCATTTTATTTGTACCTGTAACCCCGGTCTGTCCTGCTTACACCTGGTGCTTTAACTTGGGTAGAAGAAACGCAAAGAAGAGAACTCACCATTTTGCATCTCTAACCCTATTTGCATTTCTCTATCAGAGGTAGCATATGCAGATGATTTCTTATTGCCCTGCAACCTGCAGCAAAAGATTCGATGAGTAATGAAATGAAGACGAGCCAGTGTTAACTCTTGTCGGCAGAGAGCAGGTTAAGCTGAAAATTGTAATGTCAACAGATAGCCACCCCCTTGCAGTCAATCAAATTTTTTTTGCATTTCTCCTGGGCATTCCAAAAGGTCAGATAGAGAATTTTACCCTTTCTTCATCCTCAATCTCGTTTTCTTTCTTTCTTTTTTTGGGGGGGGGATGCCATCTGACTAAGCTAGAGGAGATCTTGGTTGGCAGCCGAGGGCTTGAAAAGCCACAAAGGCCACAGCTCAGTCAGTTTCCTATGATGAGCGGAAGGCATGAGACGAAATATAGGAGAAATTTCCACATGTTTTTGTAGTGAGTAGGCAAAGGGGCTTGCTCGTTTTCCAGAAGTTATTAGTGTGAGACAATGTTCAGAGCAGCAGTCTCCTAGATGAGGTATCACTCATTCAGTCATGCATCTGAATACCAGTTGCTGGAAACGGCTCTTGTGCTCAAATCCCGCTTGTAGGTTTCCCATTGACATCTGGTTGGCCCCTGTGAGAATAGGATGCTGGCCGAGATGGACCATAGGCCTGATCCAGTAGACTCTTCTTAAGGTCTTCCATAATCTTATGTTCTTCCAATCCCCAAAAAGGTGTGGCTCCATCTAATCCAGGTTTTCCCAAACTTGGGTCTCCAGTTGTTTTTAGACTACAACTCCCATCACCTCTAGCTAGCCAGACCAGTGCTCAGGGATGATGGGCATCGTAGTCCAGAAACTGACTCAAGTTTGGGAAACCCTGATCTAATCGAAAGGACCACCTTCCTCCATTTAATCTTGCTGTTATCTTGAGATCTACCTCAGCGCTCCTTCCTGGGTGCCTGTTGCTATGTGGGCAGAAAAGCTTTGTGGGCAGAAAAGACAGGGCTTTCTCGATGTGGTGCTGAAAATAACTTCCAATGGACTTATGCCTTGACACCTCTGGCCTTGAGGTGGGCCTTGAAGACCTTTCTCTTCATAGCTGCCTTTAATTGATGCCACCAATTGCGTGTGTCTGCAGAGCGGAGTCCTATTTAATCTATCCATCTGTTCTGCTGTGACTCCCCTTTGTATTTTGCTTTGTGTGGGGCATAACTCTAAAAAAATGGCTTAAAATACTTTAAATATTAAACTGAGCTTTGAGACTTCAAGGTCTGTGTGAATTTTGTGCTTCTTTTTCTTTGCCTCCTGATCCCACCTTAAGCATTAAATCCCACAACTGTGAGATCTAACACCTCATGTGAACACGGGGAAACATTAAAATATTGAGTTTTTCAGGACTGTACTAACATCCCACAAGCCACAAAAGTGTCGCCCACAGTCCGATAGTCATTTGATATTGTCCTGTTCTCTGCTGTAAGATGCAGGAAAGCGAGAGAAGGTCTGACAGTATTAGAACGTCGGCAATCAGTTTGCAGCCATGCTGAAGAGCTTGCTGCTAAGCATTGGGGAAATTCCCAGCAGAGAATAACTTTTATTTGTGAGGGGGTGGTGTTGTATGTCTGCTACTCATTCCCTAAGCGGCACTCAGCAATATTTATCTAGTCATTCATGCATTGCATGTCACATCTGGTTTTCACATTTGTATATAAATTCATTCTCTGAGCAGTGATACAAGGGAAGTCCCTTAAAAAAAAAAAACCCCAGAACATTACATAGCAAGGAAAGCCTCTGTTTACTATTGTGTGCCTGTCTTGGCATATTATCTCAAATTATCACAGGATGTAACATGATGTCCAAGGGTCAGCCAACGCGTTCTCAGCCATACTGACTGACAGAATAATTCAGTAGTGCTGTAAGGAGCTGGAGACGAGATATATATTTTATCAGGGTTTCTGGAATGGTTTTGCAGACTTCCTTCTGGAAAGCATTACTTGGAAGCCTCTGTGCGTATTTCCAAGGCACAAATTGACTTGGCTGCCATTGAACAAGTCGCCTGAACAGAGTCTTCTATTTTCAAATATCACAATTTGCTGCCCAAGCTTATAAACATTCACCCTGATGTAAGTCACACTGATTGCATACCCTTCAACATGAAAATAGGGATAATATCTCAGCCATCTGAATGGGTTGGCCCAGCCACCCTGGGCCGCCTCCAACATATTTAAAAACATAATAAAACATTAAAATCTTCCCTATACAGGGCTGTCTTCAGGTGTCTTCTAAGTTGGCTTGGGGGGTACATAACTCCATACCTTCCATCATTTCTCCAATAAAAATAGGGACATCCTAAGGAAAAAGGGGACATTCCAGGATCAGATCAGAAACTGGAACGGCTTTTGTAAATCCAGGACTGTCCCTGGAAAACAGGGACACTTGGAGGGTCTGAGACAGTACCACTCAGAGCACTGGGACTGGAAAAAACTATTTTAAAGGAGGGCCCACACTTCAGCTATGGACTCCACAGAAGTGCTGCTGGTGATGGGATAATCTGACAGCTGTCTGTCTAGGCTGGGTTCTGGGAAAGAGTGAAAGAGACAAGTCATTTTAGCAACTTTCTGGACCAGGACATGAGAACATGGTTTATTTGGTTCTTTTTGCTGTTAAGTTTAAAACAAACATGTGGGTTGTTACACCTTCATCTCCGTAAGCCAGAAAGCCCTATTTTTCACATGGTCTGAAACTATCTCGCTGTCTCCTCATTTCAGAGAGGTGTTGAGGACATGCAGTGAGACGCTCTCTCCATATGGACGCCTCTGCCTTTTTGATGTGAAGTTGTCCCAAACGGCAATTTCCCACACAGGTTGATAATGTCGTTTGAAGTCAGAGACAATATCCAAGAATAAAGGCTCCCTCTCCCTTAATAGAAGTGTATTTCTGTTGTGGCATTCCTTGCATCGCAACAAAACCTTTGATCACTTCAACTCGGTTCACCCATTCTTCATCTGGACTGCTTAAATACCTTGCATACATTGGAGTTAACTATCAAATAGTACTGTGGTTTGTTTTGTTTTAAATCAAAGCTTTCATAAAAGCGTGTTGCCATTTAAACGAGAAGGCCGCACTTTCAAGCTCTTTGTGTCATACAGCAATCAAGTGAGAAGGGATTTTTGAACATGGGCATCTTAAAATACTATTGACTGGATCCCCATTTAGACTGAATAGACCCACTGCGATCAATGGATTGGTCATTTCCAGCCTCATTTATTTCAGTGGATCTACTCTAAGCATGTCTAAGACCGCCTCAAATACAATTGCAGCATGTGAAGTTTAAATGAGACCTATTCGCGTCTCAAATAATTTTGGATGTAGGTTGGTAATAAAACCGTGTTTGCTTGTTATTTTTATAAACCGCTCTTCATCCTGCAGGATCCCAGGGTGGTGAACAGACATAATAAGGCCGTAATACAATTAACTTAAATTAATTAATTTAGACACTATTAAAATCACATTAAACCATTACAATCACATTAAACCAGTAAAAACAGTTCAGCAGAGGAGTCTATGGCTGTATACACACCATAGATTCAACACACACGGTTTCCCCTAAAAGAAACATGGGAACTGTTGTTTGTTAGGGTGCTGGGAATTATAGCTCTATGTAAACTACGATTCTCAGGATCCTTGAGGGGAATTTGCTTGTACACGGCCCCACATTTTAAAATTCTTACTGTTGGGTGATGAAGTGGCATATTTGTTATGATCTTCACTTTGTTTTATAACGTTGATGAAAGCTCACTTAAAGTACACATGTGCACATTGCTTGATGACTGTCACGGAAACAGGAAAGAAAACTGACCTTAACGAGGATAAAAGCAAACAATCGGAGTTAGAATGACTTCAGGAACAGAGCATGTTTTGCAAGAAATGAAACGTTTCCCAATCGCTTGCTGTCCTTTCAAATGCCATACTTTTCAGTGGAGTCAGTTCGCACATTCAATTGCAAATCCTAAAGGACTTAGATGTCAAGCGATGCAGTGTTAAACAACATGCATGAAAGAGGGTGAATGCCTCCTATAACACACACACACACACACACACACACACACACACAATGTACTGTAATGTATTGCACAAAATACTTGAGGAGCATTAGCTATCTGCCTAGTTAGCTGATTTATATAGGCGTGCTCCTTTTACAATATGGCTTGTATATCTTTATCGCTGGGTACTGAGAGCATGAAGTGGGCCTCCCTTTATGGAGACATGAGCGGTTGCAAGAAATATAAATCTCCCCTGCTTTCTTCCCAGTCAGATTTTGTAATAATAGATCAACCCGCTGCATCGTGGGAGTCCTCTCTTAATGGACTTAGTTGAAGGATGTCCAACTGAGGGCGCATTGCCAAAGGTCTCTGTCCGGCCCTCCAGTTACCAGACTGAGAGTGTAAAGTGTGAAAAGGGAGAGAAAAGAACATCTTTCAAACAGAACGATATAAATGTAGGGAAAGTCTCCAGCTTATTTTTTTATTTGTTAAGTTTATATAGTGGAACCTCGGTTTTCGAGTGTCTCAGAAGCCAAATGATTCGGAACCCAAACGCCGAAAACCTGGAAGTGAATGCTTCAGTTTTCGAACACGCCTTGGAAGTTGAATGGCTTCTGAGGCGCATTTCTCCATTTTCTCAATAATAATAATTATAATAATAAATTTTATTTATACCCTGCCCTCCCCGGCCAGAGCCGGGCTCAGGGTGGCTAACACCAGTAAAATTACAATAAAAACATAATGGGGGAAAAAACCAATTTAAAATACAGGTTAATATGCAATTTAAAATGCAGCCTCATTTTAAAAGTAGCCCATGGTTCAAAACCGTAAGGGGAGGGAAAACATAAGGGTCAGACTGAGTCAAAATGCCAGGCGGAACAGCTCTGTCTTGCAGGCCCTGCGGACAGATGTCAAGTCCTGCATGGCCCTGGTCTCTTGTGACAGAGCGTTCCACCAAGTCAGGGCCAGTACTGAAAAGGTCCTGGCCCTAGTTGAGACCATTCTAACTACCTTGCGAATGTTGTCATTTGTGGACCTTAAGGTCCTCTGCGGGACATACCAGGAGAGGCGGTCCCGTAGGTACGTGGGTCCTAGGCTGCATGGGGCTTTAAAGGTCAAAACCAGCACCTTAAACCTGACCCTGTACTCCACCGGGAGCCAGTGCAGTTGGTAAAGCACTGGATGAATGTGATCCCGCGGCAAGGACCCCGTAAGGAGCCTTGCCACGGCATTCTGCACCCGCTGGAGTTTCTGGGTCAGGTTCAAGGGCAGCCCCGTGTAGAGCGAGTTACAATAATCAAGCCTGGAGGTGACCGTTGCATGGATCACTGCGGCCAGATCAGGGTGAGAAAGGTAAGGGACCAACTGCATTTGCTGATTGCCCATTGCCCCTCAGTTGTCGAATGTTTCAGAAGTCGAACGGTCTTCCGGCACGGATTAAGTTTGACAGCTGAGGTACCACTGTACCACACTTTTGACTTCCATGGATCTCAAGATGGGCATGGGCAAACTCGGCCCTCCAGATGTGTTGGGACTACAATTCCCATCATCCCTGCCCATTGGTCCTGTTAGCTAGGGATGGTGGGAGTTGTAGTCCCAAAACATCTGGAGGGCTGAGTTTGCCCATTCCTGGTGTAGGTGCTTCTACTCCTCCCCATTGCATCTTCACAACAGCTCTGTGACGTAGGTTAGGCAGAGATGGTGACTGATTGCAAGGTCGCCTGGTGAGCTTCATGGAATTGGAACCGGGGCCCGCTGGGGCCCACCCCACATTATGGGGGCTTGGCGTGTGCATGTAGTGGATTTTTCTTTAATGATCTTATTGTATTAAATAATGATGGTGACAATAAGGAAGATTGCAATTAAAATAAAGGAGGAGCGCCAACAGACTCTGTTTTATGTGTGACTAATGCACAATTACTTCCTAGTGTTCAGTGTCCTTGGCATCCTGTCAGGGAACCATACTAGTTTGGCATGTTTCTATGCGCATGTTGACCAAACCCAGATTTTGATGTGACTGTTTCCCCTTAAAAGATCATCAGATAGAGTCAAAACGCTTGTATCTTCTTTATCTGTTCTTTTTCATTTTTAATTCTCTCATTTTTATTTTTGCATTGGGTGTTTACTGCAGTCGTAGCATCTATTGAGTTGTCCTCCTGCTGTCACTGACGGCATCACTGTAATTAGCCCTGCCATTCTTCCTGATTTTTCTACATTTGAAAGGAAAGCAAAGATAAGGGGAGCAGGGATGCTTTTGTGATTTCAGCCCAGAAAACACGAATAATCAGCATGTAAATGAATGTGTTTTTCTCAGTTATCGCAGTTATGAGTACCCATGTGTTAACAAATGGGAAAATAACACAGTCATTGCAGCCAGTCTATAATAATCCTGGTATGATGAATTCCAGTAGTAAACCTGCCAAGATGCGTAGATTCTCAGCATGACGATCACACAGTTTTCGTTGGTCACAAATGGAGGGCAGTGCGCGATTCTGCTTAATGACAGCTCTGTAAACAGCAATATATTTGGAGACCAGCGGTTCAACCAAATTGGCAGGTGTTTCACAGAAATCTGGGGAAATATAATGCTTGGAACCGGTCCCTTAGACTGTTTTTATTTACTTATTTATTGAAAAACATTGCATCCTGCCTCTGCTGTCGTTTCAGGTAGCTTACAAAAATAGTAAAATAGTGGACCACAACTCTACCAATCAGCAAATAACCAGCATAAAACATTAAAAATAACAAGTGACAACTGCAGCAAAATGTTGCACAATTTGTTACCTCCTAAGAGGAATATATGGGACGCAGGTGGCGCTGTGGGTTAAAGCCTCAGCACCTAGGACTTGCCAATCGAAAGGTCGGCGGTTCGAATCCCTGCGGCGGGGTGCGCTCCCGCTGCTCGGTCCCAGCGCCTGCCAACCTAGCAGTTCGAAAGCACCTCCGGGTGCAAGTAGATAAATAGGGACCGCTTACCAGCGGGAAGGTAAACGGCGTTTCCGTGTGCAGCTCTGGCTCGCCAGAGCAGCGATGTCACACTGGCCATGTGACCCGGAAGTGTCTCCGGACAGCGCTGGCCCCTGGCCTCTTAAGTGAGATGGGCGCACAACCCCAGAGTCTGTCAAGACTGGCCCGTACGGGCAGGGGTACCTTTACCTTTACCTTTACTAAGAGGAATATGCCTGTCCAGGGATCTAATTAGGACTCGGCTACATTAGTAAAGAAACAACTATTTGGATGCGCTATAAACATGCAATGCCAGATGGCGCCAGAGAGCAGGAAATATTTAAATACGATTTTTCATAGGGCTTTTAATTTTGTTGTTGTTATAACGATCTAATGTCTGACTTATTTATAGCGTTTTTTTCCCTTGTGGGTAGACCCACCTCTAGAAGCAAACCATCCCACCACCCTCTTTTCTTTTCTTTTCTTTTTCTAGCTGATATTCAATGGCTTCTGAATGTGCTCATTCCTTACTGGGTTGTTCAAAGTGTGTTGCCAAGGGAACCTGTGACATTGGGATAGGCAATCTTCAGGTTCTAATCTCTTTTCCTTCTCCAAGTCTGTTTCAGTGTCAGCTCTCTGACTGTTTTTTTTTTTTTTTTTAGGGCCAGGTTTACATACGCTTCAGGTTACAGACTCCGGTAACCCAGAAATAGTGAAAACAAAAAAAATTCCTTCCAGTAGCACCTTAAAGACCAACTAAGTTAGTTCTTGGTATGAACTTTCGTGTGCATGCACACTTCTTCAGATACACTGGGAAATAGTGCTTCAGGTTAAGAACTTTGCTTCAGGATGAGAACAGAAATCGTGCTCCGGCAGCACGGCGGCAGCGGGAGGGCCCCATTAGCTAAAGTGGTGCTTCAGGTTAAGAACAGTTTCAGGTTAAGTACAGACCTCCGGAACGAATTAAGTACTTAACCCGAGGTACCACTGTATACCATTTGTAAAAGGAAAAGTGCTCCTTGTATGATCTATACACTCATTTCTACATGCTGTAAGGATGGAGTAATTGCTTATAAATTTACACCATGTGGTGGTTTGTTTCACACTAGGCTAAATTCATAAATTCCTAAGGACACTTTATTGGAAAACAGGTCCCAGTGAACTCAGTTCTACGTGTGTGGGGAGTACACAAAGTCAAATGTTTGTCTCCCTGTGGTGTTCGTACAGAGCCCCCGGTCGTCTCACGGACTATTGACCCGTACACCACTAATCCGCTGCCACCAACCAGGTCCTCCCCGGTAAATCACTTAGTCTCAGTCAGGTTCTCACACTAACAAAGTACAGTGGTACTTCTGGTTACGTACTTAATTCGTCCTGGAGGTCCGTTCTTAACCTGAAACTGTTCTTAACCTGAATCACCACTTTAGCTAATGGGGCCTCCCACTGCTGCCGCGTCTCCGGAACACGATTTCTGTTCTCATCCTGAAGCAAAGTTCTTAACCCGAGGTATTATTTCTGGGTTAGCAGACTCTGTAACCTGAAGTGTATGTAACCTGAAGTGTATGCAACCCGAGGTACCACTGTAGAGTGTAGTTTTTATAAACAGGTAGGCTCCACCTCTGGCCTTCCTATTGGTTGTTATTTTAACCCTTTCTCTCCCCCTGTACAGCTATTTTTTAAACGAACGGGCAAACGCCACACTCCCATTCCACCCCAATGATTGTTGAATCTATACCCAGGGAGTGCTGAGATTTTTGTGGATCAGATGTTTGCAGGCAACACCCTACTTGCGTTAGGTGGACCGCTACAGTAGTTGCCTTTCTGCTTTTACACACTAGCAAAATTCCTTACTCTAACTTGATGCCTAAGTCTTGCAATTTCATGTTTAGCAAAGCCCTTGAGATTCCTGTGCAAGACAAATTTGTCGGCTCTTAAACTGCATTAACTTTCAACTCTAGCATGCCCTGCTAAATCCCTTAAGCAACAATTATCATTATCAATATTTGATATGTAGCTTATAATTCCCATGCATATTTCAGAAAAGCATATTTTATATATTTGATGTTGAATCTGCCAAGCGAAGGTTCCTCGTAGACAAAAAAAAAAAAAAGGAGGAAAAAATGGACAGTGGAGCGCAGTTACTGGGACATTGTGGAGCAGAGAATGCAAAAGCAAGTTCTACATTGGTGAAAGTAGTTTTTCAACCGTGCTTCAGAAAGTGTTTGTTACTTGATTTGCTAAGAAGTGTAGTGGTTAAGTCTTACTGAACTTTAGAAACGGTTAGAGCATCACAACCATTCATTTGAAAATGGTAAAATTGGCATAGTATTTTTTAAATGTCTTTTAATCTTCAGGATATACTTTAAGTAGGAGCTACATTACGTCTGCCAGAAAGGAGATTGTGGAGTAGATGAATGCACAGTTTGGAATTTTCATTGAAGGATTTTCATAGAAAGCAAGGGCACATACAACGTCTCTGTTCTTGGTTCATAAAGTCCTTTCTACAGGTCAGTTAGATTTGGTTGTGAAGCGCTGCTGTCATAGATCTTGTGAGGTGCGGGGGGCGGGGAGTCAACTGGGGAGAGGGGGTGGAAAGAAATGGGGTAATGATTTTCCATTCTTTTGCTTTGCATATGTGTTGGGTTTTTGTGTCAACATCACAAGGATAGGTTTTTTATTTGTCTGTTTTGGTGGTGCGACAGTTGAAAACAAGAATTCAAAAGCACACATGAAATAGGCCAGCAGCCCAATTCTAACATTTCCTGCCTAGGAATATCCTGAAAGTTGTGCATGTTCTGTGCTGCCAGACATGAGCCCCATTCAGGTATTCAGACAAATTTCAGAATGGTTTAACAGTCATTCCCTGTTCAAAGGAAACTCTGGGAATTGTAGTTCTCTGAGGAAAACAGGGTCTCCTAACAGTTCTCAGTTCCCATGATTTTTTTGAGAGAGGCCATGACTGTTTGAAGTGGTACAATAGCACTTTAAATTTATGGTGTAGATGAGGCCAAATAAGGACTGTGTGGAAATGATGCCTTCTTATATCCCCAGTCTCTTCACATGTTACTATTTAGGTTTCCACTGAAGTTTATTAAAAGTGCACACTTAAAATTATAAAATGTAAATGTGACAAACCAATGTCTGAAAGCACATGTATCATACAGGCATGTGTGTTGGGTGCAGTTGGCAAACCTAAATTGGTTGCTGGGCAATATGTGAAACGTCCCTAATTGATTTCTGAGGTGAGACCCAAGAGGCAAAGGTTTAAATAAAAGTAAGGATGTCAGAGCCAAACCATTAATAGCTTGGCAAGTGGGGGTTTAAAATTCCTTTGGCGCTCCCTTTGTTTAAGGTCATATGTTCACAAATGTCAGAAATAATCCTGCATTTTAACTCCACACTTCAGGCACTGTTTAAAGTTCACATTGAAATGGATCGCATGCCAGTTTGAACAAGAACTGAGTGACTTCTAAAACTGTAAGACAGGTCAATAAACAGGAAGGGCACCTAGGAGAGAAACTTATTTAGTCTCCCTTTTTTCCAGGAAAGGTGGCTCTTCCTTATTAGGGTACGATCCGCTTAACGTTGGAATAGAAGAATATCTTGAGCAGGCAGGTTTTCATTATTCCATAACACCTAGATGCATCTCTGCACGGGATTTCTCCATTTGCAGTAGTGTATGAAGAGTAGGCAAACGGGGCACAAAACAAGCAGGTGTGCAAAACCAGGTAATATGTTTGCAGTTATTGTAATAACAACACAGGGCGCGAGTATGTGCATATATGTGTTGGCCTTCCAAGGGACTGGGGTAAAGGTTGGGTCCAGGAGAATCAATCTGAGCTTTGATGAGCATGAAAGAGTGGAAGGAAGAAATGGGAAGACTGGCACTTAGAACTGGAGGAGGAAGTGAGAGTGCCACTCTTTCCCATTTCCCCCTTCAGTTCCGTTGTGCTTTTTAAGGGAGAAAAAGGTAATGAACCAGTGCCTTTTCTCTCTCCAAGGAGGCACTGAAGGGTACACAGTACCGGCACCTCTTTTTGTTGTTGTTGTTAAAAAGTGTGGCACTTACTGCAAAAACTTCATGGTGAGTACCAGAACCTATTTTTCTAGGAAAAAAAGCACTGGTAACCACCCTCACCAACTCATGAGCAAGGGGGTAGTGTGTGTTATGGGGGGGGGGGATAAGAGACTTAGTAGGCAATGGGAAAACCTCAAAGTTTCTATTGAGTTTACAGGCACCATGTTGGTGACCCTGCAGTAAAACATATTCTTTCATTACATAGAGGGGTGGTGGTGGTGCAAGAATTTCCCACTCCTTCCATTACTCCATTTGTTCTCAGTATAAAAACTGTTACTCGTTTCTTTGGTCTTTTATTTCAATATTCATTTGTTGGTGTTTGTTGCTGGTGGTGGAATACAGTTAATTTCCCTTGCAGCTTCAGGCAGCCACCATTTTATTTTTCTCCTTGCATCATTAGGGCATTCTGGGAAAATAAATAAAATGGCAGCTGCTGGCACCAGCAGCCACCCAAATCAGCTGCCACTGCCACATCTGCGGGAAGCTAAGGGCTCCTGTCCCAAAGGGTAGGAATGGGTACAAATTTGAGTGGCAAAAACCATCTGGTACTAAACACTTTAGTTTCAGAACGAATGAAAACTGAGCTGGGTGGGCCATATTCAGTTCAGTTTTTCACATGATATGAATGCACACTCTGAGCCACTATGGAGCTGGTGGCAGAGAAGAAATTATTATTATTATTATTATTATTATTATTATTATTAGCCAAACATTTGTGTGCCACTCAGTAACAAAGTTTCCGGGCAGAGTACAATAAATATGAAAACAATTTAGACACAAAACATAAAATATTAAATTGAAAGACACTTGATTCACATGAAAATAAGAAAGGAATCCTGCTGTACCAGACCAAAGGCCCACCTAGCCCAGAATCCTGTTATCATAGCAGCCCACCTTAAGCTGAAGCAGAACCAAGTTTATTTGCACACCAATTTCTAAGCAGGACAGCCTGAGCAGTGAGCTTTTAGAGTTTCATCAGTGTCGCTCTCTTAAGGCCCCCAGCCATTATTAATTCATCTCAGTGCTTTAGCATTCTCCTTCCCTTTTTCACGGTTTCATGTTTCATGGATTGCTTTCACACTTATGCTGCTGAGGCGCTGTGTTTCTGCAATAAGCTAAAAACAGAATTAAAATGGAGGTTCCTCCTGGTACTTGAGTGATATGAACGTACCCTCCAATTGTCCCGATTGTCCAGGGACAGTTCTGGAATTACAAAAGCCATCCCGTCTTCTGATGTAATTCCAGAATGTCCAATGTGGTGTAGTGGTTAAGAGCGGAGGACTCGTAATCTGGTGAACTGGGTTCACTTCCCTGCTCCTCCACATGCAGCTGCTGGGTGAACTTGGGCCAGTCACACTTCTCTGAAGTCTCTCAGCCCCACTCACCTCACAGAGTGTTTGTTGTGGGGGAGGGAGGGAAAGGAGATTGTTAGCTGCTTTGAGACTCCTTCGGGTAGTGATAAAGCGGGATATCAAATCCAAACTCCTCCTCCTCCTCCTCCTCCTTCTACTTCTTCTTCTTCTATTTCACCTGCCACTGCTGCCGCCACTGAGCTCAGGGGGAGGATGAGCTGGTGCTTGTCCCAAGCTACAATGGCTGCAAGGGATTATCCCATGGCCTCTTCATGGCCACTCCTGCCGGCCTCCCCCCTTGGGCAGCTTGTAGTGGCTTCTGGAGAGTGGGCGAGGAGGAGGAGAGGCTGCGGCCGCACCAGGTCTTAGGGGCAGGCGGAGGGCAGGGCCTACCTAGGATGGAGGGAAGGGGAAGCCGAGTGCAGTGCAAGGAGTCTTGTTTCTTAAAAAAATATTTGGGCATTTGTGTTTAATCTTGTCCCTTTCTAAAATTTATTTACTGGTGTGTGTGTGTTTTTGTAAATCTACCAAAGGATAAAATAAATAGCATAAGGGGTTTTCTCAGGACAGTGGAGGGCCTGTGTGCTGTGTCCCATTGGTGTACTGGTGGCGGCACTTTATTCTGATAAGAAATGCCTGGGGAGGGGGGGGACAGACGTACAATAAATGGGGGGGTCGAGGGGGTTCAGTTGAGGGGGGAGTGAGAAATGCCCCTTTTTCATCTGAGGAATGTTGGAGGGTATGTATTAACTTGCAATGCCACTCCTATCACCAAGTTATTTAGTCACAAGTAAGCGCAATTCAGCAAAGGCTCCCCGCTTTATATAAGTGTGTATTCTTAGGACTGACCTTATTTTGTGATGTTAAGTTGCTTAAACTGTTTTTAATATTGTGTTTTTATGTTGTGACCTGAGGCCTTAGGGTGAAAGAAATGTGGTTATTATTATTAATAACAACATATTATCTGTTGTTCATTGTTCACACAATCTCAGAGTAAGCAATACGTTTCCTCCTTGTTGGCTCAGCTCATTTTATTGCTTTCTGATGAACTTGACAGAGGATTACTGATGAATTGCCCCCAGAATAGCTTATCTTAATTGTCTCAGTATCAGTTTCTGTTCCCAGAGGGGGAGTCCTTAATTTTCTATTTCCTTGCATTGGCACTTATTCAATTTTTTAAAAAAGAAGAACACAATAATGAAAGGAAACCAGTGATTAAAGCTTTCCCCCACTATGGGAGCACAAACTGACTGGGTTAATTAATTAACTAAACATAGAAGACCTGCAAATCAGATATTTTTTTAAAGAAAGGTTCAGGCGAGCTTTAAAAACCTCAGAAGTTCTTTGCCTGTCTGCAGTCTTGGACTGCAAATGCATTCTGTTGACAGTGCATCTAGTCATTAAAAAAATTACAGGAGAACAATGCAGGAAACCCTGAGCTGCAATAACCATCTCGATTCTCTCTCTCTCTACAACCCCCCCCCCAAAAAAAACAAAAACAAAAAACCCCTGAGTGAACAAACAATGAAATATCCAAATAAAAGGGATGAGTGGAAGCAACCTTGCTCCCCAAGGGTTCAAGGAGAGGGGTAGGGGGCTTGTAGAAAAGATATTGTTGGTTGGTGTCAGACCCCTGCTATAATGAACAATGTTAGTTTGCACAAAGGAAGATGCTAATGTAATCCATGAGTTCTCCTTCAAATTATATCACATTTTACCTCATTCAAAGTTAAACAGTATGAAGGAACATTGTGAGGCAGAGGGCACGCACTGTCCTTCAGGATTCCCTGACCAGAAAAAAACAGGAGTAATTATAATGATAATAATTTATTACTTGTACCCCGCCTAGCTGACAGGGTTGCCTCAGCAACTCTGGATGGCCTCCAACAGAATATAAAAAAAACAACACAGTGAAACCTCAGACATTTAAAAACTTTAAAATACAGGGCTTCCTTCAGATGTCTATGGAAAGTCGTATAATTGTCTCTTGGACATTTGACGGGTGAGCGTTCAACAGGGCGTTCAACTACTACTGAGAAGACCTTCTGCCTGTAACTTCAGGTCTTTCATTGAGGGAACTACGAGGCCCTTGCAACTGGTCTTCAGTATCTGGGGTGGAATCCTTCCTTCCACAGGCTAGATGCATGGGGTCTTACCCTAATTTGCAGGGCTGCCCATGGCTTTGCATTCTAAGGAGGGCAGTGGTTTTTGCAGCTAAAAACTAACATGGCTACCCCTCTAGAAACTGTCACAAAGGAGGTGTCACTTTATTTTGCAAGATTCTCTCTCCCCCCACCCCCCGGCTTGCTGCAGTCAAGTGACAATTGTGGTAACCGCAGGCCCTTCCGCAGAATGGAAGCAATTCAGTCCTCTTGGGAAGGGCACCTTTTGTGAGAAAAATTCCTATTTATGAGTCACTGAAGTGAATGTGTAGAGTTTGGCTGGGTTGTAGATGGTCATTAGCCACAGCTTCGCTAGTGCTGACCATTCAAAGCGTATGCCGTTCGTTATGTGGCATCTTTTTCGGGTTTTCATTCTGTTTCCTAGCTGCTGCCCCCTGTTACTGTCTGCATTTAGCAATACAAACACAATGAGGTCTCCTCTCACACGGTGGAGGGATCTGTGTAATTGGGCGGAAAACTCTGATAATGAGACTTCATTACAGTGAGGGAGATGTGGCGTGGTATATTCTGGATCAGCAAAATTTGTGTCAGGAACGTTTCAAGGACACTTTGTACTCGCATATAGGGCAGATAAGTTATACCACAACTTCTTTAAAAGACTTCAAATTAGGCTGCAATAACAAAACACACACACACAGACCCAAAACCCAAACAAACTGAATATATTCTTTATAATGGGTTTTGTTGTGGGAAAATAGGCTGAAGAAGCAGTTGAATTGACTTGTTAAAGAAAAAGTGACAAAGGCAGAATAAAACATTGCTTTGTGACTTTCAGGTTTGAAAAATTGGGGTCATTTCTGGCATTTTTAATGGCATAATTTTTCTGGAATCTTGTGAATGAACTTTGCCACTCAGAATAATACTCCTGCAGTGACAAGGCAATCGAATGAGCCATAGCCAGTAGTTTTCATGCAGATAATTCAGCTGAAATGGTAGCCACCATAAATTTTACCTTATGCTTTATAGCATAACCCCTTAGTGACTTTGGCTTAGTGGAAAGCACTTCCCAGTTTCCTAATTTCCTTTCACCAAGTAAGCCTCCACTCCTGTCAAAAATATGCCCCTGAGGTTTGGGGCCAGGGGATCCTCCAGAACATAACCAGATGTGGTGTGGGGGGGGCTGCAAGAAATAGGTCGGATCAATGAAAATTGTGTGCCCTGGCTTGCACAAGCAGATATCCTTTCTTCACAGAAGGGTTCATGTGGCACTGGGTTCCAAGTGTTTGAGGACAGGGACATTCGCAGGGAAACCAAAATCCTTGTTTACAAAGCTATTGTACTACCAACCTTACTGTATGCTTATGAAACATGGACCACTTATAAACACCATCTCCAACTCCTTGAAAGATTCCATCAACGGTGTCTCCGAAAAAATTTGCACATCACTTGGGAAGACAGGTGAACTAATATCAGTGTACTGGAAGAAGCAAAGATCACCAGTGTTGAAACAATGATTCTTCAACATCAGCTTCGTTGGACTGTTGTGCGGATGCCTGATTATCGTCTTCCAAGGCAACTGCTCTATTCCGAACTTAAGAATGGAAAGCGTAATGCTGGTGGTCAACAAAAGAGGTTTAAAGACTGTCTCAAGGCAAATCTAAAAAAATGTAGCATAAACACTGACAACTGGGAAACACTGGCCTGCGAGCACTCCAGTTAGAGAACAGCCTTTACCAAAAGTGGCATGGGCTTTGAAGACACTCGAACTCAGGATGCAAGGGAGAAACGTGCTAAGAGGAAGGCATGCTTGGCAAATCCACACCGTGATCAACTCCTGCCCAGAAACCAATGTCCCCACTGTGGAAGGATGTGTGGGTCCAGAATTGGCCTCCACAGTCACTTGTGGACACATTGTTAAAACCGTGTTTATGGAAAACAATCTTACTCGGCTACAAGTGATCGCCGAAGAAGATGTTGAAGGTTAAAACTATTGATTGCTGAAAATTTGGAGGTTGTAAGGGATGGGGTTCTCAAGCCCCGCAAAATCTCACTGAAATCTGCAAGTGTATGGACCCTGCTGGTACACCATCTGAATCTGAGTAATACCACAACCAACATGCATTCAGTTAAATGGGCCAGATAATCTTTTTTACGTAATGCAATAACATTAAACACTCACAAAATCTTGGAACAGATTTCCATCTCCATAGAGTTGAAGTTCCAGGAAAGGCAGATAGTATTCCATAGTTCTTCATAAAATTCTCTGCCCTGTGGAAAAAAAGAGAGGCAGCTATAACAGGCACAGGTGTACTTTAGCAATCGTTCCCAATCGTTTAGAATCTTCTAGGTGAAATTTCGAGAAAGGAGGTTCTGACTTATCATCAAGAAGAACTTTCTGGCATCAAGAGCTGTTTGACAGTGGAAGGGACTCCCTCAGGAGGTGGTGGGCTCTCCTTCCTTGGAGGTTTATAAGCAGAGGCTGGATGGCCACCTGTCATGGATGCTTCATTTGAGATGCCTGCACTGTGGGGACTGGACTAGATGACCAAAGGCTCCCTTCCGACTCTATAATTCCATGGTTTGCAAAAGCTCTGGATCCACATGACAAATCCTAGTGCTTATTTTTCTGGGGAAACCCCGCCCTCCCCCCATCCCATTATGACCCATGAAAGGGTATAATGTGGACTTGGTTATAAATTTTATATTTTAAAGCACCTTTTTAATTTTAAACCCAAGAGTGATGGAAATTGTGCCCTCAACCCCCTCCCCAAACCACTGTGTTAAATAAAGCAAAAGATGATAAAGGAAGCTCAGTCTCAAAATGGTTCCACGAATGTGTAGTGCAGAATGAGATTTGTTAGCATCTCTCTTTAGTGGAGCCGAACACCGCAGAAGCCATAAATAATGCACAGCTGCTAACCATCATAATTAGAACGCCTGCTGAGAAATGGCTGCAACACACCAGTAGGATGGCAGTGACTAACTATTTCAATACACCGGCTCAGGGGATGGGGGTGCACACAGCGTCTCGTCCCCTACTCACTGGATCAAATTGCCTTGGCCAAATTGCCTTGGTCATCATTGCCTTGCTGATTCATAACCCCCCAAAAGCAGCCGCAGTGTCTCTTAAAATCCCTGCGGTCTTTACGAAATGTGCCACAGTAACCATTTATTCAGCTTGGGGCAGATGAGGAGAGAAATGACAAGGAAGCAGGACTAATAAGTAGGCATTGTTTCGTAGCAGGCTTCCCACATTCCCAGGATGTTAAAGATACATCAACTGGGATGACTGGGAACTGGGAACCCAGTTTTGCTGATGTCTGTGGCGCTTTTTGTGTGTTGTACAAATAATTCTTCAGTCTTGCTTCATGATATCCAGCCAGAAATTTATTCCCTTCATACTTTTTTCCCCCTAGTTTAAATTTGTTCTCATTTTTAAAAGCATTAATCACACACCCAAAACAGCTTTAAATGTATACAGTGCTGCAGATGACTTTTAGGGACAAAGTTGTCACACGGCTAATTCTTCAATGAAGAAAAATCACATGCAGGTATCAGATTTGCTAATGCGCCACAACTCAGCAGAAGCACTCTGTATTCTAGAATAGTAGACTTTCCAGACATGGAGTCCTATAATTAGCTCAGATATGAATGATGGGACACAGTTCTCTCCCTCCCCCCTCTCTTTTACTGTTATCTTAAGATGGTTGGTGGACCTATCTTAGGTCAGGGTAGGGGGCAGCAACCTTTTTCAGCCGTGGGCCAGTCCACTGCCCCTCAGACCATGTGGTAAGCCGGACTATATTCTTTGGGGGGAAATGAACAAATTCCTTTGCCCCACAAATAACCCAGAGATGCATTTATAAATAAAAGCACACATTCTACTCATGTAAAAAAACAGGCAGGCCCCACAAATAACCAAGATTATGCATTTTAAATAAAAGGACACATTCTACTCATGTAAAAACACGCTGAATCCTGGACTGTCCGTGGGCTGGACTGAGAAGGCGATTGGGCTGCATCTGGCCCATGGGCCTTAGGTTGCCTACCATGGGTCAGGCTGACTGTGACCTAGTTGTGGGTCTCAAGAATTCACAAGTTGAGGAACTACGTACTAGACCAGGGTTTCCCTGACTTAGGTCTCCAGCTATTGTTGGACTAAAACTCCGACCTTCCCTAGCTAGCAGGACCAGTGATCATGGATAATGGGAATTGTAGTCCAAAAACTGCTGAAGACCAAAGTTTGGGAAACCCTTGTCCTAGACAACAGATAAACACAATTGCTAGAATAGTTATTGTATTACGTCATTTTATGGTTTTAAAAAAAGTTAAGTCAAACCAAGCATTGGTAGAAAACATAATAGTAGTAGTAGTAGTAATAATAATTCTAAAAGTCTGGTAGTTGTTTTTCTCTTTGACATCTGGTGGGAGGGCGTTCCACAGGGCAGGTGCCATTACCGAGAAGGCACTCTGCCTGGTTCCCTGTAACTTGGCTTCTCGCAGCGAGGGAACCACCAGAAGGCCCTCGGCACTGGACCTCAGTGTCCGGGCAGAATGATGGGGGTGGAGACACCCCTTCAGGTATACTGGGCTGAGGCCATTTAGGGCTTTAAAGGTCAGCACCAACACTTTGAATTGTGCTCAGAAACATACTGGGAGCCAATGTAGGTCTTTCAAGATCAGTGATGTGGTCTCGGTGGCCGCTCCTATCACCAGTCTAGCTGCTGCATTCTGGATTAGTTGCATTTCTGGGTCACCTTCAAAGGTAGCCCCACATGAGGAATATATGGGTGCATATTCAAAAAGTACATTGTTTCAAAACCACTTTTGAATTTCTGTGATAAAGAACACTGAGCTTGAGCGCAAGGAAAGAATGTTGTTGAATTTTCGTCATTTAGCTAAGTTCTCAATACATGACCTACTAGGTACTCAAGACTGGCAGAAATCTCACTCACACCTCTGGTAAAAACTGAGCACATGATTGCTGTGTTATATTTGTGAGTCTGCAAGGGAGCTATAAATATTTTCCAGCCCACTGCACTGTGCTCATAAGACTGGATGTGAGTGAATTGTTATGGTATATAGGTAGAATGCCCATGTAAGCGGGAAAATATTCAGAGCCACTCATAAAAGAAAACAACAAATTAAGAGTCAGGGTACTTGCTCCCCTTAAATAATTCTTATGAGTTTGTGTTGCTGGGAAACCTACAGCAAACAACAGGGAATCTTAAGATCATAAGGCTTAAGCCAATTCCTCTTCCTCTCCAGGAATTTATTTAGCCCTTTTGGGGTATTGATCTGGCCCTGTTCCTGTTCTGCCAGCTGTGTCAGTCAGAAGTGGATTTTCTATGGAACACAGACACGTTGCATTGAAGAAGAAGAGGAATTAAAAAAAGTGTTTTCAGATAAGGCTTTGCTCTCGTCTTTTTTGCTGAAGTTTTTCAGATAGCTGCTATCATGCTGAATTTTCCGAGATGTGTGCAGAGTTTTTAAAAAGCTGAAAAATAGGGGAAGCGCCTTTAGCTCAGAGGCAGAGAGGATACACCATGAACACAGAATATCTTGGAGGCAGGCAACGTCTTGGGTCTCCTGGGCCTTTGAGGTGAGCAGATCATGAATGGCATCAGTTCAGTCAGATAGCTATGATGTCTTTGTTTGAAATCACCCAGCAAATATTTATCCATAGCCAAAAGGGATCACCTGGAAGCGAGAATCCCTGTAAAATAGCACTCACATTGTGTGTGTGTTTGAATCTTAGTGGTGAATTGTTGAGATTTTATATGATCACAAGCTGATTCTGGACCTGTTGATGTTTGGGAGCAGACCATAGTCTTTGTCATCATCACTGTGATCAATTTATTTATATGCCGTGTTTCCACTTTATGCTTGAAACCGTCCCCAAGAACAATAAGCAAATCAATATTTGCAGGTATGACAAAATATAGTTATATAGTCATACAGCTATCAAACAGAATTTATGATGTAATAATTAAATTCACATTAGCAAGCTAACCAAGAGATGGCAATTAAATTTTTCCCTAAACGTATTAAAAACATTCCTTTCAAAAATAAGATTAAAAGATCCTATCCACATTTAGCCAGCAAATCCAAAGCAGTTCCCCCTGAAATAATGCATTTTGTATACATATTTTACCCTAGTATAGAGGCATCTTTGTACACTTTATTCAGCTGTAGAACTGCATTGCAGAATTCAGAGAAGAGAGGATTTCAAAGGATGTCTGTGTTTCGACTTGCCTATCATGTGGCAAAGTGTGAAATAGCTAGGATCACATTTAAATGTGAACTGGATTAAGTCCCCATGCCTAGACTGACCTTTGGTGGAAGAAGAGGGATGTTAGAAGCTGTGCAACCTTATTTATGTGGCCATAGGATGCAAGGAATGAAGAACCAAGGGTAGCACTGGAACTCTAGTGCCCAACTGCCACAGATGTTTCCTCAGCACAAGGAGGGAAAATCTGACATCAGTTGTCCTTCTCCAAGGTCAGAGATCTCTCTCTGTCCAGGGAGAGGAGATACAATGCTTCCTTTATCCCCGAGGACATAGGACTTCTAGGCCCTCGTAATGCTGCTGTTTTGAAAGGTTTTGAAATTCACTAGTTCAAATTGTAACATTTTGATATTGCTGTGGCTATTTGCTTCCGATATCGTCATGGTTTGGGCGAGCTAGTGGATTTGCTGGCTAAATGTGGATAGGATCTTTTAATCTTATTTTTGAAAGGAATGTTTTTAATACGTTTAGGGAAAATTTTAATTGCCGTCTCTTGGTTAGCTTGCTAATGTGAATTTAATTATTACATCATAAATTCTGTTTGATAGCTGTATGACTATATAACTATATTTTGTCATACCTTCTGAGTAATACCCCCTCCCCACCTTCTCACTATATAGAAGGGTCTGGAAACTTCTGTTTCAGTGTATCTGAAGAAGTGTGCATGCACACGAAAGCTCATACCAAGAACTAACTTAGTTGGTCTTTAAGGTGCTACTGGAAGGAATTTTTTTTGTTTTGACTATGGCAGACCAACACGGCTACCTATCTGTAACTGTGTTAGAAGAAATTTGCAGAAAAATGCTGATGAGGACTTTTAAAAACCCCACAAACTATGGAAATGTGGAGAAATGAACTGAAGATTAGAAAAATGAGAAAATGAGAGAAACCCAAATTGACTGATTTGCGCATTCGTATGTCGCTTACTCCTCTTCCATTATATATTGCTGTAGGCTCTTTCAGGCTTGCTGTGTTCTATATTCATTTACTTTGTGAGAATCCACCCTCTGCATATTTAAAAGCCAAAAGGGTGATTGATCTTGTGGTAATGGTATCCTGGAAAGACATAATTATCCAACATAGTGTTATCAACAGTTCAAAACACACTTCAGTAGCTACAGTGGGTAAAATGATGGTTGTCATGGAAGGTTTAGAGGACACGCCATATTTTTGTACAGTGGTACCTCGGGTTAAGTACTTAATTCGTTCCGGAGGTCCGTTCTTAACCTGAAACTGTTCTTAACCTGAAGCACCACTTTAGCTAATGGGGCCTCCCATTGCTGCTGCACTGCCGCTGCACGATTTCTGTTCTCATCCTGAAGCAAAGTTCTTAACCCAAGGTAATATTTCTGGGTTAGCGGAGCCTGTAACCTGAAGCGTCAGTAACCCACGGTACCACTGTATTTCTTTTTCTCAGTCACTTGCAAATTGGCCTGTTTTCTGAGATTCCATCCTGATTTGTTTGCACAAGGTTTTCAGGGAGGTTAGACGGCATTGGCAATATCAGCAAGCGTCTCCGGAAGATAAGGACCAGGTACAAAATAAACCTAATGGTATATAGAGTAAGGTTACCGACATCCCCGTTTCCCAGGGACAGTCCCCAGATTTACAAATCAGTCCCAAGACAAAATCCTATCATTCCGACTCACTTCAATGAAGTGGCCCCGGATTCATTGAAAAAAAATCTGGTAACCTTAATACAGGGATAGTTGACTTTTTAAAGAGTGACTCAGAGCTGTCACATTATTGCATGTCATAGAACACTTTCTATTCTTAACAGGCTAAAATGGAAGAGAGGCTGTTACTCTTGTGTTCAGAGAATAGAATAGAATAGAATAGACATTGCACTTTGTTTGGTGGTGGGAGTGTCCCTTAATTGCAAAGTTCCAAAGCTTGACATGGCTGAGTTAAGGCAGGTTGAAAGCATGCCATCAATATTCACTGTCAGTACAAATACTACCGAGTACATAGACTCTTAGTCGTATACATAAATCCCCATCTGTCAGTATGGAACGGTGCTGGCTCAAGTTAATTGGACTCTTGCCCTAAAACACAGGTGCCTGGCATTAACGTGTTTCAATTGCCAGGCTACAAAGCAGTGGGTACCACTTCCTTCGCAGGAGGTACTTTCCTGGTGCCAGCACTTGAATGCTCTGGCATTCAGCCCTGGCAGTACTGCTCATCATTCAGAAAAGGGGTAAATGGGAGCAACAGAATATATCTTAGGCCAGTGGTGAGGAATGTTGTTTTGTTTCTTAAGCCCAGGGGGGGCGGGGCAGATGAGTGAGAAGGGACATATGGGAAGGGTCAGTGGAGCAACACATGCCAATTTTACCCCTGTGCAGGTAGCCTAGTTTCCATACTCAGTCCCATACCCCTCCATATCTCCTCCATCCAGGCAAGGAAGAGGCATCTTGTACACAATCCACCCAGGCAAAACACTCAAGGAGGTAGCAAAGCAGGGAGGTGAGGCTGCGTGGGCCAGATTGAGATTCCTGGAGGGAGGGCCACATCCCTGCCTTGGGCTCTTAGCCCCCACCTATGTGTGCATTCCGTAAGGTTTAAGTCGTGGTTGCAGAGATGCTCTTAAGTGCTGCCTATCAAGGCTGCAGGCAAGCAACAGATTTTGCAGAACTTTGGAAGCTACATTCACACAATTATTCCACAGTACAGTGGTACCTCGGGTTACATATGCTTCAGGTTACAGACTCTGCTAACCCAGTAATAGTACCTTAGGTTAAGAACTTTGCTTCAGGATGAGAACTGAAATCGTGTGGCGGCGGCAGCGGGAGGCCCCATTAGCTAAAGTGGTGCTTCAAGTTAAGAACAGTTTCAGGTTATGAACGGACCTCCAGAACAAATTAAGTTCTTAACCCGAGGTACTACTGTATTCTTTCCTTATAGGTTTTGCATGTGTATCTGGTGCTTCAAGCAGCACCCTCGAAATCTATTCCATATAATTTATTACAACACTTATCACCCACATTTCTTCCAAATTGCTCAAGGTTGTGTAGATGGTTCCCCCTCCCATTTTATCCTCACTGTATAACAGTGTTTGGCCTAAGGTAATGTAACATTTTGGTCCAGCAGGGATGGGTCATTTGACACCCTTCCCCCAGCCTTTGCGACACCAGCTTAAGCCAGGCTCTGGGAAAGAGGCATGAGGGTGTATGGGCAATCTATCCAGAAGATAATTGTATATAGAGGAGTTAGTGATCTGGCGTGGTTGCCGTCTTCCTGCTCTCCGTTCCTCCCCCCTCCCGTTGTCTCTTAAGTTCTTTGATGGCATGAGAACAGCCTTTAATATCTTAATCTGTTGGAAGGAAGTGATAGGGCTATGTACCTTCTTTGATGATGGACATTGTTTCGAGAAAGTGAGGCATTGGGAGGGGGTGGCTAATGAATAATCTGCACGTAGCCAGTAATGAATGATCTGCACATAGTCAGTTGGGCAAGCCACACAGGCTAGCTATCTAGCTGTCCATAAATTGGATGGTTTGGGCCAGAATTGGGAGAAGCTTGTGCATGGACTGATCAGCCATGGGGCCGTGCAAACTGAGGCTACCTGGGGGAGATTGAGGTGCTTGCTGGGTATGTAGATATTGCTTGCTGTTTAGAATAAAATCTTAATCTTCTCACTCACTTGTGTTTTGTATTGCTTCTGAATCTCATTTTAAAAGAACCACCTTGCATTTGGCAAGACAGAGGGCTCTGGACCTAGACCAGAGCCCTGTAAACCCATGCCTGGCTTTGGGAAGAGGGATGTAGGGCTCTAGGACCCTGTCGGAGCCCTTACGCCTCCTTCCCCAAAGCTAGGCAAGAGCATAATGGGCTTTGAGAAGACATCCTCTTTGACTGTGCACCTGCTGCAACTATACCACTCACAATGCTCTAAATCCACTTCTAGGTCAGGGCTGGCTGGGGCTGATGAAATTGTAGACCACCAACATATGTAGAACTTTACCTTGGCTACTCTTGCTCAGAGGTATCTTGGACTTAAGTTTAAAAGGTCCACTCCGTCTGGAAACAAATGAGCAACTTTTGTTTCCCCTCCCCTCTTTTTTAGCATAGGCTTTGTGTCACCTACACATGAAACTAGCACTCATGACATCGGTCAGATTGGATTAAAAATCATCATCAAATACTCATCAATTCATTCAGCTTCTTCAAAACTGAGGTTCACTGCTGTCCTAGGGAGACCATTCCAGAATTAAAAGCCTGTCCAGATCTTAGTTATTAATAGATAGCAGGTATTGATTAGCTCTTGTACCCCAAGATCAAATTTAATCAAACTCTTGCCGTCTTTCAAATCTTTATTCTGATTAACAGCATCATCCTTCTACAGGAGCGACATATTTCTCTTTGAAGAGCGCAGACCTCTTCTCGTGACTGGGAGTATAAAGACATACGCCCTGATTGATGGACCAAACGCACGTACGCTTTATGGCACCTGTTTGAGCTTCCCTGCCAGCAAACTCTGAATTCATGGACACTTCTGACTGCCACCAAGACAGATTGTACAACACAGCAGGTGCCTGAGCAGCTCACAAACGTTTTACAGATGAAATGGATGTAAGAGAAAACCATTTATTCTCTTTCAAGTTGGCCTAACGACGCCATGGAAATGGTGCCAAGTACTAAGAAATAAATAAACGAGCCACAAAAGTGTAATCTAAACAGGTTAGGCCCGTGGAGTCTCCAGGAAAGAACAAGTTCAGCTGGAAAGCAATATCTCTGGCCCCTGAAGGGAGAGAGGAGAGGCTGAGGCCCACTCTGTCACCTTGTCTAGGACCATCTGCCATTTGGCTCCTCCCATACCCTCCAACATTTCTCCAATGAAAATAGGGACACCCTATTCAATAATAAGGGACATGGGTGGCGCTGTGGGTTAAACCACAAAGCCTAGAACTCGCCAATCAGAAGGTTGGTGGTTTAAATCCTCGTGACGGGGTGAGCTCTCGTTGCTCGGTCCCTGCTCCTGCCAACCTAGCAGTTCGAAAGCACAAAGTGCAAGTAGATAAATAGGTACCGCTCCGGCGGGAAGGTAAACAGCGTTTCCGTGCACTCTGGCTTCCATCACAGTGTCCCATTGTGCCAGAAGCGGCTTAGTCATGCTGGCCCCATGACCCGGAAGCTGTATGCTGGCTCCCTTGGCCAATAAAGCAAGATGAGCGCTACAACTCCAGAGTCGGCCACGACTGGACCTAATGGTCAGGGGTCCCTTTACCTTTACCTTTATTAAATAATAATAATAATTAATAATAATATACCACACCCAAATGACTGGGTTGCCCCAGGCATTCTTTCAACATATATAAAAACATAAAACATTAAAAAACTTCCCCATACAAGGCTGCCTTCAGATATATTCTAAAGATTGTATAGTTACCTATCTCCTTGGCTCAGAGATCACATAATTCCATACCCTCCAACATTTCTCCAATGAAAATAGAGATGCCCTAAGGAAAAGTGGGACATTCTGGGATCAAATCAGAAACTGGAACTTCTTTAAAACCAGGACTGTACCTAGAAAATAGGCACACTTGGAGGGTCTGGAATGAACTTATTTTCTTTTCCCCTTCATATGCCTTTTCTCTTTGGGTCATAAGAGATTGTAAGCAGCATTCAAAACTCCCATTGTTCTAGGCGCGTTTTGCAACAAGGGTTTTCATTAGCGTGAGCAGTTTCTGAGCTCTGGGCGCAGTACTGCGTCTAAGATTTCAGATGAAAACTGCAGAGCGGAAGGAAAGGAGGACCTTTTTCTGCTTCCCCACTTCCAGAAACTCTGAAGACTGGAGAAGAGACCCTCTCAGGGAGGCAGGCTGGGGAAGCGTGGCTTTTTGTTTTTTGCAGTCTTCGGATGAGGACTAGACCATGTGAAAAATGAATATAAGATTTCATTCATTTGCAGCTTTGTATTCTTGTTATTAAAAAGTGTGCCTAGACATTCTGTTGTTGTGCCCATATCCTAGGTTTAAGGTGCCATTTAGCTCCTAGCTTTCATATCTCTGTTCCTAATACTGATTGTAAGACTACAGGCCGGGACTGTACAGCGGCAACAACAAGAAACTCTGTCCCCTATTTTAATTTTATAGAGGTTTTTGAGTGGTTACTAGTGTTTGTGGGATCCTTCTTGTTAGTACAGCTATACCCTAAGAGTAATGGCCTTTGAAGATTAAAAATTAGTGGAACTGACCTCTAAATGAACAACAGTGTACTACCTATAGCAACCACATTGCACAAGTACAGCTTACTCACTGTGTAAACATGCATAGTGCGAATGGCTGCAGTCTCTTGCCACTTGTCTTCAAAGCAGACCATTTTCCTTTCCCACGCCAGATGCACAACATGCATTTCTGACAGGCGAATCAAAGATAGATAGATCAATAAGAAACACAGGTTTGGATTTAATTCTGACATCTTATTTAGGGTCCTCACGGAAAATGTCACTATAGAATATGATAGGAAGAACAGAATATCATTTTAGGGGTGGCCTTTGAAAGTTTAGGGTAGTGGGCTTATTTCAAGCACAAAATGGAGGCTGGTGCAAATTTTGAAAGCGCAGATTTTGAAAGATAGCTGTGTTTTGACCCATGCATTGCTTTGGAAAGTGAAAAATGGATAGATTCTGCTTTAAATGCAACCTGAATAAAAATTTCCCCTCATCCTTAGTGGACGGATTATCTACTTGTAAATGACCTCCTTTGAGCTTTGGGTTAATTTGTTGATGTTAACAACTATTTTTAATTTGTGTCCCTCTAACCTCTGCTCTCTTGATATCACCGATTAGAAGCCTGGCAGGGACTTACTAGCTTATGCCGTGATTATCACACTTGCCTCTTGGGATTTTAATGATCAGGGTGTTCAAAACTTTAAAAATGTCAGCTGCTGGCTACCTGGACACACCGTTCCTTTCAGCAAACAAGATCTTATTAATCTTCTGGCTTTTAAGAAGAAAGTAGGAGAGAATGTTTTGAGTGAGGTGTTAGTGCCAAATTATTTTTAAATTAAGCCTGGTGATTTTCTCCTCTTCTCCAGATATTGAGAGGAGAAGGGGGGGGGGAATCCCTTAAATCTGTGGGGGAATGGGATTAAGCCAAGGCACTTCAAGTGATAGCAGGCTGAAGGCAACAGGAGCTTTCATGATGAGATATAATAAGAAGGGACAAAGGAGCAAAGCCTGTTGTCAGGATGAAAAGAATACAAAGTCAGGGAGATAAGTACTTACTCATTACACACAGGGGAATGTCATGTAAATTGTAGAAATTGAGAGAGTGCTTGAGAATTCACAGGTGCTCACTAAATTTGAAAATGAAGGTGTGTATATAAAACCATACCTATCAAATTAGGAAGAATATGTTATCCCCAAGATGTAAATTTTAGGTATGGCAGGACTGTGCAAGGGTGAACTATTTTGTGCTCCCCCAGGTGAGACACGTCTGAGATAACAAGCAATATAATGGGACTCATTTGTGTAGCATTCTGCTACTTCAAAGCATTTCTAAATATCACCTTAATTGTGTCAAAAGAGTAGGCCAAAAGGAAAGATAGGTGTTAAGGCTGTTTTCTTCTGAGATGTCGATGTGGGATGCATACTCCAATCAATTGTCACGGAACCTGATTTTTAAATGATTCAGGTCAATTACAGCAAGACCTTTGTAAGCCAACCACTCGCACAATGTCATTACGAGCTGCTACAGTCAGCTGTCGAGCTTGTTGTTAGTATTTTGCCGTTTGAAGCAATTAATATACCAACATGAATGTCGCCTGGAGGTTCAAACTCATAAAGCAAGAACATAAGAAGAGCCTTTCTGGATGAGACCACACAGGTCTGTCCTGTCTAGTGCTTCCCCCCGCTAATAGTGACCGCCAAACATACGCTTCTGGGAAATCCACAAGCAAGGCACATTTTCATTTCTCTTTACCTCAGCACCTGGTACTCAAGGATATACTGTATCTGAACATAGGTAAAAGGTAAAGGACCCCTGGACGGTTAAGTCCAGTCAAAGGAGACTATGGGGTGTGATGCTCATCTCACTTTCAGGCTGAAGGAGCCAGCCGTTTGTCCACAGACAGCTTTCCGGGTCATGTGCCAGCATGTTTCTGGCGCAGTGGGACCACTGGTGTGCTTTCGAACTGCTAGGTTGGCAGGAGCTGGGACAGGGATTCAAACTGCCAACCTTCTGATCAGCAAGCCCAAGAGGCTCAGTGGTTTAGACCACAGCGCCACCTGCATCCCTTCATCTGAACATAGAGGTTCAGTCTAGCTACCATGGTTTGTAACAGTTTATAGGCCTAAACACCACAAGCTTGTTGAACCATTTTTAAAGGTATTTAAGCCAGTAGCAATCGCCAGAAAATTCCAGAGGTGGAGACCTCTGCCAAATACCGAATAGACTAAGAGCATGTTCAGAACCATGAAGATTCAATGCCACATAATTTTCACTTCTTTTTGTAGAAAAGTGGCATTTTTCATGACAGCTGTAGAGCGGAAAACCTTTCAGTTTGACTTAGCCCCCCTCCCCTTTGTTAGAACAATTTAATTTCTGACTTACTTATAGCATCCCCCCGTGTGTAGATCCAGCCTGGGCGTGATTTCCAGTGGAGAAATGGCAGGCAGGAGAAGAATGCTTTGTCTCTTTCCCCTTGAGACCATTCCCTGCTAGCAGGGCTCATTTCATTTGCCCTTCTCTGGGTGGGAGATGCGAGAAACGTTGCTGGAGAATGCTTTGCGGGAGGAAAAGCAGTGGGCAGAGGAAAGGTTTGACACTTTCCTCCCACCCTAATAGTTGCCACCCATGGCACTTTGCTGCTCTTGGGCGGCAACGCCTGTTCAAAGCTACACATTAACCAAAATTTTGCATCGTTCTAAGCTAAGTTGCTGCGTAAGACAAAACCAAAGGCCAAGAGGGAAATATCCTCCCTTCCCAATATAATAGTGTTAAGCTGTGTTCCCTGTTCTCACCATAACCTTCATTCCTTCTCCATTATAGGTGATTATGCTACTGGAGCATCTATGATCACAAGATTCCCAATTATTTAGGGACAGTCTTTGCTGCAGACAGACCAACTGCTAAGCGACAGATTGATTCATTGGTCTGGGTTGCATACTTTAATTGTGGATCATTATATTTCGGTACTTGCATAATTGGTTTTTATACTGCTCAGAGGCCTATTTGAGTGTTAAGTAGTATACAAATTACCGCATTTTTCGCTCTATAAGATGCACCAGACCACAAGACGCATCTAGTTTTTGGAGGAGGAAAACAAGAAAAAAAATATTCTGAATCCCAGAAGCCAGAACAGCAAGAGGGATCGCTGCGCAGCAAAAGCAGCCATCCCTCTTGCTGTTCTGGCTTCTGGGATAGCTGCGCAGCCTGCATTCGCTCCATAACACACACACACATTTCCCCTTACTTTTTAGGAGGGAAAAAGTGAGTGTTATAGAGCAAAAAATACGATAATTAATTTATTGACACTTAGGCACCAGGCCTAAGCAAAACCAGTCCTCAAGGGCTGAAAATGGAGTGTTGCATGGTACTGGTTATACAAAAAAACAAGCATGGCTGTATTGTTACGTCATACACAGTTATGATTAAAAAATATAAAACAAAACAAATCCCTGCTTCACTATGAAAAGAATCAGAGGGAGGTAAAGGCAACATGGGTTTTCTTTGTTCAGCAACTATGTGTGGCTTTTAAGAGACACAAATGTAACTTACTTGGAAGAAGATTTGATGGGAGTGTGACTCCAGCTGTTTTTCCACTTTGGGAACAGAAAGGTCGTCTGCATAAGTATTGCAATTTGTATTTTGTTGACGCCCTATAAAAAACACAGTTCTGACACCTATCACATCAAGAGCAGAGAAGAGATTCTAAAAAGAGAGGAAATAGCCGTCAAAGAGTTTCTTTCATACAGGATCAAATGATTGAGAGTGAAATATACCCTTTTCCAGATGAATAGGTATCCGGTGAGAATCTTTCCTTTACAATAATTCTTGATAGTCCTTATTAAACTTCTAGATGAAGTATTTCAAAAAGGCGACTTGAAAGGTTCAAGTAAGATAGATTGTTAGGATTTCTCTATTTGGCGGTCCAACTGTGTTAAGAAACAGACTAAACTACCAAAAATGTTAAAGGAGTTGAATACAACAGAGAAGAAATGAACAGGCTAAGCTAAAAACTTCACCATTCTGTTATGCTTCTCCCTCTGTCTACACCCAAAGATGGAACTGTAGAATTCATTCTGTATAAAAGCCTCTTCTGTTAAATGAAATAAGCACTTTTTAAAAAAGCAGATCTTTAGGAGATAATACAAAGGGGCTCTATTCTGTATAATCTCTGAGAGTTCTTTAAAAATGCTGCCAATATCATGGCGAGAGATTTTTTAAAAATAGATAATGTAAGATACTCAGATAATAAAAAATTGAAATGGCAAACCAATCTCTAAAATAACTTTAGAACAGCTATAGAATTGCATGGCCTGCCCATTCCCATTGATTCAGTTTTCTTGACCTGCACGGAATGGGAGAGGATGGGAAGATCATATTGAGTGATCAGGGTTACACAACATGGGGTGAATTATATGCTTGTAGAGAGGCTACCTTAAGCACACACCTGCCAACACATGGATTTCAGTGGGAGGAGAGAATGGGATGCAACCACAGGTGTGTGGGCAGAGATCTCTTTCTCCCTGTTTGGCCAACTGAGAAAGCCAAAATGCAGCTGCAAAAATGCAAACAGAAGTGGAAAGGAAGCTAAGTCCTTGTGGAAGACATATGAGAAAGCCCCCTTGTGTGTGGCTACCAACCTTGTTTCAGAAGGGCTTTAGAACAGGAGGACCAGTCAATCTTAAAGGATGGGCAGGTTCACATAAGAGATGGTCCTTCAAGAAGAAGAAGAAGAAGAAGAAGAAGAAGAAGAAGAAGGAGTTTGGATTTGATATCCCGCTTTATCACTACCCTAAGGAGTCTCAAAGCGGCTAACATTCTCCTTTCCCTTCCTCCCCCACAACAAACACTCTGTGAGGTGAGTGAGGCTGAGAGACTTCAAAGAAGTATGACTAGCCCAAGGTCACCCAGCAGCTGCATGTGGAGGAGCGGAGACGCGAACCCGGTTCACCAGATTACGAGTCTACCGTTCTTAACCACTACACCACACTGGCTCTCAAAGCTGTTTAGGGCTTATAGGTGATAGCTAATACTTTTGCATGGACTGGTGGAGTCCCCCCAACCCCTGGTGACCCCCGAGCGGAATAATGACTCAAGATAACATGCTATGAGATTAAAGTTGGCCACAACTTTATTAAATTTCAGATGTAGGGAGACATTGGCTCAGGCATTGGGCGTTTATCCTGCCCAGTCCCCAGCCGGGGATCTGGGAGACATCAGGGTTATCCAGAATGTGTGGGTATTGGGCTGGCTCTGGAGAACATATGTTCAAGCAGAGAGCCTACCCCCTGTTTCGCCGCCATTGCAGGGGAGAGCAATGACAACCTCTCGGTATATGGCCAATGCCTCTCCTCAAGACCCCTTTAATGGAGAACCCTGAGATCGCTGCCACAAGGGGTGTTATCGCCGCTTCACACCTCCCCCCCCATTTAGGAAGATAGACAAAAGGATTCCGCCCAAGGCCATTGTGTGTTGCTACCATCTTGTTTCAGAAGGGGATTGGCACATGCACAGCAGTCAATCTTAAAGGATGGGCAGGTTCTCATAAGAGATGGTCCTTCAAGAAGCTTTGCCACAAGCTGTTTAGGGCTTTATGGGTGATAGCTAATACTTTTAATGGTACTCGGACATAGCCTGGCAGTTGGTGCATTGCTATAAGGTGGTCTCTCTCTGTGTTACAGAATCTTAGCACCTTGCCCCAGTCAGGATTTTTTTGCTGCAATGTTTTGCACCACTTAAAGTTTCTGAGTAGTTTTCAAGAGCCAGCCCCACATGCAGCATGTGGCACTAGTCCAGCCAAGATGTAACTAATGCAGGCATGGCTAAACTTGGCCCTCCAGCTGTTTTGGAACTGCAACTCCCATTACACCTAGCTAACAGGACCAGTGGTCAGGAGTGATGGGAATTGTAGTTCCAAAACAGCTGGAGGGCCAAGTTTGGCCGTGCCTGAAATGCATGTAGGGTTATTTCCAGGCCTGGCCATTCCAGGAACAGGTGCAATTGACACACCAGCCAACATTGGGGCACATTCATGTGTGAGAAACATCAGAGACAACCTCAGGAACACCCAAAACAATGAGAATTGCAGTGGTACCTCAGGTTACAGATTCTGCTAACCCAGAAATAGTACCTCAGGTTAAGAACTTTGCTTCAGGATGAGAACAGAAATTGTGCTCCGGCCCCATTATCTAAAGCGGTGCTTCATGTTAAGAACAGTGTCAGGTTAAGAATGGACCTCCGGAACGAATTAAGTACTCAACCCGAGGTACCACTGTATATACAAAGTGATTTATGAGTAGATGAAACAAGAATACATGTAAAATGAACACACACAAACAAACACGGGTGGCAGCCACTGTTGTGCAACGCCTACAGAAATTTCTCCAAACACCTCAAATTTTTCTATTATTTCCACAATATCTTCTGGATACTGTGTTCCATTTTTATACCATTTTCATGGTTGGGGGGGGGGTGGTCCTGTGGTTTTGTATGTCCTGTTCTTGGTGGTCTTTTAGTTTTGGTGATGTTTTAAGTGTAACTTGCTAGCAGCTTGGGGTTAGAAAAATCATTTAAATAATTCACTTTTGCTTTTAGGTGGTGGTGGTGGTGGTGGGGAGTTGGTTTTAAAAAGCATGAGAGTTATTCTGATTACTTTTAGGTTGGCCACCCCCAAATTTATCTAGCAAGAGCAGAGAGGCCTTTCTCTGTTTAATTTAAACAGAGAAGAGCAAATTTTGCTCAGTATCCTACCATTTATTTCCTAAGTAGAAATTCCGCAGGCGAAGGAAGGGGGAGAGAGGGGGAGAGCTGGGGTCGGGGAGGGGGGGGAAGGGAAAGTAATCCTCTTTGCCAAACAAAACATCAAAAATCTCAGTAATTCTGTAAATGGCATTTACTGCTTCAGCTGAAATGTTTTGATGTTTTTTGATGTTTCTCAATGAAAACAGAAGCAGAAAGGATGAATTGCTTTTGCATTTATGCAGTGGGCTTCACAGTTAGCACCTCAAAGCGCAGGGATTATTGGCTCTGTCATGTTTGCTTTGTGTTTAGGTCCCCTCAGAAGACTCTTCAGCATCGGTCTTCAGGGGGAACGGATGAGTAATTGAAATGATGTCATCCTGGAAAAGCGTCGCAGCCAATATGCCAGCTTCCTTCAGTTCTAGTGAAAGGAGGCGAGCGCTTCTGTGCATTTTCCACTTCTTTGAATACTTGGTCATGCCCTTCAGGCTATGCAATTCACCCCCTGTCTTGCAACGTCTAATGAATGATATTTTCCATGGGATCTTGGACTATTGCGCTATTGTAGCTCTTAATGTAGTCTTCCTTAACCTCGGCCCTCCAGATGTTTTGAGACTACAGTTCCCATCATCCCTGACCACTGGTCCTGCTAGCTAGGGATCATGGGAGTTGTAGGCCAAAAACATCTGGAGGGCCAAGGTTGAGGAAGCCTGTCTTAATGTTATGCTTCCTTGGTCTTCACCTTACTTCCGTGATTTAGGTTGTTTAAAACTGTTTTGAGTGTTGTGTTTAATTGTTGTGACCTGCCCCGGAACTTTAGGGTGAAGAATGGGTAATTAGTAATACTTAAACCATCTCATACCTCTGTATTCTACACATATGATTCATCTTGGAGAGCCTCTGAAAAACCAACTCTATGCAGCTGTGATTATGACCTGACCCAAGTTGAATTTTGGGGATATGCCATCACCCCCAAGGCACTGGGATGGACCCCCAGTGCTGTACTGATTCCCACTGAAAACTGAAAGGTGTTCAGTGTTTCCTTGGATTTGCAAATTATTACTGTGGTTTCATCCCCAGCTTCTCCTCAATAGTCATACTATTGAGAGATCTGTTGAGGAGCCAGTCCAGCTTCAAGTGGACCTTTTGACTACCTGAAACAGAAGCTCACCATTACAATCTGGGATTGCCAACCCTGGAACTGGTTCAATGTTCTTCTCTTCTGTCACAATGCCCTTTCAGCAGACCATTTGTGGCTTTACCAAACGCTCCATGCCTATCGGCATAGGTAAATAATCCACACGACAGCCAAAATATAAATACAGATAGCCAAATAGTTAGAAGTTACATCTGGATATACTGACTACTGCCTGCAGAGCCTGGTGGAACGCTCTTTCACAAGAGACGAAGGCCCTTTGGGATTTGACATCTTTCTGCAGGGCCTGCAAAATGGAGCTGTTCAGCCAGGCCTTTGGGCAGGATGCAGTTTGACTTACTTTTCTTTGTCTAAAACAAGCCTGATGGAGGACTCCAACCCGTTCACAGGTCCTTGTATGATCAGTGGAAACAGTTGGTCCTGGCAAGTACAGTGGTGCCTCGCAAGACGAAATTAATCCGTTCCGCGAGTCTCTTCATCTTGCGGTTTTTTCATCTTGCGAAGCACGGCTATTAGCGGCTTAGCGGCTATTAACGGCTTAGCGGCTTTAAGAAAAAGGAAACAAACTCGCAAGAACTCGCAAGACGTTTCGTCTTGCGAATCAAGCCCATAGAGAAATTCGTCTTGCGGAACGATTCAAAAAACGGAAAACTCTTTCGTCTTGCGCGTTTTTCGTCTTGCGATTCATTCATCTTGCGATGTACCATTGTATTAACCTCTCTCAATTCCAACCTGAAAATTGCCACCTGCCCAGATTATTATTATTATCAATAAAACAAACACTTTAATTTTTTTTTTTAAGATGGCAATCCATGGGAGTGGCCTGGAATATTCCAATCCCATACATATCCTGACTTCTTCCCTGGTCTCTGCAGCTCAGGATATGGGAGAATTAGTACCTTTTTATGCCAAACAGATGAAGTCCTACATTGACTGTGCTGAAAATGAGTCACTCATTACATCCAGCAAAGAAAACAAACAAATAAATGAAAATAAATGTGATACTTGCAACAGGAGTTCATAATCTCATATCTGAATAATTACACTGCCATTCAGAAAGTGATGCAATTAAGCAGCCTCTGCTGAAAAGACCCAACAACATTCTGTCGTGTTTCCATTCCATAGTTCTTGACGCCATACACGTTCACTAAAGACTAGTAATTTTTTCCTTCTCGTAACAGCTTGTACACTGATATTTTCCAGTAACCTGGCTAATGGAAATGCCCACATGTTTTATTTTCACTTGCAATAGCCTGCCGATGAGTGCATTTATGTCGGTTTCATCATAACGACTCGGATCACTTATCTGAAAGCTGGTCAACTGGTTAGGAAAACTACCGGGGCCCATTACTGAGATCCAAGAGCATCGCAGATGGGTTGTTTAATTTATAATGGTGTGAGGGGATCTGCCCAGGAGAATCCCACCATGCATGTCATGACCAAGATCCTGAACAACAGCCACAACTCTGATACAGGGGTGGGAGGGAAGATGAACCCGCTGGATCAAGAAGATCAGTGGCAGAAGGCATGGAGTTGCTAGACAGTGTCAGCTAGGAACCCATTGAGCCCGGAACTGGAAGTCCCAAAGGCAGTAATACCCCTAGAAAACATTTTACAACCAGGGCCTTCATGTGTTTTGCTGGTCTAGAAAATGCACGAGGAAGTCCCTGAGAGAGAGGCATCAGAGAAGTTCCAGGGCAGAGGAGTATCTCTCTAAGGAAGGGGGCAGATCTTGGAAGGAGAAGTGTGGCCCAAGATGGATAAAAGGCTTAAGCTGATGCCTCACCTCATATGAAGCTGTCTGCTTGGAGCTCTCCAGAGTTCTGAAATTCCAGGCTGACCATACGTCCTGCCCAGATGTCGCAGCCACTTACTCATACGTTGTGCTCTGTGGGTTCTTCTCATGAATAGTAGGCCATGTTCTCTTGCCAGCTTGTGCTAGTGATATTGCTATTCATAGCAGATCCTCCATCAAGGAACTCTGATTCTGCCATTAACATTAATTGCACAATAAAATTTGTGCAGATTGTCTGTAAATGTGTCCATCTTGCATTGTTCATGCTGTGCCTGACATTTGCTCTGATGTTTTAATTTGGATTGGTGATGTGGGCATGTGGGGTTATATTGTACTCAGTGCTGAGGATGCCCATAGGGGATCAATCCTGGTGGCTGTAGTGAAGACACAAAAACTCCACCGGGATCACATCTAATTCCCCAAACCCTTAGACTGGGGTCAAACAAGATATCATTGCAAACATGTAATTAGAAACCACATTAGGGTGATTGTTTTTATTATTATTATTATTAAGTAATAGCAGAGGCTGGGGTGATTTTAATAAGCTGCAGCATGTGGGGAAGAGAGGCTTAATCCCTCCCCCCCCTAGCTGTAACAATCCCTCCTCCACTTATTGGCTTTAGGAAAATAAGAATTGTGATGTGTGTGTATGTGTAACACTAGCATAGCCATTTCCCCCAACCCCACACCTTGTAGAACTTGCTATCTAAATATTTGAAGATGTGAAGGAATGCATCTGAGAATGGATATTTCTTTATTTTGTGGGGTGAAACATGGGCCTTATGTTGAGCAGGTGAGTAGTTTCAGCTGCTTTCCTTGTGAGAGGAATTTATTCCTTGTTTAAAGAGAAGGTGATTGGTCATTTGAAACAGACTTGGTTTTAAGGGAGGGGAAGTGTTCCCTGCTTTATTCATCATGTATCAGGTGAGGAAAGGGAATAGGGTGACCCTCAAGACCCTTTGGCTGCAGCCATGGGAGTACTGACACCAAATCCATTTGCGTCTCATTCCCTCCTTGACCACGAGGACTGCAGAACATTTAAAAAGGTGGCTCCCCCAGTCATGTGCATTTCTAGGCTCCCTTGCCTAACTTCTAACAAGGAGCCCATATGCATGAGCTGCGTCAGGGGAATTGCTGTGGACCATTCCCATCCCTCATCCTCTCTGATCTTCCATCAACAAAGAGTAGGAACTGTCCACTCTTCACTTCCGCAGGGGGGTTGTTCTGATCCAGCCACTACACACACCACATTCGTGACATAAACCAGTCTCAAAAAGGGAGTTTTAGGTCTGTCCTACACTTGCAACTCTAGGGACGTGGGTGGCACTGTGAGTTAAACCACAGAGCCTGGGACTTGCTGATTAGAAGGTCAGCGGTTCGAATCCCCGCAATGGGGTGAGTTCCTGTTGTTCGGTCCCTGCTCCTGTTGTTCGAAAGCATGTCAAGGTGCAAGTAGATAAATAGGTACCGCTCCGGCGGGAAGGTAAACGGCGTTTTCGTGCGCTGCTCTGGTTCGCCAGAAGCAGCTTAGTCATGCTGGCCACATGACCTGGAAGCTGTACGCGGCTCCCTCAGCCAATAAAGCGAGATGAGCGCCGCAACCCCAGAGTCGGTCACGACTGGACCTAATGGTCAGGGGTCCCTTTACCTTTAATTTAACTTTGCAATTGAACAGTTTATAGAACATTTAAAATATGTAACTCCCCCACCTGCAGTCTGAACTGGTTACAGTTCCATTCTACCACTTTTTTTTTTTTGCTGCATGCACAGACAAGGCCTTGGATTTTGGAAAATTGAGATGTTTGTAAATTGTTTGCTATATGGATGATAACTTTTAATTATTCACATCCACATATAACATTTCTTTTTTTAAAAAAATGTTGGTGTGATTTATTTTTGTTTGCTAATTTCAAAAAAACTTTTAAAAAAACTTTCCTTGGAAGAGTTTCTCATAATACATTGGGAACAAGGCAACTGGGTCCCCCCCCCCAACCTAGCTTTCTCTTCCTCCCTCCCCTCAGTTGCGTATTTTTGGGAGCAGTTTGATCTCTCTCGTTTCAAAGGCTTTCCTTATCCCCCAAACAGAAGAATCAAGTTTCAAAATGTACTTTAGAAAATGTGCTCAGTGCCAACAGGGATTTGATAATCCTGATTCTGATTGCGGTTTGGCTACCATTAAAGCGACTGGCAAAAGTATCCATTGAGCTGGAAGCAAGCCGTGCAATAGATCTGCAACATAAAATATTAAAGGTTAAGGTTAGCATGTGTGAAGTAGGTAATCTTTGCTTTCCCTCAAGGCCTCTTAAACCTAGAACTCCCTACTGAAACACCTCGCTGGTTCCACCACTCTCCTCTCAGTTTGCCTTCCAATGCTGAACCATAGCACTCTTTCCCCATTAACCCTCTGTCTTAAAGCCTGAAGTCCTTACTTCCAACTAAAACAGAGCTAAGATACACTTTAAGTTCACAGACTCAAAATTGGAATAGACTTTGAAGGTCATGTGGTCCAACTTCCTTCTCAGTGCAGGATCAGGGTGCAATTTCAGCACCCCTGGCAGGAAGGACTGTGGCTCACTGCTTTGTATGAAGAAGGTTCTGGGTTCAATTCCTGACATCTCCAGGTAGGGCAGGGCTCTGGAGATATGGCCCGGAAAATCTGCTGCCACTATCCCTTCACCATCTATCTCCTGAAAGGGCTGCCTCACTCTGCCTAACAGTAGGGCCGGCACAAAACACTGTCTATCTGGCACTAGATTCCAGGGGCTAGATGAATAACAGCTTCATGTGAAGCTGGAAACAAGGGCCACAATCCAGGACTTAGGCTGCACTCCTATACCCTCTTCTCTGGGTGTAAGCCCCACTAAACACCGTGGGACTTCCCACAGAGTAAATTTGCACAGGATTGTGCAATTAGTTATACACACTTCCACATCATTGAAATCAATGGGGCAGCAACATGCCTTGTTCTGAATCCTGCCCAAGGTGTGCCAGTAACCTTCATAGTTCTAACAACAGAGTTGTTCCAGTCATTAAGCAAACTTTCCAGTGCAGATAAACATTTGCCTGCTCTAAAGGTAAAGGTAAAGGGACCCCTGCCCGTTAGGTCCAGTCGTGACCGACTCTGGGGTTGCGGCACTCATCTCGCATTATTGGCCGAGGGAGCCGACATACAGCTTCCGGGTCATGTGGCCAGCATGACTAAGCCACTTCTGGCAAACCCGAGCAGCGCACGGAAACACCGTTTACCTTCCCGCCGGAGAGGTACTTATTTATCTACTTGCACTTTGACGTGCTTTTGAACTGCTAGGTTGGCAGGAGCAGGGACTGAGCAATGGGAGCTCACCCCGTTGTGGGGATTCGAACCGCCAACCTTCTGATCAGCAAGTCCTAGGCTCTGTGGTTTAACCCACAGCACCACCCTCGTCCTGCTCTGAAGGTAAATGCACTTTAATGCCATTCCTTTGCCCTTGTCTACCTACATATAGCGTAGTGCTGGTGATCAACAAAAGCGGTTTAAAGGCTCTCTCAGGGCAAATGTAAAAAAATGTAGTATAAACACCGACAACTGGGAAACACTGGCCTGCGAGAGCTGGAGTTGGAGAACAAAGGTGTCATGGGCTTTGAAGACGCTCGAACACAGGACAAAAGGGAGAAATGTGCTAAGAGGAAGGCATGCTTGGCAAACCATCACCGTCATCAACTCTCACCTGAAAACCTATATCCCCACTGTGGAAGGACATGTGGATCCAGAATTGGCCTCCACAGTCACTTACGGACTCACTGTTAAGGCCGTGTTCATGGAAGAAAATCTTACTTGGCTACGAGTGATTACCAAAGAAGAAAACATATAGAATTCAGAGATGCTCCCTTTATAATCAACAATATTAAGGAAATGGTAATTTGAGGTCATGCCCCAGAGGCTACATGGGGATGTTTGATCAGGGGAAAGTCTGAGGTTGCGATAACTATGGAGCCATGCTCTAGATTTAAAGCCAGCCCTTATTCCTGTCTATATTATTCATGAACCTAAATGCTTTACAGTTCCGAGTTAACACTGATGAAAATGTAGTTGTATATGTCATTTGCACTGCCTTCTTATTTGCTAGCCAAGCTGCCTCGTTCAAGCCCCCAGGCAGGTGGGCATGACACAGTACGGGAAGTTGGAATAGATACTGTCCTTAAGGAGCTTATCAGATGACTGTCTGTCAGCATCCCATTGTTCACCATCAAGTGCCAAGCTGTACAAAGCAGGCCTAGAGAAAGGCCAGTCACACTTCTTTGAAGTCTCTCAGCCCCACTCACCCCACATAGTGTTTGTTGTGGGGAGGAAGGGAAAGGAGAATGTTAGCCGCTTTGAGACTCCTGAAGGGGAATGAAAGGCGGGATATCAAATCCAAACTCCTCTCCTTCTTCTTCTTCTTCTTCTTCTTCTTCTTCTTCTTCTTCTTCTTCTTCTTCTTCTTCTTCTTCTTCTTCTGCTGCTTGGGAGAACCCCCTGCCCCGCCCCGAACAGCATGCATGGGGAGATCATTCTGTCCGGCAAGCAAAAATGCTTGCACTGATGGAACAATCTCCTAAAGCGACAATGAATCCCACCTGCAGCCTGTATTTCCTGTATTCCATTTCCCTCTGACTTCATGGTTTACATTTCTCTCTCTTTACACTGATGTGTGTGTGTATATACCTGCCAGCTTAGAATAAAAAAATCATGAATCTGATGAAGTAAACTCTAGCCTCCACGAAAACATTGGGCTATAATAAATGTGTTCCTCAGGAAGGTGCCATGAGACTGATTGTTTTTGCTGCACATACTAATATCATTATTATTTATTAAATCTACAGCTATATACTCCAGAAATCACCTAAATAATGTGATGAAGTAGAGGGTAAAAATCGAGACCTGCAACGACTGCCAAATCTGTACTGAGTTTGAAACTCATAAATGACTTGGGGGAACTTTTAGCCCCTCACTGGCGAGAGCCAGTGTGGTGTAGTGGTTAAGAGCGGTAGACTCGTAATCTGGTGAACCGGGTTTGCGTCTCGGCTCCTCCACATGCAGCTGCTGGGTGACCTTGGGCTAGTCACACTTCTCTGAAGTCTCTCAGCCCCACTCACCTCACACAGTGTTTGTTGTGGGGGAGGAAGGGAAAGGAGAATGTTAGCCGCTTTGAGACTCCTTCGGGTAGTGATAAAGCGGGATATCAAATCCAAACTCTTCTTCTCTTCTTCTGTTTGGGGTGTGTGTTGCCCCAAATTCCTTTGGGTCTCTTTTCTAAATATTATTTTAAAAGGTAAAGCTACCCCTGAACGTTAGGTCCAGTCACGGACGACTCTGGGGTTGCGGTGCTCATCTCACTTTACTGGCCGAAGGAGCCAACATTTGTCCGCAGTTTTTCCAGGTCATGTGGCCAGCATGACTAAGCCGCTTCTGGCAAAACCAGAGCAGTGCACAGAAACACCATTTACCTTCCTGCCAGAGCAGTACCTATTTATCTACTTGCACTTTGACATGTTTTTGAACTGCTAGGTTGGGAAGAGCTGGGACCGAGAAATGGGAGCTCACCCCGTCTCGGGGATTCGAACCGCTGACCTTCTGACTGGCAAGCCCTACTTCTCTGCTGTGTGTGGATGTTGCCTTTTGGGCTCTGTGAGAATTGGCACTCAGACAATGGAGTGTGCTATTAGCAGAGAACGGTGAGGCAGACACAGCGTTTAAAATAGCCAGTGCACAGAATCTCCTTAATTTCCATCTCCCCCTCAACACTCCAGCTTTCATTTCCCCCTCTAATTGTATGGCTATCGGGGAAAAATAAATACATTTCTGCAAAGTAGGTTTATGATGCCATTGTGAGCCCAGCCAATTAGCATCCTGAGTTACTAATGCCGCTAATTCTTTTTTTATTCATCTCGAAGCAGGAGGGGAAGAGAAGCATGTCGGAATTATTGCTAGGCACAAAGGGCAAGTATCACTTGAAGCAAGGTTTTTCTCCTCCTCCTGAAGTGCTGCCCTTCTTATCCAACGAGCTGTACAGAGAACATTGTAGTTAAGAAGGACAATCCATTTTCAAAATCCACTTTATATTGCGAGATCTCTCCAAAGTCTCCTCATGCAGATGATACCGTATAGTCTTAGCACATGGCTGCAAGTATCCACTGATATCTCTCTCCACTGCAAAATATACTGGGCCTGTAACACCCAAACTGTCATGCCCAGCGATCTATGGTGAAATCTTTCGCAGGGGAACAGTTAGGGCCAGAGGTGCCATCTTGTGAGAGTGATTTTTTTTTGGGGGGGGGGTCTTCCCCAAGCAGCAACAGGAGGAGAAGCCAGCCACAGAAGCCATGGCTCCATGCTCGATCACCTCTGCCCCCTGAACGTGGCCTGTTGCAATTGTGGAAAGGCCCGCCGCAGGCCACAGAATATTGAGGGGGGCTGGCCCTCTTCTTGAAAAAAAAATAGGGGGGCTTGGCTCCGGCCTCCCTGCCCCAGATGGTGCCTCTGAAACAATGGGTTTAGACTATACACAGTTTTTTATTTAGGTGCAATCCCGGGAACATAAACCTTGGGGGCTTGCTGTATAGCTATTAGTTTTCTTGGCCAAATCCAGTTTGCATCCAAGGTTTGCAAGGCACGGTCTCTTAACATCCTGGATTGTGACATTGTGCTGATACTGCTGTTAGCATCTTAACCCTTTATTTACTGGCTCCTCAGGTCTGCTTTCTCTTCAGTTATGGCTTGAAAGGTGACCAGATTGCACCCTTATTGCCTTAAGCATTTTGGGAAAGATGAGCTGAAACCCCAAAACAAATACATTAAACTAACTAGAAAGACTATCTCTTTTTTTTAAAGAATTGGGTTTTTTTTTTAACATAATAGATTTTTTTCTTTTATTTTATCAACTTCCCATCCCGTTTTCCATTGTGTCTTTTTATTTCTCCCTTTTGCTACACCCTATCTTCTCTTTCTTCTTCTTCTTCTTTGGCGATCACTTGTAGCCGAGTAAGATTGTCTTCCATAAACACAGTTTTAACAATGAGTCCATAAGTGACTGTGGAGGCCAATTCTGGATCCACACGTCCTTCCACAGTGGGGACATTGGTTTCCGGGCAGGAGTTGATCATGGTGTGGATTTGCCAAGCATGTCTTCCTCTTAGCACCTTTCTCCCTTGCGTCCTGAGTTCAAGTGTCTTCAAAGATATATTTCTTTTTTTTTGAAAGTACCGTAGAATTACTGAGAATGAAAACATTTGATAGCAAGTCAAATCTGAAAGCAGAAAGGTGATCACAATCAGGGTGGAGGGGAAGGAGCATCATTTTATTATGGGTGAGCACTGATTATTTCCCCCTTTTGGATCATTTCCTCTCAGCTGGTATTTTACAGCTCTCAATGTTAGATGAATTATTAAAGGACTGCAAACACTTCAAGTCTCAGCTCATTCAATTAGTTGTTGTCTCCCTTTAAATGACACGTAGGCAAGATGCTTGTAACATACAGTCAGTTGCGGAGAAGCAAAACTGGTATTAAATGATACACAACTCCCTGCCGTGCTTTATTTCTTCAGTCTTAACAACCAGGTGAAGTGGACAATGCAGAAGAATTATGAGCCCGTATAAAAATGATGCTTCAGGTTTAGCAGCATGCATGGCAAACAGTGGCTGGAAGAGTTCATGCATTATATATATTGGAATAAAGTTATACTTTACCCAAGTAATGAATAGAACGGTTTATAAAAAAGGAATGGAAGGAGAAAAGGAAGTGTGGCAACACATTTAATCACGTGTCACACAAGGTTTATAGATTACCTTACCATATGTTCCTGTATTCTATTATTAATATTTAAAATTACTTAACAATTCAAATTGTCTAGCTGGTGACATATGTAAGGTTCAGGGAACAGAACCCTTTGTTTGAGCAGCAATTTCACTTCTGTTTTCTCTCTTCATTTGCTGGGATAATTTTTCAGGCACTCACAATTTCTTCTTCTTCAAAGGCCCTCTTATACTGTACTATTAAGTGTAGAACCTATTATAATGTCATTCCACCATCTTGCAATGCATTGTCTAGTAGCCTGGAGCTCTCGCCAGCGGGCCAGCTTAAATTTAAAAAATAAAGAAAAGAAAACATGCCCCTTGATATACAGTCAGGTCATGATGAAGCCCTCATATACCAGGCACCATAAATTCTCTTTAATTTCCAAAGTGGTACAGGGATCCCGTTTGGGCAAATCTATCATTTTCAGTTTCACATCTTCCAATCTTATAGTCAGTTTTCCACCTTTGCTTCTTCTTCTTCTTTTTTTTAAAGTCCTCATGGAAATTCAACTATATTTTGGTGGCTTTGAGTGTGAAAACACATAGTGAGTGTCATATTCATTCTCCCTAAGCTCCATTTACAGAATGCTTCATATCTTCTCGGCATAATGCCACCTCTTGCCGATGTATCATGCCTGACAGATTCATCAGGGCTGGATTCACCAGGCGAACACTCTACAATAAAGGAATGGATTGATGTGAAGCATTACTCAAAACGAGGGTTTAAACAGCTGTGAATGGGGGCTTGCAACTATTTAATGAGCATGCTCCCCGGTTTGTTTTCAATATTGTTTCCATGCAATTATTCTGATTTGGAGGTGAGAGGCTGAGCTTCACAAGTTCCCTTCATCAATCATGATCAATGCCTTCTTCTGTATGCTTAGCGTGCTTTGAAAAACCGTTACCAAAAATGCAAAAAACAAGGAAAGTGCAGCAGGCTTCCAAGTCAGGAATATCAGATTTTTTGTCCACAGCCAAGAGTGATGGAAGGTAGTTAAAGCAACACTTCGTTTGATGATGCTTTGCTGCCAAAGTAGTGTATGTCAACAAGTAAGCAAAGAAAACACTTCCTGCTGGTTTCAGTTCCTATGGCTCCGATACCTGCAGTACACTTGGGTAGCACTGTGGTCTAAACCACTGAGCCTCTTGGGCTTGCTGATCAGTAGGTTGGCGGTTTGAATCCCTGCGACGGGGTGAGCTCCTGTTACTCTGTCCCAGCGCCTGCCAACCTAGCAGTTCGAAAGCATACCAGTGCAAGTAGATAAAATAGGTACCACTGTGGTGGGAAGGTAAACAGTGTTTCTCTGTGCTCTGGTTTCTGTCATGGTGTTCTGTTGTGCCAGGTTTAGTCATGCTGGCCACATGACCTGGAAAAGCTGTCTGTGGACAAATGCCGGCTCCCTCAGCCTGAAAGCGAGATGAGCGCCATAACCCCATAGTCGCCTTTGACTGGACCTTTACTCCAGTCCTTTCCTTTATTACCTTACCTTACCTTACCTTACCTGCAGAATCCTCTCTGAAGCTTGCCAGTCACCATAGACCCCTCTCACTTTAAATCCCCCCTTTCTTTTATTGTAAATATCAATACAATACAAAAACTATACACACTTGGCATTACATTACATATATTACATACAAAACATACATCACATATCTCACCTTCACCACCCCTTCCATCTACCTACCAACAAAGACAGCCACATACTGTGGTTATTGACTTTCAACCAGTCTTGTTGTGTAATTTTGTCAATCTTTAATCATTTTTTCTAACCAGTCAGTTTTTGTGGGAATATTATTACTTTTCCAATTTTTGGCTATTAGTGTCCTCGCTGCGGTTGTCGCGTACATAAATATAGGTCGGGCAGTTTTTGTAAATTCTCATGACATAATACCAAGTAAAAAAGCCTCAGGTTTTTTGTTGAATGAAAATTTAAACATTTTTTAAAAATTCATTATAAATAACCTTCCATAATTCTCTTATTTTCTTGCACTCCCACCACATGTGGATAAACATGCCTATTCCTTCTTTACACCTCCAACAAGTATTTATGTTCTTCTTATATATCTTTGCCAATTTGACTGGGGTTAAACACCACCTGTATTGCATTTTCAGTACGTTTTCTCTTAAACATTATGTAATATACAGAGTGAATCTAATATCTTTTCCCCATAATCGTTCCCAATCACTCATAGGTATGTTATGCCCGATGTCCTGTGCCCAGCAAATCATAACTGCTTGCACTCCTCTTCTTTCACTTCCCAATCAAGAAGGAGGTCGTACATGTTGGATATAAATTTCCCTTTTGCAATTATTAATTTCTCTTCCATTCTATTCTTTAGAATATCCTTTTTGTCTCTTCTTACCCAAACGTTCATTAATTTGAAAATATTGGAACCAACATTTACATTCGGATATCTTCATTTTTTTTTCATTTTTAGTTTGTCCTCGTCCTCTTTTAATAATATTTTGTATGTTGCCCAATTATGGTATTTTCCATATTTTTTTTTTTCTTCACAGTCATGGCTTCTGCTGGTGAGGTCCACCAGGGAGCTTTTGGTTCTAACAGGTCTTTATATTTAACCCATATTTTGTACAATGATTTTCAAATTATATCATCTTTAAAAACCCTGTGTGCTTTTACCTTATCATACACCAGATAAGCATGCCAACCAAAATGCGTAGCTACACCTTCTAAATCCAAAAAATCTGTATCCTTGAAGTTCATCCATTCTCTAATCCATGTTAGAGCTGCAGCTGCATGATATAACACTTCTTTCCTAGTTCAATGCTCAGAGCATTGTTTTATCCCGGTTACTCTGATAATGCTTTGGGTGTCTGTCTTTGCTTTGGCAGGGTTATCACTCACCCTTGATGAACCTAAGGCTAGAACAAGAACAAAAAAATATGTCAACACCTAGTATCCTAAGAAGGTCTAGCATGCAGAGCCTTAAAGTGTCCATGTGCATTGTTCTCTAATTGTTCATTTCAGAAAGCATCAGCGTTTATTTTTAAAGGAAGGGTGGATTTTGTAAAGAAGCAAACAAAAACTGTCCAACTGATATTTTTTTCTGGTATTGGAAATAATATTGTTTCTCACAACCAATGCCCGTTCTGAGTAAGGGGCAATGCTTTCTGAACTGATAACACCTTTGAAGCCATCACTAAAAACACATTCAAAGATGAACATGTTCAAGAAAATTGCACCCCGTTTCCTGCAATAATTCATCTTATTTATGACATGATATAATTATTAAGCCAAAATATTCTGTCTCTCAGCAACTGTTAAGTTGTTGGGCAATCTATAAAAATTACATCCTCCTTGTTTCTTAGCTCATTAAACTGATACTGTCTTCCAGGCAGCCATTCATCAGCAAAACCATCTTATTCTATATAGGTATGTAGCTTATCGTAAGTTATTTTGACTCTCCCATTGTAAGGCATGAGGGGAGTGGAAAAGTGTGGCACCATGTTGCAGTATTATTTTTCCTATACTGCAAATGGGAAGTTTCATGAAAGGAATACCATAGACAGTCTCTATAGGATAGGGGCAGCAAACTGAATGATGATGATGATGATGATGATGATGATTTTATTTATACCCTGCCCATCTGGCTGGGTTTCCCCAGCCACTGTGGGCAGCTTCCAGCAAAATATAAAAGCATAGTAAATTGGATCTGGCCAGTGGATCAGATCCTTATCTTTCCCCATCCCTCCTTGGGCCAAGTTTGACAGGTGGGTGGGGACCCTCAACTGTCAAGAATAATACCAGGTAACCCATTTTGCCCACACGCTTTGAAATCAAGCTGCATCACCAAAGGCACATTGCTTTGTGAGCCCTGGCGGTCAGTTGGTTGTTGGTACCTGCAAGCCTTTTTGTACCTGTCATTCATATAGAGCATTCCAATGTACAGCCTAAGAGCTGATTCATGTGATACCATCTTACTGTATGGCACTTGTGGCAAACTCGTAGCACGTACTTGTTCTCAGCCACATCAGCCATGGTAGCTAAACTCTGTGAATCCATTGGCACGTGCAGAGATTTGGCTGCTGGTAGGGAAGATGCTGAGCCCATAGGTAAATTCAAACAGGTGCCGAATTCTCAAAGAGTGTGCAGAAGCATTGCAGAAGTGACACCCTGTGCTGTTACTTTCATATGTCTGACCGTGTGAAGAGACTTTGTATGAATGCGCTTTAAGGCAGACCAGCAGATGAAGATGTAACCACCTCTTTGAACATTTTTGTAAATTCAGATCGAGACGCCCCTTGCTCAGCTTGCTCCTTTCTGCAACCTTGCTCCTTTCAGCTGAAAATGGCTTGACAGGCTTTTTCATGAATCCTAACAAGTCTGCCCCTGGAGCAGCATCAATTAAATAAGGGGAAATCGGTGCTGTCAGCCTCAGCTATTGTAGGAGAAGATGGTCGAGGCTATTCTGCAGTCCATGAAATGCATGGGGGAAGGGCTTTTTGTACGAGGTGTGCTGCAGCAGTGATGGGGAGCCTGAGGTCCTCCAGGTGTCTCCAGTCATACCTGGCCACTGGCTACATTGGCTAGGGGTCATGGAAGTTGGAATCCATCTGTGCTGGTCCAGGGGGGAGGTTACCGTGGGGCGAGGTCCAGGACCTGAGTCGAGGGTCAGCAGACAGTCCTCCACGGACGAAGCGGGGTCCACAGCGAGGAGCCGGGCAAGGACAGGAACTCTGGAGGAACCGGGCTGGGTGCTGGCCGAAAAAGCTCTTCAACAACGTTGCTCCCGCAACCTGGGACCGGGCTGACTGGCCTTTATCTTCTCTGCCTCTCTGCCCTGAGCCTCTGCAGTTCAGGAGAGGCTGAAGGGTTACTGGACCCAGGGGGAGACTCACCTGTAGGCACTGAGTCCTCAACCACCTCCGGAGCCAGAGTGGATTCACCTGGTGCCTGCTCCTGAGGATCCAGCACAGGTGCAGGCGCTTCAGAATCAAGGCCCTGCCCCAGTTCAGCCAGCCCTGGAGGCGGGGACTCCTGTGCAGGCTGGGATTCCTCCGGTTCAGCCTCTGAATCGGATTCCCAGGCCATCACACCATCAAACATCCGGAGGTTCCCCATTTCCATGTGAGAGATAAAGCCAATCTAGAAGACAGTGAGGGGCATTTTTCAGACTATATATGTGCCTGTATTTCTTACTGACTCAATGTAGTCCCCCTCCAATATAAATTGCTTTGAAATATTTGGGGCAGGATCCACCTGACATATCCTACTAGCAGAAGCCACTGCAAAGATTTCTGGTAGCACAATAGGGTTCCCCCCTCCTCTCCTCCCATGCACCTAATGCTTTCCCCAAAATTGACTCAGGTGCTGAGGGGGGTCAGGAAAAACCCCAGAACAGGTTGTGGGGGGGGGGGAGAAGAGGGGAGATGGTTCCACCAGGCAAGCAGCAACGCTTGCGTTGATTGAGTGATCTCCTTAGCATTACACTGATTTCCTTCCTTTGTACATTTACGCTCTGTCTTCTTCCAAGGAACTTCATCAGAGTAGTGCTTTGAGTAGAGTTTAGCTTAGGAGTCAGCAACTTCCTTAAGGCCATGAAAGGACCTCCAAGACCAAGTGGAGATTTGAACTGAAGATTTGAACTTCCACATCCAGGCACTCTTCCTGTAGTTCACCATGAGCTGGTTCACACGTAATACTCAGCCAAACTATGGCTTACTCTGGAAGTGTGAGCATATGAGTTCCCAGAGAGGAGGTCATTGCTACTTTGCTTCTCTTCTGGTACTGGTGCTGCTCCACTCTTGTGAACTAAACCATGGTTTGGCTTAGTATGACATCTAAATCTGGGGTCATGGTTTAGCTCCCACCAGACAAAGCACAACCTATAACCAGTGTTTGTTCTTGGATGATGTGCTAAAGCAAACCACGGTTTAGAGTCCAATGGTAGGGATACCAGGAGTGGAGTGCTTTAACTTCAGTCTTCTCTCCTGGAACCCTCACAGTCATGTCCTAAGCCATTATTTGGCTTACGGTTACATGTGCACCAGATCTTTGAATTTGGGAATGCTTGCACATTTCACTACGCAGCTAAATATGGCAACATATATTTTTGCAAAAATGTCATGGACTGGACATCGGAGGAGGAGTGGTGGATACAGCCCCCTCTCCTTCTCCTGAACCTTTCTGAGAAGAGGAGGACAGTATAGAATTACAACGGTGGTTTGCAGAAGGTCATGACTCTGAGACAGAAGAGGGGAAAAACTGGGAGATAATGGAAGAGCAAGGGGAAAACAGCAGAGCCAGAACAGCTGGCTGACACACTATCATTAGACAGCATTCCTGAACCCCCTTTCTCCTAGAACCTGGCGTGCATTAAGAGTAGTAGAACAGAAAGCTCAGAGGCAGAAGCAGATCAGCCAGCGCAGGGATGACAAAGGAGAGATGGAGAGGAAGGGGCTTTACTTGGAGCAATGCCATTACAGTGGTACCTTGGGTTAAGAACTTAAATTCGTTCTGGAGGTCCTTTCTTAACCTGAAACTGTTCTTAACCTGAGGTACCACTTTAGCTAATGGGGCCTCTTGCTGCCGCCGCCACGCGATTTCTGTTCTCATCCTGAAGCAAAGTTCTTAACCCGAGGTACTATTTCTGGGTTAGCAGAGTCTGTAACCTGAAGCGTATGTAGCCCGAGGTACCACTGTATCTGAGAGGAGGCATCATCCATCTCTCTCTGTGAATACTGAATAAAATACCATTGTAAGAACTTCTTGATTTCCCATTTCTGGCTGCCAGCCGTGAGGGAGGGGGATCGGATTCCCTGAAGCCTAACAAAAAATGGCTAAAACTTATTTTTGTTCTAGCTTTCCATTGCTTTGATATTTGAACACCATCCCCATCATTTTGTACAAGGCACTGAAATGCCCCACTCCAGCAGGAACCTCCCTGTAGCAACATCTGGGACACAAAGCCCTTTCAGAATTCCAGTGCATCACTACTGGCTACTTGGGAAGGAGAGTTGGGGGTTGGATTCACTCCACTCCCCGATCCCCAGTGCCCCGAACAGCTAATCAATGGGAGTATTATCTTTATGAAAGAGCTTCTTCCTGCAGGCGTCCCCAGCTGCTGGATCAGAGGGCAACTGCATGGCTTGCAGCCATTTGCTTCATGCCATTTCCCACCCAGCTGGTGCTTCTGCACAGAGATGCTGGCTTTTGTGCAGATCCAAGCCGGGTGGGGGAGTTTACAACGTGCTGTATAAGTAAATGCCCCAGCTGTTTCCCTCACGCTGCTTCGAATCCAGCCGGGTGTAAGTGTTCAGCGATCTCACACAGATCATCTCCCTGATTATGAGACAAGTAACACAGTAATAGATCACAATACAATATCCATTACTTGATTTTCATTAAATACTTGTCTCTAAATTTAGACGGATAGTTACGTGCCTGCATTTAAAACAACAACAACAACAACACACTCCAGTGTCTAAACAAAATAATGTGTAAAAACCAGGCTTGCCTTATTTTCTTTCTTTAAAAAAATGCAGATTTTTCTGTATATTGGGACAGATAGCATATTGGGCCAGCTGTTTTCTGTCTTGTTGAAGAATTAGCAAGTCTGCCTCTGTACGGAGAAGTGCAAAAAATAAAATAAAAGAAAGATAAAAAAAAGACTGCTTTGGTTTCATGGTTTCCAGTGGTTTCCTCTATCCAGATAGTGGTGAGTGGTGGCAGTAACCTAAGTAGGTTACCTGAAAGATAATCTTTCTCAGTATTTTCCTGCCTGTGCTTAGAGATCAGCCGGACAGTGTCAACATTAACTGAGATGAGAAAATCTTTGACCCACTAGAGGGCTTTCTTGGCCCTTGTGGGACACTCTCTCTTGACGTTTGGATGGTTTGCCTGGTTTTTTTGGTTTTGATTTATGCTAATCTGCTCTATGCTAATCTGTTCCATATCTGTTGCAAACCATACTAAGAACTGGAAGTTCCTAGAAGAAACTTCCTAGAGGAAAGAGGATGCCATTGCTCCTCCTCTTTAAAAGATCCTGAAGATGTTCTACCACCTACATGTTATGGCTCCAATACACCACCAGCCAGGGGACAGGGGGCTTAAGCAATTCACCACCTCTCAATATCAGCTCTCCCCTCCATAGTATTGGAATAGTAACAGTGACCTGTGGGGTTGCAGTAAGGATTACAGACAGATAGGGTAGATGAACTGCTCCAAACAATCTGAAAGAATAACTAAAAATTATTGTTAAATTATAGTAAACAAAAATTACACTAAGAACAGAGCAGATTTAGAATGTACTAGTTGATTTTCAGAAGCCAGCCATAAATCATACCATTCAATGTTGGAGTTAACTCTTTATTTGATGTCTGATGTCGTATTGTTTTCGGTTTTTGTAAAAAATAATTTTTTTTATTAGTTTTCAATTACAACCCAATAATAGCCTCACTATAACAATACAAATTTATAATACAGTAATTAATACCAATAGTTTGAATACTGAATTATATAATTTAGATGAGGTGCCCTTCCCCGCAGGCTAGAATTGATGGCTTGATTATTTGCTTTATTTCTGCATTTCGAAATCTTATTAATTTCCATTACATTTTGGTTGTATAAGGGATGATGATATCATATTGTGTTTTAATTTGTTGGAAGATGCCCACAGTGGGTAGGGTAACCCAGTCAGATGGGCGGTATATGAATTATTATTATTATTATTATTATTATTATTATTATTATTATCCACGATCTTCAGGCCTAATGAGCACAGCAGCTCATCCCTAGAAGGTTTTGCCTTTAGAATCAGTTGCTGAGACTGAGACTGAAAGTCTTTGCCTTCTCATAGCTGTCTAAGTCTCCTTCTTTTCAGGGTTTTCCCCAAGCAATTGGAGACTATGCCTGCATGATGCCAACCTCTGCTCCACTCTTTTCATGCCTTTTCTGGTTCTGGGAGACCAAGGGGGAGGGGAGCTTGTTGCAGAAGGAGGAGGAGTCACCTGTGATCCTTCACCACCCTGACTCATCTCTGCCTCTTGGAATCCCTACTCCCCTCCTTCAGCTTCTGGACTTCTGTCTGCCACAGACTCTTCCAGCTCACCACTCCCTAAAATCCTGCAACTGCACAGGGGTCCATAAATCTAAAGCTCCTGGAACAAAGCAACTCCTCAAATAATTTTGCTAACAGATGTCAAAGAGATAAACAACTACCTGACGTTTAGAAGACATCTGAAGGAAGTTTTTCATGGCTGATGTTTTAATCATTGATATTTTAATGTATGTTTAATCTTTGCATGTGAAGACCCCCAAACCCCTTCCAAAATAAATCACACAGGAAACAGAATATTTGTTTAAGATTTTTGCCATTAATTTGGCCACAACTTTATTGTTTACAGCTTGTGAGTGGTTGCTTAGGCATTGGTTCGGACTGCTTGAACCTGCACCGGCAGGAACAAGCCTGACAACTGGAACCTCCAGAGGTCAGTAAGGGGAAACATACTGAGGGAGCACAGAGGTGGATTTCCGCCTCTTAGTTCACCCCAGATGCTCCCAGGAACTCTGGCATGGCCCTACCCCTGAGAGGGGATCGGAGAGAGCAAATCGAGCCCCTGGATTCCTTTAATGGAATTCCCTTGTAGCAGCAACAAACGCGGGTGGCGCTGTGGGTTAAACCACAGAGCCTAGGACTTGCCGATCAGAAGGTCAGTGGTTCGGATCCCCGCGACGGGGTGAGCTCCCGTTGCTCAGTCCCAGCTCCTGCCAACCTAGCAGTTCGAAAGCATGTCAAAGTGCAAGTAGATAAATAGGCACTGCTCTGACGGGAAGGTAAACGGCGTTTCCATGTGCTGCTCTGGTTCGCCAGAAGCGGCTTAGTCATGCTGGTCACATGACCTGGAAGCTGTACGCCAGCTCCCTCGGCCACTAAATGGTCAGGGGGCCCTTTACCTTTACCTTTAGCAACAAAAAATGAGGGGTAGGCACAGCCAATCCATAATCCCCTCCACCAAAGAATGAACCAATGCCTAACTGCCAACCTTACAAAGTTGTGACGATTTGCTACACAGTAGGCAAAAACCAAATGGCACCAGCCAATCAGCCAAGTGGCAAAATTCCTACCGGGCCCCTGCTCCAAAAACAGACAACCCCTAGACAGGCATAGCAAGGTCAAAAACACAACCTTAAATTATAGGGAGGGAGGGAGATCCGTTGCACAATGCGAAAGAGGAAGTATTTTGCCTCGTGCAGCCCCTTAAATAGCCCCTTAATTGCCAAGCAAACCCCAGCCGACAGAAATTTTCCCCAGTAACAAAGGGGCGACCAGTGAGGCAAGGAGGTCATCCAAACGGGGCTGCCCCAGCAACAAGAAGGCAGTTTGGTGATCTCACTGCAACACGTGGCTCTCCATGATTTGGAGGACACGATTTGTTGGAAGCCGCCCAGAGTGGCTGGGGAAACCCAGCCAGATGGGCAGGGTACAAATAATTGCAACTTGCTGCTGTTGTTGTTGTTGCAAGCAAGCAAGCAAGCAAGCAAGCAAGCAAGCAAGCAAGCAAGCAAGCAAGCAAGCAAGCAAGCAAACATTAAAGTCAAACTCAGAATGGCAAGTTCCCAAAACAGGCGATTGTTTGCATGGCAAACTAGTGTCTGGAATGTCTCCCTCTAGAAACCCTACCGCAGCTTGTGAAATATTGAACTGGGGACTGCTTGGCTAAACACATCTGTAAAGCATCAGGCAGATTGATTATGAGATCCATCGGAAATAAACTGCGAGGAGATTTATGGTTTATTTGGATGCCACATTACAGGCTTTTAATAATAAATAATAATAGTGCAGCTTTTATTTTCAAATAAAAAGGAAACAAAAACATCATTTCAGTTGCCGCTGAAGGCTACAGTCAAAACATTGTTCCTCTCTCATTTGCAGAAAACAGCGCTTGTAAAATATTGATGCACAAGTCACTTATTCCCCCCCCCCTTTGTCATTATTTATAGTCACTACCCAGTAGTGCTCCGTTTCCCCAAGCTTGACAGCCACCATCTGTCACCCTCCTCTGTGATTTTAAAATAATGTGGTAGGCAAATAAATAATACAGTTAGCCCTACACAAAATAAACATAGCAAAAGACTATTGTACATCTTTATTTATCAACAACATTTGTTGACTGCCCAATTGACAAATGTCCTCTCAATAGCTCACAAGTCACACAGAGGTACAATTAAAACATTAAAATACAAAGGAAAGTGCCGGACTTCTTTCTTAATATCAAAAGTACCTGAAAATATTGTTGAGAAACACTATCTAAGGTTTGAATGTTGATGTTTAGGTTGACTGAAATAAAAGCAACTATCCTTTCATCAGCTCCATCTTTCAAATGGCTTTTAATCACATCAGTAGCATATGAATGATATCCCTGTAGCAAAGAAGGGTTTAACTCTAGGGTAACAATGGGCAGATCTGCCAATCTCAGTGTCTAATTTTCCCCAACTTAAGTTCCATTTCCCACATTTCCATACCAGTTTTGCAATCTTTTTTAAAAAAAAATCCTCATGAAAATTCATCAGTGTTTTAGTGCAAATTTCTCCTAATATAGGCATTTATTGTGTGCAATTTTGGATAACGTACATATTTTTGCGAAGCAATTTTCCCTAATGCATTTTTGTATGTTACAGTGTTTCTGAACAACACATACTGTCTGAAAGAGCAATAGTTTTAAGCTCCAGATGGTTTTAGCTGTATAAAAATGTCTATTGCAGAGCTTCCAGTTTGGTCAATATTACTTTTCCTAAACTCAACTTTGCTCAGATGTCTTTCTGGAATCACTGAGATGGAAGACCTTCTGCATCCCATCTTACATTGTCCTTCACACTTGAAACCACAGTATAAAACAATCTAAGAAAAAGATATATGTCACCTATTGTCAGATTCTGACTTTTTTTGGAAAACCGTTGTCATTTTGCTCCATGGCTCCTTAGCCAAGCACATACACCAAATGTCTGAATCTGCGATTCCTCTTAAACTGAGCAGGATTAATATCACAGCAACACATCATTCATTGGGTAATCCTAACATGTCTCATGGTCTAAACCCAACTCACATTCTCTTTTAGGGGGCGAACAAACCAACACTTGGCGAATTCTGCTTCACAATGATAAGAAGAGCCGACATCGAAGGATCAGTGAATGGCATTGCTATGAATGCTTGGCCACCACTAGCCAGTCACCCCTGAGGTAACTTTTCTGACACCTCTTGCTTAAAACCCTAAAAAGCCAAAAGGCCCCACTTTCGCAGTCTTTATTCATACTAAAAACAAAGATCAAGCATGCTTCTGCCCTTCTGCTCCATGGGATGTTTCTGCCCTCCCTGAGCTCACCTTAGGACACCTGTGTTACAGTTCGACAGGTGTACCTCCCCAGTCAAACTCCCCATCTGCCGCTGTCCTCTTCTTGTACTGGCTGCTACAAGACCCTGTGTGAAAGTGCTTCCAGAGACAGCTACAAATTTGTCATGGTGATGTTCTGATTTGGTATTTTATTATTAATTTTTATTGCTCTTTTATCCTTTATTTTATTGCTTGTTTTTCTTATAACTTGCTTGTTTTCTAAGCCTTGATTCTGGCTTCTATTCATTGCAATTTATATGCATAGAATTTTCACTATGTGGATTTGCAAAAGCAATTTGTTGCATACCTTTGAGCCTGATTGATTATTATTAGTATTTTTTAATATAATTTTTGCAATGGCCTTTGGCCACAAGGAATACAAGTCTGACCAAGATCGCAATTAAAATATTAATTGACAGCATCTCAGACAAGATAAAAACCAACCTTTCTGTTTCCTTCCTAAAGCAACCTTCATCTTCACAGCTTCTGTGACCAGGAAAAAGAACTACAGTAGAGACAATATTGCAAATGTATCTCAATGCTTAGGATAGAGGAGGGTTCTTCCTATCCTTTTCTCTACCTTTCTGGAATAGGAAGCTGTAAAGGATATTAACAATGCTTTTTTCTGAGGGTACTCAAGGGTGGCGCTGTGGTATAAATCACTAAGCCTCTTGAGCTTGCCAATCAGAAGGTTGGTGGTTCGAATCCCCGTGATGGAGTGAGCTCCCATTGCTCTTTCCCAATTTCTGCCAACCTAGCAGTTCGAAAGCACACCAGTGCAAGTAGATAAATAGGTACCTCTGTTGGGGTAAGGTAAACGGCATTTCTGTGAGCTCTGGTTTCTGTCACAGTGTCCCATTGCGCCAGAAGTGGTTTAGTCATGCAGGCCACAAGACTTGGAAAGCTGTCTGTGGACAAACGCCGGCTCTCTTGGCATGAAAGCGAGATGAGCGCCACAACCCCATAGTCGCCTTTGACTGGACTTAACCATCCAGGGGTCCTTTACCTTTGCCCTTTTACCCAAGGATACACAGTCCTGGCACCTTTTTTTCTAAAAGAAAAGCACTGGTTAAAAGTGTGTTGCTTACTGTAACAACTTCATGTTGAGTGCTGGCATCCTTCCCCCCCCCCCAGAAGAAAACATCTATAAAAACGCACTATCAAAATAGATATAAAAAAAGGAAATAACAATAAACATAAGCAGGAGCAGATGAGAAACAGCAAGAGCAAATTAAAAACAGCATCTAACAGCAAAACCAGCAGTGGAGAAAACTAATCATCTCAGTAGGCTGAAGAGTTCTGTCGAAACAAGAAAGCCTCCGTCTGCTGGTGGCAAGCCAACCAGGGTGGGGCTAAACAGATTTCCCTGGGAATGGAGTTGGAGCAAAACCTGCTCATAAACAGAGGTGTTTTTTGAAAAAAGAAAAATATCCAGATTTTCCAGCTGCACAAATTCGCCACCAGACAATCCCACCCTAAAAAAAGAGCCAAAAGCAAAGACATTTCACTAAATTTCTAGGAAATGTTTGTTCTCTCGATATTCCCTGATGTTTCGCCTGAGCAAGAACCTCCAAAAATTCGTTTTAGGCAAAATCCAGAAGCGACTCTATGAGATATGGTTTTGAAGAGAAGCTCATGTTCCCCCTTTGTGAAGGAGCCCAGCGTACACGTCGGTTCAATGTAAATGGACTGTGTGCATTAATTCAAGTGACCATGACAGAGCGATAAACCTGGGATGCAGAGATTAGTTTTGGCCATGAATCTTGTGACACCTTAAAGACTAATAGGTTTATTGGGGCTTAAGAGTTCAGGAACTAGAGCCCACTTCGTGAGATGAACAAAGTGTTATTCTTAGTGTTGTTCTTAGCATAGCATAGTACATACACATGAAAACAGAGGGTGAAATATACAAAATGTTACCCAATGGCCATAAATTGCAAGCAATAAGTCTGTAGTACTTCTATGCAGAACCTTCTATGCACTAGCTGGGGGGGGGGGGAATCAGGAAAAAGGAGTCAGATAAAATCGCTATAAATTGTTGTGGTGATTTGGAGGATTAATCTGACATCAAGCTGGATTTGAGTTTGTTGATGTCTTTTGTAACTTCTCTCTATTAGTTCATGGATGCTGGCAAAATAATATTATAAAATAATATTCAAATTGGAGCTGTCAGAGGTGCACAAGGGAAGCTGCTTTAATGCTCAGGAACTAGGCAAATCTTTACAGATTTTTATATTATGGATGCATATTCTGTATCATGCTATTAATCCTATTATTTAATACAAGTTTGTCATGGCCTTTTGCTAGAACAATAAACCTAGGAACTGAACTAGGCAGAGACCCAATATATACAAGATAAGAAATGAGTAATTCATTGTGAAATTAGTGAATTTCTAGCTGTGCTAAGGGTGGGGGACCTCTGTCCTGCAGACTTAATTAGGCCCCTCAAGCCCACCAGAATATTATTATTATTTATTGTTGCTGTTTTCATTTATTACCTGTCCTTCACCCTGTGGGAATATTGTGGGTAGTAGGAGAAGCTATACTGATTAAATATTATCCTTCCTAACTCACACTAGTGAGTCATGTTTATAGCAGAGTTCATTCCCCGTTTTACACAGCAAGAAGCTAGTTGCAGATTCGTTTGAGTCTCTTTAGTTAAGCAATCCAATCTGGCATGCCCGGATTGGAGTATATTCCTGGTAAGACCCCTTTGATTGCCTCAATAAGAATAAAAAAAAAAACAAGAGTTTTCCTTATAAGTAATGAAAAGTTTACTTACATTCAGTTCACAGTATGATCCCTGAAGGCAGGCTTTAGCTTGTAGTTACAGATACAGTGTGGCTTACATCCTTGTAAGGATGAGCCCATATGCTACTGGCAGAGAGCTAGCAGTGCAGTCCAAGAGAAGAAATGGCATCAAAAGAGGAAGATGGCTGTGTGACTGGACTTTTTGTGGGATCTGCAAGTGTTACGCCCACATACCTATTTACATGCAAGGGGAGGAAGCTCCAGATCAGGTTTGACAGGAAGTCCTCCTGGCTGTGGAGTAACACCTCCCCTGTGTGTCCACTCTGGGCAAACAGGAAGTATTGTACTTGACTGCTTATGTTACATCCCACACACCCTAAGGTCCCAGTGAGGATTACAGCAATTTAGGGGCTACCATGGAGAATGCCTTTTCCCAAACCACCCACTCTCCTGAGCTTCTGAGGGTGGTGCAACAACCAATATGGCACCCTCCGCTGATCTTAACACCCAAGAGGGTCTGTAGGGAAGGGGGTGGTCCTTCAGATATGTAGAGCCTGAATCACTTAGGGCTCTAATGTGAGCACCTTGAATTGGCCTCAAAACAAATGCCAGTTGGCTGGCAGATAGAAAGCCTACCATGTCAAAGTGGTCTGTAGAAGGCGAAGGGGCTCAGGATCTGGTCCACCAACTGTATCCTGTTTCTCACCCCAATCTATGTCATTCTAACTTAAGAGGTGTAATGGGGAAATAAATCCAGCGTCTTGATTAAGACCAAACTGAACAGAATTGAATATGCTGATAAATTGTAGTTCAATCATTCCAAGTCCTTGTTAAAGTCAGACAACATTATGGTCTGCAGCAGAGCACTTTGGGAAATTGAAGCGACTCAGGCAGGGCAGGAGTGGGGAGGAAACCCTGTTTACACAGTGATTTCACTCCTGCTAAAGATGCCTTAACTCAGTCCTGAGCATGTTTTACTGACCTGGCCAAAAAAATGTCACTTCACTTTGCTAACGTCAGTCTGCAGCTAAACAGCACGAAGCTTTCAGGCACTGAGACCAGATATAAATGTACTCTGCCATTAGCGTGAGGGTTTGAAAGCTTCTGAGGGCATAGTAATTTGTTAGTCTTTTGCTAAAACATTCCATAGAAGAGACGCAAGCCTTTCCTCTTTCAGGTTGTGTGGAGTAGAGAAGCAGACAGCAAATGTTCACATTCAACAGACATATCCCACAACTCTTCCTCACTTTTTGTTATTTTTATGCTTTCTTTTAATAATCGGCACCTTCATGTATTAGGTAAAGGTAAAGGTACCCCTGCCCGTACGGGCCAGTCTTGACAGACTCTGGGGTTGTGCGCCCATCTCACTTAAGAGGCCAGGGGCCAGCGCTGTCCGGAGACACTTCCGGGTCACATGGCCAGTGTGACATCGCTGCTCTGGCGAGCCAGAGCTGCACACGGAAACGCCGTTTACCTTCCCGCTGGTAAGCGGTCCCTATTTATCTACTTGCATCCGGAGGTGCTTTCGAACTGCTAGGTTGGCAGGCGCTGGGACAGAGCAGCGGGAGCGCACCCCGCAGCAGGGATTCGAACCGCCGACCTTTCAATCAGCAAGTCCTAGGCGCTGAGGCTTTAACCCACAGCACCACCTGTGTCCCCCTACCTTCATGTATTAGGGTCTCCATAACCCACTTCAGGAGCCTTTCCTACTGCTTGGGATCCATTGACATATTTTCATAAATCCTTGTGGTGCAGCAATGAAACTGCTAGCATATTTGCAAAGCTAAGCAGGGTCTGGTAAGGTTTCAAATTGGATGGGAGACCCCATGTTGAGATTCCTGCATTGCAGGGGGTTGGACTAGATGACTCGTTGGCGTCCCTTGCAACTCTATAGTTCTATGTCCAACTCTACAATTCTGTGATGCTATATAGCGTGATCCCCCAAATGGCACATGGTGCAAGGCAGCTCCCCATGATATGGTTTGAGCTTTGGCTCAAGGATGTTGCTCAGTGCTGGAGCAAATGCTGTACCTGCTGAAGGTCTCAGGTTTGGTCCTCAGCAGCCCAGGTACCATTGGGAAAGGCTCCTGTCTCAAACCCTGGAGAGGGACAGGGCAGGACACACAGCACATCATGAGCTCGCTGGACTCAGGGTCTAAAGCTCCTCCCTTCGTTCTACATCCTCTTTTCTAGGCAGCAGCAGCAGCCTGACCCACGTCATCCAAACTGCAAGGAAATTGGTCTTAGGCCTCTGCAACAAGTCTTGCATTTCTCAGGGAAAATTTCCTGCTGGCAGAAAGTGGCCTGACCTTCACCCCCTTTGGGGTGTATGCAGATTATGCAAGGGCCGCTGCTTCCATAAAGACAGCAAGGTGGTGGTGGAAGGATGTTCCCAAAACAAAACAAACCCCATAAGCATAAAACCCCAGGTGAGCAATGGACCTCAGCGAGTGCTAGCTTATTGAAATGAGACTAGTGTGTTTCGTGTGTGAGATCACTCAGAGGCAACTTTTGTTGTCTAAATCTGCCTAATAATAATAATAATAATAATAATAATAATAATAATATATTACTTATACCCCACCCATCTGGCAGGACATCCCCAGCCACTCTGGGCGGCTCCCAACAGAATATTAAAAGCACGATAAAATATCAAACATTAAAAGCTTCCCTAAACAGGGCTGTCTTCAGATGTCTTCTAAAAGTCAGATACAGTGGTACCTCGGGTTACATATGCTTCAGGTTACATATGCTTCAGGTTACAGACTCCACTAACCCAGAAATAGTACCTCGGGTTAAGAACTTTGCTTCAGGGTGAGAACAGAAATCATGCTGTAGCAGCGCGGCGGAGCAGGAGGCCCCATTAGCTAAAGTGGTGCTTCAGGTTAAGAACAGTTTCAGGTTAAGAACGGACCTCCGGAACGAATTAGGTTCTTAACCCGAGGTACCACTGTAGTTGTTTATTTCCTTGACATCTCATGGGAGAGCATTCCACAGGGCGGGTGCTACAACTAAGAAGGCCCTCTGCCTGGTTCCCTATAACCTCAATTCTCGCAGCGAGGGAACCGCCAGAAGGCCCTTGGCACTGGACCTCAGTGTCTGGGCCGAACGATGGGGGTGGAGACGCTCCTTCAGGTATACTGGGCAGAGGCTGTTTAGGGCTTTGAAGGTCAGCACCAACACGTTGATTCACGCAGCTCGTCCTGTCTCCTAGGTCAGAAAGAAAATAGTTCCCTTCCTTAGTTAAGCACTAGGTGATGGTCACTGAGATCCCTAAATGAGGAAGCCTAAGCTTCCTAAGAGCTGTCACAGTGGAAGGCATCATAAGGGAGAACCGAGCTAGGTTGGGTTGAAACTCTCACACACTATTTAAACAAGTTGTTATTGAAACACCATTGTTACGTTCAACAACCTTTTGAATGAAGAGTTGGATGAGACATTGTTATTTCATTATTGAAAACTCAGCGAGGTTTGTGCCGAAGGTTAGTTCATCACTTGATAGCTAACTAGCATCTATGACTGGATTTCTTTTTAAAAAAAATCATATAATCTCCAAACGTGTGCTGAGAACTGAAGCATTTTCTTTGTTACTCCAACATTTTATCTGAAAAGTATTTTGATCTGCAATGTGTAGTTTATTATGGGTGTCCTTAAATTGTGGGTTGTGATCCCCCCCCCAAATTCTATATTTATTCCTGCTTTATGGTATAATTATTATACTCTGAAGTGTCAGGTAAGTGCACACTCTTGGGAACTGAAGCATGAATAAAGTGACATTTTAAATTACACTTTTTATTTACCATCTTTAAATTATAGTATTGGCAAGAAAGAAAACACTGTAGTTTCATCACAAAGAAAAGTGATTCAAAAGAATAAGCAGACAACACCCTGACCAAATTACGAGGCATTTCAAAAAAACCCATTCCATAATTATTACATTGTCTTACATTGTGTATATCACTATATTCCTTCACTGCTGCCTGAAAGCTGACATCTGGTAATAGAGCCTATTGATTACATTTATTCTGTTAAATGCTAAATCAACATTGTACATTTGACCCTATTGATTGTTCAATGTAAATGATTGAAATCTAAACTCAGGAAAACATGACACAATGCTCTAATTATCTGTGTGGTTTAGACAGATAGACCTATCTTCATTTTTTTATTGACCAGAAAAGGAATCTTCTATAGAAATAATAAACAAGCCCACAGCACAGGCAAATGCCTTCTTGCTCTGTAGTGTTTTAATGCAGAACTATGCCACACCAAGGGCTGATTTGTTCTGGGGTGATAAGCCTACCCCAGCCTACCCCTCTTCAGATTATGCTAAAGACCGAATTTACTTTGAGGTGACAAACCTATGCCTGGGTTTATACTGCCTCAGACTGCAGGTGGGGACTCAGCTGACAGAATGCTCCTCCATGTAAGAAAATAATTATAATCCCTAGACACAGACAACTAAATGTCAAGGAGGAGGCTATGCTGAAATCGTACTCCCTGACATTGAGTTTTCTGTGGGAAAAACTCTTCTGGTATGGAGCGTCATTCAGTCATGTGACCCCATCCCTCATCAGAAGAGATGCAGCCCAGAAATAGCTCTAAGTGACCACCCACCTTGATGGTCTTAATTATAATCAATTATTATTTTCAGTGCTTCCTCCCCCCCCCCCCGAAAAATAGGTGCCGGTACTCACCATGAAGTTGTTTCAGTTAAGTGCCACACTTTTTAACAAAGCGTGTTCTCCATAGCAGAGAGCACGTGTTGCGGTTGGGGGAACCAGCCACCCTGCTGTTACTGGGCAGATTTTTGGGAGGAATCAAGCCTTTAAGTGGTTAAATTGGGTTGCTGGGGAGTTTTGATTGTTGCCAATTTGGAGGAGGGGTCAGAGTCTTTAAATACAGGGGCCAGACGTTGGGCGTCCTCTTGGCCATTTTGCATCGGATCACCCACCCACCCTCCCTTTAATGGGGGGGGGGTTCTTGATCACTTGACCTTGCTATGCCTGCCATGGGGTCGTTTGCCTTGGAGCAGGGGCCTGGTAGGAATTTTGCCATCTGGCTGATTGGCTGGTGCCATTTGGTTTTTGCCTACTGCGTAGCAAATCGTCACAACTTGTAAGGTTGGCGGTTAGGCATTCTTGGAGGGGTAAGTGCCTACCCCTCCAAATGGTGCGGAAAGGGAATTCCATTAAAGGAATCCAGGGGCTTGCCATTCTTTTCGTCCTTGTCCCTGGCATCGGACTTGGGCCGTGCAAGCCCCATAGGAACATGAGGGTGAGAAGTGAGGGACTGATGCCCAGCTTCATTTTCTCACCCAATACTTGTTTCCCACGCTGGCTTCTGTTGGTGTCCGGAAGGCCAGCTCTGTCCCTGAGGGCAAGGACAGATAGTCATAACCAATGCCTAAGCAACTACTCACATTTTTTGTATTTTGAATAAAGTTGTGGCCAAAAAATTATGCCAAAAACCTTAAACAAAATTTGATGTGTGATGTGTGAGTTATTTTTTGGGTGGCATTGTGGGACTCAACACGCAACAAAAAAAGGTGCGGGTACTGCATAATCTTGAGTACCCCCTGAAAAAAAGCACTGGTTATCTTTATTTTTTGCCAGGTTGAAGTCAAATAGCCATCATTTCTTTCGATTTCATCAGAAATCATTTTTTAAAAGGAGCAGCAAATGTCCCTCCATTTCCTCTCCCTCACAATTGGTAAATGTATACCTCTCTTTAATGTTTTATTATGTTTTTTTATATATGTTAGAAGCCACCCAGAATGGCTGGGGCAACCACCAGTCAGAATTGAGGGGGGTTATAAATAATAAATTATTATTATTATTATTATTATTATTATTATTATTATTATTACTACTATAATGAAATGGGACGTCTCTATTTTCATCAGAGATATGTTATTTTTTTATATATAATATTTATTGAAATTTTTAAGTTACAATATAAAGAACAAACAAAATTATTACATAACATGACATATTTTCTTATCTCCTTAGGACCTCCTCACATCTCCTGCTCCTACCTTCCACGTTATAAAATTAAGCCAGCAATTTATCACCTTACTTCCATCCTTACTGTCTGATTTTCCATGTTATATCTCAAATTTTAGATACCTTAGTTATACTCCTTGAAAAATTAAATTTAACCAAATAATTATCCAAAAATTTGTTTTTTCTTACATTTTAACTTATCTTCCTAATCACTTCATCTATTTTAATGATGCCAAATTGTTTATAATCAAGCATCCTGATCAACATTCATACAGTTTACAATATTTTTGCAAATAGATCTTAAATTTCTTCCAGTCTTCTTCTACCGTCTCCTCTCCCAGGTCTCGGATTCTGCCGGTCATCTCAGCCAGTTCCATATAGTCCATCAGTTGCATCTGCCATTCTTCCAGTGTGGGTAGATCTTGAGTTTTCCAATGCTTCGCGAGAAGTATCCTTGCTGCTGTTGTTGCGTACATAAAAAATGTTCGGTCCTTCTTTACCACCCCTTGGCCGACAATACCCAAAAGGAAGGCCTCTGGTTTCTTAGAGAAGGTATACTTAAATACCTTTTTCAGTTCGATATATATCATTTCCCAGGAAGCCTTCACTCTAGGGCAGGTCCACCAGAGGTGGAAGAATGTTCCTTCATTTACCTTACATTTCCAACATTTGTTATCGGACAAGTGGTATATTTTTGCAAGTTTGACTGGGGTCATGTACCATCTGTATATCATTTTCATTACATTTTCTTTCAAAGCATTACAAGCAGTGAAGTTCAGTGGGCTGAACTTCATCAGAGATATGTTAAAGGGTATACAGTCTCCTCACTTCCCAGCAGTTGGTCTTCTGTCTCTCCCGAATCTTATAACATCCAGCTCATTGGATGGCCCTGGGCTCTAATAGAGAGAGAATGAGTGAGAGAAAGATGCACCATATATATGTGCACATTTTGATATTTTCTGACTTGTTTTTAATCTCTTTCCTAATTGTATATAACACAAGCAGCCTTCTCACTCTTCCTTCCATGCTTTCAGTCAATCAATGTGAGGTGTGATGGGAATATGCATGTTGGCTGTCTCCACACCCAACGAGAGATGATAATTTGTTCCTGGCTGTGTGCAGGTCCCAATGGACATAGGGCCTACCCTCTGCAAGAATCAGCCCTGCAGAATTTGCCTCAGTCAGCAGCATCTCTAAGACGCTGTGTACATTGTTCTAAACTATATTGTCTTTGGATTTTTGCAGCCCATATCAGAGCTAGAATCTGTTCTTTTCTTCCTGTCTGTTTCCCTTCAACGGCTGTCACGAGAACAACTGTCCTCAGAGGGAATCTTAACATCTTTGTACTGCAGCAGCACTTATGCAAAAAGTGACAGACTCTGGGAAACGACCATTAACGGTACAGCATGCAGCCACTATTATTTTGACAAAAAGGAGAGAAAACCAACAAATTGAATAATGCTACCGATTAGCGCTTGAATTGCAATGTGGGCATATTATATCCTCATGTTGTCAAAGAAGTGCATGTGCTTTGTTTCATATTTCTGGCTTTGGTGTTAATGTTACTTCACAATATCCACTTAACTTTTATTAACATTAAATATAAGGATGAAAGGCAACAACAGAAGACGCTGCACTCTTGGCTCCTTCTTTTTAAAATACCGACTCTTGCCGTTTCTTGAATTGTTACCTTCTCTTGCAAGGAAACCACTTTGGCTGCAAGCCTCCCGTCTCAATTTCAGTATCCAAGGTACATTTTGTCTTGAGTCTTGTGCAGCAAAAGACTTTTGTTTCAAAATAAGCCCTAAGATTCAGTTGCGAGATTTATTTTAAAACTGCCCCAGGAAGACAGGATGGGGAGCAAACAAGTTAGAGAGAAAACAAGTCCAAATGAAACTACCAATGAGTCTCATCTAAAGCTTACAGTAATTATGCACATATTAATCACAATGTCAGATGACAACAAATTAAAAGAAATAATATTAAAAAGTGATGGGAAACTCAAAATGAAACATCTGGATTCCTCTCAACCATAAATTCATTACAAATCTAATTTCATTTCTGTTATCACTGCAGGCTTCATCTTTGATAAGACATCTTACGCTATTTTCAAATTATCATCTATCTTCTATATTAAATAATGTTTAGATGGATAGAGGTAAAGTAAGGGATTTCTATATGTGTATAAAAAGCAAAAGTGTCAGTCCTTGCCCGTAAGAACCCCCGACACCTGCCACACTCACACAAAAGGGCAATATCTTGGTTAGGCCAACCAAAAAAATTACAAAGCAGCTTAGAAGTTTTTGAGTTCTCCAGAACTCTTCATCAGGTTTTATGGTAAACAAAACAAGGGGATGGGAAGAGAGGGTTGGCAGAAAATGGCTGATGTTAAGAGCCATTGATGGAGTCTGCATTTAATCACAGTCTTAGAACGGAATGTGGAAGGAGGTGGAACACATTCCAATAAGGGTCGGTTTGGTCATTTGAAGGTTTCAGGTTGCACCTAGGACTGCTGAAACATAGAAACATACCGTACATCAGTTGATCCTCCACTCATTTGAATAAATAGACCAAACTTTTTAAAACCAGAGTCTTGGGGTTTGAATGTAAAACCCATTTTGTCCAACCCCACTCTCATAACAGGATCACGGGTCTTGGAATCACCTATGTAAACCTGTGCAGGAAAGTTCAGCTTATTATTATTGTTATTGTTATTATTGACAAATTATGGATTTTTCAATACAACATTCTCCTTCCTCCTCCTGTTTCTTTAATGGTCTGCTTTGCAAACCCTCCCCCTGTTTTCTCTTGCATTCCTATGGAGGTTTCCCCTTTCCTGCGCCTGACAAGTTACCTAGACAATTCTGTTCTGTGTTCTTTCAGTTGCTTAGACATGATGTTTAAACTAGGTGGCTTAAAATAGATCCTGCATTCCTCGAGGACTGTGGTCTTCTCTATGTCATTAACAAGGCATAGGGTATACTGACAGATGAATAACAGGAAAGCAACAAATAATAGTGATCATGAATAAAATATTGGTCAAAGAGCACCATAGGAGATGATAGATGATGGTGATAGATGATCGATAATAGATAATAGATAGATGATAGATAGATGATAGATGATAGATGATAGATAGATAGATAGATAGATAGATAGATAGATAGATAGATAGATGGATGATAGGTGGATAGATTTCCTTTTTCCTTTTTAAAAAAAACCCCAAGAAGCTTCAAATAAGAACATTCAAATAATAACCAATTTTCACAATGGAAAAGGGGGACACTGAGAGTGCAGAGTAGCCTGTGAGCAATGAAATATTTAGAAATCATCCTTCTCAACCATAAAATATACATATCTTGAAACCTCTGCTAATGGCTCAGAGATGCTAGCTGCAGGCTTCTGCCTTATTGTGGCCAGTCAAAGCTTGGTCCCTGAGACAGCATTTTTCTGTTGATGACTAAGCTGCTCCACATAACAAGGAAAGGAAAGAAACACAATCTTTTCCCATTAACTAATATAGTGACTGTTTAAAACTGATTTATGACTTGCCCACTCCCAATACCTTCTTACTCTGCACTTCAGTGGTGCCATCAATAGGATGCCCAGATTTAAAATAGGACTGTGCAGGGGGAGCTTATAGCAGCCATTGCAATTCTCATTCTTCTGCAGGATGAGTTGCCAAAGGATCTTGCAACTCGGATAGGTGAGCTGAAGCTGGCAGCTTTTTGGTAGCTGTTCCGTAGATGCTTCTGTTGTCATTCCGCACCCACTCTATCAGAAGCAGAGTTGCAGCCTGGATTTTGGTGAAATTCTCCCCTCACCCATAATTTAATAATCACACTGACTGGGCTGCGGCCCAGTTCCAGGAAGGGCTGGGCAGGAGATTCCTGCACAGCTGAGGGGGTGGAAAGAGAAATCATTGGCACCTTCTCTTTCCGGTTGCGCCAGAACATCAGCTGCGTCCTGTCCAGAGGACCTATCGGGGTGCCCCCTGTATTTAAGAGGGTGACCTGAAGCCATGAAATTCACCAACCACTCACCCAGGCTGTAAGTGGCCTGCTCAGAGGTGAATGGACAGGATGGCATTGGACCTTGATATGGTTTTTGTTTTTGTTGTATTCAGGGCCAGGGAGGAATGTTTTCTTGCTGACAAACTGGCCGGTCTGCAGGTTTTCACCTACCTCATAGCAACTGTCACAATTTTGGTAGATAAGGCACTGGGCTGAATCCTTAACTGACCAGGTACCCCGTGAAAGGGGTCTAGGAGGGTTAACTATCCAGGAGCCCAGGCGGGGGGCTCTGGGTCAAAATACCTCTCTGAATGGCAGCCCCGGGAGGGTTTGTGGCAACTGGCTCATGTCAGAGGCTACACCCCACCTTACAGGGTTCATCAACCTGCGGGCGAGTGGCTATAGATCAGATCCACACCCAGTGCCTTGGCCAACCATCTGTAATCAATAATGTTGTGGTCTATTTTAACCCAAATACCAATCTCCTGTGTCCATTTATATGGTCTGGCCTGCACCGCACAGCGAACACCCTGCAGCAGCAATGAACTCATAGTAAAAGGGGATGGGGAAAGAAGGAATTTCAACAACATCTTTCAGTTCCCAGAAATCCCACAAGGACTGTTCTTGAAAGTTGGAGGTTTCAGCCATTATAGATTGTAGGTGTTTTTGGTTTCTTGCCAAAGGCAGAGATCCACAGAACACCTTTCACTGAGCAACTGGCTATGAAGCCGACACAAGTAGAGAAAGAAAAGATACCTTCCGTTGCTCCCAGAGGCAAAATAGTACTTCTCACTTCAATAATAAATTGCCTAGTCAGACACCTGAGAGTCTGGAGGGCAAGAAGCTGGTTGCTCTCTCTTGCTCTGTGGATTTTAAAATATGGGCCTCTCTGTGTCAGACTGGAGCATTTGCACTTGCCATATGGTCAGGGATGATGGGAATTGTTATCCAACAACATCTGGAGGGCTACAGGTTCCTCCCCATCCCTACCCTGGAGCATCCTTTCAACCTTCTATAGGAAACCAGGAGTAAAAAAAGGGGTTCCTGTGGCAAATTATTTCATTCTGGAACTGTTTTTCTCTGAAAAGGGCTAAATAGATAAAAGAAATATTTGATAGTGCTTGATGTTGTATTGTCTACAGTGTAATTTATTGTTGCTGAGCACTCAATTAAGTTTTTTTTTCTTGGGTTGGTTCTTTTTCTTTTTAAATCAACATGAGTGCAAGGTTTTAGTTTGCCTAAATAGGATTAAATAATACTTTGGGGAGCTACATTTCCTTTCATATTGCTTCTTCTTAGTTTTCTTCTGACAGGAAACCAACCACTCTGTAGCTGCTAGCAAATGTAATGTCCCCTGAAGCAGGGTTGTCCATTTGGCACAGGGCCCAAACCATGACTTCATCCAGCCTGTCTCTCCTTCATGAATTAGAAATAATGTTTATTAGTGCTATTTCCACCCCCCGTTATTGCGGCTTCGAGGCACAGAGTGTAGGAGAAACACCTGGAAAAAGCAGATGGCAGAGCATTTGCAGCTATTACCCACAATTCACCAGCTTTCTCCCTTACTTTTCTCCCACTTTCCCTCAGAAACCTACGTTGCACAAAACAACTTAAAACTAACCGCAGAAGATATTAGCTGGAAATATATTTCTCCCCACCCCCCTCCCACCAGAAATCCAGGCATAACAGGGAAAGAGGGAGAATGTGATGTTTAAAATTAAGGACTTCATTCACAAAAGCCTTGTGCAGGGCTGGAACAATCCTCCTCAGCACAGCCCACAGATGAAGCCAGAAAAGTTATCCATGGCAAACACTGAGCTTTCACAGTCAGAAAATGTCCCAGAAATAAATAAAGCTCCAAATTCTGCAGCTGCCTATTTGGCTCGGCAGAGCAGGAGATGCAGGCCCTGTCAGAATCTATGCCCACATTGAGCCTCTCCCCTTCACCCCAACTCTCACCCCAAAATCTTCCTCTCTGGTGTCAACCCCAGGTGTCTCCTCGGCAACTGCTGCCATCACTTCTCCTCTTCCAGCCAAAGGAGATTTGGAGGGAGCGATTGTGGTGGAGTTTGGCGGAATTTTTAAAAGTGGTTTTCAAGTGTTTCCAGAGGTTTAGAGGTTGTTTACAGGCCGTGTAGATGGCGTTCCCCGCGACGGAGTGAGCTCCCGTTGCTCTATCCCAGCTCCTGCCAACCTAGCAGTTCAAAAGCATACCAGTGCAAGTAGATAAATAGGTACTGCTGTGGCGGGAAGGGAAATGGCGTTTCCATGCGCTCTGGTTTCCATCATGGTCTTTCGTTGCACCAGAAGCGGTTTAGACATGACCCGGAAAAGCTGTCTGTGGACAAACGCCAGCTGCCTCAGCCTGAAAGCAAGATGAGCGCCACAACCCCACAGTCACCTTTGACTGAATTTAACCGTCCAGGGGTACTTTACCTTTACCTACCCGGGAACATAAACCCTGTGTAAGTGAGGAGACACCTGTGCTCTTTTTATGCACACGAAAGCTAGGAAGATGACCTCAACTGCAGTATGTTTTGTATTAGTAGGCAATTATCATGCTTACTATCCTGAGAAGACTTCTTGCTTTACAAACCACTAAGCATAAATAAATGAAAAACGTACAACTTGGAATTATCTCACAAGACCCCATTCTAACCCCAGACCTAGTATATTATTTAAACAAGTCTGTCACCAGTGGTTTCTGTTGATGACTTTATTAAGTTAATAATATAATTCCATTTTTTATTTCCGTGCAATTACACATGGCTGCTTTTGGGTTTGTGTGTTTTCTCTCTCCCCATGGTGGTTTGCTAAGCTGTTTGTTTTGATTGGCAAGTGGATTCCATTTTCAAATAACTGTGGGTGAGAAAGAGTGAATCCTATTAAATACTTTTGTGTGATCCTTTTTGTTTATTTATAAAGGCTTCTCTCTCTCTCTCTCTCTCTCTCTCTCTCTCTCTCTCTCTCTCTCTCTCTCTCTCTCTCTCTCTTCCTTGATGTTTCTGTGATTCCCTGAAGCTCTGCTAAGCTCTTTAAAAGGAAGACTTGATTGAAAATTGTATTGCTTCAATAGCAACGTGAACAAGAGAGAGATGCATATTTTAAGGCCCCGTCAAATCCCCAGACAAACGAATACAATGTTAATAGTTATCGTCCTCATCTGAGAGCCACATGGCAACAAGAGAAAATGATAATTTATTGCACTAGATCTGTGTGTACAGAACAAGGGTCAAGAGACGCTGTTTTCCTCGTGGAAAAATATATGTAGCTGTCAATGGCTTCTAAGGCAAACACCTAGTACTGAATTTTCAAATCTCTTTATGGCGTGGGCATACAAACACTATGAAGGAACACTGTTCATATTGCGGGGGTTTCTGTCTTAATTTAAAAGAAAGCAAACAAGCACGACAAATACTTTCAGTCAGAAAAAAATCCCTTCTTTTGTTGACATGATTCCAAAACTTTACAGTGTGTTTATGTATAATACCCGTGAACTAGGAATACCTAGCTCCTCTGTGATGTGCTTTTAGATATCATCTCCAGGAGTGGCAGACTAAATTAATGGGCTATGCTGAAATGGCAAAACTTATGGGAGCAATAAGGAACCAGGAAGGGCGGGGGGGGGGGGGGGAAGCTTTTATAAAAGACTGGGGAAAACTTGTGGATTATCTGAAATGTTATTGTACACATATAAGTTCATTAGCAGGATTAACTTAAACCAAACAGTTAAAATTAATGTTAAAAGCTAGCTAGGGAGTAATTATTAATTGGAGCAATGAAGGAGATGCAGTGATATAAATGAAAAAAATATAAGAAACCACAAAATGAGTGGGGGGAAGACATATGTTTCCGTGTGATAAATATTGGATTGTATTTAAAAGGTTATGGAAAAATAAAATTTATTTTTTAAAAATAGATACCATCTCCATTCAGATAGATGGGGATAGATTAGGTCAGATGGTAGTGTCAAAGAGCACCAACACCACATCATGCCATGTGAAGAAAAACTGGCAAGGGGAGGCAGAGGTATAGGTCCTGATGAGGCTGCCGAAGTGTCTGATCCAAGTTTAAAGATAAAGAACTGTAAAAAAGAGAGCAGAGAGAATACCCTTGAAGTGTCTATATTTTCCAGGGACAACCCCAGATTTACGGAAGCTATACAGTGGTACCTTGGTTTGCATACGTCTTGGTTTGCATATGTTTTGGATTACAAATGCGTCAAACCCGGAAGTGTGTGTCCTGGTTTGCAACCTTTTTTTTTTTATTAAAGCCCATTTTTTTTGGATTATGAACAATTTTTTTTTGGAGGCTCCATTGGTGAAAGCACACCTTGGGTTACAGCCTGTTTTGGTTTACAAACGGACCTCTGGAACAGATTATGGTTGTAAACCAAGGTACTACTGTACTTGTTTCTGATTTGATCCCAAAATATCCAGCTTTTCCTTAGGGCTCCCTATTTTTATAGGAGAAATGCTGGAGTGCAAGGAGTTAGGTGACCACCCAAGCCAAGGAGATAAGTAACTATACAACCTTTAGAAGACTTCTGAAGGCAGCCCTGTACAGGGAAGTTTTAAAATGTTTCATAGGGTTAGCCATACGTCCAGAATTTCCCAGACATAACCCTCGTAAGCAGCGTCCAGGCGGAAATTGCCAAAATGTCCAGGAAAATCCAGACGTATGGCAGCCAGTGTTGGTAGTGTAGATTAATGTCATTAAAAATAGCTCAAAAGCTCTACAATTTCTGTGTCCGGATTTTCACTTTTTGAAATATGGCAACCCTATGTTTCATGTTTGATTATATTTTTATATGTGTTGGAAGCCGTCCAGAGTTGGACAACCCAGCCAGATGGGCAGGGTAATAATTGTTGTTGTTTAGTCGTTTAGTCGTGTCCGACTCTTCGTGACCCCATGGACCAGAGCACACCAGGCACTCCTGTCTTCCACTGCCTCCCGCAGTTTGGTCAAATTCATGCTGGTAGCTTCAAGAACACTGTCCAACCATCTTATCCTCTGTCGTCCCCTTCTCCTTGTGCCCTCCATCTTTCCCAACATCAGGGTCTTTTCCTGGGAGTCTTCTCTTCTCATGAGGTGGCCTCAGCTTCAGGATTTGTCCTTCCAGTAGCACTCAGGGCTGATTTCCTTAAGAATGGATAGGTTTGATCTTCCTGCAGTTCATGGGATTCTCAAGAGTCTCCTCCAGCACCATAATTCAAAAGCACCAATTCTTCGGCGATCAGCCTTCTTTATGGTCCGGCTCTCACTTCCATACATCACTACTGGGAAAACCATAGCTTTAACTATATGGACCTTTGTTGGCAAGGTGATGTCTCTGCTTTTTAAGATGCTGTCTAGGTTTGCCATTGCTTTTCTCCCAAGAGGGGTAATAATAATAATAATAATAATAATAATAATAATAATAATAATGAAATAGGATGTCCCTATTTTCATCAGAGAAGTGTTGGATCGTATGAGGGAGGGCCCTTGAAGTCATCAATTGCCACCAATTACCACATGGGCAACAGACTCCCTGAACAGGCACATAGGTCTTCCCCACTGTGGTGAGATATATTGCATTTAAATTATCGTGAATATTATTTGCAATGATATGCACACAAATCAGCACATGCAAACTTTACACAAACCTGCATCCTCATTTTGGGTGCAATGTTTCCTCTTTTGGGGTGTTATGCAGAAGTGGCCACCCTACATAAGGTGCTTTGTGGCTCTGTGGGGAATTGCAAAGTAGGGCACCTTTTATAGAGCTGCTTTTCTGAGCGGGCTGGGTGGGTGGACAGGCAGAAAGGAGAAACCATTGCTTGAATGCCAAACTGACTTTTGCCAAACGCCAATTAAAATCCCCTCCAACTGCTCTCCGGCGTCCGTCAAGCGTCCTCGTGCTTAAAAACATTGTGACAGATTTTTCAAATGAGCCTTTGAAAATGGAATGGTCCTTTGGAGAACAAACCCAAGATTGCAATTAAGCAATTAATGAATGCACACCGCGGCCATGGATTTTCTAGTGGGAGCAGAACTTGGAGCACGGTTCAAACGCAGACAATACACTGAATTAAACCCAGTCATGCAGCTGCTTAAGTCTTTTGCCCTTCAGCACCTTTCTGCCATTTATGTGTAATCACAGCTTTGTACGGTGCCTTACAGACACAATGAAAAGCCAATTCCCCTGCTTCAGGCATCAAGCAGTTTGACGACACTCACTGTGTGCTCTAATTGGTGACGACTGAAAACACCAGTGCTACAGCGGTGTGTGATGAAATGCATTCATTTGCCTGTGAGGTAGGCTGCAATTTGTTCTATGATTGCACCTTATTTTAGCAGAACAGTAACCATTTTCCGTAATGTAAAATGAGGTATTTTCTGCTCTTGCCAGAACTGCTAAAGCTATAAGCTCGTTCACATTAGGAAATGCACTGCGCACACACTAGCACGGTGGAGAAAAGAAGCTCTTGACTAAGGCCTCTTCCCTACTAGGATAGTAAACCTTGTTTCTGGGCTGTTCCACTTCAGATTGGATTGGGGGGAACACTTGCCTGGCTGAATGCTCTTCCATTGAAAAGAGAGATCTCAGTCTACATAGAAAACTAGTTTTGAGGAAGAGGAATTTAAACCTAGCTACCTTGCCTCCAATGGGACATGGGGGGTGCTGTGGTCTTAAAGCACTGAGCCTAGGACTTGCCGATCAGAAGGTTGGCGGTTTGAATCCCCGCGACTGGGTGAGCTCCTGTTTCTTGATCCCAGCTCCTGCCAAGCTAGCAGTTCGAAAGCATGCCCAAAAGTGCAAGTAGATAAACCAGGCCTCTGTGCACAGTGCCACTCTTTATACTTCTGCGAGTAGACGTTGGCCCCTGGATGCAGAAGAACTTTGGTTTACATTGGCCATCTGCTTTACTGCAAAGCATGGCACAGTGATGGAGAACACAGAAGAGGACTAGAATGAGGAAAAAGACAGGAGGGCTGAATAAATTTGAAGGTGGAGCCTTGCCACAATCTTTCATGCATCTTTCATACACAATCTCTCATATATGTTTGGAACAGGCGCACCAACTCCTAGGGGCAGAAGTGTCTTCGGCCCCCTCAAAATCTGCTGGCAGGGGGACTGTTATATACTGAAGTTCTCACCCTGGGCCGGCAGGGGGATACTGTAGATAGTTTCCACTCAGGTCCACATATGCAAATAAGGATTTGAAAGTGACGTTCAGTGATTGGATAGTTACAGAAAGTTGTTACTGTTGTGTTGTAGCGGAGCTCTATATAAGCAGGCTGGCTGAACCCTTCAGTTCAGTTCTGTTCTGACCTGTGAATAAACAAGAGCTGTTTGAAGAATCGCTGTGTCGTCTGATATGTTCACCCACAACTTAACAGGGACAGCTCCCCTCAATGTTGAGGGGGCAGAGGAAGCTGAGCATGGAGTGGTTCATTGGCTGGCTTCTCCGGAGGGCGAGAGGAAGCCATGCTGCGCTGGGCTCTCTGCGCTCAGCCTCCTCCTTATGATGCAACATTCGGGCCCCCAATCTTGGGTGCAAGATGGTGCCTCTGCTGAGGAATGGGACAGATTGTACCCTATGCTCTCTCTCACACACCTCTACTGAGACTGAAACCTGTACACTTAACCATCACTTTCAACGTAACAGTTCTTTATTACACACCAGTTTTATAATCTGTATAGCCTGTTTTTGGCTGTGGTACCATTTCGTTCTCTGGGCTCTCCATCTTCAGTCTTCAGTCTTCCTACGATAATGGCAGCTCATACTCCCTCCACATTTACTTACTGCCATATAAGGATTGTAAAGGAAGAAGGCACCTTTCTGGGCTTAAGACCTGTGCCTTGGCATCATTAGCATAACTATTGATTTGGCCTATCTTGAGCTGGCATAAAATGAAGGATAATGTACGTATCCCATGAAGATGTAGACAAATGCACCCTGGTGTGCCAGCTCTATGTAGCTAATACATCGCAAGCCACCCTAGTGCGTTGGAATAATTTATTGCTTAGCTGGTTGTTTGAGAGAGAATTATGCACCATATTTTCCCCTTCGATCATTATAATATATCCTTAAATTATATGTTCTTGCCGATACTAATTAATGCTGAAGAAATATATAAATGGCAGTAAACAGTAATTGAAGAGACTGTCTCCATCACTTAGATTAACTGTTACAAAGGGAGATCACTCAAAATGAAGTGTAATCTGGAAAATATAATAAATCATTCAACAGTAAAAGCGATAGCACGCTTAAATATTCTCTGGACAATTAAATCTGAAGAATGAGTTGGTATATAATATTGCCTTTCAAGTATAAACAGATAATCATTTTCGAATCACTTGGACTTTGACAAGGACTGGAAAGACTTTGGTTCAAATCTCTGCTCAGCCGCAGTGTTCACTGGATAATCCTGGGCCGCTCGCTTGCCCTCAGACGAACCCTGGGGTTGCTCAAGGGGCCCCCAAGGACCTCCTGTGGTGCCAGCAAAAAGTTTCAGTAAATATCCATCTGCGTTTTTGCCCTTTGCCCCCCACGCCCAGCAGCCATTTTGTATTATGCCATGTCCCAAATACCTGTTTTATGATAAGTCGTGGGAGCCAGCTGCCAGCAGGATTTATTAGCCTACTGGAAGGGAGGTCTCCTCCTGGCTACACGGTCAGGTCTAAGGAATGCACACAGGTGAGGAATACAGAGGCAGCTGGCTAGAGTTCATGGGAAAGTCTGAGAGAATGAAAGCAGGTAGAGGTGACAGCTTTGGGGGCCAGGAGCCAGAAAGGTGGTGGGCAGGGCTATTTTTCAGCTGGAACTCACAAGAACAAGCAGGGCTGTCTTTTCCTGGGGGTGCAAGGGGTGCACCAAACACATACCAGTCCCTCTTAATTGGTGGTAGTGAAAAGCAATGGAGCAGAAGTACCCGCCCTGCTCCTCCATCGCTCTGTTACTCCGTAGCATCAAACAAAAGCAGTTTTTCTGCTGCATCGTTATTACAGGTGAGCGATTCCTCCCCGCAAAAGCTCAACAACCTTTCTGGAAAGTTTTCGAGAAAGAGAATGTAGATGGATGTAGAGGGGAGATACTGGAAGCAAAAGAGGCGAGAGGGAGGAAAGCACTGGACTGAAGGAGGGACAGGGGAGGAGCTGGTGGGAAACTTTACTTCACAGAAGGATCTGGTAAGGAAGGTCTGGGGACCAAGGAACCTCCAGCGGTGAGCTTCAATGAGTGGAGAAGGGGTTCCATAAAGTATGGAATCTACAGGAATAGATTAGCAGGAGTAAGTTACCTGAGGAAATAAACAGATGGGATAAATGATGGTGTGAACACTAAAGCTTGTGAGAGTAAGGGGCTCACCAGGTGGTCTCTGAAACTAAGAGCCCCCCGCTGAGGGTCATACCCTCCAACATTTCTCAAATGAAAATAGAGATGTCCCATTCCATAATGATGATTTTTCTGTTTATACCCCACACATCTGACTGGGTTGCCCATCCACTCTGGGCAGCTTCCAACATAATATAAATACATAATAAAACATTAAAGATTAAAAAAAACTTAACCTACACAGGATTGCCTTCAGATGGCTTCGGGGTTGGATAACTCCATACCCTCCAACATTTCTGCAATGAAAATAGGGACACCCTAAGGAAAAGTGGGACATTCTGGGATCAAATCAGAAACCAGGACGACTTCTCTAAATCAGGGGCATCCCTGGAAAATAGGGACACCTGGAGGGTCTAAAGATCCTTGGGAGTGACAGAGGGGACAGGTCGTGACATATGCCCATGGCATCCATTTTGTGACTAGTAAACCTATTTCCCCTGGGCTAACCTTTTGGAAGATTATGCGAGATACCTGTGCATGGCAGTCAGAGCACCTTGGACAAAAGATGGAATGAATGATTATGAACTGTAATGTAGGTGTTCAGGGCAAAAAGGCAAAAGGGGGATTGAATTTAAGAGGGGCAAACAGACACCCCTTAAATTATCCTGTTATTGTTACTAACCTTCACTATGATTGAGTGTTTCCCAGTTAAGACTAATAAATGATACTCATACATCCCACACTTTATATTTTTTTTAAAAATCGCTTTGATTAGTTTTGCATATTAATATGAAAATGGCTGGGAGGGAAGAGAGGCAGTATGTTAAATCTAAAAAAGTCAAGGTGCATGATCCATGCCCCTGGAGTAATCTTTAACGGACAATTATGAAAGAAATTATTCAACTATGATTTCGCCCTGAAGCGGGAGATGGTGAAGGAAGATGTCGCTGGTTAAAAATTCATGCGAGTATTTCAGAGAGCTGGCACATGTCGGGCAAAACCTTGTGCGTGCATTTGTTACTGTCACCCTAAGATATTCATTTTTCCAGTATATAAAAATATGTGCCCTGTGATCATCACATGCATTCATTGGTGAAATATGGACAGTAATTGTGTGGGGGTTTTGCACAACAACAAAACTAAAACAACAACCTGGTTCTTATCTAACTAGATTAAGGTGAAACTTTCCCCCCAGTAGAAGCCTGATAATAATAATTTTAATAATTTTATTATTTGTACCCTGACCATCTGGGTGGGTTTCCCCAGCAACTCTGGGTGGCTTCCAGCAGCATATAAAAACATAATAAAACGTCAAATGTTAAAAACTTCCTGATACAAGGCTGCCTTCATATGCCTCCCGTGAGAATAAATCGCATTTCTCTAACCAAACTACTTTTTATATGGGTTGTAAAACTAAAATAAAAACCAGATCCTACTCAACACATTCTGAGGAACAACAATTGCTACTACTGCTAATTATAATTGTTGTTTTTTATGCATTTATTTGAAATAATTTAAAATGTTTTCTTTTGTCAGATGACAGAAACCCTGTTCTCAGGACTAAATAGTGGACACATATTTAGGAATGGCCTTGACCTGATTGCTATGAATAATCATCTTACTAATTGAATGGGAATTTAATTCATCAAGAGTCTGCTAGGTAATATGAGCAGGTCCCACTATCCAAACATACTTTACAAAAATTCAGAATGCCTGTCTATGTCCCTCTCTGGCACTGACTTGATTTGTCTTTTCCTCACTATCGGCACTTGATCATCATTGATTCGTTTCTTTGATATCGTCCAGTGTCTGCTTGCTGGCCCTGATGTAACAGATAAGAAACAGGAGAAAGAAAGAAGAAAGCTTCCTTCATAGGGTTCACCACAGCCTGCTGTAATTATCAGTATAGTCAGCATCTAGCCGTGACAATGGATAAGCTCTGGAGACGGATGGAGATTTTTATTGAGCTGAAGGCACCCACATGTGCAAGAGCCATAATTCCTGTGGTGTACACACTCATTTATTTTGTCCCGCTCTCACCTTTGGATGACAAAAGGCGGGGTTACAGATTTTGAAGCCCTGCAAACACTTGCGAAACCTGTGAATAGAGAGATGATAGCCGGAGGAGTGTAAATGTCGCAGGCAATAAATGTTTTATCATAAGGCTTTCAGCTTTCTGGCAGGGGGAGCAGAATCATTGTTTGGCTTTTCTTTCTTTCTCAAGGAAGTGCAGGTGATAAAGTTAGAGAGAGTTGTGTACCTAACAGTATTTATCAGAGAGGATCAGAGATAACATCTTTTCCTGCAGTAGCCCATTCACGCTGTTATTTATGTAATGACTTTGTATAGCTTCATTTTGGATTAATGCTCTGTTTTATATGTTGCCAGAGCAGACAGTCATCCTTTGTGATTCTGTCTTAAGTTTCTATTCCAATGTTTTCAGGGTCCATTACATTTTAAAGCATCTGACAGTGATTTTTCCCTTTTCCTTTCCCTTAAAAACCAAGCCTTTTAACGTCTCGTTTTTGCTCATGTCTCTTCGCCAAGAGAGCCAAGAGAATTTTGCCTGTGGTAGCCATCCTCTTAAAAGTGACATCAAGTTTTCTCCCTTTTCAACTCACACTGGAGGATGTAGAAATGAAATATGAAAACAGTATGGTTTTGCCTTGTCTTTCCTTTGGGGTGTTTTAATGTTTTGTTTTAAATGAAAGAAAAACTCTGAGATAGAGTCCAGTGTAATAAAGGCAATTTTCAGAACCTCAGCTTCTTGGTTTGTTGCGGCGGTTGTTTTTATTGTCATTAAAGTCAGCTGTCGATGTGAACACATTGGCAATGGTGTAAATGTTTTGTTTGCTTTCTTTTCTGCATTAACAATATTCACATAGGGCATAACTAGTGTTAAAGAGGTGTGAGGGCGCATTTATTTGGTGTGTGTTTGGTGGTGGGGCGACCATATATATTATGCAAAACAAGAATGGAGAAAAAATTGAGTTTGTGGGTCTGTGATCCTGTGAGAATCACTGATGAATCTGCACAATATTACACCTCATACATCCAGAACGTTTAATAAAAAATAGTAATAAATAGTAATAATATTCTGACACACATATGGCATTGCCACCAAGCCTAAAACAAAACTCCTTTCTAGAGCTAATCAATTTATTTGATTACAGTGGAACCTCATTTGTCGAATGTAATCCATTCAGGAAAACCGTTCGACTTCCGAAACTTTTGACAACCGAGGTGCAATTGCCAGTCAGCAAAATCCATTGAAAAACATGGAGAAATGCGCCTTGGAAGCTGTTTGACTTCTGAGGCGCATTCAAAAATGGAAGCATTCACTTCCAGTTTGTCGACGTTCGAAAGCTGAAATGTTCGACTTCCAAAGTGTTCGACAACCAAGGTTCCAATGTATATACTTTATTTTTTGCTACAGTTTCTACAGTGATGTGACACTATGTCCCTGACCTGGAGTTATAGGGAAGGAAAGACATGAGGGAGATCATGCGACATTTTGTCACCTTCTAACTTCTGGGAGGTGACTGTGGGCTCCCAAACATGCCAGAGAAGCCTCCACAGATGGTAATAAAAAAAGGCTTTCTGACTCACCAAATCACCTTCCACACACATTAAAAGGTAAAGGGACCCCTGACAATTAAGTCCAGTCGCGAACGACTCTGGGGTTGCGGCACTCATCTCGCTTTAAAGGCTGAGGGAGCCGGTGTTCGTCCTCTTCCACAGACAGTTTTTCCAGGTCATGTGGCCAGCAAGACTAAGACGCTTCTGGCGAAACCAGAGCAGCGCACGGAAACGCTGTTTACCTTCCCACCGGAGTGGAACCTATTTATCTACTTGCACTGCGTGATTTCAAACTGCTAGGAGGACAGGAGCTGGGACCAACTGGAGCTCACCGCGACCTTTCGATCAGCAAGCCCAAGTGGCACAGTGGTTTAACCCACAGTGCCACCCGCGTCCCGCACACATTGGCACAACCCTAATAATTCCCCAGATACTTTCCTGAACTGCTGTGTCAATACCATTCTTACGCAATTTCTTTGATACTGTTTTGACACTATTTCATTAGCAGATGGCCTTTGGCTAAGCATTTGAGTTTATTTCCTCCTTGCTACGCTTTTTCAGCGGTACTGTCTAAATAGGAGTTGTCCTGTACTGTAAACCAACCACAATATTTATTTGCTGGTTTCTTTATTGAGCATTGTGTAACAATGAACCATTTTAATGTGCTTCACAGTTCAGACTGGCCCTTGTCATTGCATTCCACTTTGCCCACTGGCGTGCACAGAGGTGCAAATTCAAACTCAGAATAGGAATTACTACTTGTTCGTAACTACTCCCAGAGAATAATTGCAGATTTGAGGCCAAGGTACCATATTTTTCCATCTATAAGATGCCCCCCATGTATAAGACGCCCCCTAATTTTTGACATTTTTTGGGGGGGGGACTAGTCTTATACACGGAAAAATACAGTATGCACTTCATGCATTACCCTGTACCCTAATATTTTATACAAATTATACAAATTTGTAAATCTGTCTTTTATTTTTTGCAAGCACTGTTCTGTTCAAACTGTTATGTATGTTCTGCTATGAAGTTCTCTAATATTTCTTTCCAGGCACGTTGCTTACTTAATTCAAAACTGCTTAACTCAAGCTGTGCAGCCTCTTTTATATCTCAGCTCCATTCCAATGCACATGACATCATGACTCCCTAAGAGCGATTACTGAATTGTAAAATAAAAAAAAGAAAATGGTAATTTAGCATTTGAGCCAGCAGAAATATCTCATAAAGGAAAGGATGATCTGTCTTCTTCAGTGAGCAGTTGGATAAGGTTATTGGACATAGGGCACATGCCCATTGAAACAAAGGACAACCTAGCAATGTGCTCAGGTCAAAGGTATATCTTTCACATTTTGCTGCTCACTTCTGCATAATGTAACAGAATTAATTTGAAATATAGATATATATTTGGGAGCCCTTTAATTTTTTTTAAAAAAATATCTGTAACGATGAGGATTTTGATGGAAGGACTGGGTCAACTGCAAGGCCTAATGTGGAGGGAGATGTGGTACTTTGTGTCAACTAAAAAGATGAGGGTCAAGTATTGGTAGGTAGAATAGCCATTACTCTGTTTGACGGCCTGTCCAGTCAAAGTTTGGTTGAAAGACCAAGAACCAACAGAAGTGAGAGCTGAAGTTGCCCATCTGGACAACAGACTAAGCAGGCATACAGGTCAGTTTGTCTTCACCACTACAAGAGATTTATTGCATTTCTATTTAAAATATTGAGTTGTATCCACTGAAGTTATCCCGTTTGTGCAAGAACTTACACTTGTGCCATGGAATTTCCCCTCCCTCTCTGTTTTCTGTGTGCTCCAGCTCAATCTTCTCTAGTGGGTTGGGAAAACTCCCAAAACAGTTTGGGGAGGGTATGCAAAGGAAGGAGACAAGAGGGGAGGTTCTGCTGCACAAATGGAAGTGCTTGCTGGAACATGACAACATCAGTGGATGTAGCCAATTGTAAGCCATAGTTTGTCTCTATGTAGTTGTTGTTGTTGCTTAAAGGTAAAGGGACCCCTAACCATTAGGTCCAGTCGTGACCAGCTCTGGGGTTGCAGTGCTCATCTCGCTTTGTTGGCTGAGGGAGCCAGTGTACAGCTTCCGGGTCATGTGGCCAACATGACTAAGCCGCTTCTGGCGAAACCAGAGCAGCGCATGGAAACGTTTGCACTTTGACGTGCTTTCGAACCGCTAGGTTGGCAGGAGCAGGGACCGAGCAATGGGAGCTCACCCCATCGTGGGGATTCGAACCGCCGACCTTCTAATCGGCAAGTCCTAGGCTCTGTGGTTTAACCCACAGCGCCACCTGCATCCCTTGCTTTGTTGCTTAGGCATTGTTGCTTAGGCATAGGTAAAAACAAAATACATTGTAAAAACACACACATAATTCATAAAAATCCACGAAGCAACCCTGAATAGCACCAGCAACATTATTTAACAGTGCAGCTAAGAGCAAGTAGCAGCATCATAGTCTATAAAAAAAAAGTCTGGGGAAAGAAGTAAGATTTTGTCTGGGGCCTTGCAAATTTAGCACTTGTAAATTTTATGTAGATTTTGTCTCTTTTGGGGTGAAGTGTTTCCCTCTTTTTGGAGGACTGAGTAGAATATGAATAGAGGCAGTGGTGATTGGAGTCTCATTTCCCCCCCAGAGCGATTACAGATAGGAACATACTAGGGTTGCCATATGTCTGGAATTTCCTGGGCAGCTGGGATTCGGCTGTTGGAAACTGTGTCCAGGCAAAAATTGCTGAAATGTCCAGGAAAATCTGGACGTATGGTAACCCATGTCAGTAGTGTAGATTTTGGCAAATTTTCCTAACAATAGCTCAAAAACAACTTCTTCTTCTTCTTCTTCTTCTTCTTCTTCTTCTTCTTCTTCTTCTTCAGATTTTGAGGAGAAGAAGAAGAAGAAGAAGAAGAAGAAGAAGAAGAAGAAGAAGAAGAAGAAGAAGAAGAAGAAGAAGAAAAGAGCTGAACAACCTTTGTGTCCAGATCTTCACCTTTTGAAATATGGCAGCCCTAACATTGACATGGAAGATAATCAAAGTTCCTGAAGGCTCCCAGGTCTGACCGTTGATCGTGAGCTATCAAGAAACAGCCAATGAAATTTTCTGTACAGAAGTCTCTCCTTTTCTGGATTGTGTCTGAACCCACCTGCCAGTCAGTCTAATCCAGGGGTAGACAAAGTGGTGCCCTCCAAATGGTGCTGCTATCGTCCCTGACCATTAGCCATGCCAGCGTTACTGACAAAACTCAGAACCTCCTCTCTGAAGCAGGTGTCCAAATGGAGCTCCCGTTGGCTCCAATGGAGGCTTCCTTCACAGGCTTCCCTTGCAAGGCAAATGTCAGCTAAGAAGAAGGGCTTGGCTGAACCATGGTGAGTGTGGGAAAGCCAGAGCAAAACCTACCGTCCCTACTCCACGTATTTCCAAATGTGCTCTGGCTTCTCCTGGGCTGATATTTACTTAACAAAAAATCCACGTGAATTGCAATTAATATGACTAGTTTTACTTCAGGCTTCATCCACACCATGCTCTTAAATCACATTTTTAAAACATTTGGCTTTCGCCAAAGAATCACCCAGACATCTCAAGGAACAGGTTCATCCTTTTCTGTTCCATTCTTGTGTGGAGTCCACCATAATTTGCCATCTTGTTCTAAGACCATCGTCCTTCACAAGGCACTAAATATGGCCCAATTAGGACTTTTATTCAGCTGGAACTCACTGGAACTCAGTTCTGGCCCCTCTCAGGCGGGTGCCATTGCCATGATAAGAGAACAAGGGAGGTGTTAATGGTGAGTTCCAGAAGAATAGCACTGGGCCTAATCCTTTTACATTCACTGCCCTGAGTACCTCCGAAAGCTTGTTCTCACAGTTCCTTCTGTGAGCAGTTTAACTAAAGCCTTTCTTCTAATTTATTGTTGTTTTAAAGCTTTTCACTTGCTGGCTCAATGACATTGGCTATTTTTGGTTTTTAGTTGCTGCTCTTGTTTTCATTGTTGCATTGTTTTAAAATTTAATCATATTATTCTAGTTAGCTGCCTTGAGTCATTTTGGGAGAAGATGGGATAAAGATTCCTCCCGCCCCCCTCACCTCATATTTCAGCCTCTTGTGTGTCCAGAATGACTATTTAGGAGCCTGGTTCCAAGATTCCCTGTCTATTTCAAGGGCTCTGTACTGTGAGGTCCTATGACTCATAAGCTGTGGTGTTTGTGAGTGAAGACTGCCTGCTTCACTGTTGCTTTTACCTTGTTAAGGACATAGATAGGGAAATGCACAGAAAATGGCTCTGGGTCACTCTGAGTAGACTTGACCCAATCTGGGGCTGCTTGGACCCATTCCAGAAATATCCCAGATTGGCCTGAATTGGCCTCATTCAGTTCAGGATCTGGCATTTGTCCAGAGCCAGAGCACAACAGATAGGGCTTAGAACAGTGATGGCCAAACTTGGCCCTGCAGCTGTTTTGGGACTACAACTCCCATCATCCCTAGGTAACAGAACCACTGGTCAGGGGTGATGGAAATTGTAGTCCCAAAACAGCTGGAGGGCCAGGTTTGGCCATCACTGGCTTAGAAGGACAGCCACTTGTGTCATCAGCTGTGTTGCCCAGCTGAGCAAATGTTGACAACTGGAATGTGTGCAGAGGAGGGCAACCAAGATGATCAAGGGCCTGGAAACCAAGCCTTATGAGGAATGGGTGAAGTAGCTGGGTATGTTTAGCCTGGAAAAGAGGAGACTGAGAGGAGCTATGATAGCCATCTTCAAATGTCTCAAAGGCTGTCACATGGAAAAGGGAGCAAGCTTGTTTTCTCCTGCTCTGGAGGGTAGGACTCAAACCAAGGGCTTCAAGTTACAAGAAAGGAGATTCCGACTAAACATACGGAAAAACTTTCTGACAGTAAGAGCTGTTCAACAGTGGAACAGTTTCCCTCAGGAGGTGGTGGACTCGCCTTCCTTGGAGGTTTTTTAGCAGAGGTTGGATGGCCACCTGTCATGGATGCTTTAGCTGAGATTCTTGCATTTCAGGGGGTTGGACTAGATGACCCTTGGGGTCCCTCCCAACTCTATAATTCTATGAAATATTGTTTACACTCAGAACTTGTGTTCAGATAAATAGGAGGGGGAGCGTGTGCACATGAGAGCTACTTAGGCATGCACAAGGGGATCCTTTTAAAGTGCTGAGCATGTGCAGAATTCAGCGGCCAGGATGCTCACCAGAGCAAGACGGTTTCAGCATATTACACCGATCCTGATCTGACTGCACTGGCTACCAAATAGTTTCTGGGCCCAATTCAAAGTGCTGCTTTTGACCTATAAAGCCTTAAATGGCTCAGGACTGCAATACCTCAAGGACCGTCTCTTTCCATATGAACCTACCCGGACCCTGAGATCATCTTCTGAGGCCCTTCTTTGTGTGTCTCCTTCCACAAGATGTCCGGAGGGTGGCAACATGAGAACAGGGCCTTCTCTGTAGTGGCTCCCCATCTGTGGAATGCTCTCCCCTGGGCAGTTTGCCTGGCATCTTCATTATACACCTTTTTAACCAGACCTTTGGTTGGTTTGATTTACATCCTATGCCCTTTAAAAATGTGTTTATGGGGGGGGGGGAGTCTATTGGGTTGATGTTTTTATTTTTATTATATATTTTGTGGTTTTATATTTTGATTTTGTTCTGTGAACCGCCCTAAGACCCCTGGGTATAGGGCGGTATATAAATTCAATAAATAAATAAAATGTGGTCTTTGTGGGCAGCAGTTCACATAGACAGTCTGGGTGGTTTCTGTGCATGTCCCTCCAACAGTATGAAGACTTTTGCAATGTGGTGAGCCAGCATACCCCTCTTCCCACCGGTGACTTACTGCATGCCAACAGCCACCAAGGGATGCGGTTTATAAGGGCCGTTGCCGGCCTGAAGGCTCATTAAATTTATTAGCAACTGCAGTACATAATGATCAAAAGCGCAGGTGTTATGTGCGCCCACAGGTTTTTCTGGGGACTGGCTGCAGCTATTGCTCTGTTTTATTGGAGGTCCATTTGGAAAGCGAACGTAGCGTTTGAACTCCTTCTGATTCCTAGTTATAACAACACTAAGCTTTTTGCGAGGATTTGTCTTACATTTTTACTGCGCAGAGCAAATGAGCCCGTACCTGCCCTTGGCATCTCATAAACTGACTGCATAAAACCTTAAATGGCAAGATGGGGTGTTTAGAACCGAAGGAATGATACGTAGCGGCAGTAACTCTCTGAGTTTGGCTCTCCCAATATTTAAAACATTCTTTAAAATAATGTCTGCTTAATATCATTAGATGTGTGCCGCTGAATTCAAAGGGCTCTGCTTTACAGGCTTATATATTTCATCCAAAGATGAGTTCAGGGGGTTTTCTTCCCAAGTGAGTATGCATAGGATTCCAGGCTTTGGCTGTTCTGTACACACTCAGTGGTTGCACAGCACTTCCCCTGCAACAGTCCCCTCATGATCAGGTGAGTGCTAGTGATTAATAATAATAATAATAATAATAATAATAATAATAATTTATTTATTTATTCCCCGTCCATCTGGCTGGGCTTCCCCAGCCACTCCGGGCGGCTTCCAACAAAATATTAAAATAAAGTAATGCATCAAACATTAAAAGCTTCCCTAAACAGAGCTGCCTTCAGATGTCTTCTAAAAGTCTGGTAGTTGTTGTTCTCTTTGGCATCTGGTGGGAGGGCGTTCCACAGGGCGGGTGCCACTACCGAGAAGGCCCTCTGCCTGGTTCCCTGTAACTTGGCTTCTTGTAGGGAGGGAACCGCCAGAAGGCCCTCAGCACTGGACCTCAGTGTCCGGGCAGAATGATGGCAGACGCTCCTTCAGGTATACTGAGCCGGGGACATTTAGAGCTTTAAAGGTCAACACCAACACTTTGAATTGTGCTCGGAAACATACTGGGAGCCAATGTAGGTCTTTCAAGACTGGTGTTATGTGGTCTCGGCGGCTTCTCCCAGTCACCAGTCTAGCTGCCGCATTCTGGATTAGTCGTAGTTTCCGGGTCACCTTCAAAGTCCCACATAGAGCGCATTGCAGTAGTCCAAGCGGGAGATAACCAGAGCATGCACCACTCTGGCAAGGCAGTCCGCGGGCAGATAGGGTCTCAGCCTGCGTACCAGATCAAATGCAGAGGTATCTGAGTCCACAACAATCCTGATGCTATAATGACAATGTTAGGGGGTTGCATACCCTGCAACGTGTTCAGGTCAAAAACCAGGCCGTGCATCTTCTGAACCATGCTCCTAGATGAATGATATGCGCTGCAATCTTGAGAGCACAGCCTCCAAAAACAGGATGTCCCAATTTTATTGGGACAGTTATGGGACATGGGATTGTTGGAGGACCATGCTCACACGAAGCACATTCTTTACTGGTTCCCCTGAGCTGTGTCTCCTCACAGAATTTCACATGCAGACTTCTGCAATGAAGAATGTTTGGGCACTGAGCAGTGCTGAGAAATGAACATGTATGCATATAGCAATGTTCCCCCCGCTCTCTCACTCTCTCTCTCGGATTGCTAGCAATGAATTATCACTCTGCAGATGAAGCTACCAATTCAGGAACATTCCAGCAGTAGTATGCATAGGTGCCAACTCCCTGGCTCTTTGAGCACCCACAAAATTCCCCATGAAGGGGCCGAGCACCCACAAATTTCAGTGCTAGGGCCATGCATGCTGCATGGCATCCATGGTCCAAGGCACCCACAGTAGTAGGGCCAAGCTGGCACTCCTGGGAGCATCTCACAGTTGGGGCTTTGTGAATGTTCGTCTTTGTTTTTTGGCCTAACCACCCAAATGCAAGCTGCTTTGCGTTGCTCTCTCTCGAGGTGACAGAGCAGACTATGTTCTCCAAGTTGCTATTCCAAATTAGAGCGTCGGGAGGATCAATACCCCTTTGCCTCCTGTCTCCTCTCAGCCAGAAACTCCTGGCACCTCCTGAGAAAATAATGATTCCTTTTCTTTAGTCATGGGACGTCTGCACAAGTGCATCTGAGAGCGTTCTATTCATATTGCACTAAATGTGCACAAAGGAGGTGTGCGCGCGCGTGTAGCCAGCAACTAGAAAATGTGGCCCATGTGGTGCAGTATACATTATGCAAACGCTGGAAATCGTTTCATTGAACTCAAGATACAATTTCCACAATTTCCCATACTTGCAAGAATAAGCAAGTGGGTGCCTTGCTGTGTGGGCGTGCTTGTTGGTGTCCATTGTGATCTTTCCGCACGGCGATAGCTGTTGAATTATTTGTCAGCTCTTCCGAAGAACCACATGGCACTAATAAGAAGCATGCATTCCTTGATACGCAGGAGTTGCAACTGGATAATAAGAAAAGAGCAGAATAATTATGGGGAAAGTGAGTCTTCGCGCCGAAGCTTCAGATATAACCGTCCCCCCGCTTGCCTTTCCTAGCAGCGTGAACCTGTTGATGTGATTTAGTTTAACAAGCCATTTGGCTTTGGATAGGTTGAAGGCCAGCTTTCTGAGAATGAGATAGAGTCCTGCTTTCCATTGATCAGTTTGTTAATTAGGAGTTATTTAGCCTGCGCATCGAGACTGCAAAATATTATAAGTGGGAAAGAAAAATGTTCAGACTCTAACCTTTAATTGTGATAACTCTTCTTTCTTCTCTACATACCAACATCCTTGGCAGAGTGTCTGGGTTTTGAATTAGAAGTGTGATTCAAATAAATCTGGACAAATAGTAAATAATAGTACCCTACAGTTGGATCTGATATCTTGTTAAAGCTGTTGGCCGCCAGCGGTCATAATTATTTAGAACTCAGGCTTTGGCAAAAGAAAGCCTGAATGTTTAAGGGACATGGTTTGAACTCAAGAGTCTATTCTCTATTAGTGCCCAATCCATGGGATTTAAGGCCTATAGTAATATTTATGAAAGTTGTGGTTTTGAGGTCAAGGTCCAATTGCCTTCCAAAAGAGGCAACATTTCATTTCTCACATGTAGAGACACACAAACCTGTTCTGGAATGCTGAAGGAAGTACCAGCAGCTACTACAGGCAGATGAGTCTAGAGGGGCTTACTGAAATGGCTTACCTGGCCTCCCAGAGAAGAGGAGAAGAAAAGGCCTGTCCACATTCATGGTAGCAGCAGCAGAATCAGAAGAATCTTTATTTGCATCAGCCACTAGCTATAGCAATGAAAGAAAATACACTGTACTGAAGATAGAGGTGAAAACTTAACAATACAAAATACATTCTGGAGGTTTACACCAATAATCAAATAATAGTTCTTATTCTAATTGCCCCGGCTAAAAAGTTTGCAGTTTGGATTCCCCCCAATGCAGTGTTGTTCAAATATACTATTGTCCCCTGTGGGTAAAATTTTATGCATTTTGGGGTGTTTACTGTGTGATTTCATACCCACCAACATTTTCGCCTGCAAACTCAGGACGTCAGCAGGGTCATGCCAGAGCACTTTCTGGTCTGGCAAACTGGCAGGACCAGTGCTTCCCCACCCTCTAGAAAAATAGGTGCCAGTACTCATCACAAGGTTGTCCCAGTAAGTGTCATACTTTTTAGCAACAAAAAAGAGGTGGCAGTACTACATACCTTTTAGTACGACCGTGAAAAAAAGCACTGGGCATGATCCTGCTGGTGAGTGTCAGAGCACCAGACCAGAAGATGCTCTGGCCATCGTCTGGCGTGACCCTGATGGCTTACTCTAGAGTGAGTGTCTTTTGGCACAAGGACTTGCGCCAGAGCACTAACTCAAAAAAAAAGGACATTCTGAGATGCACACAGAAGCTAGGATTGGCTCCTGCGATTCTGGGATGTCCTGCTTAAAACGGGACAGTTGCAGGGTATGCGGATTTCAGTTTGAAGTGTTTTCTGCTTCTTTGCCATGTCTGTGTTTTAGAATTATCTTTTCAAAGTAAATTAAGCAGCTAATGGCCCATCAAGATGCCCAGTACAGTTGGGTGTGTGTGGAGAAGAGAGTCTAAGTATTAACATGCATCAATCCTTAATGGGTTGGCTCAAAAGTAAGACCCATTGAATTCAATTGAGCTTACTTCCAGACAATGCTCTTTTCTGGTGGTTAAAAGTATGGCAACTGTAACAACCTCATGGTGAGTAAAAAAAAGGTAAAGGACCCCTGACAGTTGAGTCCAGTCGTGGACGACTCTGGGGTTGCGGCGCTCATCTCGCTTTACTGGCCAAGGGAGCCACCGTTTGTCTGCAGACAGTTTTTCCAGGTCATGTGACCAGCATGACTAAGCTGCTTCTCACGAAACCAGAGCAGCGCATGAAAACACCGTTTACCTTCCTGCTGGAGTGGTACCTATTTATCTACTTGCACTTTGACATGCTTTTGAACTGCTAGGTTGGCAGGCGCTGGGACGAGCAATGGGAGCTCACTCTGTCGTGGGGATCTGAACCGCCGACCTTCCGATCGGCAAGCCCTAGGCTCAGTGGTTTACACCACAGCGCCACCCGCGTCCCTTTTTTCATGGTGAGTACCAGCAACTTTCCCCCCTAAATAAAATAAAATAAAAATAAAAGAGCACTCCTTCCAGGTATGAGCTTAGAACTGCAGCCTCATTCCTATGCATGCATTAGCTCTAATGACAGATGTGCCTGACCTGGGAGTAAGTCTCATTGATTTTAATTGGATTTACTTCTGAGTAGACCTGTGTAGGATTGTCACATCTGACTGGAGAGCACACTGAGGCTTCCCCTACTCTGTAGGGAGAGGGATGTTGTGCAGCCTTTAGAATAAACATCCTTTAGAATAAACATAAAAAATAAAACACCTTCCTCTTTTTTGAGGCTCTAGTTTTCTGTTGGAAAACACTGTGTGGCTCTGATGACTCCAGAGGCAGAAGGGGAAAGTTTTTGCTTGTTGTACCGTTTGACAGGTGCTGGTTGTAAAAACAGCATCATGGCATCCTATATTGATTCTGTCTCAAAGGCAGCAGCTGTGTGTTGCTTAGGTAAGAACGAAGATGATGGCATTATTCCTCTTAACAGCTTGTTCTCAAAGCTGCCTAGGTGACCTGAGAGGAAAGCAGAAGTTGTTAGGATTTTCCCCTCACTGGCCCATTCATCATTTGTGGGGAATGATCCCACAGGTCAAATGCTAATCTTAATAGAAAGCTTACGTGACACACATATAGTTCTCTGGCCACTGCTGAAGTTACAAAGGTCCTAGAAAGTTTAAGCTTACAGACAAGGGATGGAGACCATTATTTGGGACAGATGTCTCAAATAAGTAGCAGTTTTGTGGTCTCATCATGCACAAAGCCAGGCGAGGTCAGCTTACATTTTTGGCAGGTTTCTTCATTCTACAGTCATGGAATTCCAGAGAGAGAGAGAGAGAGAGAGAGAGAGAGAGAGAGAGAGAGAGAGAGAGAGAGAGAGAGAGAGAGAGAGGGTCTTGCAGCAACTTAAAGATTAACACATTTCTTTATTAATTATGTTGCTTGTTTGTTTTAGTTTATGTTTGCTATAGACCATGGTTTTTGACGCCCTTTGTGGGACTGGGAGAATGGAAAGCAGGGAGACAAAAAGCAGATGGAGTCAGAGCCTAGAGTAGACAGAGCCAAATAATGATGGTTTTGTCCCAATGATCTTCCCTGCTGAATTCTACAAAAGCAACATTGATGCCTCATTAGCACTGTGCATTTAAAGCAGTATTGTACCACTTTAAAGAGCCTAAAGAATCCCGGGAACTGCAGTTTTTTTTAAAAGGTGCTGAGAGCTGTTAAAGGTAAAGGTAAAGGTACCCCTGCCCGTACGGGCCAGTCTTGACAGACTCTGGGGTTGTGCGCCCATCTCACTTAAGAGGCCAGGGGCCAGCGCTGTCCGGAGACACTTCCGGGTCACGTGGCCAGTGTGACATCGCTGCTCTGGCGAGCCAGAGCTGCACACGGAAACGCCGTTTACCTTCCCGCTGGTAAGCGGTCCCTATTTATCTACTTTCACCCGGAGGTGCTTTCGAACTGCTAGGTTGGCAGGCGCTGGGACCGAGCAGCGGGAGCGCACCCCGCCGCAGGGATTCGAACCGCCGACCTTTCGATCGGCAAGTACTAGGCGCTGAGGCTTTAACCCACAGCGCCACCTGCGTCCCGCTGAGAGCTGTTAGGGGATCCTTATTTCTCTCACAAGAGCTACAATTCCCAGGCTGGTTTAAAAACCAACCCTTCTTCCCGGGGAACTCTGGGAAGTTATAGAGTTATGTCAGGGGACTAGGCGTCTTCAGACATCTCTCAGCATTGTTAATTAATGACAGGGTTATTTGGGGAGATAGACGTGACTGTTGCACAATACCAGGTGAGCCTCACATGCCTTGTAAAGCCCAGAGAATATAACAGCAAGACCATCCCGGCCAGGCCTGCGTCTGTACAGTCAATTGTTGTTGTTGTTGTTTAGTCATTTAGTCGTGTCCAACTCTTTGTGACCCCATGGACCAGAGCATGCCAGGCACTCCTGTCTTCCACTGCCTTCCGCAGTTTGGTCAGACTCAAGTTTGTAGCTTCGAGAACACTGTCCAACCATCTTGTCCTCTGTCGTCCTCTTCTCCTTGTGCCCTCCATCTTTCCCAACATCAGGGTCTTTTCCAAGGAGTCTTCTCTTCTCATGCAGTGGCCAAGGTACTGAAGCCTCAGCTTCAGGATCTGTCCTTCCAGTGAGCACTCAGGGCTAATTTCCTTCAGAATGGATAGGTTTGATCTTCTTGCAGTCCATGGGACTCTCAAGAGTCTCCTCCAGCACCATAATTCAAAAGCATCAAGTCTTCGGTGATCAGCTCTCACTTCTGGGAGATGTCTCTGCTTTTTAAGATGCTGTCAATTACAACATGCTTTACTTCCTAGAGGGGACAGAGACAGGTGGATAAGTAAGTTCCTGTTCCTCTTGTAGATGACTCAGCAGGTGAGTGTGATTCTATAAAAAGCTGGTCACACTGCCATTTTGTCCTTCTGTTCGATTTCAGCTCTGTTTGATTCAGTTCAGTTCAGTTAAGTCTCTGGCTATCAGCCAGCAGCACTTAGGCCCATCCTCACAAAGGATGTGAGCCACGTTATATCTTTGTAACCAGAAGTTTCAAGCTTGCCTTCTAGGATGTGTACTGTGAACAATTTGTGAGTAAACTTATTGTTATACTTTTAAAGACAGACTCGTGAGTCTTTATTGTATTTTAAGAGGGAGAAAAGAGGACACCAGGAGTAATCCACCTGGGCAAACCAGATTGGATTCGTCATCTTGTAAAGAGTCAAACATATCTAATCAACTAGCTTCTGTGAATATAGAGGGGATTTGCTCTGCTACACTCACTAGAGTAAGTGAAGGAAGGATAACACTTAACAAATATTTCTTTGCCTATTGTCCTAAACATCCCCACAGGTCCTGCCCAGGCCGTAGGGGGAAGAGCCAGACTCAGAAATTGAGCTAAATTAACAAGAGACCGACTCTGCAGATGAGAGCTGGCTTACAGAGTTGAGAAAGGGCAGCTTGACCCTCCTTCCCAGGGAAGACTCTGTTAGCTCTCAAGAAGAGGAAGAGTTAGAAGGCAGCCAGAATGTTGCTGGGCAATCAGCAGATAAGCAGAGGTCTGGTACTGTGTCAAGTGGAAGTGGGAAGGACGGAATTTTGACTTGGGACTCCGCTATACAGCTGCAAATATAATGTTTTAAGTGCATTATACAAATGTGACACTAGATAGCGATGATGAGCTAATGGAAAATTCCATACATATTTTACATGTTTTTAAAAGCATTTTCACAATGTTTTTTATATCTGTATAGATTCAGCCTTGATCAGTAGGAGGAATGAACAGAGACTATAGTTTCTTTGCACACTTGTGCATCTTCCATTATTATTGTTGCTTTGACAGCTTTAGAATGTTACCTCTTGGTCAACTTCCAACTTACAGGTCCATCCTACTTTCTCCAGTTCCATCTCAGCATCTGACAAAGTAGGCAGCCACCTATGAAATTTTACACTATTCTAAAATAAAGGAGGCGGCTTCTAAATTGTTAGTTTCAAGGTGCCATCATACACATTTGTCCATCTTCAAAGTATTTCCAGTTCATCATTGGTTTGAGATACTATTAAGAATATGCCCCCTAGCTTCTAAGATGGTTGGATGACATCTTGTACTCCCCCTTCTGGCAACTCCTGCAGTCAAACCAATGCCAAACATATTGCTCTACTTTCCTTTGGACCACATTGGTGAGGTCAAGAAGGGGGTCTTGTCATCTGGGCACCTCAGGACACAGTGCCCAGGCCTGCCTCCTGGGGAGATCACTTCAGTGCTGCTAACACAGTGGTTTGAGCTCCTGAGAGGAACGATGTAACAACAGCATAGCTTTCAGATTCCTTCCTTGCCAGCTAACCTTATAAGCCTGTACCACTGATGAACTATATAGGAAAATAAATGTGAAAGAATGACAGAATTTCTACTGTTATAAGGTCACCGTGATTTAGATACGAGCATGTGGCAGGAATGAAATAGACTTACAGAATGAACAAGATATGATCAGATGGGTTTTTGGAGGCTAAGAAGCCTACATCATAATGCAATGTTGGAAATAAGATAAATAAATGTGTGTTAACCTAAATGTCGCCATACATTTTTCATGAATAGGTATGTATATCAAAGTGGGGTAGCAGGGGGAGAGAAAGTAGTGAAAATAATTGTCATTTTAGAAGCTAGCACATTCCTGTTTAGGCATGGAAGAGGAATATAGGTTGGTCTGGATTTTAATGCTCAACTACTCGATTTGCATTTTCAAAAACAATATGGAAAGCAAAACGAAGCTGCTCTTCAAAATTCACGCTTCCTCAAATTTTGCAATGTAGCTCTCTAACCAACTAAGGTGTCCAAAAATGCATATATTGGTGAAATTAAATATTAACATTCATTATATCAGGGGAAATTGTTTGAAAAAATATTAGCAAGCTAGGGGTGGCCAGTCCACCTGCTTGCACTTCTCACTGATAAATTTTCATGTGTATTTTTTTAATTGTAATTTTTTAAAAAATCAACTCGATGTGGAAATGTTAAGATCTCAACATAAAATTGGAAAATTGAAAATGGAGTGTTCAGTTAGAGATCCTCCTCCAAGTCCTCTGGCTAATGAAGACATAGTATTTTGTGACTTGTGGCATATTTTGTGGCTAGTGCCCACATCCTATCACCTTAAACTCCTTCGGTTTGAGTTTTGCAACTTTTCAGACTGAGTTCATATGAAATGTCGTTTTTATTCAGTCTTATGTCCCAAAAAGCTAACACCCTCCTCCAACAATCCCTCCACTCCTTACACACTAAATTTCCCCCTCTTTGTGTAACCTACCCACTGCTTCCCCCTTGCTGGAGTGAAAGTTTCCCTTTTTATTCTTGTGAATTTGGGAAAGAGTAACACAAATGCAAAGGGACTGGGCCATGCAGGCATCCTAATGACCCAATGGCAGCAGCCGCAAGCAGTGGCATAGCGTGGGTTGCCAGTGCCCAGGGTCAGGCAGATGGAACAGAGGGAATATGCATGCACATTCAACTGCCTAACAGCGACCACATCACCCAGGAGGTTGCAGCCACAGAGGAGAGCCAAAGAGGAGTTGTTATCTGGAGAGGTCACTTTCTGGTTCACACAGAGAAGCCATTTTCAATGGAGCCCAGTGACAAAAGTGCACAGCTTTATTGAGGTAGCACCAGATGTTGAAATTTTGCACCTCTAAGAATTTTGCACCCAGGGCACCCCATGCTACACCACTGGCTGCAAGTGTGTGAGTATGCAGCCCATATAAATGATCCATTGTCACTGTCAAACAGTTGGAATTTTTGTGTCAACTTGTGACACTTTTCAATGGTTCACACATTCAACAGCTGGCAATCAAGTGAAGTCAAGGGACGTACATGCTGGTATGAACCAGCCTTAAGAGATTACTTCCATCACCCATGTTCCTTACAAAATTTCTTACCTTGCAGTCTTGAGTGTTCTCGTGAGGAGCAGCGACTATATTTTTGAGTGCCATTAGGAGAACTCAAGCTCATCTAGATGACTGCTAACATGTCCCAGCACTGCAGATGTGTTTTTCACGGAGGAACTCTCACTCATACACTGTTGACTTGCCCCTCTGTCATCGTTGAAAGCTGTGAATTAACTTTGCCATTGTTTCACTGTTGATGTTTTTTTTTTAACTCTAAACCTAATTTTGAGCTGCATCGCACCTACTCAGGAGATTACATCTTGTCAAAAGCCAGCTGTCCCAATATTCCTGTTTTCTAGTACTGGAAGTAGCTCCTTCACCATATAGAGCTGAAGCTTCTGGGATTGGCAGTCAGAAGATAAAGAGTATTTTTGCTAGCACTAAATTCAATGGTCTTTGATAGGTATAGTTAAGAGCTCTTTAGATCTTGATCTCCCCTGTCTTCCCAAAATGTCTAGGTTTCTCTGGTGGCTCACCTAAACCTTCCTTGTTTTCCTCCTCCCCTCTCTCCCTCCTCCTAGTCTATCCCCTTATTTCCTTCTCTATTGAAGACCATCTCTTCTTCTCCTTGTGTTAACTGGGTTTGGGAAGAAGATTGGTGAAGTGTATGCGGGTTCCCACGAGTCAAGACACAGTGATAACAGCAAGAACCTGTATTGAACTAACAGAACTGGACAACAGGGGTAAAGCAACTGCTTTTATACATTTCTGAAGGCCTGGGCCACTCCCACTCCCAACGTGATTGGCTGTCTAAACTTCCAAGCTATGAATCATGACTCAGAGTTAAAGGCCAATGGCAGAGGCCCAAATCCTGAAATGTTCTGTGATTGGATATCATGTATTGAATCAGAACATGGGGGCTAAGAATCCTTAGTCCAGACTCAAGCTCAGACAAACACAGACCACTGAATACAGAACAGTTATGCAAGGAAGGTGGGTACTGCAGTTTAGCTTGCAACCCTACCAACCAGACAGGGGACCTATAGTTTCAACCATCCTTCACCATGCACCATGTTGCCTGAGGCTAATGGGCTTTGAAGTCCACATCTCAAAGGCCACTGGTTGCGCACCCATGCTACAGCAGCTGGGGGTTTGTTTCATTCTACTATGGACCCAAACAAATCTAATAAACTCTAAGTTAAGAAGAATAACAAAAACGTTCTTGGAAGTCACTCTCTCTGAGTTTTATTGGGACTTGCTTCCCGTTCATTTATTTCATTTATATCCTGCCTTTCCATCAAGGCAGTCCTTCCAATAACCCTTTGTCCTCATAACAACCCTGTGAGGTAGGTCAGGCTGTTAGATATGGTGACTGGCCCAAGGCCACTTCAGTGTGCATCAAAGCTGAGTAGGGGATTTGAACCCAGGCCCCGCCACTCCAGTCCTAGTCCAATGCTTTAACCATTGCACCATATTGACTCTTCCTAGTAGATAGACCTTAGTAGACAACAGCCTTAGTAGCATTTCATTTAACAAATTGATCAAACATTTACATTTTTTATATAGCCAAGGCTTTTCAATTTCTTAGCCTGGATCTTCAGCACTGAACAAAAAGAAAAACCCCACAGCAAACATTTACCTGCTTCCTCTTTCGCAAGATCTTTAAATATGCCTGACTTGCTTATATAAATGTCTGAGTGACCTAAAATCTCACCTAAAAGGGAACTTTAGAAGTAGTTGTTTGAGGTTTTCCTTTCTGTTTCTGCACGTGCTATGCTCTGTTCTATTCTCTCTCATTGTTTTTTTTTAAAGGAAGTCTGTTTAAAGTACCAAAAATACCAAAGGCAATAAAATAATAATAATAATTCTCCACTGGGTGTAAACGGACTCCAGCTCTACAGACATCAAAATAGCTAACTAGCCGTGGATCAGACTTTGAGTGTATGTCTCTTCCATTATCTCTAAGTAAAGCAGATGAAAAAACAGAGCTGAACTCCAAGGCATAAGCAAATACCGGAGAGATCCAAAGACCGACTGCTTGCAGGGGTTTCTATCATGTCACATTCACCTTGCAATCTCTCAGTATGGGAGAGCTGCATGTGGCTGAGAGCACACAAAGAAGGGCATTTGCCAGCCAAGGCAGAGACATATTCCTTGGCACCACCGCAGGGCCTGCCACCTTGCAAAGGTGCGAGGGATAGAAAAATCTGAAGCTTCTGGGATTGGCAGTCAGAAGATCAAGAGTATTTTTGCTAGCACTAAATTCAATGGTCTTTGATAGGTGTAGTTAAGAGCTCTTTAGATCTTGATCTCCCCTGTCTTCCCAAAATGTCTAGGTGTCTCTGATGGCTCACCTAAACTTTCCTTGTTTTCCTCCTCCCCTCTCTCCCTCCTCCTAGACTATGCCTCTATTTCCTTCTCTATTGAAGACCATCTCTTCTTCTCCTTGTGTTAGCTGGGTTTGGGAAGGAAGTTGGTGAAGTGTAGGTGGGTTCCCACAAGGCAAGACACAGTGATAACAGCAAGAACCTGTATTGAACTAACAGAACTGGACAACAGGGGCAAAGCAACTGCGTATATAAATTTCTGAAGGCCTGGGCCACTCCCACTCCCAACATGATTGGCTGTCTAAACTTCCAAGTTGTAAATGTAAAATGTTCAACCCCCCCCCCCCCGTTCTATTACATGCAGAAGCAATACAGTATTGTGCCATCAGCTGCCGACACATGCACTCTCTGCTTGTGTGTATGTACACTTTGTACATGGTGTGTGTAGGAAGAGTGGTCTATGAGTCACTTTCCATTTTTCTCCTCCTCCCAATCTCCAGGTCACTTTGTCACATTTCCAAACCCAGTGCAGTGCTTTTTAAAACCATTGCAAAATTCAACCAGCATTTTAGTGTGACTCTTAATCATGGGTTCGAGCTCCACACTGGGTAAAATATTCCTGTATCACAGGGGGTTGGACTAGATGATCCTTGTGGTCTCTTCCAACTCTATGATTCTATATCTACAAACATACTCATTTTCCTATGCAATTTTGCCTAATACCCAGTTAAGTCATTTGCCGCAATATTGTTGCACGCCACTCCAAACTCTTAAATCAGCCTTTCTCAACCTTGGGTCCCCAGATGTTTTTGGCCTACAACTCCCATCATCCTTGACCACTGGTCCTGTGAGCTAGGGATCATGGGAGTTGTAGGCCAAAAACATCTGGGAACCCAAGGTTGAGAACCACTGTCTTAAATGGTGTGAGATTGCAGATGTTCCAAGTGCTTACCTGGGGTTCATGTTTCCTTTGGGAATGAGGCACAGCAGAGACAGTGGTGGTGTCTATGATAGGTGGTTTATTTTCACAGTATACAACCTGAACCTACCATGGTTCAAACCACTACATTCCGCATGGGTCCCATTTTTCCCTTTCCCAAACTGTCAGCCCGCATTGTGCTTGATCACACCACAGCCAACTGAAATCCTCAAAACTCATCTCTGCCTCTTGACCTCCATCCTCCCACTGACCTGCTTCAGCTTCTGCCTCCGATTCTGGACTTCTCTCTGCCACAGACTCTCCCAGCTCACTAAGCCCTGTAACCTCTTCAGCTTCTGACACTTCCTCTTCCTCATCTTCTCCCTCTGGCCATTCATCCTTGTCCTACTACCAGTCACTGAACTCTGAGCTTTCTTCCCTTTGGTGGTTCCCCGGCTAGTTCCTCCCAAGCTGTCCAGGACAGGTGAGCCAGGAGTGGGAGCACTGACCATTTAAATAATCAGAAACAGACACCTCTCAAGGATCCAGCTTTGTACTTCTTCATTGGGGATGTGAAAGAACTCCAGTAGCCTCCACTTCAAGCAAACCGTGATGCTGCAGGTCCTACAGCTACCTGTGGCATTTGGCAGCCACATATCTCCATGGAGTATGCAATATGAAAGCCGCCAGAGAGAACATGAATTGTGACAAATGAAAAGCTTTCTTTCCCCCCAGCTGGCATTGCCAATTCCCACAGAACAGCGCCAATATGGATGGATCTATCATTATATAAAAATAAAGCCACCGTCTTCTACAGAGGACAAATGTGTGTTTGCTGTAAGAACAAGGTGCTCATTCAGGCCCTGTGTGAAGTGCCTCTTATTTGCTTGAGCAATACCTTGCCTCCCATATTTTCTCCAGCTTTGAACCTTGTTCTGTATCCTTATCTGTTTAATATAGTTCTGTCAAGGCTAAATCATAATGCTCACGCAGTGCCAGGAGGTTGACAAACTGCGCCACCTCCAGAGCAGCTGTGGGCAATTTGCCAGAGGCAGAAGCCTTGGTGGGGCCGGGGGGGGGGGCGAGGAGGAAAGGTAAGTAGAGAAAGTTGTAATCTAATCCGTATTCTTTTAATCAGAGGTAGAGTTTTGACCCAGTTGTGGAATGTGAAGGGCGCCCGTGTGCTAACACAACTTGGGGGAAGTGAACTCTTACATAACAATGAGCAACAGGACTCATTGAAGTGGGGCCACGCCGTGCATCATTCAAATGAGCAGCTGCGTGGAGCGCTGGCAATTAAGAGATACAGCAGCCGTGCATTCAGGAAGGCACTTCATCTTGGCAACAGAGGAGTGCTATTGTTAAGAGAGGAATATGGGCTCTTATATTAGGAGACAATTGGGTTGCCAAGAGCCCATGGAAACAAGGGCTCTGTCTACAGGCTAATTTTCTGGCCATGCTACAATTCATCTGACACCAGCGTGCGGCATGTATTTGATGTTTTCAGCAAGGCCTGAACTCGTTCCCATGTTTGAACTGTGCCCTAGTTGCACGGTCTTATGCATGTTTATATGGAAGCAGGACCAGCCCCCCCAAGCTGGAACTTGCTGGAACTGAGTTCCGGCCCCTCTCAGGTGGGCACCATTGCTATTCTAAGAGAAAGAGGGAGGTGATAATTGTGAGTTCCAGCACCCCTTTTTCTAGAAAAACAGCACTTAGCAGGACCCATGTTCCAAAACCATGCCTGATCTTTGTCTAATCTTTGGTGGGGATTTTCCAGCCCATGGGCCTGCTTAGGCATGGGTCCCAAAGTTGGCCCGCAAGGCTGTTCCCCACAAACCATACCCACCTGTCCCACAGCTGACGTCCTATGTGACGTGGATACTTGGAGCGAGTTGCTGGAATAACAGTCGCAACAGAATGGGATGCCTCTCTCATGTGACTCACAGTCAGCCAATCACACGAGAGCTGCTGTCAAGAGAAAAACTACATGTTAAAAAATGCACAGTGATTTAATGTAAGTAAACATTCTCATTTCAGGAAATTAAGCCATTATCCTTAACAAGCCACTACTAGTCAACATAGATAACAGCTGGGGGAGAAAGCAATCTGTCTGACTTAGAATATGGCAGCATGCTAGGTTCCTCTTGTGTTACTGAAAAGTACACCTCTCGTTTGCACGAGTTTGCAGAGTTAAAAGGGCTTGCGCTGAGCTATACTTGGTAGAAGGCATAGGCAAGGCACCATTCCATAGGACAGCAAGGCACCATTCCATAGGAACTGAAGGTTGGGGAAACACGTGGTCCTACCATGCTGATGAACCAGTTCTGGTGCTGAGGCATTGGGTCACCAAGCCTTTATTGGATTTATCTTCAAGCCAGAATCATAACCTAAATATTGTTTGCTTGGATAGTTCAATCACTGGAGGCTTCTCTAACATAAGGCAGAAGGTGTAACCCCCCCCCCATATTGTAACATCCCTAAACGCTTCTGTGATGAGATTTTCATTTGTCTATTCCTTGAACTGCATAAATACCATGGCTAACTTATGAATGCATAAATTGATCGAGGTCTTTTGCTGTCCTGACTCCTCAAATGATTTATCCTTCATTAAAAGCCTCGATGGCACAGAAGAGAAATTCACCCTCGTCGCAAGGATATTATCCTTGCAAATGAACAATATGTACAGAGATATAATGAAGGAGCAGGTCTCTGCCAATAAAAGGAACCTTAAGCACCCTTCTCCCCACTGATCTCCTGTTTTGCACAGCCGGGGGTGTTGGTGGAATCTTCTTCTGAACAAACAACAAGAAAGGTTGAAACGGTTGCAGAACGATAACAGTGGCTCCCTAGGAAAACAAAATCGCTTTTATTTGCGTTGTATGTTTCACAGGAAGCTGTCTTTAGAGACACGTAAAAGCAGTTAATCTTTTAAATTTGTTTCAGTCAGCCACAATTTTTGAAGTGGTTTCAAGCAAGGACACTGCCTTATCTTCAGAGGCAATGGGATTTTATTTTTGATTTTATTTATTTTACAATGCCTATTGAGAAGGGTGTGCAGTTAGAACTACTGCAATTGTTTGTAAAGGCAGTTTCCCTTGCATAAGATGTTTACTCAAAAATGTGTTGGGAATAAAATATGTTCTCTCTCTGCGGATGGTGGCTGTGTTATACATGCAGTCAATGCACATACAAAAGCGGTTGGCAGGCTCTGACCCTCTGCCTCATATGTTAGCTCATTGACATGTCTGCAACATGGCTACGGTTATGTGCTGTTAATGGCATGCCAGTGAATATGTGTGTGGCACAGCCATGGATGTAGCCAGGATTTATGTTGGGCGGGGAGGCAGGACCGAGCTACCTGCAACACGATTGGTCAGTTCACAGAAGCCACACCTATCACTCAGTTGGGTTGCCAGCTGTGTCGCTGGAATGCATCACAACGTCATCCAAATGACCTCAGTGAGCGTTTCAATTTCAAATATTCCGACTGTTTCTACTTCTTTTCGTTTATTTACTTGACTGGGGGGGAGCTGCCCCCTGGGTTACGCCAATGGGCAGAGCTAGCCCCTCTCCCCACATACACGTACACACGTTGAGGCCCTCCTTCGTGTGCCTCCTCCTTGAGATGTCCGGAGGGTGGCAACATGAGAACAGGGCCTTCTCTGCGGTGGCTGTGGAATGCTCTCCCAGGGAAGTTTGCCTGGCGCCTTCATTGTACACCTTTAGGGACCAGGCAAAAACGTTCCTTTTTAACCAGGCCTTTGGTTGATCTGATTTACATCCTATGCCCTTTTAAAATGTTTTTTTTTTTTTGGAGGGGACCAATTGGGTTGTTGTTTTTATTCTTATTGTGTACCGTATTTTTCGCCCTATAGGACGCACCTTTTCCCCTCCAAAAATGAAGGGGAAATGTGTGTGCGTCCTATGGGGCAAATGCAGGCTTTCGCTGAAGCCTGGAGAGCGAGAGGGGTCGGTGCGCACCGACCCCTCTTGCTCTCCAAGCTTCGCGGACCTCTCCGCAAGCAGCCGGAGCGCTCCCACTGCTTGCGGAGAGTTGCCTGCATGCTGAAGCCTGCGCGCGCTGAGAATAGCGCGTCCAGGCTTCGCAGACCTCTCCGCAAGCAGCGGGAGCGCTCCCTCTGCTTGCGGAGAGTTGCCTTCATGCCGAAGGGGTCGGTGCGCTGAGATCAGCGCGTCCAGGCTTCGCGGACCTCTCAGCAAGCAGCGGGAGCCAGCGCTGGGCTCCCACGGCTTGCAGAGAGCTGCCTGTTTGGGGGCTGGGGTCGGGGGAAGCTTGGGCCTCCCCCGCCCCAGCCCCGCACCAGGGGAAAAATATTTTTCCCCCTTTATTTCCCCCCCAAAAAACTAGGTGCGCCTTATGGGACGGTGCGTCCTATAGGGCGAAAAATACGGTATTTTGTGGTTTTGTATCTTGATTTTATTCTGTGAACCACTGTGAGACCCCTGGGTATAGGGCAGTATATAAATTCTAATAATAATAGTAATAGTAATAATGAGGGCACAAGGAGAAGGGGACGACAGAGAACGAGATGGTTGGACAGTGTTCTCGAAGCTACAAACTTGAGTCTGACCAAACTGCGGGAGGCAGTGGAAGACAGGAGTGCCTGGCGTGCTCTGGTCCATGGGGTCACAAAGAGTTGGACACGACTAAACGACTAAACAACAACAACAACAACAACAACAACAACAACAAATAATAATAATAATAATAATAATAATAATAATAATAATAATAATAATAATAATAATAATAATAGACTACATGGAAGAAACAAAACAATATCTGGAAATGGGGTAAAATATCTGTAAAAGGCGGCTTTCATTCAAAGTTTGACTAACAGCCTAGTAAAGTAGATGCCAAATGAGTGTTGCTGGGAGAATATTCCAGAACTGGTACTTCACCCTAATCTTTACCATTCCAGCTCATGTGAGAGCGTGGTGCCCTAAAACGATAGCTGTCAACTTTCAGATTTGAAAATAAGGGATCAGCAGCCTTGAAAATAAGGGATCAGCAGCCTCACCTGTCCCGGGGGCAGTCTATGGGATATTTAACAATCCGGGATAGCAGTTGGAAGCAGCGGGAAACAGCATTGGAATAAGGGAATTTCCTGCAAAAAAAAGGGATGCCTAAAACATCTCTTCTTGGGACCATGGTCTCGACCCTCAAAAATGGGACATAAATCGGGACAGTTGAGGGACACGTTCTACTTGCCAGCCACGTGGCCTCTGAAATGAAGAGCCTCCCTTGTGGGTCCTACATTTTGCATCTTAGACAGAGAGGTTCATAATGAAGCAAAGGGTCTTCTGGATGAAAAACACAATGGAGGATTTGCCATTGCTGTTCCTCCCGCTCTCTCCTTTCCCAAGTCACACCGACCACCTCCTTTCCACCCTTTTTGGTGAGCCCACAATGATGTTTTGCTTGCTTTGGCAGATGGGGCAACAGAGTGGGCAGCTGGACTGAGGGGAGAACAGGGGCAAGGGACCCAAATGTTGCACGGTGGTTGTTAAAAGTAAAGGAGGAAGCTCTGGGTTACAACCTGGCACAACCCTGGAATACATATAATTCTGCTTCTGAGACTTATTACTGATTTAGACACATATGCCACGCAGCCTGCTGCCCAAGACCTACAAAAGAGCTCATTATTATTTTATCAAAGAGGCTCTGAATGCCCGAGTGCTTAAAAATATAAAGATCTGTGTAAATTGGACATCAAAGAAATGATGAACAGTTTGCGTGCTCTATGCTAATAATCTCGGAATTCATACATTCTGTAGTTTTGCTCCTCAATTTCCCTGCTAATTATTTGTTTTGTTTTGTTTTGTTTTGAATCCCCCTCCCCCGATGTAAATTTAATTCTAAAACACCATTTCATGCTTCATTATCCCTGAATGAGAGTTGCCTGTGGTCTTTTGATTCATCTGTGAATCATGTGTTGTGTAGCTAAGTGCAATATTCGCTAATCTAAACAGCTAGGTCATGTAGATTGTGATTTTTCAGTATATCATCAGAAATGAGCTGCACAAGTTCAGGAAGAACAAATGTATCAGGGGCTGCATTGAGAATACTCTAAGTAAATACATCTTTACAAAGAAGGGTGGGGAGGTATAGTGGAGGGGAAACACAGCGGAACACTGGGACTATCCCCCCCCCTTTTAGGACACCTGTCATCTGCCAGAGCAATGGACAATCCTTGCTCTGATAAGGGATTGAGGTGATAATGAGGCTTTCAAGTTTCTTTGTGACAGATCAGAAGAGAGGAATCGCCTCTTTTGTACAAGTTTCCTTCATTTTTTAAATATATCTTTGCTTTTTGAAATACATTTCCTCTCTGTACCTTATACCTGACCATGCTCAATTTCTTTCTTTCTTTCTTTCTTTCTTTCTTTCTTTCTTTCTTTCTTTCTTTCTTTCTTTCTTTCTTTCTTTCTTTCTTTCTTCCTTCCTTCCTTCCTTCCTTCCTTCCTTCCTTCCTTCCTTCCTTCCTTCCTTCCTCTCTCTCTCTCTCTTCCTTCCTTCCTTCCTTCCTTCCTTCCTTCCTTCCTTCCTTCCTTCCTTCCTTCCTTCCTTCCTTCCTTCCTCTCTCACTATTGTTGGAATATGTTGCTAGTCTTCTCATATATTTAATGAACATAAAGTTGAAATAGCACATTTAAAGAGAGAGAGACAGGCGGGAAGGAAGAGAATGAGGAAAAACAGTGCAGAAACAAGAGGAGACTATGAGCACATTGAGGATGGACTGCAGGGAACCCGTTTTTGGAAAAAAAAATATTACATTTGCTTTGTGGTTGATTAAAAATTGGAAAATCAATAAAAACATTTTGGAGAAAGAAAGAAAGAAAGAAAGAAAGAAAGAAAGAAAGAAAGAAAGAAAGAAAGAAAGAAAGAAAGAAAGAAAGAAAGAAAGAAAGAAATTATGCATGGCATGGAGAAAATGAATAGAAAAAACCTTTTCTCCCTCTCTCCTAACACCAGTTCTCATGGACATGCAATGAAGCTGATGTTTGGCAGATCCAGGACAGACCACAGAAAGCACTGCTCATGCAGCTCATAGTTAAACGATGGAATTCATCCCACAGGAGGGACTGTTGACCACCAACTGTCAGGGACTGGGTAGAGGAGGAATGGTGGAGACCGTCTCCCCAGCCTGAACCTTCCAGAGAAGAGGGAGACAGTATAGAAATACAACAGTGGTTTGAGGGAGGTCACAGCTCAGAGGCAGATGAAGGGCAGAGCTGGGAAATAATGGGAGTGGAGGAGGAGGAGGCAGAGCCAGAGCCAGAGCAGCTGGCTGACATGTTTTCACTAGAAAGCATTCTAGACCCCCTTCTCCCAGAACCCGGTGAGCATTGAAAGTCAGCGAGCAAAGGGCTCAGAGACAAATAATAATAATAAAAATTTTTTATTTATATCCCACCCTTCCTGGTTCAGAAAACCGGGCTCAGGGCGGCTAACAACAAATTTAAAACACTTAATTGATGCAACAAAAAACAGCATAAAATACAGTATAAAACATGAATAACAATAAATTCAGAATCCAAAAATCAATTTTGGGGGAAATCCATCCAATAAATATTAGATGATCACCAGGGCTAGCTGGCTAAGTTAGTCCTATTTTGGCCAGCGAGGAGACCAGGGGAGAATTAGCCGTGGGATCGCAGAGAGGGTAATCTTCATAAAAAGGGGAGGGGGTGGAAGGAAGGGGAATGAAAGATCAAGCTAAGTTCAAATTGAAAGCCAGGTGGAATAGCTCTGTCTTACAGGCCCTGCGGAAGGAAGTTAAATCCTGCAGGGCCCTGGTCTCATGGGACAGAGTAAGGTGTTTGGTGCTGTTGATGGTTGAGGAGAGAAAAGGGGGGTGGAGATTACTCAGAGCACTGCCATTACTGCAGCATTTCTGAGCGTCTCTCAGTTAATATTGAATAAAAGACATTGGCAAGACTATCCTTGTCTATTTATCCCTGGCAGCCTGCTGTGAGGGGATTGGATTCCCTGACGCCTGACACCAACTTGGATAGCTTTGAAAGAAGATTGAGCAGCCCCATGGAGGGTAAGGCTATCAATGATGATGTTCTACCTCCATGGTTCAAGACAATATGCTTCTGAATACCAGCTTCTGTGAACTGCAAGAGAGGAGAGTGCTCTTTGGGGGCTTCCCCTGAGCATCTGAAAACAGGATGCCAAACGAGCTGGGCCACTGGCCCAATCCTGCAGGCTTAGTCTTATGTTCTTATAAGACCCACAGGCAAACCTATCCCAAGACTCTACTCCGGCCATATCTACACTTTCAAGAAAACAAGGTGAATGGAAGTAGATAGATATCATTCTACATGTCGAATGCCAAACTATGAAACACCATTAAGAATTTGAGTGCCAACCAGCTTGTGGAGATGGATGGGTTGCTGTGCCAGCACTGCCTCCCTTCATTGCAGCCCATTTGACGGGGTTGCTGCTCACCTTGTTGCATACAATGGATGCATGGAAGCAACATTTTGGAGGACAGAGCGATGTGCAACAGAGCTGACATTTGCAAACGAGTACAAAAGGGTGGCGCTGTGGGTTAAACCACAGAACCTAGGACTTGCCGATCAGAAGGTCGGCGGTTCGAATCCCCGTGATGGGGTGTGCTCCCGTTGCTCGGTCCCTGCTCCTGTCAACCTAGCAGTTCGAAAGCACGTCAAAGTGCAAGTAGATAAATAGGTACGGCTCTGGTGGGAAGGTAAATGGCGTTTCCATGTGCAGGTTTGCCAGAAGCAGCTTAGTCCAGAGCAGGTTTGCCAGAAGCAGCTTAGTCATGCTAGCCACATGACCCGGAAGCTGTACGCCGGCTCCCTTGGCCAATAAAGCGAGATGAGCGCCGGAACCCCAGAGTCGGTCAAGACTGGACCTAATGGTCTGGGGTCCCTTTACCTTTTTACAAAAGGGATGCCTGTAAAGCCTGGAACTGTGCAGTAAAAAGCAGCCATACAAATAGGAAGAGTGTCTCCTTTTAATCTCCATCTGTATCTATATAGACACAAGATATGAAATGCTGTGGTGCAAATGCCCACTTTCGCTTAATCATGCAGTAGCAAAGACCCTTCCCTGGTGGCTCATGCTCACTGTGATCTCAGAGGTGGGTAAAAACGAAGGCCAACTGTATGAAGAAGGGATTGGTAAAGCCCCAGTTATGCTGTGAATTTGCAGAGGAAAAGTGGGAGAATATAAGTGACAGTTTTAAATTGTCCACTCCTAGCAAAGTGCCTGGTCGTGCTTCAGCAGGAGGCCTCCGTGATCTTAGCTGCCTCCTTTACGAATTCTTGCAGTAAATATTCAACTGTGAGTGTTCCATTTTCCAAATGTCGATTTTATATAAGCACTAGACTGAAAAGTTCTTGTTGGTGCTGCTGAAAGGCACCTGTTTCTCAGGTAGTAGGGGGAAAAGAGAAGCTAATGAAATGACAATGAAATCTTAAAGAGGCGAAGAAGGTTCTGGGCTAGAGGGGAGGAAGTGCAAGTTATTTCTAAAGCTTGCCCTTGGATAGGTAGTCCTTTTCTTTCCCTTCTGCTTTCCATCTCCATCTATCCCTCTCCTCACAATTTGCCCAGTGTTTCCTAGACTGGAAAAATTGGTTTCTTCTCATATGGGCCTTTTACCTGCTGCCATGTTTTTTCTAGTTGCCCTTTGTTGGAACTGCAGCAGCAAGGATAATTCAATTTGTAATTTAAGGGTTAAGTCAACTAGACAAGAGGGGGACAGGTGGAGGTGGTGCATAGAAACTCAGCTGAGTGGCATGGTGCTTATTGAAGTAGCATGCGCTCTGATTGGTTAGGTAGTTCTGAGAAACTTTTTCCTGTATGTTTGGTTGACTGTTTCTTGGCTATGTACAAGGTCTGACCTAAGAAAGGCAAAACTTCTGTTGCTTTCTCCTCTAATTACACACGGTTTTTGTTCAGATTGTCTTAGTAGGGTATTATCAGGACATTTTCATCTCTGTGTATTTATGTGGCCCATATCAGTTTGTCTCTGAAGGAGGTTTTCGGTGTTTCCTAGGGGATCCTTGTGTGCGACAAGAGATTATTCTGGAATGCATCGCCAGAACAGGACTATTTCATTGAGTGATTTATATCCTGCTATCTCAAAGAAGCTCACAAAATCAAAATCAAGTAGCATATAACAAAACCTCATCGGTTGATAAAGACAAAATATCAAAAAAGCAATAGAAAACCTCACTCCCAATGGGGAATCCTTTGCCACAGCTGTTAAACATCAGATACTAAGTGAGAAAAATGGCTACTAGTCATGATGGCTCTCTTATCTCCTATATCAGAAGCAGTATGGAATGCACAGAGCTGCCTTATATTGAGAGAAGTGATTGGTCCATCTAACTGAGTATTGTCTACATACATTGGTTGGCAGCAGATCGCCAAGGTTGCAGGCAGGAAATTGCCCCAACCCTGCCAGGAGATGTTGGGGATTGAATTTGGCACTGCCTACATGTCCAATAGGGATGCGGGTGGCGCTGTGGGTTAAACCACAGAGCCTAGGACTTGCGGATCAGAAGGTCGGCGGTTCGAATCCCTGCGACGGGGTGAGCGCCTGTTGCTCGGTCCCTGCTCCTGCCAGCCTAGCAGTTTGAAAGCACGTCAAAATGCAAGTAGATATATAGGTACCGCTCCAGCGGGAAGGTAAACGGCGTTTCTGTGCGCTGCTCTGGTTCACCAGAAGCAGCTTAGTCATGCTGGCTACATGGCCCGGAAGCTGTACGCCGCTTCCCTCAGCCCGCCGCTTCCCTCAGAGATGAGCGCCGCAACCCCAGAGTCAGCCACGACTGGACCTAATGATCAGGGGTCCCTTTACCTTTCCCATTACCTTTGCATGTCCAGCAGATGCTCTACCCCTGAGCTGTGGCGTGCTGGTGAGGATCACAAGCTGTGCAGATGCCCTGCTTGTGGACTGGATTTCTATCCTTATATAAGTCAATCAGAGGCTTTGTGGAAAAGCCAGGCTTTGCCCTCAGGACCTGTTGAACCTCTCCAGGGAAAGCATTCCATAAGGCCAGCACCACTTCTGCTCCTACAAGTTCTTAGATGTTGAGCAGAGGGTGTATGGGGGCAAATGAATAAGGTAATTCTCACAATCAAGGGCTTTAAAGATCAGAAACATCCCCTTAAATCAGGCCTGGAAGCAAGGAGGAAGCCAGTGAAGATCCAACAAAATTATGAATGACATGGTCCAATTAGCCAACACCAATCTACAGTCTGGCAGCAAGATTTCTTAATGCTTTTTAAGGGATGTCCCAGATAGAGTGCATTGCAGTAATCTAACCTCGAGTTCACCAGAGCCTAATTATTACATTGTGTGTGCTGAGTGTGCCCTCTAATGCACCCAACTCTCCCTTGTGTTTGCACACGTGAAAGGAAGATTAACAGTGGTAGGCAAGTTCTTTTTTCCGGAGAACTTGATTGACTGTTACCCTGGAACACATTTTGAGAGCTCCTGGCTTGGGCTCTTATGAGCTCTAATAGAGGCACAGTTCTTAACTTCGTAATTTGACTTTCCCTTGTGAGCAATTTTTCTTGACAATTACGCGTATATGATACCTCCCTCTGCATATTTCATAATCATCTGAGCAGAATACTGAAGGTTCGTTTCAGAGATTTGTAGAAAGTACTCTTTTTTAAAAGTCATGTTTTATTTAAGAAAGCCATCTTTTTCATGGGGAGTCTTTACCACTGATTGTGCAAAAAGAGCTTTCGAGCGTGATCAAAAGTCCTTCCCTGCAATAAATGAGATGCATCTTTCCCCTATCTCTCCTCAGCCCTCTCTGTGCATTTGTCACAGTATGCTCCTTTATCCTTGACTTGCAGGGCCCCGAATATCCCAGCATCCTTTGCCTGATCTTCACCCACAGTCTCCTCCATCCCTTCTCGAAGTCACACTGCTCTCCTAATTCTTGCACGGAAGCAACACTGCTATGTCCTTGAGCAGAGCAGAAATAATCAAATATTCTCCCCGGGCTCAGATATTCTCTTCTTCACTGCATGTTCTAGGAAACCAATCTTGAAGTGCAACACCAAATGGAACACTCTGAAAAAGGACTGTGGTAGGCATCATGAAATAGGCCTTCAGAACCCATCGGCCAGGGATGGAGAACCAGCTGGATTACAACTCCCATCATCCCTGACAATGCTGGTCAATATTCTACTTGGATCAATGACTCTTCAGAGCAGCAGTTGGCTGTAAAGTATAGGACACAGCACTTGAAACATCTTCAGTATTTGGGGAATAGATAATAGAGTGAAGAGGCCTCTTCAGAATATGGAATTCCTTATCCATCTTTTATTGGTGGACTATGCGTTAATCCTGGACCTTAAAAATGCACAGTGTATTATTAAGGTCTTGTTTCTCTGCCCTGGCTGAATGAGCCATGTAAGCGCTTCTGGTGCAAATTAACCAAGAGAAGCCTTTAAAATCCACCCTTTTCTTTGCTAATATTAATTCAAAACATAGCTCGTCAAGTCAGATGTATAATTAAAATGGATGTTTGAGCTTAATGAAAGAGGAAGCTTTTTAAAAAGGATCTTTCAGAAGCAAGAGGAATTCAAAGAAGCCAGTGCAGGGAGGAAGCTAGCCAGGGGTCCTCGCTTAGTGTCTGCTAGGATGGACTTTCATGCTGCTACTTAATGCAGAAAGGTTTCTTAGTAGCTGTGGGAAATGACTTGACTATCCCCCATTTATTACCATAAGTTATCACAGTGGTCAAAGGCATGAGTTCAGTTAAACTCTCATGGTTCTGAAAGCTTGAGGATTTTCAGGTCAATGTTCTACTCATACAGCAACATTTGCAAACCTGATGCCCTCTAGATGTTTTGTACTACAGGCTGATGGGAATTGTAGTCCAAAACAACTGGAGATGCCCCTGCTTGGTCTACCATTTACTAATGGTCAACCTATTTGTGAAGTGCCTATCCTTATGCAGGTTGCCATCATCCTATATAATGGCATCTTCCACACACAAGAGGAACCTATCTACAGGTTTGAGGGAACTCCAAAGTTTGAAGAAGCACAGAAAAACCCCTTTAGGTCAGCCTTTCTCAACCTGTGGGTCCCCAGATGTTGTTGGACTACAACTCCCATCACCCCTAGCTAGCAAGGTCAGAGCTCAGGGATGATGGGAGTTGTAGTCTCACAACATCTGCGGACCCACAGGTTGAGAACCACTGCTTTAGGTGGACAAAACCTCAAAGGAATCAAATGCAATACAATGAGAACTAAGAATGGTTACATAATGCTGAATAACTGCTGGGGGGAGGATGGAGACTAATGGGTGGAATAGAGTGTCCTTAAAGAGGGTACAACTGGTTGACTGGCACCCTAAATCAGAGCACTCCACACAGCAGCAGGTGGTTTGCAGGTCCCACTCGTCGATACTACTTCCCAGTTCCCCCAACATTCTAGCATCACACCAAGAAAGGGAACTGTCTGTTCTCAATGGCTACCACCTCACTTCCAGGGAACAAAGCACATGGGATGCATTTGGGGAGACACTGGTGAGATGTGGCAAAACATGCTCCTTGTCCCACACCAAGTTGAACAGAGGTAGATGGAAGGCTCATCCTCACTCCAAATGTATTCCTGAAATAAAGGGTATACTTCCTTGAGCATGTGGCTGTCATGTTATAGGATAAAGGGCATTGGGCGGTCAGGGGGAAGCATGCACCCATGGAGGAATTTGCTTGGGGGGAAGGGAGGGGAGGAACACCACATTCAAACTCAGCCTTGTATCTGATTCTAGGAATAATCAAGCATATACTCTTCAACCCAGAAGGTTATTGGGTTGGCTCAAGTCACATTGGGACTCACCAAGTCACCATGATTCACCCATGGTACTCCATGAAGATCCTTAGATGGAGAATCAGAGGAGGTAGCCTACACTAAGGGACTTTTTCTGTGTTCATGAAGGGGAGAGAAAGAGGTGTGGGCTGAAATGTGTCATTCTGATCAAATAATATTCTAAGACTAAGCCAGAAAAGAAAGAGAAAAGCCAAAAGAGAAAGAAAGAGAGGGATAATGAATGAAGAAAGATTAATCTACGGGGTATTGCACCTGCAACAGTGAACTCCGTGATACTGACTGGCTTAGCAGATATGGTAACAGAACGTCCAGTTGCTCAAGGAACTGGTTTACAGTCCAGCTACTATGAGGAAAGTGGTAGCCGTCAGTACAGCATAGATTAAAATCTCATAGACACTGGGGAGTGGTGAGAGGCTCCAGTACCTAGGGAAGATTAGATAAGGAACAGGGAGTGCAAGGAGGTCAAAGGAAGGGTGCGGAGCTGAGAATGAACCGAGAAAGTTTCTGGAATAAGAGGAGGTGGAGATTGATGCCAGGGGAAAGGGCAGATGAGAATGGAAACTAGGGCAAATAGGGAATGGCAAAGAATGGGATCTGAAGAAGCCTCTTCCTGCTTAATTCAACAAGTGGGCTGTGTGATGTTGGAGAGAGAAAGAGGAATGCTCAGGAGGCATGGTAGCTATGGCCTGGGCACTCTCAGCAGAAGGGAACTCATGGGGAAGGTGGGCCAGGAGGCCAAGGGGGCATAGAGCTTCTGTACAGAATGGACATCACAGGATTTGACTTTATAACCTTAAGGGGCACCATGGACCCAAAAGCAGGGATATGAGGAAACAATGGGTGATGGGGACTTAGAGTTGAAGGGATAAGTAAAGATACGGACAGCCGTTGCCAGGCATGATGCAGTCTGGGAATGGAGTTATGTCAGAGTAAGGTAAAGGTAAAGGGACCCCTGACCATTAGGTCCAGTCGTGTCTCACTCTGGGGTTGTGTGCTCATCTCGCTTAAGAGGCCAGGAGCCAGCGCTGTCCGCAGACACTTCTGGGTCACGTGGCCAGCATGACTAAGTCACTTCTGGCAAACCAGAGCAGCGGACGGAAACGCCGTTTACCTTCCCACCGGAGCGGTACCTATTTATCTACTTGCACTTTGACGTGCTTTCGAACTGCTAGGTTGGCAGGAGCAGGGACCGAGCAACAGGAGCTCACCCCGTCGTGGGGATTCGAACTGCCGACCTTCTGGTCAGCAAGCCCTAGGCTCTGTGGTTTAACCCACAGCTCCACCTGCCTCCCTATGCCAGAGTAACATATTGCAAAAGGCTCTTAGCTGGTATTTTGTGATATACCTTAAGGTTGGTCTCTATACAAACCATCCTTGAAGTGAGCGGTAGGTAACTTTTGGGACCACAAGTGCAGCAAAGATAAAGCAGGAGTGTTATATAGCCCATCTTCCTTCCATTATAGTATTAGTGGCAGTATACATAGGTAGGAACCAACTGATTCCAGCTAAAAAAGCTGCTCTGAGGGTACCAGAGACCATCTTGACTGTGAGTCTGTAAAACATGTTACTCACGATGCCTAGAGACAATCAAGGTGGCGTGGTGCAGTGGCATAGCGTGGGGGGTGCAGGGGGTGCGGCCGCACCGGGCGCAACATCTGGGGGGTAGGGTTAGGGGGCGCAAATCCACAGGTTAGGGGGCGCAAATTACTTGCCTTGCCCCGGGTGCTGACAACCCACACTACGCCACTGGCGTGGTGTTTAGGAGCTTGTATTGGGGCCAGGATTTCCACGGTGCATTATTTTTGCTGCTTCTGTAATTATGTTTTTGAATTTTCTTATCAGACCTTACTGTGAATTATAAGGGGATATTTTTTAAAAAATGTTGAATCTTTCTTAATGTGATGCTTTCATTAACTTATTGGTGCTTTGTATGTCGTCATATTTTGTAAGTTGTGACTTTTGTCATTTCCCTCCCACTGTGTTGAGAGCTGCCTATGGAAAAATGACATACAAATAAATGATGATTTGTAATAATAATAATAATAATAATAATAATAATAATAATATCCCTCTCTAAGTACCAGACCAAGAATTGCTCAACTTCAACTAGGTTGGTTCATCATGTACCTTTAAGACCAGCTTTCTCCAATCTGGTTTCTTTCAAAAAAAAAATTTTAATTTTTATTTGGAATCTGGCTGCCACTAGCCCCAACCAGAGTGGCAGGTGGTCAGGTTTCATGGGAGATGTAGTCCAAAACATCTGTGAAAGCCTGATTTAGATTGGTACCCTCCAAAATTTGTTGAGACTCCTTACCCTGGCCATTGGCCATCCTGGCTTGAGTTCATGGGAGTTGAGTTCGCAATGGCTACCCCTGGTTTTGAGAATAGCCCTGAGTCTTGAAACTGGTGTGAGGTTGCTGTGTCTACTTCCTGCTTTTCCTTTGCTGGTGACACCCCAACAGATTGGTTGGGCAGGAGTGGGAAAACCTATGAACAGCACCAGGGTGGCCTTTTTACACAATTGAGGCAGAAATACAGCTGCTCAAGTGATTTGGGAATTCCAGCTACAATAACGAGCGCCAGTTATAAAATTCCAGATTTCCCCCAGTCCTATTTCAATTTTAATGAGGAGGTCTGTTTTCATTTCTAATAAATGAAACATTAAGAAAAGGAAGTGGCATCGTTAATCACGAAAGCGTCACTTACCCTAATTTATGATACCTACACTCCAAGCACTATCACAAAATTGCTCATGTTTAGGGAATGGTCGTTCCAGGTAGAGAAAGAGATCCATCAGGACAGCCATTCACATTAAAAACATTTTGACAGCTGTGGCAATCAAACCTTTTCACAGGTGCAAGGAAGTGTGTTAAATTCCACTCTGGCTACAATCCTACACAGGTCTTTCTGTCTTTCTTCATAACTGCAGTGAAAACAGGATATGGGCAAGATAGTAAGAGTAATTGTCCATAGACAATTCAGAAGTTACAGTGTGCCACCTGAGTTTTTGAAACACCCAGCTGAACTTGAACTCCCCAGATGATAAAAAAATAATAATTTGGAGCCAAGAGGAAAAGAAAAACTTTGTAGCATTTTGATTATCTTGATTTTGATTATTAAAACCAGTTTGGGTGGTCCAAGAAGGGGAGGGGTTGTGCAAAGGCATATTTAAAAAAACACCGTAAAATAGTACACAGTGTGCTGCATAAATGCAGCATGGAAAAGGACAATATTAATACAAATAGTTTAGATGATAGATAGATAGATAGATAGATAGATAGATAGATAGATAGATAGATGGTAGATAGATAGATAGATAGATAGATAGATAGATAGATAGATAGATGATAGATAGATGATAGATATAGATAGATGATAGATAGATAGATAGATATAGATAGATAGATAGATGATAGATAGATATAGATATATAGAGATATATCTAGATGATAGATAGATATAGATAGATAGATAGATAGATAGATAGATACAGATATATTTCAAATAATTTTTATTGATTTTCTTTTCTCATAACAAATATTCAATATCATCATTTAACATCCATTTTCTAATTTCCCCCTCCCTATTGACTTCCCCCAACTTCCATTTCTGGTTTATAACACCAAATGTATCACGGCTGGTTTATCTCAAACAAACCATACTCGGTAAGCCAAGAACATGCCCTGGTTTAACAACATGGCTTTCCTGGAACAAAACAAACCACCATCCCTAGTTCAGATGTAATGCTAAGCCAGGGATCACCATTTGTCACTCTGTTTGTGCTTGGGGAACAGTGATGTGGGAACTACCTGTGTGTTCATGGCAAGCTGTTAACCGTTGTTTACTGTGATATGCAGACACTGCCATGATCTCAGTACAGTGGTACTTTGGGTTACATACACCTCAGGTTACAGACTCCGCTAGCCCAGAAGTAGTACCTCAGGTTGAGAACTTTACCTCAGGATGAGAACAGAAATCACGCAGTGGCAACAGGAGACCCCATTAGCTAAAGTGGTACCTCAGGTTAAGAATGGACCTCCGGAACGAATTAAGTTTGTAACCAGAGGTACCACTGTAATTGCCTCAAGAACCCTGTAAGGCAGGGCAAGATATTTATTCTGTCTTCCGATGTCTTGAAAAGTTTCCAAAAGATACCCTCATTCACAGGATCCTTTAGAATTTTGGTGGGTACAGGGCCACGGTGCCAACTTGAATAAAATATTGTTGGGGCCCAGGTCAGCCCCACCCTGAATAATCGATCACACCACACAGTACACAAACACCATTTGAATGGGAATGTCCATCAATTTGGTGGGGGCCCATCCCCCTCAAATATTTTATTGTGGGGGCTGAAGCCCCCACAGCCCCTAGGAGTTGGCTCCTCTGGTACAGGGTTGCGCTTACCTTGTCACTGAGAGATGGGTGGCGTGTGAGGTTTTCTCTCTTTCCATTCACTAAACATTTCTTTGGCGATCTGCAGATCAGGTCAGTTGTTAGGAGACCTACAGAGCTACAATTCCCAGCGCCCTTTACAAACTACAACTTCAAATTCTTTGAGAGAAGCCATGGCTGTTAGAGTGAATTAAAAGTATGCTGTGACGTGACCGCAATAGGTTTTTAGGACTGAACTTAGCCTATATCCGGGATCTGACCTACCAGTTCAGAGAGCTTCTGCTTTTCGCCACACCACTCTAGCATTTGTCTTACGGTGCTTTGCTTGCTATTTAGTAGTTCAAATTTGATAAGAGAGCGAGAGAGCAGGTGGAGGGGGGGGGGGAATCCTTTAATGCAGAGTTGCACATCACCTGTGTGCCCCATGTACTTTTCTTTGATTTGGCAAAAGCAACCTCTGCCAGCTCTGAGATAATAGCTGATGATTTAATAACATAATAATTTCAACAAGTTCAAGCTTGTGCCCTGGCGGTTGTTGTTTTTATCTCTCACACCCCACTGGTGTGCGTTGCTCGCTTCCCTCCTTTCTGTATGGAGCTTGATCCTTAGTTTAAATTATTTCAGCTAGAGCTGAACTAACATTTCCAGAAGACCTTTATCTGAGAAAGAAAGAAAATCTCTGAGATCTCTTTTTCTCACCCTCAAAGAAAAAGGAGGACACGTTGCAGAATTTGCTCTGATGCTGCAGAGCAAACCAGCTGGTGGTCCATGCCTACTTGTGGTTCGCTGATTAGGTGAGCAGGCGGGACCAGTTATCTAGGCAGCAAGCTCCACACAGAAACTTCCTTTCCTGCCTGGGAAACAGTTCCTGGGACTTCCCACGCTGGACCCCAATGCACATGGGAATGCTAGCACACAATGGGGCCCACCAAAGAAGATGAGTGGGCTTCTCAGAAGACCTTTAGCTGCGGGGAGTGCTCAGCTGACGAGCTTCTGAATACCAGTTGCTAGAAACTGCAGGCAGGGAGTGTTCTTGAAAGTGCTTTTGTGCTTGGGTCCTGCTTACAGGCATCACACAGGCCCCTGACTGGCCACTGTGAGAACAGGATGCTGGGCTTAGATGGGCCCTAGCCCTGATCCAATAGGACTCTTTGTATGTGCTTATGTTCTTAGGGATAAACCACAGTTTCCATGGTTCTTTGTGTGGGAGGATTGTGCTTTAAATGTATGCTGCGAATGTGACCTGAGTTGTGAAATGGGCTCCAAAAGTAATTTGAAGGTGCTCCTTGTCTGAGACACTACTAGGTCTGGGGCTGGGTCGCGAGCGGTGCTACGGTCTAAACCACTGAGCCTCTTGGGCTCGCCGATCAGAAGGTCAGCGGTTCGAATCCTCGCGACGGGCTGAGCTCCGGTTGCTCTGTCCCAGCTTCTGCCAACCTAGCAATTCAAAAGCATGTCAGTGCAGGGAGATAAATAGGTACTGCTGTGGCAGGAAGGTAAACAACGTTTCCGTGCGCTCTGGCTTCTGTCACGGTGTCCTGTTGCGCCAGAAGCGGTTTAGACATGCTGGCCACATGACCTAGAAATCTGTCTTTAGACAAACGCCAGCTCCCTTGGCCTGAAGCGAAATGAGTGCCACAGCCCCATTGTCACCTTTGACTGGACTTAACTGTCCAGGGGGTCCTTTACTTTTACATCTAGGGCTCCCCATAGGTGGAATTATTTCCCTTATTTGTGTCCCATGGCAGTATTTGAAAACCTGATTTGAAAGCCACAAGGACCTTGCGTTGTGTGCTACATGCTGAGAGAGCTCTTCCCTCATGGGTCCTGGTTTGTGTCAGAGGAATGAGGCCCCGTAGTACATCTTGCAGCAACAGTTGATATTTCCAGACTATTTGCTTGCTTGCAACAAGTCCAACCAACCCGCGGCCCCCAGGCAGGACATAGCATGCCAAATATGTCTCACGGCCTCTCAGGTGCTTGAGAGACCTCCAGGTTTTTTTTAGCTCTACTGGGACCACAAACCAGTAGATTTATGAAGCCCCCGAGACTCTTCAGCCCCTGACAGATAAGCTGCACAGCAGGCCTGGTTTACTGTGCTTTAGGAGAGCATTAACAGACATAACGTGAGCAGCTGGCTCATTTGTGGAAATATTTATGGTATAGCTTCACAGGATCACTGAGTTCAAAATATCAGCCGGCGATGCTTGCATAGTCATGGACGGTTTTAGAAACTAATCTTGTATATAAAATATCATCACAGAGAGCAAAGGAAAACACATTTTACAGTTCAGCAGATTTTTTATATATATAAAAAAATGCAGTGGAGAAAAACATCATGAATGGATCAGGTGTCACACTTCTGCTGTCTTTCCGTCAACACATCACATCATCAGGGTGGTCCAGCAGATGGAGGCTTAGATATGGAGCTGCTTTAAGGTCTACTTCAACTTGCTCAGGGGATCTTAAGCAAATCTCTCTCTTTCTCTCTCTCTCTCCCTCCCTCTTTCCATCAGTTGTCCAACCATAGTATGAGATTAGCAACATGGCTTGGAAGATGGTGAGACTGTGCAAATGTATAGTTTTCACCTTGGGTAGGCAAACTAAGGCCCAGGGGCCAGATCTGGCCCAATCGCCTTCTAAATCCGGCCCACGGATGGTCTGGGCATCAGTGTGTCTACATGAATAGAATGTGTCCTTTTATTTAAAATGTCTCTCTGGGTTATTTGTGGGGCATAGGAATTCATTCTTTTCCCCCCTTCAAAATGTAGTCTGGCCCCCCCCACAAGGTCTGAGGGACAGTGGACCGGCTTCCTGCTGAAAAAGTTTGCTGACCCCTGGTTTTAACTGTCATGTCTCCTCACAAAAATTTCTGGGAACTGCAGATTGGTGAAGGTTCTGGGAATTCCCAGTAAGCAGTCCTAGATTCCCCTTTCAAAGAACTATAGTTCATTAAGTTCCTGGGAATAGAGAATGACTAGGAACTGTGTTTCAAAACAGAGTGTAAATACACCAATGTGTTGTAATGCACTTTGCACAAGACAGCTGCAATCCAAAGCATAATTACACAGGAATGAAGGAGGCTGCCTTATGTACAACAAGTCAAACCACTGGTCTATCTAGCTCAGCATTGTTTACACTGATTGGCTGTGGCTCTCCAAGATGTCAGGGTAGGGGACATTGAAGATTCCAGGATTGAACCTGGATCTTCTACACACAAAGGAGATGCTCTGCCCCTAAGCTGTGACATTACTGCAATGCCAGCATTATTGTAACTACGAGATCTGAATTTGAATGCTACTTTGCAGTAGAAGGTAAAGGGACCCCTGACCATTAGGTCCAGTCGTGGCCGACTCTGGGGTTGTGGCGCTCATCTCGCTTTATTGGCTGAGGGAGCCGGCGTACAGCTTCTGGAACATGTGGCCAGCATGACTAAGCTGCTTCTGGCAAACCAGAGAAGTGCATGGAAACACTGTTTACCTTCCCGCCGGAGCGGTACCTATTTATCTACTTGCACTTTGACATGCTTTCGAACTGCTAGGTTGGCAGGAGCAGGGACCAAGCAATGGGAGCTCACCCCGTCGTGGGGATTTGAACCACCGACCTTCTGATCGGCAAGTGCTAGGCTCTGTGGTTTAACCCACAGCGCCACCCGCATCCCTTGCAGTAGAAGAGGTACCCACAATTCTGGGCATTTGAAACGACCCTCAGTGGATTTGTACAACAATACCCACTTGCTTCCCCCGCGGTGATCACACTTGTGGATGTCTGATGGGCTGAAAAGATACAGATGGCAAGAATGACTGAGTGCAAAAATGATTTCATGCCAAGCTGATATCCAACACACTATGAATTGCAACTCTTTGGGGGAAGTTGTTCAGCAGTTAACGTGAAAATAGCACTGTATTCAGTGCTACATTTCATAAAAACACCTGCCTTCTCCAAGACTGGCTGTTCGAAAAAAATATTCCCCAGGGAAAAACTCGATCCCTGAAATGTGCAGGTATCAGTTTCCCATTTAATCCTTTTTACAGCTAATGGTTCTTGCCTCCGTTTGCTGCCTGGCATGGTAAGGACCATCCACAAAACCACTACAATCTTTTGATGTGGTTTGCAAAATGGCTATGTTATTTGAACTTAGTTCTTATCAAAATCAAATGGGTCTAACTTGTCCCAGTGACTTCAATGAAACTTAGTTGGGTCTGCCTAGAAGGCATTAATTCCTACCAAGTCCTAAATCTGAAAAGGAACAATTGCTCAAACAGAGGTCAACATCTGGGGCTTTGGGGGTGTGTCCAGAGTTTGTAAAAGCAAAGCTGGATTGTGGCTGCTTTATGAAAGATGAGTTTATTGAAGGAGGACACATAACTACTTTCTAAAATGAGATGTGCCTGAGCATCACACCTGACAGTCTTCCCTCAAATCCCAAATGTGTGGAAGCTGGTTCCAGTGACTTGACGGGTGAGACAAGGGCACAATAAATATACTCAAAGCTTCTCTTTTGCGTATTATGATTGCATGTTTTCAAAGGCTGAGTGCTGGCATGCACCGTTGAGCTCTGTCTCGCATGGAAGCCCAGACAGATTTACAAGATCTCAGCGTGGTTCAGAGGAAGAAGCCATGTCTAAGGCGAGGGTGGAAAACTTGTGGCCCTCTAGATGTTAAGAGCAGAAGAAGCAATCTTCTGGATCAGGCCAAAGGCTCATCGAACTCATGGTAAGGCGTCCTTCCTACCCTTCGGTCCTCCCCAATATCAATAGCGAGAGGCATAACAAGCAATGTTTGGGTGAAATCAGGCCACAGCTTTATTGACAACAGATGTAAGAGGTTTGGCTTAGACATTGGGTAGACCCCACCCCTTCTGGCCAGCCTTCCAGAAGAACTTGTGTTTTGGGGTCAACTGGAAATGAGGGACTCCCTGACCTACATCAAAGAGTAACTGCCAAACTGTATTGTTAGAGAAAAGTCTATGCCAGGCATAGGCAAACTCGGCCCTCCAGATGTTTTGGGACTACAACTCCCATCATCCCTGACCACTGGTCCTGTTAGCTAGGGATAATGGGAGTTGTAGTCCCAAAACATCTGGAGGGCCGAGTTTGCCTATGCCTGGCCTATGCTATATACTGGTTGCCCATGCCCGCTCGCAGACCCTCCAAGTGTCCATAATTTCCAAGGACAGTCCCAGATTTACCGAAGCTGTCCCACAAGCCATTTCTGATTCGATCTTGGAATGTCCTGCTTTTCCATATGATGTCCCTATTTTCATTGAAGAAATGTTGGATGTAATGGTAGGACGTCCCTATTTTCATCAGAGAAATGTTGAAAGGTATGAGCTCGCTTTTAATGTTTGATGTTTTTAATTATGTTTTTAGATATGCTATATATAAGCTGCCCAGAGTGGCTGAGGAAACCCAGTCAGGTGGGTGGGGTATAAAAAATAATGATAATGATAATGATAATGATAATGATAATGATGATGATTATTTCCTGATTAGGCAAGTAGGCAGGACCAATTACCCAGACAAGCCCAGGCCAGAGGCTTCCTTTGCTGCCTGGGAAGCAACCCCTGGGACACTTGCACATTGGATCTTGGTGTGCAGGGGAATTCTGGTCCACAGTGGCACCCACCAGAGAAGGTGAGTAGACCTCTCACACTGACCAACCATTGGCCATGCTGGCTAGGACTGATGAGTGTTGAAGTCCAATGACATCTAGAAGGCTACAGGTTCCCCTCCCCTCATTGAAGGGCCACATCACCCATTATACACAGTAGACAATCCAGTTTTTCCACTCAGCGTGTATACTGGACAACGTGTACACTAATAAATATGTGTGCTTGTCCCATTCACACTTTTGTAGGTGTACACCTAAAGCACCTTCTGTTTGTCTGAGAGGTTGTTTTTTTTTAGTCTGCAAATGTTATGGATTAGGGGCTGCAACCCTGCCCACTTCATTCACCAACTCTCAATCCCTTCTCTCCCATTCCCCCAGAAGTAATCCTTTAGGCCAGGAGTGGGGAGCCATTTTCACCCCAGGGGATAGATCCTTACCGAGATCTGCCTCACAGGCCAAAGTGGGCACTCCTGCCACTGGAGTGCTGTCACAAATCACCTGCGACTTCAATGCACCTTTCAGGCAGCAATGCACTACTAAAAGAAAGTCTTCACCTTCCTTTCAGAAGGAGTTCCCTTGTGTGAGTAATCCTTGGGCGAGCCTAATGCATACTCTACAATAATAGAAACATAGAATTGTAGAGTTGGAAGGGACTTTGAGGGTCAACTGGTCTAACTCTCTGCAATGCAGGAATCTCAACTAAAGCATCCATGACAGATGGCCAGCCAACCTCTGCTTGAAACCCTCAAATGAGGGGGACAATTATTATTATTTTTTCTTACTTGCACTTCCTTTGGGAAGTCTCTCTCTCACACACCTATGCTGTGCTTTTGAAAAGGTGCGCTTTTATTTACAGCCCATTAAAAAGTAGTTGCTTAATCAAGCTAAAGGCTGTCCTAAAAATGCCTACATTTAAACAACGGATTTGAGGCTAGGTGGCCCATGCTTCAACACCCATTGAAGGTTTGGCAATCAGAATAGCCACTACATTTCAGTCCAGGAAGATATTTATTTGCAGTAGAAATTGTGTCAAAATTGTTTCCCCCAAACATGGCAAAACAATGACAGTATCTGGATTCTTCTGCGGAAGACGAGAACATTTTGCTGCTGCTGCTGCAAGCGAGAGGTACCAATTGTCTGAAAATGCAGCTCTCCTGACGACAGTTGAAAACCCATTATCTGTAATATGGAAGGCAGATATTCACATTTATTCTTCTCAGTAGCCGGAGACTGAAAGAGCACGCTCACCTCAATGACCTATAATCCACACCGTTTGATTATTTGCAGCCAGCATTCTTTTTCATTCATGTAAAATGAAATGCATTTAATACCTTTTTTTTAAAAAAAAAAGTCTTTGGAAGGATACACTGAAACCTTTAAAGTTAGTTGTAGAAGAAGTGGCGGAATATTTTTTATATTCTTTTGCTATACAACCACCATAATCTGATCACTTTTTGGAAGTCTGGCCTTCAGTTCCCTGCTGCTCAACCTCTCTGGATCAGAAACTTAAGAGCGATAATATATGCACTGTAGGTTAACACAGGAGCTGAAGACAAGCATTTTCTCAAAAGGCTGTGATTCACTTTGCGGATCCGTGTTACTGGATAGGAAATACATGAGTGATGAATGACAAGATTAGAGGTTTTAGCCCAACAGATAACATAACTCTTTTTACAAGTGACTTTTCAACTGCTCCGGCTGCCTTCATCTATCAAGACAGGAATAATATAGTGGAGAAAAGTGAGCTGAAATAACAGTGACAAAAATATGAAATTGCAATAAGTCCCTAGATCATGACCAACTGGGACATTACTGCATACACTTCAACTGTCCTGATTAAATCAGGACATCCTATTTTTGACGTGCTCTTGTATGAGAGCATGTTGCCCCAAAACACATGTTTTGAGGGCACCATGATTTCATGAAAGGTCATGTCTTCTGGGGCCACGATCTTCCTCAAGAGCAAAGCATCCCAAAAATGTGTGTTTGGATGCACTGTGCTCTTGTACATGTTATGTGACTTGCACAGGCGCACTGCCCCAGAAGACACACGTCCCAGTTTTCCACTGGGACATGCTGGGGGATATGTTATTATGATTTAATTATTATTGTGGCTCAGGACTGTAATACCTGAAGGACCGCCTCTCCCCATATAAACCATCCCGGACCTTGCGTTTATCATCTGAGGCCCTTCCTCATGTGCCTCCCCCATGTGAGGTCCAGAGGGTGGCAACACAAGAACTGGTCTTCTCTGTAGTGGCTCCCTATTTGTGGAACGCTCTGCCCAGGGAGGTTCGCTTGGCGCCTTCCTTATATATTTTTAGGCGCCAGGTGAAAAGGTTCCTCTTCAACCAGGCCTTGGACTGATTCATAACCTACAGCCTTTTAAACTTGTATGTGGGAAGGGGAGATGTTATTGTTTTGCTGTTTTGTTTTACTTATTTACTTGTTTTTACCCTGTATTTTATTCTGTGAACTGCCCTTAGGTCTTATGATGAAAGGAGGTACAGTGGTACCTCGGGTTACATACACTTCAGGTTACATATGCTTCAGGTTACAGACTCCTCTAACCCAGAAATAGTACCTTGGGTTAAGAACTTTGCTTCAGGATGAGAACAGAAATCGTGCTCCAGCGGCGCAGCAGCAGCAGGAGGCCCCATTAGCTAAAGTGGTGCTTCAGGTTAAGAACAGTTTCAGGTTAAGAACAGACCTCCGGAATGAATTAAGTACTTAACCTGAGGTACCACTGTATATGAAACAAACAAACAAACAAACAAAAAAGTTGATGGGGAAGCCTTCTGCCTGAGATGCAGGAGACCTGCTGTCAGTCAGAATAGACAATACTGAGCTAGATAAGACAAGTAGCCAGGCTTGATATAATGTAGCTTTCTGTGAGGTCATCACTAGAATTACGATAATCCCTCATAGGGATGACAATTTTGGCTTCTCTAAGATTCTCATTTTTGCACTCTGTGGTCCACATTTCTGCACGTGTTTCCTTTTAAATAAAAATCCTAATAAAACTTCATTAGCATAATTGTGTGCATTTCTCCTGATAGGCACATAGGCGTCTCCACCCCCATCGTTCTGCCTGGACTCTTAGGTCCAGCACCGAGGTCCTTCTGGGAGTTCCCTCACTACGAGAAGCCATGTTACATGGAACCAGGCAGAGGGCCTTCTTGGTAGTGGTGCCCGCCCTGTGGAACGCCCTCCTATCAGATGTCAAAGAGATAAATAACTATCTGATGTTTAGAAGATATCTGAAGGCAGCCCTGTTTAGGGAGGTTTTTAATGACTGATGTTTTAATATATTTTTAATCTTTGTTGGAAGCCACCCAGGGTGGCTGGGGAAATCCAGCCAGATGGGTGGGGTATAAATAGTATCATCATCATCATCATCATCATCATCATCATTATTATTTGTAGAAAATTTTGCATAATATATACATTTTGCAAGCAATTTTCCCTAATGCAATGCATTTTTGTATGTTGCTTAAAATAGCAAGTGCAATTCAATGCACACTTTCCCCAGTGTGCACATTTTTGTACAGATTATCTGGAGAATAGCGTCACAGCATTTAAAGAAGCACGGGTTTCAAATGAAATCTCCATTTTGGTTCATATACTGTTTCAGGACGTGCAAATTAAGTAGGTTTGCATGAAAATGCAATCTGAACCAAATTTGCCCCTTATTCCTTATTCTTCATACCTGGTTAATTAAGAGTAACATCTCCACAGATTTAATGCAATTTCGCAGTTTGACGGTTACAGCACTGGGGGAAGTACATACAATTCTGAGTTCCTTCACATTATTGGCAGAACTTCCATTGACTTCATGGGCCTGGTCTGCACCCTGCCTTTTTGAAGCTCAGTAGATCTTGGCTAGTCAATGCTGATACCTGGCTAGTCAATATTAACATAGGGGTGCCTGTGGAGAATGCCTGTTGCCATAAACTATCTCTTAGTGTCAGAAATCATGAAAAATCTGACATCAGTTGTATGCAACAATGGCGCTACCAAATGCTAGTGACTCTCATGCTTGCAAAGTGCAAGAATCAAGCAGAAACAATAAAACAGCACCAATGTCCTTTTCCATTATGCCACTGTGGGGCAGCCTAATCTTCAAAACAGTTAAGACCAATTGAATCATTAGCATAGGTTAAGGAAGTGCATAGGCAAGAAACCGTCATTCGAGAATTAACGTCTCTAATGGCTGAAATCCATTTCCACACTGCTGAAATAAAAGCCAATCACCCAGCCAATCCTTACCTTGAAAATTGTGGTGCACCAGCATAAACACACCTGATTGGGTGATGTGAATAGCTTCACATATCCACATTGCGTCTACCAACACCCAAAGGCTTTTCTTGTTGGGATAAGCTTTGATCTGAACACCCCATTTCTCCTTTTGCAACATCAGATCAAGACATGCAGCTCTACTTGGAAAAAATATTCTATCAGTATGTAAGATGTTCTCATATGTTTAGAACACGATTGAGGGGCTGTTACTGGGGTGGAATGAAATTCCACCAATGGATATAATCAGGGACTTGGGACTTGAAATCGAGTTCATCACTTCTCTACACAACTGCTGAATTTAGCAAGCCACCCAAGACAAAATGGCTTGTACCCATACTTGCTCAGCAACAGTTGCATAAACACTGTCCTTAATGGACAGATGAAGATGAGAGATAACCGAGAACCTGGAGCAAAATGATGGACTGCTGACACCTGCCCTTGAATCCTCTTTTCCCATGCTCCACTGAGTGCCTGGAAGCTTGAAGATGCCACCACGTAAGTGCCCTACAGTGCCCTGGAGTTCCATTCAGACACTGTGTCACCTGGATCATTGTGGGAAATATAAATGGAAGCACCTCCAAGTCACCTTCTTCTCACCAGAACACCACTGCCAAGTAGTCTGCTAGGGTTCATAGAGGGGTGCCAATGAGGAGGGCCTCCAAAGTGATGAGGGCCCTATCTGCCCTGCCTCTAAGGTATAAGACCTGTTGTCCAGACTGTCAGGAGCATCTTCTATCTTCCTACAAAAGGAACTGCTGCATCAACTCTCGTATTCTACAGGGAATTTCAACTTTGTGTTACTCTTTGCCTGTCTCAAGGGTGCAGAACCTGTGGCCTTCCCTTTTGCAGACCCTCCAAGTGTCTCTATTTTCCAGGGACAATGGAACTCTGGATTCCAGGGACTCTGGATTTACAGAAGCCATCCCAGTTTTTGATATGATCCCGGAATGTCCTGCTTTTCCTTAGGACGTCCCTATTTTCATCAGAGAAATGCTGGAGAATTATGCTAGGAGGTCCCTATCTTTATATGAAAAATGTTGGAGGGTATGGAGCTACACGACCCTTGATCCAAGGAGATAAGTAAATTACAACCTTCAGAAGATCTGAAGGCAGCCCTGGGTAGGAAAGTTTTATTACGCTTTTATATATGTTGGATGAAGGGATGCGGGTGGTGCTGTGGGTTAAACCACAGAGCCTAGGACTTGCCTATCAGAAGGTCGGCAGTTCGAATCTCCACGACAGGGTGAGCTCCCGTTGCTCGGTCCCTGCTCCTGCCAACCTAGCAGTTCGAAAACACGTCAAAGTGCAAGTAGATAAATAGGTACTGCTCTGGCGGGAAGGTAAACAGCGTTTCCATGCACTGCTCTGGTTCTCCAGAAGCAGCTTAGTCATGCTGGCCACATGACCCGGAAGCTGTACGCCGGCTCCCTCGGCCAATAAAGCGAGATGAGTGCTGCAACCCCAGAGTTGGTCACGGCTGGACCTAACGAACAGGGGTCCCTTTACCTTTACCTTATATGTTGGAAGCCATCCAGAGTGGCTTGGGCAACCCCGTCGGATGGGCAGAGTATGATGATTGATGATGCTGTTATAGGACTTCCCTATTTTCATCGGATAAATGATGGAGGGTATGCGATAGAGATAGTCAAACTTTGGCTGTTTAGACACTATTCGCTATTTGTGTTACAGGGTCATTATGCAAACCTGGGATTGCATTTACAATATTTCCACACTATATTTAATCATTTCACTTGAAATTTGAGTTAGGTGTGATTATATATATATATATATATATATATATATATATATATATATATAGGTGCTGTGCATTGACAGTGAAATTAGCATTCCAGGCATGGCGGGATATTGTATGTTTGCGGTGGGGAGTCACTCGCTGCACCGAGGCGTTGAATAATTCATGAGGCGTGCTGTTGAATTTGCATTGTTTGCTAGGAACATTACCAACCTGCTGAAGTGTGCTTGATGCATTAGCTGTCTTTAGGAATTTTATTTAATATACAGTTTTTATTGTTTGCTCGGCTCCAAACATCATTTGAAAGTCTTATGTGAACTTCGGGATTGTTTATTCTGCTAATAGTTACTTTGTATTTGATGCTGTCTTTTTTGTGTGTGACCGCCCCCTGTTATTTAAAAATGAAAACTTTGGAAAGGTTCCAGGTTGCCTTTCTCAAAAGAAAGAAAGAAAGAAAGAAAGACATTTTTGCACCTCAGGTGCAGAAGAGGTATGGTGCATTTTTACCTTGAGTGTTCAGAAATGTCGGTTTAGCTATAGGGAGAGCCTTCGTTCCAGGTTTCATCTGACAAACACATTTTGTTTCTCTGGAATTCCAAGATAGAATCTTTCTTTCTTTAACTTTTTATTATGCTTTATTATACTTACTTGCATATGTACAACACAAACTTCAATTCATTGTTGTCAATAAACCAAATCATCCAAAGTCAGAAAAAATACAAACATTTTAACAATAAATTTTCTTCCAATTCGTCTGGCCTCCTGTCCTTTCCATATTTCATTCATTTTAAACCTGTTGCATACATTTGCCTGTTTGTTTAGTAATAAAGTATAGGTATCTATGTTGGGCTCCATGATCACTGCAGATGGTGACAGCAGCCACGAAATTAAAAGACACCTGCTTCTTGGGAGAAAAGCAATGACAAACCTAAACAGCATCTTAAAAAGCAGAGACATCACCTTGCTGGCAAAGGTCTATATAGTTAAAGCTATGGTTTTCCCAGTAGTGATGTATGGAAGTGAGAGGTGGACCATCAAGAAGGTTGATCGCGGAAGAATTGATGCTTTCAAATTCTGGTGCTGGAGGAGACTCTTGAGAGTTCCATGGACTGCAAGAAGATCAAACCTATCCATTCTGAAGGAAATCAGCCCTGAGTGCTCACTGGAAGGACAGATCCTGAAGCTGAGGCTCCAATACTTTGGCCACCTCATGAGAAGAGAAGACTCCCTGGAAAAGACCCTAATGTTGGGAAAGATGGAGGGCACAAGGAGAAGAGGACGACAGAGGACGAGATGGTTGGACAGTGTTCTCAAAGCTACCAGCATGAGTTTGACCAAACTGCGGGAGGCAGTGGAAGACAGGAGTGCCTGGCGTGCTCTGGTCCATGGGGTCACGAAGAGTCGGACACGACTAAATGACTAAACGACTAAACGACTAAACAACAACAACAACAATCTATGTCATTTTCCTTTTACATGCATTATTTACAGAGATTGTTCAAAAGCTGCTACCGAGTTTAAATTACAGCAACTGTTCTCAAGATATCTCCTGAAGCCTTCCCAATTCAAGATGAACTCCTGCTTAGGCTTGTCTTCAATCTTTTCAGAAAGGTTGTCTAACTCAGCATATGCTACTAGGTAGAATCTTTCCTAGCCCTCACAGAAGACACCAGGGATTGAACTTCGGACATTGGGTATGGAAAACATAGGTTGCCTCCCAGAGCTATGACCGTTCCCTGTTGCCACAGGTAGTCAAAATTGTGGAACAGTGGTGGAGAAATGTAAGACATTGCGATATCAGGATATAGCAAAGTTCTCCTTGACTTTATGGAGGCAGAGGGTAAAACACTATGCATGCATAGCTGCCATTTTCAGTGGTAGCCATATTTAGGATCATTCCTAGTTCAGAAGTGGCTATTCTGCCACACTTTCCAGGTGTTTATAACAATAAACATATATGCACCCACCCATTCCCTAATGCAATCTGTCTCAGGGTTGTTTGCAAAATAAAACAACAAAACAGAAAAATCACAATAAGATAAATATAATGCAATTTCAGAACGCAGGGGAACCAGTAACGCCAACATTTAATACCTGGACTACAACTCCCACCACCCATGTCCGTTGGCCATGCTAGCTGAGGCTGATGGGAGTTGTAGTCCAAAAACACCTGGAAGGTCAGAGGTTACCTACCCCTGGTCTGGTTGGTTCTGTGGTTAATAGGTGATAGAGAGATGGGCCTTGTCCTGAGAGGTGGTCAGGAGCTCAGTGGTTACTAAGCCATTTGAAGACAATCTACCCGAGTACCATAAAGCCATCTGAATTGTCAAGTGATAGAACCGTGTGTTAACATGGTCAATGGATCCTTGGGTTGTACAGCCATGGATGAGATCAATCTGCATGAACAGTTCACCGGACAACAGCCTGTCGCACAAAGTCACAGTCAATTTTTGCACTGCCTCCAGTCCCATTGGTTTCACGCAAAGCAAAAGTGACATTATGACCCCAATAACATATTAATTTAAAGCTCAGCATATGCAACCCTCCCACAGCATTTTTTTGTGCTACACTCAAATGCAAAGTTCACAATAAGTTATACACTTTGACATCAAAACTAGGAGAAAGGCTTCCCAGCTCCATAATATTCTGTATAGCTCTGAAAATTACTTTGACTCCAGTGCCTTCTGTATTATTTTGAAAATATGTTCACAATAATATTATATTTCCATGCTGGCAGAGTCAGTGGGAGACTTGGTAGTACAGTATTTAGACGCATTGAGAAAATAATAGGATTTACAATAGCTGGCAATTTGTTTTCTCTTGCCACGGTATGTGTGTTTTGTTCATGTCTCTGTTGCTCTTGGGAGCTTCTTTGTGGATATTTCTGATGCTTTTTTCTGTCTTGAGCATTTAGTTGCAGCCAATCGCAACTGCACAGAGATACTTTTTCCTGCTGTGTGCCTTTACAAGCAAACATAACTTAAGGAAAGAAGCAAATACATTCCGCTCTGCAAAACAAATGGCACCTTCCCACTATCCTCTGTTTTGCAGAATTATTGCACAGCACTTGATTTGAAGAAAATCTCTCAGAAAATAACTGTGAGGTCTTGGGGTGCTTGGGAACAGAAGGACCTATTCAGAGGAGAGGGCTTGAAAGATGAAATTTGTATACACTCCACAGTTGGGAGGATAGTCTGTATCGTGAAGCTAGTTTTAGATTTATAGATGAGTGAGATTTTACTGGTTTTGCTGTTTATTTGAAATTTGTTTTATTGTTTTGTGTGTTTATCAGCTCCTCTGCAGAAGGAAAGAAAGGCTTCCATTTAAGGAAGGTGAAAAGGTAAATGGTATAGGACCCCTGGACGGTTAAGTCCAGTCACAGGTGGCTATGGGGTTACAGCGTTCATCTCATTTTCAGGCCGAGGGAGCTGGCGTTTGTCCACTGACAGCTTTCCGGGTCATGCAGCCAGCTTCTGGTGCAACAGGACACCGTGACAGAAACCAGAGTGCACGGAAACGCTGTTTACCTTCCTGCCACAGCGGTACCTACCAGTAATCTGTCCATGGGTAGGGGGCACAATCTGGACGGTTCTGCCAGGGGTGCAAGATCACCTAGCTATGGCTCTGCCCACACAGTAAGATTTGGGGGGCAATAGCAAGAGGGGCTCCCCACTTTTCCTCCAGAGCCATTCACCTGTTAGACAGCAGAGATGTGTACGCACACAACTTCTCCTTTGCATCCTTGGTGCACCTGCTGCCTCAGGTGTGATGGAGAAGACCAGTCCGTCGTTGGGCTATCTCATCACGAAGGGCGACATCAGCTTCTCCTCCTCAGGCAGCAAAATGTTTTTTTGAACTAGCCCTATTACATTGGGGAGCCATTGTAGAAAGATAATCAATAAATATTACTGCTGAGTGGTATTCAACGACCTTTTTGCACTAGTACGGAGGTTAGCACTAGTGTAAGGGGATTCCCCTGTCTTTCTCCCCACCCTACCCGATGTGTATCTGATGCCGTCCTCAGATCTGTTTCAGAGGGTTAGAGAAACCCTGAAAACAGATTTAAAGGGACACATGAGGAGAGGAGAGGAGAGGAGGATAAATTTTCTTTGTGCAAGGATTTCTCCAGAATGGTCACCTTAGTGCAACATTGAATGCAACCTATTGCTACTGATGATGGTTACTATTAGAAGGATTTTTCCACAGAAGCAATACAAGCTCAAAAAACCCCCATAGATGATTCCAAGGTCTTTGGCAGACACATCAGGAAAACAGCCTGCACCTTGCCCCCATCTCTTTTGACACTGGCATATTTCTCTGCTTATATGGAAGCAATTTGTCATGCTTTCAGATCTCTCTCCTTTGCCCTGGTGAAGGCTATTAATGCTCTGGGGGGAAAGATGATAGATCCCAAATTGCAGAGTTTTTTTTTGTTTTTTATTATCATAGTCTACTCTGTGGAAAGATGGGGTGGCTGGAATTGAAGATTTTCTCTGCCGCCAATGACAAAAAAAGTTGGCATCGGCAAGAAGCAATTGGCAGTTCTGTAAAGGATCATTTTATTTAAGTTTTGCACTGAAGCATACAAGGTGTTTCAAAAATCAGCTCACGAAGAGGAATATTGTGAAAGAGAAAGCAAAATCTAATGGGCCTGGAAGAAAACAGAGAAGCGGTACTGGAAGAATTTGACAATGAAGCTGCGTGTTACATTTAAAGTGTTGGTGAAATAGACATAGGGTTGTATCCAACTGAATCATATTTGGTAGACCCACTGGAACCAATGGATTTTACTCACAAGACCATTGATTTCCATGGACCTAATCTGGGTATTGCTTTGTCAGATACATCCTGTAATCCCAAGTAAGGAGCAGAAGACATGCAGAGTTATTCTACACATTTAATTTAATTTATTAATTTTTTTTCTCAGACATGAGTTTCAGTGGGACTGATTTACTTTCTAGTAACTCTGAATAGGATTGCAATGAGCCAAGAAGGCTGTGATGTTGGTGATGGACAGCGTCTTGCAGTAAATAAAAAGACCACACAGTCAAAGGTCCAAAAGAAAACACTTTTACTAAAAGGAAAAGGCTTGTTACAAAAAAACTTCAGAAAAAAATTCATACACACAAGGTACAAATGAAAGTAAGAGACAGAGAGAGATAGTGCAACTCACTGAATGCAGGAATGTATCTCTCCTGGCTCAGGGTGACCTTAAGATAGTCAGAACAGTGCTTGCATCAGAAATGAACCTTCTAGAATCTTCCAGAATCTCCTAGCGCTTTCCAGTTTCTGCCCTCAAAGACTTTAGTCATGACAGTTGGATGCCCTCAGAATCTTGCATGGTTCTCACACCACCTGAAGACACACCCAAGGACCTTACTTCCAAGTCCAAATTCCTAAGCACCCATGAGGGCAAAGTGAGACGACACCTCAGGTAGCAGGATCCACAGGGGCAGCAGATCCTGATATAGATCTTTATTCCCCCCCTTGTCCCTGATGTAGATCTTTTCTCACTTTTTTTGCCCCAGCAGCGGGGGGTGGAGGCGCCATTTTGTGATTCGCTTCAGGTGCCAAAATGACTTGGATTGACCCAGCCAAGCACAGTGGAGTGAAAGGATAGTTCACTCACCTGAATGGGATTTCCTTGCTAGTCAATATGGTGAAGATCAAGTCCTAAGCTCATTTAGGCAAATTATCTTTCATAAGCAACAAGCACCTTATAGGTGAACAAAAATTAATGGGAACAAACTCAAAAAGAATTCTGGGCGCTGTAGTTTACCCCCCACAGAGATACAATTCCAAGCAACCCTTAAAAAATTCAGTGCCCATAATTCTTTGAGGGAAATAATGTGCCTTGAATGGACTTGAAAGGTATACAGTGGTACCTCGGGTTAAGTACTTAATTTGTTCTGGAGGTCCGTACTTAAACTGAAACTGTTCTTAACCTGAAGCACCACTTTAGCTAATGAGGCCTCCTGCTGCTGCCACGCCGCCAGAGCACAATTTCTGTTCTCATCCTGAAGCAAAGTTCTTAACCTGAAGCACTATTTCAGGGTTAGCGGAGTCTGTAACCTGAAGCGTCTGTAACCTGAAGCGTATGTAACCCGAGGTACCACTGTACACTGTAGTGTGCACACACCCTTGATTAAATGTAGATCACTGTGGAAAGAATTCCAATTTCTCCAAACCTACAGTTGTCTAGATATTTTCAAGGACTTTTTTGCCCTCTGTATGAGTGAAATTTCTCTGTTTTAGTTAAGTGGTTTTAGCAGAAATGTTATAAAGGTTTAGGAAAAAACAGACTGTTAATTGGTGAAAGGAGGGAAAGTAAAGTTACATTATATTAAGATAAATTACAGGACAAAAATTGGAAAAGATGGAAAGGATTTGCTGAAATAGTTAACCGAACTAGAATACAAAAAAGGGAGGTGTGAGGAGGTCAATGAAACAAGCAAATGAAAGACAAGTTATGGGAAGATTTGCTGTGGTTTTTTTTAATGGATTTTATTTTTCTGTATTTTTTTCCTTTCTTTTTCTTTTTCTTTCTTTCTTTCCTTATTATGATGTGTTGTTTTGTTTTTGCTTACTTTATCTTTTTGTAACTTTTAAAAACTTTAATAAACATTATTATAAACGAAATTTCTCTGTTTTATATGGCTAGGTCTGATTGTGGGATTTGCGAGATATTTAATACCCTGGCTTAATCAGTTCCCTAGAACACATTCCAAATATGCAAGTACATTACATCTTCTGTTTAAATCCCAATACACAGATGTCAGTGCCTCCAAAATATATTATACATCTATCTGCTATACTATTTAATGAAGTCAGATTAGTTTTGTTCACACTTCTGCTCCATATCCAAGAATTAAACAAGATGGTGGGCGTAGAAGAGTTGCTTTTTTGAAGTCCCCAGTCCTTTGGGTATTAAAATACAAATTTAAACTGTAAAATGCAATCAGGCGAAAGAAAGAAAGAAAGAAAGAAAGAAAGAAAGAAAGAAAGAAAGAAAGAAAGAAAGAAAGAAAGAAAGAAAGAAAGAAAGAAAGAAAGAAAGAAGACCACTTCACATACGCTGGAGCTAAATATTTTTGGTATTTATAAATATTGCCTCACTACAGCACATTCTACCACTGAATTATCAGAAATTCTGATGCTATACTAGTGTTTCTTAGGAATCTTCCTCCTATTCTGGAAATGGCTTTGCTGGAGTTTAATGGATACGGAACCAGCTCAATTTTTAAAAAATCCACACCTTTTTCTAAGCAAGGGTTCTTTTGAAAAATAGGTTTGTCAAGAGATACATTTCTTGCCATTTCTTTGCTTTGATGCACCTTGCTTTTAAAAGAAACTTCATGCATGCTCCGTAATATAGAGGCATGTAGCTTGTAGTTACCATTTGAAACTAACTGTGTGGTATAATTAATTTCAGTACTTCCTACTGCATAACGAATTACAATCTACTATCAGGTAATACAAATACATTTTCTTCCTTTAGGATGCATGCCTGTTTCCAGGACACTTAGCTGCTCATTACAGAAATATAATGGGCCCCATAGCCAAATATTTGTGGGGATGTTGAACAAACCACACCAGATGAGGTTCTCTGTGAAGTAGCACCTGTCAATGTGCTGGTGGATGTTTTGGTTAGATTCAGCTATGTATAGTGTCTAACGCACTGAGGCCCAGCAACCATTGTTTGGTAAAATTGGGGTGGAGAGGTTAACTCTGCGTGTTATTGGGCCGATATGCATTGGATTCCATGTACATATCTCTCACCTGAGGCATTTTCATGTTTAACACTAAGAAGTGCATTTGTGACTCCTATTTTGGTGGTTGTGTACGAATGTCATTCTTGTGTGGGAGAGAACTTGGGCAATATGGGGGCACATATGTTTTGGGTGTGCTATGAAGGTATAATGCATTAAGCAGACCCATTTTTTTGAGAGGGGTAACTGTTATTTTGCTGCAGCAAAATAAGTTTAGAATCTTGTCATTAACAGCTAAGATGGGCTGATTTAGTTTCTTTGTAATAATAATAATAATAATTGTCCAGTTTTGGCCTATTGTGCAAAAATGACCTTTATTGACATTTGATGTAATATGATGTACCTCTGGTTTATTTGAAAATATACCAAAGCATGGCACATGGAAAGAAGATCTGAACTGGGCAAATGTCTTTCCTATTCTCCTCCTGTAAATGCATGCATTTTATAGCCAAGTTCTCATCAGGATGATAAACCTGGATAACCGAATATACCAGACTCCACTGCAGGGCATGATCACTCCAATGCTTAAAAAAAAATGGTGGAGGAAACGTAAGTAAGAGTATGAAAACAACCCTTTTGGTGTGACATTGTTTCTACTGTTAAATAATTTCAGGATGTTTCCTGTGAAGTCGTTTATAAATTAAATGACACAACAAGCAAACAAACAGATTAGCAAGGGAATGTGGAACATTCAGGCAGCACTTCAATAGATGCTTTAAGCATTTTATGTGAAAGTGCCATGTTCCAATATTATCAGTGCCAATTACTTCCATGTACTGTATCTTCAGCCAGGTTTATATTTCTGAAGGAATGACAGGGGGGAGAGGGCGGGATGCAATATTGTTCCTGTATACAACCCACAGAGAGAGATTTATTTTATGAAAATTATGCACTGCTTCAACGTTAAAAGGAAATCTCAAAATGGTTTACAAAAAAGATAAAACAATAAAAGCAATAACAAGTTAAATACTTAGTTCAAAACATACAAAAAGTTAAAACACTATGTCAGAGCCACCCGAGGTCCCAGCTCACGAGAGACCCAAGTCCAATCCGGCTTATATACAAAAGCTTTTATTGAAGAACATTCTTGGCTTTACATCCGAGCTCCGTGGCTCCACGTCTGTTACGCTTAGACCGCCGAAGTCCCCTCTGAATCAGTCCCGCCTCTACACCAGTTTAAGAGGCTTGTGCTGGACCACCTCTTCCTCTCCTTCCTTTTCCGCAGGGTCTTTCTGCCCCCCTGGGTTCCCTCCCGCCGGGACTCCCCAGAGGCCGAATCCTCTGACGCCTGTTCCCCCTCCTTCGCGCTTTGGGACCAGGCTCCTCCCCAGGGCTTCCCTCACTTCCGCGCGCCTCCACATTTGAACTTGGCGCGCGTACGTTGCTTCTGACCTTCCTCTCGACCGCTACACTGCTCCCGGTACTACTCTCTGCCCCTTCCGGCAGGACGTCTTGCCCCGATCTCCTTCCCCTCTCTGCTTCCTGTTCTGCTCCCTCTGACACACTGGTAACTCCACCCCCTTCACTTCGTTCCGGCGGAGAAGCCGGCCCCGATCTCCAACTCCCACTGGGGGTTCTCCCTTCGCTCCCCTGCTCCTGACTGCTTCCCCCTTTGGCTCCCCTTGGCCTGACCAGGGGGGCTCCCTTTTGGGAATCCTCCGATTCACTCGACAGACTCATGGACGACCTTCGGTCATTGTCATCCTCTTCCTCGTCGCCCTGGGATCCTTCCCCCTCGCTCTCTGTCTCCTCCCTCATCTGCGCCTCTCTCCCTGAACCCCTGACACACTAAAACAGATTGAAATTCACAAGAGCGTTGTTTAGCATCTGAGTAGGCTTGCCTAAACAGGAATGTTTTTAGCAGGCACCGAAAGCAATTCAGTGGTACCTCGGGTTACAGACTCTTCAGGTTACAGACACTTCAGGTTACAGGCTCCACTAACCCAGAAACAGTACCTTGGGATAAGAACTTTGCTTCAGGATGAGAACAGAAATTGCGTGGCGGTGGCACGGTGGCAGTGGGAGGCCCCGTTAGCTAAAGTGGTACCTCAGGATAAGAACAGTTTCAGGTTAAGAACGGACCTCCAGAACGAATTAAGTTCTTAACCCAAAGTACCACTGTACAGTGAAGGTGTCAATTGATGTCAATTGGCAGGAAGTTTGGCTGCTTAACAACTGAGTTCTTACAGAAGTAGAAAGGATGTGGCAGAAATGACTGGCTGAATCCTAGACCAGGGAGAAGAGTCAGCAGAAGAAGATTGGAAGAAATTTAAAGATTATCTACAGAAATATTGCAAAATTAATGAATGTTAGAATGATGTTGGATAGAAACTAAGTGGTTCTCAGCTGTAATGCTCTAAGAGAATATGGAAAATAAGGTTTAGAATTAGGTTAAAATTTATTAATAAGGATTTGCTGAACCAACAATTTGAATTGGAATACAAAAAAGGGAGGTACGAGGAGGTCTGGGAAATAAGTTAATGGAAATATGTAATGGAAATTTTGTGTGCTTTGCTTTTAATTATTTTCATTTTTGTATTTTTGTTACTTTTCTTTTCTTTTTGATTTTTATTGTATTACTATTGAAAACTTTAATAAATATTCTTTAAAAAAAAAAACAGAAGTAGAAAGCATGGGAACTCTTACCAGTGCTTATATATGTTACCTAAAAACTCGTAATGAATTATTTTTAAAAAAGAAAAGAAAGATAACTCAATAGTGCAATCCTAACCGTGTCTGCTTAGCAATAAATCCTATTGAATTGGATGGGGCTTACTCCCAGCTATGTGAGATTAAGACTGCGGCCTTAGAGTCAGAAGCAACGGCAATAGTTGACTATAATGGGCAAAGGAGCAGTTACTTAGCCTACTGCTTCCTATCCTTTGACGGTGACAGTTGTGTTTATCCAAAATGCCAGCACCTTGTTCTGTGAGCAACATAGTCCGTCAGCTATCTTGCTTTCTCCACCGCAAGATCCCCCTTAGCATGGCGTCCCTCTGGTATAAATAACATTTGCCACATTCGTCCCCTGGCCACAATCACTCTGAGGAGACAGCTGTGCATCTCCTGCAGACTAAGCAGAGAATGCTGAAGTCACCGTATTTGAGCTTGAATTAGGAGTTAATTATGTTACAGGATAGGGATCACCTACGCCAGCGTGGTGGTGGGGGGGCGGGGAATACATGCAAGATGCAGAGTGGAAGCTGTTTATCCACAGCCTAAGAATGCATTGCACTGTCATTAGGAGAATCGTTCATCGGAGGGTTGCCTGGAATAGACAAAGAAGTGAGCCAGTTGAACTGAAAATAGCTTTTGTAACTCTATCACAGCACGGGAGTCTTCCTTTCAGGGTGATTTCAGCACACAGCACAAAGAAATTTTAGAGGCAATCCTCAATGCAAAAACAGCCCACCGACAAAAGATTGCTTATTGACTGCTCTATGGGTGCAATCCTGCATACGTATAGGCTTAGAAGCAAGTTCCACTGAGTTCACCGGGTGTTACTCCCAGGTAGGTTGCGGCCTAAATGTAACTGAGTAGGAAATGAATGTGATTAAAACAGGAAGGTGATGTCTTAGATAATAGAGGTAGCAAGTTCCTCTTTTACAGCCTGCAGTCAAGAGAAATCACAGCTTCGTAACAAAACTTATTTCAACAGTGGGGAGAAGACTAAACCTGGGAGCCTTTTCTCTTCTGCTTCTGAATGCCAGAAAGTTAAAATTCTCTGCATTTCTCTGCAAGCCTGTTTATCGAGCATTCATCCTGAGGGCCACAGTATCTTCTGGGAAACCTGTGGTGGGCAGAGCAACGGATGCGAACTTTGCGCTTGTACCCTAGGGTAGGTTCTTCAGCTTCACACACCTCTGTCTCTATCTTGTATCCAGGAAAGCAGGAAGCATTGCCAGAGTTCAAGGACTCATTTCAGCCAAACAATATCACCCAAGGTGGGTTCAAAGCAGGACTGGTGAGGGTGTGGTCTTTGAAGGAGATCCCAAGTGCCTCCAAGCATCAGGTTCTCAATTCTCAATACCACTCCTGGCCTTCTCTAGGCACCGTAGCTGTCCACAGTGCTGGAAGATTGTCCTCACAATGCCGGTTTGATTTCATGGTTTGTGACCTGCCGGACACTGGTTACCGTATTTTTTGCTCTATAAGACTCACTTTTTCCCTCCTAAAAAGTAAGAGGAAATGTGTGTGCATCTTATGGAGTGAATGCAGGCTGTGCAGCTATCCCAGAAGCCAGAACAGCAAGAGGGATTGCTGCTTTCACTGCGCAGCGATCCCTCTTGCTGTTCTGGCTTCTGAGATTCAGAATATTTTTTTTCTTGTTTTCCTCCTCCAAAAACTAGGTGTGTCTTGTGGCTGGTGCGTCTTATAGAGCAAAAAATACGGTACATCCCTCATCCTAAAGTTATCAGTATTTCTTTAGGGTGCTTCCTCATCCCTTGCCATCCAGGTTTCTGAGTAGGCCGAGACATCAAATCCACTGATCTTCAATCGGTAGATCAGAACCCAAAATTGAGCCAAAGACCCATCTAAAGTGAGACACACTAGAGAGAACCATAGTTTTATTTTGCCTTTTGTAAACAATTTTTTAAAAAAACATAAGGTGAAAGAAAGGGGGGGAATGGAAAGATTGGGGCAGCAACGAGAGAGATGAAAAGAAAGAAGAAAAGAAAAAAGGACATAAAGTGGGTCCCAATGTCATAGATTGGGGTGGAAATGGAGTCTGGGTTCAGAAAATGTTGGAAACCACTGCTCTAATCTATTTCCCCAATTAACTGCATTGGAACGCCCCCTAACAACCAAAATGCATCTAACCACAAATTGCCCGGCAAAGACGGTTAACCAGATAAACAAACAGGAAAATTAAAAATAAACAGTAAAGGACAGTATGCCACACAAGAAATTCACAGCGCAACTTGTATCATGGATGGAAACGTGCCAGAATTAATTGAAATGGCTGCTACAAAGATAATAGAAAGAGAATGAAGAGAAACAGATGGTGAAGGATAACAGGGAAATAATTCCTAGGGCCACAGGAATCTTATCTAAACTGGAATCAGATGCTACAGGAGCATTTCATTTGCTGTGTGGTGGGAAGGAGAGCATGTGAGAACAAATTGGAAGAAAGCAGAAACTCCCAGGATTTTTTAGTTTTTAATTTTTTTGCTATATATTGTTCCACTTCTGCCTCTCGTTATGAGTTCTGAATACCCTTTGAAGGGTTTCAAATGGCAATGGGTGAACCTGTCAGTTTTGGCTTTGCACCGTTTTTCCTTTTTCCAACCTTAAATTCCGTCATCCACATTGCTGCACCAATTTGCAATTTACGTATTGAAGGGACCCTGAGGGTCATCTAGTCCAACCCCCTGCAATACAGGAATATGCAGATGTCCCATATGGGAATCGAACCTGCGGCCTTGGTGTTATCATCACCATGCTCTAGCTGCCTGAGCTACCCAGTGCTTATAACCATTTTAAAAGGAAGTCTTACTGAAAATACATCACCATGGTAGTGCAAAATTCTCTCAATATATGTATGCAGTTTTAATAAAAATAAAAATATTATTTGTAACCTGCCTATCTGACTAAGTTGCCCCAGCTTTTCTGAGCAGCTTCCAGCATATGTAAAACATCACACATTGAAAGCATAAACTCCCAAAGTACTCAGCGGCTAACTTAAAAGCAACATTATCAGTTTTGACTAATATAGACACTTTTGCAAGCAGTTTGCCCTAGTAGAATATATTTATTTCGCTGCATTTTCATGCATTTTTGTACATACTTCCCCCTAATAGATGCATTTTTGTAAACACTGGTTGGAGAGAAGCATCGTAATGTTTGGAGAACGGAGGAATTTGAAGGATAATTGTGCTTTGGTTTGAGAAATGTGAATTGGATACTTTCTCATTAAGACGTAAACAAAATCATATTTCCCCCCTCATCCCTAGTTTCAAATGCCAAAACGACATGCAGTACAATTCAAAGTATAGCCATTCATCCTTTCAAATTTGCCCTTCTCTGAATTTTGCAATGCAGTTTGGCAGCCAAGTAACAGCTACAAAAATGTGTATGCTAGGGTAAAAATGTATGTAGCAGTGAAAATAACATACAATAATGCGTTACGTTAGGGAAACCTCCCTGCAAAATTGTGTTCATTAGGAGAAATGTGCTCTATGCTGCGGGTGATTTGCATGAGGACTTAAAACAATAGCAATTCGCAGACTGATGTAGAACTGTGGGAAACTGGTTAAAACTGAGAGAGAGAGAGAGAGAGAGAGAGAGAGAGAGAGAGAGAGAGAGAGAGAGAGAGAGAGATTAAGAGAAACCAAAATTGGTAGATTCATCCATTCATAACTCAAGGTCTCCGACCAGTTTTGGGATCCCACTCCTGAATAGCTAAATCAAATTGTAATATTTTGCGTAGTGGAGGTGACAGATGCGCATTTCCTTGTACAGATGTTTTGTAACACAAAAACCATTTAATAAAAAACCAAGAGCAAACAACAACAACCAAGCTCTCCATGCAACACTGTTTTAAAATAATTTTGTTATAGCTTGTGTTGTATCAGAGTATCTTTGAGGACTTAAAAAAAGAGTAATAAAAGACACAGAGCTGACGATAAAGATAACACAGGCATCCTTTTAAATTAAATTTTATTTCACAAACATTGAGCTACCAGCCAACAAAAGATTGAGTATTCTATCATGTATAATAAGGGAAGTCTACTTATATAGAATACTTCATTCAAAATAAAGTCAAGGCTTGAGAGGCTGTAGACAATAGCATCTTTCTCTGAAATCAGGAAAATTTTCTTCCGTATATTACATAATTTCATGGCAGATCAAAGCAAACTATTGGGGGGGGGGAGTATGCTAAAGGGTTGTGTTGAATGCCGACATCTCATTTTGCTTGGATTTTCATTTTTTGAGTCTTGGCACCAAAGACTACATTATATTTAATTATTGTATAACTTTTCTCAAGCACATTTAGGCATCTTTGTATAATAAGGCACTATTATAGTGTTGCTATGGCAACGTTAAAGTCATGAAGACACACTCTCTGTCTGCCTGTTTTGTGATTTTTAAACTTTGGAGAAACTCTCCTTGAAAACTGCAGAAAATCTCTGCTGCAGCATTCCAGGTACAATGTCTTAGGCTAGTTACTCCATATTTATTTTGTAAAGTGGAATAGAACAGAAAGGATCCTTTCATGCTTCAGGAGCAGAGTTAGAAAAATGTATTGTCCACTTTTGCCGACAAAAGTGTTGGAGTGTTCCTAAATACCTAATAGAAAAGTTGCTTAGTGAAAAAACAGAAAACAGACCTGGTCTCTCTGGCCATACTGAGAAAACTTGTGAAGTCCCTGTAGTGAAGCTTCCTGTGGATCTCAAGACTGCACTTTTAGGAAACTTCACTTAAGAGTTTTAAATTCACTGGAAATAGTTGTGCCCTACTTCCCCTAGCGTTTGTTGCAGCTTACAAAACTATTTAAAACACCATTGTCAAAACAGGTCAATAAAAAATTGCAGTTAGAAATTGAAAGGGAGGAGATCTTATCCGGTTGGCCACCATGTGAACAGAATGCTGGACTAGATAAGCCACTGGCCTAATCAACCAGAGCTAATCTTATATAGTGGTACCTCAGTTTTTGAACGTAATCCGTTCCGGAAGACCAAGTTCCTAAACGTTCAAAAACTGAAAACTCAGTACGGAAGCCTCAAAACGGAAAACTCAGTACGGAAAACTGAGTACAGAAGCTGTGTTTCCGGTTCAACTTCTGAGGTGCGTTTGAAAACCGAAGCATTTACTTCCGGGTTTACGGCATTTGAAAACTGAAATGTTTGTCAACGGAGATGTTCTAAAACCCGAGGTACCACTGTATGTTCTTAACACATCCCAACAGCATGACTTCTCACTTTTAGAATCCATAATAATGATGACAACAGTAATGGTTGTTGATTCTTTACTTCGGTGTCCCTCACTTCACTTTGGTGTCCATCACACCTGTGCAACAGGGATCACATTTTATTCGAAAACTGATTTATGAGGAACATTCTTCAGGCCTAAGGATTGCTTCAGAGGGGGAAGACTCTTGTTTGCTCAAGTTTCAGTTCTAACCTCCGAGGACTGATGAGACTCAAAGCTGGTGTGGAGAAGGTTCGTTCCTGAGGGTACTGCTTTGCCAGCAAGTTCCCTGTGGGAAATGCAGTGTTGAACCTGACCCCTCCCCCACACCCTCACGAGCCAACTTTGACAGGAGGGCGGGGCTGCCCACCAATCAGTCACCTGATGTCACTGTGATGTCGGATAATTGACAGGCGGTTTGGTCTGCCCACTTGTCAGAGTTGGCCCAAGGGTGAGGGGAGATAAAGACTTGCCCAAAAAGGTTCCCCACCCCTGCGATAGGTTGACAAAGTGTTTTAATTCAATTCAATTGTGCGGGCCTGAATTTCTGATGTACACAGGAATCCCTCCCGCAAAATAGTGACAGTTTGGAGATTCCCCATGTCAGTTCCGGATTCCAGGGTCATCACGGAGGAAGCACCTATTTTGTGCGCTACAAATATGCCCCAGAGAAGTTTCAGTGTTGTTGTTTCCTGGAGAAGGCTGATACATACAGTTGCACTCCAACATTAGCAATGCAAATCTCCCTTGTATTCACATGCTTCATGAGAATTGCATGTCCAGCATGCAGATGATCCAGCAGATTAGGCAACCCTGCTTGAAGATCGAAGCCAAACTTTTAATAATCTTATGCAAGAGAAAGCTGATAAGACAAGTAGGGAAAGTTGCGTAAGGTGAGAAAGCGTAAATCTGAGGAAAACAGCCTCAGATGATGTTATCTCTTGTCTAAGAATGGACAGATACAGGCTTTCAAAGAAGAACGTTTCTCAAGTCAGGGATCCACATCTCTGTCCTGTGAAATCAGTGAAGACAGAAAGAAAAATATACTCATCACTATTTGTCATCTGCAGTGTGTGTTTGTGCATGTGTGTGAGAGAGTGTGAGTGAAAAACTGTTGCCTTCACCCTCCTTCCCTTTCCCTGAAACATCTGCATGCGTTTACTGACCCCAATTTCCATAACCACATTTTGTACCAGAATGATCTGTCCAAAAGCATAAAAATATACAAACACGCAACTGCAATAGTTATTTAAGACACTGTGTTGCAAACCGCAAAGCATGTTATGAGCAGGAAGCGTAATGGCAATAAGATCTACTTTGTTTTACTTCATTCTCAGTTTAGGAATTAGTTATCAGAACAAAAAGAAATGCTAGATTTGGCCCAGGGTGCCAAAATGTCACCAAACATGAAGTAGGTGAAATATCAAAAGTGGATGTCATATTGTATATAGGAGATGTGAAGCTCGTGTAAAAAATAACATAAATCTTGTTACTTGAGATATACAGTGGTACCTCGCAAGACGAATGCCTTGCAAGACGAAAAACACGCAAGACGAAAGAGTTTTCCGTTTTTTGAGTCGTTCCGCAAGACAAATTTCCCTATGCGCTTGCTTCGCAAGACGAAACATCTTGTGAGTTCTTGCGAGTTTTTTTCCTTTTCCTTAAAGCCGCTAAGCCGTTAATAGCCGTTAATAGCCGCTAAGCCGCTAAGCCGCTAATAGTCATGCTTCGCAAGACGAAAAAACCGCAAGACGAAGAGACTCGCGGAACAGATTAATTTCGTCTTGCGAGGCACCACTGTAGTGGAATTTCCTACAACTGAACTTGGCAAAGCACCATCACTGCTATACTGGAGGAACTCATTGGACTACAACTCCCATCAGCCCCTGCCAGTGTGGTCAGTGGTCAGGGATGATGGGAGCCAGAGTCTAGCAATGTCTGGAAGGTCAAAGGTTCCCCAACCCTGCTTAAGGGGACGTAATAAAAAGACTGGGCTTTTTGTTGTTAATGTCTACAGCCTGAGAAAATGAGAAGCCGTCACCACAGGAAGACACGGCTGACATACAATGCACGAGGGAGTCCCAGAGGGATTTCTCAAGTTTTGGCAGAGAGCTTTATTAAACGGGGGCCATGCCAGGGAACACCAGCAATGTCAGAAAGCAAGCCAGAATTCCATGGGAAAGGGAGCTGACAGGAAACCACAAAGTCTATGCATTTCACTCACTGCCACTGCTAGACTTTGTCAGTCATTGCTGCACTTGCCACTTCTGCCTCTGTTGCCTCAGGTTGACAGTGTTTGTTTCTCCCTCCCTCCCTCTCTGTTTCACTTGCTGCTGTAATGGAACATGATCCATAAACACATCAGAGCTCAGTCATCTTCAAGTCAGCTGCATTAAGCTGGTGTTGTGTGCAGCTAAGGGATTTAGCTATAAAAGTGGGAAGTCCTCCGTTAAAATCTCCCCTCTGCTATAAACTCGCTAGACAGCCTTAGGCAAGTCCTCCCCCCCCCCCTCTCTCTCTCTGTGTGTCTCAGTACCCCATCTATAAAACAAGAGGTAATACTCTTGATTTACTTTACAAGGGTGTAGTAAGCTGGGTCTGCCCAAGACATTTTGGCACCTGAGGCGAGCCACAAAATGGCCAGGGAACAAGGAGTGAGTGAAGGTCAACATCAGGAACAAGGTGGGGGATAAAGACCTGCATTGGGAACGAAGGTGGAAGGAGACCAGCAGTGCCTCTTATTCGCCAAGTAGCAGCTGTAGAGGTGGAAGTGAGCGGGGGGCCAGGATCCGCAGGGGCAGCAGATCAGGCTTCCAAGAAATGCATAGCCCTCTGCTGCTGCTGCCCTCTGCGGCAGAAACAACTGAGGCACACTCCTTGGCGGCTGGATCTGCTGCTTCCTTGGATCCTGCCGCCTGAGGCAGTCACCTCACCTTGCTTCACGCTTGGGCTGGCTCTGGCAGTAAGGAGGATAGAGTGTGTGAAGCGCTCTGAACCATTCAAAGTGCTATCCAAGTGATGATGATGATGATGATTTGATTTATTAAATTTGTATACTGCCCTATAAACGTATATCTCAAGGAGGTTTGCAACATAAAATCACAATATAAAAAACACAAAACACAAAAAAATAAAAACAAATACAACCCAATAGTCCCCCATGCCACAATTTATTTTAAAAGGGCATTGGATGTTTTCGCCTGGCACTTAAAGATGTACAGTGGTACCTCAGGTTACAGACGCTTCAGGTTACAGACGCTTCAGGTTACAGACTCCGCTAACCCAAAAATAGTACCTCGGATTAAGAACTTTGCTTCAGGATGAGAACAGAAATCGTGCTCCAGCAGCACGGCTGCAGCGGGAGGCCCCATTAGCTAAGGTGGTGCTTCAGGTTAAGAATAGTTTCAGGTTAAGAACGGAACTCTGGAACGAATTAAGTACTTAACCTGAGGTATCACTGTATAATGAAGGTGCCAGCTGAATCTCCTTGGGGGAAGCGTTCCACAAACAGGGAACCACTTCAGAAAATGCCCGTTCTCATGTTGCCACCCTTCGGTCCTCTTGTGGAGGAGGCACATGAAAAAGGACTTCAGAGAATGATTCTGTAGTGACCTTTGTTGAGTATTATTCTTAATGCCAGTGTTTTAATGCTGCCATATTATCTTTGCCTGATGTAGATATTCTCACTCGTTTCTTGTTCCTGTCGCATGATACTGTGGTCAGGGCCAGACTATGGGAAGTCTGTGTTTACTGAAGACAATTTATGACTTCAGCTGGCCAAACATTAGCAAACCGAGTCAACACTGAGACAGGGTTAGGGTGCTAGGGTTCAAATCTCTACTCAGCCATAAAGCTGAGCCTACCTCTCAGGGTTGTTATGAGAATAAGAATGTGGAGAAGGGGAATCACATACACCACAGAAAAAGGAAAGGAAGGGTAAAAACTATTATTATTATTATTATTATTTTAATATATCTGCAGGTTTCAGGGTGGTTTACACTGGTCATCACACTGTTGATTTGTGGTTCCCTCACCTGATTGACTGAGTAGGCTCCTCTAATTCTTACTTCATGGTCATCAAAAGTTAGTTTCATCTAGTAGAAAATTATTTCTCACCCTCAGATAAGTACATCATTTCAGAGAAATTCACAAAATGCAAAAGCTGACCCTCGTAGGTGTTCATTAGAATACACCTGAAATGAGCCAAGCTCCCATCGAACCCTTGTGGGATTTGTTCTTTGGTTGCAGACACTTTGCTGACAGACAGTGATTATTTTTTCCTAAATCGATGGCCTGAGGAATGACTTGTGCATCACGACATAATCAAATATGAATTGGGGAGAAATCTTTTCGAGAGTTTAATGAGATTCTCTCTTATAGATGCATCATTGACGTCCTTGGCAATAGATAAAGGCAGCCAGTGTTTCAGCTACAGAACACTACACTCCAAAGTTCTTAACAACACAGATTTACAACTTATTTTGTGCAAAAATGTGCCAGAAACCTTCCTCAATTAAAACTGAGAAACTGAATTCTAGGAAGCAAGCAAGGAAGGTTAGATCTTGGTTGATGTTTGCACGACGATTAAAATGATTTCATTGTTACCATTAATTAGAATTGCCATGCATCTAGAATTTCCCAGATATATCCAGAATACTGCAGTTGGAAGCAGTGTGCGGGTAGAAAATGTCCGAGAAAATCCAGTTGCATGGCAACCTATGTCAGCTGTGTTGGTTTTGGCGATTTCCCTTAAAAATCGCTCAAAAACTTATTCTTCAACAACAACTTTGCCAAAACTTTTCTGTCTGGATTTTCACTGTTTGAAATATGGCAAAACCCTGCCCATTAATGTTCAAAATCTGAAATGATAATGATGGAAATTATAAATAAAACTGCTGCATGCCTTTAAGACAACAACAACAACACATTCCCCCTCCCCTACATTGATATTCTCTTTGTGTACACCAATCTTGGATTAATATGAATGACTATGAGAGGGGCAGTTCTGATTTTCCTTGCTTCAATAATCTACAAACTAGGAAAGATTTATACACAAAAGCAAAAGGATACCATGGGATTTCTGAAATAATGAGCAATTGCAAAATGATGCTCTGTTTCCACACATATACTTACCTATCAGGGTTGGTCCACCCCTCCCCCCCCAGCATCACTAAAACATAGTGTTGCGAGTTAGTCTGCGAGGGTTAAAAATCTAATGGAGGATTCCATGGTTGAATTAACCAGGCAAGGGTCCTCATTACCTGTTTGTCAGACAGGAGCTACCTGCTGCAGGTACCTGTTCCAGCAGTGTGGATCCTCTAAGCCAGGGGTCAGCAAACTTTTGCAGCAGGGGGCCAGTCCACTGTCCCTCAGACCTTGTGGGGGGCGAGATTATATTTTGAAAACAAACAAACAAGAACAAATTCCTATGCCCCACAAATAACCCAGAGCTACATTTTAAATAAAAGGATACATTCTACTCATATAAAAACACGCTGATTCCTGGACCGTTCACGGGCCAGATTGAGAAGGCGATTGGGCCGGATCTGGCCCCCGGGCCTTAGTTTGCCTACCCATGCTCTACCAGCCTTTCTCAACATGTGGGTCCCAGATGTTGTTGAACTACAACTCCCATCACCCCTAGCTAGCAAGGCCAGAGCTCAGGGATGATGGGAGTTGTAGTCCAACATCTGGGGACCCACAGGTTGAGAACCACTGCCTGATGTTGGTAAATGCATTTCTGATAGACATGGGAATTGTGGGAGTTTTGCAACAGAAGTTGAAATGGGAATCTGGACTAAAATTCCTGTCTAGGTCAAGCTGCAACTATCAGCCTTGCCAGCTTAGTCTACTTATTAATGCTGACTCTGCAGTTGCAAAGGTTTGACGTCAGCTTGAAATACGTCTCATTAGCAATCCGAAACAAAGTCAGAGTTTCAGAGTTAGGGTGCCTGACTCATAACAAGGGCCAGTTTTATGAGCTGTGAAAAGTCGTATTCTCTCTAGTCCTCTACTTTGCAAACTTCATCAGCATCACTAGTGAGCTGTGGTGGCTGGAATGACTTATGAGATGGGAAGTCCCTGGGGCAACTCCTCACCATGAATATTCTAAGTGGCCTTAGGCAAACTATAAGAGACAGGCTGCAGATGCACCAAACATTTTAACCACATTCTTCCCACCCGTCCCTGTATCTTGGGAACTGTGGTTTACCCATCACAGAGCTACAATTCCCAGCACCCCTAAAACAAACCACAGTTTGTTCCACAGTTCTGAGGATTCTTGGGGTGCACTTTAAATGTGTGGTGTGTGCACGACTTCTGTCTCAGCTCACAACCAAATGCAAAGCGGTGGGTGATAATAGCTTGCTTTACATTACAGAATTGCTATAAGGTTTGCCGAGATAATGGGAAGTGCTTTGAACACATGAAAGTGCTGTGCAAATGTTAAACGTTACTATTATTTAAATGGTGGCTGTCATCATTTCACAGACCTATGATACTCTGGTAGTTGAGTGCAATGTGTCTGTGGCTTCCACCGGTTTTAAGAGATCGGGATCACTCCTAAGATGGGAATTGGCTGCTGTCAAGAGTATGATCTTTTATTACTGTCCCTCAAAGGCTGGATAGCTCAGTTGGTAGAACATGAGATTCTTAATCCCATGGTCATGGGTTCGAGTTCCACATTGGGTGAGAGATTCCTGCACTACAGGGGGCTGGACTAGATGACCCCTTTCCAACTCTGCTATTTGCCCTTTGGTGGCACAATGGGTCAGTGTGTCTGGCTGTTAAGCAGAAGGTTAGTGGTTCAAGCCCACCCAGAGACGGCTGTGGGCAGGATTCCTGCATTACAGGGAGTTAGACTAGATGACCATGGGAGTGTCAGGAGCTCGTCCTACACTTGAGTAGGACCCTGGCAGAGACACATGCCCGACTGGCGTGTTCTATCCTTCCTGGTCGATTGTTCAGGAGCTTCAAAAGCTTTCTTCAGCCCAAACATCACAGTGACCGATGCCAACAGACATTGGCACACTTAGGGATCCGCAGAGTGTTCACAGTATGCATGACAGACCTGAGCAACTCAGCATTTTGGCTAATCTACTTTATTTACATATAAACACACACGGAGCATGCATCATAGCTCCCTCTCTTTCTAGCATCAGACAGCAAAGAGAAAAAAGAACAAAAGACAATAGTCCCACTTCACGGAACACAGTAACACAAACATCCTGTCACCGTCTCTTCCCACTCTGTGGAGTCAAAACATATACCGTCATGTGATAGACAAAAATCCCATGACTGCAATCAAGGAGCAGGAATTCTAACAGGGAGGTCCCTTCCAGCTTACAATTCTGTGATTCTGTGACTAATCCCAGAGTGGTGACCCTGTTCTCCTGTTGCCACAAAAACAACAAAGAAGCTTTGAGCACCTTGAAAGACTAGCAAACATACTGTGGCAGAAGCTTTTTGCAAACCACATCATCAGATTCACTGGATATTTTTTTCCTGAATGTGGCTGAGAAATAGTGGATTTTAAAAGGTTGGAGGAAAACAGAATATGGAAGGTATTGACAGTAACAATTTCACAGGGACCATTCAAGAAGAGTGTAGATGACAACACAAACATCCTGGCATTGGTAAGTGAATTAACACATGCGATCAAAACCACCATCCCCACCCTGTATTCAAGCCACAGGTGGTAGAACTGAACCTCTTGGCAAATTGCCACTCTTCTTGAGGTGCCTGTACTTGAACAAAGGAAGTTCAAAGGGAGAGTTCATTGTGAAACTGCCGAATTACAACTGATCGGGAGGTTCACTCAGGTTGAGTGGTTTGAATTGGCGTGTGTATATCTCCCATGACACATGTTCATTATCTATGTCAGGGTGTTTGTGTATTCAATGCCAGCGTGTTCTTTCTATGCAAATGGTCACTCTTAATAATGACATTGTTCGTACTCCCTGTATTCCATTTCCCCCTAATCTTCTGGTATTTATAGCTGCGACTCGGGAAAACACTTAAAGCAACTGATGAAGAGGACTCTCGCCCGTGAACGCTTCTGCCATAATAAATGTATTAGTCTTTCAGGTGCCAAAAGACTCGCTTGTTTTTCCTTGTTGGCACTGGGCAGACTTCTGTGGTTCGTTTTGTGCTTGCATCCCCAAGTTCAACAAGGGAGAATGAAATGTCTCTGTGACCACATTCCCTCCTCCAAAACACGAGGACCTGTGCACCAGGGGAAAAGTGGGAACGCCTGCATTATTTCAGCAGGCCAATACTGTGTCCACTAAAGCGTTAGCCTGGGAATAGGGTACTTGTGGGTCCCCAAACATTGCTGGACTACAGCTTCCCTGACCTTTGGCTATGCTGGCCATGGCAGATGGGAGCAGGCGTCCAACATCATCTGAGAATTATGGCTGTTGATGTTTGTGTTGTGTTGTGTTAGGCTTTGAATAATGTGTTATCTGCACTGATGTACACACTGCCCTGGAATATTGATCGGGGGTAGCATAGAGTGTTTTATAATAATGAATAAATGAACAAATCAAGACATTATCACCCCCACCTCAAGGTGGCATGCATGGTTTGCCCCTAATTCTTTTTATCCCTATAACAAGCTTCATATTTATTATATAAGACCAGTGGTTAGAGTCAAAACTCTCTAACCACTGGTCTTTTATAATAAATAAGTATCTATGGAAAACAGGCCCAGCCCAAGACATTTTGCTGCCTGAAGCAACAGAGACAAAAGTGCCCCTCTCTCCTATTCCACATACAGAACCCTACTAGAATGGCAGTGATGGGTCAACAGGCTCCACTGCACCTGAAAGCAGCAGCTTAGTTTAGGAAGTATGAAGCAAGCCTCTTGGCAACACCGCTACACAAATAGAGAGAAACACACACACACACACACACACACACACACACACACACACCCTCATTCTGCCCCATGGTAGGTCCGGTTCTCTTCAAAACCTTCAAAGGAAGACAGCTTCAGAATCTGTTCTGGCAGCTTGTTCTATTGCTGAGTTGCTTTCCAAAGAAGTTTGAAAGGTTTCCAAGAAGCTCGTGCTTATATCTCCTCTACTGAAGTCATTCCGGGTTTTAAAAAGTGCTTGATTTTGGGCTGGATCGCATATAATGCTTCTTCCCCTTATTCCCGGTGGGCCTGTTAAAACGAAACGCTTCCCTTCCCTCTCTTGTCCTTTTTAAATATCGCAAAGTGTCGACGCGACTCGAGCCATCTTCTTTTGTCTAGACTCAAATGCACAAAGTTGAACGCTAAAACAAAGCAGTCATGCATTTACGTTTCTCTCCCCCCCCCCCCCCCCCCGCAAAGCTTTATCAGCTGAGCTAATGGAGCAATTCACTGCAGCTCGCAGAGCAAAGAAGAGCCTCAATTGTTCTCTGTTCTATGAGCTAGTGGTGATGTAAAGTCAACATCCAGGGGTTACTTTCTGGAATTGTGCATGGCTGTAGATCCATGAAGGGGGAAACGGGACATGGGGTTGTCTTAAAGCAAGGCAAGGAATTAGGATGAAATGGTTCCACACCTGAGAGAACGATGCCCAAAATCAACCCTCAGAATGCAAAAGGTAAAACTGCTATTAAAAAAAAATATGTGTGTCTCAGATTCAATATATGTTGTTGCTAACAGTATTGTGAAACCTTTGGTTCAGTTCATTAGTAATCTGTTTACTAAGCTGTAGCACAGTGTGATCTCACGCATGGGTTGCATTTCCTTATCTAGGTGCCTGTGAAACTTTTATTTGTGGTTGCTTAATCAAGAGGCTGTGCTTCTCCAGGAATTGTGCGCTCCAAGTTCCTTCAGCCTAATACACGGGATTGTGTTATTTATTCATTATTTCTTTATTGCATTTTTAGCCCATATTTTTCTCCATGGAGCTCAAGGTGGTTCAGTACTTGTTTCCCCCTCACCTTCTTTTTCTCTTCATAACAAACTTTCGAGGTAGGTTGGGCTGAGAGTGAGTGACTTGCCCTAGGCCACCCTCATGGCCAAGTGGGGATTTTAACCCTGGTCTTCCAGGTTCCAGTGTGACACTCTAACCCAGGGGTAGGCACCCTAAGGCCCGTGGGCTGGATGTGGCCCAACTGCCTTCTCAATCCGGCCCATGGACGGTCCGGGAATCAGCGTGTTTTTACATGAGTAGAATGCCTCCTTTTATTTAAAATGCATCTCTGGGTTATTTGTGGGGCATAGGAATTCATTCATCCCACCCCCCATATAGTCCGGCCCACCACATGGTCTGAGGGATGGTGGACTGGCCAATGGCTGAAAAAGGTTGCTGACCCCTGCTCTAACCACTGTGCCACACTGGTCTTGCAAGCAAGTGCTCGCATATTATTTCTAGTGGCCATATGGACCTGACAGCCACCCGTTGTGGTGACTCCTTGGCTAGAAAATGAAGAGTGCTGTTTGATCAACAAATGGATCCAAAACAGATCCTCTGGAGTGGACACTCCTGCTAAAAGAGAGAGAGAGAGAGAGAGAGAGGGAGGGAGGGAGGGAGGGAGAGAGAGAGAGAGAGAGAGAGAGAGAGAGAGAGAGAGAGAGAGAGAGAGGGAGAGAGAGGGAGAGAGGAGGCAATTTTTTATTATTCCTCCTTTCTGTAGGCTCATGAAAAGTTGCTCTAGAGAGCTGGATGTATTCTTATTATCTATTGACTCATGTATACTCTTTCTGTATTGAGTGATGACATGTAATCATGCTTTCTCATCCTCTATAAGAGGCCTTTAATACCCCACCCCGGTCAAGCTTCTGAGTATGAACTCAGTGGGTTGGATTGTATCCAACAAAGTCATCCTATGAGTGCAAGGATTCCACCCTGTGTCATGGCACTACCTCTCTCCACATCCTTGCCCCAATCTGATCCAAGTCCCATACCTCTGGAGCAGATCTGAGGTGGCAGGTCTTGTATAGAGAGAGGAGAAGAAGTCCCGTATTGCAGGCGGAAGTCATGGCACTGAACAGAATGCCTTGTTAGAATGGATGTTTAGCTTTGGAAAGAACACTCTGCTACCAGGAGAGATGCAACAGGCTTTGTCGCAGAGCTTGCTCATTCCGGAGGTCCGTTCTTAACCTGAAACTGTTCTTAACTGAAGCACCACTTTAGCTAATGGGGCCTCCTGCTGCTGCCGCACTGCCAGAGCATGATTTCTGTTCTCATCCTGAAGCAAAGTTCTTAACCCGAGGTACTATTTCTGGGTTAGTGGAGTCTGTAACCTGAAGCATATGTAACCTGAAGTGTATGTAACCTGAAGCGTATGTAACCCGAGGTACCACTGTATTTATGAGTCCCTCCTGTTCTTTGGGGTTGAGTTATTATTGGAACATATGAAAATACAAGCGTTAATAATAATAAAATAAGTGAGAGGTGTATGCTTTCAGATCTGGGATCCCCCAAGATTGGGGAATCAATCATCTATTTGTTCCAGCTCTGCAAGTGATTTTTCACTTCCTATGCAGCGATAGCAAACATCGACCCTAGCTTGCACCAATGTTCTTTGATAGCACTCCTAAAGCAGGACAGTTTTTGTTGCAGGAAGAAGGGGCAGTCAAAAGTCTGTATCACTAGCTTGCTTTCCGCATCTAGAATGCAGAAAGCATACACACTATACATTTAAAACACATGGCTTCCCCTAAAAGAATCCTGGCAACTGTAGTTTACCCCTTGCAGAGCTTCGATTCTCAGCACCCTTAACAAACTACAGTTGCCAGGATTCACTGGGGAGAGTGAAAAGCTTGAAATGTGCTTTCAGCGTATGGTGCGCATGTACACAGCCTGGCGCATAGGTGACATCACTCGTTACGTCCTTTAAAGAGGATTGCTATTCATGTATTGTTAGACAACAAGGGAAAAACCTTTATCTTCAATTGATCAGTAAAATCTTTCTGGATTTCAATGGAAAAATAAAATGAATAAATATTAATTGATACAAATAAGCATCTGTTGAATCAGCTGGGCATTTCATAAATGTGTGACATTAAGTATCGGGAAATCACATCAAGGCTGGCCTTTTCAGTTGACCTCTGCTCAATAGTCTTTTGAAAGGTGGCATCAAAAACGCTAGAATTAAGCTTAGCGTGTATCAGGTTACTTAACAGATACAGAAAAGATACTGTTGGCTTATCTCTTTAACTACTGTGGCATCTGAATATAGACTGCATTTTTAATCAAGACTTATATTGGCTTATATCTTGATCAGGTTCCTAAATTAAATGGGCTTAGATTTTCAAAGGTTTCATGCCAGGCAGAAAAAAACCTTGGCAAGAGGTTTTCTCCTAAGACAAGAGGGCCCCATTGATTTATAGTAGAAAAACAATTCTCAAAGTTATATAAAAAAGGGGAAATTACATATGCTGCCCCAAGGCTGAAAAAACACTATTAAGAATGGGTAAATAGTAAAATAATACCAATGTGCCTCCCAGTAAAATGAGCCATATCTTCTTCCTAAGGTTGAAAGGCCAAGAGCAAATGGTTTTGAAAAACAACTGGCTGGAGAAGGGGGGGAGTGTAAACAGGGGAAGAGACTTTTTCTTCACTTTTTATTTTGAGGCTGTAAACTGTTCCTTCCTTTTACTTTGAGGAGATTTATCCTTCTAAAAAGCTATATATGATAATGTATGAAATATATTAGCTTAAATATATTGGCTTAAATGTAATTATGCAAAGGATTTAAGAAATGCTAGATTCATAGAGTCATATTGCAATAGGAGACCAGAGGGGCAAATGAGCCTAGCCCCCCCTTGCCAGACAGGAGACGCCATCGAACACTTCTGATATATAGTTGTCAGGCATTTGTTTAAAAGACCCTCAAATGAAGGAGATCTTTCAATGATGATTAACTCAAGATCCTTGAAGATAAAAATGTAAGATTAACCATTTGTTTTAGAAGGCAATAGGGCAAGAGGTGAGCTGGTAATTAAGATTCCATGTAAGATATATTATTACTTATATGTCATATATATAGCTCTTTGTCTCCCTTATAAGGATAGAAGGAAATGGGTGTATCTTTTTGTGATTAGTTATAGCAATCAGCCAATAGGAAATCCAACCAGGCTGATTGAACAGAGGCAGCCCAAGGAGGAGCAAAGGGGGCTGGATTAAGGGAATATAAGTGCTGGCCATAATGGCAGGAGGCAGGCCAGAGCTTGGTAACCATATACCACTGAGCCTCTCATTTATTTGTCTGACAAATAAATTATTATTTTAATTTCTCTGTTGCTGCGTTGAATATTTCATTCCAGCTAAGCGTTAACCACAAGCAGGGTGCTACACTACCTCACTTAGCTCTGTTTCATAAACATTTTGGTACACTTAAAGGTTGCATATCTACAGCAGAAATGAATCTTCACAGCAAACTTTGATCTTTCTCGATTTCATGGATCTGCATAAAGAGAATTGGAGTACTTGATGACAGAAACGTATACAGCAAACTCTCTTTTAGGCCTAGGCAGACAATCCATTTATATTCAAACACGCTGATTTTTCCTACCAACCCAGACTGAATTTGCACACGGTAAAGTGGTCCTGAGTGCTTCCTAAAAGATGGGGTAGGATGGCATAAGAAATCGAGACCCAGGCACAACACAGAGGGCTCAGATGATTGCGTTGCCACGCACAAATTCAGGGCCGTTGCAGAAGACACAGAAACTTGAAACTGCAGAAATTGTCATTAGTCATGATGTGTACTGACTGCGCATGGAGCTATTTGAACTGCCGAAACAACTCAGTTTGAACTGCCGAAACAACTCAGCGCAGAACAAATGTAAGGTCACAAATGGGTTGTCTGAACTGGCCTTTCTTTAAACCACTAGGAGGCTGTGCATCCATGATCAAAACAAACTACTTTCTACAGAATTCCATACTGCCAGCATATCTTAGAAAAGATACTTGGTGTGTTTTTTCTGTCCCTGGAGTAAGCCTAATTTTCTTCTGAACTGTGTTTGGAAAGGACAGCAATCCTTGCTACCAATCCGAGCACTAATTCAGGCTTATTCCTCCCGTCTAATGGAAAATAGGTTGCTTACTTTTTGTTAACTGTGAAAGTGTCTTGTTTGTTTACATGTACACTCGCTTCCCCTTTAAACAAACCAAATAAGCTACTTAATGTAGGGCCAGAAGAACCATTGGTCCTCCCAGCTCAGAATTCTAGGGACTGAACCTGGCACTTTCTGCATGATTTTTAAAGTGTGTGTGTGTGTGTGGTGGGATTATTATGGAGAGGGTGGGGGAAATTGGGTTAGTGACATCACTGGTTCCAGCCAGTCCGTGCTGCACACGGTTAGCTTCATTCTGCTGCGATGCAAAATCATGATGATGTTACAGCACTGAACTAAGCTCCGTGCTTGTGCTTCCACAGTGGGCTCACTGTTCAAATTATAGACATTTGTATGCACTCTTAGTTCCCTCTGCAGAAGTTATTTCTATGATTTGGATAGGTGTGGTGCCATAATGCTGTGCTGCTATATGAATCAAGTCAAGTGTGGGCAGAAAGGAGATCAGAATCTACTGGTAGATTTCCAGGTTGCTTGCAGCGGATCAGCAAACATGTTTGTCTCTGACAGTTAAAACCAAGAAACAGCGCCTGAGTTTGCTTTCTCCCTTTTTCTCTCTTTTGTGTTGTGTCTTTTAGATTGTGAGCCTGAGGACAAGGACTCTCTTATCACTGACATTTGTAAGCCACCCTGGGAGCTGCTTTTTGGCTGAAGAGTGGGATAACTCTTTAAATAACGCTTTAAATAAACAACCAAGCAAATAACTACCGGTATATATACATTGGCAATGATGGAATGACTCTCTCCCCTGCCAATAAATAAATGAATTAAACTGCTGAAATGAAGAAAACTTTGTGTAACCTGGAATGGATTTTCATGTGGAAGGATTGTGAACTCCGCTCAGCTCTGCTGCAGAAGACACAAATCCCTATCGTCAGCCTCTGCTCAAAGGCACCATGGTCTTTAACTCTATCTATATCTTTTACGTCTGGCCCCAGCTGGTGGAGCTCAGGGATCTAGTAAAACACAAAGCAGATCCTGCAAGCCTGAAGTCTGCCCCTGAAGTAAGTACAGTGGCACCTCAGGTTACATACGCTTCAGGTTACATATGCTTCAGGTTACAGACTCCACTAACCCAGAAATAGTACCTTGGGCTAAGAACTTTGCTTCAGGATGAGAACAGAAATTGTGCTCCGGCGGTGCGGTGGCAGAGGGAGGCCCCATTAGCTAAAGTGGTGCTTCAGGTTAAGAACAGTTTCAGGTTAAGAACAGACCTCCGGAATGAATTAAGTACGTAACCAGAGGTACCACTGTACAGTCATACCTCGGATTGAAGTAGCTTCAGGTTGAGTGTTTTCAGGTTACGCTCCATGGCAACCCGGAAGTACTGGAACACGTTACTTCCGGGTTTCGCCGCTCACGCATGCGCAGATACTCAAAATGACATCACACGCATGTGCGGAAGCGGCGAATCACTGCAGTTAAGCTGCAGTAACTGTTTATGGGGAAATTGCCCAATAAGGATCCTCTCTATTCTGGGACCTACATAATAACCCCCCAGTAATTATCTTAATTCATAAATGCTTTTGTGTTTCTCAGCTACCTTCCCCCCCCCCTATTTTGGGCACCCTATAATTTCAGATAAATGTCATATGGGACCCTTCCTAGGGACTGGTGGGAGAAGGGGCTGCTTCGCCGCGTTTGATTTGCTGCACAGAAAAAGCAGCGCGAGAGTTTTGAGCCTAGCTGCATCATTAATTCTCACCTTTGATCAAATACATTTCCAAATGCTTAATCCTGACATTCAGGGTTTCCTCCTAATCTCCCAAGTCTCATTTGGCACCATCAGCGGCAGGCAGCTGAACGAAAGGCTCTCACACTGCTGACTGATAGACTTCTGATATTGTCCTGCGTCTCGCTTACTAATTATGCCCAAGCTGCTCATCATCCAAGATACTGTTTATGCTAGGAATTTTTCGACTGTGCGTCTCAGGGGCAATTTGCTTGTAGTGGGGAGCTGGGAATTCTCTGAAGCCTACTTTTTAACAAACAAACAAGCAAACATACATACATACAAGCCTTTGCTGTTCTTCCACGCTGCAGTCGAACACCAAAAGCTGCCTTATAACCAGGTCAGCTTGCTTGTTCATTTAGTCCGGGTCTGCGGACTTTGACTGGCAGTCAGTCCCTGGGGTCTCTCAGGTAGAGAGTAGCGCTTTTCACATCACCTGCTGCCAGGTTCTTTCTAACTACAGGTATCCGAGATTGAACGTAGGAATCTAGAGTATACAAAGTACAGGCTCTGGTGCATGGTCTTGCTGTGTTTACATTACCCCCCCCCCCCGCAATTTATGCTCCCCCCGCAGTTTATGCTCGAACAACTTATGCTCGAAAAAGCCATTGTAAAGAAAAACCATTAGGGTCACATTCTGAGTGCTCTCACATAACTGTAAACATTCATAAAAGGTAAAAGGACCCCTGCAGTGGCGTAGCGTGGGTTGTCAGCACCCGGGGCAAGGCAAGTAATTTGCGCCCCCTAACCGGTGGATTTGCGCCCCCTAACCCGTGGATTTGTGCCCCCTAACCCCCAAATGTTGCGCCCAGTGCGGCCGCCCCCCTGCACCCCCCACGCTACGCCACTGGACCCCTGACCATTAGGTCCAGTCGTGGCCGACTCTGGTGTTGCGGCGCTTTATTGGCTGAGGGAGCCGGAGTACAGCTTCCGGGTCATGTGGCCAGCATGACTAAGCCGCTTCTGGCGAACCAGGGAAACGCTGTTTACCTTCCCGCCAGAGCAGTACCTATTTATCTACTTGCACTTTGACATGCTTTTGAACTGCTAGGTTGGCAGGAGCAGGGACCGAGCAACGGGAGCTCACCCCGTCACAGGGATTCAAACCGCCGACCTTCTAATTGGCAATTCCTAGGCTCTGTGGTTTAACCCACAGCGCCACCCGCGTCCCTTTTGTAAACAGTCATGGCTTCCCTCAAAGGATCCTGGGAAATGTGCTTGGTTAAGGGCACTGATGACCTCGCCTAGCTGCAACTTCCAGCCCCCTAAACAAACCACAGTTCCCAGGATTCCCCATGACTTTGAAAGTGGTATAATAAGAGTGCCTTAAATGTACATATTGCGGGTGAGCTAAGTCTGGGGAGAAAGGGGGCCTGGGAATTCTGGATAGCTTCATCGGTAGAGCATGAGACTCTCAATCACAGGGTCTTGGGTTTGAGCCTCATGTTAGGCAAAAGACGACCACCACCCAAAGACCACCGTTTATGCGGCAGCACTTTGGAGTGTTTAAGAAGCATCGCACACATTATCACTCAGTCACAGTGGCCACTGTTATTGAAGCATTGAAGGCAAGACAACTGGGCCGGCCACTGCTTCTCTCTCTATAACGGGGGCACATGCTTAGTTTCATGGGCACAGCTGATGATGGCTCCCGAGTGTCAAGTCCATACTTGAAATGCGCAGCAGAGGAGAAGCCCATTCCCGCTCTCCAGGCTGAATCACTTTTCTTGCTGCAAAGATAAGTGCACTTGCTTGAGACTCTCACGTATATGTGGCCCTAAGCACTTAAAAGATTTTGGTGGCGCCTCCCCCCATATATATCTAATTCAAAATATAAACAATAATAAACCTAAAATAACATAATAACACTATTATGTCCATGACAGTCACTTTTTACATGGTGCGTTAGAATCGGTCATAAATAGAATGAAACTCTATGGTGATTCCCTTATCGGTTATCACAAACAACATAGCATTTGGTATCCAAATTAATGACGTGACGAGTTCATAATGATGCACATATGATTTCAACACAAGTTGACACATTGATTGCCTCCAAAATCTATGCAGTTAACATTTTGTTGACCCTAAATGCCCCCAAAAGAAAAGTTCTCTCCTAAATTCTTGCCAAGGTCTTTTAAAAAACCCCAAATCTGAAGAAACATCCCCCCGCCCCAAGAACACTGTATGGAGAACTGCTTCACTTTCTCTCAGTGGACAACTGAATGAGATAGCCGATATGATAAAAATTAGAATGATCATGTGAGTGGTAATTCAGTGAACCAAGTTACCAGATTCTAACTTGGCTGTAATCCCAAGATTAATGTAGATCATAAATCTCTATTTTGCCTATTTCACATTATATTATTCGTATTCTTAATTTTGTGTTTATGTGTATGTATGTGTGTTTGAGTGTGTGTGTGTGTGATTTTTTCATTTATTGTGGGAGCCTTTTTTGTAGAACCTGGTTCAGCTGCACCATATGGTCCATGGTAAAACCAGCAATGGGAATTTTCTGTGCCACCCCCTTCCCTTGATTCCCTAAGCATGTGCTCATTTGGCTCAATGGTTAATCCCGCCCCGAGTCAGGACTCTCTGTGGTGCAGAGATGTGATATTGCTTTTCTTGGCCCCCACCCAGTGTTTAGTGAGAAGGTTTCTGCCTGCATAGATCAGATAGTCCTGTCTGACTGAAACCCTAGGAGCACAGGTATATCCATGTGCAAAGGGGAAAGCTTTTGCAATAGCACTTAGAAACGTGGGTACTGCAGCAAAGTGTTGCAGCACTGAGTGTTCCTGTGCTTGCTTTTAGCAGGCCAGCCTCACCTTCCTCCAGGAGAGTCCATCCCATTCCCCAGCCCTTGACAGGCATTCAGGGGTTAGTGTTAAAGGTCATTTTTGGGTGCCCACCCCTCAAGGCCTTCTGCGAAAGTGTCTTTTGTACGTCTTTAAAACTTGGGGTTCTCCCAAGCCCGCCTCTTGTGCTGTCATTTTGCCTACATAAAAATGACACTTGGATAATGAGTTTGCTATTAGAACAAGATATTTCCTTTGCACAGATCATGAAAGGAGCCAACCCTTTGTTTAATTCATGAAATGAACAATACGTTTGCCTAGGTTGTTAAAACAGCATGCCCCTTTGCGAAGTAGGCATTTAATCACGACTGCAAGTCTCTTTCTTAAATTTAGGCTAGGGTGGTGTTGCCAATTTGATAAACTAGGCAGAGTTTGCCGAAATGCTACAGGTAGAGGCAATTCATGAACCAATGTTCTTGTTTCATGAATAATGTAAAGAATGTATTTAATTCAGACATCAGTGTCTTTAATTCAGACATAAGGCAGTTTCTGACATTATGAATCCAACGATGTTTTATGCTTGTGTCTCGAAGCTTATTTCCAGGGATGTGTGACAACACTCCCCCCACCCCACCCCGACCCACAGTTCTGCTTGTCTCGTTGAAATATTTTGGGCTGCCCTTAATATTCCTCAGATATTTGAATTCTGCTTTAGGCGAAATCTGACGGCAACCCAGCAATACGCAGAAACCTTCTAAAAAGGTATTTAGTTCTGTTAAGTTATTTTTGGTTTCCCTTGAAAGTCCTCTGATGTTCTGTCTGAGACCCTCCCTCACTCCCAACTGGCTTCAAAACGCTCTTTAAGTGCAGACTCTATTAATACTCAGCCTCAGGGATGGGAACCAAGCGCAGCATTTTTTTCATCAGCACTCTTCCGGGGGTCCACATGACAGTACTGGGCAGGGCCAGAGGCAAGAGTGGATGGATGTGATTCTGACCTCTGTCCAACAGACTCCATTGCAGCCATGCCAAAGATAGGACTGGTCCACACCTCTGTTTTCCCTGCTGCCACGTCCCCCCGGGGAAACCCACTCTCTATTGCTGGAATGGCACAAACAACCATCGGGTTTTCTGTGGATTTCCGTTGGTTCCGATTCTGCAGTAAAGAACCCTTTTCCCCAGGGGAAAGCTGTGGGGCAAATGCAAAACCGCTCGGATCTATGTCTAGAATTCATGCAACAAGTGGGTGCTGGCAAACTCAGGAGAATCTGGAGGTTTGCAGGACTATCCCAAAAAATGTCGTTTTTTCACTTTGGAGTGGTAGTGGTGGTGGGGAACACACTCACCAATAGCTCAACAGCATGGAATGCTAAAAGACTTAATAAAACCCCCCACTCTTGTGCAGATGGGAGAGGGGGACTGAATGGAGCAGCTGAAAGGAGGAGGACAGAAGCACACACATACAAACCACTGTCTGGATAGGTCACTTCCTGGTTCACACTGAGAAGCTATTTAAAAATGCCCCCAGGGGCAGAAGTGAGAGCTGCTGGCAGAAATCAATGGAGGAATGCAAGATTTCCATGTTGCTGAGTCTGGGCACTATCATATGCACACTGACCAGGCCCCCTCCCCCAACTCCCTCATTCTGAAGTAGCAGCAAAAGAAAGAGTTTGCACTCTGTCTAATTCAGATCCTATTCAGTACGAGGTAAAAGGTAAAGGTAAAGGTACCCTTGACCGTTAGGTCCAGTCGCGGACGACTCTGGGGTTGTGGTGCTCATCTCGCTCTATAGGCCGAGGGAGCCGGCGTTTGTCCACATACAGCTTCTGGGTTATGTGGCCAGCATGACTAAGCTGCTTCTGGCCAACCAGAGCAGCGCACGGAAATGCCATTTACCTTCCCGCCGGAGCAGTACCTATTTATCTACTTGCACTGGCATGCTTTCGAACTGCTAGGTTGGGAGGATCTGGGACTGAGCAACGGCACATTGAATTCAGCAGGTTATACTGTACATTGAATGGGTCACAGCAACCCTGTGGTGTTTTGTTTGTTTTTTTAATTAAAACTTAATTCCCCTCCCCAACAAAAATACTTGGCATAGATATGATGACATCAAATATCGTAAACTCTCACAGCTGAGAAAGACTACACAATGCAATTAAAAAATTAACTCCCCCCCCCCCCAAAAAATACTTGGCATAGATATAATGATATCCAATTTTGTAAACTCTCACAGCTGAGACAGACTGCACAATGCAAGGTAAAATAAAGCAGGCATAGATTATGTTATTATCAAACCCGTGATCAGAAATGCTTCGTAACTGGGTCTTGCAAAATCGGGGCAACCCAAAAACTGGGAAGAGGAAAAGCAACAGAGCGGCTGGAAATCTGAAGGTTTAATTCCGAAGGCTGCAGCTAAAGGGTTGGCATCACAGGGGTAGTTTTATATTAAAGTCTACCTCTCTGCAAGGAAACACAGAGTTACAAAGGGATAAAGGCAACGGAGGAACGGGAACAAAGTTGATTCCGAACACTGCCACTTACTTTTTAAGCAGATCTATGGCAGATGTTTATCATTAGGCTACATTGTACATCGACGCCACGATCATCAGAATGCAGAATGCATAGCTGGGAAGGAAGGAAATGATTTCCCATCATGACTAATAGCACAATTCTCCTGGTGACATTTCATGATTCCCAACCCCCCAGCACAAACGGCACATTGCTTTATTGCTCCATAATTGATTAGCCATCCTTTAATCATGATAGTCAAGTTCCCATTACTTCATTATCAAAATTAATATTTCATTCACATTAATTTGCTTTGGGGCACAGTTGTCCTTAGCCTTAGGAGACCTCGGCTAAAAATCGAGGCTTGCTGTATGGAGCCCTGGATTCAAATTCCTACTCATGCAAATGAGATCTATCAGTTCTGCTTCCAAGCTTTTGGGGTGGGGTGGGGAGGAGCTTCTGTAGGTCCCCTTTCTACTTGCTGCTGCTCATTCACTTGCCCTTCGAGGGAAGAAGGCTCAGAGCCAGGGGATTGGTGGTGGGACAATGATCAGTGGTCAGAGGGCGAAGAGGGAGCAGACGGGAAGGAGGAGGTGTCAGAAGCTGAAGAGGGAACAGGGCTTAGTGAGCAGGAAGAGGCTGTGGCAGACAGCAGTCCAGACTCAGCAGCAGAGGGGGCCAAGAGGCAGAGATCAGGCAGGCTACTGAAGAAGCCAGGGAGTTTCCTGCTCCTGCTGCAACCACCTCCACTCCCCACTGGTCTTCCAGGACCAGAAGAGGCATGAAGAGGGCGGACCAGAGACAGACACGTTGACGGAGTCTGAAATTGCTTGGGAAAGACTTGGGGACTTAGGCAAGTGTGGGAAGATGGGGACTTTCAGTCCTCACAACTGCCCCATTGGGGCAAGATCTACTGGGAAGAATTGCTGTGCTCACAAGGCCTGGTCTCCTGAGCTGTTTGTTTCTTAGAATAAAGATTTAAATTCACTGATGCCGTGTGAATTACTGCTGACCTCACTCAGTATCCCATCCTTTCTCAAACTTGGGTCCCAGATGCTGTTGGATTACAACTCCCATCATGCCTAGCTACCAGGACCAGTGGCCAGGGATGATGGGAGTTGAGGTCCAACAACATCTAGGGAACCCAAGTTTGAGAAAGGCTGATAAACTAGCTGGCAGTGGCTCTCCAGCCCTACCTGGAGGATTTCTGGGATTGTACCTTCTGCTATCCACTGAGACATGATCCTTCCTCTTCCCCATCCTTTCTACATGGCCAGCAAGGGAGTGGTTGAGTCCCAAAGAGGAGGAGGCTCCTTTACCTTGCTCCTGTCACTTGCTCCGACAAGTTGAGTGAAGAGGTGGTTAAGTGGAGGAGGATCAGGGCCACAGGACGCTGGTGGGCCCCTGAGTCAGGACACTGGCCCAGCAATACCAACCCTTGCAGATGTCAACATGAATAATAGCCTACCTTGCAGGACAGTTGTGCTATACAACCAATTTCCCCCTGAGAACAACTCCCTGAGTATGCATCTTCTACCCTCGATTTGAAGTGAACCCAGAGAACCAGCACATGCTGGCAAGACAGAGGATCCTGTCTCATATCTTTTGGCATATACAATAGAACTATGGTGGGCAAAGAGATGGCAAGGTCCATGGAGAGATGAGCACAAGCCAACCTATGCAGCTGAAATATCTTAGGAACCATTGACACAGGGCTTGGTTGCCCACATGCAACAAGAAGGAAGGGAGAAGGACTCTCCAAACACATAAGGAATTGTTACTGTGGACTAAGTATGTGTGCACCTGTGGCCTGCAAAAAAAGAGGTGGCTAGATTGCATGGGGGTCAATATGCTATCTCATCAGGAGGACATAGTAATTGGGGTGGAATTCAACATTACATTAATAGGAGTGTCCGGCCAGTGCAGGCACTTTTGCTTGCCAGACAGAATGATCTCCCTTCCTCTTCTCCCCCTTTCCACCCCATGCACTGTTCTGCAGGTTCTCCTGAAATTCCACAGCAGGATTGAGGGGGAGGCATGTGGGGGCATGTGGGAGAGGATGGAAGAAATCCCATTGCGCTAGCGGGATTCCTTGCACTGGCTTCCGCTAGCACAGTGGGCGAGTTGAATAGCAGACATGCACCGCCTCTGTAGTTCCCTCGGCACCTGTTGCAGATCTTCCCTTTCCAACAAGCCTTTTAAAGTGGCGGTTTTTATCCAGGCATTCAGTTGGGTGGGTAAGGGCCACTCACTCCTGCACATCACATGCTTTATAGACTGTACATCCTGGGTGGAAGCACGAGTGAAGTCACCCTTAGAATTCCTTGCTCACCTAGACACAAGTTGTTGTGTGCAGGTTGCAGCTTTTCAGATGACAGTCTCAGTGCCTTGACTGTGCATGTAAATCCTTGATGAATATAGGTTGGGTGCTTAAGGCTTCAACCTCTGTCCCCCGCTCCCAAAGCATGCATCACCAAAAAAAGGACGACAAAAAAGGACCCAGATTTGCATAGAATCGACACATGCTAATTTATGTTTGTAGACACAAACGTAGATATTCTGTCTTTAGTGGTTTTGCCTGCAGAGCAGGCAGCAGGAGTGAAGACCTTTGTCCTGGCCAAGCCTATGGGCGTCCCTCCTGCTCTTTTGATGCAGGTTTAGAATGTTCTGTATTGTTTGTCTAAAGAGAGACGTTGCGTTGAGTTTATTGGTGTGCCTTGAATTTATTGGTGGAAAGTAAGGATATGGATGAATGAACGAAATACAAAGTGTTATGGGGGGAAATGGATTTTGAACTTGGACAAAAAGTGGTGATGATGATGCCATGATATCTTCTCTCCCTGTCCCTCTTCTTTGTTTGAAAGCAAACAGATCAAAAGTTCAGTAGTTACGACAACCCTTGTCCTCAGCCGTACAATCCAAGGGTTCTTGAATGAAGCTAGGAAAGTTCATTCAGGGTGAGATGCTTCGTATGTGGAGTAGCAGGAAACAAAATACTTTCCTGAGAAGAGAATTGAGTCCCAATGTCTGTGGTGGAACAGTAGAAGTGTGACATCTTTAGGTTCAGTTCTGGGGAAGAAGAAGAAGAGGAGGAAGAGGAGGAGGATTGTAGAGTTGGAAGGGAACCCTGAGGATCATCTAGTCCAACCCCCTGCAATGCAGGAATATTCAGGCGTCCCATACGGGGATCAAGCCTGCAACCTTGGCGTTATCAGCACCACGCTCTAGCCAACTGAGCTAAGAAGATCGGCTCTCTGCAGTGCTTTTTTTCTGAGGGACACATACCCCTAAACATTTTGTGACTCTTTGCACTTTTGTCCATTTACTGTATTTATTTTTCCTGATTTGAACTATAAAATGGTGATTTTCTTGAGTCAAAATGAGAGTACCCCTAAACATTTTTTTAATAAAAAAAGCACTGGTTCTCTGTATCCATAGCAGTGCCCAGACAGGCTGACCCACCAGAAATATTGAGCTGGCAAGATGGACTTGAGCAACTTTTGGTTAGGCGGGCCTCTCTTTTTCCTTTCTGAAGCCCCAAACCTGTGCTTCACCTCCCAATAGTTTGGCTGAGTGTCTTTTTCAGAGCTCACCTTGCACAGCAAAGTGGGCCTCTCCCTTACTCAACCCTAGACTTTTATTTCGCTGAGAACAGATAACTAAGATATCTACAGCTACCCCCTTTCCCAGGCTTAGGAGGCACCTCTAGAAAGAGCAGTTGGGGGTGCCCACAGGAACGTAGATTGTAACAGAGCTGACTCTTCCTCAGCCCATTTCATCACAACTGCAAGGCAGCTATCAGCTCAAGCCGGCCCATTCACGATTTCACTGCTCACCGCCACCATCCATAGCTGTTATCCCCCTCCACCCAAGATACCCGCAATAACTGCCGCCGCTGGCAAAACATGGGAGCGGTGTGTGTGTGTGTTAAGTGTTCCCCCGTGGGATGTCTAGGGGTGGGGTGGAGGGGCAGTCACGAGGGCCTCCAGAAGCCTTTGCTTAAAACAAGAGCCAGGGTTCAAAGTTGTTGTTGTTGGTGGTGGTGGGGTGTCTCTGCACAGGCACCAACTCTTTGTCCTTGGCCAGCACCGAGGAAAGCAGGCACCCTGCAAAGGTAAAGAGCGCGCGCGCCCCGGCCCACAGGGGCGCGCGCGCGCGCTCTGCCAGCCGAGTAAAGCGAGCGAGCACCGCCCCCCTCCACCGTTGCTGCCACCTTCTCCCTGTCAATCCCCCCCCCTCTTCCCACCAGGACATACACCCCACCCCCCGCCAACACGCTCCTTCCTCCGTTTTGGAACTTTGCTGACTGCAACGTTCTGGAGCCGAACAAGGGGGCGGAGGCGGTGGAACGTTCGATCCTTGCCTCGTTCCATCCGGCCTTTCCTCCCCCCGGGGAAAGCGGGGGGGAGGGAGAGAGGGAGGGAGCGTGAGAAAGAGGGAGGGAGCGACCCCCGAGCCACGTTACCCCTTACCCCGCCGCGGGAGCTGGCTTGGAGGAAACGGTGCGAGGTGGGGATTGGTGGTGGGGCTGGGGGAGGAGAGGCGGCAAAGGGGAAATAAATAAATAAATTAGGAGGCCTCTGCAGCACCACCCTCCGGCCATCCAGCCGCACTGCACCTCCCCCTTTCTCACTCACTCACTCACTCTCCCCCCCACCCCACCCCCCCGCTCCGACTCTCAATGTTCCACACTGCCCGGCCACAGAGCCTCCTCTGCTGCTTTATTTCAACGCCCCCCCCACCCCACACCCGGGGCTGCTTCCATCCCCTCCAAGGACATTTTCTCTCCCCTGCCCTCCCCCCCTCCCGTCCATCCCTCCCCCCTCCGAGCTAACGTCGGGACAGGACGCCTGCGAAGGTAAAAGGAGAAACGGGTTAGGTGGCTGCAGCAGGAGCCTGGGCGAGCATGGTGGGGGGAGGAGGAGAGAAGAGGAGGAGGAGGAGGAGGAGGAGGAGGGAAAAAGGAGCGCGGCGCCCGAGGTTGAGGGGGGGGGCGCGTTGAAGGAAGAAAGAGAGATTGGTAGAGGGAGCTTTGTTCTTGTTTTCAGCGCTTGCTGCCTGGCGGTGGCCGGCAGAGCCGGAGGAGCCGAGACTTGAGTTCACGCCTCACTTGGTGTGCACACACCACGCTGGTAGTGTGTGTGTGCGGGGGGGGGGCGAGGCTCCTGCCATAGCAGCCCCTCCATACCCTCCTGGCTGGGAGCTCGGCTCTCCCTACAAAGCCGAGGCGCGGGGGGGGGGGGCGAGACGGCGACGACTCTCTCTGTGTGTGTGAGAGAGGGAGCGCGGGGTGGTGGTGTTGGGGGGGGCAGAGCTGCAATTTTTGCCCTCCTGCAATTCCCGACGAGGATCCTCTGTTTTTTTTCTTCTTCTTCTAAAAATAGAAAAAAATATAGATATATAATAGAAATATTCCAAGCTCTCCGATCTGAGCCTCCCTGGATGTGTTTTTTTTAGAGGGGGCAGGAGAAAAAAAAATATGTCGGTCTGTTTTGTAGAAACTGATCAAGACTCGGTGGCGTTGAAAGCTTTGCAGAAGGTGCAGTTTGAATTATGCTTCTTCTTCTTCTCTCTCTCTCTCTCTCTCTCCCCCCCCCCTTTCCCTCTCTCCCTCCTCCTCCTCCTTTTCAGCCTGCTCGGTGGTGACCAAATGCAATTCTTGCTGCCGGCCGTGTAAATAGAACCCGAGCTCGCGGGTTTCTCTGGACGGAGAGAAAAGCATTTGAGTCTGAAATAGCAAATCCTCTCCAGCCCTTTAAATACAGGGAAACAAGAGGGAGTGGGTGGTGTTGGTGGGGGGGTTTATTTCTCACTCCCCCTCCCAATTTGTATATCAGCTTAAGTCTTGGGGGTGGGGTGGTGGGGGAGGAGGAGATATGTCTGCCTTGACCCCCTCTGCTCCAGTGTAAATATTTAGAGGGTATTACTGACTTAAAGGGGAAAAAATCCTATATTTTTTTGGCAAGCCTCTGCTATTTACAACGTGTCATAAGTTATTAATGCTCATTGCCTGAGTACTCTGCTAAATCTGCCTCATGCCTCCGAACAAAGTAGACAATTGACGTACTGTCTGAAGAATTGCGGAGTGTGTTATGGGGCGATGGGGGGGGGGGAGGACGCACGACAGGATTTGGGAGGAGAAAATCCATTTTTTTAAAAAAAATCTTTAAAAATAATTCATAAACATTGGAACTGTTGCATTGGAACCTCAAACTGAGACGTGATTTTGGTCAACCCTATTTCCCCCCTCTCATACACCCCCCCCATTCCAATCTTCATCATGACCAGTTTAAGGGGCACCAAATAAGTATGCTTGCAGATGACGGGACTGAATGAATAGCCCTTCGCTGGGTGGAACGATTTTTATTTAATTATTATGTGCAGGAGAGAAAACGTAACATCAACAATCGACACACAGTCATAATAAAGAGGAATCAAAAGATTTGTTGTTCTTGGGTGAATTACAATAGAGTATAGCTTCAGTAGTCTTGGCCACCAAATGTATAACTAAGTCATATTTATTTTTCCTGGAAATTGACGTTGTTGTTTTTTTCCTTTTTGTCCCTCCTTTGCTCCTTCCCTGAAAGTTTTCCAAGATGTCCAGTGACAGGCAGAGGTCAGATGACGAAAGTCCAAGTACTAGCAGTGGGAGTTCAGATGCAGATCAGAGGGACCCACCAGCTCCTGAACCTGAGGAGCAAGAAGAGAGAAAGCCTTCGGCCACCCAACAGAAGAAAAACACCAAACTCTCCAGCAAAACGACTGCCAAGCTCTCCACAAGTGCTAAAAGGTAATGTGTCCCACACACAATTTTTGAGGGAGAAAGGTTTTATTTTTGTTTGTTTGCTTTGCTTTGCAAACAAGGGAAGGTCCTTAAGGTGAACTAACAAACTTTGAGATGTTGCTGTTCACTGTTGGGATGGCGAGACCCGCATGGAAATAGTCCGTGGATTAAGAGGTCTCTTTCTAACACCGCGTCAGCGTTGGCGATTGAATGGATCCAGGCAGAGTTGTGACCATTGCTCCTGGGTTCACCCCCTGATATGTGTGTGCTGGGGGCGCTGCTTCGATTCACTTTGCCCACTCGTAGAGCAGCTCCAGTTTCCCTTGAGCGATGCGGCGTCACCATGAGAGGTTCGTTCATCCATGTACATTCATACCTGGATCTGAATGCTTCAACTCTTTCTTTTGGTGGGGATGGGAGGAAATGGGACGATTCATCATTTGGCTTGGGTTGGATGCTGTATAAGAGTACTTGACGAGAAACGACTCTTTTGCTCTTTTTCGGAACCTCATGCATTCACATCCATAGAAGGTTTTTTTGTTTGGTTGGTTGGTTCGTTGAAATGCAAGCAGGTGTGCTAGCTTGAGTGCCTTTTACCTCATCGGAAATGACTGCCCTTCTATCTTGAAAGTTTCAAAAACTTGAGAGGAACCCGCTAGACGCTACCTTTGCGCATCTACGATTTGCAGCGTTCTGAATATCCTCATTCACGGGTTAATTTTCTTTAACAGCCTTCTGAATTGGGCAAACTTAAAATGCCTTGTTGATCTCTGCCTCTTTGGAGATAACCCAGGAATCATTTCCTCAAAGCTCACTTTTAGCTAGGAATCTGCGTTACATTCTCCAGTAGGGTATCTGACGAATGGCATCCAAGATATTTAAGGGTGCAACAATCTCCCACAAAGTCAGTGGGAGTGTTTAACACTTATTTCAGAGTGGGCCTATATGTTTGGAGGGTGTGTGTTGGAATATGCTGATGCCAAACTCCACACATTGATTAGCAGCTCTGAAACTTCACCTTGCAGGTGGGCAGTCCTGCAAAAATGACTTGAGGGGTGTGTTAGCTTTTACCATCTGCTGCTTTTAAATCGAAAACAGTAGAGTCTGAAATTAAAAGTACGTACAGTCGTTGAGGAGGGAAAATGATAAGAAGTGGATCTTTTGTGTAACTTCCGATGGATTTAAGATAACTTTTGCTAGCGGCTTACTAGGTATTTATATAGTAAGTTTACTGCTGATACATAAATCCAGAGAGTGATTCTTTTAATATCCTGCTTGATCTTGCAAAATCTTAGCCCTGTGTGTTATTTGACCTGATGTTTTGTGTAAATTCATGTATGGTACAAATCCAGAGCAGTTCCATCTAAATCATTTGTCATCGCCATGGATCTACTACAGGCAAAACATAAATTATCTGAACTTTGCAAAATTAGCAGTAAAATACTCCTCCCTTCGAAAGAGAGAGAGAGAATATTTTGTTCCTTCTTTTGGTGACTTCTATTAACTGTAGCAAAACTGGTGAAACGTTTTCTCTCGGGATCCAGGCATCTTTATAACTGCTGTCCAGAGATACCATCTGGGCTGAAATCACAACTGATAGATCAGTGTTTGTTTTATTTTACGGGGTTTCTGCAAAAGGAAAGAAAAATGTTTCGTGGGTTTGTGGAGAGAAAGCAGCAGAAGGATGTCAAGGCTTAGTTCCAGCAACCTGGCTGCAAATATACCAAGGTGATTGAAATGCTAAAAGTCACTATTGGCAGCAGGAGAAGCATTGCCCCCCCCCCCCGCCCCAAAAAAGTGTCCTTGTTTGTCATGCATCAGCCTTGGCTACAACTCCCAGGCAATGTTGGTAGAAAAGTCATTCTCAAATATGCTTCTGTTTCCCTCCTTTCCCCCTCCCTCCCGGGTCTCATTTGCATATAAGATTAAAAAGAAAAAATGCCTCCCAAAGAGCAGTTGGAAATCCCTGAGACTCACTTTCCTGAGGGCTTGGTGGGAATTCCCACCGGGCTGAGGTGCAAATGCTCTATTTACCGTCACAGCTAAGAAAAGGGAAGCTGCAAAGTTTTCTCTGTTCTGGGATTTGGGTTATGCCTCTGAGAACAAAGGGGAAGCAGCCATGTTAGCATTACTGAAGCAAAACCAATCTTGCATTTAACTGCATGGTGGTAGAGGGCAGTGTAATTCCCCGATATATTCCTCAGGCTCTCGCAAACGCTCTGTGTCTCTTCTCATTTTGCCAACAGGATTCAAAAGGAGCTGGCTGAAATAACCCTGGACCCACCTCCGAACTGCAGGTACGGGGAAAACTGCGCCAAACTTATGATTTTTTTTGGGGGGAGGGGGATGTCCGCGGGGTGTGTGTGAGGCAGAAACGGGGGGCGGGGAGTTAGTGTGAACAGAGGAACACTTGGCGTTGGACAGATGTGTCGCTCTGCAATGTTTGTAAGTGGATTTAAGATAAATCAGGAGCTGTGTGAGGAACAAGTGCAGCCAGATGCTGGATAGAACGTACCATGAAGCTTTGATTGTTAGCTACACAGGGTAGGTGTCACGTTTGCTGGAAATAGTAGCCCTTGTTGACAAGTGCTGTGTTTGCATAAGCTAAATTGTCATTACAGACGGGATTTCTTGTTAGCTTAGGGAGAGCTCAGGCTTATGGAATGGTGTGTTGGAATTGGAAGTGAAAGCAGGTAACCCCCTGGGTTGTTGGGGGTTTTTTTGCGACTGCGCTCTGCTTTTTTTTTTTTCCTTTTCCTTTTTTTGAAAGAAAGTTGTAAGTGCAGCATCTGGAAGTTTGGTTTTCTGGGCAGCCGAGAGTCCTGCGATAAAGAGGCATTGTAAACACAACTCAGAGACTCTTGGGAGTGGTGGAAGCTTTTAGCAAAGGAGAAGGGCAAGTTGGTGCGAATGAATGAATGCTTGTCTCTTTTTTTAAAAAAAAATGTGAGAACTCTGGGGGATCTCTACAAAGAGTGAACGCTGGCTCAGCCTTTAGAAAGGGTCAGTTGTCATGCATGCATGTGCTGTAAGCAAAACTGTGATGTGTTCCTCGAATATTCAGTGTTGGGGCTGGGAAATAAAAGTTGTTCTGAACTGTGCTGGATACCTCTATTGACTTTTTGCTCTTGATCAATTCTTGTATGCTTCCGTCCTCCACACCCGCTGTTTGCGTTGCAGTTTACAGTGACCAGTATATTGGAAGCATTCCTCATGTGTGAGAATATTGCACTATTCGGGCGAGGATTGCTCTTTAATTGGATTCTGGGGGAAATAGCTGTCAGAGCCTAAGTGGCTTTTTTATTTTTTTTGCTGCTGCTGCTGCTGTTGTGTTTTGGCGCAAGCGGTCTCTTTTATCACTTTTCTTACCTGCTCCAAAATAAATAAATTCATCTTGACACCAGGAATTGGCGACAAAAGTGTTGACTTCTGCAGGGCAGTTCAAGCACTATTCTGAGCTTTGTGCTGGCTCTTTGCTGCAACAGGCCGGCTAGTCTGTTCTTTGTTGTTGCATTTTTGTGGATTGTTGTTGTTGTTACGGTTGTTGTTGTTGTTGTTGTTTTGTGTTACTGCTGTGTGGTCACATCACATATCTGGTCTGGCATCCTATAATGGAAACAGCAAAGTGGGATGATGGTAGAACGTTTTAGAGAGGGAAAGAAACCCACATGCATTGGAGGCTGCTGGTAGAGAGACTGAGCTATGAGCTTAGAGGCCCGCAATTTGAATTTCGCCTTGGCACTGCCATCATCTAACACTAAACTGACTATCAGGGTGAATTCCCAGCCCTGCCTGGAGGAACTGTGGATTGAACCTCCTTTCTGCATGCAAGGTAGATGCTCTCCTTCTAAGTTCTGGCTCTTCCCCCTGCAACCTCTCCATCCCAGAAAACTGTGTTCTTGCAACCTTGCAGTGTTTCTGTAAAGTTCGCCCAGGCTGAAGTTGGCAGTCTTCAACCTGCAGATTGATGCTCTGCCTTGTTAAATTCATAGCTGAACTGGAAGATGAGGCAGAGGCTGCCTCTCTGGACCATTTCTCCTCGCCCCACTCCCCTCTGCCCGCCTTCCCTGCTGCGCAGCACAGCTGCAATCCTGTTTTCCTATAGCAGTGGGGGTGGGTCAGGTAGCATAAACAGTTAATTTAAAGGCAAAACGGCAAGATTTGGGTGGTAGCCTGAAAATTGTTGAGTGCTGTAACCTATGTGAAGTGTTTCAAGCACACAGGGGAAACGCTACACATATACCGATGGCGAATGATACATTGCGCCAGTGAAAGAAATATTTGCTTCTCTGAAAGTAGATTTTATCATGCTGGGCAGTGCATGTGGTTCTTCCCATCCTTGCTTACCGTTTGAGGCACTGCATGTGTTTGGAGAACTTTGGAATCCAGTAAGACTGCACACAGTGAGAGGGGTGGGGGGCTTATTGGTCTGTGGGTTTATTTCTGTTCTTGTTTTTATTATTAATTTTGTGTCTTTATCTTGCGTTGTTACGTTCTGAGGTCTACAGATGAAGGGCGGCATGCAACTTGGATAAATATATAATAAAATGACAATAAGCTGCATAGTAATAATAATAATACTAATAATAATTTATTATTTATACCCCGCCCATCCAGCTGGGTTTTCCTAGCCACTGTGGGCGGCTTCCAACAAAACACTAAAATACAATAACCTACTAAACATTAAAAGATTCCTTAAACAGGGCTGCCTTCAGATGTCTTCTAAAAGTTTGGTAGTTATTTTTCTCTTTGACATCTGGTGGGACGGCGTTCCACAGGGCGGGTGCCACTACCGAGAAGGCCCTCTGCCTGGTTCCCTGTAACTTGGCTTCTCGCAGCGAGTGAACCGCCAGAAGACTCTCAGCACTGGACCTCAGTGCCCGGGCAGAACGATGGGGGTGGAGGCGCTCCTTCAGGTATACTGAACCGAGGCATAGTTGTTCTTCCTTGAAAGCAAAGAGAGTGCAGGAAGGAAATGATAACGTTAAAAAGAGGAATCAGTAGCGGATATTTCTTTTTCTTTGAGATATGAGAAATATCCAGGGGTAAATATCCATGAGGTCCACTGTCTATGCCATGTGTGCCATTTTGTCCCCTCGATTGACAGGGCTGTGCAAAATCAGCATGCCATGCATGTATAGCCATCGTGGAACTTTAAGGGGGCCTGGTCCCTTCACTGAAAATTTTTTTGGAGGCCCAGCTCACCAGCCCTCCTACATGGTGTGTCTGGTCTTTGCAGAGAGGTCTAGGAAGAAAGGGTGACACTATGATCTAAACCACTGAGCCTCTTGGGCTTGCTGATCAGAAGGTCGGCGGTTCGAATCCCTCCAACGGGGTGAGCTCCCATTTCTCTGTCCCAGCTCCTGCCAACCTAGGAGTTCAAAAGCACGCCAGTGCAAGTAGATAAATAGGTACTGCTGCAGCGGGAAGATAAATGGCGTTTCTGGTTTCCATCACGGTGTTTCATTGTGCCATAAAGCTGTCTGTGGACAAACGCCGGCTCTCTTGGCCTGAAAGCGAGATGAGCTCCAAAACCCTATACAGTGGTACCTCGGGTTACAGACGCTTCAGGTTATAGACGCTTCAGGTTACAGACTATGCTAACCCAGAAATATTACCTCGGGTTAAGAACTTTGCTTCAGGATGAGAACAGAAATCGTGCTCTGGCGGCGCGGCAGCAGCGGGAGGCCCCATTACCTAAAGTGGTGCTTCAGGTTAAGAACAGTTTCAGGTTAAGAACGGACCTCCAGAATGAATTAAGTTCTTAACCCGAGGTACCACTGTAGTTGCCTTTGACTGGACTTAACCATCCAGGGGTCCTTTACCTTTGTTTACCTTACATGGCATGTCTGGTCTATGCAGAGAGGTCTTGGAAGAAAGGGACCACCTGTCTCTTTGCAGGTGCTCAGAAGCAGCGAGAGGCACCACAGGATAAAGGATTCTTTTTCTCCCCGCCAAATCTCATTCCATAGGACTGTAAGGGAAAGATAGGCTCTCTCTCTCCCTGCCCACCCAAACAGGCTTGCACTTCTCATCTTGAGGAGGTTGTAGGTACGGTGAAAGAATTCTTAGTTTGTGAACGCTATGCTTTCCAGCGGCAACTTAGGATATCTCCCCACCCCCACTCCCCAAAAACACCTCTGTTGAGAGGCCCTTCCTCTCTTTAAGTTCTCGGTGATGTATACAGTACTCAAGTAGGGGCATCTCACAGAGTTCAGGTGATTATCAGTGTAGGGTCCCCAGTGTGGAACCAGTGGCCATATTTTTAGAATTCTGCAGGTCTTTTGACAACAGTGGAGAAATCTGTGGAAATTACCTATGTTCACTTGTAAAAGTTTGACTGATTTTTTTAATGTGTTTCCGCCGATAATTATTTTACATATATTTGTCTGTCAGTAGTTCTTGTTTTCTCTATACAGTTTTAGCGTGTACACTTCTTAAGGAAGGTCTCTGATAAAGCAGCTTACTTGGAAAGTTTGATAAACAGCCCCTGGTTAAAATAATAAGTGTGGACCCTGTGCCCCCTTGCAGGCTTGAAGTGAAGAGAACGTAAATGCTGAAATATTTGGAATTTCCCGCCGTAATTTATGGGATGGAATGCTTTCTCCACCTGATACAAATTTGTTCACAACAAGGGTTTTGCTTTTTTATTTTGGTGGTGGTTTTTCAGTTTTGTTTAAAGAGGCCATTGGATTCTACTGTCACACCAGCAATCTGGAAAAAAGTTCCTTGTTCTGTGTGAGAAATAAGAGGTGAATGAAAGTGAGGCTTCCACAGTAAAAAGGTAGCGTTATTGGGAGAGCTGTTTTGTGAGGGAATTGCCAGTACCTTGGAAGCACAGGGTGTCTTCCAGTCGTGCTCTTAAACGGTTTTAAGGGCCATTTCGTAAACTGCATTTTGTCTTCAGAAACCACTTTCCAAGGATATAAATATGTGTGCCTTATGAAGGGCCCTTGTGTGCAAATAAACAGCAAATTACCGTTTGCAAATTACTCGCGAGCAATGACTGGAAATCCCTTTTTCTGGGGCGTGTTTTGGCGAAAGCTGCAATTTGCACTTGTGGGCAGCTTTTAGAAATTGCGCTGCGCTTTGTACCTGGGAACTGGCGCCCAAAATGCACCATAGGAAGATAATAATAATAAAACAGCATTTCTATATAGTGCATTTCAGACATGCGGAGCGCGTCATGTAGATTGTGAAATGAAATCATTATCACAGACATTACTCCATTAAACAACATCCTCACCGTTAAGCGACAGGCTCAGAGTGTTTACAACAATAAAGGCAAGGGATTGTTTCTTGTGCAGCCGAAGCGAGGCTCAGAATAGTAGCTTTTCTTGGTGAGCTTGTGTTCAAAGTGAGATTTGAACCCAGGACATCCTTGCTTGTGGTCCCTGCTCCTGGCTGTTAACACAGCATTGGGTAGGGTTACACCTTTTGCCAGTTCTGCTTCTGCAAATGGGATGAAAAGCCACAGTTGACTAGCATTTCCATCTGATTTCAAAACGATGCTCTCTCTGCTTTCTGTCTTGCATTAATTATCGTCGCAGGCAATCCATTCCAGATTTAAAAGCCTGCTTAGCGTCACTCGTGCAAATGTCCTGAATTCAAAGCAGCAGGAAGATACTGTTGTACTTTGTAGGTTGTGTTGGCACAATGCGGAGACACACCAAGTTGCCAGGTGCGCTGCGTACGTTTTGGTTTGGAATTGCCTACGTCATGTTTATTTTCTTACGGTGCCTGAACTTGGTTGAGAAGCTTCTCAGTCATTAAAAGTGGAGCTTGTTAGCAATATACCTCCGCTCACAACTTTAGTATAGCGGTACCTTAGGTTACAGACGCTTCAGGTTACAGACTCCGCTAACCCAGAAATAGTGCTTCAGGTTAAGAACTTTGCTTCAGGATGAGAACAGAAATCGGGCTCCGGCGGTGTGGCAGCAGCAGGAGGCCCCATTAGCTAAAGTGGTGCTTCAGGTTAAGAAGAGTTTCAGGTTAAGAACGGACCTCCAGAACGAATTAAGTTCTTAACCCGAGGTACCACTGTAGTTGCCTTTGACTGGACTTAACTGTCCAGGGGTCCTTTACCTTTGTTTACATGGCATGTCTGGTCTATGCAGAGAGGTCTCAAAAGAAAGGAACCACCTGTCTCTTTGCAGGTGCTCAGAAGCAGCGAGAGGCACCACAGGATAAGGGATTCTCTTTCTCCCCACCAGATCTCATTCCAGAGGACTGTAAGGGAAAGATAGTCTCTCTCCCTGCCCACCCAAACAGTACTTAACCTGAGGTACCACTGTACTGCTAAGCAAGAAAAAAAGTGAGGTATTGCTGGGCAGGGCGGGGAGAGTGCTCTGCTTGGAATGGAAAACCAGTCTCTCCATTGTTTAAATCTCCAGCATTTCAGGGTAATCGGGATTCGCAACAAACCCAGTTAGATGCTGCCAAGAGTGATTTCTCGTCGTCCGAGCTAAAAAGTAATCACAAATGGTAAGAGAAAGCTTGGCTTCTTCTCGTGCCAGAACGATACTAATATGCAAAGGAAATGATTGGATTACTTTGGGGGTTGCTGTGTGTTATTTTGTTTATATGTATAATTAGGAAGCCACTGTGGTAAATGTAATTGGGGATAATTTACTGTGCAGCAAACGTTAGCTTTCCTCACTGACTAGCAGCACTGCAAACATCGCGGCTTGCTCCATAATACAATTATGTTTATCACCCTTTATCTGATGAATGTGAATATTCAGTGTGGTTGGGTTTTTTTGCCGACAATTTGGCTTGCAATTTATTTATTTGCTGTTTATTTGTTTGTCGGAGCTAGAGCTATATTCACACACTACAGCCCTCCCCAAATTTGGCAGCGTTGCTGTTAGATTTCAATTTCTGTGTGAATTCTTTTGAGCTTTGTTCTTACTCTTCCCCCACCATCCACTTAACATTCCCATCTAACAGCTTCTTATGTTTCACCTGATTTGACCTCTTTGTACTTGACACTTCGAGAGAACAGGCCTTTTCCATCTTGGCCACTTGCTGATGCACATCTAAGACATTTGCAAGCAGTAGTTTAATGTGTCAGTGAGACAAATCCATGCTTTATTTTATTTTACTTTTCTTTCTTTATTAATTTATTGCATTCATGTCCACAGAGCTCAAGGTCCTGCTCCTCTACCCGCTCCTCTATAACCTTCACAACAACCAGGTTGGCTCAAAGGGAACAGTGACTGATTTCAGGTCCCCCAGTGAGCTTCATGTCTGAGTGGGGATTTGAACTTTGGAGTTTCTCAGTCTGAGTCTTGATGGTCCAACCTTGGGTTGGGGAGCCTGCAGCGCTAAAGACATTACCAGACTCCCAACCCCCTGCAGCCCCAGCCACCATGACCAAAGAATGGTCAGGGTTAATGGGAGCTGTATTCCACAACATCTGGAGTTCCTCACCTCTGCTCTAACCGCTATACCACACTGGTTTGTAAACATGAGCCAATAAGGTGTTGACTGTGTGAATGCTCAGAGTGTGGATGGGGAGAGCGATATACATGCAAGCCCCACCCCAGTGTCCTTGAAGCTCTCTTGCCCTCCCTTACTCCTCAACCTTCCTTGGGTTATGTTGGAAACATCTGCAGCGGGCTTCTATTCCTGTTCGCTTGGGTTTTTTTGCTTTATCTTGTCCATGGTTACATAGAGGGTTCTACTCATGTTCAAGGGAACATGAGTAGAAGCCCCTTACAGACCTCCCTCCTGTAACATTAAGAGGAGGGGCAATCTTTCTGCCTGATGCCAAAATTACAATGAAGGAGTTGCCAGGCAAGCTTCCTTTGGGAGCACATTCCCCAGTTGAGGAACTACCACTAAAAAGGCCTCCTCCACAGATGCCTGGAGAAGATCCTAGAGCAGTGTTTCCCAAACTTGGGTCTCCAGCTGTTTTTGGACTAAAACTCCCATCATCCCTAGCTAGCAGGACCAATGGTCAGCAATGATGGGAATTGTAGTCCAAAAATAGCTGGAGACCCAAGTTTGGGAAACACTGTCTTAGGAGTATAGATGAGATAAGTGGTCCATCAGGATTACTGTCCTCAAGCCGTAAAGGCTAAAAACACAACTTCAAATTTAGCCCAGAAACTAATTGGAAGTTGGGATTGGCACAACAAACTGGCAGAAGAGAGGTGTAATGTGATGACAACCACCTAGCCTCACAGCTGTATTTTGGACCAATTGTATCATCAGTCCATGATACAATCAAGTGGAAATTGTGGGTGAGCCTTAAGGCACAAGTCAGCACTGTGAAAAAAGTGGACGTTCAGTGTTGTGAGTGTGGGGTTTTAAATATAGAACCTAGACTGCAATCCAGTGCATCTCCTGCCTGAACTAAAACATATTGAGTTCAACTGGACTGAACTGCCAGAACTGACTCCTCAGGCATGTTTTAGACACAACCTCTTGGAAAAATCCTGCTCAGTCTCAATCTGCATAGTGTTGAAGAGTTAGGTTTTAAACAGTTTTCAGTTCAGACCTTTCGGATGCTTTTATTATACCAGTCACTATAAACCCACTGGTGGCCTCATAAAAGTTGACTTGCCACTTCGAATGGAGCTCAACAGGTTGTGGGCTGGCTCCCATCAGAGTGGCCACATAAGATCAGCTGAATTTTGAGAAACAACCAGGAGAGGACAGAAGGCAGGCGAAGGTCTCACCATCCTTCCAAAGCCAGCTGTTCAGATCAGCTCAGAATTTCTCTTTTCCTCAGTCAGTTACAATTTGGAAAAGCTGGACTTTGGGAACAGTTGCTCACAGAGCCTGTACCAAGCACCCAATTCTAGCCTTGCCTATTCAGAAGTAAGACCCAAATAGTCTTACTAAGTCCGTGTTGCAGGAATAGCCAACATGGCAACCTCCCAAAATTGCTGGGACTTCATTTCCCATCATCCCCAACCATTGGCTGCCCTGGCTGGGGCTGACGGGAGTTGGAGTCTAGCAATATTTTGACGGCACCTGGTTGCCTTCTCCTAGCTTGGCCTAAAATGACCACCCAGCCTGCTGCAAATTGTTGTAGCGTTTCCCAGCTCGCTGTTTTTCCTGGACATGTATTTTACTCGTCTCTCTGCCCACGAAACACGTGCACTCAAATTCAACCTTTTGCCTGACATCCAGGGCTTAGCGCATTTTCCTCGACAGCTGGTCATAACATTCAATTGATACACTAAGCCTGTTAAACCAAAGGCTGACAGGAAATCTGTGCCATTCACTTCCCTAGTAATCATAGCCGAGCAAGGAAGTAACCCTTCTTCTCATAAAAACGAAAAGGGTCAGGAGTTTCTCATCCAGGAGCTGTCCTCACACTTTGCTTAATGTGGCTTCCTTTGTATCTCTGCTAAACCTGGAGGGCGAATGTGTGGAGAATGTAGAATTGTGAAAATCACACTTCTGCAGCCGTATTCAAGGCCTTGGGTTTTCCCCAACCCTGATCTCTAATAAAAATAAAATGAACACTGGCCAGTTCCCTATCATTTAGATAGATTTCTCTCTCTCTTTTTCACAGCAGTGTAACAACACTTTACTTTCTTTCTTTTTTGGAGTGTGTGTGTGTGGGGAGTTTCCTCCTAAGCACCAGCAGCCTGCAAGGGAGAATAGCATTTAATTTGAAGGAAACTTTTGGAACCCTCATCTTAGGGGAAATTTGCACTTGGCAAAAAATGCAAGTTAATTCCTTGAATGCTGTTGTGGAATTTCCTGCCTTCGGAAACGGGTTTCCACGTGTTTTTGTTTTTGTTGTTCCCTGCTAGGGAAAAAGAGTTCAAAAACAATGCTGCTGTTTGGACGACGCAGTTCAAAAGCAAACTCCGAGTTGGCTTTTTGTGTTCTGAGGTCTTTGAAGCGCCAGCCTCCTCCCCCCCCCCCCGCTCCGTTATTCTCTCCGGCATATAAAGGAAATTTACTTTCCTTTAGTTTCCTCCCCGTTTTTTTTTTTTTTTTTGCGAGTGAGTGCATGCGCATAAACACAACGCGCCACTGAGATGATCTTTGATTGTGGGAATCTCTGCTGTCGCTGTAATAGTGACTAGAGATAGCAGCTGTGGCATTTGGTCATCTAAGCAGTTGTGACAGGAGTTTGCCGTGCCAGTGGATCATTGCCAGTATTATACAGCTGTCCAAAAAACGGTGATGGATAGGCTCACAAAGGTGATTCTGTTTCGCTGAACTAAAAATCACAAGTTCTGCAAACATAGGAAGCTTGCCTTATAACTGTCAGATTGTTGGTCTATCTAGCTCAGTATTGTCTAAGAGAGCCAGTGTGGTGTAGCGGTCAGAGTGTTGGACTAGGAACTGGGAGACCAGGGTTCAAATCCCTACTCGGCCATGAAGCTCACTGGGTGACCTTGGGCCAGTTACTGCCTTCTCAGGCTTGGCCTACCTCACAAGGTTGTTGTGGGGATTAAGCAAAGAGGGGGAGAAGCATTCATGCCACCTTGAGCCCCTTGGAGAAAAAAGGGGGATAACACAGTCCCCTTGTGTTAAAATTATTGTTTTTAACAGGGATGGGGTTTTAACTTGGGTGAGCGCTGTTCTTTTTGGAGGGTGGGGTTGTTTTAAATTGTTGTTAAATGTTATGTGTTGTGGGAGCTAGACTAAGGCTACCAAATCTTCCCAGGGACAGTCCTCGGATTTACAAATCGGTCCCCACACAAAATCCATTGAAGTTGAAAAGTGTCCCCGGATTCATTGATAAAAATCTGGTAACCTTAAGCTAGACTGGTGACTGGGAGTGGCCGCCGAGACTGTATAACACCGGTCCTGAGAGACCTTCATTGGCTCCCAGTACGTTTCCAAGCACAATTCAAAGTGTTGGTGCTGACTCTTAAAGCCCTAAAGGGCCTCGGTCCAGTATACCTGAAGGAACCTCTCCACTCCCATCGTTCTGCCCAGACTCTGAGGTCCAGCTCTGAGGACCTTCTGGTGGTTCCCTCACTGCAAGACGTGAGGTTATGGGGAACCAGACAGAGGGGCTTCTTGGTAGTGGCGCCCGTCCTGTAGAACGCCCTCCCATCAGATGTCAAGGAAATAAACAACTATCTGACTTTTAGAAGACATCTGAAGGCCGCCCTGTTTAGGGATGTTTTTAATGTTTGATGTTTTATCGTGTTTTTAAGATTCTGTTGGGAGCCGCCCAGAGTGGCTGGGGATGAGTGGGATATAAATAATAAATTATTATTATTATGATTAGGATTAGGATTTTTGTATTTGTAGCCTGAAGTATTATTTAGGTTTTTTTTTTGTTGGGGAGTATATTGTTTATTAGTGTGTATATATTAGTATTGTTAATTGTTTGTGTTATTTTTATGTTTGGGTCATCTTCATTTTCGTTATGTATTTTGTTCTTTGATTATTTTCATTATGTGTTTTGTGCTTCGTATACCGTTACTTTGTGTCGTGAACCGCCCTGAGACCTCTGGGGATAAGGCAGTATACAAATTTAATTGATGATGATGAGGATTAATAATGTTCTCCAGGGTTTCAGATTGTGTGTGTGTGTGTGTCGGGCATTCCCAGTCACACCAACCAAATCAGGAATCCTCTGCATAGAAAGCATGGTTTCTGTCATTGAGCCGTGGCTGCTCCCTGGTAGTATAATCCAGACTCCATGTTAAGGAACAGCTGAATGCTGGGGCTTTTATATATAAAGCTAATTAAGAATACATGGGCATTCTCACTTGTTTGCACACTTCTCCTTCTGCTGGCTGTGGGAATGGAGATATGAAATAATAAAGCAACTTTACCTGGAACTCGCAACATACTTTCATGCCTTGAGTTCTTCTAACTTCTGTTGATTTTGTTGCATGAGGTCATTACATGCTTAATAAGAGTTCCCTGCTTGAAATTAACGGCATTCGAACGTGCTAAACTTTGGCCGGATCTCCAGAGGGATGCTGGTGTTGTCTGGACGTTGGATTTCGCATCCAACACCAGATTATACGCTTGTGCAGAATTGTGGAATAGTTCAAAGGCTATTCAAGGTGAAGGAACCCTGAGTTACATCTGCAAGTCCGCAAACTGCTATGTTTGGTGAGTCCAGAATGGTCTCCATCTCTCTGAGATGACTCTTTGCAATTTTAGTACAGTGGTACCTTGGGTTAAGAACTTAATTCGTTCCGGAAGTCCGTTATTAACCTGAAACTGTTCTTAACCTGAGGTACCACTTTAGCTAATGGGGCCTCCCGCTGCCGCTGTGCCGCTGGAGCACGATTTCTGTTCTCATCCTGAAGCAAAGTTCTTAACCCGAGGTAATATTTCTGGCTTAGCGGAGTATGTAACCTGAAGCGTATGTAACCTGAAGCGTATGTAACCCGAGGTACCACTGTACTGGCTATCAAAGTGGCTAAAATATATACAGTGTGTATCTATGTATAAAAGGGGTCATTAACCATTTTTTGACATGCTGTCAGATAATGCTGCTGGCTGCCATCGTGGCCTAGTCTTGCACTTACTGGTTCCCTATTACAGGAGCTGTCACTAAATGGTGCCGTTTGTGCTTTCTCTGAGGCAAAGGGCTTCCTGTTTATCTGTTATTGGCACTCGTGAAAATACTGCTTGACTGGGTTTTCCTTGCACGCTTGCATTCTGCCCTGGGGAGCGAGGGTGGAGAAAGGAAACTCCGAATAATAGTTGAAGTGGTCTTGCTACTTTGGAGCGTGCGTATGAAAGAGTGTGTGCTTTTCAGTGTTAAAAATGTACTGCTTCCGGGTCAGTGAACACTTGCTGACAGGACTGAGCGAAAGCAGGGTTTGCTGATTTCTGGAATAGTGATGGAAAGCGGGAGAACAGGAGAGGAGAGAGAGTTGTGAGCATCCCAAGGGTATCCCAACTGCCCAATGGTAGAGATGGGCCTTTGGCTTGCTGCTGTAGCAAAGTGTTTCCCGAACGTCGCTCTCTGGAAGTTTTTGGACTACAGTTCCTATCATCCCTGACCACTGGTCCTGCTAGCTAGGGACGATGGGAGCTGTAGTGCAAAAACAGTTTGGAAAACAGAGTTGTAGCGGAGCCATCCTTTGGAAGATGGAGCTGAATGAAGCCCTTAGCTAGCCGATCCCGGTGGCAGGACTGTCTGTTCAAACTGCGACTTCCTTCATCGTTAATCTTTTCGGAAGGTAAATCAATGCGTCACAGCCGTTTAAAGATGTGTTTAACTAACGATGGCCTTTATTTACCCATAGCTATTATTAGTAAGTGATTTATTGGCGTATTGGGGAGGGACCCGATGATTTAATTTTGGAGCAGCGAACTCGGGAAAAGAAGAAAAAGGGAGCGAGATGCCATTTAGTACAGCAGCGGCTGTGACAATCTATTATTTTATTTTAGTCATTGCGCCTCCCTTTCTGCCACCTCTTAGTCCTTCAGGGTAACTAGTACTTAATGCGAGTAGCTATGGTGCTAGATACTAAACACAGTAGAATTCTGAGGCAATTAGATGCCTAATAGAATTTTAAGAGAGTTATTCATTTAGCAGACTTGACAAGGCTTGGAGATCAGGAGGGTCTTTCTCACTTTGCTACACTTAGGAATGATTAGAGCATATTTTATCCAAGACAGGCTCAGTGTTTTCAAAATAATCATAATAAAAAAACCTATTGGATTTTGTTTTGTACAGACAGAGCTCCTCTCTTCCTCTATAGCGAGGTGAAACTGCACTCTTGCCATCTTCATAGGTGGAGGCCTGTGTTCAGTGTTTTGAGTTTAATATCCCTTCATTAGTGTTATTATTATTATTAATCTTCACAGCAACCTTCAAGGTAGGTTACACTGAGCTGCCATGACTGACCAAAGCTCATCCAGTGAGCTTATTCGCTGAGTGGGGATTTGAGGCCTGATCTCAGTCCCAATACTCTGAATACATCAGAATAATTTCCAACGAGAGGGATGAATTAAAATAGGAGGCAGAAATATATACATACACATAGGGCCTGAATTCAAATCCTGCCTGGGCCTTTTCAGGACTCAAAACTATCCCAGGGGAATTTCTGATCCTTTCCTCCGTTTCATCTGCAGTTTGTCATACATCCTAAGCACTAGACACAACTTTTAGAAGACATCTGAAGGCAGCCTTGTATCGGGATGTTTTTAAGGTTTAACACTTTATTAAGTTTTTATATGTGTTGGAAACCACCCAGAGTGGCTGGGGCAACCCAGTCAGATGGACGGGGTATAAGCGATAAAATTATTATTATTAAATTGTTATCATGGGCTGGGGTGGGGAAGATGCAGTTCAAGATAAAAGTGATTGGCTGCTGGCAAAGGCTACAGAAACAAGAAAACCACAGTGCTGTGCCTCTGGTGGGTATGTGAGCTTTCAGGGTTTATACTGGAAAAAAAACATTTTAAAATGCGCCCCCCCCCCCCGGTTGGGAGGAAAAACTGCCCATAGAAATCAGTAGAGAAGTCCAAACCCAGCTTTGGGGATCTGACAGAGTTGAAAAGTGAGCTAAAAATAACCCAGATAAATAAAATGCTGCAGCTCGAGGGGGCTTGGCTTGAGAGAGCAATCGTCCAGGGGTCCTTTACCTTTGCCTTTACCTAGGGCAGCCTTGCAAAGTAGTCCACTGTTAATATTGCACCCGGGAGAATGATCTGAGTCCGGTTTATAACTGCCCTTCGGTGTAGACCTGTGCCGTGTTAGAAACTCAAGATACTGTAGATCAGGAATGAAAATCCCTTTATCTGTCCTCTGTGTGTCTAAGGTGTGATGGTTGGCAACATTTATTTATGGAAATATTTATAGCCATCACTTCCATAAAAATACAGCCAGGCAGTATACAACAAAGGAAATTGCAGCAACATAAATAAAAACACCAGAAGTGGGCAAAAATGAAATTTGCATTTCTGAATAGCACAGGTTTTAAGAGGTGTCTAAAAGAAAGAAGGGATGATTCTCGCCAAACCTCCAGTGGCAGGGAATTCCACTGGGCAGGGCCTGCAACAGTAAGGTCTTGGTCTTCATCAATCACATGCAAAGGGCCACATGAAACACATAAGAGGAGTCCTGCAGCTGCCCATCTAGTCCAGCATCCTGTTCTCACATCGCCCAACCAGATGCCCATGGGAAGCCTGTGAGTGGAATGTGGGCAAAATGATTCCAGCATTGCCAGGGGTTGGGATAGATGACCCTTGGGGTCCCTTCCAATGCTACAGTTCTATGGTTCTGTGTAATAACATTCTCCCTACCTGTGATCTGCATCAGCTGGCATTCAAAGGTATACTGCCTTTTGACAGTGGAGGTAGAAACCTAGCCATCTTCATTGACACCAAATTCTTAACTGCTAGGGGGTTTTGTGTGTGTGGTCAGAATCAGGTAAGGGTATTTTGTGCCCTAGGCAAACTCTCTTCATGCATAATATAACAGTGTATTTTAGTGGGTTGCCTTGAGCAAGACAATGCGACTACTAACCAGTTTCATTGATGATGATAATAATAATATTTAGTGTAAATTTCCATTTGTGAAGTTCATGCCATTTCAGCTCAGAATCCTCTAAAATTACGCCAAACGTAACTGTACTATTCTGCAGCTTCTCACCGTAATGGTTTTTTTAAAAAAACCCTGTTCCTCAGCAAATAGCCTTGTATAGAAGACAAAACTGTGGGGTAGGTTAGCATAGAAGAACCCAATAAAACTGAATTAAATTTTTGGCAATGTACGAGAAAATCCTTAAGACTGCTATCCTGTGCGCAGTTACCTGAGAGGAAGCTACTCTGTCCACAGCAGTATTTATTACCAAGTATGCATGCGTACAAGGGACGCGGGTGGCACTGTGGGTTAAACCACAGAGCCTAGGACTTGCTGATCAGAAGGTCGGCGGTTCGAATCCCCGTTACAGGGTGAGCTCCCGTTGCTCAGTCCCTGCTCCTGCCAACCTAGCAGTTTGAAAGCACGAAGTGCAAGTAGATAAATAGGGAAGGTAAACGGCATTTCCGTGCGCTGCTCTGGTTTGCCAGAAGCAGCTTTGTCATGCTGGCCACATGACCCGGAAGCTATACGCTGGCTCCCTCGGCCAATAAAGCGAGATGAGCACTGCAACCCCAGAGTCGGCCACGACTGAACCTAATGGTCAGGGGTCCCTTTACCTTTACCTTATGCATGGGTATATTGTGCTGTTAAATATACTTCTGCAACTTTTCAAGTCTGACATAGGGATGGACAAACCTAATGGCCAGCCTGTAAAGGAGATATCCATCCATCTATATTTTAGAAGGAAGAACTATACATGTACCTCAAAATACTTACAAATATTGTTGGTGACTTTTGCAACAAATTAACAATTTAAATAAACATGAAGTTGGGATGATAACATTTCTTTGATGAAAATACGGACGTCCTATTCCATACCTTCCAACATTTCTCCCATGAAGATAGGGATGCCCTAAGGAAAAGCGGGACATTCCGGGATCAAATAAAAAACAAGGGGTAGCTTCTGTAAATCCAGGACTGTCCCGGGAAAATAGGGACACTTGGAGGGTCAGGAATGATAAGAGCTTTACAAATCTTGGTGGGATGGGAAAGGGAAATATTCGCCAAGTTAGGAGAGGGGGAATGAGATTGAAACAGAAGAGCTTCTTTCTGCTGTCTCCTCTCGAAGAAAGAATTAGACGAATTGCTCTTAACCCCCAGTAACGTTTTGGAAAATTGGATGACAATGCTAAAAGTGAAGGGAGGTGGGGAAAGGCAGGAGACTTAAGATTAGCTCTAACGCAGGGGCACCCAAAGGTCTACTGAAAGCTTCGATTCGCCAGGTACAAGCCAGGGCAGCTGCTATTTATATGCACCAACCTGGAAGACAGCTGAGTGCAAAGAGGCTTTTAAAAAAGACATATGCTGAAATCAGGAGAAGGAGAAGAGAAGAGCCATTTTCAAAAGAATCCTTCTCAGAAATGTCCTCCTCTGCCCCCTGCCCCACTTTCAGCTCCAGATACCCCACCCTGCTTACACAATGGCTAAGGGTATGTGGTTTGTGGTTTTTGGGGTTTAAAAAGAAGATGCAAAAGGAAAATCTGCCCAGAACCCTTAACTAACAACAACAATTCTCTGCAAGTTTGAGCCATCTCCATGGTCTTAATGATAGTGACCAAATTTAGGCATTTCCTACGAAATTAAAAATAGTCGGGAGTGTAAAATTTTCTCCCTCCCTTGGCGTTGGGAGAAGGACCTCCAGGGGTAGCAAACTGCTCTTCTGATTTTGCCACCCTTAAAATTTTGCCCACCCCCACCCCGGGCAGCTAACCTACTTTGCCTAGTGCTGAAACCGGCTTTTGTCAGAGTGTGTGTGAATGGTTTGGTTAGCAGGTGTTACTCCACATGGGCGAAGCGGAAAGCATGGCCACCCCAGGGACTTTCTCAGTTCTGCTGTTTTGGCTGTGCCAAACCCTCTCCAGAGATGGAGCCTCATCATTTGCCACTCGCCTTTTGGTGAGCGGCTTATAAGTGGCTTTTTTCAGACAGGCTGGAGTCAGTCAAGAATTGTAGAGTCAGAAGCCCATCCCCTGCAGTGCAGGATTCTTTTGCCCAATGTGCGGCTTGACTCGAACCCCAAACCCTGAGATTAAGAACCTTATGCTCTGCACCTTTGCAGTTCCCGTTCTGTGTTTTGATTGTTTTTATGCAGTCTGAAATCGGCTGTGTTTGTTCTCGCTTTTCATTTTCATTTCATCACTGATGGCGTTAGTTGCATTGAGGGTCCTCAGACTGAACGTGAGGTTAAATAAATAAAGCACCCCTGAGCTGTTTGCAGTTTTGTTTTGTTTTTTGGATTCTGATATATTTAGAATTTACATGTGTGTGTGTGTGTGTAGGCCTCAGATCCTGGCTTTAAAGAATCACTCCACTTAATGCTCAGGTAATGGCATGCAGGGATAAATGAGTGGTTGTTTATATAGGATTATGTTGACATGAAACTGCTGGGAATGGAGATGGGAGATGCCACAATAAATGTGTCTGTGTTGCTCTGCACATCATTTCTATTAAAAGTTTGACCTGAAAATGAGTGGTGGCTTTGTTAAAATACCTTTTTCTGAAAAATGGCTCTCAGGCTGTTTGTTTGTTTCATTTATTCCCAAGGAGCTCACGCTGGCATACATGTGTCTCGCCTTCCCCATTTTAACCTCCCAACAACCCTGCAGGGTGGTAATAATAATAATAATAATAATAATAATAATAATAATAATAATAATAATATTTTTTGTGCCCTGGCCTTCTGACTGGGTTGCCCCAACCACTTGGGGCAGCTTCCAACAGAATATAAAAACATTAATTATGAAAAACTAAGTCTCTCTGATCCTAGTCGAGCACTAGGGAGTAAGCTTCATTTAACATAGTGGGGCTACTCTTGAGTAAATGAAGATGAATTGGATTGCAATTTAGACCAGAACTGTAAGAGGTGCTTTGCGTGTTATTGCACAAACCTATCTTATATGACAGGGACACGGGTGGCGCTGTGGGTTAAACCACAGAGCCTAGGACTTGCCGATCAGAAGGTCGTGGTTCGAATCCCCGTGACGGGGTGAGCTCCTGTTGCAAGGTCCCTGCTCCTGCCAACCTAGCAGTTAGAAAGCATGTCAAAGTGCAAGTAGATAAATAGGTACCACTCCAGTAGGAAGGTAAACGGCTTTTCCGTGCGCTGCTCTGGTTCGCCAGAAGCGGCTTAGTCATGCTGGCCACATGACCCGGCAGCTGTACGCCGGCTCCCTTGGCCAATAAAACGAGATGAGCGCCGCAACCCCAGAGTTGGCCACGACTGGACCTAATGTCAGGGGTCCCTTTACCTTTATCTTATATGACTACTCAGATGGAAGTCCTGCTGAGTTCAGTGGGACTCACTCCCAGGCACGGTCTACAGGGTTCTAGCCTCAATCGTTGAGTTTGTAAAGTTTGATGAGATTGTTTTTTGAGAGGGATAAAGAAAGAGCCTAGAGTTGGCCATGCAAGAAGCAAACAACCAAGATACACAATCCAGCAAGTGTTTATTGTTTTTAAATGAGTGGTCTCCGGGCTTGATTGCTCACTTCTCCTCACAGTTGTCTGAGCCTGTGAGCTCAAGGCTGGGCTCTGTATCTGTCACTGAGTACTTTGAGAAAACATCTGATATATTTTGTGAGCAGGCCCAAGGCAAATGATTAAGAGGGAGATTTGGAAGATACACAGAAAGCATTCTGCTCACAAAAGGGAACCCATTCCTCAGTATCCTAATCCCATATTTCTGCTTGAAAGAATGCCAAAGACACGTTCTTTCCTAATTTGATCCTCTCTCCATGGGCAGAGCAAATGAAGTCAAACCCTGCTTCTTGTTTACAACAAGCCTGTGAGGTGGGTCACCATTCGCCTCTTTTTTCAGAAGAAGGGCTTGGGGTGAGAGACTCTAACCTTTGGAAATGAACCTTTTAGATAAGTACACTATCTGCTGGGTGATAGTTGGCCAGAAAAATGAGAAAAGCCACACAGTTTAGCATTTTCAAAGCTTGTTTCAAATCCGTGCTTAATACCAGCCTTCCATTTCACTTCAAGATTGATTGACATCTATCTTTCATATGTAAAACCAGACTGTGCAAAAATCCTCCCCATACTGGTTAGCTGTGCACCTTGCAGCTGAAGTCTATAAATGCCTATTTAGAAGCAAATCTCACTGACTTCAGTGGCGCTTATTCCTGGGTAAATATGTTTGGGACTGTGCTTTAATAAATAATTGTTGCATAGAATTCGGTAAACACAGGATGTGTCTTGTACGTGTGTTTCAGTTCTGGTGTGCAGGAATCATTGTCTTAAGTTTTATATTCATTGGTCAATGTCTTTTGCACAAGTTTACCTGCATACAAGATGGTTGATGTGAGTGTACAGCTCAACAATTTGCGTACACAGATTGGACACTTGTTGCATGTAACTTGTGAACTCTCCTGTGGCTTTGGGGCAAACCTGTTTCTGCACGTTTTCTATCTTGGCTGTGGCCTCCTATTAAGCAGATCTGCGTGTTTCTGCAGCACTCTGAACAAAAATGAACATTTGTGCATGTGTATATAGGATGGTAGGGACGCGGGTGGCGCTGTGGGTTAAACCACAGAGCCTAGGACTTGCCGATCAGAAGGTCGGCAGTTTGAATCCCTGTGACGGGGTTGTGGCGCTCCCGTTGCTCGGTCCCTGCTCCTGCCCACCTAGCAGTTCAAAAGCACATCAAAGTGCAAGTAGATAAATAGGTACCACTCCGGTGGGAAGGTAAACAGTGTTTCCGTGCGCTGCTCTGGTTCGCCAGAAGTGGCTTAGTCATGCTGGCCACATAACCCGGAAGCTGTACGCCAGCTCCCTCGGCCAATAAAGCGAGATGAGCGCCGCAACCCCAGAGTCGACCACGACTGGACCTAATGGTCAGGGGTCCCTTTATCTTTTTATATAGGATGGTAATTAAATATCTTTGTAGTGCCATCTGTGTAGAAGCCACTTTACAGAGCTCAATGGGTCCCCACCTCAAGGGGTTTAACAGTCTAGAGATGAAGGAAAGGGAATCAGAGGCAGAGTTAAACAGGGGAAGATGTGCTTCAGCTGTATGCATTTAGGCTCAGTTACAGTGCGGTATTGAGCAACGATAGCTCCATACTTTCTTCCTGACGTCTGTGAAAAATGGTCATCCTTATCTAGCATAGTTAGTCAGAGTTAGGCTTGCTTGAGTCGCCTCGAAATCACTGAGAATGAAAGAAACAGTTAAACACTTCCCGGGGAATCCGTTGGATTTAAAGGGCATTCCTTGCTGGATTTTCTTTTCCCCAGGCAGATTAATTTACAAGCTGACTAGCTATCCAAATAAAATTATTCTTCCATGCATTTGCAACGGGCTTTTGACTTCATATCCCGCTGCCCCCAGTGCCTTGATCTCTTCCTTGCAACCCCACGGTACATATGATGGAAAATGAGACGTATCTCTTTGTTTGCTGAGTCTGGAGTTAAAATACGTTGGGGCGGTAGATTATTAGAAGCATGAATCCCTGTAACAGCAAGAAAGAAGGGGAAGAATGGATGTCTCTACTGTTGGCTCGTGCTTGGAAGCAAATAGCCTTGTGGATGATGATCAGCTGGTTCTCGTTCTCTCTCTCTCTCTCTCTCTCTCTCTCTCTCTCTCTCTCTCTCTCTCTCTCCCTCTCTCCCTCTCTCCCTCTCCCTCTCCCTCTCCCTCTCCCCTCCGCCCTTCCCAGCCTCCATCTCATTGGAGACTAACATTCATAGAGCAAAGGCTAGGATAGGCACACGAAAGCTCATGAGCACACCAATGATTTATTTGGAGGGAGCTCCCTGCACCCTGGCCTTGCTTGACTGATTTGCAGCTTTATTTGCTCCAAAGGGATAGTGGCGACGAGGTCTATGTTGCTGAAATGAAATCCCCGGGCAAAGAGAAAAGGGTGCTCAATCCCTTGGGTGCGGAATCGGATAGTGGTGTGTCTGTCTTTGTATATAGGTGTGTGTGTTTGTGTGTGTGTATATCCATACCCTCTAGCTTGCAGCCGGGCAAATGGAGTGTTTGCAAGACAGCAACAGAACCACTGGCTTGGGAGTCTGGTGTGTCGTGTCTCTTATCAAAGGGTTGGGCAGACCAGGTGGGGAGGGGGAGGCCGTTTTCCTCGGGCAATGAGCTTGACTTGGAATGTTGTAAAGCGTAACAGCAAGCGGTAACTACAGGAAGTGTTTTCTGCCAGAGAGTAGGGCAAGTCTCCTCCACTCTGTTTGTACACGCACATAGGCACGTGAACATTTCCCCCCACCAACTTTTTAAAAATAAACTGAAAACGAAACCACGCAACGGAAGAGACAAAGTAGCAGCAGCTTTTGAGATTTGCTCCTTGCCTGATGAATTTCTGCTACACAATATGCCCAAAGAGTGTTCAATTCATCCTATCTGAATGAATCTCGGGTACAGTGGTACCTCGGCTTACATACGCTTCAGGTTACATACGCTTCGGGTTACACACTCCGCTAACCTAGAAATAGTGCTTCAGGTTAAGAACTTTGCTTCAGGATAAGAACAGAAATTGTGCTCTGGCGGCGCAGCGGCAGCAGGGGGCCCCATTAGCTAAAGTGGTGCTTCAGGTTAAGAACAGTTTCAGGTTAAGTACAGACCTTCAGAACAAATTAAGTACTTAACCCAAGGTACTACTGTAATATCTCTCTCTCTCTCTCTCTCTCTCTCTCTCTCTCTCTCTCTCACACACACACACACACACACACACTCAAGTGATATATATCTGTAGGATCTGAGCATTTAGCATTTTTAAAACTCCCTAGATTTCTTTCTTTCAGTAGATAAAACTGTTTGCTTATATAGCTATTTATCACATTTGTCTTCCCATTTCCCCCAAGGTGGTGTATGTGGGTCTCCCCCTCATTTCATCCCCACAAGAACCTTGTGAGATAGGTTGCCCTGAGAGAACAGTGACTGGCCAAAGGTCACCCAGTGAGCTTCATGGCCGGGTGGAGATTTGAACCTTGCTTTCCCAATTTCTGCTCCCAACACTCTCGACAGCACACTAACATTACACTACACTTCACCACACAGGGAACATGAGGCTCCTTGGGAGTTTATTAGGGCAGGAATGGCAGTCCTGCAACCCTGGAATGCAAGTGACTTTTGTCAGGATTCTCCAGAACTAGCGTGACAAACTCATATATATATATATATATATGAGTTTGTCACGCTGATATATATCTCAAATCGCCAAATGGAGCTTTAAACCTGGATTACGGTCACCACAATGGAATGCCTAGGCCCCGTTTTTGTTTTGCTGTGGACTGTTGTTGTTGTTGTTGTTTCTATACCGCTTTGTATTTTAAAGAACATATCTCAAAGCGTTTTGCTACACATTAAAACATCAAACGAACAATCCGGAATAAAACAAATTCAAGCTTCAGTGGCAGTATTTCAGATCTTTTTCTTAAGTGACCTCTTGTTATCCAGAGATCTCCGCAGTTGGTCGCAATTGGACCTGCGCCAGTTGCAAAACGTGCCTGGCGCCTGGCTAATTTTGAACACTGTTGCAGACATAATTATGTATATTAGAGCAACACAACTCATGGGCATCCTATTAGTTTAGTGAAGCTGAATGTTGGAAGATTCAGTACAGACAAAAGTACTTATTCACAAGGCACATAGTTAAACTATGGGATTCATTCGGATAAGAGGCAGCGGTGATTGCCAACTTGGATGGTTTTAAAGGGGACTCAGGAACATTCCCAGAGGATAACTAGCCATGCTATGTTCTATCTCCACTTGCCGGAAGCAGAATGCAGTGGTTGGAAGCTACAGGTGAGGAGAGTGTTGTTGCGCTTAGGTCCTGTTTGCAGGCTTCCCATGGGCATCTGGTTGGCTTCTGCGAGAGCAGTATGCTTAGGGTTGCCATACCTCCAGAATTTCCTGGACACAGCTGGGATTCGGCCGTCGGAAACAGTGTCCAGGTGGGAATTGCTTTCATGTCCGAAAAAATCTGGATGCATGGCAACCCTAGAATTTGGCGGATTTCCTCCAGATTTCCTCTTTTTGAAATATGACAAGGTCCCTAAGAATTCTTGGCCACTGACCCAATGCGCAAGGCTCTTCTTATGCTAAATGCAACGAAGGATTCCATGGTAGACACTCCGCAATCCCTGGCTGAGGGGTCAATGGAAAGGATTCACTCCAGGTAAAGAGTTTGAACTTGCCTGAGTTGTAAGTCCAGGACCTAATGTTGGTGTAAGGATGCTCCTACCTCGTAAACAAGTCCATTAAAATTATTAGTCCACACATTTCTTTTTACTAGTCACTTGCTTGTATATAGCTTTTGATAGTTGGGGAAAGAAGAGGAAGAGAAGAAGAGTTTGGATTTGATATCCCGCTTTATCACTACCCGAAGGAGTCTCAAAGCAGCTAACATTCTCCTTTCCCTCCCTCCCCCACAACAAACACTCTGTGAGGTGAGTGAGGATGAGAGACTTCAGAGAAGTGTGACTAGCCCAAGGTCACCCAGCAGCTGCATGTGGAGGAGCGGAGACGCGAACCGCGTTCCCCAGATTACGAGTCTACTGCTCTTAACCACTACACCACACTGGCTCTCCAGTGGGATAGAAAGGGATAGAGGGGAAACCTACTCCACACTGGATATCTGGGGGCAATTTTTACTCGCCCCTGGCTGGTTTCCAGTTGATGTCATTAGACTTGGAAGACCAAACATCTCCCTTTGCTTTGAGGCTAATAGAGTAGATATGAGCAATGAAGACTAGCCTGAGATACAAACATGTTAACGTCAGGACAGACTTTTGTGTTAGATACCATGAGCTTATTTCTCCCATCATTTATTTAAGTTAGATATTAAAATAATTTATCACATGCCTTTCCCCTGCTGTCTATAGCAGAGCTTTCCAAACTGTGTGTCGCGACACTGTGTTGGCTACAGTGTGTAGGTGTGTCACGCGAACACTCCCTGCGTTCCTCCCGGGGCTGGAAAAGGGTTAGCTAAACCTCCGAGTTGCTAGTAAAACTGAATTACTGTGTCACGAAATGATGCATGTCTAAAAAGCGAGTTGCCAACATGGAAAGTTTGGAAAGCTCTGGTCTACAGTGCCAAATAAATATAACTCCATTGAAAAAAGACTGGGGTTTTATGTCAAAAGTAGAGAACGTGGGTATATACCTAACCAAAGAGAGGGGGAGGGAAGACTCCTGCCTTAAATTGTTTATGCTTCATGCTGTTTCAGTCGGCAGAAGGTTGGAAAATGTTTGATATTAAAGCATTAAAGGATTGCAGTTTACTTGTATCACCTTAAGGCAGAATTGTAATGCAGAATTAGGCTGATGCAGTGCCTTGTTTCTCTAGCTGTTAAGTTATATTTAAGCCAAAATAGATGTTGAATTTGCAGTAATAGCAGTAGTCTTACATAATCATTTTTTACGGCAGAGGCTGACAAACGCGTTCGCAGACAGGCTGAGTATTAGGCAAGGGGGAGGCAGATGGACTCAGAAATAATGTTTTATTGTTATAGTGCTTTAGCGCTGGGAAGAGGCCTTGTGTGCAATTAGCACTATATAATCTTTACCGCGTTTTTACTCATGCAGTGTGCCAGGCCATTGCCTATAGACCTTGGACCACTTTCAGGTAGGCCCCAGTGCCACAGCCTGCCCTGTGCGCCAGCTATGCCATCGCCGTAGCATTTTGGCTGGCCCATGCCAACACCAGCAGCTTCTTGCAAAGCTGGTGTTGAGGAAGTCAGAAACAGAGAGGGAAAAGTGGTAAGTGGATGTTACTATATAAATAAGGAAGGAATAGAAAGGGAGGGGATAAGAGAAGAAACTGGTTCTAGGAGGAAGAAGTGAATAGAAAAGGACCGGGGATGAAATAAACTGGCAATTTTGCTGTGTGTGTGTGTCTGTAAGTCAGGTACGAAAGAAGAACGGGAGAAGAAATTACAGGAGAGGGGTAAAAATACGTTGAGACACATGTTGAGGGGAATTGTGCAGCGAAAAGCCTTCTCCACTGAGTGACTCTGAGTCATCGAATTCTGCCTAAAACGGGGAGGCTGAGTCACAAAACCCCCAGAGCCAATATCTGTACTCTGCAAAAGCTGAGCTGCGGAGCACCTTGCCAAAAGGAAAGTGCCATGGCAAAGAATTTGGCGACTTCCAAAGGCGGGTTAGGTTTCAGTAGAAAACGATGCCAGCCACTGGCATGTGACTGCGCCTTGTGTGACCACCATATTTGGACTAATGCGCCTCAGTCAGTTTTGCCTATCTCAAGTGGGCCCTGGGATAGAAGGTTTGAGAACTCTGTAAGGTGGACCAATTTTATTACCTCGTAAAACCGGGGAGGGGAATCTGAGACGGAGAGATATAGGGCTTGCTTCTCTGGGCAGACCTAGAGTGGGTGACTGGAGGGCAGTGGAAGGGGGCAGAAACAGCAGGGCAGAGCAAAGAATGCACTTGATTATAATATTTTGCTGTTCCACCTGTAGAGCCAGAATTGACTCACTTTGCCTTTGAAGTGAAGAATTCTCAGATATTTGATTTGCTAACTGGCTTTGCTCATCTCTGAGCTTCAGTCTTCCCTATCTGTATAACAGGACAACATATATATGAATTTTAGGTCCAGGAGCCTTCCAGGACTATCTGTCTGGTTCTTGGGGACTCTTCAGCCATGTCCCTTTACCTACCTTAACTTCACATCCTCCTTGAGAGTGTTTACCTGACTAGAATGTGCCCTTGAACTTTGATAACGCCTCTTGCTTGCCTGTATGGAGGTTAGAGTGTGTGAGACTCTGTGGAAACCAGCCAAATGTACAATTTTTATTGCTACACTCGCTTCCCTCCTGGTCCTGCTCACCTGGCCTTTGGGACATTGCCCAGAAGGAAATGTGGCCCTTGGCTTTTTCTTTTTTCTTTTTACTCTTAAGAGAAAGAAATCATTGCTTTTTCGCCAAGTTCTGAACAGGGAAAAAGAAGTCAGCCTATGCAGCCTGCTGAGAGGTCACCTCTTCAAGAGTCCCGCACCTTCGTTTGTCCTCAGCCCTCAAATAATGAAACCCCTTATTTGAAATTTGCCTCCTGTGACCAAGTGAAGATGCCTGGGCGCCAGGATGGATAGCAGACTGCTGGATAGCTCAATTGATTAGAGCATGGTGCTGGTAATACCAAGGTTGCAGGTTCAATCCCCATGTGGGACAGCTGCTTTGCAGGGGGTTGGACTAATTGATCCTCAGGTTCAAGCAACTCTCAATTGTAGCAACTCTACAATTCTGTGATCCAAGACGTCTCCACCATCTGGAGGTGCATGCCTGTGGATCCTCGGATCTTGATTGCTTTCACACACTAGCAACAGATCCCGTAGAATTCCATCCGTTATATTTTATCTGCACCATCAGAGGGAATTTCAGGAAGCAAAAAGGCGTACCGAAAAGTACGATGTTTGAACCCCAAAACGGCAAGCAGGCGTATCGTTTTGGTGACTGCAACCCTGGTTCAAGGAGCCATTTGGCGCCTAGCTTATACGCCTGAGTTTCTAAAACTGGTTAGCACTCACAACTGTTTCTGGAGAAGGAAGGGATGCCGAGCGAAGTGCTTGGCGCTCCCGTTCTGAATGGGCTGAAATATTGACTGGGAGTGCTCCAGCGGCGAAGCGGAAGTGGCACAGCAAGGGCAAGATGCAAATAGGCAATAATGTCAGCAGCCTTTCCCAGCTCTCCGTCCTCTCGCCATTTGGCGCCTAGCTTATACGCCTGAGTTTCTAAAACTGGTTAGCACTCACAACTGTTTCTGGAGAAGGAAGGGATGCCGAGCGAAGTGCTTGGCGCTCCCGTTCTGAATGGGCTGAAATATTGACTGGGAGTGCTCCAGCGGCGAAGCGGAAGTGGCACAGCAAGGGCAAGATGCAAATAGGCAATAATGTCAGCAGCCTTTCCCAGCTCTCCATCCTCTCGCAGCAGCTGCGCAGCTCTTTTGCAGCCACGCTTTCGTTCCTAGTTTTCTGCGGAAAGTGTGCCATTCCCCCGGTGCTCTTTCGGAATGAACACACCCTTCACCAACTTTAGAGTCTCTGTCTGGAGAGGAGAGGAATTCAAATTATTATCATCTGCAAGTCGTATGCTTCCTGGTTCCTATTAAGCCCTTGTTTTCGCTTCAACAAATTCCTAATAAAATCTCGGCCCTTTCCCGCTAATGTTGTGGGCCCTGGATGCAGTTGCTTCAGTTTCCACGTCCCGATTTGAAGGTGTCCTCCGCCCTACCTCTTCCCCCAGCTGTTTTTTAAATTCCAGCAGTTCTGAGCTTGCCGTTTCCTTGGGGAGACCAAGGAATGACACGCAGAAATAACATTTCCCCTCCCCTCTGAGCTTTGCTTTAGACTGGCCCCACTGTTTGGATTTGTCCTTTGCTGACAGTGGAAGACACTGCTTTGTGTATTTGTGTTTTTTAGCAACCTCGTGTGGACTCAGATGCCAAGAAAACAAATAGCTTTGCCATGGTTTCTCTGTGTGCTGCTGCTGTGTGCTTCCATATGTTGTTAGCTGTTCCAGTTTAGTGACGTTAATCTTAGAAAGCATCACAGACGGATGGCCTCCTTATCAACAAGTGTGCTTTCCTGAACATGCATTTGTGTGTATGTCATAGAATAATAGAATTGCAGAGTTGGAAGGGACCCCGGCGACCATGTAGCCCGACCCCTTTCATTGCAGGAATATGCAGCCATCCCATTCAGGGATTGAACCTGCAACCTTGGTGTTATGAGCATCAAGCTCTAACCAGCTGAGCTATCCAGTCTTTGTTTAATCCTTGCAGAAAATAATCAGGTTTGTGCAAATGTGGCAGCACCATGTTAGGAGCGTGGGAACCCGTCTGATACCTTTGTAACTCAGGGATGCCTACACTAGCCTTTGCCAACCCGGTGCCCTCCCGGTGGATTGAACTACAACTCCCAGCAGCCCCAGACAGCATGAGGAACAGGACACAAAAGCTATCATCCTGAAGAATGCAACCTTTCAACGGAAGTGTTCATACCTGCACTTATTGTTGGCAGAAGATATACATGGCAGCAGATGAGCAATATGTTTTTGGGACAGTGCTGTTAGACATAGTTTCAAGAGCTAAACTGGGATTTTTATTCTAGCCTTTTAGCAAATTTTAATTGAGAGCCCCCACCTCGGTTGCAGGGTCATGGTCTCAGTGTGGCCACACATGGAAAAAAACAACAGTCTGTGACTGTTTTGGAGGATATGGTGCCCAGGCAGCCTGACATTTTGAAATGTCATTTGAAGGCTGTGACAGATCACGGACAACTTTGGCACCTTTTCTGGAAGAGGGCGGGCTGTGTGAAGAGGCTGTCCTGCATGCCCACAACACATCGGAGCAGTCAATTGAGCCAGTGTAGTTGCCCCGTGGTTTGGTGGCTTCATGGCATCAGCTGCCCCCTCGATGGCTCTTAGCCACAATAGCCATCTTCTGCCTCTGCTGTCCCAGGCAGTATTGCCTGTCAATGTCAGTATATGGGCCATCGCATGTGAGCAGAAGGCTGTTGTTTGCAGGTCCTTCTGGTGGGCATCTGGTTAGCCACTAGAGTGTCGGATCAGATGGACCTTCTGCCTGATGCCTCAGGGCTTTTCTCAGGGCTTTTTTTTCCTGGATGAAAAGATGGGGGAACTCACCACAAAGTTGCTTGTTTGTTTGCTTGCTTGCTTATTGTGGGCTCAGTCTCACTGCCAAACACCCACACCCCTTGTAGTGGCTAAATGTAAGCTGTGATGAATAAACTCAAGCAGACAATGATCTAGATTAGAAATGGCCACAACTTTATTGATTACAGATATAGGTGGATTTTTGGCTCAGGCGTTGGGTGTATTCCAGTCCTCCCCACCTCGGACCCCCCCAAAAAAAGAACTTTGAAAAAGGTAAAAGAACTCAGTTCCTGCTCAAAACCCCCCCTGGCTTTTCTTATATTCTTACATGGTTGCTTTGCTATTCACTCCTCGCACTCACTGTTACTTTCCCAAAGCTAACACACTGTCCTTTTATAGCCTATTTTTTTTATTAAATTGCCTATTGGGATGTGAGCGCCAGCCTCTCCCGCACTTCTTATTCCAGAAGGAAACTCATCCATCTCAGCAGACAAATTTGACTAATGGCAGCAACGCAGAGTCTTTGCGTAACTGTTTGGTGTTAACTCAAAAGCCCTGTGCTTTTCTAGCGCATTTCTTCATTATTGTATCCTTGCATTATTTAATGAAAACCACGCAGGGAGACGGCGGTGCTCTGCCAGGACAGCATACCAAATAAAAGCCAGGTGGTGTTTTGCATCTGTTTTCTCAACGCCGACTTTGGTGATATATGTAGTCTCTGTGCAAGCCGCTGGGTTGCTTTAAGGTGAATCCTCAAAATAAATAGAGTGCATGTGGGAATGCGGTTTCTTTATGAGCGCAGCTAAGCCCTTATTCTGTGAGGAGCTCAGGTGATTCCAGGGCTGGGGAGCCAGGGGCCGCTTTCCTTTCTGAGGAACCTTCGAAGGTTGGAAACTCAGATATATAACCTAGGTGTCAAATGGCTCCGTAAAGGTAAAGGGACCCCTGACCATTAGGTCCAGTCGTGGCCGACTCTGGGGTTGCGGCGCTCATCTCGCTTTATCGGCATACAGCTTCCGGGTCATGTGGTCAGCATGACCAAGCCGCTTCTGGCGGACCAGAGTAGCACACGGAAACGCCGTTTACCTTCCCGTTGGAGCGGTACCTATTTATCTACTTGCACTTTGACGTGCTTGCAAACTGCTAGGTTGGCAGGAGCAGGGACCGAGCAATGGGAGCTCACCCCGTCGCGCGGATTCGAACCGCCGACCTTCTGATTGGCAAGTCCTAGGCTCTGTGGTTACTTGCTGCTCGCGCATGCGCAGATGCAGACGCTAAAAATGACATCACATGCATGCGCGGAAGCGGCAAAACGTGACCCGCACGTGACCCGCACATGCAGATGCACCGTCACGTCTTGCGTTCCATTCGGGATGCGAACGGGGCTCCGGAATGGATCCTGTTCTCATCCCGAGGTACCACTGTATAGTCAAAAACACTGACGTGTGAATCCGTGCCAGTGAAGGAGGGGGAGTCTTTGTGAGGGGGAGTTGTGAGGGCTCATACAGAGAGGCAGAAAAGCTGAGGTTTTCCATCTCTGCATCACACACACATACACACACACACACACACACACCAGCAGCCAAGTCCCAGTTTTTGTTGTTTAGATGAAGAGTAGCTTTGGGAGACTGAAACACGGCCAGCTGAATTGCATCATGATTTCAGCATCCTTTTTCAGTCCTGCCGCGCCTTGGTTTGAAAAGTGCCATCTAGTTTTTGAGAGCTCCAGAACACTTCCCTCCGAAAGCATGTGTCTTTTTAATACGTCATGGCTCAATTATCACATTCAATTTGGACTGCCAAAATAGCCATATATATTGTCTAGCGAGTGACAGGCTGGGCCTTTTTATCTGTGCCTGGCTGCCTGCCAGCTGCTTAATTGAAGCTCTGTGTTTGCTGTGTGTCAGATCTTACAGTGGTCTATTACGCCCAGCTAAAACAATATTTTGAAAATGTTTCAAATGCAAACCAACCCTGCGCCTAAGAATTTCATGTTGTCTTGCCGAATTGTCTCCTGCTGCAGTTGTAGCACTTGGTCATTTAGCGTAGGTTATTTTGGGGTGTTGTATTTTTTTGGCGGGGGAGGGGGAAGTTGTTGCCTATGGGGATAAGCAGGATGCGGTCCTCTTGCATTCATCTTGGAAAATTACTGCAATTCCACCACCTTGCCACCCCTCAAAGCCGAGATGATTAAAGCGGATCCCTCTGCCTGTAATTTCTCATTTGAAGAATGCATTTTACACTTGCGCACCACCCAACCGGTCTTGCTTTGCATTGTGGAAAGCAGCGAATGCCTCTGGAGGGACCCGTCTTCCCATAGACCCTGCTCTGCTGAGTCCCACATGTCGACTTGTGTCATAGTTACACTCCATTAATTGTGGTTCCATTTGACTGAACTTCACAAGCGTTGGGGAAATGCTACCACTTCTCTTCCAGCCTCTGCATTCTTGGCTGTTTGATAAATGTGGGCATGTCGCATTTTGGGGGAGCCCCAGCTTAATAGCCCCCATCCATCTGCAGCCGCACGTGGCGAGGCAATTTGCATGATTTAGGAGTCCCCGGACGAAAAGATGGGGGAGCACGTTGCCCTCCTGTTGCAATGGCAGATGGCCACATCCTACATGCCACAGCTATTCCCTATGATGCATTTGTTACCGTTGAGTGCTGACAAATGAGGGTCTTATCCGTTAAACCGCAGGGGGGTCGAAAAGGGGAGAGATAAAGGGTGTTATGTGTGCTGCAAAGGGGGGAAAAGCAAAATGTTGACACTAATAAGAAAGTGAAGTGCAAAAGGCAGCCACAGATCCTTCTGCCCATCGCAGTGCAGTTGGGCATCCAATTTGCTAGCTGCCTATTGCCCAAGATTTCAAATACAGTAGGAGAAATGTGTATTGGCAACTCGGGGCTGGATTAAGAGGCCCTAAACACTTAAAAGATTTTGGTGCCCCTCTGTATATCTAATTCAAAATATAAACAACAATAAACCGTGGAATAGAACTGTTTTGATTCGATTTCTAGTTGGGGAACCAGTGGCCCCACATAAGCTGTTGGACTTTAAGTCCCATCACCACCATCCATCATGGTCAGTGGTCAGGAATGATGGGAATTGTAGTCCAGGAACATCTAGAGCAGGGTTTCCCAAACTTGGGTTTCCAGCTGTTTTGGGACTACAACTCCCATCATCCCTACCTAGCAAGACCAGTGGTCAGGGTTGATGGGAACTGTAGCCCAAAAGCAGTGTTTGGGAAACACTGAAGAAGGCCACAAGTTAGCCACCCCTGTGGTTTGAATGGTGCAGCGGATGACAGCTGAATAAAACACCCATTAGCATGTTCAGTGTTAAACGGGCCCATGGAAAAGCATTAAGTTTTCCCGTTTGCAAATTTGGCTTTGGCTCCTTCTATCTATGTGTCTGGAATGGAAACTCTGAATTCCCAATTTTTTTTCACAGGGAGGAAGCAGTGCTGGTTGATTTATACTTTTGGAGGGGTGTGCGTTTCTGCCTGTTTCTGCTGGCAGTTAATTAAAACTAGCCTGTGGCCCCGGTGTTTGACCAAACAGGCAAGGAGATTAACCTGAATGCCTCTTCCTCTCCCCTCTCCCCTGGCACCCACTTCAGCTCTTTGTAAGATGAGAGTCTATATAAAGCCGTGCAAATTTGCCATAGGCATGATAACTAACAATTTCTTCACAGAGCGTGTATAAATACTTAGAACTTGTCCTTTGGAACCATTTCTGCCAGGAACTTTGTATATTTCTTTCCTTCCCTTTCCCCTCCAAGTGTGTTTTATGTCTGCTAGGAATATGTTTGACTGCCTGTTGAGTAGTTAAGGCCATAAAGAAACTTTGTGTTGGATTTTGAAAATGCTGTATTTTATTCCCTTTTTTCCTACTAAGGGGAAAATGAAAATATATATGTACACACATATATGTACACACTTTTAAATATCCCATTGGGAGGATATATTTCCTGTTGAAATTCATTTTTTAGATGCATGTATATGTGTATATATATATATACACACATATTCATATGCACTGTTTTATAAACATGTACACACTCCACTCAGCAGGGAACAATAACAAATCCCTCAGAAACTATAGAAAGTTAATGTGAGATTATGCCTGCAAACATGCCCCCTTCATCACGAAGAAGAGGATGGAGGGATTTTAAGCATTTTTACGCATAAACTCCTCTTCCCATTTAAATGCTCCACACAAGTTGGGGCAGCAGGGTGCCTTGGGGGCTCATTTCTGCATGTAAGTAACCTAAACTCTGGTGTCCTGTGCAGGCTAGCTCATTCTAGGGTGGAGAACCTTTTTTAAAAGTGGAATTGAAGCAGGGCTTTGAGGGAAAACAGTGGCAGCAAACAGACACAAAAATGGTACTTTGAAGATGTGTGTCTGATATTTAGCCTCTGAATAAGTACTTCTCATGTGCTAAAAAATCAAAAGGGGTGAACCTTTAGCGCCATAGTAATGAAGACATTAATGTATCTATGTTTACAAATTGCACTGTTAATTCTATCTGCACAAGAAATATTGTAAGGAAGGGCGCACTATTTCAGATATTTGGGGACTGAGCCATTTAGGGCTTTTAAACACTTAAGCTTTTTTTTCTAAAAAAACAAAACCTGAGTTATATGTGTTCTAAAAAAACCTGCGGCCAGAATTCTGGCAGCTGAATTTTGGACCAGTTGAAGTTTCTGAGTCATCTTCAAGGGTAGTCCCATGTAGAGCACATTGCAATAATTCAGTCTGGAAGCTACCAGAGCATGGGATTCTGTGGCCAAGCCATCTTTGTCCCCAAAGTACCATAATAGATGAACCAGCCAGCACTAGAAAAAGACTTCAGGTCTGACAACCTGAATCTCCAGGGACAAAATTGAAACAAGAAGCACTACCCAAGTTGTGAACCTGCTCTTTCCAGGGAGATGGAGTCCCCACCAGGACAGGCCATCTTTACACCCTCTGGATGTGAGAACTTGGAGCACATAACGCCCCTGTCTTTTCAGGATTCAGGTTCAGGGGTTTTTTTGCCTACATCCAGCCTATCACAGCCTGCAGGCACCAAACTATTAACCCCTGAACTACCTCTCCTGTTTTAGATAGAGCTGGGTGGCATCTGAATATTGATGACACTCCACTCCAGATCTCCTGGTGACAGTTCCCAGGAACTTCACATGTTAAATAGGATGGAGGACAAGCTGGAACCTTGTGTGACACCATCAGACAACTCCAATGGTGTTAAGCAGTAGCCTTTCATAACTACTTTCTTGAAGTGGCCCTGGATAGAGGAGTGAAACCACTGAAGCACAAGGCTGCCCACCTTCACCTCCTTGAGATGCTCCAGGAGGATGCTGTGGTCAACGGTATCAGCAAAAAACATGTTTAGCCTTCATTCATTTCATTGTAGGGAACAAATGGTTGAATTTTCACCTTCATAGTGGACTGACTGCTTTTCATACTCATTCAGCACTTGATACTAAAGTCCCATGATTTTCTTCTTTTTTGTTTGCAGGTCAACCTTTAATGGAACTGTAAAACTAAAGTGTAGACAGCAGCTTTCTTTTTTGTCGCCTGAAGGGCTTAAAAGTTGAGAAGGGTAGTAACTCAGATGTCAGAAACTCCTGAGGAAAGGAGAAGGAAGAGTGGGCAGCGCTGTTAGCCTTGTGTAAGTAACGCAGCCATTAGCAGCGAGGGAAGTTGAAAGGCTCAGATTGTGACACTTTTCATTCATTAACACTGTAAAAAAAAAAAAAAAGAATGCCTCCCACGCATGGTGTATGAATGTAAAAAAAATTCTGTGGTCCATGTGCCTCTGTTGTTAGATGGTCTTCACACTGTGAATAGTGACAGGCATGTATTTTCCATTGTTACGTGGTGCCGGCTTAATGCTGACTCACTGCAAATGATGGTTTGCAAATGGGCAGATTCCAGACTCCCTTTGCTTTCTTCCCTTCTCTGGCATGGTCCCACCTCCCTTTTCTTATAATAATTTATTATTTATATCCCGCCCATCTGGCTGTGTTTCCCCAGCCACTTTGGGCGGCTCCCAACAGAATCTTAAAAACACGATAAAACATCAAACATTAAAAACTTTCCTAAACAGGGCTGCTGCCTTCAGATGTCTTCTGAAAGTCAGATAGTCGTTTATTTCCTCGACATCTGATGGGAGGGCGTTCCACAGGGCGGGCGCCACTACCGAGAAGGCCCTCTGCCCGGTTCCCTGTAACCTCAATTCTCATAGTGAGGGAACTGCCAGAAGGCCCTCGGAGCTGGACCTCAGTGTCTGGGCTGAACGATGGGGGTGGAGATGCTCCTTCAGGTTTACAGAGCTGAGGCCATTTAGGGTTTAAAGGGTTTAAAGGTTAGCACCAACACTTTGAATTGTGCTTGGAAACGTACTGGGAGCCAATGAAGGTCTCGGTGACCGCTCCCAGTCGCCAGTCTAGCTGCCTCATTCTGGATTAGCTGTAGTTTCCAGGTCACCTTCAAAGTTAGCCCCACGTGGAGCGCGTTGCAGCAGTGCTCTATTTTAGCCATGGTTTAGTGTTACACCTGTACCTGTTAACACCTGCTCACCAGACACTGCCTTAACAGCGAATGCAGACTGTTTACCCAAAACCCAGGCAGGTTCGTATGTGAGAATGGTGATACGTCAGGAATTATTACTTATAGTTGTGCTGCCGGGTGCCTGGGAGAGTTCCCCTCCCTTAACTTTCCTTCTTTGCTGGCTGTCCGGGGGTGGGTGGGTGAGATTATGTACTGCAGCTGACTTGACTTTGACCTTTCTTACAAGTGACCATTTGCCAAGTGACTACTTAAAGGTTTCCTGCATGCAGCGTCTTGTCGTCTTGTGCTGTCTTGTCAAGCAGTGAGGAAATTGGGCAGCTGGCGATGGCAACTTGCCTGACCCCTGATATAGGGCAGCTTCCTATGAACCTGATAGCTATATGGCCCCTACTGCTCGTTTTTCGGCGGGGTTTTGAGTTTTCCTCCTTGAGGTGAAATGAGCATTCCTCTGCTTAAGGAAAGAAAAGGTGCATTTCCAAAAAGGGAGGCGGAAAACCAAAGCAAAACAGAGAAGACTAGATTACACAGCTATTATTGTCCTTGTTTCAAAGTGGGTCTTTGAAACTCTTTTTTTATTCTGATAGAAGGGCAGCTCTGTTTCCTCCTCTCTGTTGGAATTGCTTGGCCCAGCCATTATTAGCAGGGTTTGGAAGAAATGAGGCAGCTGGTATCTCTCCTTAGAGACCGAAGGCAACCGAAGGCCACCAGTCCATCTTGGATTACAAGCGGCATAAACACAGCTCTTCCTTCTCTCTCCCTTGGCTGCCTTGATTCCATTTTTTCTTAAAGAGGAAGCGTAGTTGCACTTGCCACTGCTGCGCTGCAAAAGAAAAGATCTGGAGGCATGATATACATATATTTTAAAGTTTGCAGGGAAATGGGGAATTGAATCAAACAACAACATCAGCTTCAGTTTGATCTTTAATGTCCCTGCATGGCAAGAGATCTCCCCCTTTTTAGTGTTTGTCTGTTTTTAAACAAAAGGATGGAATTCTGCTCATTGCTAGAACTTGATGCTCACTTGTTTTCATTGGTTTTTGGCTTCGTGTTCTGGCTCTGCCGGTGCACCTTGCCTACCTGTTATTTCTGCCGGCATTAGAGGACCCAAGCAGGCAGTCAGGACTCTGAATTCTTCCCTGCAGGACTTTTTGCTACAGACCATGAGACCCCCCTCACACTTAAGGCACCACATCATCTCCGAAGGAGAATTGTGTTTCACCCAACGGATAAGAGCAGGTGTGGGGAACCTCAGTCCCAGGGCCAAATGCAGCCCTCTAGACCTTTATATTTGGCCCTCAGGACCACCCCCCCAGACCACACCCCTCACCACCCCATCTTCATAGCCTCCCTGAATACTTTTCAAGTGTCCCTATTGCCCTTACCAGTGCCGCCACTGCTGAGCTTATCCTGCTTCTTTTCAAGCATCTTAACTGAGGCACAGCCTTATGAACTTACAGTGTTTTTCCGTATATAAGAAGATTTTTTTATTATAAAAAATGCTTAAAATTGGGCATCGTCTTATACACGGATAGTGCGGGGCGGGGGCTGGCAATTGGTGGCAGCCGCGAGCAGGAGATTGTCAGTGGCTATTGGGCAGGTGATTGGTGGCTGCGGCAAGGCCTGCTGATGATTGGCTGCTGTTGTGGCAATTGGGCAGGTGATTGGCGGCTTTGTCAAGGCATGCGATTGGCAGCGTTGGTCAAGCGAGTGAGCGATTATCACTATCCCCCCCCCAAAAAAAGCTCAATAACTCTGGGCAATCTCCCCCCGTTTCCTTAATTTGGAGTCCCCAAAATAGAGGTCGTCTTATACATGGGGGTGTGGAAAAATACATGGAAAAATACAGTAAGCCACTGAGCATCTTCTCTCACTACTGAGGAACAACCGTGAGCAACCTCAGTTCATCTGGGACTAGACTTGTTATGTACTGAAGTTCTCACCCTGGGCCAGCAGGGTGATACTGTAGATAGTTCAGGTCCACATATGCAAATAAGGGATCGAAAGTGACGTTCAGTGATTGGATAGTTACAGAAAGTTGTTAGAATTACGTTGTTCTGGAGCTCTATATAAGCAGGCTGGCTGAACCCTTCAGTTCAGTTCTGTTCTGGCCTGTGAATAAACAAGAGCTGTTTGAAGAATCGCTGTGTCGTCAGATATGTTCACCCACAACTTAACAAGAACAAGACTGAAAGAGCTTTTAGTAGCTGGGAGTTTTGGGGACTGTTAGAATGCATTGGGCCAAAACCTGTAACATAACAACAACAACAACTTCTTCTTCTTCTATAATGAATCACTGTATTGTGCCTTTCCCTCACCTCTATTTTTGAATCATGGGTGCTAGGAACAACTAGTAAGTGGAAGGGCAAAATTCGTTTCGGGCAAATGCCACCTGCTCTTGTTGCAATGAGCTTCCTTTGTCCCCAAATCTAAGCATTTTTGGAAGGCTCTTCCAAGATGCTTCCTGATAGTACTTGCTGCTTAAATGGACTCAGTACTTTTGTGCTTCCTTTTTGAAAGTTATGTTCAAAACCAACAGCAAAGTAAAAAGGGTCTTTCTGTGGTTCCTGCTGCCCCCACACCCCGCAGAGATGCGAAAGAGGCAGCGGAGGAATTTTTTGAGGGAGGAATGGGAAGGCTATGGATTTGTGAGAGACCGAGGGGAACAAAGCATGATTGCACAGCGCACCTGTTTTAGCGTCTGTTTTAAATATTTATTACATGCTTGAAATGCTTAAAGCTTCGCACTTAAAGCCGCGGTCTGATTTAATGTTATGTATAGCTGTGAAGGTATAACTGAAAAGAAAAGAAAAATCATTGGGCTGGGGTGGGAGTGGGGAATGAGAGAGAGACAAGGGGAGGTGGAAACAGAGCTAGGCATCAAAGAAGTGAAAAGATTGACATGTGTGAGAGAAAACAGCGGCACTTTGACAGTGCAGTCTGTGCATGTCTGCTCAGAAGTAAGTCCCAATGAGTTCCATGGGGCTTAATTCCAGGTGTAAGGTTGCAACTTACTGGTTGTTTTGATCTCTGAAAACAGTTACTTATTTATTGGCCTCTTTTTAGGCAAGTATTATCTCCCTAAAGCGGCCCTCCTGTGAGAGAGAGGCCAGACCAACCATGATGAGGCAGAATGAGGGAATCGCCTCAGGTGCCAAATTCTGAGGGCATCCTCTTGAGTGAGCCCTGTGGCTGTACTCTTCCTTGGGAGGCCAGAGCTGTTAACAACAACAACAACAACAACAACAACAACAACAACAACAACAACAATTTATAACCCGGCCAACTGACTCTGTTGCTCCAGCCCCTCTGGGAGGCTTCCAACAATTATAAACGCATAATGAAAAATAAAACATTAAAAACATCACTGAACATGGGCTGCCTTTGGATTTCATCTAAAAGTTGTATAGTTTAACAGTGCAGGCAACAAAATGATTTGGCCAACTCCTGGTTCTAGGACAAGATAAGACTGAGTTAACAACATAACTCATATACTGTATCTGTCTATAAAATAGGTAAAAGGGAGGGCGGGTGACCGGGAGCGATACCGAACATTAGATGAAATGTGGAAATGTGACTAGTTTACATATGTTTAAGATGAGTAAATTAATGTCTTATGGAATGGGAAGGGAGGAGTATCTACAATCTGTAGATTGTATACAGTTCGCTGAGAAGATGGGTTTAAACATTTATTAGGTAGATTTGTTATAGGCTAAGCGAGGAGTGGGCATAGTGGTTTTACGGGGGCATAATTCGTACCCTTTCGCTGCTCAGGAAAGTTAACATGGAACGTTTCAGTGACTGACTATGTGAGGATCTTCAGTGGATGGGGGGGGGGGGGAGGATACATATTGCAGGATTCATAGTCATAGTAGCCATAGTCAGTTAACTTATATAGACATTTTACACAAATACTTCTATGCTCATAAAAATGTCTAAATAAGTAGTAGAATTCAGTACATAATAAAAAGTAGGAAAAGCACCTCAACCTCACACTACACCCACCCCTTCAACAATTAACAGTTCATTTAACATACATCAAAAACCTAAGGGAGCACCAATAGGTCAAGTAAAAATATACCATATTTTTCGCCCTATAGGACGCACTTTTCCCCCTCGAAAAATGAAGGGGAAATGTGTGTGCATCCTATGGGGTGAATGCAGGCTTTCGCTGAAGCCTGGAGAGCGAGAGGGGTCGGTGCGACCAACCCCTCTTGCTCTCCAGGCTTCGCACACCTCTCCACAAGCATCGGGAGCCCGGCGCTGGGCTCCCGCTGCTTGCGGAGAGTTGCCTGCATGCTGAAGCCTGCGCGCACTGAGCTCAGCGCATCCAGGCTTCGCGGACCTCTCAGCAAGCCGTGGGAGCCGGCGCTAGGTTCCCACGGCTTGCAGAGAGCTGCCTGTTCTGGGGGCTTCCCCCGCCCCAGCCCCGCGCCTGGGGGAAAAATAATTTCCCCCCCTTTATTCCCCCCCCAAAAAAACTAGGTGCGCCTTATGGGACGGTGCGTCCTATAGGGCGAAAAATACGGTATTCAGGTTCGTAGCTGTTGTGGGTTTCATTACAGACTTGCCACGTTTATGTCAGTATCTTAGTGGTACTTAACTCTGCGATTGACTGTGACCCTTTGCCGTTACATCTGTGAACTGGCTTAGTATCTATGTAAGCATGCAGACATTATCAAAAAGAAATTTTGCAGTTGGCTCCCTTTATACGATTCTGTAGTGCAAAAAGATGTTGGCTGTGTGGTCAGATATTTTGGACAATGCTCCTAGGCAGCATAAAGGCTCTGTTTAGATGCAAACCAATGTGGTTTAATATTTATTACAACCAACTAGCATGTTGCTTGTTTAGGAAACACGTGAATGACAAAATGGGGAAACTGATTTAGGGCAGTAACTTGAGTTAGTCCTTTTCTCCTTTTAACTTGGTGTCTTCAATCATGACGGAATTAAATCACTCCATCCTGCTGGAGAGTTTATTTAGCTGGTACTGAAACGGACAATGAGACTTGCTTCTTTGCTTGAAAGAACAGTAAATTAACCTGATGATATTGCTATATCTACTCAGCCTGAGATATTTTAAAATGTCATTGAGCCTGGAAACACATCTGTTAAACCACACTGAATCTGAACATCAATTGTTGTCTAAGGCTGCAACCCTGAACTCTCTTTTTTCCATGGCAGTAAATCCCACTGATTGAAGTGGGACTTGCTTCTGAATAAATGTACGAGATTACACTGAAAATTGCTTTTAGTTAAGGCTGAGCTGAAAGTTCTCCCCCTTGACACAAAAATTTGGTGTGTACAGTGAGAAGAGGTCATTATTGGCAGGGCAAATTTTTTTTAGGGGGATAACCGACTCCCTGCTTTTACATTTTTGTGGGGAAGAAGAATATCATACTTTCTTGTTGACATGTTAGATTTCCATCACAGGAAGGGATGTATGAATTGGGGGGGTGGGGAACCTTCATATATGCAATCTTCCCACACACACTGAAGTGGTACACTCCCTATGGGATTGTACCATGTATTTCCTCCACATCAGGGGCAGAGAAACATTTTCCAGCCTGTGGGCATCCTTCCAGGGATGTGCGAATTGGAAGGGGAGAGCCTTCAAATATGCAGTTTCCCCCCGCACTCTGAAGTGGTATGCTCCATACGGGGTTGTACCATGTATTTTCTACACATCAGGAGTGAGGAACACTTTTACAGCCTGGAGGCCAGTGGGTGGGGCCAAAGGCCAAAGTGGGTGGAGCAACAGAGCGTATACCTCTTGCCTTTGAGTAGGCTACCTTCCAGCCACTAGAACCAACTCCAGGGGGCTGTGGGTGCTTTGACACTCACAGTAATTTATTTGTGGGGGCTGGGCCACCCACAAAGTCCATGGGCTTTGAAGTTGAAGCCCTTCGTTGTGGACGCCCACAGTCTTCGGCACGAGATGGCACCTGTGCTTCCAGCCATGCAAAGCTGGAGGCTTCTGTATACAAACATACAGTCACCTCCACCTTGACAAAGAAGAGTTTAGCACAGTTTTAAGACTAGAAGAGGGCACATAACTGGGATGGTGAGGGTGTGACCTGGGAGGTGGGAGTCATCGCTTGAGAAGGCTTCAGAGGGCCAAACAGAAAAGCTGGAAGGGCTGCCTTCAGTGTCTGGCCTGGAGCCTCTCCACCCCTGCACTACCTTTTTATAAAATCTGTCGTTGGTATCCAGGTACAGTGGTACCTCAGGTTAAGAACTTAATTTGTTCTGGAGGTCCGCACTTAACCTGAAACTGTTCTTAACCTGAAGCACCACTTTAGCTAATGGGGCCACCCGCTGCCGCCACGCCGCCGGAGCCCGATTTCTGTTCTCATCCTGAAGCAAAGTTCTTAACCTGAAGCACTATTTCTGGGTTAGCGGAGTGTGTAACCTGAAGCGTAGGTAACCTGAAGCGTATGTAACCTGAGGTACCACTGTAGTCCAAAACAGGAAATACACATGCTCCGAGTTTCTTGTCAAAGGAATGCTGTAGTCGAAGTCAGGGATTTGCAGGTGTTCGCCTCCCCCAGCATCTGTTGTGTCACCTTAACCGTTGTCACTCTGCTCTCGCAACATGTGAATTGGCGCAGCAACCTCAATCGATGTGACAGAGTGAATGACAGAACGGCAGACTTGGTCATGGTCATCTCTTGCCAGAGGCAGAGCTCCAGATAGTCAGTTCACTCTGAGCTCCAAAGACAAACAGAACAGACACTTCTCATGTGGGAAGCTCCATGGCGTTTGGTGATGTAGAATAATAATAATAATAATAATAATAGGAAGAGGAGGACATGTTCTTATTCTGAGGGACTTCGGATCTGGTGTGTGCACAGATCTGCTCGTCAAGGGAAAGGATACTCTAGGCCTTTGGCAAGGAGGGTGCCCAGCCCCACACGCCCCCTCCCTCCAACCTCTCACTCAAAATGAGTTTGAGAGATGGTAAGAAACAACAAGAGGATTTTTGAAACCACAGAGCATTTGAGAGGAGACCTTCTCTCTCCTCCGAAGCTGGGGTTTTCTTTCACATGTGCTAAGGTTTAGAGCAGATAAGAAGCAGCAAGTGTATCTGTTTATCTACATCTATATCTGTTTCTTAAATTCTCTTTCAGGCATTCAGTGGAGAGGAAGGAGTTGGTTGCAAATGCAAATAGAAGCTGCCTTTATACTAGGGAATGTCAATATTTGTGAATTCTTGGAAATTTGCTTCCTTTGTTTATTATTTTAGGGTTGTTGTTTTTTTAATTTGGATTTGTAAAATCACCTGCAGGTGACCAGACTGGAAAGCGTTTTCAATCTGAAAGGTCGTTTGCTTGCTTATCTGTCTGCTTTTCAGTCTCTCATTCATGTAAGCATTATGGAGAACAATAACCACTTCTTTAAAGTGGAGTTTGGTGGTCTTTCGGACATGTGCTCATACACATCCTTGCAGTTTAGTTGTTTATTTGGCAAGCTGCAGTTAGTGCTTTTAGTTTAAGCGTGTTGAAAAGTTTCATTATATTTTCCAAAGGCTTTGGCATCACGTTTGCAGGAAAAAAACCTGTTTTTAAAAGTGATGATTAACATGGCTGTTAGTTAAATCCCATTTATGAAGTGGGTTAGATGGTTAAAACGGTTTATTTCCTGCATGTTGTTTTCATTTCCCTTCTTTATGACATTGCTGAGTAAGGGTAATAAGAGATCTTCAGGGAGGAGCACAACGAAGAGCAAAATTCATTTCTCTCACTTTTTTATTGCCTTGTAATTTAAATCGGTTGGCACACTTTTCCTCAGAGGCAATAAAACATCTCTGTTGCTCTTCTAAGGGTGAGTTAGTTGTTCTGCTTCTTCTTTTTCACCTGCTTCCATCCAGCATTATTCTTAAATTCTAATTGTCCTCTTCCCAGAAACTAAGACTCACAGGCATGTTTATGTAAGGATAACCATTCTGAGTAGGTAAGAGGTGTTGGGGCAGAGACACCTCTTTGCTGAACTACACTTCCTCTGAGCTTTGAAATCATAGAATTGCAGAGTTGTTGGAAAGGACCACAAGCATTCATCTAGTCCAACCCCCTGCAATGCAGGAATCATTTTGCTCAATGGTAGGTCTCGAACCCACAACCCTGAGATTAAGAGTCTCACGAAACCTCGGAGCTACCATAGCTTCTGGCGTGTGGCCAGACCCCCAGAAACCTCTTCAAGCTGTAGTGTAACAGAGATGTAAAGAATTACCCTTCCTCAAAAATTATGGCCACAGAGTGAGCTGGGAGCAGGGGTAGTCTTGCTCCAGCATCTGGATATACAGAGCAAAGTCTGCAGCAGGAAAGGCTTTGTGCATATAGCTGTACACAAGAAGAATACACAGTTTGGGCTGCGTGCATGGACACTAGAGAGCCTGTCTGAGGGGGGCACTGCCATTGGCTGATCAGTGGCCTCCAGACCATCTGCTGTTTCCCCATTTTCATTTTTGTGACATGACCACCAGCACCCACCTCTCCTTCCCTCTGCCTGACTTCCTGCTCTCCCCTGACCCCCTTCTCTCTCTATCTCTCTCTCTCTATTGCTACCATAGCAGCAGTAGTGTTGATGGGTCCACCTGCTACTTGGCCAGTGGCGTAGCGTGGTGGGCAGAGGGACGGTGGTCCCGGGGCACAGAATTCTGAGGGGGGCGTAATCAGGAACAATACCCACTCACCCTGCCCCTGAGACAGCTAAGCCAAGAGGTTTCTAACACAGGCAAGCAGTAGGAAGCCTCTGGAATGACCAAGCATTGCATAAAAACTCGGGAGTCCAGCCCTTGCTTGGGAACAGATAATACTTTTTTGCATTTTGCTATTTCATCCAAATTGTCCCATATCCAGCAGCTATGCTCATAGAGAGGCTGAATATTCCCCTCTAATACTGATCCAAATAATACACCCCTCCTAGAAAAAGCATGTATGATTTGTTTTATTAAAAAAATCAAAAGATATATACAGAAAGATGCTCAGAATTGTCTGGTTGGATTAGACCAATTCCTATCTCACCATTGATTTTCCTTGCAGCACCGTAAGAGCATAGGTATCTCTGCCTTAAAGGTAAAGGGACCCCTGCCTTAAAGGTAAAGGGACCGCTGACTCTGGGGTTGCGGCACTCATCTCGCTTTATTGGCCGAGGGAGCCGGCTTACAGCTTCCAGGTCATGTGGCCAGCATGACTAAGCTGCTTCTGGTGAACCAGAGCAGCGCACGGAAACGCCGTTTACCTTCCCACCAGAGCGGTACCTATTTATCTACTTGCACTTTGACGTGCTTTCGAACTGCTAGATTGGCAGGAGCAGGGACCGAGCAACGGGAGCTCACCCCGTTGCAGGGATTCGAACCGCCAACCTTCGGATCGGCAAGTCCTAGGCTCTGTGGTTTAACCCACAGCGCCACCTGCGTCTCTGCCTTATACAAGTATAATTAGCTCAGCATTGTTGATATTGACTAGCAGTGGCTCTCTAGGGTTTCAGACCATAATTCACCACCAGCCCTGTCTGGGGATGCAGCCTTCTGCATGAAAAGCCAGAGCTCTACTGTTGAGCTCTGGCCCTTTCCCCAGATGGCTTTGGAAGCTCACAGCGCTGCACAAAGGCACCACTTTCCTTCCCTCAACTCCGAAATCCTGTCATCCATAGGTGCTAACTCTGCGGGGCTGAGGACACCTCAGCCCCACAAACTATCTGGACGGGGCTCCCCAATCTGGAGGGGCTGGGCCTCGTCAGGCCTTCCCGTAGCTGTGGCAGGGCCCCATATGCTGCGGGCCTTGTGGCCCCCTCCTGCCACGTGGCATCACAAGTGTGTGCCGTGTGCATGACATCACACACGTGCGACGGGCACCTCCAATTTGGGCGGAACCTGGCACCTATGCTGTCGTCTGCCCCTGGCATCTAGTCCTCCAGAGTCTTACCACCTTTGGGCACAAATATTTTGTTTTTATCTTTTTGCCTAATAGCCATTAAAGACTTTGGGTAGACTTATCTCTTCTGAAGACAAAGGCAGTAGGGGAACCGCGACAGATCTTATTCAGTAGCTTTTCATCTACGCAGTGGTAGCGAGATGTTGTTCATCTTGTACTCGCAGGCCTTAATCAAAGGGGGAAAAAAATCCTTTCATTTGCCTTATGTGGCCTGTAATTGTCAGGGTCATAATTCCAGGCAAGTTCATTGTATGTTGTTTGGCTGCGAACCGATTGCTATCTGGGCAACAACAAGCACTTCAAACTGCTTGGCTCTGGCCAGTTTTATTACACAGGAGCAGATGTTTCCTGGCGCGACTGGGATTCTTTCACAACTGAACGAGTCGTTTGAGTGAGTGTTACTCTGTGCAAATGAATATATAACCTCACATTTACACGCAGGATTGCATTTTCGAAAATGTTGTTTTATCTATCCAAAATATTATCCTGTGGCAGTTTTGATGTTTGCAGGTTTCTGGGGCATTTTTTTCTTTTTTTCTTTTTTGTAAGCTTTAGAAAGGCAAATGCACTGTCACTTTTAAGTGATATTCTGCACATGGCATTACTTTGTATTCGGCAACGAAAAGGGCTTTCCTTATATTGATATGCTACAATTGGAGGCTCAGAGAAACAAATAAGAAATGCTTCTTCCTTGTACCTGTTTGTTTTAAAGGCTTATGTAAATGTTTGTTTACTTACATGTGGCATAAATAAATCAGAAGCCTTGGGAGATAAATATCACACACCTTTTTCCATACCGAGGATGTATTCCGTCTACAGCAAGAAAAATGTAAATTATATTTACAGTTAACACACACTGCTTAGATGCACTACACAGATATTTGTTATGTTTTGTTTTTAAGCTGCTTGTATTGTTACACTTTTTTTTTTTACTTGCAAAGCTGGTCAGATATTTGCAAATTTTCACTAACAATGCCCTTGTGTGTAAGTTGCAGCCCACCCTGTTTGACTGAATCTTGCGGTGATTTGATAGCAGAGGCCATAAGGAGAAAAGTCTGGATTGCCCAGCCCTACGTGAGTCAGGAAATTTCTGAAAATGCACACTTCACTTGGGAGCAGACATGATCAACACCACCCATTCTGCTTTAGAACGCTGACCATGTTTAAAGACTGCTTTGGCCTTTGAGAGTTGTCCGTGTTTTTCTAAATTTTGTTTTAAAGCAATTTTGTAACTGTTTGGGTTATCCCTACGGTTCCGGGATGAAAGCCAAGAAGGAACCATTCACTCACTTGAATTGGACTTTATGCGTGTATTTAATATCTGCACGTGAATAATAAGGGATTGCAATTGTTCAGAATGTAAAGCCCCATGTTTCGTTTTACCAGTTAACCGATTTGGTATATTTTCTTCTAGGTTTGTAATTGGAATCGGCCTCTCATCTCCTTGCAGTCCTTAACACATGAGTCCTTTATAAATACTTTGCCACTGCACAAGTGTGTAGTTTTTGCTTTTATTTATTTTTTACTGTTCAAATGGTGAACAGTTGCCAAATTGAAATCTGAGACTTGCAGGTGTAGGAAATGACTGATGCCAGCCAGAGATCAGTCTAAAGGTGTTGAAAAAAATAGGTCCTGGGATGATGCAAATGCTGCTAGTTTCAAAATAAAGAAGATCAAAGATCACAGTCGAGATCGAAGGTGATCTTGGATGCCATCTGGCAACATCTCCTGTTTTTCCAGGGAACTGTATGCCATGCCTGCAGAACCTGACTCTATCCTTGCTAGAGCCACACAGCACCACCTTGACACCTGGCTGAGTTCCTGGCCTTTAACTGGTAGCAAGAAACCTCAGAGCTTTGACATTTCCATCCTCCCTCCTAAACAGATTTGGGTGCAGGCATGGGGTGAGAGATATGGAGCTGCACAGAAGCCTTACTTCTCTATGTCTGCTGCAAGAAAATCCCCCAGCTTGTGGACAGATTGATGGGCAGATACCCAGCAGCTGAAATTCCTTTTGACTACGTGCATAAGCCATGAGCTACAAGTCCTATTGACTTCAATATAATGATGGAATTGTCTGGGGCCACCATATATAGTTGGAAATCGTGGTTCATAAAATGTAAACCAAAGCAGCCATCCATTTTGCTTTATTCTCTAGGGGGTTAAAAATTGTGCATTATTTTGCATGTACATCTTACTTCATCATAGCTACCAATTGCTAGGGTTGCCATATTTCTAAAAGTTAAATTTATGACACCCGCAAAGTTGTTCAGTGTTTTTTTAGAAACCCACCAAAATTGTTAAGCTTTTGAGCTCACTGCTTTTTCCATTGCCATACATCTGGGTTTTCCATGACATTTTGCCGATTCGGCAAAAATCCCCCCCCCCCCCACGATTTTTACACTCGAAAACCAGGACATGTCGGGAATTTCCTGACATATGGCAGCATTGGAGATGTCTCTCACTTGACTTCCTCCACTTGGGTATAGTCCTTCCTATATTGAGACTTCATCCTTCCTATTGTTATTGTTGTTAAGTCATTTAGTCATGTCCGACTCTTCGTGACCCCATGGACCAGAGCACACCAGGCACTCCTGTCTTCCACTGCCTCCCGCAGTTTGGTCAGACTCATGTTGGTAGCTTCGAGAACACTGTCCAACCATCTCGTCCTCTGTCGTCCCCTTCTCCTTGTGCCCTCCATCTTTCCCAACATCAGGGTCTTTTCCAGGGAGTCTTCTCTTCTGATGAGGTGGCCAAAGTATTGGAGCCTCAGCTTCATGATCTGTCCTTCCAGTGAGCACTCAGGGCTGATTTCCTTCAGAATGGATAGGCTTGATCTTCTTCCAGTCCATGGGACTCTCAAGAGTCTCCTCCAGCACCATAATTCAAAAGCATCAATTCTTTGGCGATCAGCCACCTTCAGACATGGTACTGCAGAAAGGTTCTAATCCCTGTCTCTCTTCTGGCAAGTCTCTGCTGCATTCTTGATTTAAATTGACAAAATGCTTAGGACACCTGCACACATTACACTGGTCCTCATCTAGCCCTAGGGATTCCTAGCTTTTTAAGGAGAGAGCAAAACAACAACAGTTTCTGTGCAGCTGTAGCATTTTATCAACACAGTGCATTTCTTTGTAATCTGGCTGCACAGTTGATGATCTGGAGCCAGAGTCATGCATGAGAGATGGATATGGTTTGCATTGCTACTTGCCCTGTGAATGTAGCAAATGTTATGTCTGCTTTAAATTGTGATTGGTACAGAGCTGGGATTATGTGGCATGCCAATCACCAGAAATACAGATTTAGGTTGTGCTCATATACTCAACAATCCTCTTATTTGGTGGCCGAGGGTGTGTTCACAACTGCAACCCTGCTGTATGCACATGTATGTCTGGTTGTGTGGAAACTCAATTTGTACAGTGGTACCTCGGTTTACAGATGCTTCAGGTTACACACACTTCAGGTTACAGACTCCGTCAACCCAGAGATAGTAACTCAGGTTAAGAACTTTGCTTCAGGATGAGAACAGAAATCGCGTGGCGGCCGCAGGAGGCCCCATTAGCTAAAGTGGTACCTCAGGTTAAGAAGAGTTTCAGGTTAAGAATGGACCTCCAGAACGAATTAAGTTCTTAACCTGAGGTACCACTGTATTACGTTTCTGCCCCCTTCTTTGATCTTCCCACCACACGCTGCATAATTTAGGACTACAACATCTGGGATAGTGGCATTTAAATAAACCTCAAAACAAACGAAAGACAGAGTCAGCCCTCAGGAACAGAACACTATATTTCCTAAAATTCTCCGCATAATTGGTGGGTGGTATTAAGGTAAATTCAACAGTATAACATTTTAAAAGGGATGTAAGATGGAAGAACTGAATCAGATGGATATATAAAAATATGCAGGAATGGTGGGCAAATTAAAAGAACCCTGGAAGTGGAGGGAGGGGAATTGTTGAATGGATAGCTATAAAATTGTAAAATTCAATTAAAAAAATTATAATAAAAAGTTATCTAATTTTTAGTATTTCTTTTGGGCAATATCCAAAGTTAGTATTACTTGAGAGTAGACCAAAGGAAATCAATTCATTTATTTCAGTGGGCCTACTTTGGCTATGACTTAGGCTTATGATTAAACCCTTCCTTTTGGCCCTCTAGAAACCCTCATGACAACATTTATATTAAACAAGCAAACTTTGATAATCTTATTTTGCTATCCTATGCTTTCCTGCTAGTCTATCTGCCTGCAGTATTTGGGAATGTGCAAGATAAGTAGTTTGAATTCTCTTGAGAATTGTCTTGAACATAAATTGCTGACAAAGAAATTTTAGGTTGCGGTTCTGTCCTCACTTAACCTGGGAGGAAATCAGAGGGGCTTACTTCGAGTAGATACACAGAGAATTACAGTGCTAGGGACCTTTTGTTAACACTATTTGTGGGGGGCTTCCTTAGCATATTTACCATATCATTTTCACCAGCTCCTTTGCTGTTTCTTCCACCACCCTGTTCAATATTTGTGGGTTGTAAATGATTTTTCCTTTGGTTGGTTTCATAGTCGCTGCTTGCCTAAAGGTTTTGTCACATTAGCACCACAGTTTCCATTTGGAACCAATGTAAGCAACAACAACAACAATAAAATGATGTTAGTGGGACAGGATATTACAACCCAATTAGCAGGGTGCTGGAACATTTACCACAAATAAATGAATGATGTCACTGGAAAACCACAGGCTGAATTTACCTCTGCTCTGACATATGGCAAGAAGGCACTCTTTAAGAAGCAAACTGTCCTCACATGCCTGTTAGAAATCTGGCAAGAGTCTGTTGCTCTGCAGAAGGCAAGGGCACCGTTACCAAATGTAAATACAGATTGGAATATTTACACAGCTTGCTTCTCAATGCAGCATTTTCCTGAAGCCATATAACGTAATGACTTAACAAGGCAGAGCCTAAAGCTTTTGCGGGATTGCAAGTTTGCAAAAAAAAAAACACCAAACACAGCCAGATGACCAGATAGATAGTCCCTCATGGCTTTCCCTATATCTTCTCTAAAAACCACTGTAGCCTTAGGAATAAGCCTTATAGATATATAGAGGATTGACTATAGTTATTGTCTACAAGCAATCTTGGAGCCATTCCAGCACATTATGCAGAATGTTGCAGGAAAGTCCTGAGGCCTAATTTCTTTCTTTCTTTTCTTTTTATCTCCTTTTATCTATTGCATTTATATCCCACCTTTTCCTCAGTGGAGCTCATTTAATTCATCCTCATTTAATCCTTACGAAACAACCCTGCGAGGTAGGATAGCCTGAGAGGCAGTGACTGGCCCGAAGTCACCCAGTTAGTTTCATGGCCGAGTGGGGATTTCAACCCTGGTCCGAGGACGACACTGTAACCGCTACAGTTATGACAATCGAAACCCGACTCGGTTGTGGGAAAACCTGAGAGCTCATACACTCAGTCTACTTGCATGGTCGGTATATGTGAGAACAACCAATTCTTGTAAGAACCCAGGGGAAATCGAAACATGGAGGTTTCCACTTCCTAGAAGGGCAGGGGTGTTTTTATATGGTTCTGCCACTTCTGTTGCCTCCCTCCCACAACATATCATATGAGCTGTATCTCTGATCATAGAGATTTGGACAGGACCACCCCAGACTACAGTGGTACCTCGGGTTACATGCGCTTCAGGTTACAGACTCCGCTAACCCAGAAATATTACCTCGGGTTAAGAACTTTACTTCAGGATAAGAACAGAAATTGTGCTTTGGCGGTGCGGTGGCAGCAGGAGGCCCCATTAGCTAAAGTGGTGCTTCAGGTTAAAAACAGTTTGAGGTTAAGAACGGACCTTCAGAACGAATTAAGTTCTTAACCCGAGGTACCACTGTACAGGTGATGTGCTTGTATTTTTTCAACGTTCTCCCGTTTTTTAAACATAACCCCCTGCATGTAGTAAGCTAGCCCTGCAGGGAAAGGGGCCAAACATTTCCTTCTGATGTACTACCTTGTTATAAGCAATGATGTTGGATTTTTTTTTCTGGTTCTTTTTCCTTTTGCAGCGAAGACCAGCCAAACATACGACAACTGCTTCTTCCCTTTGCAGTCTGAAGTAGTACAGTCCAGAAGTCTCTCACCTCTTCATCTCTCTCATTATATAATGTGTAGATTGATCCTCCATAGGAATGTATTAAAGAGTGGCAGCTCATCTCAACTGTATTTGATTCAGCCTTCTGGTTGTCACAATGCAAACAGCTATTTCTGCCTGGGCTTCCCCGCTTGAAGGAAATGACAAGTTCTTTTTGAAAAGCCCCCGTGCAGACAAGTTCAATAGTAGGTTATTTAGTGCCCATATATTCCGTTAGGCATTTAAAGTGATTTAAAAGCATTGCTAGCGTTCCTTCCTACGGCTCAGCTCCGTTTGTTATTTCAAACAATACCCACAGCGTATATTAAAAGATTAATAAATTCATACATAAATCTGGATTCGCCAGCAGTTTTAGCTCAAACCCAACAGAAAGCTAAACTTATTCCTGTTCCAAGTGTCAACATCTGGAGTTTGGGTCTTTCCAGCGTTCTTGAAGAACATGAAAAAGGAATGTAAGGACTGTTTAATTTTTTGAAGAAATATGTATATCATGGGGTCCCCCCAAATAAGGCTTGGGATTTTAAGTAAGTCAGTTCCACAGCCCAGTCCTGTGCTCATTTAGAAATAAGTCCAATTGCCTCTAATGGGGCATTCAAGAAAGCATCTTTCTGTATATAGCCCATGTTTTGCCAGTCGGAGAGGTCGACAAGGTATCTGGTAATTTATTATTCAGTTTCTAGGGAGTACTGTTGTAAAACCAGTTTCTCCAGGCAACTCTAATTTCAGACAGCAGTACAATAGACCAGGCCTGCAAGACATAGGCTGCTTCCCGGGAAGGAGCTTGCAACCATTGAATTTCTCCTTGATCTTTTTGATACTTCTGCTCCATGCTGAACACAAGATTAGGTTCAGGCTCACGGTTAAGCTTTCTCCTCACTCACCATGACCATTGCTTTTTTCAGGAAAAAACCATGAAGCTATTGGCTTGAGTCTTACCCTCCAGAGCAGGAGAAAACAAGCTTGTTCCCTCTTCCATGTGACAGCCCTTGAGATATTTGAAGATGGCTATCGTATCTCCTCCCAGTCTCCTCTTTTCCAGGCTAAACATACCCAGTTCCTTCAACCGTTCCTCATAAGGCTTGGTTTCCAGACCCTTGATCATCGTGGTTGCCCTCCTCTGCACGCGTTCCAACTTGTCAACATCCTTCAAGACCTGTATAGGATTATAGGATCAGAAGGTAGCTTGGCAGGAGATTTAGCTCACAGTCCTGCACCTAAATTTTCCACTGCGGTAGAATAAGCTGGATTCCATGCCAAAGTACCAGCTGTCCAGCTTTACATTAGTTGCAGGGCTGGGGTGGTTAACTCAGCCTGCCCCCCCCCCCCACCAGATTTCCTTCTCCATCTTTCTGAACAGACTTCCCCATTGTTGGGAAAGAAAAAGGAGGGGGGGAAAACCCAACTCATTGCTGGCAGGAAACTGGCAAGTGTCCATTGACTGCAATGCAAGGCTGTGCTAATATTTCAAGGCCAGGCCAGGAAACTAATAATTCATCCTTGCCCAAGATTTATACAGGAACTGATTCCGATCTTTCTGGAAGGTAGGAAGTTTTATTTATTTGTTTTAGCTTTGTCGGCAGCTGTCAAGCGGGCTTCTGTTCTGCGTGGAGCCCAGCATTTGCATTTTCCCTGCCCTTTGGCAAGTTTCATTATCGTGGAGTCAAATTAGAAACAATTCTAGAAAGGTCTAAACTCACAGTTCTGATTCCCCCCCCCCCCCGGCCTCATATAGTATGTGTTACCGTAGGGGCGACTTTTTGTGAAATGTCAGAAACCAGGAATGGGAGGGGGATAAGTGTTCCAGTGATTGATTGATTGATTGATTGATTGCATTTATACACTGCCTTTCTCTCATGGGGCATACAGTGGTACCTCTGGATGTGAACAGGATCCGTTCTGGAGCCCCGTTCGCATCCTGAAGCGAACGTAACACACGACTGCGTGTGCGCGGGTCGCGTTTTGCTGCTTCTGTGCATGCGCTTGACGTCATTTTGAGCATCTGCGCATGCGCAAGTGGCGAAACCTGGAAGTAACGCGTTCTGTTACTTCCAGGTCGCCGCGGAGCCCAACCCGGAAATGCCTAACCTGAAGTGTATTCATCCTGAGGTATGACTGTATATAATTTTAGTGTGGTAAAAGAAACAAATGGTATAAATATAGAACAACAGGGGTAAAGAATCCTCACTCTGTGACCTCTGTAGCCTGGGTGTCCATTCTTCTTTTTCCCCTCAGGTCACACAGGTCTTTCTTAAGGAGCCCCAGGAAGTGGCAGGAAGGGACAGGAAAGGGACTGCCCAAACAGTGTTCCTGGTGTAAAGCGATGAGGTGCCCCACATACCTCCTTGCCCCTTGCTGCAATGAGCAGAAACAAAACAAGCAAACAATGCACAATTTTGTATATGTTCCACAGGATGAAACCTTGCTTTTGCCCCCAGTTTCTGAAGAAATGCGTATTACTGTGCAAAGCTCTGATAACTACCAGCTCACTGAAACCGCTGGTTATGATCTCCACAGCTCTGAATCCGCAGTGTATGCTGAAATCTGAACGTTGTGTTTTTGCAATAAGCCAGAAGTTGGAACATTTATATCAAGAATATGACTGTATTATTTGTATAGCACTCATAGTGCTTCATGTGGGTCATTTACAGTAGCTGGAATCCTAACAACAGCCCTGCAAGATGAGTCATTATTATTGCTTCCCATATTGCAGGTGGGGAACTGATGCTGAGAGAGAGTGACTTGCCTAAGGCCACGTAGTGAGTTCGTGGCAGAGGTGAGATTTGAACCATGGATTTTCTGATTTGCCTCTCAGTCTCTTAGCCACTATAGTACACCAGCTGTCTGTATAATATAGCTATACAGATAAATGTCTCTATGTAGATGGATACAGTGCTACCTTGGTTTTCGAATGTAATCTGTTCCGGAAGACTGTTTGAGTTTTGAAAACGTTTGAAAACCAAAGCGCAAAGGGCGGTCTGCAGATTTAATAGAGAAAGTTGAGAAAAATAACATATACGCTCAGCGGAAGCCATTCGACTTCCGAAGCATGTTCGAAAATGGAAGCATTTACTTCCAGGTTTACGGCATTCGGAAACCGAAACGTTTGTCAACGGAGACGTTCGAAAACTGAGGTACCACTTTATATACATGTTAACTATAAACTACACATCTTTTACAAAAGGTTTTTTTTTAAAAAAATAATAATTTTATTAATGTTATATTATTACAATTGGCAGCCAGGATCATTAGTTTTTGGAGGTATTTTTAATCTTCTTGGATTAGCAACACCTTGTTTGTTCTCATAGCAAATTAATTTCCCTCCCTGTGTATCGATAGAAACTGCGTAGGTAATTGCGTGTTGTTTGATAGAGATAGATCTGGAACTTTGGTGCATGCGCAAGTGCACGAAACCAAAAGACCCTTGTTCGCAAAAACAAAAAACGAGTGGATTTTGGTTTGGCACTTTGGGGTGAATCAACCAGAAGAGGCTGCTTTTTCAGTCTAGTGCTCTGGCCCAGCTGATTTGAACCAGAGCACCACCCCTCGCTTCCTGCCACCACGGCATGAAACCAGGGCGCCCCAGGATGAAGACAAAACCTGGGGTGTCCTCAGAGAAAGCAGGGCCATCTCACTGAAAACAGGGTGCTTGGCATGTATGGTGACTGCAAGAGGAAGAGGGAAGGAGTGGAAATCTGCCCTCTCTCAACTCCCTCCAGATGAAGCCTCTGCTGGAACAGAGTCCTTTCTGTGGACATAAGTTCGAAGAAGAACAGGTCTGGACCCCAACCCAGTATATATCCTGTATTTTGCCTGACTTTGTAAGTCTAGCCTGAGAACTCTGGGAGAATTATTGTCTGGGAGGAGAATTTAGTGTGCCTGTAAAGGCATACTGGAGGGACGCGAGTGGCGCTGTGGGTTAAACCACAGAGCCTAGGACTTGCTGATCAGAAGGTTGGTGGTTTGAATACCCACGAAGGGTTGAGCTCCCGTTGCTTGGTCCCTGCTCCTGCCAACCTAGCAGTTCAAAAGCAGGAAGTGCAAGTAGATAAATAGGTACCACTCCAGTGGGAAGGTAAACGGCGTTTCCATGCGCTGCCCTGGTTCGCCAGAAGCGGCTTAGTCATGCTGGCCACATGACCTGGAAGCTGTCTGCGGACAAACGCCGGCTCCCTCGGCCAATAAAGCGAGATGAGCGCCGCAACCCCAGAGTCGTCTGCGACTGGACCTAATGGTTAGGGGTCCCTTTACCTTTTAAAGGCCTACTTAATGCATGTGAGGAGCAATGGGATCTGAAGCTCTGTGTGACTGCTTTGGTGTCAACCACACAAAATGTGAAGGGCAGAGAGGCTGGCAGCAGTGTGGAGGTGTTCTCATGGCATAAAAAGGGAGCGCTTTTTCATACACTCGTTTTGATTGATTGAAGTCAAAGTGGGAACATGAATAGCATCACTGGAGACAGGGCTCTGGTCGCCTGAGCAATTCTTCATAATAGTGATTGGAAGGAATGCATTCTGTTACGTGTGCTATTGGTAAGGAAATCTAGAACAGCAGGTACCACACAATCATATACGTGTCCACTCGGAAGAAATGCTCATAGTGAGGCTTACCCCCAGGTAAGCAGGTATAGCATTGCAGCTGTAGTCTGCAAACATGTGTTTGCAAACATGTGGAAACACACTGATACATTTGTGTTCATCTGCCCTGGAAGAAATCTTGTTTTGCTGTAGATCAACATCAGACAAGAATTAAAGTCTTGAAATTTTAACATATATATGTAGTATTATTTTAATAGCATATCCAGTTGCCTTGTAATTTTGACTTTCTGCCTCTCTCTCTAAAAAAGCTTTCGAAATAGTTATACGAACGCCACCTTTGACGCATGAGTTCTGTTTGGATTCAAGATGTGTGTGACACTGTTAATTATCCAAAGCTTCCCTCCTAACCTCTCTTCTGTACCTCCTCAAAAAAACAAAAACAAGGTTTGTGGTTTCTTAAATTGAAAGTTCAGTTAATTGCAGCAGGGTAATTATGCTTAAATGGTTGGCTGACATTTCTGTCCTTTAACAAAAATAAATAGAGCAAGTTTCGCAGTGCCTGCAATACATCATACAGCTTAGCTTAGTAAAACACAGTGTCAGCCCCCAAGAAAGGGACGTGGACTGGGGGGTAGCATGGTGACAGGTTAATATTTAGCATTTCTAAAGTCTCAGTCTAAAATGGGTTCAGGGCTGGGAAAGACTTCGGTCTAAAATCTTTGAGGATTCAGCGTAGGCAGCACAGGATATATGTACCTTTGACTTTGGCCTGGTTCGCTCTTAACATTAAGCCAGACCATGGCTTTGAACAAACCTCTGGGTTGCCGAAGCAAGAATAATGGGCACAGACAGCACTTCTCTCTGGCTTCTGCTGCTGCTACTGTGGTTTGGCTTAGCGCTGTGTCTGATCCTGGGCTCATGGTTTCTCTGGGGGATTAATATATTTTGAAAAACAAACATGAAGCATCCCCTCTTTTCCTTATCATTTGGCAGCTGGGGAAAATTTTGAAGCATCCAAAAGTTGCACTGGCAATCTTCTTTTTTTAAAATGAACAAGTGTCTGTTACGATTCTCGTTTATCTGACGACATAGTTTTAACAATAACAAACCCTGTTTCGAAGGGAAAAGATGATAGGAGACAGTCAAGTTGTCTACTCAAACGTGGTTTCCCTTGGCCAAGACAGTGTTGGGGTGAATTTGCTACAGAAACCATCAGCATCGAGGTGAACGCTGAGAAATTGCTCTGTTAGAATATCCCTAATTTGTGGCCAGCTAACTTCCTACTTTGAAGTCACTATGTCTCCTAAGGCTCTCGCTGACTCCACCTCAGATTTAGGAGGTAGAAAGCAGCTGTGCAAGGAGGAATCAAAAGCCCTTTACAGTTCTTTCCCCTTCTCCTTTGCACCTCCAGCATTGCAGAGAAAGATGAGGACAATAAAGGGCTTTGCAAACTCTCCCTTCTCGTTTGCACCTCAGGCATTCAGAGGTGCAAAGGAGAAGTGCTTGGAAGGACTGCAAAGCCCTTCCCTGTGCTGCCCCTTTCAACCTCAGATGTTGCAGTTTGGAAAGGGGGAGTGTGTTCCCTATGTAGAAAGTACTTATGTCTGCGAAAGACTCTGCAATCTTTATATAATTCTCTGCACACTGGTTGCACATTTGTACTCCAATGCAATTATCAGACATGCCAGTTCATAGCAAGTGCATGATCATAGCTGTCAACTTTTCCCTTTTCTTGCGAGGAATCCTATTCGGAATAAGGGAATTTCCCTTAAAAAAATAGGAAAAGTTGAAATGGAGGCAGTGAGAGATTTTACTTTCTTGGGCTCCATGATCACTGCAGATGGTGACAGCAGCCACAAAATTAAAAGACGCCTGGTTCTTGGGAGAAAAGCAATGACAAACCTAGACAGCACCTTAAAAAGCAGAGACATCACCTTGCCAACAAAGGTCCATATAGTTAAAGCTGTGGTTTTCCCAGTAGTGATGTATTGAAGTGAGAGCTGGACCATAAAGAAGGCTGGTCGCGGAAGAATTGATGCTTTTGAATTATGGTGCTGGAGGAGACTCTTGAGAGTCCCATGGACTGCAAGAAGATCAAACCTATCCATTCTGAAGGAAATCAGCCCTCAGTGCTCACTGGAAGGACAGATCCTGAAACTGAGACTCCAGTACTTTAGCCACCTCATGAAAAGAGAAGACTCCCTAGAAAAGACCCCGATGCTGGGAAAGATTGAGGGCACAAGGAGAAGGGGATGACAGAGAACAAGATGGTTGGATAGTGTTCTCAAAGCTATCAGCATGAGTTTGACCAAACTGCGGGAGGCAGTGGAAGACAGGAGTGCCTGGCGTGCTCTGGTCCATGGGGTCACGAAGACTCGGACATGACTAAACGACTAAACAACAACAAGAACATGGGCATGATAGGATTGTATGTAGCCCCATAGGATGCCGGTTTCCATGTAGGAAAGTGTGAGTGAAGCAGCCTTAAGAAAGATAGGCTCTGAGCTAACAGACAGTCTTTGGTGTCTCTGGAAAGCAGAAAACCACACGCATTGGCTGTAGAAACTGGAACTCCTTCAATTTGCTGTGATGGCTGTAAGCCATTAGTTTGGAATGGAATTTTAGCTGATGGCATTGATAGACTACTTGGGTTTTCTTAGCAGCAAGCAAAATAGCTGTGATAAGCTGAATCCCTAACTTATGCAAGTGAGTTTGTTTGTTTGTTTGTTTTTAAAAAAGAAAAATATCATGGTAAATAACCTATCTAAATAATGCTAATATTCTCCTGTTTAGTTCTGAGCATCTGTACTTCTGGCCTCATCTTTTAGCGGGACAATAATGTAAAGTCTTAATGAAGCAGATATGTTAATCACACATCTCCAGGTGCTTTTGTTTGTTTTTAATGGTTTTGAAATGCAGCCCAATGCTGTAATAAATGTTACTTAAGAACAGCTCCAGTTTGCCAGAATATCAGTACTGGTACTTCCAAGTAGAATCAGGTGTTACCCGCACCTATTTGAACAGATGTATATTTTAATAGTTTTAAGGGGTTTCAGATGGTCCACGTGCAAAGTGTCAATTCCAGATGGAGAAACCTCCCCATGAAGCAGATTGTAAACAGCTGCAACATCTTCCTTCCGTCGGCCAGTTTTGTGATCATGGTTTGAAGCGAAACAAACCACCGTTCTTGGTTCTGACGTAGCTCTGTGCTAGCAGGGAGTAGCGCATGCGTGTTCAACACATGCACAGCAAACCATTAACTGCATCTTACCTTTCTGCTTCTATCCATGGGAAGCTTAGAAGCAAGGCATGAAGGCAGCTGTTCCCCCAAGTTGTTTTGAGAAGCAAGGGTTGGTCACAAGTTTCTAACATGCTCGAGAGGCAGCAGCTCGCAGGACATAAATGCCCCCGCATTCGTGGAATAAAGCATGTGGCTTGCAAACAAAGCAAAGCGAAATGTAAGAAGGCAAAAGGACTTCTAAGAGAAGGAGAAATCTCAAAGGCCAGGTCTGTGTTCAAATGCTGGTCAGCTGACTTTAAGTACTTGGCCATGCAGATAGACTTGAAAGAGGGATTAAGTTAGCAATTTATGCAGGTTTATTAAAAAAATTATTAGCATATTACTAAGCGGCAGATAGTGGGTGGTATTCAGCCAAGTTTTACTGATAGAGTAGACCCATTGAAATTCATTAAAATAGCCACGTTCGGTCTATTAATTTCAGTACGTCTACTCTGAGTAAATACTTAGTTGACGACTATCTGTTGTTAAGAGCAAAGTTAAGCATTGTTTAGTTTGTCTCAAAAGTGCTGAGCATCTGGTTAGATTCTGCCCCATGTGCTGCATTGGCTGGAGGCTTGCAAAAGTAGCAACATGAATCCATTGTGGGAATGTGGTGACAAATTGTTTTCCACGTGGGGAATGAACGCTAAACTATATCTTTGCCACACTTTGCTAAAGTGCCTATTTGTGCTCCCTTTAAGTTGTATTAATATTAGTTAGTGAGCCCTTTGTTTATATTATGCCCCAGGGGGAGCCATCTAACACAATTATTATTCTAATTATTTACTTTCTTCATATTATTTGGATAGGTTCTACTCATGCTTGATCTTAATGCAGAGCTGAACATGGAGTTGGAGGGCAGCTTTATTAAGGGAGCTCTTGAAAGATCATGTAAGATTGCTTTACATTATGCTGACGCAAGATTCTCTTTATATTGAGAGAGGCAACAAAATGCATTGGGTATCTAGAAATCTCTGTGGCTGTGATTGTCCTATGAATTGCAGCATCTGGCTTTCTAGCAAAGGCATCTGTGTCATTGTCAGTGCTGGATATGTCAGCTTTTAATTTCCTTTCCCCCCCTTTTAAACCCTCCCCTGCAAAAAAAAGGCATGTTTCCAGGCTGTGTGGTTACAGAAAACTTTACAACCGCTCAAGCAATTTAAGCGAAACTAGAAGAATTCAGCGCAGGATCTGTGTCAGGACTGGGCATGGTTGTGTATTGGAGGGGATTGGTGTGTGTGTGTGCGCGCACACACACTCAAGTGCAGCTTCAAAACTATTTTCATAACAGGTGGTTTGGCATCATCTGCTGGATCAGTCTTTCCCAATGTCTGTGTGAGAAACCTCTCGCCCGTTCTGTTGACATGTATGCTGTTAATCCTGACTGTATCCAGCAGCCGACCTTTAAAACCACTCTTTCCAGCATCTACATTTGAGAGGCATCGACAAAGGGCTACTAAATGCAACATAACCACTGATTTATGCAGGGTGAAAAACATCTCCTAACTGACGCATCTACATCTGTTTTATATTGCTTCATTTTCTCCCTCTTTCCTTAACCACCATGCATTTTGTAGCATTATGCCATGATTTTGAAATTTTGGTGTTAGCTCTAGGTGCTGGTACAACTGGCAAGAGGGAGATTTCTTCCTCTTACTAACTCCAGGAAGAGAAGAGGAGAGCATTTGCTTGAAAAACCTGTCAATCACAGATTCAGATGCAAAACCCCATTAATTGTAAACACCAGGGTAGCTAAACTTTATTGCCCCTATGGCTGTCTCATTCCACAGATCCTTATTGATGAGTGTCCAGAAATAAGCGTAGCAAATGCAGAACACTTCCATGAGCTCCACACTTGATCCACAACAATTGCCACGTAGCCCTACAAGTGATGGGGTGCACCTCTCCCAACAAACGTGCTGAAGTGTAGGCAACTTGCCAGAACTTTTAAACTCTGCTTATGAATGCATCAGGGCACCCAGGTGCAGCCAGGATTGCCAGGGGTTATGCGCCCAGGTGTTTAAAGATGCTGGCATGATATCGCCTGTCCTTTACACACCTTGCAGGAAGGAAACATACCTGTAAACACGAGGCAGGGTGCACTTGCAAGAGGACAGCTGTTGGAGTCGTGGCATTTGACGCCAGCACGAGCAATTAATATCCTGTTCCTAGTCAGAATTTTTAAATGGGTTAGACTCCCTGGAAAAGACCCTGATGTTGGGAAAGATGGAGGGCACAAGGAGAAGGGGACGACAGAGGACGAGATGGTTGGATAGTGTTCTCGAAGCTACCAGCATGAGTGTGACCAAACTGCGGGAGGCAGTGGAAGACAGAAGTGCCTGGCGTGCTCTGGTCCATGGGGTCAGAAAGAGTTGGACACAACTAAGCAACAACAAAGTCAGCATTTTGCACTTTTTGGTGGCCCTAAGGTTTTCAGTTTCGCCCCTCTGTTTAGGGCTCTTCCCTCTGTTGTTTCCTTTGTGATACACGAGCGAATGGATGTCTGTGAGTTAAAGGGTGTGGTGATGTGCAGTTGCATTAATGTGCTGAGTGGTTAGTGCATGGCATGTTAACGGGGTCTCAGCTTGCAGCTATTTGGGGCCTTGACCAATGTCATTGGTGTGTCTTTCAGTTTAAAGACCTCTGTTTTGTTGCTCCCACTGTCCACGATTGCTGGAGATTACTGTAGTAGGGAAGAATGCTGTTGGTGTTGAATGGGGTTTGTTGAGAGCCTCCACACCCTTCTACCTTCCCACCTATAGCTGATTCGTGCTGCGGTTGAATCGTAGCTTCAGTGAAAAATGTTTTCAAATGCCCTGGTATCCCAGGACATTTTGCTGCACTAGTGAAAATGCCACAGCGCATCATCTTGTCCATGCTTTGCCTTATACTGACAGTACTGGCGCTTCTTGAAATTATGGGCTATTTCTAGCAATGAGGGAGAGATTTGATTCAGTTCACATTTTATTGCACATCCCGAAACAGTATGGGAATGGAAACATGGCAATGCTTAGAAATTCACACCCCGTGAAATTTTGCAACGTGGTTCTCCAACAAACAAATGCATCCATTTGGAGGAAATGCACATAAAAATGGATGCATTTGTGAAAATAATATAAACCTGCATTATATTAGGAAGAGTAGCTTGCTAAAGTGTTTTTTTTTAAAGGGGAATTGAATACAAAAATGTGCATATTAGGATAAAAGTGCGCAAAATGATTTCTTGTGTGAAGGCTTTTATAAAAAATGCAAACTGACCTTATGACTGGGGAAACAAGAAAATGAAAATAAATCAAAATACTACCTGAAGAACTACAATATTACCAAATGGGTTAAATTACTAGTGTAAAATTTTGGTTTAATGGATAGCAGTGAGTGCATTTTATATAATACATTCCTGTCGGTTGCTGTGTAGCTAGCATTAGCTGTGCAGAGCTGAGCTGTCAAATATATTATGGTTTCTTTTTGTGAATGAAGAAAAACTGTAGGGTTGATTGCTTTGTGTGTGCGCATTTCTTTTTAAGAACCAAGGAAGGTCTTCAGGGTTTCTCCAATGTGTTTTGCTGAAACTTATTCTACATTGTTAGAAACAATAACACCTGTGCGGATAACATAAATAAGGAGAAGGAATGGGATTCCCCACTCTCACCCTCCCAGCAACAATTTCTAGACGTTTTAGCTAAATGCCATGTGCAAGCACTGTGGTATTTTGAACAGCACTCCAATATGCCAGCGTCTTTTATGAATGATTTAGAAATGCTAAATAATTGTTCCTGTTCAGCTGCTGTTTGTGTTGCGCCTTTGACTTAAATAGACAGCGCCAGCTGTATAAAGAACTGCTAAATGTTATATTTAAAGAAGCAGCCCCGAGCCGAGAGTTTGTAATACTGGTATTTTGAAATCTTGCTTGCTTAAACATATACTTTAGTGGTCACATTTCTGAAAAGTAATTATTAGATCTGGCATCCAAACAGGCTTGGGATGCTTACAAAATCCTGTCGTTTACCTAGCATTAAAATCACTGTTGGGCTCATAACAAGAGACCTGCTGGTGGCATTAAGCTGTTGGAAGGTTTGAGTAGCGTTAGAAACTCAAATAGATAAGCTAATCAGCCAATGGCACCTTCAACCTAGGTTACAGTCACCACAACAGACTGTCTAGGCACCATATGTTTCCTCAGCGAAATAAATAATAATAATTATTATTTTCATTACCACTTTATATTTTAAAGGAAAAAAAAATCTCTAAGCAGTTTACAATACATTAAAACAACAAATGGATATAAATGGAATGAATTTATGTACATTTATGAGACGTTCAGATGACTGCAGTTTCAGCAGTTGTTTCAGGAGTTCTGGTCTTGCACAACTCTCTGCTTCCTTGGAGAGAGTGGGCCTACCTTGCTGGGTCTATTTTGCACCAAATTTTGTTGCCAACCAGTCTGAAAGCATACCAGCGCTACGGCAGGAAGGTAAACGGCGTTTCTGTATGCTCTGGCACTCGTCACAGTGTCCTGTTGCGCCAGAAGTGGTTTAGTTATGCTAGCCAAAAGACTCAGAAAAACTGTCTGCAGACAAACGCCGGCTCCCTCGGCCTGAAAGCAAGATGAGCGCCACAACCCCAGAGTCGCCTTTGACTGGACTTAACCGTCCAGGGGTCCTTTGCATTAGACTTATCCAAATTTGAGCCCTGAGGGAATTGCTCTGTTGTGGGCTTCCTCAGGCATAGTGGTGGCAGCACTGCACTAAGGGTGGCAAAGAGCTGGTGTTTGGTTTTTCAGAAGCCCTGAGAGCTCCCAGCATAGTGCTTCTGGGAAATTTAGACGGTGGTTTGAGGACCTACCTACATGATTTGGAAGACTCGGGACTGCATACCCTCCAACATTTCTCTGATGGAAATAGAGACTTCCTATTCCATCATCAGATTTATACCCCATCTGACTGGGTTTCCCCAGCCACTCTGCTTGGCTTCCAACATATATAAAAACATAATAGAACATTAAACATAAATAAAAAACTTCCTTATACAGTGGTACCTCCGGTTGCGGACAGGATTCGTTCTGGAGCTCCAGTCGGATCCCGAGGTTTCCGAAACTGGTGGTGCCTGTTCTGTGCATGCGTGTCACACGATAGAGCCCTACTGCGCATGCGGCGAAACCCGGAAATATACTCCCAGGTTTGTCGCATGTGTATCCCGAAGGATACGTAACAAGAGGGGCACATAAGTAGAGGTACCATTGTGCAGTGCTGCCTTCAGGTGTCTTCTAAAGGCTTTAGAGTTACTTAACTCCTGGGCTTGGGGGCATCACATAACTCCATACCCTCCCAACATTTATCCAATGAAAATAGGGACATCCTAAGGAAAAGTGGGACATTTCGCAATCAAATCAGAAACCTGTAAATCCAGGACTGTCCCTAGAAAATAGGGACACTTGAAGAATCTAGGGCTGGAGTCAGTGTGAATGGGCCCTGTTGGGGTCCCGGCAGCTCCCCAAATTTGCCAGGTTGTGACCTGTCTTGCTCAGCTGTATCCACGCCAACAGCTAACAAACAGAAAGTGTGGGTAGACTAAGCTGAGTCAAGGGGAAATGTTGTGGGACAGCTTTATCCTCTGATTTTCAGAGGCGCATCTGAGATAATCATTCTTTTTTCTTTGTAAACTGACCCCCCCCCCTAAGTTTGGCCTTGTGTTCCTCCTGCTATAGAGGCAACTTTATTTTAAGAAGGTTACTGCCACTGATAGCACATCCCAAAATACCACGTCTTTCCCCCCTCACTTTTGCAACAGCTTTGCTAGCTTAAAGGACTGACACCAGCACTGTTTCCTCCAAGAATTCTTGCTTAACAACGTAACACTCCGTGTAATCTGCGGTTGGGCGAAGGCCCGGAGATAACATCAACTTGGAGCCCTTGTTGAAACACGATTCATCATTCCTTGTGGCTGCTACCATAGATTCTTCGAGTCAAAGCTCCTAGGTCAGGCACACCCTGTGTGTGTGAATTGTATATCCCCCCCCCCCAAACAATCTTCCGGTCATTAGCAGTCTTATCTCCCCCAAGTGTGCTTTGCCAACACTTGAGGAACTTGCATGAATTTTCTGTCTCATTTCAATGGCAGATCCGAACCCTAACAACACAGAAAACATGGCCGAGTTTATTTGTAAAAGCTAGGTCCCAGTTATTAAACGGAAGATGATTTCTGGGTCAAAACTGGGTTTTTAATCTCTGTGGATTTTTTTATTCCCTCTTAAAAAACAAAAGACAACATTTATATGCATGTATATTGACTCCCATCCTTCCCTTTTGCTATCGGTACAGTGGTACCTCAGGTTACAGACGCTTCAGGTTACAGTCACTTCAGGTTACAGACTCCACCAACCCAGAAATAGTACTTCAGGTTAAGACTTTGCTTCAGGATGAGAACAGAAATTGCACGGCGGCAGCAGAAGGAGGCCCCATTAGCTAAAGTGGTACTTCAGGTTAAGAACAGTTTCAGGTTAAGAACGGACCTCCAGAACAAATTAAGTTCTTAACATGAGGTATCACTGTATATTGATAATTCCATACTGTATTTGACGTGCAAAAGCAAATAAACAAAACTTGACGGTCAGCAGTCATATTGATCTGTTTTCAAGCAGCGCATGCCATTATATTCCCTTTGTCCTCAACAGACAGGGTCCCTTGGTAGATATGACCATGTTTTGGGGGAGGGTGCAAGTTTCTACTGTCAGCAAAATAGAAATGACTTAAAGCAGCTTGAAGTTTGTACTAGACTTTTTAGCCTTTCCTACCTGTTAAGAATCCATAGGGAGATGGACCAGGCCAACAACCTGTCTCGTCCATCATCTCTTCTCACAATGGCCAGCCTTATGCATGTGGGAATTGCGCAAGAGGGACCCTGAGAGCTCAACTGCAGTTTCCCTGTTTGTGAATCCCAACAACTGATATTCAGAGGCATACAGCCTCCAACGCAGTAGCTATAGGTAGCTTCCCTAAGGTGCCTTAGGAAGGGGCTTTATTAAGGTCATCTGAACAATCAGGAATGCAACTAAGAATGCTCTCCCCAGGAAAGCTCTCCTGGCTCAATTGTCATATATCTTTAGGTACCAGGCAAAATCATTCCTGTTTCGCCAGACCTTTGGCTTTTAGTTATCCATGGCCTCCGTAAGTGGGCGGGGATGTTTTAATGTCGTTTTAAAAAATAGGATTAGCCCTTAGAGTTTATTTTAAAAATGCAGGTTTTCAAGTATGTTTATGTTTATTTCATGGAATCATAAAACTGTAGAGTTGGAAAGGGACCACAAGGATCCTCTAGCCCAGCCTTTCTCAACTTGTGGGTCCCCAGATGTTGTTTGACTACAACTCCCATCACCCCTAGCTAGCAAGGCCAGAGCTCAGGGATGATGGGAGTTGTAGTCCAACAACATCTGGGGACCCACAGGTTGAGAACCGCTGCGTCTAGTCCGACACCCTGCAATGGAGACCAACGTAGGACTCGAACCCGCAACTCTTAAGATTGAGTCTCATGTTCTACCAGACTGAGCCGTTTGTTTGAAAGGAAGGCTGATTAGTTTTAGGAAGTGAGACACTGCAAGGACCACTGCTGCAAATGTCCTTTGTCCCCTGTGCGGAACAAGTCAGACTGCATGGCGGGTGTAATGCCTAAAGGAGAGCTGCTTGTAGTTTTTGATGATAGCATGTGTGTCTTTCTCATTGCCAGCACAGGCTCTGGGAAGGCAAGATTGGCATCAGCTTCCCGGCACAAGCTTTATTTATAGGGTGCCATCTGTGTGCCCGGCACTTTGCAGAGAATGAGAGGACGGGTCCCTGCTCTGGAAGCCGCAGCGGCAGATGGCTTTGTAGGGTGGCGGTGGCCTCAGCAACCACACAAACCAGAGGTCAGGTGAGTGGCGCTGCCACATGGCACTGCCCAGTACTGCCAGAGAAGCTTGGAATCCCCACGGGGATTGCTAACGTGGAGATATTCCTGCACTGCAGCTCCCATCATCTCTGACCGCTTGCCTTCCTGCCTGAAACTGATGGGAGTTGGAGGGCAACAACTTATTTGCAGGAAGGGATGCAGGCTATCCCCGTACCAGTGTTAGAAACTCAGCTATATATGTTCCATTGGCCTTCTCTCAATTTCTTAACTACAGCCAAGAAGGAGATCAAATCCTGACCTTTCCACCGGCCTTCAGTGAATGAGGCCTGCACGCAGCCAGCGACAATCTGTGGATGACTTTGGGGCACTTTCAGTCTCTGCGTCTGAGGCAGGAGCTGGTCAGCAGCCTCTTTGTAGCTGCACAGTCGACATCTGCCCAGATTATTCCCCTTCTGTGGGCCCAGGCAGGTTCTTAGAATGGTAATTGCCGTCAAAGCCTCCAACCTCTTGTCAGGTCACAGGCTGAATTATTCTTTCTTTCTTCTCCCTTTTGTTACCCTAATCCAGTTATTATGTGATAATGAAATGTTCTTGGGTTTTAAGTCTAATTATTAAAGATGATACGCAGCTGACAAGCATTTAATGGAGCTATTGCAAGGTAACCTGTCTGGCGTGGCATGCTTTATATTGCTGATCTCTGCCCCAGTCTACTAGTCAACCCCCAAGATAAGCACCTGGCATTGGGTGCCCCTGTCATGTATATGCATGTGTGCGTGCGCATAATACTGAATTTGCGCTGGTCTGTCATCACGCAGGCAACCGAGCGCTCATGCCGACGCAGGGGAGAGGAAGTAAGTAAGTGAGACAGTGAGATTGCTACCAAAGTGAACATGGGAAACTCCGTTTGCGACCCATGCTGCGGCCACCAGCCTCTTTACCCAGTGCTTCATGTCTTTTTCAACACTGCCTTGCCTGCACAACTCTCCACTGGGCCCATGCAGGACTGGTTCTGGCTGATTCCTTGAGGTGGCTGCAATATGCTACCTTGTTTTATGACAGTACAGTCATACCTCGGCTTATAGACACTTCAGGTTGCGTTTTTTTTCAGGTTACGGACCACCGAAACCCAGAAGTACTGGAATGGGTTACTTTCTGGGTATCGGCGGTCACACATGCACAGAAGCGCTAAATCGCGCTATGTGCATGCGCACATGAGCTGCTGCAGGTTGCGAACATGCATCCCGCACGGATCACGTTCGCAACCCGAGCGTCCACTCTAGTTTGTTTCAGCAAGCTTTTAAATGCCACAGAACTCTTCCTTGACATATTCAGTGCAGGTGGAGCTGTGGTCTAAACCACCGAGCCTCTTGGGCTTGTCGATCAGAAGGTCGGTTGGTTCGAATCCGCTCGATGGGAGTGAGCTCTCATCGCTCTGTCTCAGCTCCTGCCAACCTAGCAGTTCAAAAGCCAGCACGAGTAGATAAATAGGTACTGCTGCGACAGGAAGGTAAACGGCATTTCCGTGCACTCTGGTTTCCGTTGCACCAGAAGCGGTTTAGTCATGCGGGCCACGTGACCCAGAAAGCTGTCTGTGGACAAACGCCGGCTCCCTCGGCCTGAAAAGCGAGATGAGCGCCGCACCCCATTGTGGCCTTGACTGGACTTAACTGCCAGGGGTCCTTTACCTTTTTATATTCAGCAAAACAATGCAAAATAAAAAGAACTGGGATAGATGCTTCAAAGGATGATTGGGGGTGGGGGAGACACCGTTTGCAGTTCAATCAGATTGCAACAGGTGGTTCTGACAGCCACCATAATAGGTGGCATTTAAAAAAGGATTAAGCAGGTTTACAGCTAGATCTGCCTGACTGCTAGCCTTGATCATTATATAGACTCTCTGCGTTCAGAGGAAGTGTAACCAGATCTGATAGCCAGATGCCGCGGACAAAAACACATGTGTGCTGTCGCAGTCATATTAATTGGATCCCTTGAGTTGGTGTACTGTAGTGGTTAAGAGTGTCGGGTTAAGAGTTGGGAGAGGTTCAGATCCACACTGGGTGACCTTGGGCCAAGCTCCGTCTCTCAGCTGTGTTTTGGGATGCACTAGGAACGGGGAGATAAATGTAACAACTAATATGGATTTGCCTGATTTCTGCATTGATTTTCTGAAGCATGTTGCCCGTCTCCCTCCCGCATGACAACTGCGCTGCGATGGATATGCACGGTGGGCAGAGTCTTTCCTGTGTTGGCAGCCAGATCATAGTATGCCTACCAAAAGAGTGCAAGAATGTGGCAAAAGAAGTTTGCCTGTCCCAATTGCTGCTTGCCTTCCAAATACTTTGCCCTTTCTGTCAGCATTTTAGGTCTGGGGACTCAGCTATACAGCTGCAAATACAAAGTTTTAAGTGTGTTCTAAGTGCATTACACAAATGTGACACTAGGTGGCAATGGTGAGCTAATGGCAAATTCAATATATATATATTAAGCCTTTTTTTTTTAAAGCATTTTCACAGCGTTTTAAATTTTGTCTAGATTCAGCCTCGGTCTGTGAACCTCATTTCTGACTTTGTTGCTTTGTGAATGTTTTTAATTGTACTTTCAATGTACTGTCTGCTTTGCGTTCGTTTCTAATGTTTCAATTTTTACCCTGCCTTTTGTGCCATTTCTTAATAAAGTGAGTTATAATCCTGCCGACCTGGAATAGCTCAGTCGGTAAAGCATGAGGCTCTTGATCTCAGTGTTGTGGGTTTTTGTCCACTTTGGACAAAAAGTCCTGCATTGCAGGGGGTTGGACTAGATGACCCTTGGGGTCTCTTCGAACTCTGCAATTCTAGGATTTTGTAAAAATAAATGAAAACGCAGCAAATCGTGCCCTGCTGGCGAGCTTCCCAAGTGAATCTAGCCAACGGCTGTCCGAAATGGAACCAGATTGATTGTTAAGCTAAACCTAGTAAGGTCACACTTAAGCGCTTAAGGAATTCTGGGATGGTGTTTGAATAAGAACATGTTAAAAGTGGAAAAATCTTAAGAACTTTACAAGCACACATTACAGTCTTTCTAAATGCTTGGGAGATATATATATATAAAACCTACAAGTTTCCTTTGGAAAAAGCTCTCTTGTAACAAGAAACTGTTCTTTCCAGCATGTGCCAAGGTCCAATAAACCACTCAAGCTGAAGCTGCCTTAGTAATATTTCAGAGCACCTGAATCACACCAGCTCAATACAGCCCAGCAACTGGGAACAAACCCTCACACTCTTTTCCAGAGAGACCTTCTGCACTTCAGAGTATTTCTGAGACAGCAGTTCCCGAATCCACGCTGTGAAGTTTGACTCGGGAATAAGAGAGTGTAGGGAGATTCTTGTGATCGGCTGGGAAAGGCCTGACACTTCCACCATGCCGTAGGATTTATGCATTTGCTTTTTGAATATCCTGGCCATAGAATAGGGCTAACTTTGCCACCCCACCCCTCGCAAATTTACAAGAAGGGCCTGCAGCGCTTAATGTTTCTGTTTAGACTCGCAGCCAGCCAGTTCCATGCCTCTTTCCAGGACACTCCATTCCATTCCCAGAGCTATTTTTAATTTGTTATTGATACTTTTTTCTTTTTCTTTTGAAATTCCGCACCCCTAGGGATTTTGTGCCCGGGGCAACCGACCCTGTGGCCCTGCCCAGGCCACACCACTGATAGTAAGGGACAGGAGAGGTACGGAGGCTGCATTGATTGTTATGGTTTTACGGTTGTCTCCCTAAAAGCAAAGATTGTCCGTATTTTTAGGCATGGTTTTAGGCTTAGCTGTACTCTTTCTCAGAAGAGAGAAAGAGATCATGAAAGAGGCCAAAAATTATTTTTAAAAATCTGCAAAGTAAAGATTTAAGCCTCAGAGTGTATTTGGTTTTCTAAGAATGGCAGTGATTTTCTGCGGCGCCTCTCAGTATGATTCATCTTATTCTTTGCATTGGATTGACACACAATGTCTCTGGTTTCCCATCCCAGCAAGCATTTGCAAGAGAATGGTTCTGCGAGAGATAAGCCCAGTTGCAAAAAGGCATCATTGAGCTGCCTTGAATTAGGAATCATTTCTGTGAACCTGTAAAGACCTCCCGAAAGGGAGAGCAAAAGCAGGGTATAAGTTACACCAATAAAAATCAAATAGGATCCACACGGAGCAGGACAAGGGACCACATGGGCTTTGTGTGCAGAAGCTTCCAGGTTCAGTCCCAGGCATCTCCTGTGGTTGGTCTGCATCTGGCAGCAGGTGATGGAAAAGACCTTTGCATGTGACCCCGAAAAGCCACTGTAGTCAGGGTAGGTGTGATGGCCTGGGATTTGGACTCAGAAGCTGAACCTGAAGAATCCCAGCCTGCACAGGAGTCCCCGCCTCCAGAACCAGCTGAGCTGGGGCTGGGGCTTGAGCCTGAAGGGTCCTCACCTGTCTTGGATACTCAGGTGCAGGCACCAGCTGAGTCTGCTCTGGCTCCTGAGGGGATGGAGGACCCATTGCCTGCAGGTGCTCCACTCTCAGCCCCGTCAGAGGAAGCTGAGGTTGCCTCTGGGCCCGGTAACCCTCCAGCCTCTCTTGAGCTGCAGAGGGTCAGGGCAGAGAGGCAGAGGGAACTAAGTTCCCGCAGGAGGAGTGCTCGTCTCCAGGCCAGGAGAGGCGAGTCACCTGTGGACCGGGACCGCCCTATGCCTCGGGGCAGATAAAAGCCAGCCAGCCCAGTCCCAGGTTGTGGGAGCAACGTTGTTACTAGCCTGTTCTTGCCTGCACCCTGTCCTGCTCTTCTGCCAGAGTTCCTGACCCCACCCGACTTCCTGCCTTAGACCCAGCTACAGCTTTGATGGACAGCCTCTATACTGCACCATCGACCTCGGACTGGACTCAGACCTCGCCTCTTGGTTAGCCCCCAAGACCAGCACAGTAGGCAAAGAGCCCAGCCTGACCAGCTCAGTGTGTGATGGAATCTGGTGCCGTTTCATTGTTTTTTAAAGGGTTGCGGTTTTCAGACGTTTTGTCTCGAGGGAGCCATGTCCACATTTGCTTGTCTGTGCTTGGCAGAGGGTTCTGGGGGTGCACACCCAGTTCACACAAGGCGCTGATGCGGCCTGCATGCTGTCAGGGAGCCAACAGGGAGAACAGGTTATTCACAGAACAGAGAAAGACAGTGACACGCCGATCAATTTACAGTTAAGGAAGCAGAATAGAGAACACATGGAGACTTCTAAGGGTTGCTCCTGTCTAGATGAAGCAGTTGCTTGGATGCCCACCGCCCCTTTCACTCTCCAACCCTGTGTGTCAGGCCCCTCCCTCTGTCTACGGCGAGCCCCAAGGGACCCTCTCTGTTTCCGCCTGGCTCTCTGCTCTGTGACATGTGGCTTAGGGCCCTCGTATTTATAGGACCGACTCTCCAGGCATGCCCCACAGAGGACCTTAAGGTCCATGAATAATCATAGTTTAGAGGTCCCAGGCCCTAAGGAAGTCAGATTATCCTCCACCAGGGCCAGGGCCTTCTCAGTGATGGCTCCGACCTGGTGGAATGCTCCGTCCCATGAGACCAGGGCCCTGCAGGATTTAAGCTATTCCGCCTAGCTTTTAATTTGAACTTAGCCTGAACTTTTATTCCCCTTCCTTCCCTCCCCTTTTTATGAAGATTACCCGCTCTGGGATCCCACAGCTAATTCTCCCCTGGTCTCCTCGCTGGCCCAAATTGGACTAATTTAGCCTGCTAGCCCTGGTGATCATCTAATGTTTATTGGATGGATTTCCCCCCTAAATTGATTTTTGAATTTTGAATTTATTGTTATCCACGTTTTATACTGTATTTTATGCTGTTTTTTGTTGCATCAATTAAGTGTTTTAAACTTGTTGTTAGCCGCCCTGAGCCCGGTTTTTTGAACCAGGAAGGGTGGGGTATAAATAAAATATTATTGTTGTTGTCCTCCTCCAAGCTGCCAGCCTCCAGCCCTTCCCAGCTTTCCTCCCTCCTCTGGCCAGTTTCCCACCACAAGGAGGCAGGGTCTGAATCTTCTTCCTCTGTGCTTTCCCTGGGGAGCTCTTGTTCAGGCAGCTTCCACTACTCCTCCTCATCCAGCCAGTCCCTGACACATGCATTTTGAGAGTTCACCCCCAGGGCACAAGTCCTACAGCTGTGTATTACTGTGGGAGGTTAAGAATAGTGGGCAGCTGCTCTTTCTAAGGAGGTTTTCCCTTGTTCCCCTTGAAGGACCCATGATAAGCTTTGAGAACCCAAGGGTGCCTCAGACTACAGTTGGGAAGGGCGAGGGGAAACCCTACTTTTGGGGATCAGAGGCTATTTCAGTTTGGATATTTCAAATACCTCAATTTTCCCCTGGTTTCCACTACCACAGAAATCACAGTGCAGGTGAAGCAAAAGGTAAAGGACCCCTGGAAGGTTAAGTCCAGTCAAAGGTGACTATGGGGTTGTGGCACTCATCTCGCTTTCAGGCCGAGGGAGCTGGCATTTGTCCACAGACAGCTTTCTGGGTCATGTGGCCAGCAGGACTAAACCGCTTCTGGTGCAATGGAACACCGTGACGGAAGCCAGAGCTCACGGAAATGCCGTTTACCTTCCCACCCCACCGCAGTGGTACCTATTTATCTACTTGCACTGGAATGCTTTCGAATTGCTAGGTTGGCAGGAGCTGGGGCAGAACAACTGGAGCTCACCCTGTTGCAGGGATTCAAACCGCCGACCTTCTGATCAGCAAGCCCAAGAGGCTCAGTGGTTTAGACCACAGCGCCACCCACATCCTTTTTCACAGTGCAGTGGGGAAGAATACTATCACCCTGATCCATCTGAAGACAGGTCTGGTATTAGGCAGACGTGTCAGGCTTCTGAAAAATGCCTTCTGCACCTGCCAGGTTAGAATACATGGATTTATTTTTTCCCCCAGTAGACTTTCCCCCTCTAGGAACAACCCTTGTAATTTTAAGTGGCACTAATTGGTAATGCAGTAGATGACTGTAAATAGTAACTTAGGAATTATTGCTCTTAGATGTTTGACTATTTAATTGATAGATGCCCTTGTTCTGACTCTTTGAGTGATTACCAGGTAGTCTGGCACACGGCTAGAGGCTGTAACCTTAATTGTGACTGATTAATTTGGCTGAAATATGTTGCAAAGTCAATTCAGCTGTTTCGTTAAACTGATTGAATTGCATCCAGCTATTAGAGGTGTTTGAAGGAAAGGTAGCTGACAGATGATATAGGAGCATGAACCTCTGCATTAAGCTATAAAATAGCCATTAAGGAAACCTGTGCCAAAATTGAATTGTTCCACTGAAATTTGACTTCCAAGCCTAATGCTAATTAAACGATATATGCTTAATGGATGTCAAAGAGTTAATTAGCGCACCGGATGGCCTGTGCATGGGTTTTAAATATTTCTACATTTCACCAGCCTTTTTTGGGGGGGGGCGGGCATTATTGCTTCTGCTGTTTTGTTCTGTTAGCAAACTTAAGAAACGCAGGCAGAATAATTTAACCGAGCGACTTTGGAAATGCACGTGAATTACTTAGGCATTGTGGCCTGTTGTCCCTTCTTCGTCTTAATTCTCCTTGAGTATATTTGAATCGCCTCTGTTGTCACGGAGCACAGTTTAAACAACAACTGTTGATTGCTCTGAAATTCTACCAGATGTTGTGGTCTTAATATCGTTCGGGTCACAAAAGGATACCCACTGCTGAATGTATGTGGGATAACAGGGTACAGTGTCCCAGAAGTCATTTTGCAGGAGTTTTGTACCCCAATCTCTTTCCAGATTTTGAGCCTAGATTTTGAGCCGTGGTTCCCAACGTGGGGCACACGCCCCACAGGGGCCAATTTGAGAATAAGTTATTAACAGTGATATATATTTTTTTACTTTTTTTTGCAAATGTCCTTTCATTCTTTTATTTTCCTCTTTCATGGATGCCATGTTCTTTGGAAGCTTGTTTAGACCAAGTTAATGGCTTTTTAGGCTTCCTCCATGTGAATAGGAGTTCACTTTTTGAATAATAAGAATTATATGTCATGGGGGGCGGAATCAGGATTTTAGAGATGCTTAGATGGGGCATCGCACTGATCTTGAGGTTGGGATGGCAAATCCATGAAAAGGAGTCCAGTTGTCTCTTGCCCCGCCTCCAATAAACATTGTTGTGCCGTTCCAACTCCTTTTGTTCCAATCTCACTATCAACTTAGTTCTTTTCCCAGATAGGTTTCTCTAAATGACTCCTGGAAATAAAACACGTGGGCCTCTTCCTCCAGACATTTTTTTCATGACACCTTCATGGTGATTCATGCTCATGATCCTGCCTTCAGTACTATTTTTTTGAGACAGCTGGACTGCTTCATTTCCCTTCAAAACATATCTTGTAACTTGGTGCAGAAATCCCATAACTTTGCTTACCACAAATGTCCATTTTGTGTCCTGCTTTCATTGTGCTATAACCCCTCTGATCAGCAACAGAGTGGGTGGCATTGGGGAAGCTCAGTTGGTTAGAGCATGGTCCTGAATATGCCAAGGTTGCAGGTTCAGTCCCCACAAGGGACAGCTGCCTATTCCTGCATTCCAAGGGGCTGGACTAGATGATCTTCAGGGTGCCTTCCAATTCTATGAAATCCGTCACGAATGCATCAGGGCCACAAAACCTCTGTCCTGGAGGGCCAGTCAGATTTCATACCAGCAGAAGAGTTTATTTGGGAAGGAGGGACTGGTGTAAAAAATCTTGAACAGGGAGCTTCGTAAGACCACCTTGATGCTTCCATCTAAAATTTGTGATAAACATTACTTTAGAGGCCTTTTTCTAAAAAAAAAAAAAAGTTACTTGCTGAAGTCTTTCGGAAACTGTTTTTGAATCAGTGTGAAAAAGAAAGGAAGCAGAACGGACATTTGGCTCTCTTATAGTATAACTGTACGAATGTAGATGTTCTTACAACGTTAACCTCAAAGTGTATTTGTTGCTTTTTCAGTAACTTTGCAGCCTCCTTTATAAAAATAGTGGTTCCTCTGTCAAAATAGGCTTTTCAGGGGGGTGGGGGAGTTTAGCTTAACAGTGGTATCGTTGCTGCTACATTATTGTAATGCGCTGAGCACTTAAGCCTTAAAATAAGTAGTGGGCGGATCCTTTAATAGCTGTCCATATCTATAAAACTGATCAACTATATAATACAGGCACTTGGGAACTAAAATTGGCTTCGAAACTATATTAGATTGTATAATATCCCCCCCCCCCCGCCGGTGCTTTCACTGTCAGATAATGTGATAGTCTGAGGAATGGCAGTTCCTGACCACCACTCTTCCAGATCTTCATTCTGGAGGTCAAGGGAGGCTTTTCAGGAAGCGAGTGAACAAATTCAAGAAGCATTTGTAGTATTTTAGGACCCGAGGGAAACTACTTGGAACTGACTGTATGGCAAAACTGCAAGAACAGTGTGGGCAAGAAAACATTCTTTTAATGTCTGCATTGGTTACCTCTGAGCAGGACTGGGGAACCCTTGGTCTGTCGGATCTGGTTGGACTCAGAACTCCCAGGGTTGATGTTGAGTTGGAGTCCAGTAACAATTGGAGGGCCACTGGCTCCCCATCGCTGCCTTGGAGCCCTAATTTACAGCTGAGAGCCATTCGAAGGGAGTTTTTTTTGCCGTTCAGTTGTGTCTGGTTTGCACCTTTTGGCACAGGTTTAGGCAAGTTGACTGAAAAGCCAGTACTGCTGTGTTTCGTGGAGTTTGCTCTCAGGCAGATGGGCATAGGATTGTAGTCTTACTGGACCAGAGCAGAGAGACCTGGGTTGCAATCCCTTCTCAGCTTGGAAGCTTTGCTGGATATATCGTAGGCAAGTGACTCTCTCTCTTAGCCTAACTGGCTTCGTAGGATTGTGCAGATAAGTTGGGATAAGCCCATGCACGCTGCCGCGAGCTCCTTGAAGAAAAGGTTGGATATAAATGGTGAGCGGTGGATGAATGGATTTAAGTAGGCCTAACCCTTCCCTATGTTGGATTGTAGTCCTTTGTGTTTTAAGGCATTCCCTCTTCTCTCTCCCCCACCCCCCAGCTTTCTTTCATGAATGCCCCACGCACCGGAAAGAGCAGCAGACAAAAAGGCTACAGAGCTAAATATCATAAAAGACAAAGATGGGTTTTGTGTTTGAAAACATTGACAGAAGCACAGTTGACGCGCCGTTCCTTCGTTCTTAGCACACTCATACAAAAGCTCCACACCAATGACAACAGATGTCATTGACGAGGATTTAAGGATGAAATGAGTAATGACTGTCAATGCCCAGGACCTAACCAGATCACTTTCTGTTTATCCCTCCCTCTCTCTTATCTCAACAGTGCTGGGCCTAAAGGCGATAACATTTACGAGTGGAGATCTACTATCCTTGGTCCTCCAGGTTCTGTGTATGAAGGTGGTGTCTTCTTTCTGGATATCACGTTTTCATCCGATTATCCATTTAAACCACCAAAGGTAAGCATTTGTGGCTCTCTGTATTTTTATATGCAGCTTCTCCATCCTTGAATGTATCTCCATTCTTCACATTTGTACCAGTGTTCATGAGATGCTTGCACATTTGACTATCGGGGAAAGAGAAGACTCTGCAGCTCTGAGGTTTCAAGTGTAGCCCAGGATCTCAAATAAACCGGTGACCGTGCCAAGCTGTACAATATGCAGCCCAAGAATCCACATTTAACTTGCACTCAGTGTGTTGCAGAACTTACAACTCAGGGTTGGCAATTTCCTGAGGTGGGAGGAAATGAATTCTGTCAGCGTGCCAGTAGCTATTAATCTCCCCCCACCCCCCTTGGATAGTTTAGGGAATGTTTATGGTTGTGATTCCATTCCCTCTCACACATGCAGGAAAACATTCCTAAATGGCTAATAATATCCTCTTAGTTCCCCCTCTCCTACCAGCCTTTGATCAGGTGAGTATACTGCCTAGTGTGTTAGAGTCTCTGGGAAACCGGTGTTTCCCAAATTTAGGTCTCTGGCTGTTTTGGACTACAATTCCCATCATCCCTGACCACTGGTCTTGCCAGCTAGGGATGATGGGAGCTGTCATCCAGAAACAGCCGGAGACCCAAGTTTGGGAAACACCGGTCTAAACCTCTGTGTTTCGGCTGCCTCAAACTGAAACAGAAAATTAACCATTTCAAAGAAACAGTTGCTTTATTAAAGCAATGTGAGTTAACTACCCAAAGCAGGGAAATTCTGAGATGAAATGAAGCGTAACACTCAGCTTGAACTAAGCTAACTTTGTGCTCCTGTCCGGTCTCTGTGGCCATCATACGTAATGGCAAGGTAAGTTTATTAGCATAATAAGCCTTGCTGTGCACACAGTCCAATTGCATCTACTTCATTCTTTTCCTGACACAGGCAGGTAAGTAAAGCAGGAAGGGGACAGCTTAGTGTTAGGTCTGAACCCTGGGATCATGGCTTGCTCCACTCCAAGATATGATCAGTAAGTCAACACCAGGCCATGGCTTAGGGCAGGCAAGCAATAGTGTGGTTTGTTAGGGCAAAACAAACCACAATGCTGGGTTCGGCTGTAGCATTAAGTTACCGTATTTTTTGCTCTATAAGACTCACTTTTTCCCTCCTAAAAAGTAAGGAGAAATTTGTGTGCGTCTTATGGAGCGAATGCAGGCTGTGCAGCTTTCCCAGAAGCCAGAACAGCAAGAGGGATTGCTGCTTTCACTGCGTAGCGATCCCTCTTTCTGTTCTGGCTTCTGACATTCAGAATATATTTTTTTCTTGTTTTCCGCCTCCAAAAACTAGGTGCACCTTGTGGTCTGGTGTGTCTATATGCTTTCTGGTTTGTTTCCCCACTCTCTCCAGGGGAGGAGCGATCAGGCTTCATGTGCAAGTATGGTTTATTAAACCAAGAGCCTCAGCCTCATGTGAGAATGGAGTCAAACTCTTGATTTAGCAAGCTAAAGTGCAGCTTCAGCAATTGAAGTTAGTACAGTGACCATACCTCTCAACTGAACTGATTCAATCGGGACATCCCTTTTTGGGGGACTGTTCTCTTGAGAGCACAGTGCCCCAAAACACGTGCTTTGCCACAGCCCCAAAAGATGTGGGGTGTGATCTTGCGCCTGTGACGCACATCCTCGTTTTCTGTAGTGACCCGTTGGAGGGTATTCAGTGACTTGTGTCAATCATTATCGTTTTCTGCATAAGCAACATTGTAAGACCACTTGATCCAATTACAGAGATTTTGATAAGTGCCCATAAACGTATAAGGAGGGTGTTGAAAGCCAGTTCTTACCTTTAGGCAGTTTAACTTGAAACTGAAAGTAACTGACATTCTGCAATCTTGACCACAATTAGTTGGCACTTAGCTGGCATTCGTGTGACCTGAAAAGAAAAGTACCAGTGTGAATAGACTTGAAAGTACCCACGAATTAGGAAAACCCAAACGAAGCAATTCGCAAACTGACAGGTTGAGGACAATATGATATTTTCTGAAATCTTGTATAGTCCCTTATGTCCCACTGATTCCAGTAGTATTTAAGAGTTTATGAGATGTACGCTGAATTGTAAAGTTGTTTATTAATCTCAAATATTGTGGTTTTGATTACGGAGAACTGCTTGACTTCCACTCATATTTCTGGTAACTGTTGACAAAATCTGTCATAATTGTTTTGCTTCTGCAATAAGGCGGGTTAAATCACTTGGAAAAGCAAGGTCTAACAAATGGGACCTTCTATTTCAAGAACTACATCTTGATATTAATTATCTAATTTTTTAATTTTTTTTAAGGAATACTGGTCTTAATGCTGTTCTGCCAAATGAAAATTAGGGCCAAACTACATATAATAAATGGGACGCAGGTGGCGCTGTGGGTTAAACCACAGAGCCTAGGTCTGGCCGATCTTCGAATCCCCATGACAGGGTGAGCTCCCGTCGCTCAGTCCCTGCTCCTGCCAACCTAGCAGTTCAAAAGCATGTCAAAGTAGATAAATAGGTACCACTCCAGTGGGAAGGTAAACGGCATTTCCGTGTGCTGCTCTGGTTCTCCAGAAGCAGCTTAGTCATGCTGGCCACTTGACCCCGAAGCTGTACACCGGCTCCCTCGGCCAATAAAGTGAGATGAGCACCGCAACCCCAGAGTCGGCCACGACTGGACCTAATGGGCAAGGGTCCTTTTATCTTTACCTTTACACATAATAATGCTTGAATAGCTCTACACTTAAGTATAGCATACTTTTTGAGAAATGGCTATTGCTTGTTCCAGGTTGGAAATCCAGCTTAGGTGCAAGGAGGGAGGCAGGCGACCCAATATGTATCATGCCGCCCCCGCCCCCGAAGATACTTGTCCCCTCCTCCAACCCTGTACATAAGGGCAGAGCCACAAGACTAAAGTTGTGTGTATTTGAGTCTTCCGTGTTGGAATCAATTATCATTTGCAAAAGAATGTTTATGCTAGTGATTTGTTTGTCTAACCCTGTTTATTTTGTGAGGGGGGGGGGCTGGGAATATGGAAAACACGGCACACAAAATTGTCCCGAGTGTAATTTCATGTGCTCGCTCATATCGTAGAGAGATTTATGCCAGCATAAATGTTTGTTTAAAAAATTGCAGCTGCGTAGCAGATGTTTGATGAAGAAGATTCAGAAATCTGCTGTTGTACAAATAAGACAAAATGTTAGGTTTGCGAAGCTGGTTAATCTGTTGAAGACATGCCGCAAAAATCAAGGGACCTAGATCCCAACTCCTCACCTCTGCTCCCCCTGCCGTTTCGTGCCTCGTCTAACAAGTTGTATATTCTGGCTGAGATCCAAAGAGCTATTTCTGACATACCCAAGAGACTGGGTATCCCCAGTGGGCTTTTGGATTTAAAAACCCAGCAAAAAACCCTCCACACACAAGCTTGCTTTTGAAAGTTCCCAGATAGTTGGCCATGCAGCATGGAGTGCTACTGGGGTTTTTTTGGAGGAGGGGGGATCCCAAACCCAAAGGCCCCTTTTGATGTGATTCTGCCATCATTTCTTGCTTGTGAACTTCCAAAAAAATGAGGAAACAGGGTGGTAAATTAGAGAGCTCCTTGGTCTGATCCTGCAGAGGGTAGCCTGTGTGTGGAACTAATTGTGCATTTATCCGGATCGTGTACAGTAGATCTTTTCTCTGTCCATCTGTCCCCACGTGGCTTAGCAAAGGGAGGAAATGAAATCTGTCCTCACAGTTCTGCAAAAGCCAAAGAGCCTGGTCTTGAATTTGGAACAGAACAAAGTTGCTCAGAGTTATGCATTTTTATTTATTTTTTAAAAAGCACCGCCCTCTGCAAAAAGGAAAAGGGAAAAGCATTGAAAGGACTGCTGTTTTGGTTTGTTTGTTTCCTCTAGCGTGCGGTGCCATTAAGAGTTTGGATTACCCTTTGCGCCATAAAGTATTCCTTCTGTAACTAATGCATTTCAACTCTGCGCGGGGTTTGTACAGAATGTTAAAGTCAATTAAAGCAGAATGATGACACAAATTAGAGTGTGGTGTGCCTCACACATAATGATGCCGTCTAATGGGGAAACATAAGTGTTTTTCAAGTCCTTTGAAGGCGAGCAGCTCCCTGTTCCATCCGTGAAAATCTCCCATGGGAATGTTAATGCTGGACAGATCATGTGATAGTTTTAGACTATCCAAGTTCAATAGAATAGTTCCCATGCACATGCAAACCTGTGTGTTTGTGTGTGAGAGAGATCTCCTGTTCCAAAGTATTGTGTTCATTTCATTTCTATATCACTCTAGGGAAACTTGGAAAATACTTAGTTGTCCTCCAGAGCCCCTATGTTGGCCTGATTCAAAGACTATGGTTGGGGGCCGTCTGTTCCTTCCTCGCTCCTCTGCTGCTCTGCATCCAAGTTGGTGCCCATCACTGCATACTGTGGTTGTGAATCCCAAAGTTTAACCATGTGCTGCACGAAGCTCAGTCGGTAGAGCATGCGTAGGCAAACTAAGGCCCAGGGGCCAGATCCGGCCCAATTGCCTTCTAAATCCGGTCCGGGAATCAGTGTGTTTTTACATGAGTAGAACGTGTCCTTTTATTTTAAATGCATCTCTGGGTTATTTGTGGGGCATAGGAATCATTTCATTTCCCCCCTTCAAAATACAGTCCTATGATTCTACCCTTTGTCCGCCCTGAATCTTCCAATGTTCTTGCCCCCTGGCAGGCACACCTAACCTTAGTTGGCCCATTCCCTCAGCCCTGATGGTTCTAGCCTTCTGGAGAGCTTGTCACTGGACACTGAGGTCCAGCTCTGAGGACCTGCTGGTGGTTCCCTCACTGCAAGAAGTGAGGTTGCAGAGAACCAGGCAGAGAGCCTTCTCAGTAGTGGTGCCCTCCCATCAGATTTCAAGGAAATAAACAACTGAAAATCTGACTTTTAGAAGACATCAGAAGGCAGCCCTGTATCGGGAATTTTTTTAAGTCTGATGTTTTACAATTTTTTATATATGCTGTAAGCTGCCCAGAGTGGTGGGGGAAACCCAGCTAGATGGGTGGAATACAAATAATAAATTATTATTATTATTATTATTATTATTATTATTATTATTATTACAGTGGTAACCTTGGCAGTTGAACGGAATCCGTTCCGGAAGTCCGTTCGGCTTCCAAAACGTTCGGAAACCAAGGCATGGCTTCCAATTGGCTGCAGAAAGCTCCTGCAGCCAATTGGAAGACCCGGAACCGGCATCAGATGTTTGGGTTCCAAAGAACGTTTGCAAACCGGAACACTCACTTCCGGGTTTGTGGCATTCTGGAGCCAAAATGTTCAACTCACAAGACGTTCGCGAACCAAGGTTTGACTGTATTGTCTTCAGCTATTTTCTAGCCACCCTGAACTATTTACTTAAATTTCCCCTAACAATTTAAATGGGCTGGCTTAGTTGCACACAGGCTCCTTAACCCATTTCTCCCAAAACTCCAGACTCCTTTGCAGCGATCAAACAGCAAATTTATATAACTTTATATCTCTCTCTGATGTTTTGGCCTTAACATGCACTGAAATGGAACGGAGCTAGTCATCTGAGTGCCAGTTTTGCCTATCTCCCAGGCACAGAAGGACAATACAAAATAAATTCCCCTATGTTGTTGTGGTGGTGGTTTCAAAGTGGGGTTTCAAAATGCTGTATGCATGCCTGCCAGGGAGGGGAGGGTGAACCGCAATAAAGCTTTTAACATTGAGATCTACATGGCAAACATGAGTCAAGGCAGCTGCTTGAAAAGTGGCGGTGGCGGGGAACCACTTTTCAGATGAGCCTTACAGAATGAGCAGCAGCAACAAAAAATGAAATGAAATGAAAGGTCTCTATAGAAAAAAATTTCTCCCACAGAGGGTGAATAATTCAAGGCTGGTTTCAAAAAGCTGGCAACAAGCTGTGCATGAAGAGCGTGTAATGATTCTCTCTCCCCCCCCCTGCAATTTACACCCCCCCCCCTTCTACCTCTAGGTTACGTTTCGCACTAGGATCTATCACTGCAACATCAACAGTCAAGGAGTCATCTGTCTGGATATTCTGAAAGACAACTGGAGCCCTGCTTTAACTATTTCAAAGGTCTTGCTGTCTATTTGTTCTCTCTTAACAGACTGCAATCCTGGTAAGGCAATGGCTTGTTTTGTTTTGTTTTTGTTTTTTTGAAAGGACAGGAATTACTAATTGGGAAGTAAGCAGAGTCAAAACAATTCCTAGCCTCAGTTGTAAAAAAAGGGGGGGTGGGAGATTGTTCAAAGTACATTGACTTTGTAAACAATTACATAAATGTGGGATCAGACTGGGATGAGATAAAATTCAGGTTGAAAAGGTGGGTTGTTTTCCTTTTACACAGGGCGGCCTGGAAACAGATCCTCTTTGTTCAGGTTGTGTTTAAACCTCTGAATACCTGGACTTTGAAGTAGAATTGGCCGCGGATTCAGACTTTGCATTCAGTTTAATGGCGGAATGCACTCTCAGCACTCCCAGTTTGCTTAAGATTAAATCACAAAATCTGCAGAGCCCTTGAGATACCTTCCCATGTACAAAGTTGTAGGTTTGTCCAGCTCTAACTTACTTTAAAAAGGTGGAATAAGAAAGACTGCTATAGATGATTGCCTTGGAATGCCAGCCATTTTGGACCAGAGGGCACATTTTGAATGTTGAGAGAGTGCTGGGGGCACCATTCACAAAATCACAGTGTGAAATGTTCAGGGGAAGGGGAGAGTTTTGACAGAGAAAAGGAAGACATTGTTGGAGAACCAAACCACACACACACACAAAATTGCTTCTTGTCCAGAAGTGTCCGCATTCTCTTTCCGGCTGACATTTAGGTCAAGCACCTTGTCTTTTGAACAATGCTTCCTTGAGGAGGTTCTGCCCCGCAGCTTAGGTTGGAAAGAAGTGTGGCGAAGTGAACTATTGTGATGCTGATGTGTCTCTGATCTTGACGCGCCGTCTCCCTCCCTCTCCTCCCATTTCTCCCCCTGTCGTCCCCCCCCCTTTCCCCACGCACCCAACTCTTGCAGCTGATCCTCTGGTAGGAAGCATAGCTACTCAGTACCTGACCAACAGAGCCGAGCATGACAGGATAGCCAGGCAGTGGACCAAGAGATACGCAACATAAGCCACGAACCGACGGCTTGGTGTGCGGCGCCAAGGTGCACGAAGGCAGCCCCTGCAGTGTGCAACCGATCTTTATAGCCTTTACAATACGGACTTCTGTGTATATGTTATACTGATTCTACTCTCTGCTTTTATCCTTTCAAAGACGGGGATATCACTTCCCCTCGACCCTTAACCCCTCCCCTCCCCAACCACGAGAAACAGAAAGGAAAAGGTAAACGCTATCCAGAGTAGAACTTTGTAGCTGTAGATTAGTTATGTTTAAAACGCCTACTTGCAAGTCTTGCTTCTTTGGGATATCAAAATGTATTTTGTGATGTAACTAAGGATACCGTTCCTGAAGTCAACCAAATATTATAGTGCATTTTAGCCTAATTCATTATCTGTATGAAGTTATTAAAGGTAGCTGTAGATTACTAGGAAATTACGTCATTTGTATTAAGCCCAGATCTATTTCCGATATGTGGTACATGCTGTTGTGAAAACTGTTTTAAACTTCTACCTTCGTCGGTTTGTAATGAAAGGGTTTCCCCTCCCCTCTTTTTTTTCTTTTTTCTTTAGCTTTCACCCCCTTTCCCTCCCATCGCCACCACCTTGTAGCTCAGAAGAGAGCATCCACTGTATCATCTCAAACACAAATAAACATGTTCCCCCCAAGGAATAGTTTCTTTGTTTTCATATTTGAAGCTAAAAATCTAAAGCATACTACAGCAGGTTAGAATGTAGGGCTGTTTAGAGACGGACACCCACAGTGCCCCCACCCACAGGCAGAAAGCCAGCATGAGGGGAAAAGGAAAAACCTGAGCATAAGATCTATTGCTCTTGTCTAGACTTGTAGTTTGCCTCTGACTGGTGCTCCTGAGGGACAAACTTCATGCTGAACCTTCTGCTATTCTAGTTCTCTGCATGTTAAGTCTAAGGCACCAGCAATATCTTAGGCCTGGGAGAATGGATAGATCCCATCATCATCATTCCACAACCACCTGGAGCCATCATAAGTCACTCCCCACCCTCCAGGATCTTACGTTTATTTATTTTGTATCGTTCTTTTTTTTTTTTCACTTGTCATAGCCATGAAAGGTAAATGCATCAAAAATCAAAGATGCAAGTATTTGAAAGAAATGAATGGTAAGCAACAAGAGGGGCAAAGTGGGGTGGGGTCAGAATTATGGCATGTTAAAAGGTGGGATAACCCTTTCCTCTCCTGCCACAGTCCTGATGAAAATCCATATGTGCGTTCACACACACACACCTGTAAACTGCTATCAGCCCTGGGATAGACGTTCCCCACAGACTTAGAGCTTTGACGGCGCCATTGCTGGGACCACAGCAAGGGAGGAAAAGGTTAAGCCACCTCTCTCCATGGTCCTGATTGAAATCCTCCCCCTCCTATTGTGCCTGCTTTTCGCCATTTTAATAACATGCATGCAAGTGCAAATCGCACGCCTACTGTTTTGGTTTGGCCCTCCATTGTATTTAAAAGACAGACAGACCTGCTGAGGAGCAATTGATGCTTAATATATGGTGATGTCCGTGCAAATGGGTTTGCTGCGGTGGATGGATGCAGACGGCTACCGTGTGCTCACGTAAGCAAATGTCTAGGGGACTCTTAGCCACAGTTCTTCCACGGATCAGAAGTTAGAGAGCGATACGATTCTTCTCTCCCCTTGGCCAAACAAATAATACGCAACAAGTTTAGCAAGTGGCTACATGCATTCCATATTATGAATGGGTTATATCGGTAAATGATCATCTGCAGTCTTCCTTTATTGATAGGGCCAATGGCGGGGTACAAATGTTGGTTGGGGCAGGGCAGTTGTGTGCCTTGCTAATTCATAGCAAATCCTCGAGCAACCCACCTAATAATGTGGTTTCCTCATGGATATTTTTTTACAGTTTATTCTCTTCCTCCCCTCTTTCTAATTTACCATAAACGAGCTAGCTTTTGCAAGTCAAAATGGAAAGGTTTTCAAATTGGTGGGCTTAATTCCCTGCCCCCCCCCCGTAAAAGGTGCTGTGGATTTTGCTGAGATTATAACTTATATCAGATTGCAGGCAGTTCTGTGGTTTAGATGGAGGTGTAAAATTGCAGTTTATCTAATCATGTTAAACTGTCTTCCAAAGCAGCTTGGCTGCGTGCTGTGTATACCCGCTTTTCTCAAAGTGGAATGAACAGTGAGCTGTTAAATCAGAAACTAGAACATTAATATTAATAATAACAATAGTGGAGGCAAATGCACTTTTATAAGTGAAACATAGGTTCTAATTAACTAGTCGTTCTGAGTACAACCCAACAGGATGGTCTCCTGCACAAGCCCCAGTGAAATTAATGGAATCTCTCCAAAGTCGTGTTTTTGCACAATTTTCACTCAGGAGATTGCTCAGGAGAATCTCCCGGTAGAAGGTACCCTTTGCAACTAAGGCCTGATTCATACATAATAATAATTATGATAATAATTTATTATTTATACCCCGCCCATCTGGCTGAGTTTCCCCAGCCACTCTGGGCGGCTCCCAATCAAGTGTTAAAAACAGTACAGCATTAAATATTAAAAACTTCCCTAAACAGGGCTGCCTTCAGATGTCTTTTAAAGATAGGATAGCTGCTTATTTCCTTCACATCTGAAGGGCGGGTGTTCCACAGGGTGGGTGCCACTACTGTGAAGGCCCTCTGTCTGGTTCCCTGTAACCTCACTTCTCGCAATGAGGGAACCGCCAGAAGGCCCTCGGCGCTGGATCTCAGTGTCTGGGCTGAACGATGGGGGTGGAGACGCTCCTTCAGGTATACAGGACCGAGGCCGTTTAGGGCTTTAAAGGTCAACACCAACACTTTGACTACATGACTTTGCAGCTTAATTTTCTACCCCCAATCTGCTCTGTTCCTTCCATGTTAAGTAGTATATGCTGTGGATATTTAGATCAGCTTGGATTACAAGTGTCACGTTTCACCATCTTCGTTAAGGTGACTGGCACTCATAGAGCTGGAAGGGACCCTGAGGATCATCTAGTCCAACCCCCTGCAATGCAGGAATATGCAGCTGCCCCATATGGGGTTCAAACCTGCAACCTTGATGTTATCAGTACCATGCACTAACCAACTGAGCTGTCCAGCTGGAAATGATCCATTCAATAAAAGTATCTACATATCACCCAATGCAAGCCACAAACTCATTGGAACAGTGTATGAATCGAGTCTTAGACACAGGCATGAAATTCTTGCAACTTGTTCGGTGGCGATTACTTTCTCTTCCTTATGTTCTCTGTGGTGGTGACGAAGGGTTGCTTCCAGTTGATATCCCTCTATGGGTAGAAAGACTCATTGATCCAGCTGGGCCTTCTGTCAGCTGAGCAGATATCAAAGAGCTCTTGGGCCTCCCCTACAGTCCAGCCTCCCAAAATCCACCCTGGAGGCTTGGAGGTACCCTTTGGAAAATCAAGTGAGAGTGGAAATCCCTGAAGAACCAACTCAATCCCGGAAGGCTCCACTAGATCAAAGGGCCCTCTGTCAGCAGAGGGGTGCCAACTGGATGCAGCCTATAGCTTAGAAACAGAAAGACCTTAACTGCTTTCTTATGACTGATTTGCTATCTGTAATCCTCACCCACCAGATCTTCTGTGCATTTTTGGAAGTTCCGGAGCACCTCCTCCATTTAACAGTTATGCGCTTTGCATTTATTGGAAGTTGCATTTCAGTATTTGCAATTATCTAAGTATTGTCAGAATGCAGAGGCTTCAACATGTTGCAGGTTCATGCCTGTAAAACATTTGATCTCCATGTCTGACCTCACAAGACCCATGTTCCTTAATTCTCTATACTTACATAGTCTGAAACAATTTTACCTCTCAATCGAAGGCCATTTTCACTTGCCATTTGAGAGGGGTTTGTTAACGGCTCAGGTTCAATTTCAGAACCTGATGGAAGAGTCATTGTAAAATTTGGGTTCTGTCTGGTTTGGCAGAGGTGAACAGACTGTTCTGTGCTACGTTTCTCACAATATTCTAGTCCTCACTGAGGTGGCTAGGCTGTTTCTGGGATGTGCCACCTTGGAACTGCAGATATAGAAGAGACTCATCATTTGAACAATACACAAAAGTTCCCTCTACATAGAAAACTAAATGTTGGAGGGCAGGATTTTAGCCTAGCTATATCCCTGGCATGCTAGATTTCTGTGTACATGAAAGTATTCAGTCTCCATTACTTTCCATATTGTAGAGTTGGAATGGACCCCAAGGATCATCTAGTTGAGGGTTTCTCAAATTTGGATCTCCAGCTGTTTTTGGACTACAGTTCCCATCATCCCTCACCACTGGTCCTGCTAGCTAGGGATGATGAGATTTGTTGTCCAAAAACAGCTGGAGACTTAAGTTTGGGGAACCCTGATCTAGTCTAACCCCCTACCTACCGTGCAGGAATCTTTTGAACCCACGAGCCTGAGATTCAGAGTCTCATGCTCTACCGAATGAGGTATCCCAGCAGTTCTGGTCATATGAGCCACAGACTTCAGTCTGCAGCACTAAAAACCTCAGCGAGATGTAGGCCTACATCTCATTTTGTAAGGGAGCACATTATATAGGGTGTGATCTGTAGGGTGCTACTGCTAGACAACCTTCATCCATTTCAATAGATCGTGGAAGGTCCCACTAAAATGAGTGGAGTTTATACTGCATGCACGCTTTGTAGGTTTGCACTATAACTTAAGAGAACTAAGGCCCTACAACTTCCAGGCATCGTAAGAGTGTGGGGAGAGACTCAAAAGATTTTGCTGGTTCCCGTATGCCGGAAAAAAATGAACCCATACTTTGCATGTACAACACTCCCATGGATTTACAATGAGCCGCAAATTGTATATTTCACATATTAAATATGTGACCTACAAAGCTTTCAAATATTTATGTCGCAAAATATAGAGTATAATTAAAAATCTTGTTCTGCTTTTTAATGTACTTTGTTTCATTTTGCACCTCAGATTTCAGAAACCTTTGAAGGGAGATGCTTCCTCACTATTGCCCGTTGTCCTCTTTACCAAACATTTGATTATTGAGTCTGAATTCTCTTTCTGTCATTGGTTTGTCACAACCCTGTTCTTTTTCATGTAGGTTTTTTTTGTCTGTAAATTTTATATTTACTGAAGTAAGAGGTTGGGGTTTTTTTGTGTAAACATTTAAACTTTAAAAAAATAAGAATAATTTTGTTTCTGAACTTTTCTCTGCTTACACCAAGTGGTAGAAAGAAATTTGTATTGTTAAATAAATCAATTAGTTGTTAAACGAGAATGCGTGTCTGCTTTTTGGTGGGGGTGGGGGTGTCTCTGACTTCGCTGTGGGAGGAACCTGCACCCGGTTGTTCTAAAGCAAAGTTCAGACATTAGCTGTTCTGTCATCAGGGTGACAGGAAGTGAGGTAACAGCCATGACTCTCCTTGACCTGGAAAACACATAGCTTTCTGATAATGGGATAATGCAAGGAGAGTCACAATGGCGCTGTTCTGGTGTTCAGCCAAACGTATGAGGACACAAACCGAATGTGATTGTAGATGGTCACAGCGTACCTGCTCTCTCCTGAATGCACAAAGATCTGAAAGGATATTTTACACATGTTTAGCCGTACATAAATCATACCCCTGGCATGCCCCCCTACGACCCCCTGGAGCAGGTTAGGGGTTTGGGATGCAACGCATTGGCCAGAAAATAGAAATATATGGAAAAAATGCAAGGGAAATTATTTAACTCTCTTTCTGTGTGTATATCATATTTCTCCCCAATGAGATTTCATGAAGTCGAAGCTGCTGCTTCTTTTTAATGAAAATTGAAGCTTCCTTGAAGGGGACAGGCCGCACTTCACAGTCCTATGCGTCAAGCTCTAAATATCAGGACAAGAGATTTTCGCGAAACCCTTTAGCCGACGATGAGGAGGATGGCGATTCGGGAGGTCATTTTCACAAAGAGGAGTGTGCAAAGTGAATTTTCCTGGCTGCACTTCCGGGTGCTGACTGTTCTACCATTGTACTCTGCTTGCAAGTGTAGGCTAAAACTAAGCTGAGCTCTAAGGCCCGAGAGAAAGACCCAGTCACTCATTTCAGCTTTTGTATGCCTGGTGTTCCTGCCTGTCCTGTGTTTCATGCACCTCTGTGAACCACATACAGTGGTACCTTGGGTTACAGATGCTTCAGGTTACAGACACTTCAGGTTATAGACTCCGCTAACCCAGAAATACTACCTCAGGTTAAGAACTTTGCTTCAGGATGAGAACAGAAATCACGCGACGGCGGCAGCGGGAGGCCCCATTAGCTAAAATGGTGCCTCAGGTTAAGAACAGTTTCAGGTTAAGAATGGACCTCCAGAATGAATTAAGTTCTTAACCCGAGGTACCACTGTACAAAGTATTGTGTCTGCCTGTACACACTCACTTCCTCCTCTCATCATCATCATAACAACAACAACTCATTGCACTCTGTGATCGGGCATTTTGCTATTTCTTGTTCACCCCACAATAGCAGTAATTTTGTATGCCACAGACAGCTTGTGCAGAGACTGCCCTCCCTCATTTTAAGGCCTGCTAAAGACAAAGAAATAAATGCTGGTGGATTTACTTTGGCTTGTACAAAACCTAGACACTGTCTCCCAGGAGCTCTCAGGAATGGCATTACTATGGGGAGCCACGGCCAAGGATCTCGCTTAACAAGGGCCGGGAAGAGAACAAGAGTCGCTGGCAGGCAGAGCAAACAGCACTGGGCTAAATGAACCAACCGTCTAACTTCTTGTAAGGGTACCTCATATGTTCAATCGCTAAGATAATTTATTGACTAATTCCTCATCAGCCCTGGTTCAAAGCCATAAAAGGGCAAGTTCTCTAGATAGCGCCCAGCAAACCAAACTGCTTCCAAATTTGTGGTGATTTAAGATCCATTGAAATCAATCAGAGGGCCTTATCGGCAGTGGCCCCCTCCCCGCAGAACGCCCTCCCATCAGATGTCATGGATATAAAGAACTACACAACTTTTAGAAGATCTCTGAAGGCAATACTTCCCAGTATTGGGAAGTTTTTAAGGTCTGATGTTTTATTATGTTTTTATATGTGTTGGAAGTTGCCCATAGTGGCTGGGGCAGCCCAGCCAGATGGGCAGGATATAAATATTTTAATAATAATAATAATAATAATAATAATAATAATAATAATAATAATAATCTCACTTGAGTTCACACTTAAATGTTTAATTGAAGACTTGGATTCAAATGTGCATAAGCTGGCATGCAACAGTCTTCTGAAATAACAGTACCAACTCAAGATTTCATGTGAGATTACTTGTTTGACGGTACTCCCCTTCTCACATTCAGTGGTGGCATAAAATAGGGTCTGCTTAGGGAGTTGTGTCCTCTCTGTGGTGGTGGCACTGCATTCTTTGGAGCTGAGTGGTGGAGAGACAGCAATGGGGCTGGGGGAGCTCTGGTTTCTCAGCCCCACAAACATTAGCATATCTAGGGGGCTGACACCACCATTCTGGAGCTCACTCCAGCACCCCACTGGGAGGACGTCGCTGCCTCCACCTCCATCTCCCTCGTGAGCCACTGCTGGTTGAAAACTAACCCACCAGGAAGCACTCCTTCAGCAGAAAAGGACCCTCCCGAGGTTAGTGAGAAATCATCATTCTGAAGCACACAAAGTGGACATAAAGAAAATAAGTGAATAAGACACGAACAATTCATTATTTACCAGAGGAACCTCTCAACATTCAGGGGAAAGTGAAATTAGGTCAATAAACAATGGTTTGACAGAACAGTTCCACTGCAGCTTTGGAGCAGGGGAAAATTATCTACTTGCAATAGACCGACAGACTTGTTCTGGATGCAAATTAATTAGGCTACAGTCCTAGACACACACAGATGCCGAGCGGAACAGCTGGCATGCGGGGAAAGAGGGGGATCCCCGGTCGTGTCCTGCCTTAAATAGGGCAGGCCATGCCCCCAGAGCCAGGTGATTGACTGGCCAGGGGATGACGCGGCCAGGAATCCCCCCAATCGCACGGGGCTGGGCTCCAGCTGCCGCCGCATGGTGGGGCCATGAAGCCCGCAACTCCACCTCCTTCGAAGGGTGGAAGTGGCTTTGTCCGGTGTTGGGATTCCAAAGTATCGGATGCAGACCTTAGGACAGGAGAAAGGCACCTGTTATCCTCCAGAGAGTGGGTTGGACTACAGCTCCCATCAGTCCCAAACAGCATGGCCAATGGGCATGGATGATGGGAATTGTGTACTTGACAAGTTACTTGGCTTTATAAACTTCTACTTCCCTGGGTTGTACCCTGTGTATCTAGAAACAGCTACCTCATTTTTAAGCGGCCCCGTTTAATGTCCGAAGAGGAATGCCCAGCTTCAGTATTATAGGGGACAATTGGAGACCCACGTTGAACTCTGCACTGTACCCCCTCCAGTCCCAACAGGAGTTCAGGGCTCCAACCCACCTGGAAGAGGAAGTTTGCAGCATGATTCAAATTCCTGAAAGTGGGTGAGGTTTCAGGAGGGAGCAAAGGAAAAGGAAACCTATTGTTCACCCCCCCATACCTTCCTGGATTATTTACTGCTAAAGATTTAGGATTGGTAGCTTTATTGATATATATATTGGGGGGGGGGCGTGTTGTGGAAGGAGTGTCCTTCCTCCCTCCCAAACATCCCCAAATAGCATGGAGATCATTATCCTTATTTATATTTGTATACTGCTCTTCATATGAAGATCCCAGGAAAATCAAATACAAAATGAGAATACAAAATACCGTACATAGTAAAGCAGAAACAAATCAATACTTCCGCTTCCACAAACAGATTTTAAAAGCCATAGAATGTTAGTCAACCAAATGCCTGGTTGAAGAAAAACGTTTTTGCCTGGTGCCTAAAGATATGTAATGAAGGCGCCAGGCGAGCCTCCCCGGGGAGAGCATTCCACAAACCTCATGACTCAAATCTTCCTGACCCTAATGCCCCACCACCCCATAATATGTTGTTAGTTGCTGAAGCAGACCAATTCTCTGACCTCCATTTCTCCTCCAACTGACACCCTCGACCACCCCCGTCTGCCCTTGATATTCCATAGGTCCCTCAAGTCTTTACACCTAGACCCAGTGCTTTTTTTCCTAAACAAATGTTTAGGGGATACTCTCATTTTCCTACTCATATTGAAATACAGCCCCTCAAATTACCAAGCGTTGATATTGAGATGTGGAAAATATGGAAACAACAAGGAGAAGCAGGACTAAGATGTGGAGAAATGCTCCAGAGATCCAGACCATGGGGAGCCCCAAGAAATTAATAAATACAATTTGGACTATAATTTGATTTTAGTTTTTTCCCCTTTTTTAATTGAAGTATTATGATTGGATATTTAATTGGATGTTTTTTATTGGAAAATCAATTAAAATGATTTTTAAAAAGAAAAGAAATACAGCCCCTCAATGAGGCCAAACTTAGATTCACAAAATGTTTAGGGGTATGCGTACCCCTGCGTACCCCCAGAAAAAAAGCACCACCTAGACCTTTGTCAAGCTCTTTTTCTACACACCAAACACATGTTTCTTTTCATTTAATTTACTTCAGCCTCCATGCTTAAGAAGTCCTCAGACCACGAGGGAACCTTACCTTTGCGCGGCCCATTTTTCACTTATATAAATTCACAGGCCTGGGACCATCCCAAGTCCAACATTAGCTAAATAATGACTGCCCACCCAGAATTTTCCCACAGAGAAATGTCAGTGCTCAAGACCACCCAATGAGCTTTACGGTGAAGACCTCTGTCTTTCCAGGCCATACACTTTTCTCCTCTATTCCTCGTATAAATTTCAGAGTCTTGAAGTCTGCCAGGTTCTATATGGAAACTCAAGCCTTTTCTAACACTGATTTACTGGTGAATTCCTTCATGAAAACAACCCCCTCCCTCAAACACACACATCCCCTTCTCCCCCTCAAAACAATGATTGTTTCTTCAGGAATCTCATTAAAAACCAACCACATCTCCACTAGATGTCAGTGCAACCCCGTTTTGCAAGACGCAGAGGAAATAATTAAAAATTGTGTACTGACTGGCCTCACGCAGCCAAGCGCTCTAAATAAATGCAATGAGCTTCCTAGTACTACAAACAGGATCTGCAACACAACGTCCAAGTGTCAGGCGCTCCCATACGGGGTGCCGGCCGGCCATGGAAGCTTCCAAGATACCCCATTCTGTTTCCCCTCCCAGTGGCTTCCCATCCCTCTGCCTCAACAGTCAGTAAACACGACATGTCCACTAAGCATGCTCAGTGCTCATTGGGCTGTTTTGAAGGCAGACCTCCCACACACTTAATTCCCACTATCCCTCTCAAAAATGTCCGTGTTTGTGGTAGTTTTTGGGTACTTCAGCCAGCCTGACACCACCTTTTTTGTGTTTGCGGTGCCATTTTGGTTACACACGGCTGCAAAGTCAGAGAATGATTGCGCCTATGAGTCTATATAATCTGTCGTACCTGGATCATCTGCTGGGCTTCTTTGCAGCAAACAGAACAATATTTTAGCTAAACTGGGGAGTTGCAGCTGTGGGTTTCTGCAAACTCTTCTGCCGTGTTTAAAATGTTTGTGATAAGCTCGGTGGACAGTGGATTTTCCTCTTTCAATAGCTGGGGAAGTGGGGGAAGGTTGCAGCCTAATGGATCCTGTTGTTGTGGCAGAGGGGCTGCAGGAATGGCAACACTACAGGGATGTTCAAGATGGATGGAGCTAGCCCACGCTCTACCCTCATGCAATGGTAATGGTGTGTGTGTGTGGAAACGAGTAACTAGGGTTACTATGTTTCAGAGCGTTGCCCTTCTAGTAATCATCTGGTCCAGCAAGGCCGCCAAGAGAATTTGCAAGGGAAATCCAAGTCAGCCGTGAGCTGTATAATCGACATGGTGATTATGGTTTCCTTCTTTCTTGTTTACACTTGATTGGTTAGTACTGGCGCATGGCCCTGAGAAGATACAGAGCGATCCGGTGCTGCAAATGGCAGGCTAGGCATCTGTGGCTTGGCCTTGATTGCGCATAGCATGCGCCCTGGCACTTCGTTGCGGGAAGGATCAATTAGCAGCCCTGAACAGCTTCAAAGTGCATGTTCCTGCGGAGGCCTTGCTGGCTCGTGGAATTAAGATAAATGTAGATTTCCTTGGGGGAAGGGAACCTTGCAGTCTTCATCATTTTGCTGCTTCCCCATGAATCAATTTCTCCAAAAACATTCGTTTCTTCAAAAAAAAATTAAAACAACAAATCTTGTTTGTGCAATTAGATGTGCTCATTTAGCATATGCATGCTCACTCAAAGCTGAAGAATGCCTACCCATCAACCAGTGGTGGCATTAGAATAAATATGTGATTGCAGCTTTTTCCCTTCACACACACACCCTCAACCCAATGCTTTGACTGTGAAATCATTTCTTTGAGGCAGGGGGGTTGGCAGGGGGTTGGACTCGATGGCCCTTGTGGTCTCTTCCAACTCTATGATTCTATGATTCTATGAGGTTGGCCTATGAGGGCGAGTGGGGTGCTGCTCTCATCCTGCATCCCTCCCTTGCCAGCCTTCTTAGGGAAACAAGGATATGACAGTTTGGGTGCTCTCACTTTCTCATGTCTTTAATCTTCAATTCAGTTCTCCACATTTCTGCAACAATTTGCCATTATTATTATTATTATTATTAATCCTCATGAATTTATTTAGCATTTTAGTGCTGGTTTCTCCCCCTAAACACATCCTTGCTGCACCTCTGTGACTCTTTTGCACATTGCTGCAAGCAATTTCTCCTGACATAATTCATTTTTTGGTGCTATTTTCCCCAATATATTTATTTCCATGCACGCTTTCCCCTAATAGGCACATTCTTCTAAGCACTGGCTTGAAAACTGTGTTGCAAAATTCAGATAATTTTGAAGGGTGGCTGTGTTTCTATTTTCTCACTTTTCCAGAAAGTGTGAATTTGTTAGATTCGACTTTAAACGGGGAATGAATTGAATCCCTCTTTGAGTAGGGACTCACCACCAGTCCAGGCGATGTCCCTGCCTCTCAGCTTCCTACTCCTCAATCTCTGTATTGCCCCATTGTAGTATTCTGCAGAGAGGATGAAGGAGGAGTTCTAGGATCGGTTGGTTCTTGCTGCTGTTTCCTCTGGTCCCATCTACTGTTGACTCCTCTGATCTCCACCCTAACAATCCTAATGACCACCAACCATCATGGGGACTTTGACGAATTTCCAAGATTACAACCAGAAACCCTTTCCTGCATCTGAGCAGAGAAACTTGTCTATCATACTGAAGCACCATTTCCCATAGTCACTTATGTACAATTCACCATTAGGCTTCTCTATTTCATCTTCATTTCTTTTCAATTACCGTATTTTTTCATGTATTGGATGCTCCCATGTTTAGGACTCAGTTTTAAGAAAATGGCGAAAAATGGCCTAGAGTTGTTGAGCTTTTTTTGGGGATAATTGACAAGAGATTTTAAGCATTTTTTTTTGGGGGGGGGGGATGACAGAAATCACAAACCCAGATATCAAAGGCTGAAAACATGCTGCTCGCAGGTGGAACCAATCACCTGTCCCCGCAATGCACTATCCATGTATAAGACAACCCAAGTTTTTTAACATATTTTTTTAAAAAAATTCTTTATAAAATTTTCAAATTTAACATTAAAAGAAAAACATTCCATTTGAATTATACGTTCAATTCTAATCTTTCCACTTTCAGACTTCCTTCAGCCTTTCTGGAAATTTTCATGTTTTCACAATTGTTCACATTTCTTGCATCTGTATTGTTTTGTTTTTTTTAACCAAATTAATCTTAACAATTATTATAAAACAATATTTCTTTCCATTATTATCACAGAGCTTCTTGAAAACCTACAAATGTTAATTGAGCTTCACATATATTCTTAATATACTCTGTAAATTTATTCCAGTCCTCGGTAAATCTCTGGTCTCGCCAGTTCCGAATTTTCCCCGTAAGCTTAAAAAAAGTTTTTTTTAAAAACACCTTGTCTTAAAAGTACAGTATAAAGAATCACACATCTTTTAATATATATATATATATATATATATATATATATATATATATATATATATATATATATATCCTTAGCACAGCTAAGATATAACCGCCTGGCATGCAAGAATACCATAATCATGATTATTCTTTCTTTCAAAAACACCAGAATCCACACTCAAAATAATGTTGACTTCCATAGAGGGGGGAGGGGGAGAATATTACAGAGCATGCTGGTCATGGGATGTCACGGGTTGGTTGGATGCAGAGGAATGGTGGGATGAATCAGCTGAGGAACCTCCAAGGGAAGAACGCTCAAAGCATGGGGAGTGGTGGTGGGATGTGGATGAGTGGTCACAGGGAGAAGAGGAAGAAGACCAAGAAGAGGAGGTGTCAGCAGCTGAAGGGTAACAGGGCTTAACAAGCTGGGAGAGTCTGTGGCAGAGAGAAGTCAAGAATCAGGAGTGGAAGCAGAGGGTGGGATAAGGCAGGTCAAGAGGCTGTGTCTCCCCATCCTCTCGCAACAAGCTCCCTTCCTCCTCTGTCTCCTAGAAAAGGCATGAAAGGGGAGGAGGAGAGGTCAGCTTCACACAGACACAGTCTCTGATTGCTTGGGAAAGCTCTGGAGAGAAGGAGACATAGACAGCTGTGGAGAGGCAAGGATCTTTATTCTCAGCAACTGAATCATGGAGTTAGACCCACAGGGAATGAGCCGCTGTGCTCATCAGGCCTGACACCCAGCAAAGTCTGTGAAGAGCATGTTTTTTTTGTCAATGCTGTTAACTCCAACTTTGAACTGTACGATTTACTGGCTGGCTCACTCCGTGACATGGGAGCTTTTGCTTGCTATCGAAATACAGTGGCACCTCGGTTTAAGAACGGTCCTGTTTATGAACGATTCGGTTTACGAACTCTGCAAAACTGGAAGTGGTGTCCCAGGTTGCGAACTTTACCTCGGTCTAAGAATGGAAGCCGAACGTTGGAAGGGCACTGGTGGTGGGGGGCCTCATTAGGGAAAGCGCGCCTCGGATTAAGAAAGGTTTTGGCTTAAGAATAGACTAAGTTTGTAAACCAAGGTACCACTGTAGTTGCTAAACTCATTCTTGCCTTGAGCAAAAATAAACTCCCAATACGTATTTTAATTGATGCCTTTCTCCTGCCAATTGCTCCTTGGTCCAATGCAGGTTTTGACAATTATTTCAATGGAGCCAGGATTAAATCTCCCAAGTTTGCTATTGTGCCAGTGCTTCTGGGTTTCCCCTACTTCTACTCTTTAGGCACAGCTTGGCATGATGGATAATTTTTTCCGCAGCCCCAGATTGTATGTGGATTGATGTGGAAACAGTTTCGGTGTGTGCCGGCTCGCTTAGGGTATGAATGCAGCAACAGTGGCAACAATACCTTTCCATGTAAGACATTTCCTTTGTCCTGCAGGCACTGGTGTAATGGCATGAAATACTGTCTCTGGCATAGGTTGACTTCATTGTCGCCACAGTGGTTTTTAAATTGGGTTTGGCTCTGTACCTGGATCGTATCTACAGAGGTAATTTCTAACTGAGCCTGGCTTCTGGGTACAAAGCATTTCAGTGTTGATTTCCCAAGTCACATTCAGGAATTGGAAAACAGATTCCGCTGAATGAAGGTCAGCAGCATAGCACAGCCGTAGCAAACATCTCTTGGCCTGTGTGTGTACACATACAGAATTGTAGTGCCTAAGGATCTGCTGAACGGTCTTTCTAATGCTCCGTGACAAGAATATGTTGCTGTTGATTTAATTTCTATACCACTTTATATATATTTTTTTTTTGGGGGGGGGGTCTCAATACAGTTTACAAACGACATTCAAACATCAAAAAAAACAATCCAGAATTCTGAAGAAAGTCAAATATACAGTGGTACCTCGGGTTAAGTACTTAATTCGTTCCAGAGGTCCGTTCTTAACCTGAAACTGTTCTTAACCTGAATCACCACTTTAGCTAATGGAGCCTCCTGCTGCTGCCGCGCCGCTGGAGCACGATTTCTGTTCTCATCCTGAAGCAAAGTTCTTAACCCGAAGCACTATTTCTGGGTTAGCGGAGTCTGTAAGCTGAAGCGTATGTAACCTGAGGTACCACTGTAAAGTATACCTTCAAAGCAGGATAATTAACTGGAAACTAACATATTAACTTAAGGATTTATTTATTTTTAAACAAAGGAGGCCAACTACAGAATGCACATTTAACACAACAAAGTTTTTAAAAATCATATTTTTTTAAAAAAATAATTTTTATTAATTTTACATGTAATCTCAGTACGTAACATCATATTCACATTTTATATCTCTTTGGCTCAACTGAGCCTGATGACTTAACTCCATCCCGCCTTGTGGTTTACAAAGTTAAATTTGTAAAAAACAATCTTAAAAGATTTCAGAAGAAATATTAATAAAGCAAGCCAAATATAAAATGTACATTTAAAACAGCATAATTTGCAAGGGAATAAAATATGCTGCTGTTGCTGCCATTGCTGCCTATGGTGGTTCATGGTGGGCGACTGCAATGGAAGCTCAGGCTCAGTGACCTGGGTCTGCGCTGAGAGACAGCCAAGATGATCCCTGGTCTCTTCAGCAGCCTCAGCTTTTGTAGCTGGAGTCAGTCAGGGCCCACCCTCCCAGGCCAGGTGGGAAAAGGCCTGCGAGGCCTTCCAGGACTCACAGGAAATATTTAATGTACTGAAATATATAACAAGATAACATGTTTGCAGTTGGGTGCTTATAATTAAGACCGTGCTGAATATTCACTGACAAAGCATTCAGGGACCTCCAAATCCTTCAAAATGATTCCTTGTTCACCGTGTCTGTATTTGTTCATGGCCCTGATTGTTTGTTAAAGGGTAAAGGGACCCCTGACCATTAGGTCCAGTCATGGCCGACTCTGGGGTTGCGGCGCTCATCTCGCTTTATTGGCCGAGGCAGCTGGTGTACAGCTTCTGGGTCATGCGGCCAGCATGACTAAGCCGCTTCTGGCGAACCAGAACGGCGCACGGAAACCCCGTTTACCTTCCCATCAGAGTGGTACCTATTTATCTACTTGCACTTCGACGTGCTTTTGAACTGCTAGGTTGGCAGAAGCAGGGACCGAGCAACGGGAGCTCACCCTGTTGTGGGGATTCGAGCCGCCGACCTTCTAATTGGCAATTCCTAGGCTCTGTGGTTTAACCCACAGCGCCACTCGCGTCTCTGTTTGTTACTTTAGTATTATTATTATTATTTAAAATAACTTCTACCTTCTTCCCAAGAACAAGGATGCCATCACTTCATGTGTCTATGTGATGATGTCACTGTGGACAGACAGTGCTAGTTCAGAGTGAGGGTATTGCCACTGACTGGCTATATAATGAGGTCACCATTACTAGGAAAAAGAACAATCAGATGGAAGAAATGGCAACAAGGCTGTAGCTGATCAGTTTTGCCAAGAGGATGTGCCACCACTTGAATACACACACGACTGATCTAGAAAGCGTTATTTTCACTCTGAGTTGTTCCCATTTGCCCTCAGTGGATCTCATCCTGTAGCCTGATGTGATGGGCTATGTGGCATAATGACATAACCATGTCATATGATCTCTGATTGACTGGGACATCCTATGTGACAGATCCCAGAAACACGAGCTCATGGCAGCAGAGGAGAAGGATGCTGAGGCGGCAGCAGCAGCCAGGAGGAATGATGCCATTGACTAGGATAACAAAGGTGAACATCTGCAAGCAACAACCTCAAAACCTGAGAAGCTGTAGTGAAGCTGTAAATCAGGGTTGTGTGTGGTGATGCACTACTGGGCTTAAATAAGAAAGAGATTATCTGAGGCCCCCTGGGAGATAGCTATCGTTGGGCTGTACCATCTCAGACTGGTGGGAAAAGTCCTCCCTCATCAAACGTTATTGTGCCTACATATCTAAAAGATGATTCCAGACTAGATTCCCCCTTGACATGCTGGTTTTGTACAAATGGATGCATTTTTTTTTGTGGGAGAACATTTGATCCCACACCTCTCTCTGAAGTAGTTCAGACCAGCAACAGACATATTATATCTGTTTGTGTAGTGTTCATTTCTGATGGCTCTTTTAAAAAATCAATAATAATAATACTTTTCAAGTTTATACATTTCACTAATTTTACAATCATTTTGACATTTGAAAGCTTGACTTCCTTCCCCCTCTTTATTTTTAATATCTTCTGCATAGCCAAGTTAACTTAATTTGCTCATTTATTTATCTTCTTTAAATATATACCGTACTCCTATGAAACTGCAGGTTATTACAATAATCCTGCCAATGTTCTTATCTGTTTACAATTTATCCGTAAATATTCAACAAACCATTTCCATTATTTTATTAAGAGTTTTGCTGTCTTGATTTCTTATTCTTCAGTAGGTTTCACCATTTCCATAAGTTTTTGTATCCATTCTTCCTTTACTGGGACTTCTGCTTCTTTCTAGTTTGGGCAAGTAACATTCTTGCCGCTGTAGTAGCATACATGAATAAATTTCTATACAGTTTAGGTAGTTCTGTCCCTATAATCTCTGATGGCTCTCAGGGTTAGGTAATAGCTGCAGAAGGAGGGTTAACAAATTCTCCTTCCTTGCTGCCTTTCGTTCCTTTGAAATACTTTCCTTTTGCAGTTCTTTTCAAAGTGTGTCATCGTAAGACAACATACCATGTATCCTGGTGGTTTGTCGAGGTAGAAGTTCCCCTGTGTTCAGCCCAGCTTGTTCTCAAGTAGGCGTCTTTGGGTTTCAACTTTAATTTGTGTGGCACTAGATGTCATATTAAAGCTGCCAGTTTTTAACAGATGGCAAATCTGTGACTCTCAGGCCGGGAAGAAGCTGTCAGCCATAACGATATATTAATTTTATTGGGGTGCACGCATTAGAACTGGAGCATGCAATACTGCCATTCATTACATGGGGACAATAAAACTATGGGATGAGGGTTTTTATAGAGACAGGAGCTTGGGATAGGTGCATTATTCTGAAGTCATAAATGACAGATGTGTCTGTACACACAGCGGTCCCAGTAAGTGCTGTGAATATTAATGGAATGTACATTTTTGGAATAAAAGTCAAGAACCTTTATGCCACACAATAAATCCTGTGTGTAGCGTATGCTTTGGAATGGAATGAGAATGATGCCTAAAATGGGGAAATAGTATACAACTGCATTTCTGTCGAAAGGACCCTGTAATCCTTTCAGCCATAAACATACGGTCCAATTATACTAGCAAAGCCCTTTAACAATCTTCTGGCCAGCCAATTTCAATATGTGGCAAGCTAATGGTGAACTGATGTAGCGAATTGTCAAAAGCCATCCCATGCCCCCACAACATGGCGCATGTAGAAACATGGCAGAAACATATTCCCACAAAAGGAGCCCTGCCTCTACTGTTAAGCATCTCTAAGGACATTTCTCTATCTGCTGTGTTTATTTTGGGATTGCTTGTTCTGCGCTGATATAAAAGTCATAAAGGTGATATAAAAGTCATAAAAGGGTAAACATAAAATTGTTGTTGTTTAGTCGTTTAGTCATGTCCGACTCTTCGTGACCCCATGGACCAGAGCACGCCAGGCACTCCTGTCTTCCACTGCCTCCTGCAGTTTGGTCAAACTCATGCTGGTAGCTTCGAGAACACTGTCCAATCATCTCGTCCTCTGTCGTCCCCTTCTCCTTGTGCCCTCCATCTTTCCCAACATCAGGGTCTTTTCCAGGGAGTCTTCTCTTCTCATGAGGTGGCCAAAGTATTGGAGCTTCATCTTCAGGATCTGTCCTTCCAGTGAGCACTCAGGGCTGATTTCCTTCAGAATGGATAGGTTTGATCTTCTTGCAGTCCATGGGACTTTCAATAGTCTCCGCCAGCACCATAATTCAAAAGCATCAATAAAATAGAAAGGCCTAATTAATACATAAGATGGTATTGAGTTGTGCACGCAACTAATCTTACCAGCTGTAGCATGTAAAACCACAGCCTGTATGTGACATGATATTCATGTTCAGCCACAAATTGACATGGATGACAAGAGAGACAAGCTACATCAATTCCCCAGCATGAGAGGAGGATTGGTAAAGGCAGGAATGAGTATTTAAATGATAGAGAAGGACTTCTTCTTTCCCCTCAAACACAGGCCTTAGCAATGTGTGTGGAGACATTTGAGCTTCACTTTAGACAGCGACATATTATTAACTGGTACCCGCCATTTTGTCCCTGCAATATCATTTTTTCTCTCAGCTCTCAATTTTGCCTGCATATGTAAGCTGGCAAGAACTAATAAACTAGGACAAGGTTCCATTGACAGCAGCTAATGACATGGGAAAGTGCAGTCCGGGGACTCTTGTCCCAGGAAAACCTGTCCTTCCCAGTGGCGTAGCGTGGGGGGTGCAGGGGGGCTGGCCGCACCGGGCGCAACATCTGGGGGGGGCACTCGCACTCGCAGCTCTCTGCCCCTACCTCGAGTGCTAAAATCCACGGGTTAGGGGGCGCAAATTACTTGCCTTGCCCCGGGTGCTGACAACCCACGCTACGCCACTGGTCCTTCCTTCCTTTTTTGGACTGGATTCACCCTGATGCTGAGCAGTGCTATTTTTCTAGAAAAAGAGGTGCCGGAACTCACCATGAACACCTTCCCTGTTCTCTTCTAATGGCAATGGTGCCCACCTGAGAGGTGCCAGAGCTGAGTTTTGGCGAGTTCCAGCTGAAAACCCCCGATGCTGAGGACCCTCGCTCCCCCTCCTTTTGACATGTTTTTAGGCAGATCATAAGGAAGGATAGGTAGCCAGTCATACCATCTTGCATATCATCTCCCTGGCTTCTTCTTCTCTCCCTCCCTCTCTAATTATTTCTCTCTTTTATCATTTCCCTCTCTTTTTACCTGTAATTTGATGTATTATTGCACAGTCATTTATGACTCACAGCTCTCTCCCTCCCTTCCTCCTCCCCTCCCTCCCCATCTCTTCTGAGACAAGTCACTAATAATTTACCATGCAATTCCCCTTATATATAACTTTATTATATATAATAAAGTTACTCTTGGGAAGGAGTAAAGGAAACAAGGTCAGAGCTTATACAGGAAAAGGAGAGTTTTTAAATATATATGTATCCCATAGGAGATGGGGGATGGTAAATTATTAGTGTCTTGTCTCAGAGGAGATATAAACACACACACACACACACACACACACACACACACACTCTTACTTGCTAGGTACTGACCAGTCGAGGAATGGTCTGTTGGGAAAAATGGGGCATTGGCCTCCCCAAACTTCAGTCTGTCCTTACCTGCCTGCCTTCTTCCTTCCAACCATCTAACCAACCAACCAACAAACCAACTGGTTCTGGGGGTTCAACTGCCTGTCAGCTTCCTTCTCCTTAGTGTCAGTATTTCCCCTGGAACAACTCAGTAGCGAGGGAGATAGGGACAGATGGCTCTCTTTGTCAATGGCTCCAGCTCCACCTGTCATTGGCTCTGGCGCCCCCTACTGTTAGTCCACCTACCTTTTGCCCTACCAGTCTCCATGGATACCAACTACAGTGGTACCTCGGGTTACAAACACTTCGGGTTACAAATGCTTCAGGTTACAGACTCCGCTAACCCGGAAGTAGTACCTTGGGTTAAGAATTTTACTTCAGGATGAGAACAGAAATCGCGTGGCGGTGGCGGCAGCAGGAAGCCCCATTAGCCCCATTAGCTCAGGTTAAGAACAGTTTCAGGTTAAGAATGGACCTCCAGAACGAATTAAGTTCTTAACCCGAGGTACCACTGTATCACTGGTATTGACTGAGATATCCCCTACCTGTATCTCTGCCTCCCAGGGATGGTGCTCACCCAAATAACACTGTAGAAGCAGGGCGTAGTTTCCATCAGAAGCTTTCACCATTGCTGACTGCCTGGCAACAACTGAGAAAGATTCTGAGGGAAATGAGGGAAGCAAAAATTAATTTCACTTAAAAAAAGAATTGTTTCTAATAAAATGAATGTCTGCTTGTTCTTTACATTCATGTTTAGGCTGGGTAAGCAATTAAAACACTGACTTTTCCAAGAGCATGTCAGCCATGAAAAACATAGAAATCCTTTAAAAAGCGGTGTGGGGTTTTGCTTTTGAGCTATTGTCTGTGTGGATTGTGTTGGGAGTTTCACTCTGAATGGTTGAACTGCGAAGCAAACGTCTTCAAAAATGAAATTCTCCATAGCCTTCATAGGAAGACAGCATTCCCAGATCTCCAAACATTTAAAAATTTCATGCAAGAATCAGCTACAAAAATGGCTGCTTCTGGAGCAATATATAAGACGCCATCCTATACTGAGTCAATACCAACCATGAGTAAAGTGGGAAGAATGGAAGTCTGTGGTTTTGGTCTCAAATTTCCTTCTTATTCTGTCTCTAAGTGAGACCGTTAAGTTACTCTCAAATGCAGATGTTTGTGGTTTAATTCATATAAAAACTACTCATTTCCTGAAGTTTGGGCTGGTCATTGTAAAAAATAAAATAACACTTATTGAAGCAGCTAAAGTGAAACCAAGACCACACAATTTTATTAAACTCATGCAGCGTTAACCGAAGGGGTTTTTTTTATTTAAAAAACCCAAATTAGCTGCATGGCATCGGCATCACTGCAATCTTACCTGGGGAGCAGGTCTTCAAGGTAGGATATTAGACTGGCAAGCAACACTCAAAACGCTGCCTCAAAGGTAAAAATTGCCTCAGAATTATATGCGTCACCATTATGAGATTTGTTTTCTTCTTTTTCTGATATGTGCCAGGTTCTGAATGAAAATGGAGAACATTCTCCAGCAGGACGGTCTGCTGAGGGCCTGAAGGGCCCCACCCTTGCCTCTTTCCACATGGCTTGGGGCCTTGCTTGACAGGCTTCACAACGACTGCTGCTTAGCAGAGAGGTCTCCTCTTTTAAATTGTTTTTAATTTTTATCTGTTGTTTTAAATGAGACCATCTTGGCTGTGAGCCCTGGAAGACCTGCACCCTGCCTTACTGGCCCTTTCCCATCTGGCCTGGGAGAGTGGAGTGCTGACTGACTCCAGCTACAAAAGCTGAGGCTGTTGAACGGATTCTTGGGCTGGAGTCTTGTTTACAGGGAGCTGAGAGAGCTGTTGCGGTTATTGATATTATTGTTGTATCTTTAGTTTTAGATCTTATGATTTACGCCGAAATTGTTTCCATTAGGTTGTGTACTTTTTGATGTGTTTTATTTATTGTTTATGATTTCTGTTACACTTGTAATAATGTAAATCTTGTCATGTTGTAAGCCGCCTTGAGCATAGTTTTAACTAGGGAAATGCAGCATACAAATAAAATGATGACGGTGATGTTCTGCATTTGAGATTTGTGGCTTCCCTCACGAGGGGTTTTTCTTCCACAGTACCGAAGCAGCTCCATTTCATTTCACCCTTTTCTGTGCTCCAGTCTAATAAGATTTCCTTAGGAGATTGTGATGAGTACCATAGGAAACTGACTTGCGTGTTGAGGTCCCCAAGCCACCCCAATAACTCACACATCACATGTAATTTTTGTTTAAGGTTTTTGGCATAATTCTGGCCACAACTTTATTTAAATACATAACTGTGAGTGGTTGCTTAGGCATTGGTTCCGACTATCTGTCCCCCCGCCCAGGGACAGAACTGACTTCCGGATTCCAGCGGAAGCCAATCAGGGAAAACAATATTGGGGAGAGATAAAGCTGGGCAGCAGACCCTCACCTGTCCCCGCATGCTCCCAGAGGCTTTGCGTGGCTCAAGCCCGATGCCAGGGACTTGGACGAAAGCATGGCAAACCCCTGGATTTCTTTAATGAAATTCCCTTACCACACCAGCATTTGGAGGGGTAGGCAGTTACCCCTCCACCAACCCATTTTTAACCAATGCCTAACTGCAAACCTTACAAGTTGTGACGATTTGCTACGCAGTAGGCAAATACCAAATGGCTCCAGCCAATCAGCCAAATGGACAAAATTCCTACCAGGCCCCTGCCCCAAAAGCATACCAGTGCCTGGAGAACTTGCTTCAGTCTCCTGTGTGCAGCACCAGAAAGCTCTTTCAGTGTTTGCAACCCGACTCCACAAGAAACAGTAACATCTAAAAATGTCTTAAAATGATTAACACATTCAATATCCATAAATCAATGCTTCGCATCTCCACTGCTGCTGGTATGTGGACTTTGCACACTCTGGGGCAGAAAAAATGCCATAACGAGAGGGTTTTAGAAGGGGGGCTGCAATAAATTGTTGCAGTGTGAATGCTTCTGTCCTGGGTTCTGGTCACCCTGTTCCATGCCGTCCACCTGATCGGGAGAAAGGGAAGTCAGATTGTTCTGCTATCACAATTCAGAATAAACAGACTCTATGGACATAATCTATCAATGTCACACCCTTTTGAACCCCATAATTTTCAACAGGAGAGATGTTCACACATGAATAGCTCGCTCATTAAATCAAATGCATAACTTCAAATCATAGCCAGTGCTATGTGCTAAGCTTGCAAAGAGTTTGGCCACTAGATGGGGCTGGTGGAATACGTGTAAGACAAATTAAACCTGCTTATTACGGCCTTGCTACTTGTTTTGTGGTTCCAAAATTGCTCTCCGCTTGGGGCCCCTTAATACTTCCTAAGGGATGTCATTGTGATTGCTGTTTAGTAGTTTGAGTCTACATAAAATTGATGTTGAGCATTACAACAGCTGTTTGACACCATTTTATGTCGATGTTGTGACTTTTAAAAATGCTCATTACTCGAAAACGTTAACTCTTCGGGAGAACATGCTGTGAGCATTCTGCTTCCATTTTCCAGTGATTTATTGTGATCTTAAATCGCATTGCTTGGGATTAGATCTGCTTTGGGTTTGCTGAGTCTACTTTTTTCAAGGACTTCTGCTTTCCTTTGCTGGAACAAACGGATGAACATTGCTCTAAATATGAATTACAAAATGTATTTATGCCTTTGAGGCAGCACAGTCCTAATACATTTTACTAAAGTTGGAAAACGCTAGTTCTGATCCAGCCAGACCCATGTGTACATATTCATACGCAGCCAAGTTGTTTTGGGTGAGTCCCAGAGACTGGTTGTATCAGAGGTTGTGGGTGAATGGAACACTTGGCAGAACTTTGTGAACAACTTGCATGGCACTTTGAGGCTAAAGTTGTTCTGCTACATAGTGTCTTAGATACCACTATCTCTATCTCCCATCTCAGATCTAAAAACCCCATCAGAAATGGCTCCTTTCCTCCTCCTAAAGTGCTGCCTCGTGCCTCCCTCTGATTGGCTGTCTTGGTAGCCAATCAGAAAAAGGATTCAGTACTCTTGTGGAATTATCAAGGACTGCATCACCAGATTCTGCTCTGGCTCTGCTGTCCATCACAGAAGCAGAAAGGCGGGATACATCTAAGGGATAAATATTGCACAGCAAAAAATATACGTTATCCCTTCCTTTCATTGTCCCTTTCAGATCATTCTCCTATGTACATGACGAAGCAACCGGGAATGTTCTCACAATCAGATGCTCCGGTTGGTGTGATTGTTGCACCATTTGGACGCTCCTTCAAAATGCGGGGGAAGTCTCCCTGTTTTCCTGTTTAAGATGTCCAAAATGAGATTCTGCTTATTTTACAAAACCTCATTAGAAAATAACAGCCTCTAAACTACTTGCTTCCTTCTTCTGGTGGCAAAATAGCCGTGTGTGTGCGTGTGTGTGTGTGTGTGTGTGCGTGTGTGTGTGTGTGTCTATCCACCCACAAATTTGCAAAGTAGAAAGGGGAGAAATAATTTCATAGACCAAATTGGATCATTTGATACTTTTCTTCGAAGAGCCTGTTTTGCTTCTAGTGCGCTTTGCTGCATCTACAGGAGCCTCACATCTCTTGAAAATGAGAGTGTTTTGCCATTATCAGATCTTCGCTCCCATTATCTCTCACCTCATAACTATTGAGCATCCTCAGCCTTCCTGAAACGAAGTTGAACAACCATAGCATTGCTAAGTACATAGTTGATGCTTGTGTCACACTTCTGCCCCATTTTATTACCACAAAACAATATCTTTTGGTGAAGAAATATATACACAGAGAAATAAATTAATGGCCAGTCTCTTGACTGATTAGCCAGCTAGCTAGCCAAGCAAAATAATCATTGCACTATCTCACTAGAAGTGATGTTCTGAGATTTTGGAAAGGTGCTGAGCATATTGGGCATGGATCTGGGAGATCTGGCTTGAATCTGCAAGTTCTGGGTTCATATCCCTTCCGTGCCACAGACTGGGGTAGGGGGTTAAATAGTTTCATGCGGTGATTATAATCAAGCGCGGGATTTCCCAATCTTGGGACTCCATCTGTTTGTGGACTACAACTCCCATCATCCCTGAGTACTGGTCCTGCTAGCTAGGGATGTTGGGAGTTGTAGTCCAAAAACTTCTGGAGACCTAGGTTTGGGCAACCCTGATCTAGTGAGCTGTATATGTGTGTGATTGATTGCCACATAGATTGAGCAAACAGTCTCCTTGTAGAATAGGCACCATCTCTGGGGGGCCCTGGGTGCCAAAGAACCCACAAAATTTTCACTGTGGGTGCCCACAGTGCATGTAATGTCACATGGTGCGCCGAGGCCTAATGGGGTTCCTTGCAGTCATGGGAGGGTCTGATGGGGCCTGTCATGCCATGTGACATCACACATGCGACTAGTGATGTCACACACATGTGCCGGGCACCCCCAATGTGGGATGTAACCTGGTGCCCCTGCCTAGTTGTTCAAAGTGGTGGATACTGCTCAGCTTGAGAGGGTGTACTGGCTATGACAAGCAGCTATCTGTTCTCTTTTTTGGCAATTGCACAATCGGCCACTCCAGCTCTGCTTCAGGTAGTGAAATGTCGTGGGCTGGCGCTACATGGATTGTACTATAAATGCTCCTCTCTGCACTGTCCCTTTGTCATTGATAAAACTTCATGCTTGCTTTTTTTAAGAGTGAAAATGTGCCGGCATTCCTATGAGCCTTGCGACGAGCCTATGCAAAGTGCTATTTTGAGGACCTATGCCAAAGTGAAGTGACAGGCAGCATCTTGTCATATTTTGTCAGGGTTGCAATGCAATGACTCACAACATCTTAATCTTCAACTCCTGGCAAAAAGTCACCATTAGTCCTGGCTTTGCTGATTTGCTGAATCAGACCTAATTAGGCACTGTACCCCAACAGCCGCTGGAAAAAGCATCAAGGCCCTGGACATTAAACACCGCCCAGTTATTTCAAAGGAAAAAAATGGAGACCCAATAGTCACATTATCCAAGTGTGTTTCTAATGTGAATTGAAGAATCTTATTTGGCTTTACTGATATGGTGTTTTTTAAGGGGGGGGCACAGAATAAATGTTCTCCCTCCCTCCCTCCCTCCCTCCCTCCTTTCCTTCCTTTCTATTTTATTTTCGGTTTACGAGAACTGGACACATCCTGGCAAAACAACACATCCCAGAAAGACGATAACTGCTGCTATGTGCCAGCATTTAATCATTCTATTTTTAGGCCTCTGTCGTAAAAATGATCTACATCCCTTTGAAATATACAGAAGTCAAACTGAAGTTAATGGTTTCATGAGGAAGTGGCTACTGTTGAATTATATTAATCTTTATTTGCTTCTTCTTCTTCTTCTTCTTCTTCTTCTTCTTCTTCTTCTTCTTCTTCTTCTTCTTCTTCCTCCTCCTCCTCCTCCTCCTCCTCCTCCTCCTCCTCCTCTTCTTCTTCTTCTTCTTCCACCAAAATTGGAGGGGGGGAGCAGCCTTGTTTCACAGCAGCCCAAATGGTGGTACTGCCTTAGAACATCTTCATATTATGAGCTGTTTGCCACTGCAACCGTCTCCCTTGGGAGGTTGTGGATTCTCCTTCCTTGGAGGTTTTCAAACAGAGGTTGGATGGTCATCTGTCGAGGATGCTTTAGCTAAGATTCCTGTATTGCAGGGGGTTGGACTAGATGACCCGTAGGGTCCCTTACAACTCTGTGATGCTACGAGTCCAAGATTTTCCTCATTCAAGCTCAGGGGCATGAAGGCTGAAGTTCCTCCAGGTGGGAAATGTCCATACTTGTCCTCTCACCGTCACCTGAACAGGTTGGCCAGGGCAGGTGTGACTACTAGGCTCAGGAAAAATGGGATGTTGAGTATTGTTGAAAGCCACTTCCACCTTTCAAAGGAGGTGGAGTTGCAGGCTTCAAGACCCCACCACCGGCAGGGCGGCTGGAGCTCAGCCCCGCGTGATTGGGGGGGATTCCTGGCCGCGTCATCCCCTGACCAGTCAATCGGCTGGCTCTGGGGGTGTGATCTGCCCTACTTAAGGCAGGACGCGGCCAGGGATCTCCCTCTTTCCCCGCTTGCCAGCTGTTCCTGCTTTTCCCACTCTCCCGCCCTATAAGGTTTTTGTTCCTTGACCTTGCTATGGACCTTGGTTGGTCGCCGCTGAGGGGCCTGGTAGGAATTTTTCCACTTGGCAAATTGGCACCAGCCACTTGGTTTTCGCCTACCTCGTAGCAAATCATCACAACTTTCTTGGTATTGGTGGTTAGGCATTGGTATTGTTCTGTAAATGGAAGAGGGGAGGTAGCACCGTCACCTGCCCCACATATTAAAGGGTAGTCCCATAAAGGATTTCAGGGAGCGTGGCCCTGTCCAAAGCCTAGGGAGGTGAGGGCCTAAGGCACGCCCCCTATCGGTGATCCCAGGAGAGTTCCTAGTTGATGTGCATCAGCAGGACTCCCCCTACTGGTGGTTAACCCTTCCTGGACTTCAAGCGGATGGGCTGAAGTTGGATATAGTTAGATATACTCTGGTGCTCATTCGCTCTCTTTCTAGATTCTGTAAGCCTGGGCAGCACCCAATCCTAAGCGCTGACTAGGCCAAAAGCAATTGCATACCGTCCAACTTTTGGAGACCCAAATCCAGGACAAGTGTCTTGCAGGACGCACTCCCGGGCAAGTCATGTGACCTGCACCTGGCTCTCACCCTGAAAAAGCACTTTTTTGGGGGGTGAGAGCACACCAGGTTGCGGTGCCCAAAATGGTCCCTGGGATCTCACATGAAAAAATGGAATGTCCCATTTCCCCCTGGGGCACTTGGCAGATATGCAATTAGCAAGAGAAGGAAATGGAGAAAATGTCTGCATATACAGCACACCTTTAAAGCACATTTAAAGTATACCCTCCCCCAGAATCTTGGATATTGTAGTTTGTGTGGGGTGCTAGGACTTGTACCTCTGTACAAGCTATAGTTTCCAGGATTTTTTAAAAGGAATGTTGTGTATTGGGGGGGGGGAAGAGAGGGGGAGAGAGAGAGGAAAGAAGATACACAGCAGTTTAAACTAGGCTGACACCCCTCCAACCAAACGTGTGAAGTTAACGCTGGTGGTTTAGAGGCTAATGTGAACATGCACAGACAGCAGCCTGCTTTAGCAAAGGTGTGACTGAGAAGACCATGAGAAACAGAAAGTTGTAGAGTTATAGGCAGGTGCTGGTCGTTTCCACAAACTCTGGGCGTTTTCATCCAAAAGCTCGGGCTATTTGCAGAACTCGGTTTCACACTTTGTCCTTTCCGTCGAGTCAGGTCTGGATAAAGCCATATACCGTTCAGATAACGTCCACAGATACCCAGAAGGGTTAACCAGGTAGCCGCATGCAGTTGTGAAAGCTGCAGCAAAGGGTGGGGCGGAGAGACACACAAACCGTTTCCTGAAGAGATCGAAAACCAACCAAACAAACCACCACAGGACGCAGAAGTTCACTGTGAGACGCTAACATTTTAAAAAGAAGAACAGATGTACTAAGGGGATATTGAGGGGGTGGGGCTGGGGACTAGAACTCTACTTCTATATGGGAAGATCATATTTTTTCTATACCTTATTTACATTTTCAGCTCCTTCAGGTGGCAATCCTATAACACTTCCCTGGGAGTACGTCCCTTGGAATTCAACAGGTATTGCATAGTGGGCATGTGTAAGTGGGATTTTTATAGACCGCAACCTTTCTAGATAAATCGAAGTTGACGTGAGAAAGCCTACAGCTCTTCTGTGACTGGCAGATCTGGTCAGTTAAACAAACAGCCAAGAGGTACTAGTCTGCTTTGCAGAGCTTAGGAGGAGACAATAAAAAAAAACCCCTCTCATGCTGCAGATTATTACAAGGCAGGCAATAAAACACACACCAATCTGTTAATATGATGAAGAGTTATTCTCGGCACTATCAAACAGGGACGACACATAAAAATATATATATGAAGGTCCTGAAAATTAGAAGAACCGCTCCAATTTATTGTTGGAGGGGGACAAATTAGAATAAAACATCTATAGCTGCTTCTGCCAGGAAGATGGAGAAGTTCACTGCGAAATGTAATGGTGCAGACTGACTTTTCTCATCGGAGCTGACATTTCAGTAGGCGCTGGGGTTTCAGTCTTGCACCTGGAAAAAAATAATAAAACCCTGAAGTGCAGCCGTGTTAGGTCTAATTCATACAAGCAAACAGCCCCCTTGGTGGTCCCTTTTAAAGGGAGCTATAGTGGGGATGGATAGGGCCCTTCAACCTGGAAAGGTCCTAAACCTCCACTGCCATGTGGGATATCTTCGGGAGAAGAAAAGGCTAAGAAACAGATCCTACACAAATCCAGAGTGAAGTTCCAAAGATGGTTGGGTGGAACCTTGTATGCACCTTGTATGCCTCCTTCCAGCTAGTTGGTGCCAAATGTATCGCTCTGCTGTCCTTTGGACCACCTTGGACCACCTCAACGAGGCTGGGGGCAGGGGGCGGGTTGTCGTCTGGGCAGCCAAGGACCTCCATACACACTGCCCAGACTTGCACCTCAGGGAGGTCATTTTGCTGCTGCTAATGCAGTGGTTTGACTTCACCCTTAGAGGCGTGCTCCATTGTCTCTTGAGACAGACCGTGGCCAACAAAAACAACTGAGGGCAGGGAACTGCTCCTCAAGTTGTGTGACGAGTTCCCGCCTCCCCCCAGAATGAATAAAGACACAGGAGACGATTATTTAAGGTTAATGGGTTAAAATTGGCCACAACTTTATTGGTTACAGGTAAGAGAGGTATTGGCTTAGGCATTGGTCCTATCAGACTATCCGGCTTCAGCCTGTTTGCTTGAAAACTGGGAAGGGTTAACACCAGCAGGGGGAGCCCTGCTGATGCACATCAACTAGGGACTCCCCCGGGGTCACCGCTCGGGGGCGCGCTTTAGGCCCTGGGCTCCATAGGCTTTGGACGAGGCAACGCCCCCCGGAATCCTTTACCGGACTGCCCTTCAATGTTTGGGGGAGTTGATGGCGCCCCTCCCCCCAACACATCTGCATAACAATACCCCTATCAATGCCTAACCGCCAAAAACCAAAGAGTTGTGACGATTTGCTACAAGACAGGCGAAAAACCAAATGGCCGGTGCCAATTTGCCAAGTGAAAAAAATTCCTACCAGGCCCCTTAATGGCGACGAACTGCAGTCCATAGCAAGGTCAGAAGGTAAACCTTAAAGGGTGGGTGGGTGGGAAACCTAATCAGCTGCGTGGACCAAAGGGGAGATCCTGGGGCCGCGCCTGCCTTAAATGAGGCAAGCCACACACCCTGAGCCAGCCGATTGGCTGGTTCAGGGGATGGCGCGGCCCGATTCCTCTGATCGTGCGGGGCTGGAAATCAGCCTCCGCGCACGTGTTGGGGGCGTGAGCCCGCAACCCCACCTCCTCCTGATGTCGGAAGTGGCTTTATCCAGCAGACGGATCTGCTATCTTTCAACCCTGATGCCCCTTCTTGGCAGCCCAGCAACTTATTTGCATATGTGATGGAAATGTACAGATATTTGTGTTTTTTGGAATAATATATATGAACTTAAAAAAAAAATTAAATTAACATTCAACAAGAGGCCAAAAGAAATAGGGAAATCGAAAAGAACATTGTTCATGGATGGAATAACGACAACCAGAATTTTAGTAGCAAGAAATTGGAAAAACACAACAATACCCAACACGGAAGACTGGCAAATCCTAATGGTAGAATATCTGCAGCTAGCAAAATCAACAGGAAGAGTAAGAGGCCAACCAAAACAAAAAGTCTATAAGGATTGGAGAATCTTTAAAAAATATTTAGAAAACTATGGAATAAAAGGAAACATCTTGGCAGAATCAGACTGATCCCTGTATTGTATAAATATAAGTTTTTAGGGAGGTAAAAAGAAATTATATAAGAAATATGTAACTGTGCGGTATAAAGTGATGGATAGACAAAGTACAGTGAGATTAATTGGAAGTCAGTTTTAAAATTCTTTTCTATAAATTTTATAATTGTGTTCAATATCAGGAGTATATATGATGATAATTATATTGATCTTCTTATATCTTATAGTGTGGTGGTTTGTTTGATTTTTCTGTTATTTGCTTGTTTTATTGTATGTTTGTTTACTTGTATGTACGTCTGTTTTTCATAAATGTATTTATTTTAATTAATAAAGATATATTTTTTTTAAAAAAAAATTGAATGGGTGCAGGGCAAGAGGTTGCACAAGAATTGATTGTGGCAGAGGGTCACCATCCACACAGAGCAGCATTCAAGGCTAATTTATGCTTTAGCATGAACTGGACCTTGCTGCAAAAATATATAAATGAAAAAGGGAACAGGGGCATAGGAAGATGCCTTATACTAATTCGAACCATCTCACAATGCAGTTTCTAGGCTGGCTGGCAGAAGCTCGCCAGGATTTCAGGCAGAAGTCTTTTACCATTGAGCTAAGGCCCTTCCCCCAAGAGGGGGGGGGGCAATGCCGTGAAGTGGAGCATCTCAAGCATGTCAGGTAGGAAGTCCTCCATTGCAATCTGGTCTCTGACACACGGCCTCAGTCTCACACCTACTGTGTGTCTGCAACACAAGGAGGGAATAATATGTTTGTCACCTTAGCGCCTTTGAGAAGAAGAAAAACGTCTTCATGAAAATCTATCTGCACTTTACCACAAATTTCTCCTAATATAAGCACATTTGTACGCAATTTTGCCTAATATATATTAGAAGTATTGATATACAGTTGAAAATAGAACCAAAAGGACCCAAGGAGGGGAGGGGGGGGCAGTCAAGAGATTCAATGTAATCTTGATATGTGGCTATTGTATGCTTTTTTAAATGTATGTTTATTTTATTTTATTATTTTTATTTTTCTATTTTTAAAAATTCAAATAAAAAGTGTGTGTGTGTGTGTCTATCTATCCATCCATCTATATCTATCTATCTATCTATCTATCTATCTATCTATCTATCTATCTATCATCTATCTATCTATCTATCTATCTATCTATCTATCTATCTATCATCTATCTATCTATCTATCTATCTATCTATCTATCTATCTATCTATCATCTATCTATCTATCTATCTATCATCTATCTATCTATCTATCTATCTATCATCTATCTATATCTATCATCTATCTATCTCAAAGCAATTTCCCATAATGTTCTGCCTGACATGTTCTTTGTGCTCATATATGCACTTTATACACACTTAATCCTAGAATATGCATTTTTGTACGCATTAGTTGGCTGGAGAAAGGCATTGCAAAATTCAGAGAAGAGTACATTCCAAAATGTGACTAAGTTTCGGTTCCTATAGAGTTTTAGAAAGTGTAGATTAGGTTGGTTTGTCGTCAAAAGTCAGCATAATCTAATTTCTCATCCGTCCCTTCTGGGAATCTGCAAAGGTTAAGTACCAGAAGCAGAGGTTGAAGTCTGTGGGGTGTGAGAAGAGGGGTAGGTCTTGGCTGACAGATTTTCCTAGATGCTTGTGGTTAGCAGATACCATTCAGAAGCAACAGTCATCCTTTAGATTCATCCTTTGAAGTGGTACCACTTATTTTTGTTGTTGTTGTTGGGCCTCCACAGAGTACGTGGCTGTTGGAGGACTGGGCTGCAACCAAAGTGCTTGTCCTCTTCTTACAACTTCCTTTCATTCTTCCTTCCTGTTACAGCAGCACTTGAGCAGCAGCAAAACAATAAGCAACACTACATGGGATAACTCAGTTGGTAGAGAAGGAGACTCTTAATCTCAGGCTCGTGGGTTCGAGCCCCATGTTGGGCAAAAAAATCCTGACCCTCACGGCCCCTTCCAACTCAACAGTTCTAGGATTCTAACACATTCTCAGTCAGAAGTATCAGAGGGGGAAGCAACCCAGTTTTAAAAAAGTGGTTCTGGCTTGTGATTTCTCACCAGCTGCTAATGACAGTTTAAATGCTACAATGGAGATGCAAGTTTTGCTCGAGGGTCGCTGGCACAGAGAGGCGTTGAAAGAATGTTTTTTTGCCACAGTGAAAGGGAAGCATTTGGATTTCTTTTCTTTTAATTTTTTAAAAAGTTTATTTTACAACACGTACACACACACTCATTAAACTAAACATAAAAGTAATAATATACAATCAAAAATAAACAAAGAAATAAATAAAAATAAAACATCATAACGTACACAGATCAAATTGTTAATTCTCTCTCTCTCTCTCTCTCTCTCTCTCTCTCTCTCTCTCTCTCTCTCTCTCTCTGTAATATTTCAATTCTTCTTTTCTTCCAATTGACTTCCTTCATCCTCAACACAGTTCTCTTTTCATCTTTGGTAATCTGTCTCCTCCTTAATTCATTATTACCCCATTTTCTTTCTGTTTTTAGCTTTTATATCATAATTTATTTTGCGGAAGTTAATCAAAACAAGCCCAAGTATTAATTTGAGGGCACTGGTTTTAAGGTATTATCTATATATTTCCCATTCTTTTTGAAATTTTCGCTTGGGCTGACCCCTAATGGCTTCTGTCAATCTACCCAATTCAATATAGTCAGATAATTATCTTGTCACTCTTCTTTTGTCAGTATTGTTTCTTTTTTTCCCAATTTTTGGCAATTCATTTTGAGATCATTTCTGTTAGCCTTATGAACGTATGACACTGCAAGCATGAAGCTTTTCAAAAATTGCACAGTGGCAAATGATAATCTCACAGCACATGAGTTTTCAGCTGCTTATAAAGGAGTCTGTGCCCAATAATAACTCCCTGAGGAATGATCCTATATGATACATATTTGACACATTCACATATTACGTTATTAGGTGTACACACCTACCTCCTCCACCCCCACCTGGATAATGTGTGAACATTACATATTCACAGTGAAACCAGGAAAGAACAGTGTTTCTTTAACAGACAACCCAATACACTAATTTCAGAGTATTTACCACCCAATATATGATTTCAGTGCTGATGTTCAGTACTTTAGCAAGAATCCTGATGACCAGGAAGTGACCCAAAAATGTGGGTTTAAATCCTGAAGTTGCCAAATTCACTCCAACACCCACCTCATAGTATTCTAAGCTAAATTTGAATGCAGGTATTTGAGTGTGTGACCCGTGTGTATGCTCTCAATTAATGAAGGAGTAACACCTGCTCACTGAGCGCCGTTTGAGCTTCCTTTCTTTAATAAGGTGCAAAGGTGTCAGAACTAAAAAGGCCCTTGTTGGGTCTGTAGGAAGTGCAAATGAGCACAACATATTCAAATGGGAATTAGGAGATATGTGTAATATTCATATCCCACCGTCCTTCCTCTCTCTTATTTCATCTCCTCTTTTTCTTGGGGAAGGGAAGTGTAGGGTACACATACTGTGTGTGAACTTTCCTAGCGTCCTTAAGTGATGACTTTGCACAGGTTGCAAACGTGGTAATAATTCTGACTACCAAGTTGAAAATTGGAGGATTGTACGACTAGCTCCCTGGATTAAATTAGGTCTTCGGAAACGAAAAAGCTTTCGCATCCCGCACCATTACCAAAGTGAGATTTCCTTCCGGTTCATACAGTTGGGGGAAAGATGACCAGCTTTTGCAGTAGGTTAATTATGAATCCTGTTTTCAAACACTGGGGTCATTCTGGAGTACCTCTGCGCTGCTCAAAAGCAATGTGCTACGGGCCTTCTGAAACATTACATGCCTAAATGTATGTGAATAATATCCCACCATGCAACAAGACCACATAACTTTCTCCAGTAATCCAAATTAGTTTTTTCCTAAAGTCGATTCTCTCATTCATCCATCACTTTAAACCCTACGTTCATCCATTTTTGATAGGGAGGTTGAACGGCAACCATTACAAAATGCAATGAAACCTGAATCCTGACTATTGTGCTGTGTATATCAAGTTGTCTGCACATATATAAGCTTCAGTTCCGAATACAAGGATTTGGGGAGTGATGTTCTGCTCTTATTCTTGAGGGATGGTTATATCAGGCAGAGTTCTGTGGGAACTGGAGCTGTGCTCCCCCCGGTCTCTCTCTTCTTTCATGTACATTGAACATTCCCACAGTTAAATCCCAGCACTTTTGGGGGGTGGGATTTATGCCCCATACTGTGTAGACATTTTTCAGCTAGGAGTAAGAGTTTAAATAAAACACAGCAACCTTGATTCCATCATGCCACTTCCTGCTTGTAATAACAACAGGAAGTTGACACGGGGGCAGAGGCCAAGGCAGCTTCATTCATAAGGCTGATATAAACACTTTCACATAACCCTGGCCTGGCCTGAAAACACAAAACAAATGTATTTATTTATCTGAGCGGATTGTGCCTAGGAGAACACATACAAGTAACTGGAGGGTGATCTGCATTTGTACAGACACTGGCGGCATGAACAAGACATTACACTTTTTAAACGAAAGGAGCTGAAACTTTTATATAGCAAAAATCCCTTTTTTTTTTTTACACATGTACTCCTTTTGCTTCCACTACATAATACAATTGCTCGTTTCCTGCCATTCCTGTCATAGTGCGGCTGGTTTTGCCAGCACCACCAGCAGCAGTGACTAGGGAAAGGTGAATCTGTCAGCATAATTTTTTTTTATTTTTGCAGTCTTAACCTCAGTTCATCACATCAGTCCTTTTGAAAATTCACCAGCATTTTTGTGTGAATTCCTTCTGATATAGGCATATGTGCTAATATGCACATATTTGCAAAATAATTCTCCCTAATGTAAGACATTTGTGTATGTTCTTTTCCCTATTTTGTGCACTTTTATGTTTAGTTTAGCATATGCTTTTTTTGTAAACAGGACTGGAGAACTGCATTGCAAAATTCAGGGAAGCGTGATTGTTGAAGGGTACTTGTATTTTGGTCTGAGTATCATTTTGAAAAGTATGAATTCAGTCTCCTTGAAATGTGAACCAAATCAAATCTCTCTCTCTCCTCTATTCCTACTAGAGGCAGTTAAACATATGTGAACAGATGGACGAAATAAAACAAATGCAGGCAAATGTAAGCAAGAAAATGATAAAATCAGAAATGATACAGTGAAGGCTAACCTTTTGGGGTGAGAAGAAAAACTAACATGCCTTCACCAGTGCATCTTCCCCCTTCCCTGCCCGCTTTTTATGAGGGAAATGCTATTCTTCCCTCAACAGGATACTAATAATTTTACAACAACAATTTTATTATTTCTACACTGGCCATCTGATTGGGTTGCCCCAGCCACTCTGGATGGCTTCCAACATATATAAAAGCAGAATTTAACATTTAAAACCTTCCCTATACAGGGCTGCCTTCAGATGTCTTCTAAAGGTTGGGTAGTTACTTATCTCTTTGACATTTGATGAGAGGGCATTCCACAGGGTGGGCGCCACTACCAAGAGGCCCTCTGCCTGGTTCCCTGTAACTTCAGTTCTCTGAGTGAGATAGATGATGTACTGCCTTATATTATGCCAAGCCACTAGCCTAATAGTTGCAGGAATTGCGTGACCTCATATTGACCATATACAGTGGTACTTCGGGTTACATACGCTTCAGGTTACATACGCTTCAGGTTACAGACTCTGCTAACCCAGAAATAGTGCTTCAGGTTAAGAACTTTGCTTCAGGATGAGAACAGAAATTGTGCTCCGGTGGCGCGGCAGCAGCGGGAGGCCCCATTAGCTAAAGTGGTGCTTCAGGTTAAGAACAGTTTCAGGTTAAGTACGGACCTCCAGGTGGTAACCTGAGGTACCACTGTATATGCAAGCTGTGTGTCTCACAGCCTGGACAGCCTGCATTTATGCGGAGACTCTGCCACCTTAAACTGCAGACAGCAGCAGCATTAAGAATAAAATATTTTGTTCTATGAAAAGAAGCACCACAGAAGCCAGAGGAGTTGTCTTATTTCACAGCAGGCTGTCAGCATGGCTTTGTCTTTCTGAAGGAACCTCCTTTGAATACAGGAGCAGAAGCAACGTGGTTCTGCGAACCACAGCAGCAGGCTTCAAGCTGCAGCAGCAACGCCCACTACTTCCCAAACGAGAGTACATTTAATCGTTACATCTTGCTTCCTGTTGTCTCCTTCTATGTGAAGAAGTTAGAGGGTGTGTGCAACTGAATCTGCTCATTGGCAAAACTGGGTTGCATAGTGGCTTAGCTTCTGCATGTTCTGGAGGAGCGATCACATGCTGGGAGGTTAACTAAGGTCTGAGCCACGCCAGTCTAAGAGCAGCCTAGTCTATTCATGCAACACACTGAAGAAGGTACTGCAGCAGTGCAGGTGGAGATATCACATGACTGAATGCTTCCTGCATTAAAAACTTCCTAGCATACAGAAACCAAGCACAGCTGGCAAAAGTGGTTGGGCGTGAAGCTTTTTATCCCTGAGGTGCTGGATTTCTGCTTGCAGCATGTTTTTACATGACTGGACATGAACGCGCGCGTGAACACACACACACACAGACTGATGTTGCACTGTTCTGTTGTGCCAAGCTCTACCTTTCCATGTGTTGATTCAGCCATTGTGCAGGACAATGAAGGTCTCATCGTTCTGGATTCTGACTGCTGCTGGAGTCACAGGGTGCATACCCTCCAACATGTGAATCCTTGGGTTTTGAACACCTTAGACCAGTGGTTCCCAACCTTTTTTGGGCCGTGCCCCACCTGAGCATCTCTAAAATCCTGATTCCGCCCCCCCCATGACATATAATTCTTACTATTCAAAAAGTGAACTCCTATTCACATGGAGGAAGCCTAAAAGGCCATTCACTGTTAATAACTCATTCTCGAATTGCCCCCCTTAGGTAAGAGATCTGATTCTCGTGAAGAAATGTGTTTGAAGGGTGACATGTTAATGCTTGTGCATGCATGTTCTTGGAGACATATGTTCAATCCCCAAAATTTTCAGGGAAGGTTGGGAATGGCCTTCGTCTGGAACCCTAGACTATCACCTTTATAGAAAAATTAATTAGATTGGCAGGCACATATCTGTGGCTTGTGAGTGCAGAGGAAATAGCTCAGACTGGGTGCCAGTACTGGGGTCAAATGTCCCCAAACCATTGTGGACAAGTCTTTTATGGCCTCCGGCCTCTCCTGCCTCTCACAAGATCCCATGAAATGATAGGTATCCCACAAGATCTCACAACAGCACAGCGGGAAGATGTAATCCTGCCTTCTCCACTGCTCTCCAAGCCTTCATGTCTCTGGACAAAGTCATCCCACCTGGAGTGCATGTCTGGAGCAAGACTTATAATAATGTTGTACACATGCTTTCTCTGACGGATTCCCCCATCATCTGTATTTGGTAACTCAGTTTCAAATCTCATTTCCCCTTTTCCACAGTTGACATACAATTTCAACATGTCGCAAGGAGCGGATGGAAGACTGAAGTGCTGGAAGATCAGAGTAAACATTTTGCCGCAGAAGATGATTCTTCTGTACACAAGGAGGGGAGCTGGCATACAAACCTTTTCCTGTGTTCTTTAAAAGGCATCCCATCTGCTTCTGGAAGCATGAGGGTTCCCATATGCCCTTGCTAAATTCATTGGCTTCTAATCCAAAACAAACCCAGGATGTCAAATACAATAGAGCACAAACTACGATCTCACTTGTATCTACTTGCATTCAGGAAGAAGTAGCAATCTAAATACAGTGGTACCTCGGGTTACATATGTTTCAGGTTACATACGCTTCAGGTTACAGACTCTGCTAACCCAGAAATAGTGCTTCAGGTTAAGAACTTTGCTTCAGGATGAGAGCAGAAATCGTGCTCCGGCGGCACAGCAGCAGCAGGAGGTCCCATTAGCTAACTAAAGTGGTCCTTCAGGTTAAGAACAGTTTCAGGTTAAGTACGGACCTCCGGAACAAATTAAGTACTTAACCCGAGGTACCACTGTACCTCACACATTGTGGGAGAATTATGATTTCTTATACTGTTGCTTTTTTTGTGTTCCTGATGAATAGAGAGCATGAAACCTCTTTATTACAGGGCTGGGAAACTGGATCTTACCAGCAGGTCTGATCCTCACCTTGTGCCAGGTTTGGTAGGTGGGCTGGGCTACCTACCTGTCAATCACCCTGTTTTCCATGGAGTTGTTGCTTCTCCCCTTCAGCTGTACCCTATCTTCTATCTAGCAAATCATAACCACAATGTTACAATCTAATTGAGTTCATGAAATATCATGAGTAGTCTAGTGACTCTGCTCTTGTTTGCGCATAGTTGCTATGCAAGGGAAGGAAAACTGGTATAAAAGGGTTGAAATATGCTGAGACTACAAGTGGTTTTGGCACCAAAATGTGGAAATACTCCTTAGCATGAAAAGCTTGAGATGTTACAAGAATTGAGATACCAAAGAATGTGTAATGCTTCTTCATGTAAGTGCAACTCAAGTGAATCCATATAAAGTAAAGAGGCGACCAGAATTTTGAATCAGCATTTGTCAGTGACGGCATCGCAATGTTCAAACCTGTTGATGGAGAAGACAGGTGGCACGTTCTTGGGGTACATCCTTCAGCAAGACCAGTCTTTGAAGGTCCACACAGCTGGGAGAGATCTGGGTGGGGCCACGGCTGGGTGCAATAAGAGCAGAAGTGAGTCTTTGGCTACTTCCCACACTAAAAATGAACTACGAACAAGGAAGCAGGTTATGAGCAGCTGATGCTAAATTGGAAGCTCTGCTGAGAACCTTTCTAGCTCTAATCTGGGATTTAAGGTGGCAGCTGCCAATTCATGTGATCCTGGCAGCAGTTATGTCAATCATCCTGACTACGGCTCTGCAGCAGGTGAATCAGGGTGATGTACCCTTCCATGAGCTGTTAACTACAGTGGTACCTCGGGTTACATACGCTTCAGGTTACAGACTCTGTTAACCCAGAAATAGTACCTCGGGTTAAGAACTTTGCTTCAGGATGAGAACAGAAATCATGCTCTGGCAGCACAGCGGCAGCAGGAGGCCCCTTTAGCTAAAGTGGTGCTTCAGGTTAAGAACAGTTTCAGGTTAAGAACCTCCAGAACGAATTAAGTATGTAACCAGAGGTACATCTAAAGTTTGTGTGGGAACTGTGCAGCAAAGTTAAGTGCTTAGCTTACTGATTTTTTTGGGGGGGGGGGAGAGAGCGAGAGAGCGAGAGCTGACTAGGTTTCTCCAGCCACTCTGGGCTGCTTCCAACATAATAACAACACAGCGAAAGGTCAAACATTAAAAAATTCCCTATACAGGGCTGCCTTCAGATGTCTTCTAAAAAGTCAAATAGTTGACTATTCCCTTGACATCTGACGGGAAGGTGTTCCACAGGGAGGGCACCACTACTGAGAAGGCCCTATGTCTGGTTCCCTGGAACTTCACTTCTCGGAGTGAGGGAACCGCCAAAAGGCCCTCAGAGCTGGACCTCAGTGTCTGAGCTGAATGATGGGGTTGGAGATGCTCTTTCAGGTATACATGGCCAAGGCCATTTAGTGCAGATTCACTGAACACTGAAAATCAGCGCCCTTCTGTGTCTCACCTTCCATTCTAAGTCATTCTTGGGGCACCTCCTGCAGTGCCCCCTCATGGGCAAACCGGTCACACTACCCTAAATCTGCCTCTGCCCAGAGAGTGACCCCTCTCTACCACAAATGCTGCTCCTGTGCTTAACTGTATCATTCAAATTCATATTGATATTGGGTGGATTGGGCACTGTGTGCAATGCGATACACATCAAGTAAATACTTGAGGGGGCAGTTGTGTATCTATCAATTTCCTCCAACATCTGCAGAATATAGGATTTTATGTTTGCATACTTCTTGCAGGTGGGGAATAATGACATTTTGAAGAAAAAGCAGCATTTTACACATCTGCAGTGAAAAGCAACAAGGGAGGCCTTCTAGATTGGTAAAAGCAAGCAGAAAGCCCAGTTCATCTGACCTCCACACACCTTTGGTGAAGACGTTGTGTGTGTTCCTCCAGCAGTGCCAAACTGGATGATACGGAGGCCGCTAAACCAATTCCTTGCACATTGTGCTCGGACGGGCCCAGAGCTGATGAATATGCAACGCCATGCAATCCGTTTAATCTGCCTAGGCATTCTGACGCCGTCCGGTGCTCTAGAGTAATAAGTGTGATGAATGAAGTTTTCCATTTAGAGTGGAGATGATAAGGGCAATTCTCACAACAGATGTTGCTATCATTCCCAGAAAAGGCAGCTCCTCTTTTGCCCCTGTAGAAATGTCAGAGGAAAATGGCATAAAAGGGATTCAGAGTGTCTCTGCCCAGCAAGAGACCACTATCCCTAAGAAGGTTCAGCTGGCACCTTCATTATACATCTTTAGGTGCCAGGCAAACGATTTCATCTTGAACCAGGCCTTGGGCTGATTGACATCCAATGCCCTTTTAAATGGTGAGTGGCAGAGAAGGAAGCTCCTTGGTTTGATGGGTTTTTTGTTCTTGTTTTGTTCTTGTGTATTTTCTGTTTTTATCTTGTATTTTTTTGGCGTGAACTGTCCTGAGATCTATGGATGAAGAGCAGTATACAAATTTAATAAATAATAATAATAATAATAATGTAAAGTTAAGTTAAAGGTAAAGGTACCCCTGACAGTTAAGTCCAGTCACAGACGACTCTGGGGTTGAGGCACTCATCTCGCTTTACTGGCCGAGGGAGCCAGTGTTTGTCCACAGACAGCTTTCCAGGTCATGCGGCCAGCATGACTAAACCAGAGCAGCGCACAGAAACGCCGTTTACCTTTCCGCCGGAGCAGTACCTATTTATCTACTTGCACTTTGACGTGCTTACGAACTGCTAGGTAACTGAACAAGCTGACTGACAGGCTTGCTCTTATGAGTATTTTCATCTTAATGATACAATAGGGTGTGTACACAAAGCAGGGCTGCAGAATAGATGAGAGGAGGGGACATGGAGGTGGGGTGGTCTGGGTGCAAGGGGGAGTTGAGGAAAAGGAGGATGGGGGAGAGAAAAGGGAGCGAAGGTGAAAATGGAGAGGTCAAAGGGGGTTGCAAAAAAGGAGGGGGTGAATATAAAAGCAGAAGTATGAAAAGGCCTAACCAAGAGGAGATGGCAGAAGGCAAAAAGGCTGCCAAGTAGTTGCAAAGTATGGAAGGAGGAAGATACATGAGGAAGATACACTGAAGTGATTTGTGTGCAAGGCGGGTTGCGCAAAAGGAGGGTGAAGCTCGGACATGGGTGTGAAGGTGAAAATGAGTGCAAAGCGGAGCTGCAAAAAATAATAATAGAGAAGTGGCTTCACAAATGCGGTTGGGAAGGTGAAAAGCAAGCTTTGTAGCTGCATGGGAAGAGGAAGTTCTAGGGGGTTAATTTGAGAGAGGGAAATAGCATGGGTTGGCAAATGAAGTGAGCAGGGGCGCAGTCCCTGGTGAAACATATCCCTATACAGTGGTACCTCGGGTTAAGTACTTAATTCGTTCCAGAGGTCCGTTCTTAACCTGAAACTGTTCTTAACCTGAAGCACCACTTTAGCTAATGGGGCCTCCTGCTGCTGCTGCGTGATTTCTGTTCTCATCCTGAAGCAAAGTTCTTAACCTGAAGCACTATTTCTGGTTAGCGGAGTCTGTAACCTGAAGTGTATGTAACCTGAAGCGTATGTAACCCGAGGTACCACTGTACCAGCATCATGGTGAGGAAATGAAACTTGCTGGGTTGTATACAGCAAAGCTACACTCAGAAAAAGACCCATGGAAATCAATGGATTTATGAGTTGTTCGTATTAATTTCAATAGCCCTACTCTGGGTGTGACATAGTTCAGGGGTGGGGAAGCTCCCGCCCATGGGGCTGATAAAGGCCCACCAGATTTCCCCATTTGGCCCTTGAGGTCATTATGATGTCATGTGTGAGGCAGGTAGAAACCTGACTCGGCCAAAGGCAGGGTGGTTGCAGACACACCGCCCCATCAACCGATTTGTGTGGTGCCTGCCAAATCCAATGCGAAGCACTCCACAAGACAGTGTTCTGAAGATCTGGCAGTCAGCTGATGGAGCCCCTTGTGTTGCCAGGTGATTGACAACTGGGTAACTCCAACCTACCAGTCAAACTTGGCCCACAAGGGGCATAGGATCCAGCCTTCTGGCTGGATCCAGTTTTCCACCTCGATGTAGTTGGGTGCAACCTCCACCTTCTAAAGGTGTACCTCAAATTTTAGATGAGATATCACCATGGAGAGCAAGGATGTCTCTTCTACAAAAGTGCTACTCAGGGCTTAAAGCAATGTCCAAGGTGTAGAGCAGTATTTCCAAAACTTGGCCCTCCAGCTGTTTTTGGACTACAATTCCCATCATCCCTGACCACTGGTCCCCCTAGTTAGGAATGATGGGAGTTGTAGTCCAACAACAGCTGGAGACCAAAGTTTGGGAAACATCGGTGTAAAGAATGTGCATGACCACACTAGCTCTGCCCCACATGTTTCAGCACAGATGTCTGCTTTGAGGAAGCCCCTACCACACATGGGGTCCACTCTCCTCATGCATTTTGGAACCCTGATTTTACAGCCCTGGCCAGCAGGACCAATGGTCAGGGCTGATGGGAGTTGCAGTACAACAACATCCGTAGGGAGCCATGTTGGAGAAGGCTGACTTAATTTGTGTTATCTGACTGTAGGACTGTCAGGACAAGTAACTTCACCAACTTGCAGTTGCCATGCAGGTTCAGAGCTTAAGCCACAGGATATGGTGAAGGAATAAATGGATTGATGTTCAGTCTCAAACTGAAGCTGCTGATTTTGTTCAATTTTTATATCTGAAATCTCTTCACAGTTCATGCAATGGCTTTCCCAGATGTAAATGTGGAGCAGAACAAGGGAAGCCAGATGATTTCAGTTTCCCAATTTTCTGCTGTAGTTCATGAACTCAGAAGCAGCAGTCACACAGTCTGTTTCTGACACCACTCAGAACTGTGGAGTCACAGAGAAACCACTCAATCACATTGCCATGGTACGGCATTTGAATGGGGGATTTTTCCTAACTCTCCTAACATACTCAGTAGGTAGAAGAATGGGAAATAATTGCTGTAATGATTATCTACCTCAAGCAAATGTGCTTAAAAGTTGACCTAGCAACAGCAGAGCTTGAGAAATGTTGCCCATTGGCTGATAGGATTGTGACATCACCACTTTGCTCCCCTAGTTACATTATTCTTCTTTTGGGATTTCAGTCTCATTTCTACCTTTTTCTGTTAGTTTTGCTGTCACATGTCAGGCCCCCAAATCTTGTCAGGTCCTTAAAATGGGCAAGTTGTAGTTTTGTAGATAGAAAGAAAATTGGACCAGGTACTATTACTGAGTTGAATTTCATTTTCTTTCTTTTGTTAACATAGATTTTGATTTTTAAATACAGTTAAAAGTGCAAACTACCAAAACATTACATCATGATCACTAAGTAAGAGAAAAAGGCGGAAAGGGAAAACACTGTTTTCAGTTCATATTGTATATTGTGAATGCGCTTGTGGGATGGTTAGAGTAAAATGGCTGGAGGAGAAACTCAATAACTATGGAGAAATTATTCATATTTATGTTATGCAAGCAAATCGTAGTGAGAAATATCCATACTTAAACAGGATGGAATCAGAAGCTTGAAGAACTTCAACAGAAAATTGGAATAGCTTGCTTGCTGAACTTGCTTGGTATGTTTATGTTCTGCTTCTCTGGATAAATCTTAGTTTGGTTTATTTCCCTCCTTTTGTTTCTGACTTTCATCTTTCTCATGATCCAGCTCCACAGCATCAAGTACACATGTCCCCACATGTTTTAATATATGTGGTATTCAGTTGGGGAGATACCTTTCAAAGCAATATCCAAACTGAACTTGAACCATGTCAGCAGAGGTCACTTTGGCATATATGCCAGAGGGTTTCACTGAAAACACTGAATTGTGGCCCAATTCAGCAGTGTCAACAAACTCTGCGGCTCATCAGCCTTGGCTTTGCTAAGCAAATGAGACGCTGCCTTAGATTTCCTTCCATTTTAAGTTGCATTCAAACTGCAAGAAATTCAGTGGGAAATCTGTCAATACTGTTGAATACTGATGCCCCACAGGCACTATACATTTAAAGCACACCACATGATTCCCCCAAAGAATCCTGGGAACTGTAGTTTGTCAGGAGACCCTATTCCCCTCGCAGAGCTAAATTCTGCCATGTGGTTTAACTGTCATTCCCTCTTCCCAGGGAACTCTGGGAATTGTAGCTCTGTCATGGTAACAGGCGTCTCCTAACAACTCTCAGAGCCCATAACAAACTGGTGAAATTTTTATTATATATGCTGAGGTAAAATCATTGTCAGAGGGAAGGCTCTGGCTTGTAAGAATAAAGGAAGCAAATTCTTTTAAGATGTGTTTAAAGTCTTAAGGGAGATTTAAGGTATTCATATTTTATTTAATTATGTTGTGCACAGGCACAACATTATTTTTTTTAAGATTGATGTTTAATTATGTAGGGAGTTTAGCTTAACAACATAATTACAAGACAGCTAAAGCTGGTGCTTGATTGTATACTTAATACGGCTTTCCAAGAATTGTCTAATCATAAAATTGCTAGTTAAACATGTCAATAAGATGTAGTTTAAAAGACTGTAATTACACCACTGTCCACATTATCTGCACGGGTTATGAAAGCACCATTGTGGCCTAAGTAATCATTGTTTTCCCGAGTCTTTTATTAGAAAGAGTTAAAAGAGATTTGGCACAAAAAGTAGCGGGGGAGGGCGGGCAGAGAACAATATTAAGAAAAACTAAGGGCGGATTTAGTGTAAACCAAAGGATTTCGGGAACTGATCATTTAAGACTGTGTTACCAATATTAATATTGTGATGAAGGCTTTTTTCATTTTCTCCCAAACAAGCATGACGTGAAGAGATTAAAATTATTAAACTTATCTCATTTCATCGCTCCCCCCAATCATATTCTTGCTAAACTTGCACACAGAAAAATGGAAAATGAGGTGGGGAGCCTGTATCTGGCTTGTGCAGGTAAGGAGTTGTGGTCCAAGACCTGTAGCAGATTTGGGAAGACTGACCCACAATCAGTTGCCACCTCAGTGAGAAGTAGACCTTAGCATATATATTCAGACAGATTTCCGCCCCACCTCCCACAATAAATCTTATATTGATAATGACACAAGAAGCTGGGATCTGCCCCATAACTCATCTTAGGAACTCTTACTGATCCAGTCGTTATAGTGTTTTACTTTTATATTAAGGACTCTGGTTTTGAACTCTTTAACATCACTTTTCTTTTGTTTTCTTTTCTTTTCTTGTCAACCAATTAGGTGGGACTAGAAATAGATTGGTGAATGAATAAATGATACTTGAGCTAGCTCTGGGCCTAAGATTGCACACATTCCTGGTGCTGCCCCTGAAATTATAGTTAATATAGAGATTCCATCTATATAGCCAATGTGTATGGAAAATTTGAAGTAGAGTAGTTTTGTGCTGTTTAAGATGGAAATCCCACCTTGTGCAATCAATCAATCAATCAATCAATCAATCAATCAAATAAGAATAAGAATACTGCATCTTTCCTGAAAATAAACTCAAAGAAGGGCTAGAGCTTTGCAGGATATTTTCTCAAAAAGAAATTGTGAGGGAGAAATGCCCCCTCCCCCACCCAATACATTCAGAATTTTATAATGTCATTTCTTTAACTCTCATTCATAGTGATTTTGTTCTTCTTAAATTTCAATGGGGAAATAATATTGAAGCACTCAAGTTTACAAGGTTTTTTTTTTTAAGTCTTTTTTCTTTTTATGCACGGTCATGGATGGTTACCTGGTCGTCAAAGATGGGACCTGCAAGCTGTGATTGAAAGTGTTTTCAGTGTGTGCGAAACACAGCCACTTCGAATGAAGCAGCTTTTATAAAATTCCAAGTTAAAGAGAGGCAAAGCAGAAGTGATCGGGGAAGGATCTTGAAGGCCGTATATTTCCATAAGTACTTCAGGGGCTTAACATTTCACTCTTGGGAGTAATCTTTTTATGGACTGGTAATGAAACCTTATCTGACAGTGGTTATGAGTCATTCTTTGGCATTCTCCTGCCAAATGTTACTGTGCAGAGCTCTGGATGACGGGATAAAGCTTCTTTCTTCACAGTTTTGTCTGCTTAGGGGGATCCTTCAGTTAGAAAGGAAACCCATTTTATCCTTCTGGAAGCCTACATAAGCCATCCATCCCTTTCTTTTTTTACTTGAATGCCATCATCATATTTAAGGCTCAGAATTAGAGCGATCTTTCCTTCAGTTGAGAGGCACCTCTGTTATGCGTCGGGGAACCAGAGACAATTGAGTAATAATAGTATTCTTTATTCGCTGTTAGAGAGTTGCAACTACTAGAAGCAGTTCATTGGGTGGGCAAGTAGCTGGGAGGGAAGGAGAGGTGGAGGTGCAAGGTGGCAGGGAGGTTGGCATGGTGCAAATGCACTGTCAGGAGTGCCAGATTGGCTCCGCCGGTACTTTTGCACTGTGCTGACCTCTCTCTCTCTCTCCCTCCTGGTAAGCAACAGCAGCCTACTTTCCAGGAAGCTACCATTGCCATTCTCCCCACCTGGTGACCTGCTTCTGACTACTACCAGCCACAGTCTAGTGCTATAAACTCATGGGTAATTTCTGGTGTGGATTTTTTTAAAAAAATGAGTGAAATAATTAGGTATTAAGCTTTAGAAATTTTGCTTTGCCTTGAGCAATCCTCCTCAGAGTGGACTCATCAAAATTAATGGGCATGACTAACTTAAGTTCATTACTTTCAATGGGTCTTCTATTAGTATGGCTTAGCTGGATACAATCCCTTTCCATTGTCCCTGATTCCTGGTCTCTGGTTAACCTCAGACCACCACCTATGATCCAGACCTGACATGGATGCAAATCAAGGGAAAACACTTCTGCCTTTGCCCAATTGCAATAAATGGAGGCTGTGCAATAAAACAAATGTGCTCTTACACAGCTCCATTCATTTCATTGGGGCAAGGCCAGCATTAGCAACCAGCAGAGCCAAGGACCCTGGACTTAGGGTAACTTGTTCTTAACATCTGGTTATAGTGGTAATTTTAATGTGCATTTTGCTTAGAGGTTTTTATGATTAAGTGATATACACATCCTGTTAAGGAAAATAAAATAATGATAAGATTCCCCTCTCTTTCAATGCACACACACATCAGAAATGGCTGGAAAGCACATGTGGTGCATGTTCTTTGTCTCTGCAAAGCCAAAGCGATTTAATTCACAATCTGTGTTGCTCTCATGCTAATTCTTGAATCATTTGCCATTAAGGCCTTGATGGTTTTATGTGGTTCGCTGGGAAACATGCAGGACTCTGGGGGAGTTCTCTGGCTTCAGATGTTTTCAAGGCTTTCCTTTCTCTCTTTCATTTCTCTAAAATCATTACCAGATTACACTGGGGTGTGGTGTTTAACCTAAACAAGCCCAGTAGGAGGTGATGGGTGAGGGGGAACCCGACAGAAAAAATGAAACACCAAATGTCGGGAATTTGGCTGACATTCCCTAAGACGTCATCTGAGTTTAAATCATCTTTATAGATTCTTTTAGTGGCAATTTCCCACCCAGAATGCCTAAAGAGTTATGTAAAGACATTACTCTTAATCTCACACAACATGCTAATATGGAGCGAGAATGGTGTAATGGTTGGAATGTTGGGCTGGGATTGTGAAGACTAGGTAGAAATCTCCCTTCAGCCATGGAGCTCACTGGATGACCTTGGGAGATCCACCCTCTTCCATGAATTGCTCAAACTGCATTGGGGCAGAAAGTAACAGCCTGTTACCACCCTTGTTTGTGGACGCACCTCTCTAAACATGCCTGCAGACTACTTCTCTGTGGTCAGGGAACAAGCCCTTCCAGAGCATGAATGACTGGGGAGAATTTAGCTAGGGGAACTGGCTGTATTCAGGAGGACAGACTGGTGTCAGTCTGATGGAGCTGACCTAGTAAAGGTAAAGGGACCCCTGACCATTAGGTCCAGTCGTAACCGACTCTGGGGTTGCGGCACTCATCTCGCTTTATTGGCCGAGGGAGCCGGCGTACAGCTTCCGGGTCATGTGGCCAGCATGACTAAGCCACTTCTGGCGAACCAGAGCAGCGCACAGAAACGCCGTTTACCTTCCTGCTGGAGTGGTATCTATTTATCTACTTGCACTTTGACGTGCTTTATAACTGCTAGGTTGGCAGGAGCAGGGACTGAACAATGGGAGCTCACCCCATCTCAGGGATTTGCACCGCCGACCTTCTGATGGCAAATCCTAGGCTCTGTGGTTTAACCCACAGCGCCACCTGCGTCCCTCGCCAAAACCTGGCCAAAATGCAAGGGAGCCTGGTGTGATTATTGAGGATTGTATTGTCAAGATACTGGAGTGCCCATGAAAGGTAGTCACGGAGGAATGGAGATGAGAGCACAGCTTTCCCAGAAATGAAGTTTATAGCTATCGAAAGGTTAACCGCTGAAGACCTTCCAGGAAAGGAGAGGGAAAGAGAAGGTGGGATTGTTGGATGAACAGCGGGGCTGTGGAATGTGCTTTGCATCCAGTGGGGAGAAAAGGAGAGATTGCAATCTGAAGAACAATTAGAGACAATAAGAGTCAAAAGAGGGAGATTCATTTACCTATTCTTCCTTTTGGTTATGGAAAAAGTGGGCAGCAGTCCATAGGAACACTCCACCAGGAGCTCAGGGCACAGAGTTCATGGAATTTGGGAGGGGAGGAGAAAAAACTTTGACAGGACTCCAAGGAGGCTTTTGGGAAGAATGGTCTTTGGAAGACAAGCATGAATCCATTGGAGGGCGAGACTCAGTGGAGAGCAAGGGAACTCTACTAGGTCAGATGAAAGTTCTCTCTTCTGCAGAATCCTGTTTCTTACAGTGGTCAACCAGAGGTGTCTGGGAAATTCACAGGGCAATAACCCTCACCCACTGTTGTCCCCTGCCATTTTCTTGACCTGCCCTGAATACAAGGGCCATCTTCTGAAGCAGAGAGCCTCCTGTACTCTTGAAGGCTTCCCACACACATCCAAGAAAAGAAATAAGCCAGGAATCTTAGGGGGAGTGTCTTCCTGTCTTGCTCTGTAGAACGCCATGTTAAAACACACAGTATGCTATCTTCTTCCAAGTGTATGTCCAGTACTGATGTGCTCCCACCACTTCCTAGGCCTCAGATCGCTGAAATTCCAACTGTAGACCTTGTTTGTGTCCAGATTCTTTCCTCAGTTCTTTCAAATATGTTATTCAATGAGCCATTTGTTTCATCGCGATGATGTCATGCAGAGCACTACTTTAAACAAAACGAAGAAACAGCAACCCGGGTATTTTATCACATCAGGGTTATCACTAGCAAAATAGCCATGCTGCAGGAATTTGACTGTTAGTGAACACATCTGGAAGGCTTTGATTACATTATTCGCCCTAGATAATAGGAGAAAAGTTGTCCAATTGTGCCTAGTTCCAAAAAAGGGCAGCAAATAAAAGAAGATTGATAGACCTTCCTGTCCTACTAAGTGTTATAAAGGATGTGGTAGATAACCTAATGAAGGCTCAGTTTAACCACACAGATAACAGGCCGTCAGTTTAATAATGCCAACCCACAAGAATAAAGGGAAATGTAAAGAATTTTTAAAAACATATATATTTATTAATTTTCAAGAATACAATATGCTCCTCAGCAAGGTTTGACTAGTGCCTTCATTATACAGATTTAGGTACCAGGTGAAAACATTCCTCTTCAACCAGGTTTTGGGCTGATTGACATCTGATGCCCTTTTAAATATGTTGGGCATTATTGGTTTGTTGTTGTTGTTCTTTTTTGTGTATTATGTAATTTTCATATTGTGATTTTATCTTGTGAACTGCTCTGAGATCTATGGATGAAGGGAGGTATACAAATTTAATTGATGATGATGATAATAATAATAATAATTGCATGTTGAGTCCCACAGTGCCACCCCCCAAAAATTGCACACATCACACGTCAATTTTTGTTTAAGGTTTTTGGCATAATTTTGGCCACAACTTTATTCAAATACAAAAAATGTGAGTGGTTGCTTAGGCATTGGTTATGACTATCTGTCCTTGCCCCCCAAGGACAGAGCTGGTCCCTTCTGGACACCACCGGAAGCCAGTGTGGGAAACAAGTATTGGGGAGAAATGAAGCTGGGAATCAGTCCAACACCTCTCACCCTCATGTTCCGGTGGGGCTTGCACGGCCCAAGTCCGGCTCCACGGACAAGGACGAAAGAATGGCAAGCCCCTGGATTCCTTTAACGGAATTCCCTTTCCGCATCATTTTGGAAGGATAGGCACCTTACCCCTCCAAGCACCAATTTAACCAATGCCTAACCACCAACCTTACAAGTTGTGACGATTTGCTACGCAGTAGGCAAAAACCAAATGGCAACAGCCAATCAGCCAAATGGCAAAATTCCTACCAGGCCCCCGCTCAAAGGTGAACGACCCCATGACAGGCATAGCAAGGTCAATTGAACCCAAGAACCACCCTATAAAAGGGAGGGGGGCGTGTGATCCGAAGCAAAACGGCCAAGAGGACGCCTATCGTCTGTCTCCTATATTTATAGATTCTGACCCCTCCTCCGAATTGGCAACACTCAAAAATCCCCAGCAACCCAGTTAACCCTTTACAGGCTTGGGTTCCACCAAATTTGCCTAGTCATGATGGTGGCCTGTTTCCCCAACCGCAACACGTGCTCTCTGCTAGTGAGAACACGCTTAATAATAATAATAATATACACGCTAGAATTAAACAAATACTCTCTTCCTCCCAATCTACTGCCCCCTTTCCTTGGGTATCTGGATTTCTCATTACCTGCATTAAGCTAAGTGTAAATTCCATATTTGTTTCACAATTTGTCTTGCTACAAGTTGCTGCAAAGTTTTGAGGAAATTTCCCCCTTCCTCCTCCTCCAGCAGCAAATCACCCTGTTTTTGTAGGTAGATAATATTTTTGAGACGTTGGGGGAGATTTCTGTTCCATCCGCCCTCCTTTCAAATTGCCGTCAAGCCCAGACACTCCAGTACCGAAATTTTCAGCATGTTAATTTCAGAAGCAGTGTATCTCTTGACACCCAAGGTGCTAAGACTACGTTCATATTTTCCTTGTTTTATGCTGCATGCACTACAGAGAGTATTCTCAGCACAAAAGTACTCACATTTTAAGAAAATTTCTTATTTGTCTAATCTTCTGTTACAGTGTGAGCTCCCGTCCCATTTTCTGTGTTTAAAATTTGAAAGCATAAAAGAAAGCTGGGAGTTGGGTGGTTCTCAAAAATAATAGTGATAAGTTATTATTATAGAAGCAAAAGTCACATTTTGACAAGATTCAGATACCTTGGCTGTGGTCTTTTGAAATAAACAAGAGCTAAAAGAGATTTGTTTGTTTTTAATGTAGAAAAAACCCAGTGATAATATGTGTATGTATTTATAGCTCTGTGAAATATCCTTTTAATCCTATGTGCAGGAGTGACCAAAAGCAATGCAAACAACATTCCTAGATAAGCAATGGCATGCATCAAGCAGAAGATCATAAAATTCATGCCATGTACAGAGATTAAGGATGGGTGACTCGTTTTAATCAATCTGGGTTTCTTTCAGTTTCTCATCTTTCCATTGTAGAGTTTAGTTCTCCACATTGCCACATCAGTTTGCATTTTTTTTAAAGTCCTCATGAACATCCATCAGCATTTTAGTGTAGGGTTGCCATATTTCAAGAGGTAAAAATCTGGACAAAAAATGTTGTGTTTGAGCCACCAGAGCCAGAGCCCAAAAAGAGGACATGTCCAAGATTTCCCTGGTGTATGGCAACCCTATTTTAGTGTGATTGTACACACTAAACATCCTAATACAGTGGTACCTCAGTTTTCAAATGTAATCCATTCTGGAAGACCATTCGAGTTCCGAAATGTTCAAAAACTGAGGCGCAAAGGGTGGTCTGCAAATTCAATAGGTCCAGTCGTGACCGACTCTGGGGTTTATCTCTTTGACATTCCACAGGGTGGGTGCCACTACTGAGAAGGTCCTCTGCCTAGTTCCCTGTAGCTTTGCTTCTCACAGTGAGGGAACTGCCAGAAGGCCCTCGGCGCTGGACCTCAGTGTCCGGGCTGAACGATGGAGGTGGAGACGCTCCTTCAGGTATACTGGACCGAGGCCGTTGAATGCAAACTAAATAACTGTTCTCCCCAATCCCTAACAGAGCTAGGGAGAGAAGGAGCCAAATGTTTCTGGTCTCTTAGCTGGGTTGATGAAATAGCCCTGCTTCCTTTCTCTCTGACTATTGCACCCTAGTGGAGAATGAGCAAATGTAGGGTTGCCATATTTCAAAAAGTGAAAATCTGAACACAAAAGTTATTGACATTTCCCCAAAAAATCTCTTTTAAAAATGCAGCTATTTCTATGGAAGTCCGCCAAAATTTGCCCTTCTGAGATGGGTTGCCATTCATCTGGATTTCCCCAGACATTTCCATGATTTCTACCCGGACACTGTTTCTGACAGCCGCATTCCAGCTATGTCCGGGAAATTCCAGACGCATGGTAGCAAAAGAGAAAGAGTGGAGAATCCTGGCATTTTCAGCCTGCCCACTAATTACAGAAATAATCTGTTTCTCCTGGGCGCTCGCACGCCTTCCCATCTGCTGAGAGTTTTGCATGAAATATTGGAGAGTTTTGCAATATTGAGTACAAAGAGGGGTCCACTGCCAGCCAGCCATCCTTGCTTCACAAATTGTTCCATTAACGCGCCCCCCAGCCCACTTTTAGTTATGATACTTGACACTCTGCGTTGGGGTAAATTAAGACTCACAATGCATAATGAGCCATGAAAAGGTTTTTAAAGATTCTTTCTGATACTGGTAAAGCTCACTGCTACTATCTATATCTATCATCTATCTATCTATCTATCTATCTATCTATCTATCTATCTATCTATCATCTATCTATCTATCTATCATCTATCTATCTATCTATCTATCTATCTATCTATCTATCTATCTATCTATCATCTATCATCTATCATCTATCTATCATCTATATCTATCTATCTATCTATCTATCTATCTATCTATCTATCTATCTATCTATCTATCTATCATTATTGAAAAGAAAAAAGAAAAAAGAAAATGAGAAGAAGTGTCATTGGCCTGTAGTGTGTCAGACTAGGTTTAGGGAGACTCATGTTCCACATGAAACTAGTGGGCAGCATCCACTTTTTGCTACAAATGACTAACTTATCTCATTTATTTCAGTGGGATGAAAGTGTAACTAACAGAGCAGCCCTAACCATGCCTTCTCAGCTCAGTTAAATTCCATGGGGTTTACTCCCAGGTAAGTCAGGTTAGGATTGCTACCTAAGGCTCTCATCCTATACACATTTTCCTGAAAGTAAGTCCTATTGAACTCAATGTGCTTTACTTCTGAGTAGACACCATAGGACTGCTCTGCACCTTCGTCTGGATCCAGCCCAGAGACATTTGCATTTGGGCTTCAAACCCAATAGCTATAATTGGTGTCAGGCTCTAATCCCCACCCTCCACACCGAAACACACACACACACACACACACACACAGATATATACAAACCTTATTTAGAAGAATATTGTCTGTTTAAGTAAAGCCCAATCTTAAAAAATCATCCTTGCAGGAACCTAATAAATGTGTGAAAAGAATGTTGTTTATTAGTGTCAAGGGACTGCTATTCAGCTGAGTTGCAAAATTAATTTCCCAGCACGGTCGATAAGACATAAAAAAACTCCCAGATGCTGCTGTCACCCGTCAAACCACAGTGAAATATTGCTCCTTTGTAGTGCATCGCCCCAGCAACATCATGTTTTCCTTAGCAGTGTTGTGATAAAGAACGACCTCAAACACAGCTCTTTGGTTCAGCTCGCACTCCTTCTTGATAACCCGCAGATGTCTGAAAAGGGTCTTTAAAGGGGTTTGTAAATGGCCCTCGTGGCTGAAGACAGTCAAGAGCTTTCAAGAGGGTTAAGGTGGCGTTATGAAGCCTTCATTGTCTGTGATACACACACTCCTCACTCTTGTCACTGCTTGCATAGGGATTTACAATTGTGCCTCAATGCATTCCTCTTGGTATTCTCCCAGCAATTGGTTTGTTTTGCACAGGTCCTCCCTTTGTTTTGACCTCCACAGATGCAGAAAGATACCTTTTTAAATAACATAGCTCATAGGACTCAATAGCAACCCATCTCTCAGCGATCAACAGATATTTACAGATGGTTGCCTGCCATGTATGCTCCCGTTTGAAGATGTTGAATTTCAAAGTTGTTATCCTTTTGCAGTGAAAGCAACAAAGGCTCTTGTGGCACCTTAAAGACAATGCTAATGAAGTGGCTGGGGGCCCATCACAAAGTCATCAATGGCTGCAAACCCGGGAGCAAGCCCCACTGAATGTCATTAGGATTCCAGCCTTGGTGGATAAAAGCCTGCCTCTAGCAATGAGCAATGAACACAAAGTTCACAAACAACACTTCAGAAAAAAAGGTGAAGCAAAGAGGCACCTGTTAGGAGATAGATGGATATGTCAATTATGTAAGGAGCAAAGCAGACAAAATATATATTTACAGTCATACCTTGTGTTACGTTTTATTCACGTTGCGGCTTTTCAGGTTACGAATGTAGCAAACCCAGAAGAGTTTACTTCTGGGTTCGCTGCACGCGCATGCGCAGAAGCGATCTGCACGCTTTGTGCATGCACAGAAGCGCTCTATTGAGTTTCACACACAAGCAGTAGCAGAGCTCCACTTCCGGACTATTCGGGGTGAGAATGGCACCCCAAAACGGATCATGTTCGTGAGTAGTGGTACCACTGTATATATAATGTATGCACATTTTTTTAAAAAAAACCTTGGGTTGTAGGCAAAAACAATACATAATCTGTCTTGTTATGGAGGTCAAATGGGGTTTTTGAATTGAGACATAAGGTTGCATGAAATTAAGCCATAGATTCACAGGTCACTCACTCCTGGGACTCAGCTACATTAGTAAAGAAAAAGCATTTTAAATGCGTTATAACACTGTGACACCAAATGGTGTCATGGAGTTCCATCTTTTGGCAATGTGGTTTCCTATTATGAAGTTTGCAACACATTTTCCTGAAACATTTTTTTTTTTGTTAATGCGTCTAGATTCAGCCCTGGTCAAAATGCATTGGTTTTCAACTGGTAGACTGTGATCCATTGCTGGGTTGCAGCCTGACTTAAGGTGGGTCACAGCAACAGCTGTTTTCAAAATGTTCAGTTGAGCTGCAGCTTCACGAAAAAGTTTGTTTCTCATTGTGGTGCTTGCTCACCACTTCCTTGTTGTGAGGGAAAGATTTGCTTCTTTACATTGCTGGAAGGAATGAAGAGTGATGTGCTACTAGAGAAACCACCAGGATGTTAGAATGTTCCCTAAAATGACATCTCCTTTGGTGCAGCCTTAAATAAAGTGTTTGCTCTTAGTGAACAACTGGTGCCTGTGCTCTTTAGAGCACCACAAACTATAAGGAATTATTCAGCCACTCCTGTGTTTGCAAGGGATGAGTCATGCCAGTCCTCTGCATGTACCATTGATGCTCATAATCCATGCACCTCTTTTTTCTGCTTTGGGTGCAGCAATAAAAAAAAGGAAAATGAACTGATTTACAAATGGCATTCTAAGGCTGAGGCTCCCAACAGCATTAACTTTGTAAGGATTGCACATTCTGTACTATGGAAGAGGAGGAGGGGGCGATCCTCTGTGTGTGCTTTGCATCATGTTTAATAGGTACAGAGCCCTGTCACCAGTTTCTCACACTTCTTCAGGTTTTTTTTTCCTTTTCCCACCATTAAAATTCTAATCTGTCCCAATTAGTGTGAACGCAACTCCATGCACACAAAAATTATCACAGGATTTAAAAATATTTCTTCGCATTAGCTGCTGCTGGAGATAACCTGATGATATGAGACATTGGACAAACCCGTAATGCTTTTGCCTCTTTTCTTTTCTCCCTCCTTCCCTCCCTCCCCTCTTTCTTTGCTACCACTGTTCAAAAGGAAAATGAAACACCAGAGTGTTTTCAAAACCCTCCCAAATTCAAACTGACTTCTAAAGTAAGGCTGCTTTTGTTCCTTGCCACTCCATTTGGACTGAAAGTTTGATCACGTTGGACAGGTCCACACTGTACAGTTAAAGCTAATTTGGTGCACACTGATTCCTCCAACAAGCTTCAGGAGCTGTAGTTTGTTGAGGGTGCTGGGAATTGTAGCTCACTGAGGTGAAGCTACAGTTCCCAGGGCTCTTCTGAGAGGCCGTGTGCTTTCAGTGTGTGGTGTGGCTCTGTCCATATTCCATTTAACTGAAACAGAGTCACATTCTCTGTCCCAAGTCAGCATTCTGCTGCAGACCTGGATACTTTAAAATCATTAAAACTATGATTTTGGACATTTACAGAATTGCAGCCTGAATAATGGGGGGGGGGGGGGAGAAGACACTGTAAATTGCAAATTTTATTTCTCGGGGCTCTTTGTAAGTAAGTAAGTAACTGGCTATGGCTCTAAATTTATTTGCCTTTTTTCTGGAAAGAATATCGGGATGCCACACACTGAAGCGTGACTTTTACGAAGAGTGATGTGTGACTTTTATTTTATTTTAAAGACACTGGATCTCTTTTGATGTTAAAACTGCAACATATTGCACACAGTTAGTATTAATCTACTTTAGGCATTCTTTGGTTTTTTACCCCTGCCCATAATTTATTATGTACCTGGAGATATTTATCTTCCCACTTTGGAAAAAAGATTACAATTAATATGGCACGCATGTCTTTAAATTAGTACTTCAGCCAGAGAAGCATGAGTAATGAATTAGCCACGGCTTTGAACTCTTGGCTGATGATTTAAATTGCCCGCATGTGGCTGTTGCATGATCCAGATCTACTGAAATATGAACTCAAGCAGAACAGACTTTACCTGCTTCCATTTGTATACTATCTGGGAGATTTTAAAAAAAATCAGATTGGGGAATTTCCACATATTGAAATCAGTGGGACTCAGCATGCCTTGTCATTTCAGATTTCACAGCTGTGGGAGACAAAGAGACTTCAGTAGAGGGGACAAGATTCTCAGTGTGGTTTCGGTACTAGATTAGCGAAGTGGGTTTTGACCTCAAAACTCTGGCAAAAGGAGTGGCCCACTTTCATCCTCCCATTGCTCACTCCTGACATAAGCAATCATTTATCTCTCTTGGTGAGCATTATGTTTGCAAAGTGATATTTTCGGTCCCTCTCTTCTGTTCTTCTCTTATCAGGTTGCAACTTTATCCCTGTTTAAAAAGGTAAAGGTATCCCTGACCATTAGGTCTAGTCATGACCGACTCTGGGGTTGTGGCATTCATCTCGCTTTATTGGCCGAGGGAGCCGGTGTACAGCTTCCGGGTCATGTGGCCAGCATGACTAAGCCGCTTCTGGCAAACCGGAGCAGCGCACAGAAACGCTGTTTACCTTCCCGCTGGAGCGGTACCTATTTATCTACTTGCATTTTGATGTGCTTTCGAACTACTAGGTTGGCAGGAGCAGGGACTGAACAACAGGAGCTCACCCCGTTGAGGGGATTCGAACCACCAACCTTCTGATCGGCAAGTCCTAGGCTCTGTGGTTTAACCCACAGCACCACCTGCGTCCCTTCATCCCTGTTTACCTGGGAGCAAATCCCATGAAACTCAATGGGGCATGCTTCCAAGTAGTGGATTGTCTTTTTTGTTTCCTACTCGTAAATAAATAAGTAAATAAAAAACCACAATTTCCTGATTCGACAGCTGTCAGGTTAGACCATCTACCAACAAGGCTTTAGTTTTACCCAGTGCTATTTTTCTAGAAAAAGAGGTGCCAGAACTCACCATGAACACCTCCCTCATTCTTTTAGAATGGCAATGGCACCTACCTGAGAGGTGCCGGAACTGCCAGAAATGGCACCTACCTGAGAGGTGCCAGAAAGTTCCAGCTAAAAAAAAGCCCTGGTTTTACCATGAAGAATACACCCAACAGATGTCTCTAGTGTGCAGAAGTCTGCTGATCAGTATAAATATTAAAGCACAAACAACACCTTGTTTCTGCAGTTGTCGTTTGTCTGTTTTCTGACAGGAGGAGCCAGTTTTGATGGGCTTCCTGTGGTCCCTTCGTTTTTTATCTTATCATCCAATTTTCCGCTGCACTGATCTCCTTCTGTCATGCTGATGGCCAGCCAAACTCGCCTCGTTCCTGGAGAGAGCGGCGTGTAGCCCTTTTTCATCGGAGTAAGACAGAAGAGGAGAAGGAGGGGTGATCACTCCTGAAGTGGAAGCCTTGCCAGTGCTTTGACCTCTTCGGTGGTGAAAGGGAGGCTATTCATCTTTAAGGAACCTCACATATTTCCCTGGGAGGAAGTCACACTGATTTCACAAGAACTCAGCTCCACTAAGGGCTTAGGACTGAGGATGCCACTGCCCTCATCTGTCCTCTTGGCAGAGAATTCTGAGTTAATGAATCAGCTTCAACCCAAAGTCACATTTTCCAAGGGCTTTCCAAGGGCAGTGGAATGGTTGGAGTGTCAGACAGCGACTGGGTAGGGTCAAATCTTTACTCAGCCATGAAACTCGGTGGGCGACCTTGGCCTGCCACCATCGATTCCAGAAAAACATGGTCTGATCATGGGAAAGGCTGTGTTTCAAAATAATAACAAGGTAAGGTAAAGGAGAACCGCTGCTTCAAAGTGGTCACATGGAAAGCAGGCATCACTCAGTGGTGGAGCACAAACAGCAGATTCCAGGTTCAGTTCCAAGGAACTTCAGATGTGGCTGGGGGAGAAATTCTGCCTAAGACACCAGAGAGCCGCTGCCAATCGGTGTAGATAATACTGAATGAGATGGATCATGGGCTGATTCATTTTAAGATAGCTTCCGGAGTGCTGTCACAGACTGGTGGGACACAGAAGAGTGGTGTAACTAGCCGCTCGGGTGCCTGGTGCGGCTCACACGTCCTGCAACCAGGGGCAGGGCGAGCCTCCCATGGGGGCGGGGTGCACTCCATGGAGCCTCTCCAAAGCCTCCCCCTCAGCTGTAGAGCAGCTTAGGGAGAGGTGGAGAGCAGACACAAGCCCCATACTGCCATTTCAGATAGTGCAGAGCCTGCAGGAACCTGCCCAAGCCACCATGTCACACACACCCCTCAGTGATGACACACAGGACAGTCCGTACCCCTCTCACCCCTTTCCTCCTTCAGTGGGTGGGAGGAACCGGTTGGGGAACCCCCCAAGGGAAGAAGGTTCAGAGGCCAGGGTGTGGTAGTGGGACAATGATGAGTGGTCAGAGGGAGAAGAGGGAGCAGACGGGAAGGAGGAGGTGTCAGAAGCTGAAGAGGGAACAGGGCTTAGTGAGCAGGAAGAGGCTGTGGCAGACAGCAGTCTAGAAGCAGAGGCAGAAGCTGAAGCAGGAGAGGCGGAAGGCCAAGAGGCAGAGATCAGGCTGGCTGGGGAAAAGGCACAGAGGTCTCTCACTCCTGCTGCAACAAGCTGCCCTCCCCCTGGTTTCCAAGAACCAGGAGAGGCATGAAGAGGGCAAAAAATTAGTTTCACACAGCTGCAGTCTCTGATTGCTTGAGGAAAACCCTGGAGAGGAGGAGACTTAGGCAGCTGTGGGAAGGCAAGCGACTGCTCCATGGGGACAAGACCTGCTGGAGATGAGTTGCTCTGCCCATTAGCCCTGACACTCCTATGCAGATCATGTTTTTGCTAATAAGGAGTTAACTCCAACCTGTTCTATGTGATTTACTTCTGGCTTGCTCCTGTGACTACGATTACGGTACATCTCCTGGAGTATAAACATGATTACATGAAGGAAAATTGTTCTAAGCCAGCATAGGGAGCCAGTGTTGGTGGAATCCACCTCCCACCAGTCCTAGCCTGCATGGCCAGTGATCAAAGAATCATAAAACTGTAGAACTGGAAGGGAACCCAAGAGTCATTTAGTCCAGCCCCTTGCTATGCAGGAATTTCCACTAGGTCAGGAATGATGAGACTTGTAGTCCAAGAATATCTGGAGGGCTATCACAGGTTCCCTACCCTTTTCTAAAGAGCAAATCAAAGAATGATGATTTACAGTCCAGTTCTGTAATATGTTTAAATGTATTTGTTTTACTAGAAACGAACCTAGCAAATAAGCCCAGATGTGCATTCCAAATGTTTCCTGAAAGCTGAGAGTGGTTTCATTTACATAAGTTCAAGCCCAACTAGAACAGAGATGAGTTTAATGTAGAAAAGAAATGTCTATGACTCAGAAGGACGGGGTGCAGTTGATATGCAAACTACGTCAATGCCACTGCCAATGCTGGGCATGCGGTGGGTTCTGACGGGCAAACAAAGAACAGCACAGGCAGGGGCTTTTCTTCCGTGAGCAGATTTTCTTCCGTGAGCCGTGGAACTTGAAGGCGCTTGAGGAAAGTGGAAGTCATTCTGCACACCCACAAACAGCATTGTCCACCAGGAAAGAGAATAGGGAGGAACAGAGGAAGTTGCCTTACCCCTAAGTAAGACCCATTGGTCTAACCTTGCCCGTACAAACAGAATTGCCCAGTCTCTGACCACGACTCTGCAAAGTTTCAGAAAGGGGACGATCTCAACGTTACCTGAAGATGCACACAAAGCAAATGGCTTGCCATGTAGCTATGGTACTTGTCTAGAAACCTGTGTGTCCATATCGGAGCCTCCTGGCAACTAAACTAGATCTTTACCAAGAAAAGCTTTTCTGGCATATTTTGGGTGAATCGTGGAGTTGGAAGGGGGCACCAGGGTCATCTAGTCCAACCCCCTGCAATGCAGGAATCTTTTGCCCGATGTTGGACTCGAACCCACAACCTTGAGATTAAGAGTCTCATACTTTAACGGGTGTGTTGTTCCTTCCGAGGATATCATTTGCAGCTTGCCAGTACAGTCACAAATCCACTTTAAACCCTTTAGGGGAAGGGCCATAGCTTGGTGGTAGAGCAGCTGCTTTGCATGCAGAAGGCCCTAGGTTCAATCCCTGGCATCTCCAGGCTGGGCTGGGAAAGACTGCCTGCCTGAAACCCTGGAGAGCCACTGCTGCCAGTCAGTGTAGACAATACTAAGCCAAATGATAACAATGGTCTGACTCACTTTAAGGCAAATTCCCATGTGCCTAAACTGGTGCACAAACAAACAGACAGACAAAGTGTAATCCAGTATTTAGAATGTAGATACAGTCATACCTCGGGTTACAGATGCTTCAGGTTGCGTGTTTTCAGGTTGTACATCACGCCGAACCTGGAAGTACAGGAACTGGTTACTTCTGGGTTTTGGCGCTCGTGTATGTACAGAAGCACTAAATTGTGCTTTGTGCATGTGCAGAAGCACCGAATTGCGACCCACGTGTGCGCAGACGCAGCTCTGCAGGTTGCAAACGTGCCTCCCGCACGGATCACGTTCGCAACCTGAGTGTCCATTGCATAGGCAAACTGTATTTTTACTACTATTTCTCCATTCCTTGAATAAGAATTCTTTCAATATTCAAAGAATATTATTTATATCATGAAGAAGGGAAAGGCATGAAGGTTATCTCTAGATAGATAGGTAGGTAGGTAGATTATCTATCTATCTATCTATCTATCTATCTATCTATCTATCATCTATCTATCTATCTATCATCTATCTATCATCTATCTATCATCTATATCTATCTATCTATCTATCTATCATCTATCTATCTATCTATCTATCTATCTATCTATCTATCTATCTATCATCTATCTATCTATCTATCTATCTATCTATCTATCTATCTATCATCTATCTATCTATCTATCTATCTATCTATCTATCTATCTATCATCTATCTATCATCTATCTATCTATCTATCATCTATCTATATCTATCTATCTATCTATCTATCTATCTATCTATCTATCTATCTATCTATCTATCTATATCTATCTATCTATCATCTATCATCTATCTATCTATCTATCATCTATCTATCTATCTATCTATCTATCTATCTATCTATCTATCTATCTATCTATCATCTATCTATCATCTATCTCTATCTATCTATCTATCTATCTATCTATCTATCTATCTATCTATCTATCTATCTATCTATCATCTATCTATCTATCTATCTATCTATCTATTTATCTATCATCTATCTATCTATCTATCTATCTATCTATCTATCTATCTATCATCTATCTATCTATCATCTATCTATCTTTCTATCTATCTATCTAGCTATCATCTATCTATCTATCATCTATCAATCATCAACAAAGGCTCAAGATTCCTTCCAACTGTACAATTTTATGATTCTATGAAAGCTGAGAAATGATATATGGTAGGCAGATGGGTACCACTAGGAGCTGAAGGGTGGAATTAAAGAGCAGCACATCTGGAAAATCCTCCTGACAGGGGTACCTCGCTGGGGTGTCAAACAGCATCCTAGGGAAGCCTCTGGAAAGCCATCACTTTGGCACACTGAAAACTATTGTAGACAATGTGCTAATATAGTTACCATGGGGAGAAATTTCACATTTCTAAAAGAATAGGCTGGATAATTTCAATCATCTTCCTTCCTTTTAGCCCTTGTAATCTGACAAAGTGGAAGTTGGGGTAAATTATGCCAGAAGCAAAATGCACTTGTACAATGCATCGTTTAGCTGCGTGTAGCTGTGAATATCTCTCTCTATCTTGAGATTCATAGAATCGTATTGTTGGAAGGGATCAAAACGGTCCTCTTGTCCAACCCCCTGCAATTGCAGAGAATATTTTGCCCATTGTGGGGCTCAAACCCAGGACACCAAGGTTAAAACCTCATACTCTACCAACTGAACTATAGGCAAGGTTCTTTCCCAGGGATTGAAACTGGGAACTTCTGCGTGCAGGGCAACTGATCTATCAGGGAAGGGTAACAGATACTGCAGAATCATCGTCATCGCCACCATCTCTTGTGAGCCAGCATGATGAGAGCCGTGCAGTGATTATGTTGTAGAAAAATACCTTGTTGCAAAGCAGCAGCAGAACGTAGGCTGGCTCTGCATGGGACAGGTGCATGGAGCACGCCCCTGAGGGGCGGGGCTCAGAGGGAGCCCCGCCCCCATGCTATCCCACTGCTGCAAAGAGTTAGAGATGGAAACGTTGTAGTTGCAGATGAGCACTGAATTCCTTTTTCAGTTTTGAAAAATCACAAAGGTTCTGTTATTTGTGTTTCTCCCCTTTCCACATATATTTTTTTTTTTTGGGGGGGGAATTAAAGCAAGGTTTGAAAAGAAAAATAATCAGTTGCATGTGCAAATGTTTTTGGAGTAGCAACGCATGGGAGCATTGGACCTTTTGCATTAGATGAATGAATGATGCTCATTTAGTATGTTACGTTACCTGTTTTTAACGCAGCTTCTTCCTATCCCTTTAGCTATGTCCTATTAACTGCTGAGCTTCCTCTCCCCAACCCAAAATGCTGCTGGATAGCAGAGAGCCTGGCACCATCTTCTCTTTGCTACCCAGAGAGAAAAGGCAAGAGGGGGAACTGGCAGCTGTGAGAAGGAGGAACAGCAGCTGCCACCATCCAAAAGCAATTTAAGGTTTGTGCGTGCATGCAGGAGTCAAACACCCTGGAAGTGCCAAACCTTGAACCCAAGCCTAATCCCTCCCCCTTTTCTCCTACTTGTACCATTTTGGCCTCTTCTTTGAAACAGGTCAAAGAAGAGGCGCCATTCGAGGATCTCCACTGATTTTGCCTAATGGCTTGGTTTTAAGGCTGACACGAGCTGGCCTTCTAAATGTCTGATTCGAAGCCACGTCTGGGCAAGCAAATGTCATCATTTCTCTGCAAATCCCAAGCTGCGTTTCCAAATGAGCCTGCATGAGCCCATATGGCACAAGTCCAATGGTTGCTTTTTGAGCAGATTTCAAGGAATTACATGTGACGTGGAGAACGTCCAGCCTTCGACACCTAGTCCAGATTTAAAAAGAAGAAGAAAAGACACTGCTACCTCTTTAGCTGAAAAGCTGTCCATATCAGACACAAAACCAGGCTGTTCCTCAGCTCTGTTTAAGAAACTCAAGTGGTTTCTGTGTAGGTAATTCACAGATGCTTTAGATCAGGCGCATTTATTTATTTTCAAGTATTTGTCTGTGTCATCGGAAAAGATCACAAATTATTTAGAAAGAAGAAAGGATAGGTTAAACAATAAAAATTAAGCACAGTAAGGAAAACAGTAAGAGGGACGCGGGTGGTGCTGTGGGTTAAACCACAGAGCCTAGGATTTGCTGAACAAATCCCCATGACGGGGTGATCTCCCATTGCTTGGTCCCTGCTCCTGCCAACCTAGCAGTTTGAAAGCACATCAAAGTGCAAGTAGATAAACAGGTACCACTACAGTGGGAAGGTAAACGACATTTCTGTGTGCTGCTCTGGTTTGCCAGAAGCGGCTTAGTCATGCTGGCCATATGACCTGGAAGCTGTACGCCGGCTCCCTCTGCCAATAAAGCGAGATGAGCACCGCAACCCCAGAGTCATCCACGACTGGACCTAATGGTCAGGGGTCCCTTTACCTTTACCTTTAAGGAAAACATCAAAATCCATAAGTAACTATATAACATCAAATTCCATAGCATAGAATTCCACTCACTCAATACACTTAGGCTACATCTACACAGCTATGAAAAACGCTCTGAAAACAATCTGGAAAAAACCGTTTTAAAACTCACAATGGAAAATTTCATGGAGTTCCAATTTCAGCTCTACAGCGCCATCTGGTGTCAACGTGTTATAATGTATTAATGACTTTTTAAAACTAATGTAGCTGAGTCCTTATATTCACTCAAGATCTATGTTTACTTACACACCTGTTCCTCAATCAAATTACACTTGTACACATTCACCAACACTCACATACTCTTAACAATTACAGATACCAAGAATCCTCTGGGTACATAAATGAAGGTCACATGATGACATTGGGGCAGCCTAACTCTTTGAGGTTAAATTCAGATTTATTCTAGTACTATGCAACATTTATGCAGCCATTGTGGTGCCCTCTAGCTATTGTGGGCTCCAACTCTTTAGTCAGCACAGCCACTAGTCTGGAATGGTGGAAGCTGGAGTCAGTAACATATGGTGGATACAACGTTGGTCATCCTTGCTTTAGATCCAGATTAGAATAATGTGCAAACTATCCAGAAAATGGTAGAGTGGCCTGCTTCTGTGTACTTTGAAAAAGCAGCTTAATTCTGCAGAAAGGTTTGTATGGCAGGGAGGTAAGCATTGCTAATATTTGCACATCAAGTGACTGTTATAGGAGAAAAGACCATTTGAAAGCTTAACGACAGACAGGAAAGTCTGAAGTTAAATTCAGAATGAAACTCTAAACTACTGAAGTCTTTTTATCGCTGATACGTTACTCCCAAAAGGTCGTGGCCTGGGTCATCTTCTTATGTTCTGAACAACTGCAACTCACTTTTTAATCAAGCAGATGTTTCTTTCTTTACTCATTATTACATGTAATAGACTTTGGAGTTTCATGTTGTGTCATCTCTGTAACCCTGATTATGTTGAGTTTCTCTGTGACTCAAAACTTTCGAAGAGGTATCTAATTCCAAATTAAAATGAATATAAAGATAAATAGCATAAAGGGACAGAATAGAAACTCAGATAAGCAATCAACAAAAGAGTTATGTTTACTGAGGATTATGTAATCTGCATAAGGATGGGTGTCAAAATCAGGTCTCTCATTTTTCCAATCTTAAATCAAGTTCTTTATTATTAGTCTTAAATAGATACAAATCTATCAGCATTTTAATGCCATTTTCTCAAAAAAACACAACCCCAAAACACCCACGTTTTTGTAAAAGACTTCTCCCTAGTATGCATTTTTGCATGTTATGTTCACCAATATATGCATTTTATGCACACTTTATCCAGATATATGCATTTTTTGTGCACATTACAGGCCTGGGCAGGCTGGGTCTTCCTGTTATATACCTGCTGGAATTGCCAAGGCATATGACCGTCACCTGAATTTCATAGCTCTCCTGACAGGTGATTTGGTCTGCAGCCACAGCGTGGAAATAAAGGAGATTTCCCACCAGATACCAGGCACTCTATTATTCTAATTAGGCTTCAATGTTTTTCTTGCAATCCCCTTCTCAATGAATTAATCCATTTTAATCTAGCATATAAATTCTTAAAACTTTCTTATTTGTTAATTCGAGCAACTACTTCTTTCACTTCATTACAAACAGTATTTCTACCTGAAACACACTTGAGCAAACCTGCTCCTCTTCCTTTGGCAGATATTTTGTTGCCATTTGCAACTGTAGCTGCCTCTGATGAGTTATCATTTAACTCTTTTGTGTGTGTGTGTGGGGGGGGAATTAGCATCACACGTCATGTGCATTGAAGTTGCCAAATCAATGAACCAACTAGAAGGGTTACTGTTAATAGCACCAGTTTTCCTATAACTTGATATTGCTGGATAGCTCTAATGAACTGCAAAAGCATTTTTAGTTCGCTTTCTGTTGCCACCCTGGAACTTTTCTTTATTAGTGTTCATCTGTTCATCTAGATTAACAATAAGTCCTTAAGTGACTGTGGAGGCCAATTCTGGATCCACACGTCCTTCCACAGTGGGGACATTGGTTTCTAGGCAGAAGTTGATCATGGTGTGGATTTGCCAAGCGTGCCTTCCTCTTAGCATGTTTCTCCCTTGCGTCCTGAGTTCGAGTGTCTTCAGAGCCCACAACACCTTTGGTAAAGGCTGTCCTCCAATTGGAGCATTCACAGGCCAGTGTTTCCCAGTTGTCGGTGTTTATACTACATTTTTTTTAAGATTTGCCTTGAGAGAGTCTTTAAACATCTTTTGTTGACCACCAGCATTACGCTTACGGCAGATATAGAAATATAATAAAAATCAAACATTAAAAACTTCCTGTTACAGGACTGCCTTCAGATGTCTTCTAAAAGTTGTGTTGTTCTTCATCACAGCCCTGGCTAGCTAATCCCTATCAGAAGAGTTCTCCCCAGGTCCCTATCTCATGGACAGACAATCCCTATCTAACCATTTAATTTTTAACTCACCACCAATTGCTCCTGATTGCACAATGTTCCAACCAGCTCCGATTGGTTGCTTGTTCATCGGGAGGTTGACCCAGGGTCTGTCTGTCACAGAGAGGCACAGATGAAGATCAATGAAGATCAATGGAATGCCTGCCCCCATTTTACAACCAACCGCCTTGTGGGAAGGATCCTGATGATGATATACTGTATACATGTTTTTAAAAAAGTAGGCATGCATTTGTTTAAATGTAGTTTAAAGGTACTTGCAAGCTGCCTTGGAAGGATTTGCATCCTACAAGGCAGGCGATAGTAATAAATCGTTCAATGAATGAATGAATGAGTGAAGCACAAGGCCAATCAGTCATATTCAATAATAACAAAAACTGAACCAGGATTTCCTTCTGCCACTACCATGTACCATTCAGACACTGCGCTGCATGGGCTCTCCTAGCCAGCTTTCTGATATGATCCTCGGACATTCCAGATTTTCATCTGAAAGCTAGGTTCATCTGTTTGATGTGGGTAATGTGCAACTCAACTGTCCTGTTTATTTATTAGGTGGGTTAAATGCTTAATGGGACGCGGGTGGCACTGTGGGTTAAACCACAGAGCCTAGGACTTGCCGATCAGAAGGTCGGCGGTTCGAATCCCCGCAACGGGGTGAGCTCCTGTTGCTCGGTCCCTGCTCCTGCCAACCTAGCAGTTCAAAAGCACGTCAAAGTGCAAGTAGATAAATAGGTACTGCTCTGGCGGGAAGGTAAACGGCGTTTCCGTGTGCTGCTCTGGTTCGCTGGCCACTTGACCCGGAAGCTGTACGCCAGCTCCCTTGGCCAATAAAGCGAGATGAGCGCCACAACCCCAGAGTTGGTCATGACTGGACCTAATGGTTAGGGGTCCCTTTACCTTTACCTAGACTGTCATTTGATGTGGGGTTTCTGGTGTTGCAAAATAAAGAGATTAAATCAACATTTCCGTTTAGCTGATTAATATCGCACTGGACGCAACAGCAGCCTAATCCTCATTTCCTAAAAGGTGGGATACATTTCTACTCTTGTTAGTTGTTTGCATGCGGTGATTTGCAGTGCTTTTATAGAAGCAATGAATTTAAATCACCATGGCACAAGAGACACTGGGCATTCCCCAACACCAAATAAAACTCCTGCTTGCTCAACTGCCTGCCAGATAATTGAAATTGTTATACTGCATCCAAAGTCATAGTCAATTACTTTTTAAAAGAGCATTTTGCTGGTTGGCATCATGGCCGACAACCTCAGCTGAAAAGCCAAAGAGCAAATGGATCTAGATGGTTGAATGCCCTCTAACAGGAGACAGTCTCTCAAGGTTAAAGAGGAGTGTGCCATACCTTGCTGGGCATCCCAACTTAATTGGTACGCTTCTGTTTTGTGGAACACCAACTACTGTCAAGGTTTGGGTCATGTAACATTTCAGCAGCTCAACCCAGGAAGTGGGAGGTCTCCAAGCGCCAGATGCAAGCGTTGACTTCAGAAAGACGGAGAAGCGTTTCTGGTCAGCCATGAATGTGACGAGCCACACAATGGAGCAAAGCATGCCACAATTTCTCACCAAACAGCAATTCCACAATACTCTGGCCCACTTCATATGTATGGTGGCTCAAATGGGGGACATGGGGAGGTTAGTGCAATGCTTGGAAGTTTGCTTTTAAAAGGAATTCGGTCCAGTTCACCCACTCCAAAAAGGAATTAGTTCCAGTTTTATCTTACCCTGATTCTAGTGCAATTCACAACTCACAATTTGTTCATATGTTCACCCACATCCCTCTGCCCAGTCAGGGTTAGTATGACAGTTTGTGCAGCCCTTTCCCCTTCCTTGGTTGTAGCTAAGGGGATAAGAGATTGCACAATTAGTGCTGGGCAGGGCTGCTTAGCACTATCATAGCACAGCAATCTCCATAGGTCATGCTTTTTAGTTGATGACCTAAAGCAACATGAACAAAAGAAGTACCGGTAGTCGCCAGCTTGCATTACAATAAACACTTCTGCAAGCATGAGGCACGGCAGCACAGGATTTATTTGGTGCCAAACCTAATAATAATAATAATAATAATAATAATAATAATAATAATAATAATAATAATTTATTTATACCCTGCCCTTCCTGGTTCAAAAGCCGGGCTCAGGGCAGCTAACAACAAATTTTAAACACTTTAAAACAATTATAAAAGCAGCATAAAATACAGTATAAAACCATGAATAACAATAAAATTCAAAAATCACTTAGATAATCCCCAGGGCTAGCTGGCTGAATTGGTCCTACTTGGGCCAGTGAGGAGGCCAGGGGAGAATTAGCTGTGGGGTCTCAGAGCAGGTGATCTTCATAAAAGGGGAGCGGGAGGGAAGAGAAGAGAAATAAAAGATAAGGCTGAATTCAAATTAAAGGCCAGGTGGAATTGCTCTGTTTTAGAGGCCCGACAGAAGGAGGTTAAATCCTGAAGGGCCCTAGTCTCATGGGACAGAGCATTCCACCAGGTCGGAGATATCACTGAAAAGGCCCTGACCCTGGTGGAGGATAGTCTGACTTCCTTAGGGCCCGAGACCTCTAAACTATGGTTATTCACAACAACAACAACAACAACAACACCTATAGTTATTCAGTTACCTATAGAGAAGATCCATAGAAAGCAACTGTACCAAAGGGAATTATTGTGAAAATAAGAAATATTTATGGAGAGGGCACCAAATCTTGCCCTCACTCAGGGTGCTATATTACCAAGGTAAAAGGTAAAGGACCCCTGGATGGTTAAGTCAACCATGGGGTGCGGCGCTTACCGTATTTTTCGCTCTATAAGACGCACCAGACCACAAGACGCACCTAGTTTTTGGAGGAGGAAAACAAGAAGAAAAAAATTCTGAATCTCAGAAGCCAGAACAGCAAGAGGGATCGCTGTGCAGTGAAAGCAGCAATCCCTCTTGCTGTTCTGGCTTCTGGGATTGCTGTGCAGCCTGTATTTGCTCCATAAGACGCACACAAATTTCCCCTTACTTTTTAGGAGGGAAAAAGTGAGTCTTATAGAGCAAAAAATACGGTATCTCTGTTTTCAGGCTGAGGGAGCCAGTGTTTGTACACAGACAGCTTTCTGGGTCATGTGGCCAGCATGACTGCTTCTGGCACAACGGGACGCCGTGACGGAAACCAGAGTGCACGGAAACTGAGTTTGCCTTCCCGCCACAGAGGTACCTATTTACCTACTTACACTGGTGTGCTTTCAAACTGCTAGGTTGGCAGGAGCTGTGACAGAGCAACAGGAGCTCACTGTGTTGTGCAGATTTGAACTGCTGACTTTCCGACTGGCACGCCCAAGAGGCTCAGTGGTTTAGACCACAGCGCCACCCGCTCCCTTTTTATATTACAAAATCTATCCCTGGGCAGGGCACCTGGTTTCATCCTCCCAACCTACTGTGCCTCCTTCCCCAAAAGCTGCTCCTAAGGGTTGAACGACCTTCTGAAACAGCACAGGAAGGTGGGGTGGGTAGAGAAAATTAGATGGTTCAAGAGCTGTCTACTAGTGCAAACCTGCCATAGGATGCAGCCCATTGTGGTTACATTTCAAATGGCACAAGAGCTGTTATGCAGCAAGGCTGAGCTCTAAGGACTGTGAACTGTTTGCCCACATGCAAATAGTTGGTGCCGGATCAGGCTCAGGCCTGAACATTGGTCTGAACCTGAGCTCTCTCCTTCTGCACTGTCACTATTTTGGGGTGGGATTCAATCACATACCAGCAAACTCGGGTTGAGCAATTTGTTTTGGAGGTCCTGAGAGACAAACCCACTTCCCCCAAAGACTGGACTTTTTGCAATAAGGGAAGTGACAGGACAATGCCGTGGAAAGTGTGGGATAATCCTTGCTTTGATGCAGGAGCATCTAGCCTCTCCACAACAAATGAGAATGAATGCCAGTGTCTCGTCTAATCTCCTTGCAAACCAATCAGGAAGATTGCTCAATGAATAGGTCACCTGGAAACACTCCAGGTTTCAAGCTTTCTTCAAGCACTCTGATATTTCCTTCCTTCGCCCCAGCCTTTAATTTCAAAAATCTCATTTGGCACCCGAGCAGTATTGTACAGTCTGTCAGGGCTCTAGGATGGCAGCTCAGAAAGGTTACATGTAATGAGCTCAGATAGTTCCATAGAAGCCATCCCTTTTCTAAATCCAGATAATTAATCTTTTCCAGATTGGCGGTAATACAACAGCTTCTGTTCAGAAGAGCTCCAGCTTAGATATCTAACATTTCCCCTTCAGCAGGTGCTTTTTGTTTTTTGTTTTTTACAAAATGACATCTTCCTGGTTTGAAAATTAGTAATAACAGAGGGGAATATTTACCCATTCCTTGTTTTACTTGCCATTAAAACAAAACAAAACCCACTTAGGGTGAGACTTTTGAACCACCCTGGAAAAGAGCCACACAAAGTCCACAGAGAGCTGACTCTGGGCAGCAGTCATCCCACAGAGAAATTATAGAGTTGTGGAGATATTTCCAAGCTTAAATCTATAGGCTTGGCCCAGTGCGGTGCTGATTTCTGCAAAATTCCTAAAATTGCACAGCCCTTTGCATGCTCAGGCAAGCTCCTAAACACAGCTTTTGAATTTACAGTCACTTCCCCACCACACTTGTACTGCTATAGCAGTCATGGCTTTCCCCAAAGAATCTTGGGAACTTTAGTTTGTTACGAGTGCAGAGAGTTGTTAGGAGACTCCTCACAGAGCTATAGTTCACAACACCCTTGACCAACTACAGCTCCCAGGACTCGGTGGGTGAGGGGAGAAACCACAGCCATTGAAATGGTTTAAAAGTGCTTTAAATGTATAATATGGGTGTGCCCTGAGGTAAGTAGGGCAAAAACATTAATGCATAAACAAGCATAGCAGGTCCCCGCTAGAAGGAAACATTGCTGAAGCTGTCAGTTATATTTAGCTCTGAGAGTTGCACTTTCACACACACCACACACACACACACACACACACACACATTCTTAAAAGAACCACCTGCCACAATGTGGCAACGGGTCAGGAAGCAACAGGGTGATTTATGCCCACCACTTCCATGCAAACTGTGGGACCCTAATCTTACTACCATTTTCCTTTCTTTCTAGAAACAAGATCCTGAAAATCCCTCCCAAGAGATAGATAATTGTTCTTCTTCTTCTTGCTTTAAAAAGATTGTTAAAACATTTTGAGTATAACACAGAAACAGTCATTCCTTGGTTGTCGAATGGAATCCGTTCCAGAAGTCCATTCAGCTTCCGAAAATGTTCAACAACCAAGGTTTGGCTTCCGATTGGGCTGCAGGAACTATCTGTGCGCAATTGGAAGCTGTGGAAGCCGCATAGGATGTTCAGGTTCCAAAGAACATTTGCAAACCGGAACCCTCACTTCTGGGCTTGTGGCGTTTGGGAGCCAAAACGTTTGCTAAGGCATTCGTCAACCAAGGTACGACTGTAATACTATACTGTTGTAACATAACAAAAGAGAGAAACTTAAAGAGAATTATATAAAGAAAACCAGAGGGGAAGGAGGAACAGACAGACAGACAGACAGACAGACAGACAGACAGACAAATAATGGGTCATCTCACAGTGACAAATAGCCCAAAGTAAAGTTGGAGGGAAGCAAGTTAGAAGGAGATCGGCAAGATCAGCAGTTCAAGTTCCTTGCTGAATAGAGTCTTTGCAGAGGCTCATTGGAGAAGATGATGGAAGCAGCATGGGGACATTCTAAGTTGCCAGTCAGACTACTTGAAATGACAGTTTCCACATCTCCACTTCCAATAATCTGGCTCCCGTGTAACGACAATAGCTTTGTTTGCTATGAGTGTTTTCACCCTTTCACCCTAATGCACGGTGCCCTTTTGAGTCAGTGCGATGCATTATTTCCTATCGCCCCTTCATGGCATTATCACAAAGAGCATCTTAAGCTCTCCTTTTCATCAACGTAATGCTGCTATTAAAATGTCTTGTGTAACCTCGGCAGTAGGAACGGGCAACTCAGTGAATATCTCCCGACTATTAGGATGGGAGCTCAGAGGGGCTTTTTGTGCCTCATAATGGATGCCAAAGTACTTTTCCTTAAGGATTTCGTTCCCCACAAACGGAAAGTTCACCTAGTGAGCCGAGAACTGCCCTGTAAACCATGTACTTTCCAAAGCTGATTATGTGAGAAATGGAAGATAGAGAACCACAAGATAATTTCTTGAGCTGGTTTCTCCTCTGATACACAGAGAGGGAGTCCCTTTCAGCTTTGGGATTAAAGGCCGATTTATGGTCAGGGCATGCTGGAGAAGGATGGCGATAGTCAGTGGGTGCTTGCTTTCTCCATTGGGTGTACGGTGACAAAAGTTGGTGGCTAGAGCTGCCGTATTTCTCCACATGGGAGTGAGGAGCAGGCATGTGCTGAAGAGGACTGCCTCCTGACACCAACATTTAAAGAGCAAATGCCAGTGGTAAGGAAGCATTTGTGCAGAGAGTTGTGTAAAGCCATCACCACAATCCAAAAACCCAATTGCCCACACATCTGGTGAAACATTTGGACACCATTCAGCATACAGATAATAATAATAATAATAATAATAATAATAATAATAATAATAATAATAATAATAATAATAATAATACTACAGTGGTACCTCGGGTTACAGATGCTTCAGGTTACAGACACTTCAGGTTACAGACTCTGCTAACCCAGAAATAGTACCTTGGGTTAAGAACTTTGATTCAGGATGAGAACAGAAATCGTGCTGCGGTGGCACGCAGCAGCGGGAGGCCCCATTAGCTAAAGTGGTACCTCAGGTTAAGAACAGTTTCAGGTTAAGAACGGACCTCCAGAATGAATTAAGTTCTTAACCGAAGGTAACACTGTAGTTACTTATCTTCTTGACATCTGCAAGGAGGGCATTCCGCAGGGAGGGCGCCACTACCAAGAAGGACCTCTGCCGGGTTCCCTGTAACTTTACTTCTCCGAGCGAGAGAACCGCCAGAAGGCCCTTAGAGCCTGTTACCAGTGTCCGGGCTGAACAACGGGGGTGTTATTTTACATACTGCTTAATGACCCAATTTTCCAATTGGTTTAAATGTACAAAACAAAGAATACAAGCACATAATTGAAATACATTTAAAATATCAGTGCATTAAAATATACACCCAAAATTAAAATGTGCCATAAAAAAGAATTAAAAATAGCAATTAAAACTGTCAAAACAGGAGATTCGAGTTAGGTCAAGAGATCAGAGGAAAGCTTGCCTAAGCAGGTGTGTCTTCAAGACACTTAAGTGCAAACTTGGTTTCTATACTTAGAGACCTTTCCACTGTGTGCAAATGCATAAAGCAGCTTTTACTTTCAGATTAATGTGCCTAGAAATGCAGCCTTGGGATCAAATTCTTCACTTGCTGCAAAGTAGCTGCATGAAGTCCAAACACAGAAGTAGATTCAATGTGACACACACAAACACACACACACACACAGAGAGAGAGAGAGAGAGAGAGAGAGAGAGAGAGAGAGTCTTTTCACATTTGCGCTCTAGCAACCTTTTGCTGAACCACAAGCCTTGCTGAAAACACCATCACACGAAAACTGCAGCTTGGGATGTTGACCAGAGGGTGCGGCTCCACCTAGCCATGTCTGCGGGGAAAAAACAAAACAAACAGAAAACAGTCTGCACCAGCTGAACATGCAAAGTTGCACAGCTGCAGTTATTTGAAGCAGAGAAGGAATAAACACATTATATGCTGCTAGCAGGGCCGGCCCACTCATGAGGGAAGGTGGAGAGACCTCCTCTGGTGGCAGGATCTACAAGGGCAGCAGATCCGGCTTCCAATGAATGCAGGGCCACCTGCTGCTGCCACCACAGTGGCAGCAAGACCAGTAGCATGCTCGTTGGACATTGGATTTCCCGCCTCCTCGTCAGCCTCAGACCATGTGCAACCACTACAGTGGCCTCTTGGGGAATAGGAGCCACTGTTGGTCTCCTCCCACCTCTGCGGGGGGGGGGGGAATTGCAGGGGCTGCCCTATGGGCTCTCCCATGTTTTACACCCAGCCAGCTTGATTCAGAGCAGGCCTTTCCCCCCGCCAATGTCTTTGGGTCCCACTTCAACCATTGGGTTAGACTAATTGGATTCCCCGCCTTGTTCCCAATGTTGATCTTCGCTCGCCCCCTTGTTCCCCATGTCACACCCTCCAACATTCCTCAGCTGAAAATAGCGGCCAGCAACAGCAGCAGCAGCCATAGAGAGGCAATGGGATACTGCCTCACAGTCTTCACTGCCACCATCGTTGTTGCTCAGGACAAGCGCCAGCCCATCCTCCTCCCCGAGCTCAGTGGCAGCAGCTCTGGTGGAGGAAATAGAGGCATTCTGGGACTGAATCAGAAGCCAGGATGATTATTATTTTGTAATTCCGGGACTGTCCCTGGAAAACCGGGTCACTTGGAGGGTTTGTGATGTAGATCCCTCACCCTTGTTCCTGATGTAGATCTTCACTCACCCCTCCTTCCCTGGTGGGGGAGACCCCATGTTGTGTTTCGCTTCAGGTGCCAAAATGTCTTGGGCTGGCTACCAGGTTCTACTGCCTTGAATCCATGGGTTGCATTTAATGCTGTATTGTTTTTAACACTTGATTGGAAGCTGCCCAGAGTGGCTGGGGAAACTCAGCCAGATAGGCGGGGTATAAATAAATTATTATTATTATTATTATTATTATTATTATTATTATTATTATTATACTTTACAGACTTCTATTTGGAAGATGAGGACGGCTTTCTTTTTGAAGGACTGTCCTGTCCAAGTCCAGCTGAAGATAAAGATGCCCAAGAAGAGAGAGCAGGAGGAGTATTGGCTTTGCCCATCAACAGGAGCACCTGTGGAACAAGACGCCATGATAGATTTTTGTTGCATGGACAGGCGGAGTCCCCAGATCCCGAGCGGTCCCTCCGTCATGTGGAATAATGACTCAATGTGCTATGGGATTAAATTGGCCACAACTTTATTAAATTTCAAATGTGGGTAGACCTTGGCTCAGGCATTGGGCGTTCTCCCTCCCCAGTCACCAGCCGGGGACCTAGGGAGCATGAGGGTTATCCAGTATTTGTGTGGGGGATGGGCCAGCTCTGGAGAACATATGTTCAAGCAGAGATAGCCGCCCCCGTTACGCCGCCGCCGCAGGGGGAGCAATGACGACCTTTCGGCGTACGGTCAAAGCCTCCCTTCAGAAACCCCTTTAACGGGGAACCCTGGTATCGCCCTGGTATCGCCACCGCAAAGAGGAAGATGGACTAAAGGATTCCGCCAAAGGCCTGATACCGCCAAAGTTGTGACGTTTTGCTACGGGAAAGGCGAAACCTGCCAATGCAGGGAAATTAACAGCAACCTTAACGTATCAGCGCCCGCATACCTGTGAAGAAAAGTTAACCTGCAAAACCTATGAAGAAAAGTTAACCTGCAAAATAATGCATTAACTTAGGGTGGGTAGAGTGGGAGAAGCTCTGGAGCCAAGTGAGGATTCCCAGGTAAGATCCTCCCTCTATTGTGTGGGCAGGTAATCCCTCCCCTACCTGGCCTGGTCTCCTTGGCAACACTTCCCCCAGGTGGGATTGGACAGCTGACTGGGGTAGGTGGAGACCTCCAGGTATCCCACCTGAGGGAAGACGAAGGCAAGCCTATGCTGATGGAACCACTCCAGATCCAGGGGCTGCGCGCGTCCACGCAAAGGTCGCCCCCCCCCCGTTTTATGCGGGGAGCGGTCATTCTCCCTCCACTGTCAAAGGCAGTATGTCTCTGAATGCCAGTTGCTGGAAATCACAAGTGAGAAGAGTGCTGTCCAGTCCTGTTTGCAGGCTTCCTGCAGGCATATGATTGGCCACTGTGAGAAAAGGATGCTGGACCAGCTGGGCCATTGGCCAAGGATCTTTTTATGTTCTTATGTTGTTATGTTCTTACTTGAGCACTTCAAATATTTTTAATTTCTTTTTTCAGAGGACAAAACAACGTTTTCTCTTTCAAGGTTTGTGGCTTGGCTATGAACCAAATATTATCTGTTTTCTAGGAGCTGAACAAACCTTTGTGGCGCTCGCAACATGATGACTGCTAAAAGCAAAACAAATTCAAGGTCTGAGAGGAAGGAAATGGCAAAACACTCATATTTCTTCTTGCCTTTTGCAGTAGGTGTTTTCCTCCCACGCCCCATCGTGCTGGACTTTCCATTGCTACACCAATGCACACAGGAGATAAGAAATGTTGCCTTCTTCTGTACCCTGAAAAACCAGCAACTGTAGGTTCCAACTGTCCACAAACCACAATTAACCGTTTTCTCCACCATTTGGAGTCAATGGAAAAGCCTGTTATCTGAGCGGGCCAGGTTTGCACCCCAGCGTTCAACTTACAAGTTCACACTCTGGGGTTCAGCAAGCTGTGAGTTCAGGATAATAACAATAAAAAGCAAGAGTGCATATTTCTATGAAAAATAACTTTTTAAAACACACACACACACACACACCCCTTAGCAAAATATGTTGACAATTGTGTATTCTGTTCAAACCAAGTGGGATGTTCTGCTACAAAATGTTCCAGCATTGAGTGCTTCTATTCACTGAGCCAGCCACCCAAATGCATTGGCCTCCTCTCCTCAGTTTTCTGTCGGTCTCCAACAGTCAGTCAACATTCTGCATTCGTCCATTGAGGAACGGAACCAGGGAAAGCCAAGCAAAATTCTTACCCGGGCAAAACATGGAGGGGACGGCATAGTAGGCCTAATAAGAGATGTAGCAATTTTTGGTTTAAAGCTAAACTCCTGTTTTGGGTCAGAAGATGGGCTGTGGAGGAATGAAGACAGAATTTGGACAGGCCAGGTGATCAACCTGGATCTGTACTTGGCAAGTCACACACAAAGCCTGGGGAGTGAATAGCTACATATATGTGCCAGCATAGAAATTCTCTTATCCCATCATTCTGGGTTGCCTCTCAGAATGTTGGGTGACAGAAACACTGGCTGGCTTGTAACCATTGATAGAATCTGACTCATAGATTCCTTTTTCTTATACAGTATTGGTGGTATATTATACCTCTTTAAATATTTAGAAATAGGAGAGTGTGCTTTTCCATTTGTTGTTATACTGTGCCTACAGTTTTCTGTGTTTCCTGGCTAATATTTTTCTCCTGTATAAATAAATAAATAAACAGCAGAGTACTGTGCCCAGGGGTACCTCTATGTAAATGTAAAGCATACATGGTGCTATTTTAGGGGTTCTGCTTCCCTTTGGCTCTGCTTCAGTAACCCAGCCTTTTATAGGCACGTGATCATATTGCACAGCGAGTAGAGGCATTTGTGTTGTGCCAAACAGCCTATAATAGCCACACTTTCGCTCACAGAAACTAGCACCATCTGCAACCCTTGCACGAAACTTTTGATCTTGACAAACCACATAGCGGCAAGTAGCCTCTGGAAGCCTTGCAGGCACTCACCTTATTTGGCTGTTGCTCTTGTGAAGGGGGGAACACAAGAACAAAAGGGCTGTGTCCCAGCTTGCCTCTCCCACCCCCTCTGCCACCCCATCACGTGGCTTCTTCTGGCCTCCCACATGCTCAAGGAAACCATGTGCAACAGGGAGCCTGCTATACTCTTAGGGATACACTGCAAATATTTGCTCTGAACAGGTTTGATCCCTGTATGAGATAGCTGCATATTCCTGCATTGCAAGGGGTTGCATTAGAATGATCCTCAAGGTGCCACACTCTAAACAATTGAGCTATCCATGCAGTAAGCTAGAACTGAACAGAGCTAAGAATCATAAGAATACTGAGCAACTGCATAGAACCCAAAGTGTTCCTGCTTTCATGTCCAATTTTGTATCAGTGGCTGAAGTCCCATCTGCACTATGCATTTTAAGCTGTGTCATATCACTTGTAGGAACGTGTAGGATGAAAAGAAGAATCAGCTTGATCTTTAGGAATTAAGTAGAAGAATCCAATAACCTTTTAGAATAAAAGAGAGCATCGAATACAGCAGTGGGCGATGCAGGGGAAACAATGGAAGAGGCAGCCAGAATGGAAATGTCTTTGGGTAACTCGTATTGCCGTGCTGAAGGCAGTGGAGTTGCAGTTACCAAACTGCTAATCTTGTTCTGCAGGCTCCCCCCCCCCCCACTTTTTAAATCAGATGTTGGCATTATCTGCCACTAATTGCTTTTTCATTTCCACTTGTAATTATTCCATTGGCTGTTTGTGGTGAGAAGCTGAAAATGAAGCAGATCACTGAGAAAGAATTAATTGTTAATGAATAATCAGCAGTAGGAAGCCAATTTCATTATCTTCAAAGAGGTAGCCAGAGATTAACTGGGGTTTCTTTAACTTGTGTGTTGTGTATGTGTGTGTGTGTGTGTGTGTGCATGCCACAACTGTAAAGTAACCACCAAATAATCACACCCTCCAACTTCATCAATTATTTTCTATTATGTGTACTGATAACCATTCCCCCCCCCCTCTTTTGGCTTTGTTGTTTAATCTTAACAGTAGAATTCATGCTGCGGCGTGCTAATTGGAAGGTGTTACATTCAGTGGGGCTTTAGGCCTAATTATTAGAGCATCTCTGTCATTAGCATACGATCCTATGAAGGTTGCATGGTGGGAGTTATTAAAGTTGCCATGATACAATTTGGTCCCGGTGAATGGACTTGGGATAGCATCCAAGGTGTGGCTAAAACATAACAGACTACATGTTACTACTCTTGAAGCTACACAGCCAATGCAAACATATGTGTGTCTGCAGCCAGTTAGTCATCCATTGAGAAATAAATCTTTTCGAATCAATTTGTTGAAAATGAATATGATTCTTGGGAATTTAAACAGCGAAAGAGAAAGGAAGAAAATATAACCAAGCTGACTTAGGCTATGAAATGGGAAGCCTCAGAAAACCAACATCTGTCTCGTTGTTATTGCAAAGATTCTGCATGTGGAGGCGATTCTTGTGGCTCAATTTTTACTTCTCCTCTGACACTGAAATTTTGTCCAGCCAGCTGGGACACCAAAGAGCAGCACCAAAGGTTCCTTCAGATGAATTCAAGGAATGGTGCGGTCTCTGTATGAAAACAGTAAGGCCAATGAAATTTACCAGCAGGAGTGGATGTGTTTTCATAGGCTGCAATGGATGTTTCCCCACCCCCATATGAGGCAAAGACATACAGTTATACCTCTTGTTACGTTGGGTTCAGGTTACGTCTTTCAGGTTGCGTCCCGCAGTGACCCAGAAGTACTGGAAAGGGTTACTTCCAGGTTTCGCCACTCGCGCATGCGCAAGCGCTCAAAATGACGTCATGCGCATGCGCAGAAATGGCGTGTTGCATTCTGCTCATGTTGCGAACGGGGCTCCAGAATGGATCCCATTCGCAACCAGAGGTACCACTGTAATGAGTAAGACCAGCAACAAAAATATTGCTTTGCGGTAAGTTGCTATAGCCACTCCATTCTGCTCCTTCCATTATGCATTTTCACACAACAGTCAGTCAGTCAATAGTTTTGTCCACTGAGCATGCTGTGGGAGGTTTTGAAGGTTTTCCCTCCTTATACCCGCCCCTTCCCCCCAAATTTCCTCTGCAGTTCTGAAAAGTCTTGGGATTCCCCCACACCCCATCTTATGTGTGGATATTGCCACTTTGGCTTCAAATGAGCTCAGTTGGCCGAGCACAGCTCTCTTAATCTCAAGGTCATGGGTTCAAACCCCATGTAGGGTGAAAGATTCATGCATTGCGGGGGGTTGGGGGTTGGACTAGATGACCCTCATGGTCCCTTCCAGTTCTATATTTCTATGATTTTAACCTCAACTATGCAGGGATGGCATTTTCCTGTTGGATAGGCTAGAGCTTTTGAAACATTTCGTTCTTCACTGAAACCCTAGCAGCAGGTTGAAAGTTCATGAGCTTGTTATGTGACATTCAGCAATGAGTCTTGGGGGAACAGCAAGTATTGGAGCCGCAGCTTCACGACCTGTCCTTCCAGTGAGCACTCAGGGCTGATTTCCTTAAGAATGGATAGCTTTGATCTTCTTGCAGTCCATGGGACTCTCAAGATTCTCCTCCAGTACCATAATTCAAAGGCATAAATTCTTTGGCAATCAGCTTTCTTTACATTGTCCCCCTCTCACAGTACATCACTACTGGGAAAACCATAGTTAACCCCAAAAGGCTGACACCAGTGAGGATCACCATGAGGGCCATGGGCGCCACTTTCTTTTCAGAGTTTTGTTTTGTTTTCGGGGGGGGGGGGGGAGGAGCTAGGCTCCCATGCAGCAACATGGAATTGTGAATTCTTCCTCAAGATTATCCTGCATGACCTTAGGAAGCCACTGGCAGAAATTGTTTGACTTGGTTTAACATCTGTTTGTCACTGTTCTAACTATCAATTGGAGCAGCTTGCAACAATAAAAGGATTAACAAATAAAAGCAACCCTTCCTAGCAGAGATGAAATATTCAGGAAAAGTACAATATCCAGGGTATGCACACTTCCTTCCAGTCTCTGACCTGGCCAGAAAGATTCCACAAACAGGTTCTCTCACCCTGGGGGAGAAATTTTACTCTGTTCTCGTTTAAAACCAAACCTACCTAATTTTCACCTTCCAAAATCATATGTGAACCAAAACAGTCATCTTTCGCAACGCATGTGTCTCCAAATTTTGCAGCGCAACCCTCCACCCAAGTAATGCATAGAAAAAAAAACATATTCTAGGGTAAAACATGCATATAGTGAAAATAGCATACAAAAATCCATTATATTAGGGGGAAATTGGTTTGCAATAATGTGCCATTATGAGAAAATCACGCTAAAATTTTGATTGATTGTCATTAGGACTTTAAAAAGAAATAAATCACAGACTGATGTGGAAATGTGGAGAACTGCTGTCTTCAATGGGAAAAAATTACCCCTATGAAGCATTTGTAGCCACATAAGTAATATGCTTATTTTTTAAATTTCTTAACAAAAGTACCCCAAAATACTAGAGGGCATTGGAGTTCAGTGAATCACACTGTGTATGGGAATGTATGCACATACCCCCAATCCCCAATCCCCAATCTTAATTTTTCATATAAATCTTACTTATTTAGAATTGCCACATTGGAATTTCTGATTTTCAACAAGTGACACAGTCTTCCCCCAGAACAGCTTCGGGAGAGCTATTATAATACTGTCACGAAAACGAAAAACCCACTCAACATAATTCCATTTGGCAATAAGGATTTTACATCGGCTCCTCTTGATGCAAAAGGAATTCAATAATGGAAAATGTGTAGTCATAATTTTGCATTTATTTATAGGCTTTTTAATTCCAAAACAAATTTTCAGCGTAGCATACATAATTCTGTCTGGTTTTAGGGGTTTTTCATTAAACTATAAGTGAATTGCCCTTCTGGCTGCAAATCTGTTTTGCTTTGCGTTCCTTTCCTCCCCATTTACTCTTATTCCATCTTAAATTCCACAAGGATTCCATAGATTTCATTTAAGCAGGGCCAAACGGCACCAAACACATCTGCCCTAGAGAAGTTTGTCTCTCTTAACATGCAACCCATTGCTAGTGCTCCTTTTTCGTGTGTCCCCCCCCCATTCAATTTGGACGAATTCCAAATTGCCATTTATTCCAATAGAAGCACTACTAATTGCGCAAAGCATCTTAATAAAGAATGGAAACAAGATTTAAAACACACACATACACACACACACTCTGCTGCTCTAATGTGAAGTGACTTTCAGTGTAAAAAAGGGGGTTTCTGTAACTTTATATATGTCTTTAGAAAACTGGGCATCCCCCCCTCTCCTACAACAAAGCAAGAATGGCTCAGGATAGAGAAGACATAAAACATAACAGATATAGATACACAGTTTATGTCCACTGTGTACATTGCTGTGTTCCTACCTACCAGGTTATGGTTTTTCTTATATTAGCATGCTCACTTTCAACACAGTCTAGAGCAGGGGTAGGCAAACTAAGGCCTGGGGGCTGGATCCGGCCCAATCGCTTACTAAATCTGGCCCACAGACGGTCCAGGAATCAGCGTGTTTTTACATGAGTAGAATGTGTCCTTTTATTGGAAATGCATCTCTGGGGTATTTGTGGGGCATAGGAATTCGTTCCCCCCCCAAAAAAAAATATAGTCTGGCCCCCCAAGGTCTGAGGGACAGTAGACCGGCCTCCTGCTGAAAAAGTTTGCTGGTCCCTGGTCTAGAGCCCTGGGCAGCAGCTAGATGTGCAAGAGAAGGGTTTGCCAGAGCAGTGCCCGTGGGTGCCAGTGTGCCTGCCTGTAACCTATCCCAGCATCTCCAGGTCAGGTTGGGAAAGATCCCTTTTTGAAATCCTGGAGAGCCACTTCCTATCACTGTAGACAGTATTTAACTAGATGGGCCAATAGTCTGATTCAGCATAAGGCAGATTCCTTTGTTTCTATGATGCCTCCAATAGATCTTAGTAAATATTGAATTTAGTAAATATCTACTGGAAAACTTAGATAAAACTCCCAGGGCAGGCGGCTTTGTGGGCGGGCCCCGGGCCGCATAAGTGAAAACGCACAGAAAAGCTCCAGATACACGTTGATCTACCCACACATAGTTGTCATCACTGAGAAACGTAGAAAATAACAGGATATATTTATCCGAAAGTCTTCAGACTTACAAGACACTTTAAAAATTAGCTGATGAAGGTGAATACATTGAAACAGGGCCCTGTCCTGGTTTCTGATCCATAACTGACTTCTGCTCAATGATTGAAACTAGAGACCTCCATGTCAAATCTGACTATGGACTAACATGAACTTATCTCTACTCATAAACTCTTATTTCTAATACTGTAACGAATTATTGTGTTATCTTTATGAGTTTGAGTTTGTAATCTCTGTTAGAGTTTGTAATCCTTGTCAGAATACATACTTTGGGATGGATTAGTTTTTGTTACTATTGACTATTGAATTGTGATTAGGGACCGCTCCTACTATTGAAACTAACATTGGTCTGAGTTCTTGGTGTGCTTTTTTCTTCGTATAAGTGAACCGGCAAATGGCAGACTGGATTGCCTGCCTGCCGGCAATTTGGCCAATGGTGGCAGAACTTTGGGAGCGTTCCCTAGGGCGTGGGATGAACTGACCAATGGTGGCACTTGGCCCACGCCCAGGGCCAGGATATAATGCAGGTCTGCCAAGCCATCATTCAGCCTCATTTTCCTTGCTGGTTCTCCCACCTCAATCTGTTAGTGGTTTTGTTGATGCTACAACCTTGCTATGGACTATTGTCGGCCGTCAGATTCAGGGCTGGGCAGGAATTTTTCCCACTTGGCAAATTGACACCAGTCATTTTGTTTTCACCTACCTCCTAGCAATCGTCACAACTTTGTAAGGTGGATAGACATTGAGTAAGCATAGATCTTGGATGGAGGAGAGGTTGTAGCCTCTGCCTGCCCCTCCACGGGGAAGGGTATCTTGATGAAAAGATTCGGGAGGAGTGGCTCCTGTCTAAAGCTCAGATGAGGGCTAAGGTCATACCACTACTCCAACGGAGACCACTTGGGGGACTCCCCGATTTGACGTAGGTCATAGGGCATCTATTCCAGTCAGGTTTACCCTTAGAGGCACTGCTGGAGTGGAATACGCAACTGCTTACCTCATTGCCTATGGCCTTCACTTCTGTAACCAATAAAGTTGCGGCTTTATTTGATCCCATAAAACCAACATATGGTGTTTTTTTCTACTTATCTAACCACTAGTGGACCGAGTGGTTACAGGGCCTTGACAGACAAATCAGGAATATTTCTGGACAAATCATCTTTGCCTCATTATCAGTTATTTTTGAAGAATAATTTAGTTGTGGATAAATGTTTAGGAACTGGAACATGAACTAATGAAGACTTGAAATTATGCTTCAGAAAAACATGCCTGAGCCAACTTTCCTGCAGCTTCAGTGTATCGAGGGCACAACTCTAGCAAATGGGTAGAAGTTAGCCAAATTTTAGCTAAACGTTAAAAGAAATACTATGGAAAGACAAGACAAGTGACTGTTTTTTTTTCTTTGTTTGCTTTGGGTTTCAACCCCAATAAAGCATGCATTGACTTAGGCTGCAAATGTATCTGCTCAAACCTGAGGGTTAGGCTTCTTCTCTCTTAGAGTATATTTCTCCTGTCTCTCCTTTATAGCAAAATGTGAGTAAGTCTAGTGCAGCTGTCACCAGCCTAGTCCCCTTTGGGTGTTCTGTAATACAGCTCCCATTGGCCCCACTTGGCATGGCAATATCATGCTGGAGCTGCTGCCCAAAACATCTGGAGAGCATCTGGTTGGCAAAGGTTGGTCTCGGGTAGATCTATACTGATCTTATAGAACATTATAGAACTCGTGCAAATAGGGGAATCAAAGCATGTGGGGAGAGAGAGGGAGAGAGAGAGGGACTTACTTTCTTTCTTTCTTTCTTTCTTTCTTTCTTTCTTTCTTTCTTTCTTTCTTTCTTTCTTTTCACATTTGCACTCTAGCAACCTTTTGTTAAGCTTCCTTTGAATGTCACAGGAGCAAAAAAACACACACCTGAGGTTGCATCCACACCATATGTTTAAAGCACATTTATACCGCTTTAACAGTCATGGCTTCCCGGGGAACTGTAGTTTATCCCTGACAAAGCTACTACTCCCAGCAACATCGACAAACATAGTTGCCAGGATTCTTTGGAGGGTGAGCAATGTGCTTTAAATGTATGGTGTTGATGAGCTTGATGGCTGCTTCCTTTTTTCAGCATTTGTTGGAATGTGAGAAGCCATTCTGTGAAGCTATTCTATCAGCTTAGTTTTAGTGCATCAATTGCTTTTGCCTGGTCATCTCAGCCAATTGTGTTTCTTAGAGAGGGCCTTATTATGGTACCTGTCATTTAAGAATCATTTTTGGTGCACACTAGCAATACAAAATAGTTATTAGCATGCCGTTTGAATGGATGCCCAGCAGCCCAAATAAGCCCAGCTTCTTATTACATTGTTTTCTTGAATGTAAATTAAAGACAAATGATGCTGCAGAAGTCATAGCAGTATCTTTATTAGTAGTATTAGAAATCATTTTGTTTTTTAAATAATGTTTCCTGGATCACATTTTTATTTTCAAAGACTGCTGATCCTTTTTTTTTAACCACCTCCTGATTCAAAGGGCTCGCAGGGGTGTTTTGTTGGGTGGGGTGGGGGGTGTGCACAAAGGTATCTTATTAAATAATGTCACAAACATGAAGTTCATTATTATGCAAATGCCATCCTCAGAACAGATTTGTTAATTGCAGCACATTTGCATAATTAATGAACTCTCCGATGAATAATGCCTTTGCAGATTTGTGCAGCATTGTTTTAAAATAAATTATAAAATACATGTCAAATGAAGAGTGCCTTTTAGAATCCCATAGCATTGTTGGAAAATTAATTACCAAATGCTTGTCACATTAAAATGAGTTTGTAGTTTTTATACTGTTAGTCTAAAATTAATCACAAAATGAAATGTCAGTAGATTAAAGTAAACAACTTTGTTTCTTAAAAAGAGAGAGAGAGAAAACTATACTTAAACTTTGAATGCTCTGTTGGTTATACCGATTCCAGTTTATATTCCATTATGTTAATTTAGCTGCCTTGTAGCTGTTAACATATTAATATGTTAGGATATGAATTTGATTTAATTTTATCATATTGGACTTCTAATCTTTAATAATGATAATGATGAATGTAGTACATGAAAGAGAATTGTCAGAGAAATGCCATGATATATTAGGTGCAAAGTCAATCCAAAAATGCTGACCAGGAACCAAAGATTCCTTTATACAGATCTGAGTACTTCTCTGCATTTTTCAGGATGCCATGAGCCTTCTTCCAACTACGGTTCCCTGAACTATATAACAACTCACTCCCAAATTCACTAGTGTATGATGTCTCAGAAACTCCTTCTCATGTATGGGATAGTGTGGGATGATACTTATTATTTGCATCCATTCCATTCAGGTTTTGGCCTGGGCATGGGACAAAAGCAGCCTTGGTCATCCTGGCAGATGATGTATGCTGGGGAAGAGAGTGGGCCTCTCTTGGTCCTCCATGTCCTTTCAGCAGCTTCCAATACTATGGAATCCTTCTAGTTCACTGGCTCTGATTAAGCCTGCTGGGCTCAGTGCTGCAGTGGCTCCAGTCATTTTTGGAAGGATGGACTCTGTTGGTGATACATGGGGATTTCTTCTCCAACTCTGAGCTATTTGTTTTTGGGATGGATGCTCTAACATCTACGTGAAACTACTGGGGAAGGCAGCTGGAGGTCTGGGCTAAAGTGCCATCAGTATGCAGAAAGTTGTGTGTCATCAAAATGCTCCACTTCTGATTTCCATTTACGAGTTTTGGGATGGATGAGGATGAACAAGGTGAAACTTACTCCAGATGAAATTCTAGATTAAGGAAACCATGTGGCCTGAATGGCTGCTAACCAGCTATGTTCTTCTTCTTGTTGTTTGGCGATCACTCGTAGCCAAGTAAGATTGTCTTCCATGAACATGGTTTTAACAGTGAGTCCGTGACAGTGGAGGCCAGTTCTGGATCCACAAGTCCTTCCACAGTGGGGATATAGGTTTCCAGGCGGGAGTTGATCACAGTGAGGGTTTGCCAAATGTGCCTTCCTCTTAGCACATTTCTCCCTTTCATCCTGAGTTCGAGCATCTTCAAAGCCCAAGACACCTTTGGTAAAGGCTGTTCTCCAATTGGAGCACTCACAGGCCAGTGTTTCCCAGTTGTCGGTGTTTTTTTAGATTTGCCTTGAGAGAGTCTTTAAACCTCTTTGTCGACCTCCAGCACTACACTTTTCATTTTAAAGTTCGGAATAGAGTAGTTGCTTTGGAAGACAATAATCAGGCATCCACACAACATGACCAGTCCAACGAAGTTGATGTTGAATAATCATTGCTTCAGCACTGGTGATCTTTGCTTCTTCCAGAAGTTTTGGGATGGATTAAGATGAACAAAATGAAACTAAATCCAGATGAGATTCTGGATTAAGGAAACCATGTAGCCTGAATGGCTACTAACCAGCTATTTTCTATCTCAACTGCTGCAGGCAGGAGGTGTAGAAACCGTTCCTGTTATTGTTGCTGCTGCTGCTATAATATTTATACCCCGCCCATCTGGTTGGGTTGCCCCAGCCACTCTGGGAGGCTTCCAACACATGTAAAAACATAATAAAACAAGAAATTAAAAAACCCCACTTCCCCCAAGGGGAAACTGCTGTTATGTTTAGGTCTCGCTTGTGGGCTTCACATAGGCATCAAAGCAAGATGCTGGTCTAGGATTGGCTGCTGGCTTCTCCCTGAAGGCGCTTTTTAAATCCTTATAAATGGATGTGCTTGATCTGTTCTAGATAAGGTTGAACTCCTCCTGAAGGATCAAGTTTGCAGCTTGAGAGTCCTCATGGATTCAGCACTATGTGAAAGCAGGAGATACTTTTGACCCCTTTCCTATTTTCTTTCTGGCGGACCTTAAATGCATTTACTTTTCAATCCACTTTTGGCAAGGTAAGTTGGTGTGGCTCAGAACCAGCCCCGTGGGGCTCAGAATGAGTGAGATGCCCTTTAGATGTGGGGAGGAGGAAGTCACTGTGGCGATCACACAGGGTCCCCAGACATTTGATGGTATATTGATCACTGTGCCTGCTTCCCCGCTGCCACCAACCCGTTACTCTCGGGTACACACTGACTCCAGACAGTTGTTAAAATTAAATCAAATAAACAAATTTATTTTGTAAGCATTAACAAGTATGGTTTCTCAGTCAATTTTCTTGGCAGTTTCTTATTCTTAGTTTCTTTACCGGCCTATACCTTCCTAATACCTTCTGACTGATTATCTCAACTTAACAGTTTCTCTCTCTCACACACATCAGACTAGCCCAACCCACAGACTTATCCTCCCTCTCTCTTCTCTAACTCCAGACTGACTTCTTAACAACTCTAACTCTAACTCCTCCCCTTGGGTTCCTATAGGTTGGTCATTATGAACCCAGTGTGATGTCACACACCTAGGAGGGCAAACGCCACAGTCACGTTTTTGAGCCCCCATCCCCATTTCAAATACTCTCCCCAGTTCTAGTGCTGATCTACTTGCAGAGCAAAGCGGTGGTTCCGTTTACCTGTAACAATAGAGGGAAAATGAAGGAAATCTGTTCGATCTGTGAAGCTTTTTATTTTCTTTTTCATGGGCAATGAAGCAGTCCTTGAGATTATTGTAAATAACTGCAATCATTTTCTTGACTTCTTTCGGTGAAAGTGGCTCCTTTAAGGAAAAAAAAAATCCCAATACAAATAATTTCAAACTGCATTAATGCAATAATGCTTGGGCTTCCCTTAAAGCCTTGCGAATAAAATATCAGATTTATTGATGGCTGGAAAAAACCCCATTCAGTGTTTTCAGGATTAGAGATTTATGGCCTGAAGCACTTGGTTGTAAATCCCTACAATGAAAACAGATCTTATTGCATCTCCTCCATAAATTGCTACAAACCCATTCACCCATTCACACAATGCCTTTATGGAATTCAAGCTACAAGCATGCCAGCCATGTAGAGACTCAAAACTTATAGGTATGTGGCCCCCTTCTCAGTCCTGTTCAAACAATGGGAGTGATAAGACCAAAATTAAGCACTTCCGTATCTAATCAATATCAACAAGAGGATGGAATGTGTGTTGAACACTTCAGTGAAATCCATGGGACCTTAACATTATTAACATTCACTAGAGTGTGTCCAATATATTCAGATGGAAGCAATCTAACAGAGTAAACCAGGATGAACTGCAGGTTATATGCCCTCTGATGGGCTGCCTCCTCTCTCCTCACAAATTTACCTGGCTGTAGTGGTGGACACGGGTGGCGCTGTGGTCTAAACCACTGAGCCTCTTGGGCTTGCTGATCAGAAGGTCAGCGGTTTGAATCCGCTCAACGGTGGTGAGCTCCCATTGCTCTGTCCCAGGTTCTGCCAACCTAGCAGTTCGAAAGCACACCAGTGCATGTAGATAAATAGGTACCGCTCCGGCAGGAAGGTAAAAGGTGTTTCCGTGTGCTCTGGTTTCCATTACAGTGTTCTGTTGTGCCAGAAGCGGTTTAGTCATGCTGGCCACATGACCCGAGAAGCTGTCTGTGGACAAACTCCGGCTCCCTTGGCCTGAAAACCGTCCAGGTCTCCTTTACCTTTTACCTTTACCTAGCAGTGGGCAGGAGCAAAACACCAAGCAGGTATCCAGTGATGAGCATCTAAGTCTAGCTGCCATTTCCCAGAATGCTCTGGAGCAATGATACACTGGGGCTTGAGGAATATTCAACTGGCAGGAAAACCAAGTTGTCCAGAGTGCTTGACTGGAGTCCAAAAAGCAAAAGACGGGAAAGGGAGGGGATGTTTCAGCAATGGAACCTGGCTGAATTACTGTCCTCCAGTCTCCTGAGCATCCTGGGTGTTTTATAAGCAAAATGTTATGCGAATGCATTTTGAAGCCATTCTAATACTCATCATATAGTGCACTCCATTCCTTCCAAGATCCGCTCCATATTTACTCCCCTGCCATGTGCTCCACCATTATTATAGCTTAATTCATTAGACTTAAGCCTATTGGGTGAAATGCGTCCCCGATGAATTCTAGTGAAATTACGGCAGTTCCATCAGGGTTTAAGTGGCCCCACGAGCTCGATAGGTTTGGAAGCTAATGAACACTATACAGAATGTTAGAATAAAGTAAAGAAGAATCAAATCTGATTGCAACAGACCACTCTGAAACAAAGACAGAGGGAGAGGATTGTCCGTGCCCAGATTTTCAGTCTGAAAACTGCCTGCGTGCAGTAATATTCTCAATTTAATTAGTTGCGGCAACAATGTAAAACAACTATTGGAAGCCCAGGTTTTTGCTTGGGGTGCTTGTTAACACAAAAAAGATCAAACTTCTACATGGAAAAAGCATTACTTTGGCAGGCAACCCCCCCCCTTTTGCTTTGGAAATCCAATGAACCTTGGCTTTTATAGGAACAGAACATTTCAGATAACTGTGGCATTTCATAGTGCTGCCCTGCAGTTATTAATTTATTTTTTTCTTTGTAAAAGGAGTCTTTTTGTTATTAAAATCCTATAAAAACGACTGATCTAGTTATATAAACAGAGTCCAGACATTAGAAAGTAGTAAAAAAAAAAACCCCCACAAAACCCCCACTGTATGGATCAAAATCAAATAAAGTTGCCTTTGGAAAGTCATACATAACAATGTCAAGTATAAAAAGGCTTACAGGGGACTTATTCTATAGTAATCTCCAATTTATAATCACTTAAGTTTCTTTTGGATTAGATCATGTCCATTTCATTAACCTGCAGTAAGGGTGTTGCCCCGCCCTCCCCTTCCTTGCTATTTAATCCACTCTAGCCTGATTTTCAAAGATTAACCTTAGATTGAAATTCTTGAGGGCCTCACCACAATATTCAGTCTCACAATGGAGAGCAAAGGCTAAACAATAGCTCAATTCCAGTTCTGTTAATTAAAAAGCACAGATCAATATATATATTTAATAACATGCTGTCTGGCAGTATACAAGCATGTTACCTACACCTAGGTACACCTACACTGCCATAAATCGCCCTGATATCTTATGAAAGGGTGGTATGGAGAGGGGCAGGATGTAGACTTAAAGGAAGCAGATTTCACACCCTTCAACCATCATTCAGTAGTGGAAAGAGGCCCCTTGCTGCTAAAGGAATGCCCTCCAACATTTTCCTGATGAAAATAGAGACGTCCTATTCCATGATGATGGTGATGGTTTTATTATTCATACCCTGCCCATCTGATTGGGTTGCCCCAGGTACTCTTGGTGCTTTCCAACATATGTAAAAACATAATAAAACATTAAGGATTTTTTAAAAAAACTTCCCTATACAAGGCTGCCTTCAGAAGGCATACCCTCCAACATTTCTCCAATGAAAACAGGGACATCCTAAGGAACAATGGGACATTATGGGATCAAATCAGAAACTGGGATGGCTTCTGTAAATCCAAGACTGTCCCTGGAAAACAAAGGGCGCTTGGAGGGTCTGTAAAGGGGGAGCGGGGCTACGAGGAGGAAGTGTGTCAAATGGACCAATTTCACTTTCCTCCTTTAGTGGCACTGCATGTAGCTCTGTGATACTCAGTGATGGCTGGTGCCTATTGGGACTGGTAGCGTGGAAGGCAGGAAGACCAACAGTAGGTGGAGCCAGAGACAAGGACAGGCAGAGCCAACTGCTTCTAGTATGGTCCTCACCCTGTCAAGTTCTGCATTGGCAACACTGAGACTAAGGAGAAGGGGAGCTGGAAGGTGGTGACACCTGCTGGATTGGCTGTAAGGAGCCAGGTTGGTGGTTGCTGTCTGAGGGCAGAATGAGGTTGGTGGGGCTGTTCCCAATTGTACCAGCCTCCACTGGAGATGATGATGATTAATATTATTATCATATAACAAATTTAACGAAGAAAGGGAGGGAGGGAGGGAGAGAGAGAGAGAGAGAGAGAATCAACCCATCAGCTCACATTAAGGATACTATAACCATCAATACATGCATCTTAATTTAAACATATATATCAATATATGCTATCTCAATGTCTAGATGAGTTGAGGTCCAACATGAAGTTGATGCAGAGGATCTGTGTTTATTAGGGCCGGCATACGTCTGGATTTTCCTGAACATTACTGGGATTTCAAAGACAGATTTGACGTCTGGCGGTGGCGCTTTATCCTGGATCTTAGGCAAGTCAATTAAAAAAATGTGTTTTTTGGCATTTTTGTAAGAAAAAAACAACCCTCAAGAATTTCAGGGGGTTCTGGTTTTTACTTTTTGAAATATGACAACCCTAATGTTTATAGAATAGAGTAGTAAGTCTGGAATTTTATTCAGAATCGTGGAAGAAAATGGGATATGAAAGAAAGCAGAATACGCACATACGACTTAGAGAAGGGGCAAGTATTGTTTGAACTATCTTAACAATTCATAATGTGTGATATGTGTCTGGTCATTAGTATATTAAGGTACAAACAGAGTCACAAAGAACATTAGGAAACAGAGAAGTACCTGCAGCCTGTATTTTTTTCACATGACCGTTAAAACACAATCTGAAAGGATTATCCCTGCCTCGTTTAAGATACTGGTATTTTTTCCTTTTCTCTCTTCAAGTTTTGAAGACAGACACTTCCTTTTAAAGAGCTTCCATTTCGTGGGAGTATTTGGATTTCTAAGTATTTTGATCTAAAACAATAAAGAAAATATAAGCCTTTAAGCCTTCCCCAAGTATGATTGACGTTTGCTTTTCAATCCAACCTGCACTTTTACAATGTTAAGTCCCATATTACATTTTATAGAGAGCTGATTGCATTGTTCTGGCCCGGAGAGCTTTATTAACTGAAATTGCCGTCTGCTAGAATAGCACAGCACCCAAATTTTCTGATTATAGCTCCTCTAGCTCTCGAAGAAAGGGTGTGTGCAAGAGGGAGGGAGTGTTAAGCAGCATCAATTGCCTTCTCAAAATAAGATTTCTGGTGACATAGAATGTCTTGCTAAACTGTTTATTTTCCAATGTATGGGTTGAGCAGGTGAGAAACAAATTTCTGTGAAGGAAGTGCTGATCCCAAAACTCCAGAAACCGGCTTCCTTCCGCCAACTGGAATGATCACAGCAATTTTTTTCTAAAAAGCTCCAGGCTTGTATGATGCAGATTCCAATGGCCTGAAGTAACTAAATGTCAGATTATTAAAAGCCATTTAAAAGACCATGAATGGCAAACGAATGGTTGCACGTGCCTTAATCTGTATGCATGCTTCTGATAGGGTGGTGGTCATGTGTCCAAGTCTACAAGGGCCTTCCTCTATTTGAAAGCATCCTCTCTTTGTAAGGCTGCCCAGTTTGGTGAAAAGATAAAGAAGGGAGAACATCTAAATTAGCATGTGCACCTTTCATACCAATTTGTGCCTCCTTTTGCCCCTCCCCTTTTGGGGTGATGCGTTTCCTCTATTTTTTCATGAGTAGTGGTCACCCTAGTTTAAAATCACAATATTAATTTATTTATTTTTTGTGGTGGAGAGCATAAAGTAATTAAATTAAATGCAGATGGGGCACAGGACAGCACAAGAGCTGTAAAGTGCATTGTATCAATGAATCCTTTGTCTCTTTGTAGCCCGGTGGGGTTGGGGTTGAAACAGCCTGGTCTTGTTCCTATCAGACTGACCCTGAAGCTCAGGTCAGTTTTAGCCAGACAGCTACACTTAAAGCTCATTGTTTCGGATGCCTTTAAATGAATTTTAATGAAAGAAGGCCGACTCGATGAAAAGACGGCATTCTTGAGCAGTGGCTGGAGAACAGGAGAACTACAAAACTCAACAGAGAAAGAGTACACACGATAGTCTTACTAAGGCTGGACCTACGTGTCACAAGCAACATGGGGGATACCCACAAATAGAGGCATCCTGGGTCAAAATTCCCTCCATCTGTAATGAGCACCTGTTGTGATGTTGTGTATTTCTCAACACCTTGGGATATAGCGGAAGATTCAGGACTAAGTGCTTCTTCACAGAGTGTGTATGGAATTTGATCCCACAAGATGTATTGATGGCCACCAACGTGGATGGCTTTAGGAGAGGATTAGACAAATTCATGCAGGTACAGTGGTACCTTGGTTCTCAAACACCTTGGTACTCAAACAACTTGGAACCCAAACACTGCAAACCCAAAAGTAAGTGTTCCAGTATGCAAACTTTTTTTGGAAGCTGAACGTGCTCCGTTTTGAGTGCTACGCTTCCAATTTGAGTGCCACACTTCCGTTTTGAGTGTTACTCTGAGGTCTGTCTGTTTTTGCTATTTGTTTTACGTTTTTGTCACTTTTTGTTTTGTTTTTGTGACTGTGTGGAATTCAGTTCAGCTATTGATTGATTGTGTGACTGCAGTACATTGCTTAATGCTTTCATTTTATGGATCAATGGTCTCGTTAGATAGTAAAATTCATCTTAAATTGCTGCTTTAGGGGTGGTTTTTAAAAGCCTGGAACGGACTAACCCATTCTGCATTACTTTCTATGGGAAAGCGTGCCTTGGTTTTGGAATGCTTTGATTTTGGAACGGACTTCTGGAAGGGATTAAGTTTGAGAACCAAGGTATCACTGTATATCAGTGGCTACTAGTTATACCAGGTGAGGTCTGGAGGTGATGGAGAATCTTGTCCTCTCTTCCCAAAATCTGAAATTGTTCTCCCTCCCCCAGCAAACACACAATAGCAGCAAGCAGGTAAGATGGCTGTCTTTGCTCATCTAGGTACTACCCACAATTCCTCTTCTTCTTGACTCATCTGATTGCCCATGCCTGTCTCCTTCCATTCCCAAAAGTGGGTTATAAATAAAGAAGTATAAACCTGTGTTTATGCACATGTACACACACAAACACACCCACACCCAGCTTTTCTTCAGCCGGAACTCAGTTCCGGCACCTCTCAGGTTGGTGCCATTGCCATTCTAAGAAAATGAAGGAATCATTCAAGGTGAGTTCTGACACCTCTTTTTTCTAGAAAAATAGCACTGTTATATATCTCCATATCCCCAACAAATGTTGTCATCCAAATGGGGAGGGGAAGCTTGGTGTTGCTCTGCTATGCCCTCACCAGCGGAGCTGATGATAATCAGTCTCTTATACCTTATTTTGCAGCTGATACCCTCTCCCTCCCCCAAATCCCCCTTCTGAAATTAATTGCAAAAGTTTCACAGATGTCTGCAGCAGTTGACCAGAACTCTTGGGTTATTGCTTGTCAGACTATTAATGGGTTTGGCTAACCATGACAGTCATTACTTTCCCCCTCCTGTGAGCTACTTTCTGTGTAATTTATGCATAGGTTTTGCCAAGATTTGACAACTTTCAGGGCATTAACATAAAATTAGACTTCCAAGCTGAACAATGGGTGGCATTACCAGCAGCAGGGGAACCAATCAGGGAGAATTGATTTCTCTCTCTCCCTCCCTCTTTCTCTTTTTAAATCCCCCTTTTTGGTTTTTAGGGTCGGGATTCTGTATGTGTGTATATATGTCCATACATATAAATTATTTAGCATCCCCAAAGAATCCCCAACAGAATAGGTTGGAAAGGGGTGAATGCTGAGGCCTCTCCTGAGACCTCTCTGTAGCATTGGAAGAGCACGTGTGTGCGTTTGCACACAAATGCGATTGTGAAATATCTGTTCCACAAAACGGTTGCCAGCATCTTAATCAAACTTAGGGAAACAACGGCCTCCTCCTTAAATCAAGCGCACAGGAGGGGAAGCATCTCAGGGCTTCTTTGAGGCCCTTTTTTCCTTTCTGCTGAGAAAAGAGTCTCTCCTTTAACACAGATTGCTCAGTGAATGCCATTACAGAATGCGATGTGTGTGTGTTAATAAGCCGGGACATCTGGTAACCAGCTTTTTTCTGATTCATTAACTGACTCTGCTTCGGTGGCCAGAGGCTATGCTAGGAAAAGCTGGAAGGCTTTTCGCTCCTCAGAAATGGGGCCTTGATATATGCCTCACTTCATTGACCCAAACATAGCCTTTTCAATCTCCTCTAATGTCTACACTATTAGTATTAAAATGTGAATATGGGGAGAAACGTGTGTGTGTACACGCAAACACACACAGAGAGAATTAAAGCTGTATTTTAAAATTCACTTCCCTCCCCCTTTTGGAATGGCTGGCAATATCTTGCTTGGGGTTCAAGCCCTGCTCATACGTATTTGAAATCATTCCACTTCAGCAAAATAATGTTGCCCATCTGAACCATGCTCAGACATCCCAAGTGTCCCTATTTTCCAGGGACAGCCCCAGATTTACAGAAGCCGTCTCGCTTTCTGATTCAATACCGGAATGTCCCGCTTTTCCTTAGGACGTCCCTATTTTCATCAGAGAAATGTTGGAGAGTATGGACTTATTTGACCTCCGAGCCAAGGAGATCAGTAACAACACAAACTTTAGAAGACATCTGAAGGCAGCCCTGTATAAGTTAAAAAAAAAGTGATGTTTATATATATGTTGGAAGCTGCCCAGATTGCTGGGGCAACTTAGTTTATTTATTTATTTATTTATTTATTTATTTATTTATTTTATTATTATTATTATTATTTAGGACATCCCTATTTCCCTCAGATCGTGAAGCTGAGGCTCCAATACATTGGCCACCTCATGAGAAGAGAAGACTCCCTGGAAAAGACCCTGATGTTGGGAAAGATAGAGGGCACAAGGAGAAGGGGACGACAGAGGACAAGATGGTTGGATAGTGTTCTTGAAGCTACCAGCATGAGTTTGACCAAACTGCGGGAGGCAGTGGAAGACAGGAGTGCCTGGCGTGCTCTGGTCCATGGGGTCACGAAGAGTCGGACATGACTAAATGACTAAACAACAACAACAACATTTCCCTCAGAGAAATGTTGGAGGGTATGCATGCTGATACCCTTTGGACCATAGGAGCCAACTCCTAGGGCCTGAGGTCTCTTCAGCCTCCTCCAAATAAAATATTTGAGGGGTCCTGCCCTCCCCCAACATTAGTAGGCATTGCCATTCAGATGGTATGTGTGCTATGCATCTTGTGATCGATTATGCAGGGTGGGGCTTACCTGCCCCCCCAAATATTTTATTCAAGTTGCACCCTTGCGTTGGACCAGCATTCCAAATAAGGGACTTAAAATACTTCCAGGTAAGGAAATTAGATTTTCATCTTTGGGACATACCAGGATGCCATAATGTGTACCCAATGAAGAAAAATTACCAAAAAAATAAAATAAAAAAAAATTCTCTGAGCAATATAATAACTCAGTTTGAATTTGAGAAATGAAAGCACCTCAACCCCTCTCCCCTGGTGCCCTTTTCCGCCCTTGAACGCATGCAGACGGATTCCAAATGCTCCAGAGACGATGATTGAGCAAAAGAAATCTGACTTGATGGTACATGTTGAGGGATGAAATGGACAATGAAGTTTCCATATGTTCTTTTTGCACAGTAATTAGAAACTGTCACACACCGTTTCATTTTTAAGTTTCCCCAGGCTTATTTGCATGGATGAGGCTTCCCTTGGAGCAAAATTGCAAGCATCAGACTGGCACCCCGTTAAAAATCTGAGGCCCCGACACGTGGGCCTCTTCCACTGCATGGGCAAGAAGCCGGCGGCCGGTACCGCAAGAGCCCTGAGCACCGCTCGACAGTAGCCAGATGCAGACAGGCTTTGTCCCTTTTCTAGGACGATATTCTTCTTGTCTACAATAAAATAAGATATGGCAACTATTGCACTAGGCATCTGGGCATCTTCAGAGCTAGGCCTGCTGAGCATAGACCTTTTGAAATTAATGAACCTGTTAGTTACGTCCGTTAATTTCAATGGATCTACTCTGAATAAAGGTAAAGGACCCCTGGACGGTTAAATTCAGTCAAAGGTGACTGTGGGGTTGCGGCGCTCATCTCGCTTTCAGGCCAAGGGAGCCGCCGTTTGTCCACAGACAGCTTTCCGGGTCACGTGGCCAGCATGACTAAACCACTTCTGACACACAGAACACCGTGACAGAAACCAGAGCACACAGAAATGCCATTTACCTTCCCTCCACAGCGGTAACTATTTATCTACTTGCACTGGCGTGCTTTCGAACTGCTAGGTTGGCAGGAGCAGGGACTGAGCAACGGGAGCTCACTCCGTCGTGGGGATTTGAACTGCCGACCTTCTGACTGGCAAGCCCAAGAGGCTTAGTGGTTTAGACCACAGCGCCACTTGCGTCCCTGTCTAAATGGGTCTAAATGGGATCTGGTCTGCTTAAGGTGACCACGGGCCCTATTTTACATATTTATTTTAAAACATTTATAAAGCACTTAAAAAACCCAGCTCTAAATGGCATGCAGCACAATAACAACAACCAATATAACTAAAAGAAAAATATGACATAAAAACAGTAGTACAAAAGTATGCAAAAGCAGGGTCTGGTCTTACAGGTTATTTTGCAATGGCAAAATTATATGTCTTTAGAAACAGTCCTTTATTTGAAGGACTGTCCGGTTTAAAGCTGAAGAACCATAAGAAGGGAGACCAGGAACAACAGACGACGCAGGCACACAGGTCAGCTGATGCCCGTCTTCCCTCAGATCGTGGGATATTTTGTATACAGGATTCCTCCCCACCGAAAAAATATCTATACCTAGGTATGTGTGCTGTGACCCATTGGTGTAGTGGTGACTCTCATTCTTTTTCTGATGAGAAATGTTCTGTGGAGAGGGCAAAAAATGGGGGGGGGGTCAATGAGGGGTGGGGCATCTGAAGAATCCTAGAGGGTATGCCTTTGTGCTAGTACAGTGTTGGCTTGAAGAGCCTATAGGTCCTTGGTTCAAGCTGCATGGTATCCCCATTGACGTTTCGGCTTGTTACAAGAGCTTTTTGTTTTTATATAAAAATCAATATGTCACTTTTCTGTCAGAGGTGGCCAGCCCCCAATTTGTTCAGAAATATACCACCCTTTTGGAGTAATACCATAAAATATATATCAATTTAAAGATAATTTAATGAAGAATGTAATGCAACCAAGTTTGTTCAATTATCTGTATTCTATCAAAAATTATGGCCAAATAACCAGAAAAAGGAAGCACAACTTGCTTAGGTTGAGATGCAGTAGCTTTCCTTCATTTGAATGTAGCCAATGAGCAAGAGTGTTTAGAGAGCCAATCAGGTGTTAAAGGTAAAGGTAAAGGAACCCCTGACCATTAGGTCCAGTCGTGACCGACTCTGGGATTGCAGCACTCATCTCGCTTTATTGGCCGAGGGAGCCGGCGTACAGCTTCTGGGTCATGTGGCCAGCATGACTAAGTCGCTTCTGGTGAACCAGAGCAGCGCACGGAAATGCCGTTTACCTTCACGCCGGAGCGGTACCTATTTATCTACTTGCACTTTGACGTGCTTTCAAACTGCTAGGTTGGCAGGAGCAGGGACTGAGCAACGGGAGCTCACCCCGTCACAGGGATTCGAACCGCCGACCTTCTGATCGGCAAGGCTTAGGCTCTGTGGTTTAACCCACAGCGCCACCATCAAACCTCAGAAATATCCATGTAAACCTGCTTGGGACCATGCTGTTAAAGCTACGAATGAATGAAGCACATTATAGAGAGACTAACGTTCTGCTCCAAGTGTGTTAAGGGAGAGTATTGGTCAGCACAGGGGGACGGCATTGTCATTGTTTATGGCGCAGCTGTTGGAGGTGGCTGTGTCGGTATCTGTAGCATGTTGATGTGCAGAGTGCAAAAATGAATCTTATTTCTCAGGAGAGCCCTGCATATGTCAAGTATATTGTCTCATTAAGCCAATCCATTTATCAACCCACTGAATGCCAATTAAATTGCACAGGATGGTGCAGGTATATGGTGGGCCGTTGGTGCCAAACTTGATTACAGCGGAGATTTTCTGGCTCAGCACATCGAGGCGCAGCAAAATGGCAGGCCCTCCTCACCAGCCAAACGCGACATTCTCGAAACCGACCCTTTAAAAAAGGAGGACAAGGAAAGGAGAAAGAGATGGGAATGCAACGTCGCCGTTCTCGGTGTGCATTTCATTCCGATGAAGATGTCAAGGCTCGCATGCAGCCCATGCCAAATGGCTTCACAGCGTGCAAATTAGATCAGTGTAATTTCATCAGGCCCAGCGCCGGAGTTGCCTGTAGCTCTGCGGCTAGTTTTTTCACAGCTCCTGCTGCAGACAGCCATCACACAGCTGAGCTAATGTTGTCCTCTGCTGAAAGGGACAGACATTGGTTTTATATTGCTCTCTCCATGCCAAGGTTAAAAAAAAGAAAAGAAAAAAAAAGAAAGCCATTGCCAGGTCCACTGCCTTAAATGTCTGCATCGTTAATGCCAGCTCTATAAACCAGATAGTTCCATCCGTGGAACATCAATCCAGAGTCTACAACAACAGTACAATTTGTTAAAAAGAAGTGTCTGTGCCTCATTTTGTATTGGCATACTTCATTTGAAGGAGAGGGCCTCTCAGTGCCAGAAAACATTATGCAGGAAAGGGGGATGTGCCTGTACTCTCTGTCCAAGCTCATCCAAACACGCAATTGCGACACAGCAGGTGTTGCAGGACAGTCCAGCAAACCCAAGTTCAAAGGCAATAGAATTATGTCTCCACTTCCAGTAGTAGATGGCAGGGTGTGGGGAAGAGGCAGGCCAGTCGCTGCTGTTTACTAGGAGAGGCAGAGTGGCCTGGCAACTGGGAGGGTGCTGTGGTATAAACGCTCCAGCAGGAGTGCCAGATCGGCTTGGGAAATGGGAAGTGACATCACCGAATTTTGCCACTGATGATCAACCCCACTGGACTGCCGCTTGGTGCTTGTAGCAGAGAAACTCTTGGGGGGTGAGGATGACATTACTATTACTGTAATATATTTATTTTATATATATATATATATATATGCAGGTTTTGGTGTCCTCGGGTGTCTTCCCGTGTAAAAGTTGGGGTGTCTAGGCGACGTTTCGACGAGGTCTCACTCGTCATCTTCAGGCTGGTGCTTTCGGCTTCTTGTTACTGGAACAGAGCAGGATCTCAGTGTTTGAGTTCCTATAAATACTGTTGAGGGGGTGTGGTGTATAGCCTCCAATGTTCTGGGCAGAGAGGAAGTTCCCAGGCTAGTGTGCCTTTTCTTCTTTTGTTCCTTAATTACTTGAGGGATATCTTGAGTGATTTCTTGAGTGATATCCTGAGTACCACTTAGGTGGGTCATTAGGTGTGGATTAGTTGCTAAAGTCTTTGTGTCTTGACCTCTTGAACTTTGTGAAGAGTTTTTCTGAGAAGATGGCTGTACTGCACTTAGTTGTGCTCTGGCTTGGCTTCGTGTATAGGGGCGAGCTGTGGTTTTGTGGCCTGTGTCAGCCAGATCTGTGTAGGGATTGCAGGGGGGTGCAGCATCCGGAGGTGCCACCATGGTTTGGCTATTGGATGGTGTCTGTAATTTATCTGTGGAGAGGGTCTGGGTTTGGGTCTGGTGTGGTTGATTGGTGATGGCGTTCTGTGTGCCTCTGGATCTGGTGTCAGTTTTTGTGGGGAGGGCTAATTTCCAGATGTCTGGCAAGCGGGATGTGTCGTCACGCTTGTTCATGTTGTGAGGGTGTTTCTCTATCTCGATGGCTTCCATGATTATTCTCTTGTGGTGATGTTCCATGTTAAAGAGCAATTTGGAATCTGCAAAATTAATTTCGTGTCCTGTTTCTTTCATGTGTTGGAAAAGAGAGGAAGTTTTTTCTTCTTTTTTGACGGCATTCTTGTGTTCTGCGATACGTGCATTTATTCGTCTGTTTGTTTGTCCAATGTACGTGGCTGGGCAGACTTTGCAGGGTATTTCATAGACCCCTTGGTTTTCCAACTGGATTTTATCCTTGGGGTTTCTGAGGATATTGGCTATTTTTTGGTTGGTGCAAAAGGCTGTTTTGATATTGTGTTTATGGAGGATTTTGCTAATTTTATCTGTAGTGCCCTTGATATAAGGAAGGAGGGCCATGCCATTGTTTTCTTCTGTGTCTTGGTTTTTGGGGGGTGTTTCTTTTTGGATTAGCTTCGTAACCCTGTTTTGCTGGTATCCATTGGCAATTAACACATTTGAGAGATTCTGTAACTCAGTTGTCAAGTGGTCTTTGTCAGCCAGGCGTTTGGTTCTGGAGATGAGAGTCTTGGCTACGGAGTTTATTTGTGCAGGGTGGTGGTGTGATTGTGCATGTAAGTAGCGGTTGGTGTGTGTTTTTTTCCGGTAGATAGTGTGTCCTAGGGAGCCATCAGGTTTTTTGTAGATTAGGACGTCAAGGAAGGGAAGTTGGTTGTTGGCTTCTATTTCCATAGTGAATTGTATTTTGGGGTGTAGGCTGTTGAGATGTGTGAGGAAGCTATCCAGTTTTTCCTTCCCGTGTGGCCAAATTACAAAGGTGTCGTCAACATATCTGAGCCAAAGTTTGGGTTTGTGTTCTGACTTGTCTAAAGCATTGGTTTCAAAGTGTTCCATGTACAGGTTTGCGATGACCGGTGAGAGGGGTGATCCCATAGGTGCTCCTTCTATCTGTTTGTATCTTTGTCAGACATCTGGAAATTAGCCCTCCCCACAAAAACTGACACCAGATCCAGAGGCACACAGAACGCCATCACCAATCAACCACACCAGACCCAAACCCAGACCCTCTCCACAGATAAATTACAGACACCATCCAATAGCCAAACCATGGTGGCACCTCCGGATGCTGCACCCCCCTGCAATCCCTACACAGATCTGGCTGACACAGGCCACAAAACCACAGCTCGCCCCTATACACGAAGCCAAGCCAGAGCACAACTAAGTGCAGTACAGCCATCTTCTCAGAAAAACTCTTCACAAAGTTCAAGAGGTCAAGACACAAAGACTTTAGCAACTAATCCACACCTAATGACCCACCTAAGTGGTACTCAGGATATCACTCAAGAAATCACTCAAGATATCCCTCAAGTAATTAAGGAACAAAAGAAGAAAAGGCACACTAGCCTGGGAACTTCCTCTCTGCCCAGAACATTGGAGGCTATACACCACACCCCCTCAACAGTATTTATAGGAACTCAAACACTGAGATCCTGCTCTGTTCCAGTAACAAGAAGCCGAAAGCACCAGCCTGAAGATGACGAGTGAGACCTCGTCGAAACGTCGCCTAGACACCCCAACTTTTACACGGGAAGACACCCGAGGACACCAAAACCTGCATTCCTGTACCCGTGAAAATCTACGAAAGCAAATATATATATATATATATATATATATATATATATATATATATATATATATGCCCTAAACTACTGAAGGTAATGGAGCCCTTTATGGGGTCCAGCTGTCCTTTGTCAACAACAAATTGTTGCTTGTTTTTGTGTTGAATATATGCTACGTATATGGTAATTTATGGACCTAATAGATATCATAGGAGCCCACACAACACAAAACACTGTTGCTGTATGCAGGTTTTATTTTATTTGTTTTTTATCTTATATTTTGGAAATGGACAGCCAGGTTTTTTCCCCTGTAAATTTTTTGGGGCCCCCAAGAGAGTGGGGCCCTGAGCTATAGCTTGTTTAGCTTATACATAAATCCAGCACTGGAGATAAGTAACTATGCAACTTTTAGAAGACATCTGAAGGCAGCCCTGTATAGGGAAGTTTTTCATATTTGATGTTTTGTTGTGCTCTTATATCTGTTGGAAGCGACCCAGAGTGGCTGGGGCAATCCAGTTAGATGTGTGGGGCATTATTATTATTATTATTATTATTATTATTATTAATTCCCTATGTGATACCTGGGGGGGGGGGGGAGAAAGGAGAGACAAGCAGTTTCCTGCTTCCAGCAATTGTGCTGTATCATAGTGTGGTGGCAGCATCTTCTGCTGACAAGCTCAGCCCAAGAAACCGCATTTCAAGGATAGTAATCACCGTTGCAAAATATCAGAGTGGCAACAAAACACACTCACCTCCCCCCCCCCCGCCCAACTCTCTGCACTAAAGTAGCTTGATTGCGTTGACAAGCAGACAAGCGTTTGTTAAGGACTGTTTTACATTTATTTCACTGGCTTCATCCCAGGCTTATTTATTTAGTTATTTACTTAACCCTTCCCAGTTAAAGAGCCGGCGCCTCACGTAAGGGATGCTTTCAGATGCAGCTATTGGAAAGGAGTCCGTTTTCTCCGTCTGCATCTCTCCTCCTGCACCTCGCTCCGACAATGGGGTTAGCACCTAAGGCCTTTCTTCAGGCACGCTGGACCCCAGATGCCAAGCTCTGGAAGACTCCAGCAACAACATCTGGTTACTTTGTGAGCTGCAGAGGCAGTTGTGCTCATAGATCTGGAATTGCCTCTGGGCATGTCACATGAGGAGACTGTTAATCTGATATTTGGTGGGGGGGCACTCCCTTTCTCCTTTTGGAAATGTCTTTCTTCTGCTCACCTTCTGATTAGTCAAATGGGCATTTTGCCTGGCAAGTTAGGGGCAGTCCAGAAGAAATCCTTTGTTTGCAATGGACATTCTTACACAATAGCTATTGCCTTTATCACTAAAAGAAGCAACAGATGCAAGCCTTGCCTTTAGTGTTTAGTGCTATTCTTTATTAGGGTTTGGGTGGGGGGAAGGCAAAACATTATTCTAAATTGCTTTTTCCCAGGTAACTGTTGTTCTAGCATGTTTGATATTCGTGATAGGGCGTCACAAAGGCAAATTTGTTGTTTTCAAGTGCTTGGTATTATGATGACAAAAGCAGCTGAGGGTGGCATTCATTTTTAACTCAAAGCAAACCCACTGAAATTAATGGACATGACTAAGTTAGGTCCGTTAATTTCCGTAGGACAACTCTGAGTAAATCTTAGTTGAGTAAACTTAGATTTACAACATAAGAGACATGTAGAAATAAATAACCTGCACTTTTTGATTCTCCTGCATCTTCTGATTTCTGTGTGCACATGCATGGCAAAATGTTCTCAGCCTCGTCAGCTGAGCAACTGCTTTCATACTCCCTGATCAATTTACTGCTAAGTCAGGTGAGAGTAGCCAATGGATCTCAAACCCTCAGTGAATTAGGGACTTCCTCTGCATACGAAGAGAGGCTCTGGTGAATGAGACCAATAGTGAGTCCAAGGTCAAGAAGGCAGTTTCTGCATGTGTTGTAGAGGGAAATGAGGAGCAGATGGGGCTCATCAATCTAGAAAGGTAACCCTTCAAGGAGAAGGAAAACTCTGATCATAAGCCTCGGCTGCCTTGCAGGATATCTTCAGAAGAAGAAAAGACTAAGCAGCAAACTCTACACAAATCTGGAGTGGAGTCCCTAAGACGGTTGGATGGAGCCTGGTATACCTCCTTCTAGCAATTCCTGCAGCCAAACTGGTTCCAAACACATTGCTCTGCTTTCCTTTGGACCACATCAGTGAGCAATACATTTGGCATCGGCTTGGCCACCCCCAGGAAAAGGTCCCACTGCATAAACCTGGGATTCACCAGGCAAAAAGTTTTGAAGTCAGGGTGAAACTGGCTTTTGGGAAACTGCAGAAACCAATAGATTGTGGGTAACGCCACGTGTACACAGATTCAAAGAACATGGGTGAAATCTTTGTTTTCATTGTCAGATTAATTAATCTATTCCCTTTGAGGACTTATGTCAACTGCCTGATTAATAATGTTTTATATTTCTTCTGCATATTCTGTCTCAGAAGATAGCCACCTTAGAACAGTTCCACCACATATGATGACACTCCCCAATATTTTTTTTAAAACCTCTGCAACAAAGTGGAGAAATATCATGTCCAATATGGCATAACTCACATTACACAATGTGCCACCTGTTCAGCATAATTGGCTTCTTCCTCATTTCATGTAGTAGTTTAAGAGTAAACATCAGAGCACGTATCCAAAAATTTATTTTTATCCATAAGAAGTCTAATTAATTGCAATACTTTTGAAACACAGTTCATCACATGCCATCTTTATAGCACAGATCTCTTGCAATATTTAGCACATTTTTTTAGCACGCTGGCACATTTATTTCCCCTGTTGGATCTCTTTCCAATCATTTGCTTGCCTGTTTTGAAGCAACAGACCCTATTCCGATATACTTCCTTAGTGGTCTTGATCAATTGTTTAAACCAGTTCTCTATATCTCCTGGATGATTTTGGCAAGGTCAATTGCCAATGCTGCAGCCTGGATGTCGCCATAAGATGTGGTGATGGCCAAGGATCAAGATAGAAGAATTTGACAAATTAATAGGAGACCAATAGGAGCCATAACAGCTCAATTTGTCCTCAAATGTTGAAAGGCAATATACCCCTCTGAGCAGTGGAGAAGACATGAGAAACATTATCATCATTTTTAATTGGTATACCGCCTTTCTATCTTACAATACTCAAGGTGGTTTACAAGCTGAAGAAACAAAAAATGTACATCTTATAACCATCTAATGCAATACAAAAATGTGATAATAAAACATAACTTTAAAATAGGCAACCTCCATCAAAAAAGTAACATTCAACAATCATTAGAATAGTATAAAATAATAAAAACATATAAAAGTTAAACAGAAATCCACTCAACAGTTACAATAATATCGAAACTATAATCAATAAAACAACGGCAAGCCACAGTAGATAAAACAATGCAATACATATTGAGAAGCAGAGGGTAGAGCAAGGCAGGGGGAAAGAGGCCTTGCCTGATGGAGTATCTCCCCTCACAGTTCTTCCTCCAGGACAGCTCCCTTATGAGGACTCCTAAGGCCGGAGGGTGGGGCAAGGCAGGTGGAAGGAGGCCTTGCCTGATGGAGTCACTCCCTCCTCTAAACACTCAATGGCCTCACCAATGTACTTTTCTTATGAATTTCCACAAGAATCTGTCTGGCCACCAGAGGTAACAGAATAGGTGGGGAACCTGTGGCAGCCTAGATGTTGTTGGATTCCAGCTCTCATCATCCCTGACTGCTCATCTAGAACTGATGAGAATCAGAGTCCAACAACAAGTAGAAAGCCACAGGTTTTCCATCCCTGGTCTTAACAGATCCTGTGCTGGCCCAGCAAGACAGTTCTTAGGTTGTATGGCTATGGTGTGCTATGCTCCTAGGTGTGATAAGACCACATATCAAAATCTGGTAAAAACTGACAAGTGTGTGCCATGCTTTGAAAGAGAAGGGATATTTACTTTGTTATGTATACAGTGGTATCTCGGGTTACATACGCTTCAGGTTACAGACTCTGCTAACCCAGAAATAGTGCTTCAGGTTAAGAACTTTGCTTCAGGTTGAGAATAGAAATCGTGCTCCAGTGGCGTGGCGGCAGCAGGAGGCCCCATTAGCTAACGTGGTGCTTCAGGTTAAGAACAGTTTCAGGTTAAGTACAGACCTCCGGAACAAATTAAGTACTTAACCCAAGGTACCACTGTATTTTCATAAGTGAATGAGAACAGCCGTCTTGAATCCAGGAACAACTACCTCCAGCTTATACCAACGGGGTGATTTTCATTGACCTGGGCAGGCTCTACTGAAAAGAACCTGCATGCTTAATAAGGCAAACTTTTTGGCAGGCTGGGAAGTACAAGACAGCTCAGCAAACAGCAGGTGGGAAGAGTGCCTTGGTAAATGCGGCTTAAATCCAAGGAACTATTGTAGCCTTGATCAACGTAATGCCCTCTTTTTAATTAATACCATCTGTAGAGCACAGCTAACTAATTAGGCTCTGGGGCATTTGGTGGAGGAGATCTAGTATGCCCCATTTTGCGTGGGCCTTGAGCTGGCGTATCTTACTATACTAGGGGTACTGGAAAGGAAAAACAACAGCAGCAAAACCATGCTTTAAAACAAAGAGAAAGAGGGAACAAAGGTCTGGAGCAAACCTCCAGTCTTTACTGACTAACCCTTCCAATAATATAAATCAGAGCACCTAAGGACAGCCCCATCAAATGCTTTATGGAATAATCTATTTCCCCCAAGCTGAACTAGCGTCCTCTGTCTTGCCTTGTCTCATTAAAGTATAATCTCGCTGAGACTGGGAGTTTGTCCTCACTGTAATTTGTTCCAGGTTGGGTTGTTGTGGCTTTGCAAAAAATGTTTGGGAAGAATCCACGTGTCCCTGTAGCATCCGAAAGGAGTCAGGGATCAGGCCATAATTCAAGGCTGCACATGCACACATTTTATTCTAGAATCAATGGAGATTGGGTACTTGTTTTTTCTATGTAGCCCACACATAATCAAGATCAATTGCATATATTTTTTTGCCCCTGAAGGCACTTCTTGGGAAACTAGTTTGATTCTGAAAATAAAAGCTAATTGCAGATTGATTGTGTACGGTGTGTCCATTTGGAAACAGAAGAATACAGATATAGGTCATCCTGGCAATGGGGTGTGTGTGTGTGTGTGTGTGCGCGCGCGCGCGTGTGCATGCGTGCGTGTGCCTCCATGCCTGACCAATGATGTTGTGAGTTGGCACGTACCAAGATCACAATCACAATTTCCTTCTTTGTTCACCTGGTGCATGTGGAGGGAAGAAAAGGTGTGGATAACCTAATCAAGGGAAAGCTTTCCAAATGTGTATCAGGTAACTACAGTGGCATAGCGTGGGGGGTACAGGGGGGGTGGCCGCACCGGGCACAACATCTGGGGTTAGGGTTAGGGGGCGCAAATCCACGGGTTAGGGGGCGCAAATTACTTGCCTTGCCCCGGGTGCTGACAACCCACGCTACGCCACTGGGTAACTACAAGCACCCTTGTGGACAGCAGGACTTAGAATGTCTAAATTGAAAACAGCATGTTGAGGCTCCCTTATATTGAAAGCCAATAGAGGCAGGAGCGGGCTTGATTCTCTTATTATGGATGCCTTATTAGGATAAGGTTACCATACGTCCCCGTTTCCCAGGGACAGTCCCCAGATTTACAAATCAGTCCCTTGACAAAATCCATCTATTTAGTAGGAAGTCGAAAAGTGTCCCCGGATTCATTGAAAAGAATCTGGTAACCTTATATTAAGAGAGTGGTTAGTACATGGATCACCCCACATTCATACTGCTGTCACAAGGGAAAAGTGTTGTCAGGAAAGAAAGGTCAGCAGAATGTCCCTTCCCCTAGAGAACAACATCTTCTCAGTGATGAAGTACCACTATTTCCTTTCTGAAATAAATTTATGAAAACGTCTTTGCTTAGCGTTTTTGACAAAATTGCATCCACACTGGGAAATTACCCAGTTTCACAAGCATTGTGGTTTGAGGCAGTGCTGAATGAAGTTCAGGCATGCCATGCAGGACCTCGCTGGAACAATGGGAATTGCTTGTTGCATCTATAGTAAAATATACGTGAATACAGTAGTTTCTTGTGCAATTCCCCTTCAATGAAAGCAGAAGTAAAAGGACGAAAAGCCACACTGTGTTTCTTTCCAAATTTGGAAAATACCAGCAGCCTCTTCACTGCTGTTTCATTTTTCAGCTTAACCCTTCTTAAACCTCAGCTCTTGCAAATGTGTTGATTATACATGCTAGTTCAGAAAATTTCATACCGGGATTAGTTTCCCAAACCATAGGGGGACATCAGAGAAGACGGAAGAAACTTAATGCCCACAGCTGGAGACTCATAGACTGAATAGATAGATGATAGATAGATGATAGATATAGATAGATAGATAGATAGATAGATAGATAGATAGATAGATAGATAGATAGATGATAGATAGATAGATGATGATAGATAGATAGATAGATAGATAGATAGATAGATAGATAGATAGATAGATGATAGATAGAGATAGATAGATAGATAGATAGATAGATAGATAGATAGATAGATAGATAGATAGAGATAGATAGAGATAGATAGATAGATAGATAGATAGATAGATAGATAGATAGATAGATAGATGATAGATAGATAGATGATAGATATAGAGCCAATATAGTTTGATTATTATATTTGGTAAATATTTAAGAGGGAGGCAGGGGACAGATCTCAAACATTTGACTCGTGGCAAATTGGGATAAGAGAGTATCATTTACATAGTCCCTTACTTGGAAGTATATAGGTTACATTTGCAAATCCACTTTGCAGAAGTAAGAAAAGGACTGAAGAAATGGTGAGAATGTATGTAGGGATGAAAGAATGCATAATTTTCCATTCTGCTATGTATTTGTCACATGCGGCATTGTTTCCATTGTTTTGCTTTATTTATTGTTTTAGTTTTATTCACAGATTTGACATCCAATATTGTTGCAGTATGGTGAAGGCTTCCTAAAATATTCTTTCTCTGCTACTAGGTTTGCTCCCAAACCTCACTAAGACCTGTGGAATAGACAGTAAATACCTCTTACCTGCTGCAGGAAGAAGAATGGGTTGCCTTTCTGTCTATCACTCCCCACTGATTCATTTAAGTAGCTACAGCCTTCTCTGCCCCAGGATCATCCAGGTAATCTGCAGTAATAAAAATAATATTAATAAGAATTTTATAGGCAACAGAAAGAGCTTCTTAACACAGCACATAATTAGTATATGGAATTTGCTGCCACAAAGTTGGGTGATAGTTATCGACCGCTGTGTTCAGAGACAGCATCCTGCTAAATATTAGTTGCACCTGCAGCCTGAAATTGCTACTGCTTTACCCCAGTCACAGTGCCATGCAGGAAATCTGCAGCAATACTAGTGTTGCTATAAGGATAATCTAATACTAGCCCAACCCCCTGCGATGCTGGAATCTTTCACCCAAAGTGGGGCTCAAACCTACAACCCTGAAATTAAGATTTTCATGCTCTGGTCTAGCAGCTCCTATGCAGCTGGAATAATATTTCATTGAACTAAGCACTGGCAATGGGGCACATAGGTGTGTGTGGAGAATACTGAGGTATTTCCCAAACTTTCACAGACTTTGAAGGCTCTGGAATTTGAAGAATAGTTTTGCAGAAGATCTTCACAAGCGATTGGTCAACAGTCCTTTTTATTATGCATCGGATCTAACCCCAAACACACTGATGAATGAGGTGGCAAATCTCAATTTTATGACTAAAAAGAAGAAGAAAGAGCTAAATCCAATAACTGGCAATTTCTAGCCTTTTATCTGCATTCCTATTCACTCTGATTTATTATATTCTCAGGCCTGTTACACATTTTATCACGTCTGTAAAATACCTGTAAGTTTAAAATAAAAGAGCATGCATCTTGGAAATGCGGCAAAAGGAGAGCATATAAATGAGGGAGTTAGAATCATACTGGGGGGAAACGTCGCTTTCATTAGGAAACTACAGAATAGAGTATTAGTGTGTGGGTGTTAAAATCCAATAACCCAGAAGAGAATTGAAAATGTATTTTTCAATCATGTGCACAGAAGTGCTTGCTATTTTCCCCATCACGTTCTGCAATCTGCAAAGCTTCTCTCTTGACTTTCATAATCCCATCTTCTAGTATCTGATGTTGCCATTTACTTTTCATCATAGGAGCCAACTCCTAGGGCCCAAAGCCCCTTCAGCCCCCCATAAAATATTTTAGGGGGCTACCCCCCAAAAAAGTTGATGGATGTTGCAATTCAAATGGTCTGTGTGTTCCACATCTTGTGATCAATTGTGCAAGGCAGTGCTTACCTGCCCTCCCCCAATATTTTATTCAAGTTGGCACCCCTGCTTCTCATGAGACAGTCAGGACCAGGTATCCTTCATCTTCATCACCATCATCATCATCATCAGTATTATGGAACAACGTATATGAAAACTCCATTCTGCAGACCCCCTGATTCATGCAAACAGTGTTAATACAAATAAGTCACACTAACAGGTTGACGCCAGTAGAAAAGAACTAGCTCCCCACCCCCATTTCACAAACCACAGACACATTTTAAAAACTCATTGTTTGGTTAAATACCATGGCTAAAGTTTCTGGATGTGTTTGTATCAAAAATGTAGAAATGAAAGAGGAAGTGAAGCATCACTGAAGGTTACTGTGTAAGCACTTTCAGAAAGGATCACTGCTCAAACATGCTTTTTTTCCTTCCCTTTCTAAAAATTGCATAACTCAGATTCATCTATGAAATTAAATCCCTACAAGCTAGTTTCAAACTTTTACTACGCACACTGAGAGAAGGGAGGGGGAAAAGGCATATAACATCATACAAATATGAGCATTATCACCTAATATTCACGTTTGTGGTTTAGCATGATATATGGGCAGCCTTTCCAAACCTGGGGTCCCCAGATGTTGTTAGACTACAATTCCCATCACCCCTAGCTAGCAGGACCGGTGCTCAGGGATGATGGGAGCTATAGTCCAAAAAATCTGGGAACGCAAGGCTGATATATGCTATAAGCTGTTTTAGCGCAGGGATAGAGAATTTGGGCCTTCCAGATGTTGCTAGACTGCTACTCCCATCGCCGAGTGGCATAGCGTGGGTTGCCAGTGCCTGGGGCCATGCGGAGTGTGGAAGGGAAACAAATAGAGTACACATGTGCATTCAACTGCCTAACAGCATCCACATTACAGCTGCAGAGATAAGAAGAGTCGTTCCGTTGTCTGGAGAGGTCACTTCCTGGTTTGCAGGGAGAAGCTGTTTTCAATGGAGCCCAGTGCCAGAAGCACACAGGTGTATTAAGGCAGCACCGGGCATGGAAATTTGGTGCCCCTAACAATTTTACACCCAGGGCAACCACCCCTGTGTCCCTCTAACACCATGCCACTACCATTGCCCCTGACCACTGACCATGCTTGCTAGGGGTAGATGAAAGTTTGAGCCCAGCAAAATATGGAGGACGTCACATTGGCCGGCCCTAGCTTGGTGTTACGCCAATAGTCTTTCCTTAAGGGATTCCTTCATACTGGCAGCCGGCCGCTTCCCATGCAGCAGCAGTGTGTCTGTGAATGACACAACCACACAAGTGATGGATCTGGGTTGCTGATGGTCCCCCACCCACCTTTTCTCAGTTTGCACATTTACCGCACCACATGAGGCAACATCACAGGGATGCAGTTGCAATGCAGCTGGGTGGATGTGTGAAGGGTGGGGAACATTTCCTCACCAGAGCTGTGCATTTACAGCTATGCATATGGAAAGAACTACTGAACTCAAGTTAGGGCCGTGGGAACCTTACAGCAATTTCCCCTTTGATGATGGCTTGCTGGGTGAATTCAGACGATGCATTGATTGATTGATGACTGTATTTTAATATTTTGTTGGAAGCCGCCCAGAGTGGCTGGGGAAGCCCAGCCAGATGGGTGGGGTATATATAATAAATTATTATGATGATGATTGATTGATTTGTTTTTGTATCCTGCCTCTCCTCAAGGTGGCATGCATGGTTCTTGCCCGCTGTATCCTCACAGCAACCCTGTGAGGTACATCAGGCTGAGAAATAGCGACTGGCTCAAGGTCAGATGGTGAGATTCATAGCAGAGTGGGGATTTTAACCCGAGTCTGTCCTCATCCTAATTCAGCACCCACACAGTACTCCAGGTGAGGTCTGACCAGAGCAGAATACAGTGGCACTATTAGTTCCCTTGATCTAGATGCTATACTCAATAGGAGCATCTAGATAAAGGGAAGTAATAGTGCCACTGTATTCTGCTCTGGTCAGACCTCACCTGGAGTACTGTGTCCATTTCTGGGCACCACAGTTCAAGAAGGACACTGACAAACTGGAACGTGTCCAGAGGAGGGCAACCAAAATGGTCAAAGGCCTTATGAGGAATGGCTAAGGGAGCTGGGCATGTTTAGCCTGGAGAAGAGGAGGTTAAGGGGTGATATAATAGCCATGTTCAAATATATAAAAGGATGTCACATAGAGGAGGGAGAAAGGTTGTTTTCTGCTGCTCCAGAGAAGCGGACACGGAGCAATGGATCCAAACTACAAGAAAGAAGATTCCACCTAAACATTAGGAAGAACTTCCTGACAGTAAGAGCTGTTCGACAGTGGAATTTGCTGCCAAGGAGTGTGGTGGAGTCTCCTTCTTTGGAGGTCTTTAAGCAGAGGATTGACAACCATATGTCAGGAGTGCTCTGATGGTGTTTCCTGCTTGGCAGGGGGTTGGACTCGATGGCCCTTGTGGTCTCTTCCAACTCTATGATTCTAGGATTCTATGATTCTAGGAGCCAATTTATTGGCGGGGGGGGGGGGGATTGAAAGCTGTTGATCAGCGGAGGCGGCTGCAAACATTTTGCCATGCATCTGCACAGAGAAATTGGAAGATGTAGGAGAATTTTAAAAATGCTTCTCACTTCTTGGCAGCCTACTGCTGCTTTTATCTAGTTGTTAGATTACAAGTTCTCTGCGCAAAATTACTGCTTGGTGATGGTAAGGTTGGTTCTCAGGGACTATGAAACCCGAATTCTCCATTTCAGATTTGTTCCTTTTTATGAAAGCAATCTCACATTTAGTTCTGTGATGCCACCCCACCTTTCCTTATTTGCTGTATACGAAGCCCAACATCTTTGAAAATTAGGCAGGACTTGTGCAAAACACATGCAGTTAAGACGAATGTAAATAAAGATGCAATGGGGTTTCTGTGTGTCTGCCTTTTTTCAAAGCATAAAAGGTAAAGGGACCCCTGACCATTAGGTCCAGTCGTGGACGACTCTGGGGTTGCGGCGCTCATCTTGCTTTATTGGCCGAGGGAGCCAGCGTACAGCTTCCAGGTCATGTGGCCAGCATGACTAAGCTGCTTCTGGTGAACCAGAGCAGTGCACGGAAACGCCGTTTACCTTCCCGCCGGAGTGGTACCTATTTATCTACTTGCACTTTGACGTGCTTGCAAACTGCTAAGTTGCCAGGAGCAGGGACCAAGTAACCGGAGCTCACTCCGTCGCGGGGATTCGAACCGCTGACCTTCTGATCGGCAAGTCCTAGGCCCTGTGGTTTAGACCACAGCTGTTTTTAGGATAGTTCAGTAGTAGCATGCTCCAACTCCAGAATATGTGATAGATTACATCTCAGCAAAATGCCCCCACCTCAAAAACAAAACAAAAGTTGGCTAAGTTTTTATGCACTGTCTTGATACAGTAACTTAAAAAAAAAAATGCTTCTGCATTGGTCACAATTTTTTATCACTAAGAACTGGGGTTGAGGCTGATGTTACCCTGATATCACAGTGCCTCCTGTTGGGAGAGAATATTCTTTACCTTTCTACAGTCCTTCTTGTAAACACAAGATTCTTTTCGCTATAGATGCAGCACTAAAAGAACCATCTACCATTGCTCCTTCATGCTTCATCATGGGAACTGGGAGCTGTTGAACGGGAGTCTCTGACACAGCTGCTGCTGCTGCAGCAGCAGCACTACTCAATAGGTTGTGGAGAGCAGTGCTAAATTACCGGGTCCCTTCCAGCTCAGCTGGTAAGAGCGTGAGACTCTTAACCTCAGAGTTGCGGGTTCGAGGCCCAAGTCGGTCAGAAGATCCCTGCATTGCAAGGGGTTTACAATTCTATATGAAACTTTGAGAGCTTCTGTCTCACGTGGGTTTCCTTCCGCCCCTTCCCTTATTTCCCACGCTTCTTCCCCCCCCCCCCCCGTGTCTTCTTCTTCTGCGGGGCTATTTCCTGCAGCTCCCCCCCCCCGCGCGCGCCCCACTCCTCCTTTCAGCCAATGACTGCCCCTTCCTTCGGGTCGGTCGCCTGTCTCCCAAGCCCCGTCTGCGGCCAAGCTCCCCTCTCACCCCCCCCCCCCGGACTCGCATCCGCATTCCGAGCATCAGCTAATTGGTCGCAGCTGGCGGGACAACACCCCAGCCACTCTCGGGTTGACTCCGCCAGCGCCCCCTACAGCATTTCGCAGGTAGCCGCGCTCCCACGCCCCCCATCTCCATATCAGCTGCAATAGCGACAGGCAGGCCGCCCTGCGCGCTCCGTTTAACTTTTCCCGCCTCGCCCATATACATAGCCCAGCCGGCCGTCGAGCAGCGCCGAGGAGAGTTCCCGCCCCGTTTGGACTTTGAGGGAGTCTTTCCAAGTTTGTTAAGGGGGGAAAGCAAATCCATTCTTTTGTCCTGCCTCCCCTCCAAATATATATATATATATTTTAAAAAAACTGTGATGAGGGTTGCTTGGAGAGAGTCAGAAGAAGGCTTTCTTTCCTCGACGGGGGTTGCCCGGTTGCTGCTGCTCCTGGGCTGCTGCGCGATGGGCGGGCAACCCTACAACCTGGACCGGCGGAGCGCGCTCGTCTTCCCGGGTCAGAACGGGACACTGTTCGGTTATTCGGTGCTGCTGCACAGCGTGGGAAGCAGCAGATGGTGAGTTAGGGACGGTGGGCGTGGGAGGGTCTCTCCCTCCCTCCTCTTAGGACGACCACCCTCGACGTGTCTCCTCGGAAGTTTAGGACTTCTGAATCCAGCAGGGTTTTACTCCCAGGTTCATAGAACTGTGGGAGTTGGAAGGGGGTTCCTAGGGTCATCTAGTCTGACCCCGCACAATGCAGGCGTCTTTCTGCCCCTATGTGGGACTTGAACTCGCAACCCTGAGGTTAAGAGTCTCCTGCTCTATTCTCTGAGCTGTCCAGGGTTAAGGACGGCAGTGTTTCTTGGGGAGAAGTTTCTTCCATGGACTTCTGTTGTTGCATTTCGCCGATTTAAAATAACCGCTCGTGACAAGGTCGGAAAGTTTTAGGAATGCAGCCGTGGGTTACCAAATAAGCAGGGTGGGCCTTTTGGGGAGGGGCCCACAACAAACGGATTGTGTAATAAAATTGGTTTATTCAAATGGTTAGCCGGTAAAATAAAATAAGTATTAGGAGTTAATTTGAAAAAGGGACCCTGATATTTCAACTGCCTAGGGGGCTCGACAGGGTTTGTGATCTGGCACTGAGCAAATGTTTCACCCCTTCTCCTCTCAAAACTTGTAGTGAGGAGCCAAGAGTGTGCCTTGGTTGTGTTTTTCTCATAGGTCTCAAGCATGGATGAAAGCGGGGGGGGGGGGGCAGCTGCCCATCCAAAAAAATCAAGTAAATAAATAAAAATGCTTAACTAAAAGAAGAAATTATAGAAAGATTTTGACAGGTTTTTGCTGAGCAATCGGGGTCAAAAGAGAATAATTTAAAACAACTGTTGTTCAGACATTGCATTCAGAATCTGCTAGACAGAGCCGGGCAGAGAAGGATGGTGGGTGGGTGCTCCCCCAACATAAATCCTGGTCTCAAGCTATCGTTTGAGGTGCAGAATTTTTTCTGGCTTGCCCCCCCCCTCCCGATAGACAGACGCTTCAGTGTTTCTCTGCACCATGAGGACTAGAGGAACTAATTTTAAACTCTTACCTCCGTTGGCCCCCAAGGGGATTGTCACTGAGTCTGCAGTAGGTCGGATCCACTTGCCTTTGGTTTAGCCTTGCTTTTCTTTTGCTTCCTTTCCCCAGGCTTGTAGTGGGAGCCCCAAAAGCCAGCTGGCTTACAAACAGCTCCGTGGTGAATCCAGGGGCGGTTTTCCGATGCCAAATTGGGAATAATCCTGGGAAAGATTGCGAAATACTCCAATTGGGTGAGTGGTGGTGACCCTCTCAGTGACTTGGCCATTGTTGGCAGCCAAACAGGATGACCCCAGCTCTTCGGAAATCCTTACCGTATAACGCGGTTCCTTATTTCCATCTGTCCTCACTCAGTAACATCTCCAAAGTACTGAAATTATAAAGGAGTTATTGAAGACTCATTTCTTTTTCTATCTCCTCCTCCTCCCTGCTCCCGAGAAGGTAGGATGTCCACTTGCCAGTTGTAATTGCGAGATCAGCACAAGACGAGTTTACTTTTCCACCTTAATTTATTTTATCAGTATTCAAAGATGATGGCTTTCCTTGATGAATAAGCAGAGAATGATGTGTCTCCCTTTTATGACACATCAGCTCTCAGTTTGTTTATATTCCTTTACATCCTTTTTTTATATAAAAAAAGAAATAATTGCAGCTTATTAATTTAATGTTTGCATGGCACTTCCCCCAAGAAGGTGCCCAATGCCAATTAAAAATGGAGCTCAAGTAAGAGTGAAAGAACAACAAGCTGTGAAATCCTAAACATGTTTAATTGCAAGGCAATCTCACCGCAATCAATGGGACTTGCTCTCTAGTTATGTTCTTAAAAACCTTGAAAATGAAATAAAAGCCAGCAAGTCAAAACGCAGGTAATTATTTTGGATCAAGCAGTTGGGCATAACAGCATTCACAGGAAAAACAACAACATGATATGGTCCGTGAAGAAGTGTAGAATTTGGCGCGCTTAAGCCCATTGAAATCAAAAGGGTTATGTTTACCTAGTTGCCTTTTAATGTGTCTGTTCTTAGAAGGGCTGACTCATTTAAAATTGCCAACCACCAAAATATCGTTTTTGTCTGTTAGCAGATGGAAAGTGAGTTTGCTGTTTTAAGACCGAGTTAAGTCCGGACTTGAAAACCTTATGCATTGTGTGGTTTCCCGCCTTTTGCTCCCAACACTCACGGAGCGCTTATTCATAATCTTGTGGAAGCCTAGCCTTTTAAGGCATTGTAGCAACAAAAGTCCAAGAACTTTGGAGCCAATGCCGTTTATAATAACAGTCACAGACGAGAGAAATGGGGAAACCCCATGTACTTCAAAGTGTGTGGGAAGAAGTGTTTAGATTGGAGAAAAATTCTCTTGCATAAATACACCCCATTCCTTGTGGATAAATTAGCTGAGGAATGCTGTCACACTGTAGTTTTGTAGAAAATGGAGTCATTCAAGAAAAAGGGTCACAGGGAGTGTTTGGGCTCCAGGCTCTTTACTGAATACAGTGCACTGTTGCAAACCTGCGTGCTGATGATTTGAAGACTAGCGGAAAGGTCTACTCTTCTTCTCCAGTCAAGGATTCCTTAACATCTCGTGGCCACAACATCGAGCCGTAACATGCATGTGTGAAGGAACCAGTACAGAGAGAGAGAGAGAGCTCAGGTGCAGTACTTTTCAGTGGAGGTGGTTCACAGATTTGCACAGCTTCCAATTTATGAAGCAAATAAGTTATATAAGTGGGACGATTGGCCATAGCTCATGCAGAAGTTCTTGGGTTCAATCGCCAACATCTTCAGCTAGGATTTGGAAGCCCAGAGGGTCTGAGTAGGCAATGCTGAGCCAGATGGACCAATTATCTGACTTTGTATAAGGTAGGTTGCTATGATCCTGTGATGTGTGAAGCATTCCCAGGAAGAGACCATTTACTGAGGTAGGTTGAGGCACTGAGAGAATGTGCAAGCTTCTTAAGCACGCTGGTACTCTCTTTCCAAATGTTGCACCCTTGACATAAATTTTTCTTGTTACAGATAGGTAGCCGTGTTGGTCTGCCGTAGTCAAAACAAAAAAATTCCTTCCAGTAGCACCTTAAAGACCAACTAAGTTAGTTCTTGGTATGAGCTTTTGTGTGCATGCACACTTCTTCAGATACACTGTTATTTTTCTTCAGATACACTGTTAATTTTTCTTGCACACTTTCTTGCACACTTGCACACTTTCATGCACACTTCTTCAGATACACTGTTATTTTTCTTCAGATACACTGTTAATTTTTCTTGTAGCAGTAAAAGAGACCATCTTGAAATCCATGCGGCTGGAACAAAACCGTAACAGGTTATCCATTGAAGGAGAATCTTGTGTTGTGTTGTGCCATGTATCCATGCAAGCAGATTTCTCTTCCACTTAAAATAAATCCCCGGGGACTGAACTGGGGACATTTTCGCTGCACTGCTGAACAACAGCTCTCGTTTGTGTTTCTTGTTGCTTGATGAATGGTAGCTGGGTGTGTGAATGGACTTCATACCATTCCTCTTGTCCAGATTCACCCTTGTATTGTTCTTCTGCACGTGCTGCCCACATATGCAAAGAGCAGCATCTTGATCCCTACTGACAGTCTCAGCCTGCCATGCTTACTCATGACCAGATCAGTTGTCAGTGGAAGGACATTGTCCCACGTCACGTTAAGCAAGTTCCTTCTCCATAGATATAGTAGTAGTAGTAGTAGTAGTAGTAGTAGTAGTAGTAGTAATAATAATATTTATACCCCACCCATCTGGCTGGGTTTCCCCAGCCACTCTGGGTGGCTTCCTACAAAATATTAAAATACAGTGGTCTGTTAAACATTAGAAGCTTCCCTAAACAGGCTAGATTTCAAGATGGATTTCCCAGCCTGACATGTTAAAGGTCAGACTAAGGTGTTCATATGTAAGCAGCAGAGACTTGTGTACGCTGCTCTGACTTGCCACTTGAACATAAAAGGCTGAGGAGAATACTCATATCCCTACTGCTCCTGGTGACACGCTTCTTTGCGATGCCTGTCCAGGGATGGTAGGGAAGCTGGTACTTCATTTTTGCAGGATCAAACTGAGAAACATAGTGCTAGTCAGGGTCGCCACTGTGGATGTGGGGCTTCATTCCCTTTTGTTGTGTTCGTCTCTCTGCCAATTCTGGCCCTGGGCTTCAGCAAGCCTCTGGACACAATGCTTTTGGTATGCCACCTTACTGAGTGAGCCTCCCTTTGCATCTATGCTTTTGCCACCGACTATTCATTTTTCAATAGATGATGTTGGACTTTCCCATCAGTTCCAGCCAGTGGGACCAAGAATGATGGGAATTGTGTTGGCTACACCCCCGACTTGGCATCTTTGGGGTCCAGTCTGCACAGCTGCCCAGAGTGGAAGAGGAGGCTGTTGTTCCTGCTACTTGCTCCTGTTCCTGTTTACTTGGCTTTTCAGTAGAGACAAGTGAGCAGGCAGCATTAGCAAGGAGGTCCCTGGCCAGGAGTTGGTGATAAGCTCCCTGCTTATCCCACCCTGTGGGATGGGCCTTGATGCCAACCCCTGATCGCCATTGCGGGGTTAACGGTCTCTCTACGCATTCACTTCTTTCAAAAAGCAGCAAATACTTAGTTCTTGACCCAGCAAGGACCCAAATACTGGGGCTACACTAGCAATGGATTTGATCTGTCATGAAGCATGTTTGAGTTGGAACTGTTCTCTGATTGGCAATGTAATAACGAGCTTCAAACATTGTTCATGAAAACTGCACCCCCCAAGAATAGTTTATTAGTGTTCTCTTGCTCCTTAGCTCAAATAGAGAAGAACAGAGTTCTGTGTTCTGATGATTGTTGGCTACTAGGAAGTCTGTGTACCTGCAGGCCTTAGATCCCAGGCACTTTCAGATAACTGAATTGAGCACTGAACTATTTCACCCATGCCTGTGAAATGCGGAATTTATCTTTGTGGGGACAAAAAAGGGACCATGGTATACCCAATTGCCTAGTGATAAAACCGCTAGCACATCTGGGAAGCTAAGCAGGGTCTGGTATGGTTTCAAACTGGATGGGGAACAACGTGTTGACATTCCTGCATTGTAGGGGGTGTTTTACTAGATGACTCTTGGGGTCCCTTTCCAAATAATCATGCAAATTCAGAACTAACAACTAGAGAACCTATAAAGGCCAGTGATGGAGGAGAGCCCCCTAACACCCCTAAGTCCTTGGGACCTGATTTGGTTGGTCCTCAGGGGCCACCTCATTTGCTGAGCTTCCTGAGGTCACATGGCAAGCTGCCATTCCATGGAGAGGAATTCCAGCTTACTTTGTGCCAACCAGACCAAGCAATCAGGCTAGCTGTCCCTCCACCCACGTCTGTCTACATGTCAGCTATCATTATGTCCCTAAATGATGCCAAATTATGTTGCCCATAAACTTTGGGTTCTTAACCTGGCTGCTCCTCCACCTGCCACAGTTGTGGTGAAGTAAAAACAGCAACTTTTGACCAGTTACAATGTTTGCTGGTCATCCTGGTCCTAAAGCAACAGGTAAAGAGATTGCTAGCATACTCAGCCCCCACCCACTTGTACCAAATCTGCCTTCCTGGGTCTGAAGATTTGATTTATTAGATTTCAAATGAATCACAAAGTGGCTTATAAACAACAAATAACGAAAACAGAATAAAACATCACAAATGCAGCACAAATCAAATAGAAGAATTAACAAATTGTCGTTACAACCCGTCAAACATCATCGACTGAACAACTAACAACTAACTACAATTGCAACAAAGTTCATATTGAAGGATTCGCAAAGGACTACAGCATTCATAATAAATAAAATAACAGCAACAACATTAACAAAATAGCACCCAGAAATAAACAAAGCGCTGCAAAATTCATACACTCTCTCTCCCCAACCCCATGACTCATAACCTTTCACTCTATTCATTCAGTTCATTATTGATGACCCCAAATTGGGGCTTAAGGTGCAGAAACAGGATAGGTGGGTAACCATCTGATGCCAAAATGCTCCACAGCCCTGAAATGACCTGCGTGGGGTTGTTTAAATACTCAAGCCTCTCACCCTTTCAAATTCACCAGTCCCAGAGCAACAGGATCCTTTTAACTAAGTGTAGCATCCCCATTGGCCATGTCTCACATGCTGCCCCCACCTGGCAACAAGTGCTTGTATGAAGGGCCCCTTTGCAGCATAAAAATCTGCCCATTTCCCCAAACATTTCAGAGTCTTTATCTTGCATGCACCTAACTGCTATCTCCCAAACCAAGCTTCCAAAGAATTAGCCAGTTAACCTGTTATGTTACTTTTAATCATGAGGAGCAGGGAGAGAGAGAGAAAAGTTGTTTCCATTTTATAGTTCTGAATTCCTTTGTGATCTTAGAAACAACTAGTATTTTAAATGTCTGGGCTGAAGATTTGCAGTGCAACTCTCTGTGTGTCTACTCGGAAGCAAGCTCAATTGAGTTTTTAATTCTATGAGAAGCATGATCTTGCCTTGTTGTCAGAGCCATATAGTTCATCTGTCTGCCTTTTGGGTGGAAGTCATCCTGCTTAAACCACGAACTTAGATATATTTGTTAGATAAGCCTCCACACATTTCCTTGGACCAGGCCATGAAGCTGCTGAGCTGAAACAGATGTGAGGCAAGCTATTTAAATTCAAGTGCAGTAAAGCATTAGCATGTGTTTGTGTGCATTTATGTGCATGTGTATGTGTGCATGCATGTGTGTCTGTGTGCAAGTCTCCCCCCCCCACACACCTCCCCCCAAAAGATATGGCTGTAAAATCCCAAGCACATAAGCTTACATCTGAAACCGTGACTCTTAATTTTTTGCTTTCCATTTTTCCCCCATTTTCAAGTTGGGGAAATGAATCAAAAATACATTTACAAATTGGCTCGTCTGTTGGCAGTAGGGGTCAGAAGGTCATGGCTCTGCAAGAGTCTCCTCAGAATTAGTCACCAGACGCATAAGATTTTATCACTTAAATTTTTTGCTTTTCGGTTTTATGTAGGAACGTTACTGCTATGAGCAATGAATTTTTATTTTTTTAAAAAGCCTGACAGCTTGAAACTGGAGCACCAAGAGTGCGGCTGAGATCTTAATACCTCATTTTTTGGATGGTCCCATTTTGTTTGCAAACAGATAGGCACATAACTACCCAAGTTCACTATTGGATATAATCATGCTCCCTCAGCATAGGCCATTTTACCTGCAAAATGTGGTGTCTCATAGAATTGAATCACATGTAGGGGAAAGCACTGTTGTGCTCAAGTCCTGCTTCCATAGCCACAGTGGCATAGCGTGGGTTGTCAGCACCCGGGGAAAGGCAAGTAATTTGTGCCCCCTAACCCATGGATTTGTGCCCCCTAACCCTAACCCCCAGATGTTGCGCCCGGTGCGGCCGGCCCTCCCTGCACCCCCCACGCTACGCCACTGCATAGCCATCTGGCTTGCCACTTGTGAGAACAGGTCAATGGGCTTTGGGCCTGATCCAGTACGGTGCTTCTTAAGTTCTTACAGTTCCTTACTTGTCAAGTGTTTTTATGTTGGAGGCAGCTGCATACCTTCCTGTTTTGTCCTTCTGTGCTACTTGGTTCTGTAAACTTTCTCTGAAAATGATAGGTACTTTGGAATATATTTTCTACAAGCAGTTGATTGTATTGATACAAAAAACGGGGAGGGGGCAATCACATAAATTTGCCTCACATTTCATTAGAGAAGTCATTGTGTCCTGTGTAGTTGCCACCAAAAACATTTGTACATTTCTCTAGAAATCCAAGAAACCCAGTTCTTGTTTTCTGTTAGGTTTGTCCAGAGTTTTTTTGTTACGCAGGATGTGAACTTGTTGGGTTTTTGCACACAGTTAATGAACTAAGGTGGTAAAGATACATCTGTAATGGCTTTGCCATGAACCCAAGTGAAATGATACCCACAAGCCGCTTGTTCTTTGTTAGCCTCACCTCTCTGTTTACAAAAAAGGGTTTCCTTTCATCAAAGTTCTTACTTTTCTAGACAGTAGAGCACATCTCAATATGTGAGTTTGTAAAACTCTTCCAACAAGCCTTCTGAGTTGAGATCTTTTCCAGATCTGCATTGAAATTGTTTGAATGTTTTTTTATTGTTTTATCGTTTATTGTTTCCTGCCATGGAGTGCTTTGAGAGGAAGGGTGGGGTATAAATTCAATAAATAAGTAATATATAAAATAAAACTGTACTAGACTGGCTGATCAAACCAGTTGGTAGGTGAGTTTCTACCTGTAGCTAAAGCTCTAGATGGGTGGGTGTGTCTCAGGTCTCTGGTGGTAGGAGAGCCCCATGATGATGGAGTAAGTTCCTTCATAGACTACTATGGGACCTGTTGCCATATTTTTATCCCTGGATCGCTTTCTGTAGTGATCTAAGAGTTTTCCCCCTTGTTGTACTATTGAACTCTTATCACATGTTTTCCTTGGAGTATAGAGGTTTTCTAAAAACGTGAATCATCACAGCAATGTAGAATGCTTTTGTTCAGCCAGGTAGCCATGTCCTTTCCCAGAATATTCCATGCTATTACCCTGGTTTTCCATTTCCCTCTACACTCCCTCTGCAACAGTTCAGGCATCATTCTGTGGTGAGCAGATTGTGCTTGGCCTTCATTGGGTTATTTCTCTCTCCCCTCATAAGCATTTATTTTGTACTTATGCAGGTTTTGGGTGTTTCCACGGGCCTACTGATACCTCCTCCTTGTGAGTGGATGGTGCAATGAGTTTCCTCTTCTTATACGGGAAAATAAATCCTTTCTTCTACCACCCCTGTTGCCTCCAATAGGAGTGTGTTTGCTTATGCCATTCATTTTGTAAGTGTGACTTAAGAAGCTGGAACAAACTAAGCAAGAAACAGCCCACTGCATTGCTCATCTCTCACCGTGTCCTGAGACCACCCCTGCTTATGTTGGCACTGCTTGCAATCACCTTAAAAGTTATCTAGTGCAATGTGAATGTTGCACCGTCAAAACATCACTATGTTGGCTGAACTTTGAATTATGCCCATTAAGGGTAGGAAGGCAGTGGAAGTGTGGTTCATAAGTTCTGAAAGATGGCTACGCATGTTCTAACTTTTCTCTCTTTCTGGTTTAAGGTGACCCAAAAGGAGAGAAGTGTGGGAAAACCTGTATAGAAGAAAGAGACGATCAGTGGTTCGGGGTGAGCTTGTCAAGACAGCCAGGAGAAAATGGATCCATTGTTGTAAGTACTGCCTTACATTCCCCAATATTTGGGGGAAGGATAATATCTCAGTTCTTTTCGTGCAGATGTTTCCTGGTTCGATTCCTGACATCTCCAGGGAGGTCTGGGTAAGAAGCTTAGTCTGAGATTTTGGTGAGCTGCTTGCCAGGTTGTTTAGATGACATGGAGCCAGATGAGTTAATGGTCCCATTCGGTGAAAGGCAGCTTCTTGTGTCTTAAGTGCTTTCTCTTCAGGCGACCTTCGTGATCATCACACTTTCTTTTTGACTTTAATTAGGCCTGTGGACACCGATGGAAAAATGTATATTATATCTCAGCGCACAAATTTCCCTACGGCATTTGTTATGAGATACCTTCCAATTTTCGGACGCTGCTGAGTCGAAGAATATGTCCTTGCTATACAGGTAAGTGTTGGTGCAGCTGGAAGTAAATGATGCATTATGAGAAACACTCATTTGCAGCAAGCAAATGTTCAACATTCTATAACTGGGGAAGCCAAACATTGGCCTCCAACTTTTAAAAGCTTTTTTGAGGCTGCCATGATTGCTACGGAAAACAAAAAAATATCTTTAACAAAAATGAGGCAAGGTCTTTTAAATGCACTGTTGTAATGGGTGATGATTATACAATGATTATGATTCCAAATATGGCTTCATTGTTGTTATTTTTTAAAAAACCCTCTCACCCAATGATTCAGGCATCATCTATATAGGAGGCCATGTTGGAACGTTTTGGGAGATTGAGGAACAGAGAAGCAACCCAGCTATTCTCCCCCTGGAGTGGTTTCCTGCAACAGCCTCAGAGACTTGGTCAACGGAGTCTGATTCTCCCTGAAAAAAAATACTTGCCCTGAACTTTAGTCCAGAGTGGAGTTAAGCTGTTGACAATGCTAGACCACCATTGCTTTAGATACAGCAGATGCCCGGGAGAAATCATGCCCTACCAGTTCATTGTGCAGGATGGAAGGAAATGGATTCCTTCCATTCTGCTTCCCACATTTGATTCTAGACCAGCCTCCCCTAACTTGGTGCCCTCCAGATATTTTGAACTATATCTTTCATCATCCCTAGCTGACATGGCTACTGGTCAAGAATGACAGGAGCAACGTTTGGAAGGCACCAGGTTCAGGAAGGGTTATGACTAGGAATGAGCAAAGTGTCTCTCACTGGGACATGTGGTGATTTGCCAGGGCACTCCCTGCCTTTTTTAGATCAGTGTTCGGTCTTCAGCTGTTTTGGACTACAACTCCTATCAGCCCTAGCTAGTAAGACCAGTGGTCAGGGATGATGGGAATTGTAGTCCCAAAGCAGCTGGAGACCCAAGTTTGGGAAACATTGCTTTAGATCCACACTTTGACCTTGTGCCATCGCTTAGCTTCTCTTCCCATAAAGTTCTCTAGTTCTTTCTACCAGCGATTTCCTGAAATTATAGATGGGAGGGGAAGAAACAGCAGTGCTACCAACACATCTTATCTGCGAAGCCTGTTAAAAACAGTGACATTGGCATTCTAGCTGATTAGAACGAACTGTGTCAAAAATGAGTTTGCCGGTTTTATTGGAATCCTTTAAACCAGAGCTTTGAAAGCAAGGTTGAGCAATGGCAATACATTTCAAATAGGACCCTTTTCAAATCCCTTATTCTTCTGATATCATTAAGTGGGATATTGCCTTGCTGCTGGATGCCAGGAGTTCTAGTTAATCCCAAACTCCTTTATCAAACAGCTGTGGAGAATTTGTGATATTATTCATGAAGGATTATTGTTTTTAGTTGCTTGTTGTTTATACATACTCTCCGTCCCCACCCCCACCCTGTATTTTGTTGTGAATATTCAGATTACTGGAGCAAATATGGAGACAAATATGGATCATGCCAAGCTGGGATAATGTCATTTTACACAGAGGTGTGTGTTTTAAAAATATTGCTTTTCTGTTAAAGCTTTGGATATGTGTGTGTTTTATCCTCTCATTGTATATTAGTCTCATTGTAGACTGAGGGCCACATTGCCTTCTGAGGAGGCTTCCAGGGTCCAGAGGCAAAAGGAAGTGGAACAACACATTCTTCTCTGTCCAGGCAAGCAAGAGGCATTGTCTGAGTTCAAAGGCAAATTTCAGCCTGGCAAAAACACCCATTGAAGGAGTGAAGCAGGGCCAATGAGGGGTATGCCTGGGGAGATTTCTGTATGTGGGGAGCACCACATACCGAGGCCAGGAGGGCTGCCTTTGGGCACCAAGCTGAGATTCTGCACAACTGCATGTCAGGAGTGAGCTGGCAGTAAACAACACTGTTCAAGTTGTTGGCAAAAACACAATCTGCACAGACTTGGTGGAGTGTCTGTGCACAGCACAGTTGCCGTTGACTGAAAGTCCCCTCCTCCCCACAGCCATTTGCTCCTCTCCAGGGCTTTTCTCAAGCAATTGGAGACTCTGCCTGTGTGAAACCAACCTCTCCTTCACCCTTTTCATGCCTCTTCTGGTTCTGGGAGACAAGGGAGGAAGGGGGCTCATCATAACAGGAGGGGGAGACACCCACGACTCTGCACTAGCCTGACTCAACTCTGCCTCTTGGCTGCCCTCATCCTACTCTCCTGCTTCAGCTTCAGCTTCTGCCTCTGATTCTGAACTTCTCTCTGCCACAGACTCTCCCAGCTCACTAAGCCCTGTTACCCCTTCAGCTTCTGACACCACCTCCTCCCAAGACCCATCCAACCAATAATCCCCCAGCTCTGAGCCTTCTTCCCTTGGGGGTTCCCCAGCTGGAAACTCCCACCATTCCTCTGTATCCAACCAGTCTGTGGCACTGCACTATTGTCATGTTGCTATGCCAAAGCTCTCCCCCACACTCTCACACACTCTTTGTGTTCAACACACAGGTCATTGTGTCGCATGGCTGGGGCCTTTATTATGCAGCAGCTACAGCTGCATTTTTATTATTTTATTATTTTTTTGGTCCCATAGCTTCACCTTGTAATTGCAAGGGAGTCGGGGTCGACCTATGAGCTGGCTCTGCTCCATTCCTGAAGAATGCAGTCATGCTTCAGGTGCAGTCGTATAAATGACTACTTGCGTCATTGCCAGTGTAAGCCAAACTACAGACCACTGTTCTAAAGGCAATGTATTTTGGAGCAGAATGAGTACTCCACAGCACAATTTTTAACACACACCATGAGCTGTATTTTTTTTTAATATAGACTTACCTTCTTTATTTCAAAAAAGATATAAATAATATAACGGAACATAAGATTTTATTGCCTGATTCAGATTTAACCTATCCATAGCAGTAATAAGTTCTGAAAGCATTCCCTTTGGGGTTGTAAAGATCACTGTACCTCACTGCGCATCTTAATGTTCTGGATAAGAACTATGAGTTCTTAAATATTCTGCGGAGGAGGGCGGTTTTTCATTAGCTTGTAGCCCATTTGGAGTTGCTTGCAGACTTAATCTTTAGCAGAGGAAGAGCTAGCATACTTTCAAATATAGAAAAAGAAAGATAATGGGCTTTGACTTGATTGTACCTGCTGAATGACGTTACCAGTTGAACAAATGTGTCTAGGGCTAGGTAATGCTGCAGGCTTTAAAGCAGAGCAGGAATAAATATGACTCACTCTGATTATCTTTAAGAACTTAAGACTTAAGCTTTTTGTTTTCTTCCAGGATTTAATTATTATGGGAGCTCCAGGATCATATTATTGGACTGGATCCATCTTTGTATACAATAAAACAGCAAATACCTTCCTTTCGTATGTAGACGACAATAATCAAGTAAAGTCTGGGAGTTATCTAGGTAACTGAAATATGTTTTGTCAATATGCTTTCATATGAAACTTTGGTTTAATACAGTTTCTGAAAGCATGCTTCTCCTGGCTATCTATGATTGTTTTTGCTATTCATGAAAGAAATGGTAGGGGGAAACCTGTTAGCATTTATTTGTGAGAACAGAAACAAGGGCTCATCCAGACTTCTTATTATTCTGGGTTTCTAGACAAAGGAAACCCAGAGGAAATATAAAAATGTATTGTTCTGACATGAAGGGTTTGAGCAAGTTTCATTTCTGTAGTTCAGTCGGAGATGGTTGTGCATCATGAGGTGTTGACCACAACTAGCGGCCTAAGAGGGCAAAGCGGGAGGATGTTAGCATCCATACTGCAAGAAGGGCAGGAAACTTCATCCCAGTCTGCTCTGTGGAGGGAAAATGGGGGTTGCATTTGGAAACCTTGCATCCCAATGCATGTCTGACCTGATCCAGGAGAGAGAGAGAGAGAGAAATGCCCGCATGCATCTTCCCTACTGGATTACAGCATGTATCTTCGAGATGAGCAAACTTGCCTTGACCCTTCTGAATATGCTTGGTATATCTTAATAAACCTCAGTGGTATTCTTCTCTTCCTTTCACTTTGTATAAGCACATGCCCAGTTCATTTCACTGCATTTAGCATTGTTGTTGTTTAGTCGTTTAGTTGTGTCTGATTCTTCGTGACCCCATGGACCAGAGCACGCCAGGCACTCCTGTCTTCTACTGCCTCCTGCAGTTCGGTCAAACTAATGTTAGTAGCTTCGAGAACACTGTCCAACCATCTCATCCTCTGTCGTCCCCTTCTCCTTGTGCCCTCCATCTTTCCCAACATCAGGGTCTTTTCCAAGGAGTCTTCTCTTCTCATGAGGTGGCCATAGTACTGGAGCCTCAGCTTCAGGATCTGTCCTTCCTGTGAGCACTCAGGGCTGATTTCCTTCAGAATGGATAGGTTTGATCTTCTTGCAGTCCATGGGACTCTCAAGAGTCTCCTCTAGCACCACAATTCAAAAGCATCAATTCTTTGGCGACCAGCCTTCTTTATGGTCCAGCTCTCACTTCCATACATCACTATTGGGAAAAGCATTGCTTTAACTATACAGACCTTTGTCGGCAAGGTGATGACTCTGCTTTTTAAGATGCTATCTAGGTTTGCCATTGCTTTTCTCCCAAGAAGCAGGCATCTTTTAATTTCGTGACTGCTGTCACCATCTGCAGTGATCATGGAACCCAAGAAAGTAAAATCTCTCACTGCCTCCATTTCTTCCCCTTCTGTTTGCCAGGAGGTGATGGAATAACCTCCTTATAGCAGTCCTAAAAGGAAAGTAGTTCCCATTTTACAGCTGGAGAAATAAAACTGAGGCATGAACTTGTTCACAACAACTTACAGCTTTTTTGACAAGTGTTTTTAAAGGATATGTGCCTGTTAGCTTGCAATAGGTAAGGGCCAGTTATGTTCCTTTACCCCCAGCCACCGTGTCGAGCTTTCAGCAGAGCAGCTTGCAAAATGGCATTAATGGTGACATGCCAAAAGCTGAATTTTCCACAAAGTGTTAAGTGTGCACAACCAGATATCTAGTGATACACAGCTGAGCCTGCTTTGGCCTTTTCACGCCATTGTCTTGATCCCAGATAGCTGTGTGAATCAACACTGAAGTATTTATTAAATGAAATAATTTCCTTAACTTCATTCGTTTATTGGGGATTGGGTGGAATGTATTGCTCTGTGTTGCATAGAACCCGGGACCTTTACCGTGATTTCTCACTGCTCTCTTAATGGACAGGCTACTCTGTTGGAGCTGGTCATTTCCTGTCATGGAATAGTTCTGAAGTAATTGGCGGTGCACCCCAACAGGAGCAGACTGGTAAAGTAAGAATTAATATATACATGTATATACATCTCTCACAATGATGAGAAAGGAATTTGCACTTTGCAGCGGCGAAGGAGAGTTGGCTGTCAGGGCTTCCATGACAGCCAAGTAACAGATTGATATGTATGACTTGTTTGTCCCTGTGACCACAGCTGTCAATGTTGCATTTGAGCTGGGAAGTGGCTGATGGCATTCAAAACTGTGTACGCTTAACAACAGAAGTTGCAGGAACTGACACCTCTAAGCTGTCAGCCATGTGCTGCTTTATTGCAGTAAAGGAAGGCAGAGGATGGATGCACACCTGCAGGGCTGTAAATTTAGCTCTGCCTCTCCTGTCATGCTGAGAATAACTTCTGTGCTGCCAGTCTCCCTCCACATTCCCATGCAAGGAAGAACTTTGGGCAGCATTACTTGCTGCCCTGTTGGCCCCACAGCTGCTTCCTCCACACTTGTCCCTCACCTGTGCACAACACATGAAGAGAGCTATAGTTAACCCAAAGTGGAGGGAGGCTTTTGCTAAGCTGATAAGCAGATCTGATAAGGGACAGCAGGGGGTGGTCAGTCTGTGAACAGCCGTACCTTGGAAGTCGAACGGAATCCGTTCCGGAAATCCATTCAACTTCCAAAATGTTCGGAAACCAAAGCTCAGCTTCTGATTGGCTGCAGAAAGCTTCTGCAGCCAATCAGAAGCCACAGAAACCTCGTCGGACGTTCGGGTTCTACAGAACATTCACAACCCGGAACACTCAATTCTGGGTTTGCAGCGTTCGGGAGCTAAAACTTCCGAGTACCAAGGGGTTTAGGATCCAAGGTATGACTGTACTGTGTTCTGTGGTGGGGGTGGAGAACTTTTTTTTAAAGACCAAATTCAGCTTAAAAGTCCAAGCTCTGGACATAACTGACCTTTCAACAAAGCCAAGCATCGAGAGCAAAAAGACGCAGTATGAAAACACTGGTCTTGTGTGCAGAGTTGCCTTGTTGGCAACTTTCTGGGGAATGTGTACCAATGATAAGTGGAGCCTACCAGAGGCAAAAATGGGCAGAGCAATTAATGCAAATTTGTACAGCAGGCTAGTTTCTATGCGTGCTCACACATCCCTCCACCCAGGCAAGCAAGGGGGCATCACCGGATTTCAAGGACACATTCCAGCCAGGTAAACAAACACAGTCAAGGATGGTGCAAAGTAGGGTTGGTGAGGGGTGTAACCTAAAGACAGTGGGTGTGGGTGAGGAGGAGGTGTAGCCTGGGAGAATCAAGAGGGCCGTGTGGGGAGGCCAGGAGGGCCACATTTGGTGCCCTGGCCTGAGGTTCCCCATCCCTGCTATTGGAGGTGACCAGATGTTGCCATTGCCAAAGGCAGGGTATTGAGTTGATAGCTCCTTGAGCTTGAATGCAGAGTTGAAGCGCTGTTCTTGGCCAGCTGGTTTTGGTTTGCCTCTTTCTACTGCATGCTGAATGCTTCCCCCTCACCCCCACATACCCAATTAACTTCTTTATCTTTATTTTAGGCATACATTTTTAAAATCGAACAGAAAAAGCTTTCGATTTTGTCTGAATTAAAGGGCAAAAAGGTAATGCGTTGTTTAAAGGCTAAGACTGTTGCCTGCAGCGTTTTCACCTTGAGGACTAGCTAATTATTTCTCTCTCTTTCTTGTGTATGGCCAGCTTGGTTCTTATTTTGGAGCTACTGTCTGCGCTGTGGATCTCAATGGGGATGGGCTCTCAGACTTACTGGTTGGCGCCCCAATGCACAGTAAAGTCAGGGAAGAAGGAAGAGTGTATGTTTACATCAACTCAGGCTCCGTAAGTATTGCTTTATTTTAACCCATTGGTAGTTTGATTCCAAGGGGTGGCTGATGTTCTGTTCATAGGACCAGCTTTTCTCTACAGAGCTCTTGAGCCTTTGACAACTTCCTATAGGGGGAAATGTAATGAGCAAAGGTTTTTCTGACATCGGGGTGTGGTGATGGGGAAAGCATCCCCTGATGAATTTCACTCATTTTATCACAGAAAACCTACCAGAAAAAATAGCAACACTTGTGCATTCATTGTCCCATCATATGTTATGAGTAAACACTTTATCTCATTGACACCTGCATGTATTGAAAAGACTAGGACCAATTTAAGCAAGGGCAAGGAACTGAAGCCTGTCTGGAATATGCAGTCACACGCGAGTAAAATGCATGTGAGTGAGGGGAATTGCCTGTATAACAGGGGGAAGCATGCATAAAAATGTTTTGTGATAAGTAAAATTGCTGGAAAACAATTTTAAGCAAAATTGCATACAAAAATTGTATGAGGCGAAATTTGTCCTGAAATGCTGACAAGCTTTTATGATACCTTTCTAGAAAATAATAAGTTGCAAACTGATTGAAAAATGTGGAGAACTGGAAAAAGACCAGAGAAATGAGAAACTGAAATTCATAGATTTGTTCATCCCTACCTGCAGCCCTTCCCACCCCAAACACAAATATATTAGGTGTTGAATGTCTGTAGTGGTGAACTTCTCTATTAAAGTTGACTCTCCCCATGATTATTGTTATACCCCGTCCATCTGGCTGGGTTTCCCCAGCCACTCTGGGCAGCTTACAGCATATCTAAAAACATAAGAAAAACATCAAGCATTAAATACCTCCCAATACCGTAGAAAATGAGCATTGTAAGTTGCACAGGAAGCTTGCTTTTATAGAGCAAGCTCCCTGATGCAGACATTCTTCCCCAACCATAGAAAGAGGGACTAATGCCAGGGACATTCAGGAAGTAACGGAGCTAAAGACTTGCCCCTGCTCTCCCCCTCACCCAGTACAGGTATGGAAGGGAGAGGGATTGGGTGAATAAGGCTGTTGTGTACCATATAGTGCAAAAAACCCAAAAAACAGTTAACTTGGCTTTGGTAGAACAATATGTGAAGAGTAGCAGGTTTTCATATGAATCTGTCAAAATGAATCAAATAAAGGCTTTATGCTGATGGCAGTACAGTGGTATCTCGGGTTACATACACTTCAGGTTACACAGTCCACTAAGCAAGGAATAGTGCTTCAGGTTAAGAACTTTGCTTCAGGATAAAAACAGAAATCGGGTTCCAGCTGCGCGGCAGCAGCGGGAGGCCCCATTAGCTAAAGTGGTGCTTCAGGTTAAAAACAGTTTCAGGTTAAGAACGGACCTCTGGAACGAATTAAGTACTTAACCTGAGGTACCACTGTACAGAAACAATAATATATTGCTCTATTAATTTCAAGTATGCGATTAATTCTCTTGCTCCAAGTTTCACTGGTTTCTAAGTACTTAACTTTGGCTCACGTTCCACATGGAAACACTCTTGTGGAAGGTAATGTGTTGTTCTTGTGTGTGTAGCATGTTGGTCTCCCATATGCTGAAGATTTCAACATGGACTGTTTCTCTTCTGAAGTGTTTACCTTAATTGTATCCCCATACAATAGGAGCCCTGCTACAAAGCAGAATTATTATTTCTTTTCCTCTAGGGAGGAAATATGCTGGAGCTGGAGACGGCACTGGCTGGGAGTGATTTGTACGCAGCGAGGTTTGGAGATGCCATTGCCAATTTAGGAGACATGGATAATGATGGCTTTGAAGGTATAATGTCCTAATGATTTAAAACTAGGAATTATGGAACTTAAAATGATTTGTGTGTGTGTTTATGTCATACAGAGTTCAGTATAGATTACCAGAGTTTGTATATGATTGCAGCCTCCTTTAACTTAACCTCCCTTTGCCTGGCTTGTGTCGTGCGCTGTGGGATGTTCACTTGTTTAATTGGTAAATATTTTCAGTTTCTGCATTTTGTGTGCATAATGCACCATTCTAGAGATTGAAAAATTATTTCGTAAATAAAAGTCCTGTTTCTACTTTGTTTTAAAAAGCGTGATGCATTTTGAAGCAACACATTCCAGTTCTCTTTCTGCTTGGATCATTTACTCTAGCTATTCGAACAACAATCTTGGAGATTTAGGTAATCGTGAAGACTATTATTCTTATGTCTCTGAATTTTCTGTAGGAATAAAACTGCTCAGGCGCATAAATAAGTTTCAATTTACTTAAAACTAGTTACCTTCATTTACCTTTTAAGTGCCCTACTCATAACAAAAGTTCTAATTGGTTGCTTAGAGATTTTTAAAGGAGAAAAGAAGTGTCAGGTTTAAAATGAATGCTAACTAAGTATCCTGTCTCATACCAATGAGAGTGGAATACTGCATAGTTATCCACTGGAATTGTCACAGAGATTCCACTGACCATTTTTGTGGACTTCAGGTATCCATATATGAAGAACAAATTCTGAAAGTTCATTCAGAAATGGAGTTTTGGAAGACCTGAAACCATACTTGTGATTATAACACAGCTTATTTTGGAATCATAAATTATAGATCAGCAGTGGACAGTTCACCTATCCCAAAACTTGTGGGGTGCTGCTATACTTGAAGCAAGCTTCCTGTGGCTTCATCTGTTAACCTCATCCAGAGTGCCTCTGGGCATGTATGGAAGGTTTAAATTCAGAGAGCGGTGGCAAACTTGGGTTCAACTGGTGCCACCAAGCAGCTGGCCTACAGGGGCTACAGACAGCTCTTAACATTCTCCAGTTTTAAGTAGGCTGCAGAGCTGGCGGCCATTAAAACATTAAAACACCCAATCTACTTGTGGAAGCTAAGCAGTCCCTGGATGGGAGATAGCCTAGGAATCCTTGGAATGTTGAAGAGGTGGAGATGCCTTAGAACAGAAAGCAAGGGGGACCTGAGTATGCCAGCATGCATTCCTGAAGGGGGCAGCAGGCAAGGCACTTGGGGAATCTAGCTTGGTGGGCAGGGATGGGTAGCCAGCAATTAACCTAAGCAGCATGCAAGGTTGCCAAAGGAATCCTGTTTTTATTTTAAGAAGGAACACTTGATTATTCTCCCAATTTGGGGGGGGGGGGATGGCAACCACCAAGGCATAGAGATTGAGACCTATTTTTCCTTATGTTTTAAGCTCTTTAAGAAGAGCTTAGAGCATGGGTAGGTAAACTAAGGCCTGGGGGCTGGATCCGGCCCAATTGCCTTCTAAATCCGGCCCACGGATGGTCCGGGAATCAGTGTGTTTTTACATGAGTAGAATGTGTCCTTTTATTTAAAATGCATCTCTGTATTATTTGTGGGGCATAGGAATTTGTTGTTGTTGATTTTCCCAAAATATAGTCTGCCCCCCCCCACAAGGTCTGAGGGACAGTGGACCTAACCCCTGCTGAAAAAGTTTGCTGTCCCCTGGCTTAGATGAATAAAGGCTAGGGGTGGAAGAGAACTTTATTCAGTCTGCACTGATCTCTTCAAATCATCTTTATGTTAAACTCTTCTTCCAGCTGCCCCCAGAACATTCAAGACACCTTTTTAATTAAAAACCCCCAAAAGGCAGGGCAGATAAAGTAAAATTTGTTAAATCAAGTTCAAGTGAGTCTTTTGCTCTAGAGAGAGGCTGCTGTCTTCCCTGGGCTTGCCTTAGGATATACCTGCATTGCTTGTACTGCCACAGTCAAAGTCCTTCATCTATCATTATCTCCAGAGCCTCATTGTTGTTAATAGTTCTTGATAGGCCCATCATCCATGCATCTGCCTAATTCTGCAAAAGCATATCTAAGCTAGTGGGAAGCACAGCGCTTACATGACTATCAAATTCAATAAATCACGAACATTTCCAACAAGTCTAGTTTTTCAGTAACTGTGCTTCATTCAGCTGATGGTGATGCTTCAGCCTCTGCTAAATAAATGTGTTTTTGTTTGACATTGTTTTTAATTTGCTTTAATCTGTACTACTTGCCATTTTGATTTAATCATGTCCCTTAGGCATCACTTGCATAATGACTTTCATTCTCAGCCATTAATGTTTCTTATCGTCTTCAGGTTTCATGCACATTAATGTACTGAATATCTAAATTTATTTGCTAGGCAACTCAAACAACATTTACATTTCACACTCTCCTCTGGATCTGCTTAATTAACATTTGTTTTGTAGGTAAAACTGCACGATATTGAACTAGAGCTGCTTCCTGGAAATTATTGCCCCCTCCTCTTTTTTCTACCAAACCTTAGTCAAGTTAGAAATGTCTATACACACCTCCTTTCATCACCTTTTGCAGGCTTTTTAAAGAGGAATGATAAACTATGCACATGTGTTACTTTTAATATTTTAGGTTCCCCACTTTCAGATTTTATTGAAATAATGGAAGTAGAAAAAATGAACTATATGTTAAGGAACATGCCAAAAACCCAGTGAATTTTTTTACAATATACAGTAATCCTTAATATTTAAATATACCCATGGGAAACATGAGTAAACTTAGAAACTTTGGGATGTTAACTGCAATATGTACTGGAAAGAAATCCAAAAACCATCATCCATAGGCATGAGAAGGTGTCTGTTTGTTTGGTTTGTATGTATGGTGGAAGGGAACCATGAAGGAAGTAGCAAATTATTTGGGCATGGGGCTTTAGAGAGAATAAGGAGAAACTGTAGCTCAGTGATAGATCACCTGCTTTGCATTCAGAAGTCCCAGATTCAGTCCCCAGCATATTCAGGTAGGGCACAGAGAGTCTGCTGTTGGAAATTCTGGAGAGTTGTAACCAGCAACGTAAGCATTGTAGACCAACAGTCTGATTCTGTATAAATCAGCTTCTTAACATTCCTGTGAGAATGCAGCATTTGCAGTCCTACTGTATTTGCTCTTATTGCTGATTATCACTGACATAGACACCAATAAGATACATTTCAGTTAGTGGCCACCACTGTCAAACTAAGACTAGGAAGGGAAGGACTTGTACATGTGATATATATGCACTGCAAAGTTGGGCTTATGAGCAGTGACCTATAGTGGACATCACTTGGTCTGCGCAGGCTGTTGGAGGTGTTCGCCTGTCCTCTGCAAACTGACCCCTTTCACCAGGCACCACTTAGTGGTGGAGGGCAGGAGTTTCAATTTGCATCATGCATTTGTCTCTCGTCCATTTGGTCCATGTGGCGACTTGATAAGTAGATGGACAATTTTGATGACCTGTATGATTGGCCCTCCCATGCTATACCATGTGATTTCAAGAGCCAACCATGTAAAAAATGATTTTTCAGAAGCTGCAGTAACCTTTAGGCAATATTTGAACGGGGCTCTAACTAGATAAGTGGAAAGCTTTTAATGTGAAACATTGTACTTGAAGATGGCAGGGAGCATTTGTTGTTGTTTAGTCATTTAGTCATGCCCGACTCTTCATGACCCCATGGACCAGAGCATGCCAGGCACTCCTGTCTTCCCAGCCGCTTCATCAGCTCTGAATCTACTTGTACTTGTCCTCCGCTCTTCCTCAGTAACATGTTGGACGCCTTCTGACCTGAAGGGCTCATCTTCCAGCGTCATAACTTTTATATGCCTGTTGCCTTTGTCCATGGAGTTATCTTGGCAGGGATGCTTGAGTGGCTTGCCGGTTCCTGCTCCAGGTGGATCACATTTGGTCAAAACTCTCCACTATGACCTGTCCATCTTGGGTGCCCTGCTCGGCATAGTTCATAGCTTCTCTGAGTTATTCAAGCCCCTTCGCCACGGCAAAGCAGTGATCCACAAAGGGTGCAGGCAGCATAGGCAGATATTTTTTTTATCAAGGAAGGGGGAATGAGAAAGTTGAAGGCAAAAGTAAGTTTTTGTCTGACTGAAGATAACGATGTCTAAGTTGCTAGTTATCCTGTTCTAACCTGGAGACTTGGGACAGGTTGCAGCATTAAACTAGAGAAACACAATTTTGGGGGCTTGTGGGTAAAGAAATAGAATTACATTCTACAGAAAACCACAGTGGCTTTGACCACAAGTGACTTGCAGAAGTCTAAGCAAGAAATGGCTGTGGTGTTCCGTTTTTGAAGATTGCATGGCTGAAGAGAAAGCAACATGCTGACCTCGTCCAGGGGTCATGAGGAGCGTAGCTGAGCTGGTGATGCTATGGGGTGTGTGTGTGTGTGTGTTGGCATGGCTCCTGCAAATCCTTTATACAAAGATAGCTCTAGCAAGTTCAGTTATGAGACCATAAAGAGCTATTGCAAATTGTTTGTGTGTGTGTTGTAATCTCCAGCTGCATTTACAACTGATACAAGACTAGGAAAGTTTCCTGAATAGAAATGTAGTGTTTGCAAGAGAGGGAGCTGCTCTCTTCATCACTTTCCCTTCATTACAGGCCAATAAGATCAAATTGTGAAAGCAAAGCTGTGCTTCTTAGAGAGAAACAGAGCAAATGAGAAGTGTGTCCTGAAATCCTGTCCTTACCATAGCTGTCAACTTACATTTGAAAATAAGGGACCAGCAGCCTCGAAAATAAGGGATCAGCAGCCAAAATAAGGGATTTTAGTCAACCAGTAGCCAAACAAAGCCTCACGTGGTGGTTCCCATAGCGTAGCAACCCTGCAAAGGGGATGCAGCAAGGAAAACCACTGTCACCTCTCCACTGGGAAGTGCTGAGCAAAGGCGAGTCCCCAGGCAATGCAGCCAATTTGATCTGCACAAGGCATGTAAGCTCCACCCCCAGTCATTCTTAGACTCCTTATTGGGTGAGCAACACAGCCAAGCAACACAGTTGGAGCCTCCCTCCTCCCTGGCCGGCAGGGAGGGAGGGAGAGGAGCTGCTTCCTTTGAAACCTGGGAAATTTAAGGGAAATCATCAATAAGGGACAGCAGCAGGACACGGTGCTGGGATAAGGGACTGACCCGCCAAATAAGGGACGCTTGACAGCTATGGTTCTTACACAAAACTACAGGGAGAAGATGGCAATACAAAGCAAGACAAACAGAAACCGAAGCATGCTATGTGCTTCCTCCAACACCCTGGAGCTTCTTTCCCTTTGTCCAATGTTGCTTTCCCATCACTCCCACCCTGTCAAGCAACTATCCTTGCACTAATTTATGCCACTGTTCTGTGAACAGCTAATAGTGATGAGATATTGCCATCTTTCCACTTGGTGCGAGCAAATCTTTACTTTCCTATCAAAAAACCCCAAAAAACCATGCATTGGAGTAAACCTTATTAACATGAGTGTGTAGCTAATATGCTAATGTGTCTTCATAACGTTGCATTGACGTATATCACATCTATTTTAACAGATGTAGCCATAGGGGCTCCACAGGAAAATGATTTGGAGGGCGCAATTTACATATATAATGGCAGGAAAGATGGGATATCAGCAACCTTCTCACAGGTAGGTCTGTTTTAGCCACTGCTGTGACTGTTTTAGCAGAGATGCTGTTGTCATAGCGAATGGGGCATTAAACAGAACATAGAAGTGACACCGTCTCGGCCTAGAAGGCTTGCAATTTTTGAGGCAATGCTTTTGCCAGCAACCCAAGAGGCCACTGGAATACGAAATGAGAAACAGATGGGGTGGGAATGGGAAGCCACTAGAAGACGGAAGAGATGGGGAGAAAGGAAATAACTCACTATAGCTGCCACCATTCATTTGTTAGAAAGTATTTGTTAGAAAGTTAGAGTCTGCTGTTGCTTCAATCTTCCTCCACAACTCAGTAGATTATGTAGCAAAACGACAGAAAGCAAATTGTATGAGTCTGGACTGGCAGTATCTGGGACAGTAATAGAACTCTGAGTGAGTGGTTCCCATGTCTGAGAAATTGGTTAATTGCCTAAACTGAATGTGCTTACACTCCTTCTGAAGGACCAGGTGTGCAGTCTGGGGATTCTTTTGGATCCATCTTTGTCACCGGAGGCCCCAGGAGGCCCCTGCTTACGAATGCTTGGGGTTATAAACTCCACAAACCTGGAAGTAGGTGTTCTGGGTTGCAAACTTTGCCCCGGGATATGAACGCCTTCTGCTTCCGGGGCTGTGGGAGGCTTATGTAGGGAATGCGCACCTTGGGTTAAGAACGGACTTCCAGAACAAATTATGTTCGTAATCCAAGGTACCACTGTACTTTCCATTGTTGGTTAACTGCAGTCACTAATGGTACTTAACGGGGGGGCGGGGGGATTCCTCCAAAGCTTTTTTTAGATATACTAAAAATATCAGGCTTTTTCTTAAAAAAAAATTTTTTAGAGGATACAAGGACATCAGATCAGCAACAGTTTACGAATGTTTGGTCAGTCTATATCTGGGAGAATTGATGTAGACAACAATGGGTATTCAGGTGAGTGGAACGTTTTGCTTTGCTTTTGTTTCTTTAAAGCAGTAGGAACAAGCTTTGCTGTATTTCGTACCCACCCTTTTTAAAAACATCCTTGAAAGCAGGGTGCAAACTAATAAAGCAAATTAGGAAAACGGGTGGGGGGGAGGGACACCAAAACACTCAACAACCCACAAAACATTAAAGTCCATAAAAGATTAGTAAAACAAAACAACAACAGAACCAGTGTGGGTTACAAACTGATCAGAATGCCTGAAAGTGAATTAATTTCAGTTCCCAACTATCCCACTATCCCTAAAATTGTGGGAATATTCTGTGATGTTTCATGCTGCATTGGTAGTGACGGTGCCTATGAATGATTTCCTCGCCCATTGCTCACTGTTGATAGCATTGAATTTATTTAAAGATGGCAGCAACTTGTCAGATGAGAAGGCCATTAAATGTGCAGTCCTATACATTTCTGCTCAGAAGTGAACTCTATTTAATGGCATTTAGTCCCAGGGAAGTGAGTACAGGATTGCAACCCAGAGCTGTTACTCTGAGTTATTCTTACTCAGCAACATGCCCTGTTCAACTTGGCAAAACTTACTTCTGAGCAGCCATGCACAGGCTAGGCTGCTTATCATAACAGACTTTTTTTAAAAAAAAAAATGTTTTCAGGAAGGGAAAACACAGAAGAACAAGGAGGTTAGCCTGTCAGTTTTTAAATGTAATTCATTTTTTTCCCTTTATCTATTAAAATTCTTTCCCACCCTGTCTCCAAAAATGCTTGAGGTATAAAGAATGGAGATTGCATATGGTGTTATGCAATGACTGTGGAATTATTTTAATGCCAGGAATAAAAGCAACACAGCTTCATCTCGATGGCTCTGTTTAGGAAGTTCCGATAATATATGTTGGCTTAATGTATCCTCGTATCCCCTCTCATTAATAATGTGCAAAGAGTGCTTTAATGCAGTCCAGGGGTGAATAAGCAATAAGGGGATTGTGCATGAGAGAAGGTTTTCTGGTGACTAATGATCATCTTCAATCTGTGGGGCGCTTTTTTCCCATCTACAGATGTGGCAGTTGGTGCTTTCCTGTCAGACTCTGCTGTGCTGCTGAGGTGAGTCCAACACACACACACACACACACACACACACACACACCACATACCATAATTGGAGACAAGTGGGCATAATGGTGAAATATGAGATGCAATTAAATAAATTTGCCATGTGCTGCTGACCTCATAAAGCTCTCAATTAAGCTCTGAACTTGGTCATTAAGCTCTGGAATGTGACTCCAGAATGGGAGTTCTGTAGGACACTGGAATCGCACAATGTGTCAACATCTCTAAGAAATGATCTGAGCGGCGAACATCTCTGAATCTTGTGCCAAACAATATTTTACAGTCACAGGCTTGGCTCCTAAGTCAATTAAAGTTAGGCTTTGTTTTCTCAAAACTTGGGATGTGGAAATGATAAAGCAGCATGCACAAAATTATAAACATTACAAAATTACAAAATGGTGACTATGAATTCTTCTTGCTTTTCAGGACAAGGGCAGTCGTCATTGTTGAAGCATCCTTAAAACATCCTCCCTCAGTAAATCGAACTAAACTGGACTGTGTGTTAAATGGACAGCCAGCTGTGTGTGTGCACCTGACACTTTGTTTTAGCTATAATGGCCGAACAGTTCCAGGTTACATAGGTAAACTATTAGCTAAATTCTGCATCATTATTTCTCAGCATATTTTATTGATGGTGTATGTGCCTCAATTGCTCTGCTCTTTTTTCTTCTTCTTTTAAATGGCTTACTGCTGATGGTTAAATGGAATTTAATTACCTACTAATCTATCAAATGAAAGCCAATTGGTTTCCATTATTATTTTTGGCACTGAATGACGTGTTCCAGATAGGAGAAAGCACCACACAATAGCTGTACTGCGTAGCTCAATAGTAGACAGGATCAAGAATGGCTGATAAAAAATATTGGAACATGCAGAGGTGGCAAAAATTGACAGCACTGATAAAAGATACAAATTTGGAATCTTTTAAAGAAGACTAGAAACCATTTCTAGTCTGTATTAAAAGTTATTTTTCATATGCAAAGACCACAGTGGGGTTTAAAGTGTAAGAAAACAACAGCATATATTAAGAAACATGTCGGAGAGGATGAAATTAGATAATTTTACCCGGCCTGTGGAATGCCGTCCCATCAGATGTCAGTGAAATAGACAACTACTTGACTTTTAGAAGACATCTGAAGGCAGCCCTGTTTAGGGAAGATTTTAATGTTTGATGTTTTATCGTGTTTTTAATATTCTGTTGGGAGCCGCCCAGAGTGGCTGGGGAAACCCAGTCAGATAGGTGGCACAGAAATAATAATACTACTACTAATAATAATACAATTGTATGTAATTTGGGTTATAAACATTGATGAGTGGGAAGTCACTAATTTTGCTAAATTGGAATATAATTGTTGAGTAACAAATGTAATTTTCTAAATTGAAAATAGAATAAAATTATTTTTATTATATATACACACACACACACACACACACACACACATAATATAATATACATATATGTGTATGTATAAACAGGATCAAATTTACCTAATTAGTCTCTTATCCTGAGTAGCTTTTAATTTTCAAAGTAAATGCTCGTATTATTTGGTGCATTAGCAATTAGTATACCATGGAACAAAACAGATAATTCTCAGAAGTTTTACTACATGGTATTAAGAGACACTGGATTTCTGGATTAACCCTTTAGACTATGGGTAGCCAAACTGGTCCTTTTCAGGTGTTGCTGGACTCCAACTTTCATCCCCCTCACCTGACAATTGGCCATGTTGTCTGCAGGTGATGTGAACTGGAGTTCCACAAATATCTAGAAGTCACCATATTGACCTGCGCCTTCTGTAGACTTTATCAGAATAAAACAGAATGGTTTTATTCTGATAATCAACCAGTCCCTGTTGCTGAGAGCACAGGGTATGATGCGTAGCTAAGGTTGCCAAGGCTCAGATTGGGTTCAAGCCCAATGAGAGAGGACCCAGCATTATGATGCTTACTGTAGAGGCAGAAGATGGCATCTAGTAGGTAGAGAGAAGACCATAGCTATTCCTGATTATCACAGAGGGTGGAGTGAATAGCAGAAGCTCTCCAGGCAACAGCAAAGTGGCTAGACCAACAATATAGAGAAAAATTCACTAGAATAATATGGTGGGAGCAGTATATGTGATACAAAAGAAAAAAATTGGGGGTTTCCCCATCAATTCATTCATCAGAACACACAATTGCTGTTGTTTTTAAGCGTGCAAATGATACTGCTGACCTCCTGAAGGTATGAAAGAAAATCCTGTAATACTTTTTAGAACGATTTGAAAATGATACTTTTGAAAACCTGCCTGGCATTCTAAAGCATTCGCCATCAATTTAATAAATATGAAAAGCCTCTGAAGTTACCGTACTTTCCAAACCCTTCCTCTTAATGTTGTCCTTTCACCCTTCTCTTTCATTTTTTTACAGTATTGCTTTATAATCTAAGCCTGGATGTTAGCAGGAGGCCAGATACCGCAGCAAGGTTTTATTTTTCCTATAATGGTACATCTGAAACGACTTCTGGAAGCCTCAGCATTTACAATAGCAACAACATTACTTGCACAACTCACCAAGCATTCATGAGGGTAACATGTGTGTTTCTTTCTCTCTCCTAAATAGAATTGTTGGAGTGAAATAATTGCATTAGTATGTGAACAACGATGGGAGAAGGATTGCCAAAAACTGGCTTGTTCTGTTTCTTTGACAAGCAAGACATGAGCAGAATAGCTCCTCTCTGAAATGGATAGCATTAGCCTTCATGAATTTGCCCAATTCCTTTTTAAAGCCATCCAAGCTGGTGGCTATCAAAAGATGTAAGGGTGGCCATCAACTTGGAAATCTTCAAGAGGGGATTCTAAACTTTTGAACCACCTGTCTTGCACAAATGCTTGTGCCATCCCTACTTCTGACGCAATGCCCTTCTGTTTTGAAATATTAATACTGAAAGTGTCTCCCCCTTCTGTGACCTTTGAACTTAAGTCAAGTCATTCAAGTTCAATAAATCCTCAGCGTCTGTCGAGCATAATCCTTGCATATTCAGTATCTGAGAAAATAATAATTTAATAGCTAATTGGCATAATGGAAAGTAATGAAGAGCAGATGTAGGGAAACCCTTGTGGAAAATTATATGAATTGGATAACATGCGAATTGGTGGAAGCTTTCTTGTAGATAACAATTAAGAGCAGGGGACATGTGGGAGGCAATCAGTCCCTGCCTATCTCACCCATCCGGGGAATAATTTAATCATCTTCGCTATTGTAATGTTCAGTGTTTCAAGCAAAGTAGCTTGCTTGGGAACTGAACTTTGATCGAGAGCCTTACTACACAGTGTGGTCTGCCATTAAAATGTGTATATCTTACAAAGACATACAAGAGAAACAGAGTAGACTCAATCCCAATTTACTTATTCCAGTTCAGTGCTGGGATTTTAAGCAGAGGTCTTTTTCCTGGAAGACCCTGGCTATGATACCTTGAGCTTGCAGCACCATCCTCAGAAGAAAGTTCCATGGAACATGCACCCTAATAAGCAATTTTCTTGCAGCCTTAAGCAGAAAAGAGAAAAGGTTACATCAACTATGTGTGAGTGTAGTCCTACTCATCCTTTTTGTGACTGCCAATATGTGGCCCCACTTTGGAGGATTAGCCAAAGTGGAATGTGGTCGCCAGACCTTTAAAGGATTCACACCTCTGGTCCAGCTTTGTAGCTGTTTCCTGGCCACTTCTATGAATGAATGAATGAATAAATGAATGAATGGTATGTTCATTGTAGACCAATGAAACTTCTCTAAATGCATCATTAGAATATTATGAAGAAATGCAACATTGGAAGCACCTTTGAATTTGCTTTGGCCGCACCTTGTTTACTATAATTTAAGCCAGGGATAGGCAAACTCTGCCCTCCAGATGTTTTGGGACTACAACTCTCATCATCCCTAGCTAACAGGACCAGTGATCAGGGATAATGGGAATTTTAGTCTCAAAACATCTGGAGGGCCAAGTCTGCCTATGCCTGACTTAAGAAATATACAGTGGTACCGCAGGTTACAGATGCTTCAGGTTACGTGTTTTTGGGTTGCGCACCGCGCCAAACCTGGAAGTACCGGAATGGGTTACTTCCGGGTTTCGGTGCTCACGCTTGCGCAGATGTGGCGCTGCGGGTTGCGAACGTGCCTCCCGCATGGATCATGTTTGCAACCCGAGGTTCCACTGTAACAAGCTTTAGATGGTAGCTCAAAATAAAATACAAGTTAACTTTTCTTTTTCAAGAAATGAATGGAAAACAAGTGAAGTTCCAACATGTAAGATTTTAAAGAGAGAGAAAGAGGAAGCAGCTTTTATTCGGCAGGTGGGATGATCTTGTGGCATTTATCCAGCAGTGGGCAGCATGGTGGTGATGGAAAGCCACCCTCTTCACACTGGTGTCACTCCAGATTCCCTGGACGGCACTGGGGCAGAGCAGGGGTGACAATGCAGTCGGGTCTGCATGGACCCACTAGCGTAGCCAGTCCACGCAGCCCTGTTATTCCCTCCCTGCAGACATGACCTCACTGCTGCCCTGCTCTGTCCAGGTACGCTGAGCAATGGCAATGCTGGTAGGATGACTCCACCCCACCGTACTGGCTGCTACTGGATCATTGCATGTTGCACCATGTGGCCTTTCACATACTTAGAAATTCTGCTATTTCTGTTCATGTAGCGATCTAAGGTAGGCGGGGTTTTCTTTACATGCACACGTGTGTGTTTTTATGTTGTTAACTCATTAGGTTTCCAATTTCCGTAGAAAAATGTGAGGGATATCTTGACTCCTATACATGTTGAAGCCACCTACCACCTTGGAGAGAACGTTCTAAAGAATCAAAGTTCAGATGAACTCCCACCACTCCTGCCAGTTCTTCAACAACGAACTGAGGATGATGTCATACGCAGCAAGGTATGTTTGTGTTTGCGAAAGTAGCATGTTTGCACCTGAAACAGGGGTGGTTGTTTTTTTGCATACTTATTGCTATTTGTTTTTCCTTCAACATTTATATGCCTCGCTGTAACGTAAAGTTTTCTGGACAACTTAAAATAAGTAAAAACAGTTGAATTGCAAAATAAGTTTCCAATTGCATTTGTGTGTATGTCCCCCCCCCCATGTTTATGTTTTGTATTTGTGTATTTTGGGGGCCACTATAGCAGCTCTTGAGAATTGGAGATGTGGAGTATAAATTTATTAAATAAATGAATGATCCAGATTTAAGCAGCTCAGTGGCGTAGCGTGGGGGGTGCAGGGGGGGGCGGCTGCACTGGGCGCAACATCTGGGGGTTAGGGTTAGGGGGCGTAAATCCACGGGTTAGGGGGTGCAAATTACTTGCCCTGGGTGCTGACAACCCACGCTACGCCACTGAAGCAACTTGCACTGTGTGTTCATCTAATAAATGCAACTTTTAAGACGGCCGTCTTCGTTTGTTTTTTTAAAAAAAATGTTTTTATCGAAATATTTTGCAAGGGTACATTCAGTATCTCTGTTTTTAAATTGTAGCATCCTTCATATAAATCAATTACAGTCAGTTTGAGACACATTTTTATCCTAGAGAGAATGGCTTCAGAAATATTACTTGTGAAGCCAGTCCTATGGATACAGAGCCATGAGAGTAAACCAGGGGTCAGCAAACTATGGCCCTCAGGGGGCCGGTTCACTGTCCCTCAGTCACTGTTGGGGGCTGGATGGGAAGGACAAGCTGGTGCCTTACCTGCAGCTGCCACCCCGTGCAGGTGTTTCTGCCCCTTCGTCCTCCTGCTCCCCGGAGGTGAAGGCCACCTCCTGGGCCACTTCACTGCCAGCCTCATCGTCCTCCACCGTCACGTTGGCCGCCAATGGCAGCGCAGCAGCTGTGGCCCTGCTGAGCCCTAGCCCAGGCCGGCTGTCCTCCTCCAGGAACGCAGCTGCTGCCCCACTTATGGGGATGCAGAGCAGCAGCAGCCACAGCAGCACCAGGGTGGCAGGGGGAGGAAGAGGCCAAGCGGCAGCAGCTCTGCCAATCAAACGCTGCACCTGGTTTACCTCAGTGCAGCACGGGGACGTCTCTGCCAATCAAACGCCACGCCTGGTTTACCTCAGCACAGCATAGCATTTGATTGGCAGAGACGTCCCCACCCCACCCTAAGGTAAACCAGGCGCGACATTTGATTGGCAGAGATGTCCCCGCGCTGAGGTAAACCAGGCATGGCGTTTGATTGGTAGAGCTGCTGCTGCTCAGCCTCTTCCTCCCGCCGCCTTCGCTGGGAGTCACGGCTTCGCGGCGGCTTCTTAAATGGCCAGGCTGGATTTAGAAGCCTGCTGGCCTGATCCAGCCCAGGGACCGTAGTTTGCTGACCCCTAGAATAAACTATTCCCCTTGCTCTGTACGAAACTTTGAATAGCGGTTAATTCATAAGTGTGTGTGCATGTGTGTGCACACAGCTTTCTGCTGCTGGCATTGTTTTCCCGATCCAGGCAAATATGTTCATTCCCTTATCTAATTTTAAGTGCTCCAATGCAGTGTTTAAGAGCCTAATAAACCCCTAAAAATTAATAAATGTTTCCCTCAGCAAATACCGTTGTCATGAAAGGTCAAATGGATTTGTTTCCACACCTCATGAAGCATCTTAGTTAGCATCAAGCCAGTTTGAAAAAAAAAATCAAATAAAAAAATGCCTGCACTACATCAGTCCACTGACAGTGTATTATTCAGTGGGAATCCCAAGTGGGGAGATTGCATTCGGGTCCTGCTTATAGTGACCATGGTGAAAACAGAAGATGGGGTTAGCTGGGCCTTTTGCCGTCTCTTTTTATGGTCAGTAATACAATGTGTATGTTGTGTGGCTGATGTTGTGTTAGGAGCCTCCCATAGATATCTGTTGAGGGGTTGCCTAGAAAGAGCTGTTTCCTTTTGGGTCTCACATTTTGTTGTTGTTGACGACAGTGGAAGGTACTAGACCTGTGTGTAAAGAATGAGAGAGAGGAGTGAGGACCTGCCAGTAAAATACTGTTTTAAATTAACAGTCTGAGTTTCAGAGTGAAAAGGGATTTACTTCTGAATATGGATGGATATGGTATTGTATTTGACCCTAAATAATTGCTGTTTTCCTCTTTTATAGTTCATGTTTGCAAGATTTTGCTCTCAAGAAAATTGCTCTGCTAACTTGCAAGTTTCTGGAAAACTTGCATTCCCGAGGTAAGTAACTAGTGGTTTCTATGCGGTTAAAAAAAAAAAAAAAAAGGCTGGATATGCTTTATTTATTTAATTATTATACTTATGTCACACCTTACTTCCAAGGAGCTCAAAGTGGTATATATACTTCTCTTTGCATTGCACAATATGCCACATCATGAAGAACCCTTTTCAGCAATTTGTGTTGCAGTGTTCTGTACATTTGTATGGATGAGAACTTTTATGGACATTGATATATCTCCATAAAAATGGGCTCCTGCACTGCTTAGTGTGATATATATATATATACACACACTATGATTACTAGTGAAAAGTCTAGTTCAGCTTTCTCACATTCCCAGATGTGCACCTGGTGATTTTATTATATGTGCAAATATCATACTCCACACTGGCCATCTTTTTTTGTCCCGGCTCCCCTTTCCAGCTTTGGTGGCACACTGGCAATGAAACAAAATGCAGCATCACACACAATAGGAAAGGGAAGAACACCATTATTTAACTTGGAAGCATACTGCAACCCCAAGATCCAGCCACTGGAATGTTAACAGTTGTGTGTTTCTCCTTAATTTGAAACTTAGCTTCTTACGCAGAGTTTCTACCTTTTGCTGCCTGCCGAAGTGCCAGCTTGTCTCCCCAAGGTGTTCATTGACTAATGTGTTGGTCTCGAGCCAATATATTTGATAAATGTCTATTTCAAGGCAGCTCTTCTGCAAGTCTTAATTAAACTTTAATGTCAAATTGAAGTTTACTTTTTAAATCCTCTTAGGAATATTTTTTTTGCTTGTTAACGTGATTAGAGAACACCAGGAGGAATGCAAGCTAGACATGCTCACTTACGTGCAGGAGTTCTGTCTATATATTAACCTTGACTTGGAGTTTATAAGATGAGAGCTTGTGTGTAGCATAAGGTGGCCATAAAAACAGCATTAGGCACAGACACACCTAGCCATGTGCTTTTATTTTCTTTTTTAAAGTAGAAACACAAAGAGGAAGCATATAAGGCAGTCATTGCTAACAATATGAGACAGAGCAATTACAATCAGCACAAAAGCTACAATAGAGATGTTTTGTGTGTGTGTGTAAAAGCATTTGCTAGGTCATCTAGGCTTGCCAAGTGGTAAGGACAATCATGCCCCACACCCCCTTGATCAGACAGGGAATAGTAAAATGCCCACCACCAGGTCATAGGACAGCAGTGTCCATAAAGATGTCTATTTTTCTACACATTTGTATGTGATAGAATGGTGCTTCCCCTTTGGTAGGAAGATGCAGATGACCAAGGTCCCTCAAGAAGACATTACCTTAGGAGAGATGGCCATTTTTATCCTGCCATCCTTCCTTCCAAGGAGCGAAAAATGGCATGTATGGTTGTCCACCCATCCACTGAAGCAAACTTTATGCCCCAACAGCCCCGTGAGATAGGTCAGGGTGAGAGATGGTGCCAGGTCCAGCGGGCTTCATCAGATCTCTTTGGTCCTTCTTTGTGCAAAATCCTGTTGTAATTTTTTTTGTCACCACTCGGCAAAATGACATAAGCCCTGCCCAGGTGTTAGCTGTTCACGTCCAAGGGACAACTGCCTGGCCAGGTGTCCTGATTGTGTGAAAGCCCCTACGTGTGGTAAGGAGCTGATCAGTTGGGCTTTCTTGACAGGCAACACTGCACTGACACGCAGCTGTTGAAAAGAGGACATGACATTGGAGAACGGGGCTAAATGTGTGGGCAACAGACAGCTAAGGTGTCCTGGAGGGAGAACCATATGATGGCAGGGAGAACCAGCAAAAGTGATCAAATCCCATTTTTGTACAGGGCAGGTGCTTTCTGAACCCACAGGCCTAAACATCCTGAAGTAGTCTTGTGTAGCAGATTTATTTTGGAAGAGTTGGTTTACTCTCCTAGGAGAAAATAGCAGTTCTTCCAGTGGAGTTATTTCCCAGCTGTGAGCTTATAATAGCAGAACGGGACCTTGTGATCCTCCAGATGATGCTAGACTCCAACTCCCAGCCTTCCCAGCCAGCATGGCCAAAGGTCAAGGGTTGATGGCAGTTGGGATCCCAGCAACATCTGGGGAGGGACACAGGCTTCCTGTGTATGGCTTGGGGCTTTAGAGGAAAGCCTGAGCATTTCTCTTGTACTTGAGTAACATTTGAAATTAAGTCAAAAGCAATCTTTTCATTTCCAACAGGCCCCATGAAAAGAAGCCCTACCTTGTGGTGGGAAGTACGAGGGTACTGATGTTGAATGTTACCTTGTACAATGCTGGCGATGATGCCTATACAACCGCCCTCCATATCCAGCTCCCCAAAGGGCTTTATTTCACCAAAATTCTACAGCAGGTAAGAAAGGAGGGGGTCAGTTTTCATCAGAAAAATAATAAACACACCCAGCACCAGTCTCTATCCAGACTTGAGCGACCAATGGCTTCTTTCTCCAAAAATGTAATGATATCCCATTGCAGCTCTCCATTACCTTGTTGCGTTGGTCTCTCAGAACATGGTTGTTGTTTTTTAATATGTACTTTTGCAAAACATCCATATTCCTTTGTCAGCTGCTTCTTATACATTGTTACCACAGGAGGAAGCCCAAATACATTGTGAAGTGTCAGAAACAGAAAGTCATGCGGTGAGACTTGACTGCAGTGTGGGGCATTTATATGTAGATCACCGGTCAAAGGTAATATTAAATATCAACTTTTTAAATTTTTTTTTTTACTTTCTTTGGCATCATTTACATTGGGGTGGGGAACTTATGACACTCCAGATGAAGTTGGACTAAAACTCCCATTATATCCCTGACTGGCCATGCTGACTGGAGCTAACTTACACCAAAGAACACACCTTATGTCCCATGGCAATTGAATAGACTCGTGCATGTGTTTTTCTTAACTGCCCTTTTGATGATTAACAAATAGCCTTGCAGTTAGGATCTGTGTCAGCACACATTTGAAAATAGAATCATAGACATGGAAGGGACCACTGGGATCACCCAACCCCCTGCGATGCAGGAATATTTTACCCAACATGAGGTTTGAACCCACAACCCTGAGATTAAGAGTCTCATGCTCTACTATCTGAGCTATCCCAGAGCTCACACCTCTCTGGAAGCAGAGTTCTTTGGAGAACTAAAAACTGTAGACAAGCTGGCAATGTCGAAATGAAGAATTAATAGGTGACAAGCATGGCAGTCAATAGGATTCTGCCAGCATATGTAGTACTTTGGGGATTGTTTGCCAGGGAGATTCTTCAGCTATTTTGGCCTGAGGGCTTCACTCACCCTTGCCCAAACCTCTCCCAGGGCCAAGGGCCAGTGGTGGCTGTGATCAGAAGTGGGTGTGGCCACTCCACAACACACTCTTGAAGACACACCACATGTTACACACTCAGCTCACACACATTACATGGGCATGCGCACACAGAGGTGTGTGGACAGGCACAAAGGCTCCCCTAGCATCTCAACTATATTGTGCACATCAGCAGAACAGAAGTGGAGTTTTCCTCCTCCTCACGTTCCTAGGCTGGGTAGGTAAAGGTAAAGGTAAAGGGACCCCTGACCATTAGGTCCAGTCATGACTGACTCTGGGGTTGTGGCGCTCATCTCGCTTTATTGGCTGAGGGAGCTGGCATACAGCTTCCGGGTCATGTGGCCAGCATGACTAAGCTGCTTTTGGCAAACCAGAGCAGCACACAGAAACGCCATTTACCTTCCCGCCGGAGCGGTACCTATTTATCTACTTGCACTTTGATGTGCTTTCAAACTGCTAGGTTGGCAGGAGCAGGGACCAAACAACGGAGCTCACCCCATTGTGGGGATTTGAACCGCTGACCTTCTGATCGGCAATTCCTAGCCTCAGTGGTTTATCCCAGTGCCACCCGCATCCCAGGTTGGGTAGAGAAGTTTAAAACAGTAGCCACAATGTTGTCCCCTCACCCAGCCCAATTTGCCATCAGCAGCAGTGCTGAACGAAGTACCTCCCGCTTCTCAGTGCTGTCTCTCAGAGTTGATTGGAGTGCTCTGCTGTTTCCAGAGACCTTGGCCATTACCAGCACTTGGGAAACAGCTGAACAAATCATTTCTCTGAGCGCCCCCATCTTTTTTCAGTAGCAGCAGGAAGAGGAGAGAGAGGCATTCAGCACTGCTTCCAGTGGTGAAATGGGTGCTGGTGGTGGGGCAGTAAAAACAAAAGCAAGAAAACCCTCTGCAGGCCAGTTCTGGTCCAAAATGTGGTAGCTTACCACTCCTGGTTTACTGTGTGTTGTGTACTTGATCAAATAGGTACTTGGAACGGATGAGCCACAAAAATGGACAGCAAGTCAGACTGAAGATAACAATTATTCTAAGCACACTTACTAGGAAACGAATCCAGTAGTACCCATTTCCCAGCGGGTGCATTGAAGACTGGGCTGATGATTAAATGAGTTACAAAGGCAGCATGCAGTTCAAACGCCAATAATATAATTTCTACTGATATTACTAATATCGTATGCTTGATGATAGAATACAGATGCATTCGTTTAAACCCTAAAGCATTTCATTTACTCCACAGATGGATTTCAGTTTTGGGTTGGATGCAAGCTCGCTTAGCAGGGCAGGAGACGACCTCAGCATCAGCATTAACGCAAGCTGGTAAGTGCTGTTTGCTACAGATTGCCCTTTTAGACTAATATTGTCTCTGCATTTGAATGACAGAACTGGGAATTATACAAGGAGTTGCTGAAGCATGGAAAGTATATATTACATAATGTGCAAAAGTCCTAACAGAAATCAAATAAAACCTGTTTTTAGTGGTTTGGTTGCAAAAATAAGACTTTAGGTAAATTGCAGTGGAAATGTGCTTAACTCTTTCACTCAGACCAATAGGACTTCTTGGGTTGGCTCATGCTTGGGTTGGCTCATGCTCTTTCTTAGTGATACTAAGTGTGCAGTTCAGAAAATTTTATCTAACCAAATCTGATCTTGTGTGTTGTACATGTGTTGTGATACACTGTAATCTTTGTTTCCTCCCGCAGTGAAAATGAACTGGGCGCTGACATATTGTTGGATAACAGCCTAATTTTAACATTGCCTCAGAAGCATGAGGTTGAGCTGAGTGTTCATGGGTAAGCTAATGAATGTTCAAGTGTGTATCTAGAGCTGATATTGAACTGCTGCAATCAGGGTTTTGAGGAAGACAGCATGAACCCTTTCTAGAGTCCAGCAGGTTTTTGGATAAGGTGGTTTAAACCACCTTCATATTTGTGGGAGCAAAATATGAATCCCTGTGGCCCATGTGTGAGGGCTGAATAACAAAATGATTGGCTGGGTGCCTGGATTCATAATGTGGGGCTCAACTGACTCTTCAGCAGGAGAGAGTCCCAATGGGCAGAATTTAAACTCACAAAGTCAAGCAGCACAGTGAAGCCTAAGGAGTATAGGCTGTTAAACCTTTGGCATAACCCATTTAGTCTACTTGCAAAGCGCTCCTCTATTTCTACCCCTCTTGCAGTGAGCAAACCACACAGTGTTAAGTAAGTTTTAAAATGCTTTACTTATAGATTCAAAGGTCTCGTTTGTGAATTTATCTAAGCAGAAGCAAGGAGAACATGGGCAGAATACCCTTGGGTAGAAAATGCAGAAATATGGTTTCAAACATGTATTCTAAGCTTGGAACAAAGCTTTGCCATATCTGCCTTGGTCAGTTACATGGCACAGAGAAAGAAGGAACAAGAAGAGACTTCGCTTCCTCTCTCATCAGAGAACAGGGAGCATGACTTAACTGAGTCTATGAACCCCTTCATGTACTGAGTCTTAACCCCTTCATGTGCTAACTAGTTCTTATGCATAGTTCTGTTTGACTTCCATCTCCCACATCATTTCCATGCCTTTAGGATTTCACTGTCAGTGTTTCTGCAATCTTTTCATGGCTTAGAAACTCTCAGAAGAGCTTAGAATATTGAGCTATTTGGGAGACGGGGTACTCTTAACAAACAAGGGCAGATGGGTGACGGAATGCAGTTGAAACAGGAAGCCTCTCTAGGTAAAGAGAGACCAGAGGGTTTCTGAAAGGGAAGAGAGACAGGATGGTAGAACATCCAGAACGGCCCCACTTCAGTCACTGGCATCTCCAGGTTGGGCAGGAAAAGAATTCTCTTTGAAATCCTAGAGAGGCACCACCATCCAGTGTAGAGAATGGTGGCTTACCCCCTTTCCCGTGTGGGGCAGAAGTTGCGGCCCCTTGCATTCTGTGGCCATCCATGCTAGCCATGGCACATGTGTCCAGCTGGCAATTTAGGGGATTTCCCCGGCTGCAGAGTGGGCTTGCCTGCCAAAAAACTAAGTTTAAACGGGCAGTCGGAGCCCCCCTCAATTGGTCAGTGCCTCACTGGCTGAGCGGGATTGCCTCCTTGCCTACCCAGTCAGCAAGCAGTGCATAAACACCAGCTGTGCCTGACTCCCTCAGCACAGTTGGCAGAAGAGCCTGCCATCCTAGAGTTGGAGACCCTGTTATACTTGCCTCTTGCAGGCAGCTAAAGGTAAAGGGACCCCTGACCGTTAGGTCCAGTCGTGGCCGACTCTGGGGTTGCAGTGCTCATCTCGCTTTATTGGCCAAGGGAGCCGGCGTACAGCTTCCGGGTCATGTGGCCAGCATGACTAAGCCGCTTCTGGCGAACCAGAGCAGCGCACAGAAACGCTGTTTACCTTCCCGCCGGAGCGGTACCTATTTATCTACTTGCACTTTGACATGATTTCGAACTGCTAGGTTGGCAGGAGCAGGGACTGAGCAATGGGAGATCACCCCGTCGAGGGGATTCGAACTGCCAACCTTCTGATAGGCAAGTCCTAGGCTCTGTGGTTTAACCCACAGCACCACCCGCGTCCCTATTGCAGGCAGCTACTATAACTAGAATTAGGCTGCCTGTGAGCTGACTTCCATTTTGATGACCTGGGATTCCAGATGTGTAGCAAACAGTACTTAAGGAAGCTAATTGACAATGGATGCACTGGTAATGATTTCATCAAGATTTATTTTCAATCCTTTCTTTTGGGAAACTCTTTTTGTAGATCTGTATCTCCATCATCATTTGTTTATGGACCCAGTGAGGAAAATTCACCAGTTACCTGCATAAAGGAGACGATAAACTTCACTTTCCATGTAAGAGATATTTCTTACAGACACATTTTCTGTTCTAGGCGCTTTCGAAAAGTGAATTAAATGAAATTTATCACTTCATGGGGAGCGGGGGGCTTTTCCTTGTAGGTTAAGCTGATTTCAATAAAGCTAGACACTCTCTGAGCCAGTAAGGCTATACCTGCAGTGCCTCTTTCAATTATATCTCCTTGGACTATTCTTGGAACACAATTCCTTCAATAGTTCCCCAGATGAAAAATTAACTGTTCTGTCAAAAGTTGCTTTCTAAGGTTAAGTAATAAAAACATGCAGTTTTGCCATTATTCCAGTTACAAATATGATGGTTGAAAAGGCCACATTTGCACTGAGCAAAACACAGAAGAATTCTGCAGGGGGGAGCTTAAAAGGGGTGTGTGGACTCCTTTATAGCCCCAGAATAATTTAATTCTGAGATAGCGAGAAAAATAGAATGTATATTGTGATGAGACGGGTTATAGGCCTTGCACCATGAGAGGGAAGAGAGGCAAACCAGCCAAACCTCTTCCTGCTCACTACTGCCACTAAGTGGATCTCTGCTCACCCCTTCCCAGCTCTTTAACCCTTTGGATTTTTAACAGGCCCAACCTTAACTTCCTACACCGAGTAGAGTAGTATTAAGCATAGGGTGCATTTATTGAATTTTGTGCTACCCTTCTTCCCAAAGGCCACTTCCTGAAAAGGTGGCTTTCTGGTTTACAGGGGCAAACTCTTTTTAAATGTCCATTGGGGACAGGGGAAAAACATTGTCCACAAGGCCACAATGGAGACATTAAAGAATTTAATGTAGCTGTGTTGTGACAGTAGTGTGTCCATTGCACCTCCTATTTTTTCTCCATACAAAAAGAAGTCCAGAGCAGTAGGTACAGAATGCTGACTGGCTGTTGTGGGAGGGAGGAAAACTGGGGGGGGGGGGGCAGAGTAGCTGGAATCCTGAACAGCATTTTCAAACAGCAACATTTTGTCGCAGGCCGCTACTCCTACTTGTATAATCTCTGATCATCATTTCTACTTCAAATTTACCTCATCTCTGGAAGTCTTATGATTGCTCACCTCCTTTAAAAATGATTTGAAACGTAAGAGATATAAGCCTTTTAATATAAAACCTGGATACGTGAACATATCTTTCAAATGTTTGTGTTTCAGAGAGCAAAAACAGCAGGTATTATATAAGTCTGGTTTGATTTCCAGTTTCAGATGAGATTCTACCATAATTGTGTTCTTTACTCCTTAGGTCAGCAATCTGGGACTAAGTATGGCTCCTGGTGTAAGCCTGGTGATACAGATACCCAATTCTTTTGTTCCTAGAGAAATCAAGTTGTTTAATATTCTGGATGTCCAGGTATGCCTGGTTTACTCTATGTATGGCAAGTAGGAAGGTTGTATCAAAGCAGTAAAATACTGAGCAGTTTGCAGCTGTGTAACCAGTAGGGATTGCTGTGTCACACAAGACACCTTTCATGTCAGCTGTACAGGTGCAAAGATCTGCATGTGTCAGACATCCTGAGTCATCCAGTTGTCTCCATCCACTTTGTGTCCTTTCCATAGCCATAAAACACAGCTTGGTAAATAGTTGTTTAAAATCCCACCAGTAAGGACTGAAAATTCTCCTCCAGCTGCCTCATCCCTATTAGCTGCTGTGGCACGTTGTTGTTGTTTAGTCGTTTAGTCGTGTCCGACTCTTCGTGACCCCATGGACCAGAGAACGCCAGGCACCTCTGTCCTCCACTGCCTCCCGCAGTTTGGTCAAACTCATGCTGGTAACCTCGAAAACACTATCCAACTATCTCGTCCTCTGCCGTCCCCTTCTCCTTGTGCCCTCCATCTTTCCCAACATCAGGGTCTTCTCCAGGGAGTCTTCTCTTCTCATGAGGTGGCCAAAGTACTGGAGCCTCAGCTTCACAATCTGTCCTTCCAGTGAGCACTCAGGATTGATTTCCTTCAGTATGGAGAGGTTTGATCTTCTTGCAGTCCATGGGACTCTCAAGAGTCTCCTCCAGCACCATAATTCAAAAGCATCAATTCTTCGGTGATCAGCCTTCTTTATGGTCCAGCTCTCACTTCCATACATCACTACTGCGAAAACCATAGCTTTAACTATACGAACCTTTGTTGGCAAGGTGATGTCTCTACTTCTCAAGATGCTGTCTAGGCCTGTCATTGCCCTTCTCCCAAGAAGCAGGCGTCTTTTAATTTCGTGGCTGCTGTCACCATCTGCAGTGATCATTGAGCCCAAGAAAGTAAAATCTCTCACTATCTCCATTTCTTCCCCTTCTATTTGCCAGGAGGTGATGGGACCAGTGGCCATGAACTTCGTTTTTTTGATGTTGAGCTTCAGACCATATTTTGCGCTCTCCTCTTTCACCCTCATTAAAAGGTTCTTTAATTCCTCCTCACTTTCTGCCATCAAGGTTGTGTCATCTGCATATCTGAGGTTGTTGATATTTCTTCCGGCAATCTTAATTCCGGCTAGGGATTCATCCAGCCCAGCCTTTCGCATGATGAATTCTGCATATAAGTTAAATAAGCAGGGAGACAAAATACAGCCTTGTCGTACTCCTTTCCCAATTTTGAACCAATCAGTTGTTCCATATCCAGTTCTAACTGTAGCTTCTTGTCCCACATAGAGATTTCTCAGGAGACAAATGAGGTGATCTGGCACTCCCATTTCTTTAAGAACTTGCCATAGTTTGCCGTGGTCGACACAGTCAAAGGCTTTTGCATAGTCAATGAAGCAGAAGTAGATGTCTTTCTGGAACTCTCTAGCTTTCTCCATAATCCAGCGCATGTTTGCAATTTGGTCTCTGGTTCCTCTGCCTCTTCTAAATCCAGCTTGCACTTCTGGGAGTTCTCAGTCCACATACTGCTTGAGCCTTCCTTGTAGAATTTTAAGCATAACCTTGCTAGCGTGTGAAATGAGTGCAATTGTGTGGTAGTTGGAGCATTCTTTGGCACTGCCCTTCTTTGGGATTGGGATGTAGACTGATCTTCTCCAATCTTCTGGCCACTGCTGAGTTTTCCAAACTTGCTGGCATATTGAGTGTAGCACCTTAACAGCATCATCTTTTAAAATTTTAAATAGTTCAGCTGGAATACCATCACTTCCACTGGCCTTGTTATTTGCAGTGCTTTCTAAGGCCCATTTGACTTCACTTTCCAGGATGTCTGGCTCAAGGTCAGCAACCACACTACCTGGGGTATACGAGACATCCATTTCTTTCTGGTATAATTCCTCTGTGTATTCTTGCCACCTCTTCTTGATGTCTTCTGCTTCTGTTAGGTCCTTTCCACTTTTGTCCTTTATTATGGAAATCTTTGTACGAAATGTTCCTTTCATATCTCCAATTTTCTTGAACAGATCTCTGGTTCTTCCCATTCTATTGCTTTCCTCTATTTCTTTGCACTGCTCGTTTAAGAAGGTCTTCTTGTCTCTCCTTGCTATTCTTTGGAAATCTGCATTCAATTTCCTGTATCTTTCACCATCTCCCTCGCATTTTGCTTGCCTTCTCTCCCCCGCTATTTGTAAGGCCTCATTGGACAGCCACTTTGCTTTCTTGCATTTCCTTTTCATTGGGATGGTTTTCGTTGCTGCCTCCTGTATAATGTTACGAGCCTCCATCCATAGTTCTTCAGGCATTCTGTCCACCAAATCTAAATCCTTAAACCTGTTCCTCACTTCCACTGTGTATTCATAAGGGATTTGACTTAGATTGTATCTTACCGGCCCAGTGGTTTTTCCTACTTTCTTCAGTTTAAGCTTGAATTTTGCTATAAGAAGCTGATGATCTGAGCCACAGTCAGCTCCAGGTCTTGTTTTTGCTGACTGTATAGAGCTTCTCCATCTTTGGCTGCAGAGAATATAATCAATCTGATTTCGATGCTGCCCATCTGGTGATGTCCATGTGTAGAGTCGTCTCTTGTGTTGTTGGAAAAGTGTGTTTGTGATGACCAGCTTGTTCTCTTGACAGAACTCTATTAGCCTTTGCCCTGCTTTGTTTTGATCTCCAAGGCCAAACTTGCCAGTTGTTCCTTTTATCTCTTGACTCCCTACTTTAGCATTCCAATCCCCTATAATGAGAAGAACATCCTTCTTTGGTGTCACTTCTATAAGGTCTTGTAAGTCTTCATAGAATTGGTCAATTTCAGTTTCTTCAGCACAAGTAGTTGGTGCATAAACTTGGATTACTGTGATGTTAAAAGGTCTGCCTTGGATTCGTATCGAGATCATTCTATCATTTTTGAGATTGCATCCCAGTACAGCTTTCGCCACTCTTTTGTTGACTATGAGGGCCACTCCATTTCTTTTACGGGTTTCTTGCCCACAGTAGTAGATATGATGGTCATCCGAACTGAATTCACCCATTCCCGTCCATTTTAGTTCACTGATGCCCAGGATGTCAATATTTATTCTTGCCATCTCATTTTTGACCACCTCCAACTTACCCAGGTTCATGGTTCTTACATTCCAGGTTCCTATGCAATATTTTTCTTTACAGCATTGGACTTTCCTTTCGCTTCCAGGCATATCCGCAACTGAGCGTCCTTTCGGCTTTGGCCCAGCCGCTTCATCAGCTCTGGATCTACTTGTACTTGCCCTCCGCTCTTCCCCAGTAGCATGTGCTGTGGCACAGAGCCTACATATCAGCTAGTTTGGCCCTACATTTATTTAGAAACCCACCCACCCTCCCTTCAGCATAGTTTGAGGAAAAAATGCGGCAAATTTAGCCATGGATAATGGTTATACACTGGACCCATTCTCTCTCTCTCTTCCCAAAGCTATCTGTACTAAAACCTATGCTTTAGTTGAGATTCCTCCATTGCAGAGAGTTGGACTGGATGACCCTCTGGGTCCCTTCCAACTCTACAATTCCATGATTCTATTATTTAAAGGACTATTAAAAACAATGTGGTTTACTCCAACGAGTTCAGTAGGGTTTATCAGCAGACAGGGATGGGACTGCAGCTTAAATGTGTTTATAGAGTAAAGGTTTGCACAAGGGGCAGTAATTCAGCTCAGAGAAGGCCTATTGGAATAAATGAATATGTTGGCCGTGTCCATTAATGTCAGTGAGTCTACTCTTGAGTAGGACTAGTGTGGAATAGCACCCAAGGTTCAGAAACTACAATCTAATTTTGCTTTTGTTCCTTTTTTAGACAACTGATGGAAACTGTACATACAAGAAGTATATAAGAGACTGCACTCTGCCGGAGACAAATGGAAATATATTGCACGATCTCATTACATTCTTTACGAAGCTTGATAAGAGGGGGCTGGTAATTTCTTGACTTTATTCAATCAATTTTGTTAGAGAGATGGGTTTGAATCCAGAATGTCCATGAGCAGAATCCATTCATGGGATGCTACCAATGGAAGAGGAAGACATTGTCTCTTGCATCCCAGTAGCCCCTTTAAGGCTGTTGTAGAAGATTTGAGGAAGGGGCTGCAGAGGGGAGGGGGAATTGGTAAAAATACCGTATTTTTCGCTCTATAAGACGCGCCAGACCACAAGACACACCTAGTTTTTGGAGGAGGAAATCAAGAAAAAAAATAATTCTGAACCTCAGAAGCCAGAACAGCAAGAGGGATCGCTACGCAGTGAAAGCAGCGATCCCTCTTGCTGTTCTGGCTTCTGGGATAGCTGTGCAGCCTGCATTTGCTCCATAAGATGCACACACATTTCCCCTTACTTTTTAGGAGGGAAAAAGTGAGTCTTATAGAGCAAAAAAATACGGTAATTTCCCACCATGTTCCTCCTTTCCTGGATCTCAGTCCCTTCTATTTGCAGGAGGGGACACTCTGGATCCAACCCATTATGACTTCCTATTCCACACTTTTATATTGCATGTTCATATTAACTAGATGAGCAGATTTTGGTATCAGAAAACTGGGTTTGATCATGTATGGAAGAAAGAGGTGTTTCCGTGCGCTGCTCTGGTTCACCAGAAGTGGCCATACTGGCCACATGACCCAGAAACTGTCTGCAGACAAACGGTGGCTCCCTCGGCCTATAGAGTGAGATGAGCGCCGCAACCCCAGAGTCGTCCGCAACTGGACCTAATGGTCAGGGGTACCTTTACCTTTAACCTTTTGTGACACCTTTTTTCTTTTTTTTAAAGGAAGGTGTAATCAACACATAAACAAGTTTTTAAAATCATTGGTTGCTGATTTCTGCATGTTTTGCTTTTTGCATTTAAGTGGTTTTTAAAGCTGCAGGCCTGCCAGCCACTTTGGCTATATAAACATACTGAAAACCCCCGTCATATTTAGGGCTTTAGTAACTGCCATGTAGGGACTTGCCATAATATCTAAAATCATGTTGCTGTCCATATGTTCCCTCTTTATCCTCTAAAATTAACAACCCTCCAGCTATCTGCAGTAGCTGGCAATGGCAGGAAGGCAGGTCTATGTCTCTCTTGACAATAGTCCTTAAAATGCTGTAGCAAGGGAGTCTGGGTAGTCTTGGCTCATCAGCTGCCTGTCTGGAAACCCCCCTGTGTGGCTATGCTGTTTCCAATCCCTGCATCCACAACTTAACAGTACCCATGCTTTTAGCTTCCTCAGTGAATGTGATGGGTCTGGTTCCCACCTCTGGTGCAAAGCGAAGGAAGCACTCAAACTCCATGTAGCCAAGTTTCCCTACATGGCCAAACAGTAAATGCAATGTATCTACCATAAATGGATTGGCATTTGCAATATTCATTAAACTGGTGTTTCAAAATTGAGCTAACACTGGGGCATCCGTATCTGAGGCACTTTTGGCATAGCCCCTGGTGCTTCAGAAATGTTTTGTGAGAAAGATCAGAAAGTTGGTATCTAAATCAGCCCAACTATGGTTAAGAAATCACACTGCCTCTTCTTCCATGTGTAAGTTCCCCACTTCTCCCCTTTAAGGAGGTGTAATCAGAATATCAGAATATGTAAACCAACTTTTATAACTTTGGTTGCAAACTTTGCTTCAAAGCTAACCATGGTTAGCTCCAGGGGAGGGGGAGAGGAATGTGTGTTGTATTCAGTCTCCAAACCACAATTTTAGGAGATGGAGAACCTTAAGTGTGGATGAGGCCTTCATCAGAAGTTTACCAAAACACTGAAATCCCTGGGAAGGAGGGAAGCTTAGTGGTAAAGCATCTGCTCTGCAAGCAGAAGGTCCCATGTTCAACCCCATCACCATCAGATAGGACTAGGAGAAAGCCCAGCTTTGTGGGAAGATAAAAATGACAAAACCACATTTGTGGATGCATCTAAAAAAGCTATATTCTAGCAAGCTAGCAAGAGAAATAGTGCGGAAAGATTTAGAACAATGAACAACATTACTGGTAGCCGTTTATGAGAAACAGCATAAGCAGGCAAGTCCTTGCTGAAACTTTTCCAAGCAAGCTCCAGAGTAACAGAAGCAGAAAGAATTATAGCCTCCAAATGTCTCTGAAACTGTGACAATCGCTCAGAGAAACTTGTTAATCCCTGCATAAGGCTGGTCAGTTTAATTTTTTTTTTTTTTTAAAAATAGCTGTGTATAAGTTGCATCTCATACAATTTTTCTCTTTCTTCTGAAGTACTGTATGAAAGATGACTCACTCTGTTTGCAAATATTTTGCAATTTTGGAAACATGGAAAACGGGAAAGAAGCAACTGTTCACGTTCAGCTGGAAGCAACTCCTTCAGTGTTGAATATGGTAAATATTTTCATCTTTGAATAATCGTAATTAAATGCATGTACCCAAGGGTCAGAAGCCTCACAAAGAGCAAAATCCATTAATGGTTTTGTGCTTATTAGACTCACTAATTTCAGTGGCAGGGACCGGATATCCCCAGCCGATGTGGACAGACTCCTCCGAGCTGGAAAGCCCACCACCTGTCCTCTTGACCCGTGCCCGTCTTGGCTGATTAGAGCGTGTCCAGACGAGGTGCGGGTCCTCCTGGGGGATATCATCAATTTGTCCCTTGGCACGGGGACATTCCCAGGGGAACTGAAGGAGGCAGTGGTGCGCCCGCTCTTAAAGAAAACATCATTAGATCCTTTAGATCTATCCAATTACCGCCCGGTTTCGAATCTTCCGTTCCTGGGTAAGGTGATTGAGAGAGCGGTTGCTGAACAGCTTGGTGGGTTTCTGGATGAAACATCGGCTCTGGATCCATTCCAGTCCGGCTTCCGCGCTGGTCATGGGACCGAGACGGCTCTGGTTGCCCTAACAGATGATCTTCGTAGACAGCTGGATCAAGGCGGGTCGGGGCTGCTGATTCTTCTAGATTTGTCAGCAGCTTTTGACATGGTCGATCACGAACTTCTGGACCACCGCCTTGCCGACGTGGGGATCCAGGGCACAGTCCTTCAATGGCTGCGCTCGTTTCTCTCTGGTCGGGGACAGAGGGTGGCGCTTGGGGGGGAATTGTCATCGCGCCACTCCTTGGTGTGTGGAGTGCCTCAGGGTGCGATTCTCTCCCCGATGCTTTTTAACATCTTTATGCGCCCCCTCGCCCAGCTTGTCCGGAGTTTCGGGCTGGGCTGCCATCAGTATGCTGATGACACCCAACTCTATCTGTTGATGGATGGCCATCCTGACTCGGCCCCAGACACACTGATCAGATGCTTGGAAGCTGTGGCTGGATGGTTACGTGGGAGCCGGTTGAAGTTAAATCCTTCGAAGACAGAGGTCCTCTGGCTGGGACGGGATGATATGGGACTGAGGGGGCAGCTCCCATCTCTTGCGGGGGTGCAATTAGTGCCAGCACCGTCCGTTAAGAGTTTGGGTGTAATCTTCGATACCTCCCTCTCCATGGAGGCGCAGATTGCAGCTATTACAAAGGCGGCATTTTTTCATCTCCGCCAAGCTAAGCAGTTGGCTCCTTACCTCTCTCGCCCTGACCTAGCTACTGTGATCCATGCGACGGTCACCTCCAGACTGGATTATTGTAACTCGCTCTACGTGGGGCTGCCCTTGAGACTGACCCAAAAACTCCAGCGGGTGCAGAATGCCGCAGCGAGACTCCTTACGGGGTCTTCGCTGCGAGATCACATTCATCCGGTGCTATACCAGCTGCACTGGCTCCCGGTGGAGTACAGGATCAGGTTTAAGGTGCTGGTTTTAACCTTCAAAGCCCTATACGGCCTAGGACCCTCGTACCTACGGGACCGCCTCTCCTGGTATGCCCCACAGAGGAACCTACGGTCTTCAAACAAAAACACCTTGAAGGTCCCAGGCCACAGAGAGGTTAGGCTGGCCTCAACTAGAGCCAGGGCCTTTTCGGCTGCGGCTCCAACCTGGTGGAATGCTCTGTCACAAGAGACAAGGGCCCTGCAGGACTTGACATCTTTCCGTAGGGCCTGCAAGACAGAGCTGTTCCGCCAGGCCTTTGGTTAGGGCGCAGCCTGACTCCCTCCTTTGGCAACCTTTACAAAACTTTATGGCTGCCATTAATCTTGATTTTAATTAATTTTTATAATGTTTTTATAATGTCGCACTATTTTGGTGTTGTTAGCCGCCCTGAGCCCGGCTTCGGCTGGGGAGGGCGGGATATAAATACAATTTATTATTATTATTATTATTATTATAAAGCATGTGCTTAATTTCTTCCTCCCTCCCGCTCAAATCCATGGGACCTGAAATGGGCTTAACATTGCCTGCATGGCCTAAGTGGATTCCTGAGCCTATATTTATAAATTCAATTTAACATTTCATGGTGTCTTTCGCGTGTTCCCTCCAAGTGGTATAAACCTATCTTTTTTAAAAACAGGATGCAGCTTCTGCACTTACATTTGAAGTAAAAGCGAGTGTTTCAGCAGATCAGAATCCTAAAGTCATTGAACTGCACAAGGACAAGCAAACTACCTATGTAAGTATTTTTAAACACAGCATTTGATTGGGGAAGCAGTATTCAGGCCAGTCACACATGAGCTTCATTCAGGTGGTCCATGATGCGTCTGTAAAAATACAATCAAAAACCACACAGCCGTTGCTACAACAGGGACAAAAATGGTTAAGTGACCCGCCAAACCCTTAGCTGTTTTCAGCTGGAAAAAAGTTCATCTGGTTGTGCTGATGGAAGTGCACCATGGTGTTTCTTCGTTCTGTGCTCCTCCTAGCTGCCGTTCCTCCTCTGGTCACTGCTGTGGATACAAAACCTGACCGTCTAATTTATACACCCTGAAGGATACAAGCCATATAAGTTTGTGTGTATGAGAAACCTGGTACAGTCTCTATAGAATCCTTGATGGTTAACTGCTGGATGTTCCTTATTTGTGCAGGTCATTCTGGAGGGACTTCATAACCAAAAACCAAAACCTAGTGTAACAATGTTGCTCATTGGACTGGGTTCACTAGTTGGAATTGCTTTGCTTTTGATTCTTGCATATATTTTATGGAAGGTAAGTACTGCAGATTTAATTCATACATCTATTTGCTTTTTGGACTGTTTCCCCCCCTAGATCTCATCACAATGGAAGAGTCACCCTTGCTTTCCTACTGCCCACAAATTTATTCTAAAGTGCAGCTTTTATACTCATTTTTCAAAGTTCTTTTTTTCATTGGAGGGAGGCCTTGGTCATTACATGGGTTGAGGAATGAGAAGTTTTTCTTCCCTGGAAAAGTTCCCACTTTTATTTCTAAAACAGTCATGGTAAGTTATCACATCTGCAGAGCCAGACTTTTGGGGTAAAGTTAGGCAACAAAGCCTTAAATTCATTTCTATCTTACTAAATAATGGCCTTTGATGAATGACAGACATTCTGCAGTTTACAGTGCCATTTGTGTTGGCACTGTTGTGATTATTTATTGGCAACTGCTGAAGAGAATACTTTCTGGAAACTCATAGTGCTACTTCCTGAACAGCCACCCCAAATTTTTCCTTTTTGTTTAAATCATGTGGCCCCTCCAGCTGTGGTTGGACTCTATGTCCCATTAGCCACAGTCAGTGGGAGTTGCAGTCCAGGAACATCTGGGGGAGGGCACACATTAGTTACAGTGTTAGAAACTTAGATATGAAAGCTAAGAGCTAAATGGCACCTTAAGCCTAGGTTATGGGCGCAACAACGGAATGTCTAGGCACACTTTTTTATAAGAATACAAAGCTGAAAATGAATGAACTGCAGCTAAAATATGTTCATTTTTCACATGGTCTACTCTAGTCCTTCCCCTGCCCACCCCCCTAATATTCTTAAGAGGGTCTCTTCTCCAGTCTTCACAGAGTAGCTGGAAGTGGAGAGGCAGAAAAAGGTCCTTTCCTTTCACTCTGCAGTTTTAATCTGAAATTTTAGGTGCAGTACTGCACCCAGAGCTCAGAAACTGCTTGCATTAATGAAATTCCCTGTTGCAAAATGTACCTAGAGCAAGGGGCGTTTTGAACACTGATTAGTTAGCTCAGCTTTGGAAGAGGACTCTGCTTACACAGACAATTGCAGTGATCAGGGCTGCTTTAATTCAGTGGAAGAGGGCTCTGTCCACACAGATAAGCGGAGATACTACTGTATAATAGAATTGTAAATTTTATTTTTTAGTTGCTAACATCTTCTTCATAGGTTCTGAAATTGTGTCTTCTAGGTTGGTTTCTTTACAAGAAAATATAAACTTCTTCCTCAAGAACAGAATGGAAGGGAAAGCTGGAGCTTTATAAACAGCAAACAAGAGGACACCAGTGACAATGATTAAAAGTTTTTCTACATGGATATATATTTTTTTAATCGAAGGCACCGTTTTCAAGAATTGACATGTCATAAATCCTTGCCATAGATATATCCAAGTGAAAAGAAAGATTTCACCTTTCTCAGCTTCCTACAATACAAATCGTAGGATGTCTGAAGAAAAATGGCAAATAAAAGCGAGACCACCAAAGATGAAGAAAAACCAGCGAAAACACTATGAAAGAGCTACTACTTGCTAAAATGAATTTTGGCCATTTGAATCATACTTGAATTAAGAGTGCATAGCTCCACTGCCCAGGGATTCAGCTGAATATATAAAAAGGAACAACATTATGAACAGGCTTGGGATGCAGCAACCAACAGTACTTTTTTATATGATTAAAAACGCAAACCCTTTTTTTCTATCTACATCAGAGCTTAAGTTATCTAATGTACATCTGCATGAAAGAGACCCTACTAAATTAATGAATTTGGTCATCTGTACAATAAGTGTATGGACTTTGTCTTTCCCGTATTATTGTGGACTTTTAGGGCTACAAACAAATAGGGCATTTTTCCAGGGCAAACCTGGACCCAAGACGCAACATGAGCACAGCTGTTTCACCCTCCTCTACACCCCAACACGTGCATGTAAAATTGATATTTGTGCCACAACACAGCATCTACTTTCTGAAGGTGACAGTGGTTTAGGAGTACAGTGGTACCTCGGTTTACTTAATTCGTTCCGGAGGTCCATTCTTAACCTGAAACTGTTCTTAACCTGAAGCACCACTTTAGCTAATGGGGCCTCCTGCTGCCGCCGCGACGCCGGAGCACAATTTCTCTTCTCATCCTGAAGCAAAGTTCTTAACCCGAGGTACTATTTCTGGGTTAGCGGAGCCTGTAACCTGAAGCGTATGTAACCCGAGGTACCACTGTAAATCCAAGCCCTGGGCCCTTTCCCTGGTGATGGTGGATTAGATTCAGCAAAGGATTTTGAGATGGCCCTATCCCCAAACTCCCTCATTTCAGGGTTTCTGCTGGCTACCCCTAACAGGAGAGGTTTCCATCTCTCCAGCATTTCAGAGGCTTGGATAGGTCTGCCCCTTATGAAACTCAAGACTGCAGGATCCTTAGCGAATAGGAGTTTCCATTCACGAGATAGCTGCCCCAACACCTATGCAGAGCTCACCTTCTGTGAACTGAAGCTGCGTGTGTTCATGCAACAAAACCATCAGAACCAGGAATCTATGATATATATATTTTTAATGTGCAGTCTTTAGATTCCAGTTTGCCAGATTTTTTTTTTTGTAGATATATCCAATCAGAGCATCCAAATTAAAATTATATTCAAGTAATTCTTCTCCCACTGACTTCTTTGATCAGGGAAATGTAGCAGTCATATTCCTTCCATTCTATTTATTTTGTTTAAGAGCAGGTTTATATAAGGAACTCTGAAATTATATTTAGAGCAGATTTTGTTGTTCAATATATTTTAATTATCATCTTTTAAAATAGGGTTCGAGACAGAGGTGAAACACTGCACTTTAACCCCCAAATCATTGTGCTGTCACAAAGTATACCTCAAAGTTTAAAACAGCATTAAACACTCTGAAACATAGCACAAAAGTGACCTGGATCTACATTTTTTACCAATTCAATGACGCACAAATATTTAGAAAGTTGTCATAATTTAACTTGCAAACAAGGATAAAAGTGTCGTTATGAAAATAACAATAAAAGTTTGCATACAAATAAGATCTGATACCATGTCAGTTCAAAATGCTCTGCCAGTTAAAAATAACTAAAGACACATATCAATTGTAACTGCTCAGAGTCCAACTTCAATAAATTCACTTTTTTGTATTTGAAGTATTTGTCAAATTATTCCAGAATACTTAGGAGGAGTAGGAATTACACTAAAATACTTACTTGGCAAAATTAGTTTTGTTGTCTTGCCCCCACCTTGAAGATTACCAGTGCAATCATATTCAATAAGAAAATCCTACTGTATTCAGGTAGATTTACTCTCAGGTAAGCATGCACAGGAATGCAGCCAAAAGGTGCAAGTACAGTTATGCTATAACATGTTTACTCAACTGTAATCGGCTCTCACAGGGCCACAATCCAAAATTAAGCATTTTTCTTAATTATTTGCATTAGGGAGGGACTGAAGATGGCATAAAGTTTAAGGGTCTTCTTAAACGCTTAATGGAACACACTTTTTTCAGCAGTACTGAAATGTGCAGAATGGTTTGCAGAACTGAAACAATGGAAGTCATAAAAAGTAATGGGAAAAGCTAGACTCACTGAGTAATGCATGGGAGCTTGGGTGAAGAATGCTACCCTGCCTAAAGTGTGCTTAGGTGAAGAGGCTTAAATGTTCTGCCTACTGCCGCTTTGAAAGGAGCAGAAAAACAGCCGCAGAACCCAATTGCCAGGGCCTCTCTCTTCTGGTGAAGGGCACACACAAACCCACATCCTCCCACACCTTCCTTACCTGTGTAGCGTATCCCTGCAGCCCCTCTCCTCAGTCTCTGAAAAATGTCAATCAAGTATATAAAAACCATTCAGTTTTCCTGCAGAAATAAGTATGCGTTGGGGATTTGCCTCATTGAAGCTTGGGTTTCAATCTGCATCAGTCATATCCTATACAACTGAGTTGTTCGATTTAGCAGCAAAATCCATAATTTCTCTTCCTAGATTGTTTCTAAAGACAGCTGCATGATCCTTTTGGATTATCCACTGCATCAACACTCTTGCCATATAGATTAATTAATCGGGGATGTACCCTGGTAATAGGAAGAAAACAGGAAATCCATTACTTGTCTGCAGTATTGCTATGGCATTTTATCGGAGCACAGATTTACACACAGGATAAACTACAGAAAATTTAAAAATCCTCTTCCTATTACAATCTAAACATTTCTCATAAAGTTACTTTCCTAGATTATGTGGGTCTGCCTTAGTGCCTGGGATATTTGTGTATGGAATTAATATGAATGGGTCATTCAAGCAGCAAGCAAGCTCGGTAAAACTGAATTGACTCTGAACTATGTACCATCACTACTAAATACAGCACAAGTGAAATTTCAAGGACAGAGATTTTGAAGTCTGTCCTTCATGTAAACCAATGTTATCAGCTAGAACTGGACTACAGCATGAATCTCATACTGGTTTCAATGGCCTGCTGAAGGTTTCGCTATGCAATCACAACAGGCACTAGAACAGAATGAAGCAAGGAAGTAAAATCCAACTGCAATTTTGTGACATTTTCTGGCCTACAGGGCTATGCGATTTGCTTAGATATGGCCTAAAGCATTTATTGAAGAGAACAATGTATCATAAATTGAAGTTGAAATGTGTCACTCAGCACTAAACTCTAGGCACACATTTCCAATGTGCATAATAAGGGATTGGTATAATGTTAAGTCTGCACTGCCCAATTCTGGCACACTGGATACGGACCTAACATCCACAGAACACAGTCTGTACCCTACAGAAATTCACATGTGGTATATCAACAACGGCAACATACAGGTGCAAGCTGGTGTGATTCGACTTCTATTTATTGTGCAAGCTCCCCCCATCCCATGTACAGTTCTAGATAAAGAAGGCAGAGGAAGGGTCACTGAGTAGGGCTCAGCCAGCAGCAGCAGGCTGGAGTCAGAAGCAAAGACCCCAGCCAAGGATCCCAATATTACCAATGTCCCAGGAAGAAGGCAAAAGTACTTTGCTTAATGGAATACAGTGGTACCTTGGTTTAAGAGCAGTCCTGTTTACAAACGATTTGGTTTAAGAACTCCCCAAAACCGGAAGTAGTGTCCCGGTTTTACCTCAGTCTAAGAATGGAATCTGAACCATGGAATCTGAACCGGTGGCGGGAGGCCTCATTAGGGAAAGCATGCCTCGGTTTAAGAATGGTTTTGGTTTAAGAACGGACTTCCGGAATGGATTAAATTTGTAAACTGAAGTACCACTGTAGTGGCTAAAGAAAGACTCATGCAGAAGCACAGTGTGGAATTCCAATATGGCATTCTGTGTGTGCACCTGCAGAGCTACAATAGCATCAGGACTGTACAGAAAATGGAGTGAAAATGCAGGGATTAAGGAGAGAACTTAACATAGTTTTTTATAAACTTGCCAATTCTCTAGTTCAGAGTCTTGAACTATAGCATACCAAACTTTAAAAAGCAGAGGAACAACAGGCATTGATTAATGGACCACTTAGGGCTTACAACAATCAATCATCAATCAATCAATCAATCAATCAATAGCATATCACTACCGGACACAAACTTCCGATGGCCATTCCATTAACTCTCCATCTATATTCCATGGGTAGTTCTTTTCTTCAGGATCTATGGAATTCAAGTTGTTTCTAGTGATGCGTTCCTTTCTAGTTCTTGATTGGACCTTGACCTCTTCAACAATGAAAGCTTCAACAAATGGAAAATTGAACTAACACACAAAAACAGAAGATACAATTTTGTAAATATAACAGGACATTCCCTCTCTCCTTATAGGATTGGTGTTACCTTATGCTTTCATTTCATTAAAGAAAAAAGATGGGGTAATAATCTCAAATGACTCCATAGAGTTTAGCTACATCTCCTTAAACATGTAGTTTTAAAAGCAAAAGAACCAAGAAAGCCTGCGTTCCCCCTGCTCTCATGTTTCCTGCCACCGATAACTCCTAAAGAGGACTTGTCTTATCCACTTCAATAAGATGAAGGAAAGCTCCTTCTTTTCCTTTGGATTTATGGCAGCAATGCATCACACTAAGCCCCACATTGCAGTTCACTTTATCAGCCAGAAGTTGTGCCCAAAGACAATGAACCTTAGTGTGGCCTTAACCTGGAGACTCAATACACTGGTCATTAATTTAGAATAGTACTTCATCCCCTGTAACTCTTGAATCCCCTGCTTTCCAAATCTTGGGGTTGGGCAGGGAGATACCTGTGGTCTTTTGGATGGCGCTGGGCTACAACTCTCATCATCCCAAACCATTGGCCACGAGGGCTGAGGCTGCTGAGATTAAAAAAAAAAATGGATTCCCAACCCAATTTAATGTGATATTCTTCATTGCTGAGCACTACAGAATGAATCTGGATAAGCACCTTCCCCAAGACTCCAGATCTACTGAACTGGATGAGTGCTATGTGTGTGTTTGTGTGTGTAGATATGCACACTTGTATGCACTCTCAAACATGTACATTGAAGCTTTGTGGATAAATTGTGGTGTTTGATACTGGGTTGCCTGTTGCTTGTGTATGGTGTCCACCTGTGCTCTGCATATAGGTGGGGGAAAAAAATCCCACCCACAAAACGTAGGGTCTCCACTTGCCCTTAATCTCAGTGAAGTCTCTGTTTAAATACAATAGTATTTCTGGTTTACCACCCCCACCCCCCTTTTAAAATCAGTTTAGCAGCTTTACACTCTAGTAACTCCTGTATATAAGAACCATACATAACTAAACCACAACAGATGGGTGGAAATAGGCTAATCGGTATTAGTCTGATTGGTGATTTTCAAAAATCAGATAAAAGTGGGCTAATCTACTCTGACAGGAGGTTAAGTCTCCTTACCAAGGCACTGCTATCTCCTGGAGCATTTACCTCCCATCTTAAAGTTTTGTCTGCTTCATCATGTTATGTTTTAGATACTCTTTTGAGGGGAGGGGTGATGTATTGTGCACATTTCCATCTTCTGTGCCCTCTGTTGGGCACAGCGATTAAAGAAATCTAATCAAAATGAGTTTGGGTTGCAGAGGAAATAAGAGTAAACCTTTACCTGGTTTTTCACACTAGCATATCTTTTCAGGTGCTTAACAAACTCCGGACGAGAAGTGTTCCGCACAACAATAAGCGCCATGCTTCCATCATTCAACCTAAAAATGGCATAGTTCAGTAAAGTATTGAACTAACACAATTATCTTTGATCTCATTGTTGACTTATTCAGAATCGTCTATTTTTATTATCAGTGAGGTTACAGGTTATACTTATTTTCAGAATTAAATAAAAACTAACAATTTTTGTAAATAATGGAACTACTTCATTGGCTCCATTACTTCTACCATGCCAATATTTTAAAATTAAAATGCTCAGTCCAAGCACCTCTACAGTGCGGACTGTCTTTCCTTCTCTCTCATTTGGGGCAGCCTTTAGTAATTGACCTGTTGTGATTCGCTTTGATAACAAAACACCCTTCTGGTAAAATCAGAGGTGGGAACAGGAAAACGCTGGCACATTCTTCAGTTCTGTAAACGTAATGTTAACCAATAGTTTCTGTTCTAAACTTGGGAGTCTCCTGTATCCGTACAATTTTGTATGTTAAAATACCATTCTAACTATATTTCTACATGACCCTTTTTACTTGGTTACTAAATCCAATGCCTGCCACAAATTCAGCCTAGGCAAAACAGACACTCTACCCAAAATGAAAGGTAGGAGGCACTACAAGAAAGGAAAAGGAAACACATGCTGGATCAGTTCCTCAACTGTATGTACGGTGGGAGTGCAATCATATGCAAGTCAGTCCCACTGATGGCATAAGATGCTGATGTTGTAACATATAGTGGCAGCTACTAGCAAGTCAAACCCTTAAGGGCTTCAACTTACTTGACCTGAAGGAAATGCAGTAATTTTGTGGATTGTGGCAAGGATCCTACATTGGCCACTTTGGGGAACACTAAAGAGACTGATGAGGAACCAAAGAGTTAATTCTCACAACCAGAGTTTGATATCTACCCTGAGATTGTGAGCTCTGGTAGAAAATCTTAAAATTGCTTGTCTTCTGCACCATAAAAATCTTAAAGGTTTTGCAAATACTGCAGTCAAAGAATCTCCGATAATAAGATCTGACTGATTTACTGTCATGATGACGTTATTGTAGTAAGAAATACTGAAAACCGCAAAGAAAGAAAAGTATTGAAACAATCAATCAGTCAGATCTAAAGAACTAGATTTCCTATCAACAAGCCCCAGGGAGATTATTACTTGATGACTACCACTTAAGTCAGACTTGTAAACTAATTTAATCACTGTAATTATCCAATGATTATTTCTAGGTGGGTGACCTCAGCTGCCTGCTCCAAAAACTGATTACAATTCCTGAGATTAGGGAGGAGTCAATGGTAGTCCAACTCAACTATCTTCATCCCCCCCCCCATGAACCTCAGAGGGTCTAGACTTTTCATGACATAAGCACGCATTCTTGGGAAAGCCAAGGCATTAGAATAAGTTGTCAGAATTTAGAGACATTACTCTAATTCTGTAAATCCTTACTGACCTGGTATTAGGTGCCAAGCCTCTTGGTGCCATTGAGCAGAGGCAAGGGATTGCCATAATGCTCACGTTCAGGAAGTGACCCTGGATTCTGCGCCAGTGATCCCTGCCGTCTAAATATAACACCACACCGTATTACTTCGAGTAAAACCTAATTCTCCTGCTAAGTGATTAAACTTGGAAACTTACCAGATTTAAGTCTCTTTTGCTGCTTTCTAAAAATAAACGCATCAGATAAAATAATTAACAGGCACGGAACGATGTGGAAGAAAAAATAAAAACAAGCACAACATGTTTGTGATTTAATTGAAGATTGAACACTCAGCTAGGAAATGCAAATTATTGTTTGAAAGAAAATTGGGATTTCATTTTGATCTTAAGCACATTATTTCTAAAACAACAGGAATTCTGATTAAAGCTTTCGGGGCGGAGTGTGCTGGTGACAGCTCTGAACTACTTATAATAAAACCGGAAACAATAATATCTAAGTGCGTGGTTAATCATTTTCTTTAAGAAAACATGATCTGCAATATAGTGGTCCCAACTAATGCTTGTCACATTAAAATTGCATTGAAATCAAACAGTGCTGAAGTTAGCTGAAGTTGGGTTGCAACTGTTATAGGATAAAGTTTGGAATATACAGACTTGTGGTTGTTTGTCTGAGTCTTACTTACGTATCCTCCCCCTGAGCATCTTGCTCCAAAGGTAGAAATGATAATTCACAATATTCTGGTCTAAGGACAGAACGAGATTAGTTATTATATCTTATCTTATCTTATGTTTATTAGGTGTGCACACAACAAGGTTTAAACAATTACAATTTTTTCTTCACGTTACAATGCTGTAAGGTTTACAATGCAGTCCTATACATATCTATGTCACAGTAAATCCCACTGGTTTTGGAGAACTGAATTTGGAGAGGTTTACTGACACAGAGCTGGGTATGATTGCAGCCCAACAGTAGTTATTAGTCTAGATCAGGAGTATCTAATTTGTGTCCCTCCAGATATTGTGGCATGACAATTTCAGCCATCCGTGACCATCAGCCATGCTGGCTGGGGCTGATGCAAAATGACCCAACCACAGCTGGAAGGCCACTGGTCAGCCACCACTGGTCATTATTATCTGTATCATATCTACTGATGCTACCCAACTACAATCATTAAACTTTTGCAAACTGGTAATAATATGAAATCATGTGTTTTGGTCCAAATGGTACAACGTTTTGGTTTTTTAAAAAAACTAAACTAAACTAAAAACTAACACAAACATAATTAAAAAAACAAACAAATTCATCGTACTTCAGACTTGCCAGTGTCTTGAGCACAGCAAAATCTTTTCGCTGACTTGATGGCATCCAACGATGCTTTTCAGCCAAAGCCAGAGCCCTTGATCCAAACCCAAACATTGATGAAAACCCAAAGCGAAGTAGCTTGGTTGGACTACTGAATGTGCACACGTCCACTGACTGTACATGCCCTGAAATGGTACCATACACATATTATTTCATTTTTCCTCAACTTTCATCACAGCGCTCAAGGTGGCCCACAACCAAAAGAGAGTCCTCAGTATTTATCAATTTTAAAAGGCAATTAAAATATCTGCAAAGTCAGGACCCCCATATACTTTTCTGTCAATATTAAATTCCTAGATGAATGAAAATGTTCTGTTTTCTAACTCCAGAAAGTCACTCCAATTAACCCAATAAAGGTGGAAAATCTGTAACCTTCAGCTATAAAGTAGACAGTTTACTTAGAATTCAGGTAAAACAGCACAAACACAAAGCAAACATGTGAACATAACATAATAAACAAAGAGCACATTGATTTAAATGTGCCTTTATCACACTGAGTTGCCTTTCCCCTTGCAAATAAACAAAGCTTATTTTGAGCAAAACTTGTACTGGTTGCGGGCATTTCTACCCTATCTTTCAAACATATTTCTAGGGCAGATCTTAGTAATACTAATTACTCCCATACCCACTGTTTTCCAATAAAGTGACAGTCTTATGTATAAGCCAGTAAGAAATTTCCTTTCCTAGTTAAACGTTTACCCACCAATTATTCCTGGAACAGACTTTGGCACAAGGCATACAGAATGTGAGCATGAATCTGGAGTACTCTGTGATTTCAGACTCAAAATTCAGAGAGAGAGAATCAGAGAATTGTAGAGTTAAAAGGGACCATGGAAGTGATCTAGTCCAAACCCTACAATGCAGGATTTTTTTTAGCCCAAAGTGGGGCTCAAACCCACAACCCTGGGTTTAAGAGTGAGACTGCCTCCAATGCCCTCCTAGCAAGATTAGCAACTGCTACAGCCTTTCACAAGAGGATGTGAAACAATAGAACAGTAGTAAGAAATGGGAGCAGGCAGAACACACAAAATAAGAGCATTCCTTAGTCCTTTGAGCCATTGTCACAGTGGGACAATGAGTCAGTGTCACTTAAGTGGGAGACCAAGCTGTGAAAGAAAGAGTATACAGTTCTCAATAGGCCAAAGGAAGAATGTGAGTGCAAAGTGGACCATTTGTCACAAACTCTCCTTCCAAACAATGGCAAGAAATGTTCAAAGGAATCCTCTCTTCGAAAGGCAGGTGCCGTGCTTAGCAGTAATTATAATGCCTAGAAGTGGTCCTCTCTTTAACTGTAATGCATACTGAAAACAAAGCTATTGTTCGATTTTATTCCAGAAATTAACAAGTAATGGCATTGTGCATTCATGTTGAGAAAACAATGCCAAGCATCTTACTAAGAAGTGCCACATCGTTATTTGAAACTAATATTACTAAATGCAAAAAGGTTCTGAAGTAACTTGAATGCAAATGTTCCTCTTCCTCAACCCACATTCAAAAAGACAGGAGAAGGAAAGAGGTAGAGCTAGTCACATCCTACCAGAGGATATTGTAAACTGCCCTGTGATCTTTGGACAAAGGGTGGTATAGAAATTTAATAAAATAAAAATAAAATCATCCTGCCCAGCAGATTGGAAATTAGCTCCCTTCACCCTCCTCATGCAAATGCAGTCTTTTCACCTTTGTATATTAGAAGTATGAGTGCTCCTCCTAATGGAAATAAGCATTGTTTTTTTAAAAAAAAAATCAATTCTTTTCCTAAAGTATTTCAGATATAGGATACTTACCCATTATTATGTGCAGTGTTGCAGTTACCGTGTGTTGTATGCCATTCACAGTATATGCCAAAATATTTGTAGAACCTGTAAATATTCAACAATGTGTCCAATAATGAAAGCGAAGTGAATAGGATAATTCTACAAAAAGAGAATATTGCAAAATGAATCCTCTAAGGCAGTGGGGAGCTGAATTCCTTTAGTAAAAGCATTTATCCAAGTGGATTGATTTATATAATGTCGGGTTATGGCAGTGTCTCACAACCAGATGTTTAAAAAGTATACAATTTGAAGCATGCAGTGCTACCTCCGGTTACGAACTTAATTCGTTCCGGATGTCCGTTCTTAAGCCGAAACCGTTCTTAACATGAGGAGCGCTTTCACTAATGGGGCCTCCCGCTGCTGCCATGCCGCTGGCACATGACTTCCGCTCTGATCCTGGGGCAAAGTTTGCAACTAGGGGCATCTACTTCTGGGTTAGTGGAGCTCGTTACCAGAAGCATTCGTAAGGAGGATGGTACGTATCCCACTATACCTCCTTGTGAAAGACAATTCTTGCCCATTTACTACTCTGGCTTTAATCTAGGACAAGAGTGAGTTCCAACAGCTAACTTGTCTGTTACACAGATCCTAAACATGCATGTGGAAGAGCTCCAGTTGTGTTTTTTTGACATAAGAAGTTACGCTATGTCAAGGTCAAAGTACATAAAACCTTTGGATCTCAGCAATCCTTGTGTGAAAGATTCAAAGTCTAATTAAATATTTTGCACTATGCAGCCTCCCTCCACGAAACAAAGGCTCCAGGTAATGTATTCTTTTGATTATTTCTGCAGTCCCGTGATATTATTATTGCACTGTTGCTCAACATGTATTTGGTCCTAGCAATAATACTAGCATACAAACAAATAACTGTAACTAAAGGCTACTTATTCCATGGAAATAAAGGATTGGATCTAGGCTAAATTATAATACAATCCTAACATACATGTATGCTCATAAGTCACAGTGAGCTCAGCAGGACTTACTCCCAAGGTGACTATGTATAAGGCTGCAGTCCTAGTTGCACTAAGGTCCATTAAAATGAACCTAAAAATTTAATCACAGCTATGTTAAGTTCCACAGATTTGAATGGGAACTAAGCACAACTAACGTATCCTGGATCCAAGCCAATGGATTTCTCATTTCCCAAGTGACAGCACTGTGCAGAGGTAATTAAAAGACTGCTTATTAATGGCAATGTTGCGGCATCTTAAGTTGCGGTGTTTCCCAACATATTACAAAAGACAAATTTTTTAAATGGACAACACTACCAATAAAATGAAACTTCTATTCCAATGCTTCTGTTCCTGCTAACCAAACCTTCTCCTAAAGGGTGCTAAAGTGTGGGAGAAAGGGAAAAAGTACCAGTTCACGTGAAGCCTGACTGATGGAGGTACCAGACAGAAATTGTGGGGGGAAATGTCTTTGGAAGTGCAAGCACTCCTGCAGAACAATTAACTTAATTAACCAGACAACATGAATATTCATAAGTCTGTTAATGTCTCCACCACATCCAAACAGATAAATGTGATGTAATGACTTCCTAGTCAAGCATATCTAAGAATCTCACGAAAGCTGCACCAACACTGTGGTTCTTTGCCCAAAGTATCATGGAAATTGAAAATCTCGTTAACAATATATTATTCTCCACAAATTAATTGGAAGCAGGAAATAACGTAAATCTCAGGGCTGTGAGATTTACGGTCAATATATATATAAAATTCCTCTGTTTCATAACAATTTCATAACAATTAATCTGCTTTCCCCCAGTCCTTCCAGTTTTCTCCAAATCCCTCTGTACGGTTCCTGAGCTGTGGTTCCCATAGCAACAAACACTATTCCTAAATAGCCAGCACCACAGGCTTCCTCCATCCGACTGGTTTTATTTTGACCACAGTATAGTAGCTTGTTATGTTGGTCTAACGAAACCTTTCTTCCGCTTTTTTCTCAAGGAAAACTACAACTTAGCACAATGCTGAAGGACTGTCAACATTCTAGAACTGGGTGTTAGTTTTCTACTCAGAGTTGATTTTAATAAAACAGCTAAGTTAAAACTCGGGTTTTGTAATTCTGCATAAAACTAACATTCTTATAGCATGAAGCATGTCACTCAAGACTGACTGTAGCATATCCATGATAAAATAAGTAACACTTGAGTTAGATACCAATTTAAATTAGTCACATCAGCTTGCAGTATTGATGGTTGAATCCTGACAAGACAGAAGTACTGTTTTTGGGGGACAGGAGGCGGGCAGGTGTGGAGGATTCCCTGGTCCTGAATGGGGTAACTGTGCCCCTGAAGGACCAGGTGCGCAGCCTGGGAGTCATTTTGGACTCACAGCTGTCCATGGAGGCGCAGGTTAACTCTGTGTCCAGGGCAGCTGTCTACCAGCTCCACCTGGTACGCAGGCTAAGACCCTACCTCCCCGCGGACTGTCTCGCCAGAGTGGTGCATGCTCTAGTTATCTCACGCTTGGACTACTGCAACGCGCTCTACGTGGGGCTACCTTTGAAGGTGACCCGGAAACTGCAATTAATCCAGAATGCGGCAGCTAGACTGGTGACTGGGAGTGGCCGCCGGGACCACATAACACGGGTTCTGAGAGATCTGCATTGGCTCCCAGTACGTTTCCGAGCATGATTCAAAGTGTTGGTGCTGACCTTTAAAGCCCTAAACGGCCTCGGTCCTGTATACCTGAAGGAGCGTCTCCACCCCCATCGTTCAGCCCGGACACTGAGATCCAGTGCCGAGGGCCTTCTGGCGGTTCCCTCATTGCGAGAAATGAGGCTGCAGGGAACCAGACAGAGGGCCTTCTTGGTAGTGGCGCCCGCCCTGTGGAACGCCCTCCCATCAGATGTCAAAGAGATAAAGAATTACCTGACATTCAGAAGACATCTTAAGGCAGCCCTGTTCAGGGAAGTTTTTAATATGTAATGCTGTACTGTTTTTAACACTGATTGGGAGCCGCCCAGAGTGGCTGGGGAAACTCAGCCAGATGGGCGGGGTATAAATAATAAATTATTATTATTATTATTATTATTATTATTATTATTATTATTATTATTATTTTATTATTATTATTATTATTGCAGTATCTCTCTCAGTTGTAATACCCAAGTTATATTTAATATAGAGAATAGGGCAGGCAATATATCAATATATCATCCAAAACCGGTTTGAAATCCATGTTGCGATATTGGTTTCATAATTTTTGGTTTGTGTGTGTTTGTGTGATGCAAAAATCACAGTGTGGGGAAAACGGTGAAGCCATCCATTGCCTCTACATCAGGCACCCCCAAACTCGGCCCTCCAGATGTTTTGGGACTACAACTCCCATAATCCCTAGCTAACAGGACCAGTGGTCAGGGATGATGGGAATTGTAGCCCCCAAACATCTGGAGGGCTGAGTTTGGGGATGCCTGCTCTACATTGTTCCATCCTTATTTCAGATACGGTGATATATCAGTATATCACGATGTTTAGCTTGTGATATATCACGATGTTGAAAAACGGGTATCGCCCAGGCAACATCTCTCACTGATTTCCCCTGGGAATCTCTTGTGCTTCCTGAAAGTCTGCTCTGGAATGACATGGCATGAAACATCTTGTACCTACTGGTAGACCAGAGAAGACTTTTCCACTCAGGGCTTCCACCCCCTTTACATGCATATTCCTCCATGGTAACCCAGCATGGTACATGAAGTCTGCCATGATCCGACCACTACTCAGAAAGATAAATGGAGATCAGCAACTTGTCCATGCTCCCATAAACAGTTCTCCACTTAAGAATCAAAGTTGGGTTTACATAGGCCATACTTATGTCTGTGAGGAAAAGATGGGCATCTCCAGAGTGCCATATAAAGAATATGGACTGTGCCAGTAGCAAAAATAAATAATTGGGGTTTTATAAATAAATCAAACAATAAGTAGAGAACAATATAACAGAACCGAAGACAGTATAAAATCTGAAAGTGATTCTGTCACAATACCATAAAAACTATGTGTGCCATTTTTTGTATTCATTGCTTTATATACTCTCACCTGCTGGTATTATTCCAAGAGGAACTTGTGCTCTTACTGGTGCAATTATGTCATCACCATCCCTCCTGGCATCCATCTGGGCTCTAAGCAGAAGACCATGAGCAACTTCATGGGCAGTCCCATCTCCACCAACGCAAACCACCCTGCAGCAAAATAGTGGCCGGTCTCTCTTCATTACAATTTAGTTCAAAAAACATTTAGTTTCAGGCTAAAGATAGTGCGAGGCATTACATATGATCAAGCTGAAACAGATTATAATCTTTCTAGGACAGCTTATTGAACTAATATGCTCCAGAACAATTTTCTACATAGCTTTGACTTCTTTTGAGCTTTACAAATATGATAGGTGTGCTGTTCTCATTCCCCACCCCACCCCCACCCCTTGTTAATATGTTGTTGGCGTCCGTCTGTCTCGGGAGATAATGGAAGAGTGCACCTTTGGGGGTAAAGTCAAACCGTTTGAGAGTTACAGTGCCTGCTGCCAATATGGGAGAGACTTGTTTCGTTGCAGGTGGGGCTGATGAAGGCATCCAGATTTGCTGCTACAGGTGCACCATGGCGTTTCTGCTCTCTGCACTTCTCCCAGCTGCCATGCAGTCAACGGACAATATCCCACATTAGTCAAACTACACAATGCTATTTATGCAAACCCCAAGATTAAAAATAAGTTGTGTGCCTATGCCACTGATTACCCTTTCCTTGAATAAGCAGCATCCTTGCAGTAGAGGAAAGCAGTTAAAAGTTAAACTTACCCATGAAATGATGTCAGGTCACATTCCTTAAGTAATTTAAGAGCATGTCCTTCATATTCTGTAACTATGAAATATAATGCACAGACAGACAATTTCAGCAACATTCAACTTCTCAGTGTAAATTGACAAATCTGTCTTGGAAGTCATAATTCACAATTCAGAGATCTATTCAGTGTGCCCAGGAGACCTTTGGGGGTTTTCACTTAGATTAGGAGATCCTTATGCCAACTACTAAGTTCTCCTGGATATCAAAAGCACATTTGCCACTCAATATGCCAGAAACACAAATATATTCTAGAGCCCCAGTGGGTAGACAGAACTAATCTTTTTTTTTGTTTCTGGATTGTGATCATGGGCACTATTTCTCCCTTATATTTTGAACAAGAAAAAGTCAGTTATTTATTCGTAAACTAGGATTACGTGGATACTCAGTTATATACATTATCTGCTCTTTCCATAGCGATACAATGGTTATGTTGCGATTTATAGTTGTAGATGTTTGAAGTGCAAGCGTCTGCACAAGAATAAACTGGCATCTTCTACTAGATGCAATCATATCACACCACACAGAATTGAATTATCTGAAAATGAAATGGTATTTGCATCAGTAAATGCACATCTCTAACTTGGACAAGTTAACCATGGAAATAACAAAGACCGGAGACCAGTAACGAAAGAATATAACACAGGAGGGTGGCGGTACAAGTATACACCAGAGTCTGTAGCCTCTGGAGAAAAGGAATCTGTCACTCTACATCGCTGTCTCTGTTTGTTGATATCCAACGCAGTACAGCAAATCCGGCAAAGAAAGACTAAACTGGCATAATGCAGATGGCATCAAGCATCATAACCACATTTAGCATTTTCTAGGGCATCTTTGCCAGAAGAGACAGCCCAGCTGCATCCGCTCATCAAAGATTTCTGCTGACTGACATGACACCTCCAGATGGATTTTTTGTGTAAGAATGTGCATTATTATATGCAAGATTACATTAATCTTTCATGCTTGTCTGTCTTTGGTGAGAGTACATTCTCACTCTCCAGTGCTTTTAAATATTCTTGCACTCACTCGGTGGTTATTTAAAAACAACTCATAAACACATCATTATTTGTATTTTGCCTTAGAGTTAGCCTCCTGCCTGCTTCATTAGGATGGGAGCAAAGTCCTAAAGCAAAAAACAAGAACAAAAACGGTGCAGTACACCATAGCACAGTTTCTCACCTGGGGCTGCAAATGGGAATTCCAGCCACAAAACAGCATAACATGTTGTCTCTACATATGCTAAACCCTTGACCTTTAGTCTTAAAAGGTCAAGAGTGCAAAGTGAAGAGCCCAGAAGCAGCTTTGTAGCACTGTCACTAATGTGTAAACAAGTTTCTCACCCCTCAAAGCTGTAGAGATGGGTAGAAAGAAGGGCCCCCTGCTTATATATATGCCTGCAAAGTTAAAATCATACCAGAAGCTACAAAGATTTTTTTTACAATCCTTGGGAGGCAAGTTTGAAATGCTCTTATAGCTCTACGCATCCCATCTTTAGCATGACTTAGCAAGGCTCAGGAATCATGTACTCAAAACATGCTTAGGTATACATTTCCCCTGCTTCTTTGACACTCTCACAGGCCAACATGAAGGGCAAATATGAACCAATAAGCTCGAATGCAAATAGTCAGAAGCCAAGAGGAGAGTGAGATTATGTCTGAATCCAGTTTTGCTCTCGCCTTGTTTAGGGCTATGCGTAGGTAGAAGTAAGATATCAGAAGCATTGGCTTTCTTTTTTCCAACTAACTGTAGTTTTTCCATTATGGCTGAATCAAAATGGTGGATGGATTTAACTATGGTTTATCCAAACAAGCCAAGCCCATGCACAATGGCCAGCTTGGACATGCAATAGCTAAAAACTAAGCAAAGCCTGACCCAGTTTAAACATAATGACAAAACCACCATTAACTGAAAACAGGGGCAGGTGCTTTGATTTCCCCCCTGCTTGCCACGCCCAAGGAGGAGAGGAGTGGAGGAAACAAGTTGAGGGTTCTTCTTATAGCATTAAACCATAGTTTAGTGTTTCATTCGATTTTAATTTTTTTGAAAGTTGGTTTGAGTAGCAGCAAGAAAAAGCATCTAATAAATGTTATGATGATGATGATGATGATGCACGGCAAAATATAGCAGCGTTGTGTGGAACGGAAGTATGAATTTTCCTAAAATCATTCTTATTTATTGAACTATTTTCTGCCCTTGTTTCCGAAGGAGCCTGGGACAGCAAACAGATCCACAATTTTAAAACAAAAGTGCCTCAGCAAAATCAAAATAAGTAAATATAGCCAAATGCTTAAATTATGCAGGTTGCAGAATTTAGCTTATAGTATGGAGTTTTCATTTTAACGAAGGACCCTCACAAGCCTTACTTTCATCTTAGATTTGTCAAGAAAGGTTTTGCTCACATAAAGACTGAAGGGGTTTTACCACAAAAAAGATTCTGGCAGTCTCCTAATTAAAGTCTTCCTGCTCTACTGAAATATATCTCAACTTTACAGACTGTTCCTCTGATTGGCTGAGCAACATAAACTCTATGAAGGATGAATTAATTTAAAGGCAACACACTTATTTTTTTAATAAAAAAATCAGTAAGCATGTTTTTTTCTTGATCTACAGTTCTGCATAAATTCCTAGTGCACATATTTATGATTTTACTATTAAAAATAAATTTCATATATCCATGTGCAATCTATGTCAGTTGATACACAGCAGAAGGACTTCTTGGTTTGATAAAATTATATCTGACAAAACCGAAGTACATGTCATTTGCCAAATTAATCTGTAGGAGGAGTGTTAACCACTAACCATAGCAATATGCTATGAATAGACCTTACGATAAGATAGTTTGAGATTTAATAATAAAAGGACACAATTCTTCAACAAGAATAGTGTGAATGCATAAAAAGTCTTCCAGATTTCCTCTGCATGTCATTGTCATGGTATACATTTATCTCCAGAGTACATGTTTCGTACACATGCACCAGGCATGTACCAGCAAGCAGATTTTCAGCTCTGAAAGCACTGTTTACCTGTCAAAAGGACCGAGTCAAAAACACTACTGGGCCTGTCAGAACTGAATAATCTATTCAGCATCTAAGCAAGTAGAAGAGCTAGTCCCAGAGATCTCTGGACGGAGCAGTCATGGGGTACCTCTGGCCTGTAGGCCTAGTTAGGTCCACCAGGTCTCTGAATTTGACCAGCAAGGCAGCTTCAGGCAAACTGCATCCAATTGCCAATTACTTGATATCATAGGTCAACAGCAGCACAGTGCTAAGATGAGAGATAGGCCCTCTGCCTGCTCTTGGACAGTAAATGGCAGCCTAGGTAGATCTAAAAGGTAGGCAGAGTGAACCTTCTAGCCATTCCTATCTCAGTGCTGGAGCAGAGAGGAAAGGATATGTTCTGTGTGTGATTGCATGACTACTAGGAGCCAGCATGATGGGTCAGAGCTGCTTACCTGACCTCCTGGCAGGTAAGTCACTGCTACTTACCAGAAGGGGAAAGGGCAATGCAGTGGTGAGGTTGGCATGTTGCAAACACTCCAATGAAGCTGATTCAGTGGTCCTGCAAGTATATTTGCACCATCTTCCTTGCTTTACCTCTCCCAGGTCTGGTGGAACTGCCTCTGCTACAGTCTACTACTGTTTGTGCCTGCAAACCCATCTGGGGTGTGTATGAGTGTGACTGCATATGTTGATTTTTATGAGAGAGGAACAGAAAGAAAGTGCTGTGCACCTGATAGAAAGGTGCTTGTGACAATGCGTAGGTGGGGAAATATAAGTGTATAATATAATATTTGATACTACATTGGGGGGCACTCATATTTGGAATGCAACTCTGTATAAGGTTGGACAAGTACCAACTCCCCACCCGGGATTGAATAATTGATTGGACTGCTTCCATTCTATCACTGTGCAATCCTATGCATGGCTACCCAGAAGCATGTTCAGGTTAAGAACGGACCTCCGGAACGAATTAAGTACTTAACCAGAGGTACCACTGTATTATACTAATTTTTTCATTAATTTCCTATAACTTCAGTAACTAATAAACAGGATGGAGAAAGGTATTTAACAAACCAAGAGCATATGAAAATATTTAACTAAAAAGATAAACCAATGACTGCACATCAACACAAAATGATTTTCGCTAACAAGGAATTTATTTCTTTAAAATCATGTGTGCTAAGTGATGTCATTAAAATAGAAACATTAAATGCAAACTGACCCATTTGCGGAGATGCTACCTCCAGAAATGGATCGAATCATGTTCCACAAAGCATCTTACCTGTAACGTCAGCCCTGATGTCAGCAAGCTTAAAGAGAGGTGCAACTTGTTCGTGATAAATGCGAGCAGCCTCTTTTCTATGACTATTTGGATTGACAAACACCTTTAATGACTTTGGCCTATTCGGAAAACCTTTAAAAAAACACACAAGGAAAAAACCACATCAGGGTTTTTAAGGCTAATTCAAACCACTTTGAACACACAGCATTGCAAAAGAATAAAAGCATGGATTGCAAACATTAACACCTGCAGATGAATATTCACCCTGAAAAGGTACAGCAAATTCTGGTTTGTGTCTGTGGCCATCTTTTTTTTCTTTATTTTTTGCACGAAGCTGCTCATTACTTATATATGCCATCTACGTAATCCTGAAACAACTGGAGCAACTGACCTGTTTGTGCATCTCTACAGCTAAGAATAACTAGTACAAATGAGTCAGTCACCCTCATCAAGAGCATTATGTGACAGCTAGCACGAAAGAGGTTTTAGGTCATGGTTCAAACCTGAAAGAAGGAGGGAGATCAAGTGAGAAGAGAATATTCTCCTGAGAATTTAAAAAAAGGAAGTGCCTGTCAGCAAGGATTTGATAATAGTACCCCTTCACATTTGCCACGGAGATTCGATACTACAATTTTAAGGATTTACAGATTATGTTTCATGCCACACAGAAGGTGCACAGGTGCAAAAGAAATCTGCCCTTGATTAAAAGGATCAATAAAATAGAGGTACAGGTATGAGAGTAAGAGAGGGGGATGAAAGCCAAAATAAACATTTTGAAACAACATGTCTTGTTGATAATCTGTGCTTTTATCACTACAGCATTTAAAAATAAATTATCTTGTTAACTTTCACCTGCCATACAACATTATTTATCATCGATTCTAATCATGTACACATCAGGTGATAATTCAAAGGATCATTTGTTTAGCAGTTACTTGCCCCTCTCTAATATCCCCAGTATTTTCAGTGGAAAAAATAAAACAACAGCTACAATTTTTTTTTACAACATTGGCATTATCAGCACCATGCTCTAACCAACTGAGCTATCCAGGACTCTTAACTAAGGACCATGGTTTATCACACCAAAAATAAACTTTGTTTTTGTGCACTGTATTGTTTCATTGGGACTTGAGGCCTGCAGGGGAAATGGAGACACTCAGGCATGATCTTCCTGGACAGGCAAAATAATGTCAAGTCTCCAAGCAGAGGTCAGGGGTGTCAGGACCAAGGACAGATCACTCTAGGGCTAACTAGTTGGAGCTTTCCCTCCTACTACAACTATAGAGGGATGCTGCCACCCAAAGCCTTATGTAGGCTAACAAGGCCTGTGATACGATGACTCTATCTACCTGAAGGGGGACTTTGCTTTTCTAAAGGCCTTTCCCTAATTTTGTATCCATTAGCTACTTTGGGGTTGCTGCTGGGGTTTTGTCTTCAGGTCCACGTCCTCCGGCAAAGAGAGCAAGAGAGAAGCTACTGAAGATTATTCCCTGGAGGCAGCAGAATGTGCCTCATCTTCCTCTGAATCTTCCTCAAAGTACTGAAGGCCCCTGGGGTCAGGGGCCCTGACACGCTCTCCTCTGTCCCATTCACACTGTGGATCCAGATTTAATGAACATATTAGAGTTTGCTAAACCAGAGTTAACCATAACATCTAAGTGGAGAAACCATGGCTTAACAAACCACATCTTTTCTAAAACTGGTCATGCATAGTGTACACAAGAGGGTGGTAAAAGGACATGCATGGGTACAAGGCTTGTTCTCAGTCCAATAACCAATGGTTTATGAGTTATGAAACCAGCAAAATGATTTGCAGAAACATCAATACAACCCTAAAATGATTTCCCAAAGGGTTGGGAGAATTTGCTCGATTCACCAGGGACTTTGTTTTCTCCTTCCCAAAATATATTATTCAGCAGTCTTACAGCAAACAACTTTATAATCTAATAATGTTAAGTAGTTTCAGGTCTCATTACCGGCATATAAGTGCTGTAGCCTTTAGCATCATTAGAGCCTATGCTCTATTGAATTGCTCATTGTAGCTTCCTTTGCTAAAGTGAACTAGGACTTTAAAACAAAATAGCCAACTGTTCCTCTGGTAGTAACAAATGTGCTAATATGCACTAGTTTAAACTTGATCTATCAGTGAATCAATGAACCATGAAAGGTAGGGGTTAATCAGGGAGTTCTGAAAACAAAAGCTCATAGGGCAGCAGAGACGCTATCCTCAGACACACATCTGTGCTGTTTTCACTGTTTAGTTTTATGGCAGCAGGCTTATGTTTACAAAAGTTAAGGGCTTGAAATGATGTCACTGTCACATACGTTATTAATATTTTATACAACAAGCAATAAGAAAACTGCTACATAAAGACAGAAGTAATGATGTGAATAAACATTTTTCATGCTAACTAGAGATATACCACTGTTGATGCTACACTGTTAATGTATAACATTAATGGGATAATTAAACCTTCACGCATGAAGCTTTCGATGTTCACATTAAAAACTTGGTGTGAGAGGCATGCTGTAAAAGGAGCTTCTGTAACAAATTTCTTCTATAAAATAGGCACTCTTAATTTTTATACTGAAAGCATAGCTCTATATTGCTCACTGCTAAAGTCAAGCAAAAATTTAGACTAAAAATCTCTCCTAAGAGATTGTTTAAATCACGTAGTTTTAATTTTAACCAAAAATTATCACATTTTTTTAAAAAAGGAAAACATGGCTGCGTTGAAACAAACCTTTTCTGGTTTTCGATGCTTTATCTTAATATTTCATAAAACCATAGAATTGTTGAGTTGGCAATGCAGGAATATTTTGCTCAATGTGGGGCTCAAACCCACGACCCTAAGATTAAGAGTCTCATGCTCTTCCAACTGAGCTATCCCAGCAGTCATGCAGGGATATTTCCCCAATGTGGGGCTTGAACTCACGACTCTGGAATTAAGAGTCTCATGCTCTATGGACTGAGTTATCCTTGATTTATATTACACAGTATTCTTTCAAATACTACAACAAACTAAAGTAACCACACCAATCTTCCCCAATTCACATAGATTCCTGGTTTCAAATCTTGTTTAGGAGGAACCTGGTTACCGTACATACACGTGTATAAGCCAACTTTTCCAGCACATTTTTTATGCTGAAAAAGAACAAGCTGTTTGCTGCCACCACTCGTGCTGCCTCTGCTCTGCCAAGCGCGGGCACAGGAGCCGCAGAGGCTGTTGTTGGCGGAGGCGGAGGAACCAGCAACCCGAAAGCAGCACTTTGGGGCTGCTGGTTCTTCCTCCGCCACTGCCGCCACCAGCCTCTGCCTCTTGGCAGCACCCTAGGTAGACAGGGGGACGGGAGGGGCTGGGGGTGGGAAGAGAAACCCCACTGCCATGTGTGCATGAGCCCGCGCACACACACACTCCAGCCCACCAGGAGGTTTGTGGTGTTGTGGTGTGGTGAACTGGCTTATACTCGAGTCAATAAGTTTTCCCTGTTTTTTTGTGGTAAAATTACGGTAGGTGCCTCAGCTTATATTCAGTTCAGCTTATACTCAGGTATATACGGTAAGTATGGAAAAACAAACTGGAACCAGAGGAGAGAGGGAGAAAGCATTCTCATGACTCCCAGTCTCCTATTGTGACCTGTGCTTTTAATACTGCTGTCTTTGTCTTTAACTGCTGCTGGTTTTCCTTGTTTGTTTTGTTTTCTGGTTGCATTTTGTTTGGGTTTTAGGCTGTACTTTTATATTATTTTGTACTATCTCCATTTTGTATACATTTTCCTGGTGTGCTTCTGTAGAAAAAAGTGAGGTATAAATCCACGAATAGCAATAATAAATCATATTTGCATTTCTAAACAAGAGATCTACTGCAAACTAGAGTTAGCACAAACTCATGATTTCAGATCCTACGTTGTCAGCTCCCAAACAAATCACAGTTTGAGGGCAGCCGCAAGCTTAGAAAATAGCCTGGTTTGGATCTGTTTATTAATTCAAGTTATGAACAAGCCTTTTCCTTGAAACCCACAGTCAAATCACTAAGCATCTAATTAACAATAGTTTCTCATTTCATCCAAACCAGGAAACTATGGTAACCAACTTTAGAGCAAGCTAGTATGCTAAACAAACTTCAAATCATGGTGTATGAGACTGGGTTGTTCTGAAATAACACACAGAGCTTTACTACAGTCCATAGACCCAAAATATGGTACAATGATAGTATATAAATGTTATTAAGGTATAATATCGGCCTTGCTAACCAACAGAGTAGCTTTAGCTTGTACATACTGATTTCTGATTTTTACTGCCTCCAAGAGGAATTTTGCTATGGCTAGTGTAATAGTATCAATCTTATCCTCAAAGAGGATATTGCTTCTGATGAAATGGAAAACTCTAGTTAATTGGAGATTTGCTGGTTTAATTGCTGCATGCCACAAAGGGAGGAGTGAAGTAGCTGCATATGCAAACGAAAGAGTTCATGCATATATTGGCCTGGTAAGCCAAATTATGTTTATTCAAGCACAGGCATTGGCAGTGTTTTGATGTGACATTAAACCAGTTTAGCAGTACAAGAACAACCAGTACAGCCCCTCCCTCCAGCACAGTTGCAATGAGATCAGAAGTTTTTGCATTTTACTTCTTTTGTCCAAACCAATAAATGTGCTTAATGTTAATTACAATTTAGAGAAACAGGTCAGGTTTGTAAACCATGGTTCAAAATTTGCTTGCTTCTGTAAACCACAGTTAAGAATAACCACAGTTTGAGTTCATGCAAAACAAGTAATTATAATTAGTTGAAAACAGAAGTGAAAGCTTCCCATCTCATCCTCACAGATGTGCCAAAGGAGGAATGGTAAATTGAGTGTGCAAGCCCTGAAGCTTGTGCATGTAGTGATAAATCACACTTTTATTGGCGAACCAGGCCAGTAAAATGTTTGGTTTCTTGTTACATATTAACAGAGTCTTAGACTAATTTAAAATCAGCTAAGTGGAATATGTCACTAACAGAATAAGATGGGAATTCTAAGTATACTGATTTGGGGGGAAAGTCCTACAGAAATCAATAGAACTTATTTCTCAGTAAACAGGTTCAGCCTCATACTGTATTTTTTTAAGGTTAAGGATGTTTAGAAAATATAGAAATAAAGTCTTTCTGAAAAGTGCTTACCATTCAAAATTTCCTTCAAATGCTTAAACCACAGGTAACAATGGTCCTCACTTAAATTACTTAGGTTGATGACAGAATCCTTAAGTTTGTTTCCTTCTTTTTTCAGGCAGACAAAAACTGTGATACCTAATAATAGGCCACCTTTTTGCTGCCCAGCAAAACGACGGCGTTTCAGTTTTACGGAAAATACATCTTTCATTTCGACATATTCCTCTTCATTTGTCAAGCCCACATTGGAACCACCTGCCCAAAGGAGGAAGAGAGAGTGTTTATTTTCATACCACATCACAGTTTAATCCCTTATGGTTCCATCCTAACTAAAAGTGCACATACACAATATCTATTATTATCACTTTTCCCCTGAATGCATCCCTGAAAAAATAGTTTTAGAGATATTTAAGAGCTGTTCATGAACTGTGAAGAGAGGACCAGACTCTACATTGCTAGCAACCATGTGGGACTTACAGCAGCTGCTTCCATACCACACTCAGTAATATTTAAAGTTGTTTCTTCTTCACAGAAAGGACTGTGCTACTCTCCTCCACATTATGTTATACTCCTTCTCTAATGGTTCACAAGGTCAAGAGATGAATATCTCCCTTTACATCTGTAAAAAAAATTATGAGTGCAAGCCCCGTGCTCCCCCACCGCTGCCTAATTTTGATAGCAGCTGCCCTTTTACATACAGTTCCAAAAGTGCTTCTTTAAATCCCTCACACAAAATCTTTTTTTTTTTTAAGCAGTTTCGTGTTATATCATGGAAGCTCCACCACAGGTTCGCTACCTCTCTCCCATTCTTGGTTTTCCCTCACAAAATGGGTTATATGCAAGTCAATATGTCACTGAGTAACTTTATCAGAATGGCTGGAATTCCTTTCACCACAGAGACACAGTGCTTATTTGCATGTCGCAGTAAACCATAGTTAATTTTACATATGTCTGAACCAAGGATCATTGTCCTGTTTCATTCCCAACATGATCTGTAAACAAGGTTTGTTCATAGCTTACAGGAAAACAAACCATGAACCTTGGTTTGGACACAACACTAAGGAATTGTAGTGTGTTTCCTTGGTATGCTATTGTGGAGGGGCAAAGTGGCCAAAACATCAGTTTGGTAACTATGGGTTTACCATGACCTACCGGTTCCTTCTTTTGCACAGAAGCAAAAAAATCAAACCAGATTTGGCTGCCTCTAGGACTCCAAATTGGATAGCTGACTTTAAGAGAGTCATATTTCTTCTAGAAGGACTCTGATAGGACTTTATGATTTATTCTTCTTGTCCTTAGCCACAGCAATTCTGCCCCCCCCCATCAATGTCACCATTAAACAATGGCCTTTAGTATGAACAGTCTCAGCATTAGGAAGCCATTCTTTTAATTGTCTTCCTTTAGGATGAAATTAGCAAAAACAAGCAAATAGACTCTGGGACCAAAAGGCTGAACCTCCTTTATCACCTTCTGTTGCACTGTGGACACAGCCTTCAAAATGTGGAATAAAACATGATCACAGCAGTTGCAGCAGACTATCAAGCTGGCCGCGTACCTCTTCTTGAAGCTTTCAAGGGAAGTAACCTATTCTATAAGCTTCTCTTAACATGCATGCCTCAGAGGTGCTAGTCTACCTTGCAGGAGATGATAAGGTATCCATGCAGCAGGGAAGCCACCTGCTCCTGAGTAAAATGGTTTTCGTGTGTCCTTTCATCCATTAAGGCTGGTATTGCAGATGGTGAAATACCACGGCCAAAGGCCCATGGCCAACAAATCAAGGGAGCAAAGAGAGCATCTTGAACAAATCCCTCTGGTTACATGCCACTTATAAGACAGACAAAGACTGGTCAACCAAAAGTATTTATTTTTTTCTGTTTCCTTTTCTTAGCTTTTTTTATAGTAAGACAGCATAAAAGCAATCTTACAGCTATTCTGGTTGCTGGTGCTGGAATGTAAAAATAAATAAATGACTGGTTGCATTCCTTGCAACTCTAGATTGACATCTCATGGAGAAGCCTTACTAGAATGTATATGTAGACTTTCCTCCTAGGAACCATGGAAATCACAGTGCATTGTTTCTTACAATTCTAAAATCACTTTTTCAATGCAATGGGTGCTCATGGCGATGTACAACGATTATATGTCATTAACATTAGAAATACATTTTCAACTTTCAAACTTTTGACTTCATCTGCATCTATGGAATTTTGAACACCTGCTTCTCACTACGTTAAAAAAAGAAACTATTTTATTTCCCATAGTCAAAATCTTCTAAATAAGCTAAACTTGCCTTTTAAAAAAAACCCCACACAGTAATTCTTTCCATTCAAGAACTATCCATTCATTAGTATCATACTGATTATTCCTAGCTGTTTCAAAACATTAACTATCCTCTCATATTACCTAGAAGGATACAGGGTACCATCTGTTCTTATAAGGGGTTTAAGTATACATTAGATATCATGCTATTTATTTAATTCAGCACCCACTTCTCATTGTATTCCCCCCCCAAGTCAATTTAATTACAAGGAATAAAGATAATCTTTCCTGCCAGGTTGTTCTATCATGCTAAGAGCAGAGCAGGGACCTTCATAAAGTAGGCTGCACTTGTTAGGTCCTCTTCCATTTTTAACTACACTTAACGTTAAGAAAGGTCTTAACAAAAACAATACTACACAGCTCTTAAAAATATTATTATAAGCCAAGAGCTTGTCTACATCAATTTTGGCACATCTGCTTGATAGAGAGCATAAACAGGATTAGCTGGATTTATCTGCTTGACGCTAATTGTACTCACAGTTTCTGCACATGTCCATTTCCCCCAAATACAGCATGAAAAATAAGTATGGCTAAGATAGTTATTTCTACCAGCATGTGTTACGCACTTGGATAAGGCATGCTATATTCTTAAGTAAACGAGTGCTCCTAAAATGGGTTCAGACGTGCATTTTCCTCTAATTACTATCTATAATTACCTTTGAAAAATTCTTCACACTTTGCTAAACCTTAATTCTCTTCAGCCTGAGAGTGAATGAAGGGGAAGAGGATTTCTCATTCTTTTCTCCTTGCTTCCCCCTTCAGTTTTGGGATGCAAACCGAGGGATAGGGGAAGAGAGAAAGCTGGCCCCACAGAATATGTACCTTAGATACATATCATCCGAGGCAAAATCCCAGCCTTCACAAGAGTCTTTTAAGTTGAAGGGCAATTTTTTCCTTCATAGCTGAGGTGAAGTGTGAGGAGAGATTGTATTAGCTAAGCTTGACCTCAGCCAAAATGGCACCTGCATTGTCTTCTTGTTTGGAGGCTATGAGAATAAGTAATATCCCAAGCTTTGAAGGCCTTATTTCTGGATCCCCAAACTTGCCAGAAAACAGAAGTTAGGCAGGAAGCAGGCAATATAAATTGCTAGGGCTGTACTCCCACAGAGATTAAATAACCATGGGGTGGTCTGGCCTCACAGGATTGGCCTCAGAGAAGATACACCCTTGGGCCCACATTCTCTAACCATCCAGAGGACTTTGTTGAATACATAATGCTAAAAGTAATAAACGAGACCAGCTCATTACTGTCACAGAATTGAATTCAAGAGAATGCCAACTAATTGTTTGTATGGGAGATGTGCTATTCCAGCCCCTCCCTCAGCACCCAAGGATCACCTTTGTTATGAGTTGAAAAGTGCTATCTGTTGAATAAAGCAGAACATCTCATACAATGATGAACACTGGAGATTTTCAGTCTCTGGATTAAAACACTTCTCTTTTCTGTCTTGTGTCACAAAGGGCACAAGTAACAACATGGCCAAACTCTGTGTCTTAGGGCAAAAAATACCCAACTGAATTATGATTAACTTTAATGTATATCATGGCTACATACATGGCTATTAAAAAATAAAGGTGTGTCTAACACTGCATTCTATACACTTACTTCAAAGCAACTGGAGGTAAACCTCATTGTACAAAGCAAATATGCTCAATGTTCCTGTCAAATATTTTCCAGACAAATTTGACAGCAATATGATCTGATCCATTTGAACCAAACCTACTTTTCACTCACAGCAAGAAATCACAGTATTAAATAATACTGTGCAGTCTCTTAGAAAAGCCCATTTCTTACGGATGAATGAAAGTTTCCTTTCAGAGGTATCTTCTGTATAAACAGTAAAGCATCACTGAATATGACCCAGCACTCTGTTGAACTGCAGCAAGTATAGCTGCAAGATTAAATGATAAAGCTCAGAAACTTCAAAAGACACATGGCACTAAGGGCTTATTCACACATGCACACCAATTTACTGATGCAGTATTTCATACCATTTTGATTCCCAGGTGCGCGTATGAACTACCACCATTTAGTGTGGGGAAAACTAATATGTGAATATATAAGTTCTTTCTCATGCTCAACACATGCTACTCCTTGTTTTATGCTGCAGCCATTAGGCAGTGAGCATACATGTGTGAACTGACCTGGAGATATTTGAGGATGTGGTGAAATGAGTTACTGAAAGTTCCTATTGCAGGATGCAGACTATAGTTACTACTAGGTTGTTTTAAAATAGGGTAGGAGTCAACTAATGAGTCCGGTCTGCAAAAGTCCTGTGCAATATGGCTTTCCCCACCTCCCCTCCCCTGTGTCCCATGCCTCTGAAACTGCCTCAAGGTGGAGTTTGGAGAACCCCAAAACAGCATTTAGGGGAAGGATAGGGGAAGTGTTCCATCTGGAAAGTCAAAATGCTTGTCGTGACAAAACTCACATTTTAGTGCAACGTTTAATTCCTCTCATAGTGTCCATGGGGTGGGGTGGGGTTCAACTAAATTTTACTCAGAGTAGACCCATTGAGCTCAATTGACTTAACTTAGTCATGTTCATTAATTTTAATGTGTCTGAGTAAAACATTGTTGACTACCATCCTTAGAATAATATTAAGCCCTAGTATTCTCATACCCAATATTGCTTGGAAATTCTAGGTACCCAGTGGTTAAACTCAGTGCAAAATGGTGCCCAGTTATATCCACACATAGACGAAAGCCTGCTCCTTGATCACAGGAAGAAAATTAGGTTGTGCTATCTGAAAAGGTGACCAAATCCGATAACAAATAAGCATGTCTCCAAAACATATAGTAATCTGTATGTACTGTAATATTTTACCAAAGTGTGTGTATGAGTGTGCATACGCACCCTAAGTGAAAACAGTTTTATAAGTGTTTATATACTATTGTATGTAAACATCAAGGCAATCTGTGCTTCCTATGAAACAGATACCACACACAATGGGCAAGCACACAACATTCAGACCACAAAACTACTTCCAGTTCAAACTGTGTACTCTTTCCTCCATGTTGTTTTGTGCCATGTGTTGCACTGTGTGGCGCTTGTAATCATTATATCCACCTGTGAATCAAATCAATCAATCAGGTCAAGAACAGTAAGCTGACTGGTCAGAAACGTAATATAAAAACCTCACATTCCTGATAATACAAGATGTTGCACACAAGTGAAAGTGCATCGACGCAACACAATCAGTCAATGCAGAACACAAAACTGTACAGTGCTGACTTAGGATGAGTCTGGAAAAGCATTGCCTGTGTTCTTCTTTGCAATATACTTGTCAGCTGCATAAGGAGAAAAGCTAATCCTGTATGTAGATTTCATTATTACTCGGCAGCCTTTATCCATGGTAACCATAATTCTTAATCCTACCATTCTCTGCAACTGTAGTCTTATTTCTATCTCATCTTATTCCTACCAACTATATCCAAACAAAGACCACATATGCATCAAGAACTGTACTAAGCAGTGGGCAGAAAAGAGACAGTGTGGTACAGAAATTTTGGTTAGGAATCCGATTCCTATAAATACACAACAACTCATGATAATAACGTCCCCCTTCCCTCCCACCCTTGTCCTGGCATTGTAGAGCTAAAATCCCTTCCCCACCCCCCAGGCATTAGACAGCCATGGGCACCTGTACATCCTGCTCCTGCTTGAAGTGTGATGAGCAAATTTATGGACCACAGACTTAAGGGTGCCAGCTATCAAGCTGTGGTCCAACCAGGTGGGGAGCACAAGCACCCTTCTGTTGTTGACCAAGAGGGACAGAAAAGACTTTGGTTAATTACTATATTCCAGCAGGGGACGGTGAGGTAGGGGGGGTCCACCAAGTCCTCATTCACTAGAATCATCCCAATTATGACATTAGGTTGGCTTGGGGGGGGGGGAGAACACACGAAAGACCAGCTTACCCACCCCCACTATTATATCACAGCTACCCAACCCAAATTGTTGTTGATTGATAAGAGGGGCCTGGTACTGGCCACTTAGCAGTTGTTCATCTATGTACAGAGATCAGGATAACCAATAGGGCTATTTCAAAATGGGGGGGGGGAGGGACAAGCTCAGGACATAAATTTGTTATTACACTTCAGTTATTTTTCACTATCACTTTAATATTTTTTATATAATCTTCTCTCTCTCTCTCACGCGCGCACACACACACACACACACACACACAATCTCTATAACTACATCACATCCTAGCCAATGACAAGAATTTATTCCTGGTATCAGAAAGTATGTTGTTGGCTCAGGTTTTTTTGTTTCTCTAACACTCTCTCTGTTTCCAAGATACACACTACTATGTAGATCGTAACATCTGTTGCTTCAGAGATTGAAAGGTTTGCAGAACCTGCCTAAGCATACTTTCCTATACCCTGCTATTAGGTCAATTTACAGGGAAGATATGTGGTCTTAACTCAAATCAATTAGAACATGGCAAGTTAGCTGTACACCGTATACAGCTCTGTCACTTAAAAGCTGCACTGATCAGTTTCTGCTCTAACCTTCTTGTCATAAAGCAAGTAAATAGTGCATCTATGATTTAATCAGTTTATTTTCTTTGTAAATATATTGCCCACTAAGTTATGTTGTGTTGAAATGCAATAAAAAATTAAATGTTGAATGCATACAAAATCAGATCATTAGAAGTTTTCTTATCAAGGGAATGCTTCCTAGTCTAACCAGAGGACTAAAAGCCCCCCCAAAAAACAAAATTCTCAACTGATACCTGCAATCTTGCAGAGTTCCAAACAAGAGTGCAAACATGCTATTTTCAACCTTTCAAGAAGCATTAGTTTATACAATTAAATATTATTTAATTAATATATTTCTTATCCACTCTTCACAATCTCAGAGCCTGGTGTGTTACATTTTTAAGTATTACATTTTAAAAAGAAATGCAGCAGAAAAAGCCACCATTGTTCACTATGGGTTGTATTCCTACTCAGAGTAGACCCAATGAAATAGACAGATATTGGGATGTTAATTTAAATGTGTCTACTTTGAATAAGTTGAATATGGCCCTATGTTAACAACCAGTAAGCTAGTAAATCACAACAGGCTCCAGCATTCATGCCTAGCAAATGTCTGAGAAAAAAATCAAGCTTTACATCAACAACAGTAAATTTTTAGAAGTGTTTGCAACTTATTCAGTGTTCTATGCAAACAACCGTTGCCTTTATCTGAAAGTTACCCAACACACTGACAGGTAATAAAAGGGTTTAAAAACAAGGTAACTGTCCAAAAAAACTCCTTTTGCTCTTTTCAAGTGCTTTGGATCATTAACAGGTAAAAACTTACGCTCATGGGACTGTGCAGTGCAACAGTAACTTTCCACCAGAAGTCAGCAGACCTATGATGGCAGTTCTAGCCATGCAATTTGGAGGCATGGATTAACCAACAACAACAACAACATGTGCTGATAATAGCTCTGCCTGTTATTATACTTTATGGTGCCATTGCCAAACAACACTGCATACAGTATTTCTTCCAGAAGTCCGTTTCTCTCAAGGTAAAGCAAGTAAATACTGCATCTATTTTTTAACCATTAGGTCCAGTCGTGACAGACTCTGGGGTTGCAGCGCTCCTCTTGCTTTATTGGCCGAGGGAGCCAGCGTACAGCTTCTGGGTCATGTGCCCAGCATGACTAAGCTGCTTCTGGAAAACTAGAGAGGCACACGGAAACGCCGTTTACTTTCCTGCTGGAGTGGTACCTATTTATCTACTTGCACTTTGACGTGCTTTTGAAATGCTAGGTTGGCAGGAGCAGGGAGCAAGCAACGGGAGCTCACCCCGTTGCAGGGATTCGAACCGGCGACCTTCTGATCGGCAAGTCCTTGGCTCTGTGGTTTAACTCACAGCGCCACCCGCGTCCCTCCCAAGACTTCACCCCAAATGCATCAAATACTAGTATGATGTGCAATGAAAGCTGCCATAGTATCCCTGCTTCACCCTTGCTTTCACCAAAGCATTACACTCATACAGAATAATTTATTCTGAATGAATATGGCACTGGAATAGAGTCTAGCCCAACTGCAACTTGTGAAGGTTGTTACTTTAGATGGCTGCTCCTTTGAAATACCCATAGGACAGGCTGGGGAACGGCAGGCAACTCACGGAAATGAAAAACAAAACAAACAAACAAACAAACAAACAAACAATAAAGCTTCCACAGTTCAAATAACTTTAAAAATATTAAGGGAATAAGGGAGCGATCTTAATCCTGCACTACCGGGGGAGGTTTGGAATTGGCAGTGAGCAAGTTCTGATACTGGGAAGTCCCCATCATGCCCATGGAAAGAGTAGGCTGTTGTGAAGCTACATCTGATGGTGTTCCTGCTGGCAGTAGGCAGAGTAAGGCTTCAAAATGCAGAGGCAGAGCAGTGTCAGACAAGGATCCCCGGATCCCATGTCAGTCTGTTTGCAGGAGACGTAGCTTTGCTGACCAGCTGGGAGTTAGCGTAACCAAAACTGCACGTGCACAAAACACACAATGCCCCTTGCACTCAGACCAGCTGGAGCTAATGGATCTTCAAATGTGGCAGAAGCTCTGAGCAATGGTGGTCTCCTATTACAATTGCTCTGCCCAATAACAACAAAATAACCATGCCCATTTAACAACTGGGTCTAATATGTAGATATGACAAAGGGAGACAGAACTCAACTATCTTCCTCCAGTTAGCTGATTAGTACTAAAAAAATTTTTTGTTTTTGTTTAAGTCACACAATGCTGAAAAACTTGAGAATTGTAGCTGCAATTAACCAAAAGGTCAAATTCTAAAAGGAAACAGCAGATACCACCACAAGAGTAACAGATGTTCTTTGAGTTCATCTGGACAAAAACATAAGCATATGTGAAAGAAATCCAATACTATCATAAAATCAGTTGGTGTCTAAAATAATAGCAGGGCCTTATGGCAGAATGGTAATGTATGTATCAAATGTACAACACATTATGTTTCAACAGAATGTTCCGATAAGAATTCATAACCAGCAGAAATTAATGCCAGATTCCCCTCCTCCCCCCCCCCAACAAGGAGAAGCTACATAAAGATTATCGCAGGCTATTAAGGCATGCAAGCACATACTGCTCAGAACTCACAGCTATTCAGAATTGATCTGTAAATGCAATATAAAGGTAACAATTAAGTTCCACTATCAACAAAAATAGAACATCACAAAATAACACAAACACAAAGGACTTTGCTAAGGTGAACAAAGCAGCAAGCCAAGATAACGAACAGTCATTTTGCTACTGCTTTAGAGTTTTTCAACATACAGTAAAATTCTTTCACACCTCAGTATTTTTTTCTTAATAGGACACCACTATGCAAGAAACATAGACCAGGAACCACAAGTTAAGGGTATAATTAAGTGGAAGATTCTAAAATGCACTAAAATTTTGATATCCCTTCCATTCTGTCTCATGTGTTCAAGTTGCGGGGGGAGAGAGAAAATAACCGTGAAAATAATGCTTGCTACAATTTAATCAACCTGGGAGAGTTGAACCTATTTATTCTTAAAACTTGGAAATCTGCATTTCTGCAAACTGTATTCAAGGTGACTTCACAAAGAGTAAAATGTAATAAAAATGCAGTGAGTTACAGAGCAATCCTAACTCCCCCCCCCCCATGCTGTCCTGAGCTCAGGACAGTGCAGTGTTAGAAACTCAGCTATATAAACTATTCACCAAATGGCACCTTACAAATCAGTGACAGTCACTACAATGGTGCCATAAAATAAAATAAAAAACCAACAAGATTACAAAGATGAAAATAAATTGTGCACATTGTCAGCACAATAAAATTCAAAAAGTATATTGTGTTTTCCTTTTTTTTGCTGCTGTTTTAATTCCCTTCAATTGTTTCAGGTGTCGTTTGTGGCCTTTTGAAAAATGGAAGCAAAGAACACCCCAAACCATATCTTTGTATTTTGAGAAAATTAATCCAGAGTAACTACCATTTCCAGCCAGCCAGCCAGCCAGATGGAGATGTCAGTCACGAAACCTGGCGACAAGACATCTCAAATTGGCCACAAGTAAACCACCCAAAGTCACAAAATGTGCCTGGAACCCAGGGAATTTTGAACATTGGGACAGTGTTACATTAAAATGACAGTATCTAGCCACCTCATAAGGATGCAGGTGGCGCTGTGGTCTAAACCACTGAGCCTTGGGCTTGCCAATCAAAAGGTCAGCGGTTCGAATCCCCACGATCAGGTGAGCTCCCATTGCTTGGTCCCAGCTCCTGCTATTTGGCAGCCCCCAACTTTTTGTTTCGCCTGTATGTGATGTTAACATATGAGAGTGCATGGGGTGGAGTCAGAGGGACTATAAAACTAGCTCTGGGAGGGGCAGAAAGGAAGAGTTCCTTGGGAGTTAGGTGGTTGGTTGGAGTGGGAGTGGGAGTGAATTGGGATAGAGTCTGTGGGTAGGTTGAGTTAGTGTAGTGAAATAAGCTGAGTCAGGAACAGTTGGGAACTAGGAAGACAAGTAAATATCTGAGAGGTGGTTTAGTGAGTGAGAGCAGGTAGCGGAAGTTATATGTCTGGATAGGCACCCCTGATTGTAATGGACAGATACTGTTTATGAAACCACATACTTGTTAAACAGCAATAAATAAACAGAAGTTTATGTTCCATTTTAACCCTGACTGGACTCAGTATTGTACCAGGTAGGGCCTGGATGGTGGCAGCGATAAATAAAGTGGTGGCACAGGGATCAATAGAGGGTGAAACGTCCGTGGACCCTGTGTGATCGCCACACTCTTGCAGTCAGTGCCTATGAACATTACCCTCTCTTTTATGCATTCCAATGCTCATTAGTAAAGAACCAAACTCATGTAGCTATTCCCTGCCAAAATGCTCCATCCTGATGTCAGCTTGAGACACAGCAAATTCTTCCTCGTTTCAGATGCCCATGATCTGGCACTCAGGAGTATCAATTGGTTCTCAGGTAACCAGAGATGCCAACTTGACTAAAATATTGGTGGGGGAGGCAGCCCTGCCTTGCAAAACCGATCCCATGATGTGGTTCACGCATAGTATTTGAATGGCAATGCCCATCAACTGGGGGGGGGCTGGCCCCCCCAAAATATTTAACGGGGGAGGCTCACGAAGGAATACCAGCCCATTCCATCAAGGGTGCCAACTTGAATAAAATATTGAGAGGTGGCAGGTAAGCCCTGTCCCACATAATCAATCACATGATGCAGTGTACACATCCAATTTGAATGGCAATGCCAATCAACTTTCTGGGGTGGGGCTCAAAGGTTATTTGGGGGTGGGCAAAGGGACATCAGCCCCTAGGAGGTGGCTCCTATGCAAGCAACCCACCCATCGGTTGCACGCCAGTCCCAAAGTTAACAAAACTTTTCTTTCACTAAGAGAGGCAGGCTACCCTCTGACGTCACGTCCTGCCTGCCCACCTGTATCTTTGAGTGACAGAGCGGAGAGGGGGCGGGATGGAGGCGGCGGAATGTGAGGGCACGAAAGGAACTGAGGCTGCGCTGCACGCGCTGTCGAAGCGGGTTCGAGACCCGTTGTGAACTCAGCAGCCCTTCCTGCCATGCTCGGGCTGTAGCTCCTCTTACGCGGCGGTAAACCCCGCCGAATTCAGAAGAGGAAGCTCTGCACGGATCAGAAGAAAAATCCAAGCAGCGCTCGCTTGCTGTTGTTCCTCACACTGGCTCGCTCTCACCTACGGGCCTCTCGGGCTGGATGGGGCTCCAGCTGAGCCTCCGCGCGCTGAGCACCACGTCGCAGCTCCTCTTGCCGACGCCGAAAATCCCCCTCAGGAGGGGCTGCTCGTCTTCGTCCCCCGCCTCCCGCACCGGGGGCGCCCCCTTTGCTCCCCCCTCCTCCGTCGAGGAAGAGGAGCGGGAGGAGGGGGCGCCGTCGCTTCCCTTCCACCCAGCGCCCGCTGCTGCTGCTGCTGCCGCCACCCCGAAAGGGTCCTCCGGGCTCTCGGCGGCCCAGGCTATCCTCCTCCCGGGGCGGTGCATGGCAGGCAGTCAGGCTCCTCCAGCTAGGAAGGAGAAAGGGGACAGGAAAGGCGCCTCAGCGCGTCGCCGCCGCTACCAAGGCAGCGAGCCGCTCTCCTCCCCCTTGTCCCGGGTCCAGCTGGAGGAGGGAGGGGAGGGGGAGCGCGCGCGCTCGCGCATTCGGCTTTGAGTTTAGGCGCGCGACCTCTGACATCTCCCCGCCTCCCTCGCGACCAACTTTTAAGCCCGTTTCCCGCCCCGCCCTGGTCACGGGGTCGGCCTCATAAAGGAGGATGAGGAGAGAAACTTTCTGAAAGGCGGGAAAAGAGACGCGAGACTGAGAGGGATGGCTCTTTTGAATTCCTCCGCACGGAAGAGCGCGGCTCAGTTGCCTCAGAGGGAAAGGGGTGGGGAGGACACAGGTGTTATCCAATCACCAAACTGCCTGTTGGTTTACTTCACGCAGCGGTTTTCAACCTGTGGGTCCCCAGGTGTTGCTGGACTACAACTCCCATCATCCCTGAGCTCTGGCCTCGCTAGCTAGAGGTGATGGGAGTTGTAGTTCAACAACATCTGGGGACTCACAGGTTGAGAAAGGCTGCTTCAGAGCTTCCCAAACTTGGGTCTCCAGCTGTTTTTGGACTACAGTTCCCATCATCCTTTGACTGCTGGTCCTGTTAGCTAGGGGATGATAGGAGTTGTAGTCTAAAAAAGTTTGGGAAACATTGGTATAATGGATTAATTTATAAACCGCTTGCTCAAAAGAATAAAAGCGACGCCCTTCCCCAACCATTTCTGCCGATGCATCCTCTTCGTTTCTCTGCGGAAGTTATTGGAGAGAATCTTCTATTCATTAACTTGGATTGGGAGTAAAATGACACACACACCCTCACCCAGAAATGTGCACAGAGAATCTCTACAACCACAATTACAAAAGTCTTATGTTCCCAGGGAAAGTGAAGTCTTTCAGGAAAAGGCTTTTGAATTGAGGACAGCTGCGCAGAAGCAACAGCCAAATATTGGCCCCTGGGATATATGGCACCAATGTAGGCATGTAAGGCAATAGAGGCTAAGTTGAGCACTGGAGTGGCAGTGCCCATCAACAGTTACTAAACTGGGGCACATGACTGTTTAGAAGTGCTTTCTTGAAACCTAAAATCTTGGCACTATTACCTGGTCTGAGTCACCATGGTTAGAGTACGCAAGTTTGTCAACATTGAAGTCGATTGTTACATTTCCTTAAAGAGGTCAGTATGTAGCTCATTTTCAGAAGTTATTGCTACTCTCTCACAAACGCAACAAACCTAAAAGATGGACCTTTTCCTGCCTCTTTCCCCCTCAGAAGGATTAAATATGACATTTACGTACACACCCTGTTTCTGAAAAGAAAAGAAAAATATTGGGAGGTTTGCCACTCACAACTCTATCTGTTGATGGACGGCCACCCGGACTCGGCCCCAGATACACTGATCAGATGCTTGGAGGCTGTGGCTGGATGGTTACGTGGGAGCCGGTTGAAGTTAAATCCTTCGAAGACAGAGGTCCTCTGGCTGGGACGGGACGACATGGGACTGAGGGGGCAACTCCCATCTCTTGCGGGGGTGCAATTAGTGCCAGCACCGTCCGTTAAGAGTTTGGGTGTAATCTTCGATACCTCCCTCTCCATGGAGGCGCAGATTGCAGCTATAACAAAGGCGGCATTTTTTCATCTCCGCCAAGCTAAGCAGTTGGCTCCTTACCTCTCTCACCCTGACCTAGCCACTGTGATCCACGCGACGGTCACCTCCAGACTGGATTATTGTAACTCGCTCTACGTGGGGCTGCCCTTGAGACTGACCCAGAAACTCCAGCGGGTGCAGAATGCCGCAGCGAGACTCCTTACGGGGTCTTCGCTTAGAGATCACATTCATCCAGTGCTATACCAGCTGCACTGGCTCCCGGTGGAGTACAGGATCAGGTTTAAGGTGCTGGTTTTAACCTTCAAAACCCTATACGGCCTAGGGCCCTTGTACCTACGGGACCGCCTCTCCTGGTATGCCCCACAGAGGAACCTACGGTCTTCAAATAAAAACACCTTGAAGGTCCCAAGCCACAGAGAGGTTAGGCTGGCCTCAACTAGAGCCAGGGCTTTTTCGGCTGCGGCTCCAATCTGGTGGAACGCTCTGTCACAAGAGACAAGGGCCCTCCAGGACTTGACATCTTTCCGCAGGGCCTGCAAGACAGAGCTGTTCCACCTGGCCTTTGGTCAGGGCGCAGCCTGACTCCCTCCTTTGGCAATCTTTACAAAACTTTAGTTTATGGTTGCCATCAATTTTGATTTTAATTCATTTTTATAATGTTTTATAATGTTGTACTGTTTTAGTGTTGTTAGCCGCCCTGAGCCCGGCTTCGGCTGGGGAGGGCGGGATATAAATAAAACTTATTATTATTATTATTATTATTATTATTATTATTATTATTATTATTATTAATGAATTCCTGGTTTCACCGCAATATTCACACCAAAAAGCCACATCTCAGTGCATGTTTTCTATCCATACAGTGAACGCAACATTAGCACTGTGTAAAAAATGCTAACCTAGATTTTATAAATATGTTCAGTGCACTTTTCTGGGGGGATGCAGGGGGACGCATACCTCTAAACATCTTGTGAATCTAGGTTTGGCCTCATTGAGGGGCAGTATTTCAATATGAGCAGGAAAATAAGAGTACTCCTAAACATTTTTTTGAAAGAAAAAAAGCACTGAATATGTTCATTTCCAACTTGATTGCTTGAGCACAGGTCAATAAATTCTCCTGCTCCTCCTTCTATATTATTATTATTATTATTATTATTATTATTATTATTATTATTATTATTATTATTATTGCATTATGGTCCTGAGTCCAAGGAGACTGGGGTAGCAACCTTGGTGATGTGAATTTTCCTATTTGTTTATTGATGCAAACAGCCGGGCAGTTTATAGAGAGTCAGGCTGGTTGAGTGCAGAGTTGGTGCAGCCTTTACTAACCCAACACCTTTGGGCTACAAAACATCTGTTGTGATCCAAAGCATTGAGGGGGGGGGTCAGGGTGGTGAAGGATGCTGTTATAGATAAGGCCTGTGCAGAACCTGAGGCCTGGGAACCAAATATGACTCTCCCAGCCTCACAGTACAGTCGGAGCCTCAAAAAAGTTCCCAAGCCACAAACTTCACTGGCCCTGCTTCACAGTCTTGGTTGTATTGGGTGTTAGGGGAGGGGTAGTATTCTGATGGGGGATATGTCATTCTCCTTCTGGGGTGGCTTGTCCACCTTTGCTCCCCATCCTGCACTCAACTCTCACCTGTGACCAGGTGAATTAAGAATTGGGGGACAGGTAAGCCCAATTCCTGCCCCCTAGATGCAGCCCCTACATACCATTTGAATGGCAATGCCCATTAACTAGGGGTGGTGGGGTGGTGGGGGGATTCCGCCTTGTAGGATGGTGTTCCCAGAATGATGTTACAGGCTACATACCACAGGTATTCATTTATGCTTTCCATCTTAAATATCACTCAGTCTGTGACGCAAAGTGCCCAGAATCTGAAAATTAAATGCAGCAATTCAATGCCTTGCACACCCTGCCAACAATTTAATAGTATAAGTGAATGCATTAAGAGTGATGTCAGGCTTAATGTGGATTATCTTACTTGGACAGCTTGTTAAGTACATATTTCAATGTATGTATGTATTTTTAATTAGGGAAAAACACATATGCATTTAAACAACAGCTCGGTTGCAAACCAAATTTCCAACTCGCCACTCTAATATGTATTAATATATTTTATGTTGTGGGAGAACCAGTCCTGGTAGCGGTCTTCCAGCTAAGTGACCTATTTAGGCTATTCTTTGGGGCATGGTAAATTCCAGTCACTTGGGGCCCAATCTAGTTTGATAGAATATAAAGAGCTGCGCCTTTCTTTTTCTTTTTTTAAAAGTGCTTTTGTAGAACTAAGCAACAAAAGTATGTCCTTCTTTTGCAATAAAGTGTCTGCTACTGATAATAATAATAATAAATTTTATTTATATCCCGCCCTCCCCAGCCGAAGCCGGGCTCAGGTACATAGCTAGGATTATGTTCAGGGTCAGAGAACTTGTAGCCCTCCAAACACTGTTGAACGTCAACTCCCATATCAGGACCCTTCAGCATGGTCAATTGTTAGGGATTGTGGGAATTAGAATAATAGAATTGTATAGAGCTGGAAGGGACCCAAAGAGTCATCTAGACTTCCAACAACTGGCAGGACACAGTTAACCACCCACCCACTACCCCACTCTTGATACTTGATGATTATTAAGTAATAACTTTTATTAAACAAGTTTCTAAGGACTGAAACAGATTTTATTCTGTTTGTTTGTTTGTTTGTCTGTTTGTCTATCTGTTTGTTTGTTTGTTTAAGCCACCTCTCAAGAGCTGATATTCCCCCCCCCCAAAACACCTGTGTACAATGAGGGTTAACTTAAGTGGACAGGAGTTTGAGATGAAAGGTGCTTTAGAGTGGACTACCTTGCATCACTCCCCAAAAACACTTTAGGAAAATGGAAGAGGCTTGTGGCAGCTGTGGCGAGGAAATGCCTTCCACACAAACTTGAGACAAAACAACAGTAGTGACTCTGTAAGGCTGGATTTGTAAATTAAGAGATTTACTCCCAGCCACCGCTTTCCACAATTGACAAATCAATTTACTGGCATTCTTCTTCCTTGTATTGCTGGTATCAGTGCGGTGCACCACTGCCAACTTCTATCGGTGTCATTAATAGTAATACCTGGAAACACAATTCTTACCAGCTTGCCTTTGCTAGCTAATAAATATATATATATTCCAGTACAAAATTCTTCATGAGAAAAATGACCGGCTTGGATTTTCAAAAAATGCCCAGGTAATGTGTAAAGTTAATCATCTGCCCGCCCAAATATTTCACCACCATCCAATTGATCTTGTTTGTTTTTTTTGATTATTATTTATTTTGAAGTACTACAGCATCAAACATTTGTCATACCACAGTCAATTGCATTGGCTGGAGGAGGTGAAAATGATTATTAGCTGTGAAGAGGGGGAAATAATTGAAAAGCTTTCTTGTCGCTTGCAAATGCCTTCCAAATATTCATTAAACATTTAAGCGACTAAATTTGCAGAATATGTTCCTGACATTGGCACTGGTTCTGCAGTTTTCTCTCATCAGATGGAAGTACTCTGTGTTATGCAGAGTGCATTCATGCATAAACAATATCATTTTCATAAATTAAAACCTCCCCTGCAGAAGGAACATCTGTGCCTGCCTTTGAATAAAAGATGGTGGCATCTGAGTTGCCCCTTGACTGACTGGAAGAATCCTTCTATTTGGAATGGAAGCACTTAACCAAAAGGAACAAAACACGGAGCAGATTTCTCTCTCTCTTTTTTAGACCTTGTGACACCACTTTTCCACCTTCAGAACTAACTCTCCAGAACAAGTGAACGAAGTGAACAAATCTTTATATGTGCTGCAATTGAAAAAAATAAAATACTGGAAGACAATCATCTTGCAACTGTCTTGGTCTAACTGACTGGCATTTATGTTGGGATTTTTTGGGTATTTTTTTGTCTTTTAAACATAAGGGTCATGTTTGCCTACAGTAGCCAAATCTCACTCATTTGATTTGGAATAATTTTCATGGTGCTTTTTTGTGTTGGTACTCACCAACACAGACTGCCACCACCTCTTCTTTGCTGCATTTTTGGCTGACATGCACAGCACTTTTATCAAGTTATGATACCGTCACCTCATTTTTTACCAGAAAAACCCTCTAAACCCCACAGAATTTTCATACAATCATGATGAAGTCCCGCAGCTCTTATATACAATGCTTGAAACTACTTTCTTCTTGTTGGCCTGATTAGATCACTTATTGTTCAGCCTGTGTGCAAGAACTCTGAAAGATAAGAAAAATGAAAATGTACAACCACATGTGTCACTCTTAAAAAAAAATAAAATAACATAAATGGGCATAGTAAACTGAGATCATGGCCTTGTTTCAACACAGCTTAGTATGGGGAATATGGCAGCTGAATATTTAGAGGGTGGTGCCAAAACATTTTTCTCCAGGCACCTTGTTCTAATCCATTACTTCTCCTGCATCCTGGAATAAGCAAATTGCTTTCTTACCGCTTCAGAGCCAAGATGAGTCTCTGGCATGCAACAGCAGAGAAAACACCCCAAGCTCAGATGCTGTGAGAGGAACCATTAAGTTGCCATTCTAGGATTTTGCTCCATCAAAGAGAAGCCAGGTTGTCAAATACATGCTTGTGTGTGTCAATCAGTAGATTACCAGTGACCAATTATACTCAGGGTTTGTTTTCATTTTAAAAAGAAGAAAAAAAATTCAGCATCATCCATTTGGAATATTGGGAAGAATGGACTTTTAAAAAATGACAGTTGTGGCTGAGGATGCTCAGAGATACACAGTCTCATTACCTCAATGCTGAGGCTTAAAGTTCTGGAAGGTTTTGTTGATATGTGAACATTCTAACAGTTCCAGAGCATGTTCTGCAGATACATGATACAACCACTTTGCTAGGCTAAACAGGTCTGCATTTGATGAGTCCCAAAATGGGAGACTATCTGGGATTTTTATGCATGCTTTCTTGAGCTCCATGGATGAAAGTTAGGGTATAAATGTAAATAATGTTTGCAATCATACATCCACAGTCTTGCCTCAAGGCAATTGCCTCCTGCCCATCTGCTCTTCCAGACAACAAACCAGAGCTGGGCAGAAAGTAGACTGGGATCTACGGATAGATCTGTAAGGATCTATAAGGATCTAAAGCAAGGATTCTGACTCCCAGTTGTTTAACAACAGGAGCACCAAATGTTCCCCTTTCTAAATTAAGGCTGCTGAGGTTAAGAAATCTGGAAGCAGTAGGAAGCTACCACTGTGTTAATTCAACTGCCAGGCAACCCAGGGAGGAAACAAGAGACAGTATGAAGACTGCGTACACCCTTTCCTGAATGCAGATCTCCTTTCATAGTAACTAGGCACAAAGGAGAGGCAGCTAAGAACTGCTTCTCTGTTTCCAGAACTACTAGAAAGGGTTTCAGCTAAGTAAGTTGCTATCTACAAGGCAAGCAGGAAACAAAGGTAGTCCTGCTACCAGTAAATTATTCTGCCCTTCCTCCACATCAAACAATAAAAAGAACCAACATATGCATTTGAAAAGGCAGGTGTAATATACCCTGCCCACTATCCTCATGGCTGTGCGTTAAAAAAAAAACTTTGCAAAAGATAACAACTGCACACCAAGAAAAACAGAAATCTGAGATGGATAAGATGAATTTTACATTGTATTTTTGCACCCTTCCTTTCTGTTTGCTTGCCCACTGAGCAGTGTTGTGTTCATGTCCATCTTGCAGGCTTCCCAAGGGCATCTAGTTGACCAGTGGGAGAACAGGATGCTAGGCTACAGGGGTCATAGGCTGTGATCCAGCCGAGATCTTCTTGTGCTCTTATGATCACTGTAAAGCAGCAGCTCCTCCTCCTCTGGCTTTGTGGTTTTCACCAGGCATTTCTCACACACTTTCATTAGGCGTGGGGAGGACTGGCCTTGACCTTGACTAGCAGTTAGAGAAGGAACAAACTCCAGGGAACTTTCTGGGTCCTCCCCCCAAAAAAAATTACCACAAAAACCCTGGCACTTCCTCTGTCCCTGCGCATCATCTGGAGAACAAAGGACTACTGGGTTGAATGTTTTTACCTAGCACACCACCTACAATTAATTCCCACCTTTATTTATATAAAACCTGCCTTTCCCCCTCTTTTTTCCTGCTTTCCACCTACCAAGCAAGCTGTGTGCTTCTCCTAAGGACAGACATGTAACAGATGCCTTTTTGTATTTTTAGAGGTGGGAAACTAGCCATTGTAAGTTTCTCCTTCCCAGGATGCATTGGTGCAACTTGAAACCTGCAGAGCATCTTACAGAACCTCATTTGCATGTCTGCTCCTTCCACCTGCATTCCATCTTCAGCCTCTTTCCCAAAACAGACTCTTGATTTCACCACCAAACATTTCCCCCCTCCCTTCTCATTGCTTTGTTTGCCACCAGACCTGATTAAGAGTTCTGGAGAAAATGAAATCAAAATGTTGTTGCACGCTCATTTGTGACAGCTTGGTCATTTTAGTTGGTCCACTAAAGTATTGCCCTCATGTGGATATTGAGATTCATCTTATGGGCTCACATGGTGACCTTAATTTTATTTTTGTAGGGGTTGAACACATGCAGATTTTGTGTGTGTTTTATTTTGCATTGTTGCAAACACAAAAGTATTAGTGCCCCACTCCAAAAAAACCCAACCCAAATAAACCACACTTGAAATTAAGTGGTAGATATTTTTTTCTTTAAAAATGGAAAAGAATGCTGAGATTCTCAGGGAAGCATAATAGCCCATTCTGCACTTTCTCTGTGCATGGCATAATGAAATGCAAACAGTCCTGAGGAACATTGTGTCTCAGGGAAGAATTCAACAACATGCTAAGGTGATGTTACATGAGGACAAGCATTTCAGCTTGCCAGGTGGAATGAGTCCTTGCCTCCTCTCCCAGCTCACTGTTCTTGAGGTTCTCCCAACCTTCTCAAGACAATTTTGGGGGCATGTGGGTTGGTGAGAGTGAGGAAGACCCATTGCAGAAGTAGAAGCTCTTGTACAGAACTTTTGCTGATAGGGCTCAATAGTTTAATCCCTCCCTCAGTATTTTAGTGCTACGGTGTAGCCATAATGAACCTCATAATACATATTCACACCAAACAGTAGGATTACCAGTTCATCATAATGGAACAGGCTTATGGATGCTGATTTAAGCATCCATCCCTGTATATGCAAACTAGTTCCTACTTTTGTCACACACATCCATAACAGTGTTACTCCAACTCATGATGTCTGCTCTTGATTGTACATGGTGCATTAGGGAGACAACATGAAATAGGTGTGTGAAACCTGCGGCACACCAGATGTTGCTGGACTCCAACTCCTGAGAGTCCCAGTCAGCATGTTCAATGGTCAGGGATCATTAGAACTGTGGTCCAACAACTTTGGGAGGGCCACAAATTCTCCATCCCTCATGTAAGATATTTGTGCAAGCCTGCCAGCAGTCTGGAAGCCTAGTGATCATGAATTAACAACTGTTAGCAAAGGGCAGCTGGGTTTCAGTAGGACTTAGGTGTAACAAACTTTCCCTGCACTGGGGCCTTTAAATGGGCTTGTTAGCAACATAAACTTGAAAAGGGGTCCTGATTCACCAGCAACTTGGCAGCAGCAATTAATGGTAGGAGCAGACTCGGTACTGAAAAACCGGGGTTGGCCTAAACACATAAATACCAGCTTCAGGCAGAAACATGATTTGTTCTGGGGAGACCAACCACAATTGAATTCAGATGCTGTTATATATCTAAGGCAGTCACCAAAGGCTAAAAAATAAATCCCTGGAATGCTGGGGTCTCTATGCTACCTCCTGCTTGGGGAAATAGAAACCATCTCCTCTATGCCTTTCCATGAGCAGTTGGTGGGTTCCCATCATCACCATCCTTGCTTGCTGCAGGACCCCAAATCTTAGTTATGGTGCTGTCAGTGCCAGTAGATACTCTAGGTCAGGAGTAGCAGCAAGATTGAAATTTCAGGTGGTACTGGAGATGTGAGGCAGAATGTCCTGGAAAGGTCTGAGGTCTGATCTTGGAAGCATTCAAAATATAATTGCAAAGAGCAAAGTATGTTTGCATTGCTTACTTCTTTAGATGTCATGATGACTGGAAACAGATGTATTCCTGGTAGAAGAGTTACATGTGTGAAACCCAAGCATACGGAAGTGTCCTCCCCACTCTAAAGGAACACATATCCATATTGATCAGATTTGAGTGAGGGCAGGAAGGAGCGGAGGAAACAAGAGCTACCTATGACTCCTGGTAAGATTTGTGTGTAGGATATGGCACTCCTGAATTTTGACCACAGATGGTCTGGACACAAAGTGAGGGCAACTGCCACCCTCCATCCAACCCAAACAATCGATACATGACTTGCTTCAGAGAAATCAAACCACCACTTATTTCAGTTTACTTTCAGATGCAGTAACACACCCAAGGCTTAAGAGTCCCAGAACCTGTCTGAGTACCATACATTCAGTGCTCTGCAGAGCTTTCCCCCTCTCCACCGAATAACTATTGCCAGCTCCCCTTCTCCATCTTTGGGGGACTACAAAGCGCTTACAGGTGAGAGGTCGTGGCTTCCTGTTTGGTCCAGAGCAGCAGCAGAAACTCTACAAATTGATCACTGGGCGCTGTGGAGTTGGCTTTGCTGGCCGATCTTTCCGTCTCTCCTTGTGGGATTTCAGCACCGCAGAGCAGGATAGCTACGTAGGGCCTTGGCCCGGTGAGCGGTTGCTACTGTGAGCGCATGAATGCGAGCTCGCCTTGACTTCCAGATCAGATTTCCGAGGGAACCTTGCTCGCTAGCTATGCGTTCCTGCCACCTCCCACCCGTAGTCAGGTTGCTATTGGACTGCACCTTGGTTTGTTTGTTTTTTTCTTAAACTTCCGTTTATTGTACAAATTAGTAAAGGTTGCACCTTTTTTTAAGGAACTATTACAATAATCCCATAGGAATTGCTCACACTAAGAAGGGGGAAGGGAGAGGGGAATCATATTTAAGGAGAAATGCAACATTTGACGGACGTCTCCTTACTATCTCGTTCCAAAGGTGTGCTTACTAAATTCCCAAATGTGCATTACATAGTCATATACAGGATTACGAACAAAATTACAGTACAGATTGAGTTCGGTTGAACCAGCGTTACATTTCAGACAGCACTTATTGCGGATTGCATTGTACATGCATAATAACTATATTGTTCTAATTACGAAGTCAAATGGTTCGAATGGGTTTGAAACTACTGACTACAATCCACCAGCATATTATATAACAACCCCAACCATAGTGAATCTGATTGGCTTTTCGACTCCTGGACGGAAATATGACAAACCACCGATTCATGTGACTATGTATATATTTAAAAATATATATATCATGCATTTATCATTGCCTGGAAACATTAAGTGTTTTCAAATTATCTCTGTTCTCTTCAAAATCACGTGAGGAGAAAGGACGGGGACGCCAAAGATTAAAAAGAAACAGTGCAAATTGAACGTGATAGTCAAGCAGCTTTTGATTTGGGGAAAAAGGGAAGAACTTGGCATTTCCTTATGAAAACAAGAATGTCTGGCGGGTGGGAGGGTGTCTCTATCCGCACATAAGGTTTTGCAAACCTTCCGTTGGATTGATATGTTCCAATAGGAAAATAAATATTTTCCTACTTCCATTAAAAAAAAAATAATAATCCAAAAACCCTGTAGGAATCTGGTTCTTACTGGAAGGAAACGAAATTTTAATGGGAAAGACTTTGCTGGCGCTGTGCATTTATGTGTGTGAAGACCGTGAAAGGAAAATGAACGGGGCGGGGAGGTGCTAAGGCAACAGAGCATCCCCCCCTCCCCACACACCTGTTTTAAGCACTTTTCTGCTGGTTTAACTTACTTAAATTATTTCGTATAAATTAGATATAATTCTACTTTGTTTCCAATACGTATAAAAATCGATGAAGCTGCATGGTTTAAAATAGTTTATCAAAAGTTATTAAAAATTCTGTACAAAACCACAACAAAATAATTCGGCATGGGAAAAAGTAGCAAGTAGGAAAAATGCTGGTTGAAAAATAGACATTTTATATATACTTTTTTCGATTTATTTATTTTTTAAATTGGCCCACGTCTAGTTTCAAAAACAAAAAAAATTTAATAAGAATTGCATAGATCCTAATTATTGCTTGTGATTTTTTTTTTGTCCCGATCAGATCAGTGGGGAGACTGGCTGACTTTCTTCTACACTAAATTGATAGTGCAGATTTACATTCGGGACCGTGCGGGGTGGGGAAGCTTAGCGGAGGGAGGTGGGATTTACAGAAGGGGGACCAGGAAAAATGTAGCCTCCCCATATATTTATATAGATGACTCTGGCGTTTGGAAGTTCCCCCCTTTGCCCCTTCCGGTCTTTTTGCACTTGGAGCCCTAGGGTGGGTGGGTGTCTGTGTTGTGGGGGTCCCCCTTCCGAAGCAAGGCAGCCCCTCGATGCCCCTTGGCTCCTCTGCCCCGACGCTTCTGGAAGGGCTCAGTCGTGAAAGATGGCATTGAGCTGGGCACTCATGACCCTCTCGTGGTGGGCATGGCTCTCGTAGGGCAGGAGGTTGTCGATGGGGATCTCGCAGCGAGAGGCAGAGCAGGAGAAGAGCGATCCGTGTCCCGGGGTCCCCGCCAGGCCGGCGGCGGCGGGGTAGTGCATGGTGAAGGCATAATTTTTCTCAAACTCTCCGGAAGGTTCGTGTTTGAAAGAGAAGTTCCCGTTGACGCTGAGCGGCGGGCTTAAGGGCCCGTCGAAGGAAGGGCTGGCGCACTCGGCCAGCGCGCTCTCGAAGAAAGGCTCCAGCGCCGCGCCGTAGGAGTGCGGCGCTTTCACGTGGAACAGGTGGGAGCTGTCCATGGTTCCGTAAGGCGGGCTAGGCAGCCCAGGCGACTGGTAGGCGTAAGGGTGCACCGGGAAGGAAGCGCTAGGCGGTTGCATGTGCGGAGGCAGGTCCTGGCTCTGCTCGGGCAGGAAAGTCCTCGGGTTGAGCTGCAGGCAGCCGGCCACTAGGTTGGTGGTAGGCTGGGACAGGCCTTTGCAGAGCGTCTGCACGAAAGAGACCAGGTCGGGGCTCTTGCCCGAGCGCAGGATCTCCGAGAGGGCCCAGATGTAGTTCTTGGCCAGGCGCAGCGTCTCAATCTTGGACAGCTTCTGCGTCTTGGAATAGCAAGGCACCACCTTCCGCAAGTTGTCCAGAGCCGCGTTGAGGCCGTGCATGCGGTTCCGCTCGCGGGCGTTGGCCTTCATGCGCCGCAGCTTGAACCTCTCCAAGCGGGCCTTGGTCATCTTCTTCTTCTTGGGACCGCGCCTCTTGGGCTTCTGATCGTCATCTTCTTCTTCTTCTTCCTCCTCCTCTTCTTCCTCCTCCTCTTCTTCGAGGTCGTCCTCTTCCTCCTCCTCTTCTTCCTCCTCGCCGTTCCTCAGCGAGTCCACCTCGGCTTCGGCGTGCATAGCTTCCAGGTCGCCCTCTTTCTTCTCCGCCTCGTGCTCCTCGTCCTGGGAGCTGAGGCAGTCGTCCGTCCAGCTGGGGGGACCCTGCGGCTGTGGCTCCCCCATCAGCCCGCTCTCGCTGTACGATTTGGTCATCCTGCAGGATCCTGCGCGCGGAAGAGATCACAAGAGAAAAGACATTTAGCAGAGAGGACACTCCCAATAACTTCCTCCAAGCCCTTCCTCCGGGGCTACAATCCTAAATGCATTTGCCACGGAGTAAGCGCCACTGAAACCAGCGAGGTTTACTTCTGAGTAGAAATGCACAGGATTTTCTCCTTGTCAGCATTATTTAGGAAGCTCTATAATAGTTATTCCGTTCACACCGATTACAATGTGATAATTGGCTTTGGTGAGTTTCACCACCCCACCCCCCACATTTCTATGCGACTTTCTGCAAATTGGGTTCTTAAAGAAGTTTCCTAGCAATTTGAAACTTACGGCGCAATCCTCACCCCGTCTACGGAGACGTCCTATTCAATTCAACCGAGTTTCCTCCGAGGAGAAAGAGTACTGCAGCTTTAGACTCTCTGACTCCTAAGCCTTCCCCAGTAAACAAACTTTGACTTTTCTCCGCGCGTCTCCGCCACAAAGAGATCGATCGTCTCAAATAGCATTATATAACGTGTTTATATTAGTGCTGGTGGTGGCTCTCTAAGGAGATTATAGATAGAATGAAATTTGACGGAGAGAAGCGAAAAGAAGAAAATGTCTCTAAGGGGGGGGGCGCGGGCGTGGGGGAGAGAACATCACGCAGCAGCAGAATCAGCGGGACAAATGGCCAACGATTATTCAGCCCGGGCAGGATTCAGCCCGGGCAGGATTTATCCGTCGAGTTGGGTGCCCCTTTTCATTCTGCCCACATTTCACTCTGCCACTTCATTCTCCCCTACAATAGCCGTGCAGACTTCCCAACTGTTCAGAGTCCAGCCAAAGTCTGCCGCCCAGACAGGGGATCAGGTGCAGCCACAGCCTCTCTAATAAACCACCCCTCCCCTGCCTCCCCCCACCCCCCTTTCTGCCTGAGGATCCCCAACCTTGCGAGAGGAAACGTTTGCTAATGAAGGGGATGGACCGATCCTGACCGTCTTAGGCAAGCGACGCTACCGAAGCCTCCGGAACTACAAGGCGATCCAAATGCAACAGTTGAGTGAAACCGTTTGCTTCTCCGTCACCGGCGCAGCCCCTCTCCCTCCAGCGGCAATGGGGGGCGAAACCTGACCCATCTGTTGCCCACTTTCCCTCTCCCCATATAGGAACTTCCCTCTCCCTTTTAGCAAGCAACCCGCCAGTTCCCAATCTTGACCTGTCAAAGGACAGGCGAGTCCTATCAACTTATTTGACACCCCATTTTTCTCCTCTCTTTCCACCGCCAAAAGAAAGAAAGAAAGAAATCCAGCGGCACCTGTTCTAGACTGCAGCCCACACTCCTTCCAATCTGTAAGGACAAAGTCTACTGGATTCGATTTGGCTCTGATCCCCGCCCCCCCCCCCAAAAAAACAGTGCCATGCGCAACAAGGCATTACTACGGATTCCTCGGATCATTTCTACCGTATTTTTTGTGTCGCTGCGCCTCACACGGCTTGACGCAGCAGCAGAAACGCAGATGGGGGGAACTGAAGGATATCACACAACGCGCGCTTTCTAGCGAGTAGGTCGAGAGCGTTGGATCGGCGGGTCTTTACTTCATGGGTTTTGCCAGGATTTATGTTGGGGGAGGAGCAGGCTTTATGCTGTGGGGGGGGGGGGAGAACCTCAGCTAGTTAAGTATTTTGTATTGATTTACTTGATTTAGGGGGACAGCTACCCCACCTTGCCCCTCCCTTGGCTATGCCCATGCTTTACTCCCGAGTAAGATCGTACTGGACCCAAGCGTGTGGCGAAAAGAGTTCGCCAACAAGAAAGGTCATTTAAAAATATTTTTTTAAAAAAAATGTAGTGAAAAGAGCCAATCCAATGGTTCATCCTTATTTCGTTCAGATAGAGGAAATAATAGCCTTCTGGAGAAATAAAGCTAGTCGTGCGATGGGTTGGGGTGCTTTTTCCCCTCTTTTCTTTTTTAGGCATATCCTTCACCCAAGCCACGGATACTGTATAAAGAGGAGATGGGTGCTAAGGAGGGAATCAAATATTTACCTTTCTCTTTTTCTTCTTCAGCGTGTCCTTTGCAGTGATGGTCTCATAACCCTGTTGCTCCTGGGAAGCTTTCCTTACAACGGAGGGACGTGCCACTTTTTATTGGATTTATGTGTGTGTTTTTTCCTTGAGGCTGCATGCAGGAGACTCCGCTTATATATATAGCCGAGGCTCTTCTGCTGGGGGGGGGGGAGATGGAGGAGGGGGCGGGCAGCGAAGGCACCCCCTGGGGATGGCCAGGCAGCAAGCTCCACCTCCTTCGCTCCTCCCCCCTCCCGCTACACCCCCCTACCCACCCGGCGACTGCGTCAGCCTTCCCCCGGCACGCGCCATATGGTCACCCACGTCAAGCTTCGCGCGGGTCACGTGAGCTGCCCATTCGTATGCCGCCCGGCTCTCCCTGCCATCCCTTTGTGGCCCGAAAGAAAGTGGCCATCTGTCGCCAGCCAGAGACTCGGCGGACCTGTTTGTACCCGCAGGAGAGATTAACCCTTGCGCTGGCGCGCGAGGCTTGGGGATATTGAGAGGGAAAGGGGGGGGGTGTGGATTGTCCCCTTCTACTTTTGACCGAGGAACTAGGAGTAGCCGCCTTGAAAGAGAAAGAAAGAGCGTTTCGGGCTCTTTCTTTTGCCAGATCGCGGAGATCCTTTGCGCGCTGCGCTGTGTAAGCATCCAAGGTCTCCACCCAGCACCGAACTCACAGAACGATTTCACGTATGAGGAAGGCTCATTAGGGTACAACCAGCGCTCGTTTCCTACTTGCATTGCGCTCAGTTCCCTGTTCAGGTTCCCTAGCTGCCGTCGCTTCTTTCGGTGCGGAGATGGAAACAGAAACGCGTTCTCGGATGCTTTTCCGGCGGGGGTCCGGGAGCAGCTTTGCTCCCCTCCGGAGGGAAAGCACCGAGCGCCAAGCAGGCTACTCCCAGGTCGTGCAGCTCACAGACGTGGGAAACACGCCATACATTGCGAAAGCTGCCCTGGTCTGTTACAGCAGCAACCATCCGCTTCCCGCCCAGCAATGACCCAAGAATCTGATCTGGAGGCAAAAGCTTTCCTGCTAGGCGACAGCCCACTCCCGCAGAGTCTCAAGAGATCTCCAGCCTAGGGGGAAAGCGATTATAGGTGGTTTTTATATATAAACTCTTTATAAAAGTGGTGGTGATGTGTGGGTTCATTCGCGCACCTTTGTTGGCCGAGGGTAGCAGAAGTGGTTAAGAAACGGTCGGATCCACCAGTCTCCAAATATTCAGTCGTGGTCTGCAGATAATCGCACACAGTGGCGAACGAGTTATAAGATCCTTCCTGCCTTCTACTGAATCATTGGTTCGTCTAACTCAAGATTCCCTGCACGGCTCTCTCAGGTCGGGAGCCTTTCCTGGAGATGCTGAACCTGAGGACCTTCTGCTTCCAAAGCAGACGATCAACTACCACTGAGCAACAGCGAAGCAGAGAATAAAGAAGGAACTTTTGTTTACTTTCCCCCTACCCTTCGGCTGCGAGCTTCCTGCAAAGAGGCCAGGGCTGTTCGCATCAGGTTCCCAGCTGAGCTTCAGCACTAGATCAGCGTCTTCAGAGCCTTCGAATGGGCTGCTTCGGTGGGTTTGCAAATCGCATTTCTGGGAGGTGTGTGGTAAAGGCGCACCGTCCTTCCTCGCCTCACCTGGCAATCCAAAATGAATTAAAAATAATAGCAGATCCGCCCCACCACACTCTATATTTATAGTTTCTATGCGCACAAATCACGGGGAAAGTCCACTCTATAAACTGAGCTCTCTTTTCCTCTAGCCACAGACCAGAAGGGTTGCCCCACATGCATCCCCGCTGGGCTGTGTCGAAAACCCACAAGTCTTTAGCTTGGAAGGGGGGAAAAACCAACGAGCGCCAACAGATATTTGTTTTTTGACTTGTGATCAGCAAAGCATCACACAAGGACTGAAAGCAGAGTTCTTGTGCGCCTAGTGATATTTGCCGTTTCGCAATGAGAACTTCTCGCTCTTGAGCTTGAGTTAGGGGTCTCTTTAGATCCAGATGGTTTTTCCATCACCAGATTTTTCTAGGCTTGTTTGTTTTTTCTTTTTAAAGGGGAAAAAAAGTCTTTTCTAGATGACCCTTCGTTATGTCATTGATACGCTCTCCTAAGAAGGTGGGTGGAGGTTCAGCCATCTAGGTTCCTCTTGCGTGGCCTGGAGCAAACCACCTCCAGACCAACCTAGCTTGCAGGGTTCTTGCTAGAATCAATTAAAGCGCACAATGGTAGATGCCGACCAGGGCGTTTGGAAGCACAACCATCTAATACTGAAGGATGGGTCACCGATGCTTCGGGCAACGTGCTGACGCCTTCAAGGAGAAGGTCCTCTTCAGCTTTGGTCGCCTGCTTTGTGCATAAATCAGTATAAACAAGCCATCCCTCCCTCCCCGCCTTTAGTAAAGTACTCCATTTTCATATCCCGGAAAGGAGTTAGGCGATGCAGAGAAGAGGAGGAAGAAGAGGGACAGGACTTACAACAGGGCAATTGAAAGCGGCCCTGTTTCTCAACAGACGGCGTCGTCATGCGATAGGAACGCGCTTCTAGACCCTTTAATGAGCGTTCCTTTTCCAGGAACTTGCTTGGCAAGTGAGAAAATGGTTGCGCATGTGAGAGAGGGAGAGAGCAGGTTGCTTTAAAAAGTCTGCCAGGAGAGGCCAGTTGAGAAGAAATGGGAGAGATACTCGGTGGTCGGAAGCGGGTCAGGCGCGACAGGAAGAAAGTCTGGGAAGTGGGAATTTCCTCTTACGGTTCATCCCTTGTGAATTTAGTTCTTTCCTTCCTTCGTGGTTCTCCTATGCGCTCCATTCAGCCAAACCATCTACAGCAGTGCTGGATGTTACCCTCGTTGGAAGCAATTCGTCGACTTTGAACCCGAGTTCACACAAGAGATACATGGGCCAAATGGTAGGCCTTCGGGCCTGGATTCAGATCCCTGAGAAATTTAGCCTGGGGGATCTGGGCGTCGCTCTCCTTGGACCCAAATCTCTTTCTGCAGAAGCATAAGTAAGGCCGCTTAAGGGCTGAGGCAGCAGTCCTAAGTCCACTTACCTGGGAGTAAGCTCCATTGAATCCAATAGGGTTTACCACTGAGTAGACGTGGTTAGGAACGCATTGTTAATGTGGGGGAGGGGTTGTTGAGGGTGGGATTCCGCAGTTCAAGCTATTAAAATGTGCCTTTGTCTGTCATCCCCTCAGTGGGACTTCCTTTGGAGTAGGCACATATAGGATCCCACTGTTAAAGTCCTGACTGTGGACTGGGTCGCACGCCTGCAGTTAGTTTCCTGTTTGTTTCTGTCGCCGCCACAACCCTTATCCGTCTACTAGACTAGAGGGCTTCTTAACTTTGCTCTCCAGTCCCTGAGTTCTCTCCATCTGCCCCCGTTTTTTTGAGGGTGTGTGTGGACAGTCTGAGTTCATACACGTTTACTCAGAAGTCATTCCCATTGAGTTCAATGGGGTTTACTTTTGAGTAGCCATGGCTGATCCCAGGGAAGAAACAAGGGTATTATTATTCCTATTTTGTTTTACTGACTTCCAAACAACTACCAAAGAGGAATAAGAACTGGGGCTGCGAATATGGTACTTATTTATATGCCGCTGAAAGCCAAAACAAAGCTTCAAAGCTGTTTATGAATTGTTTTTTTTAAAAAAACAACAACCTAGTGATGCCATGTTAAAATATATTTTTAAAAATCCGTAATGGTAAAAATGCATAGTAAAATAAAGCAATTAGTTTTTAACAATACAGCAAAAACAAAAGCAAGAGACTCGGGTCTAGAGATAAAGAAATACCTTTGCGTGTGCGTGTCATCTAATCTATCTATCTACCTATCTCAAAGCTTCCTTTATTTTTCTTTCCAGTTTCTTCCTTCCCTTGATTATTTTTCTATTCCTCATCGGCACCTCAGAGTCCCCCCCTCTCTCTCACTCACTCACTCACACACACACACACGCTCCCCCTCTCCGACCCCCCCTCCGTTTGAGGGCTCCTCCTGTCTGCCAAGCGGCACGCGAGCCGCACGCGTTGTCAACAAAAGCCTCTTTCACGGCTCGCTGCCCCTTTGCAGCGTCCCAAATCTGCTCGCCCCTCTGCCGCCTGCTTGCAGCTCATCTGCCGACTTTGGTTCCCGGCCCCATCCATATAGCAGCAGCGGCGGCAAGAGGGTGGGAGAGGGAGGGGAGGGAGGGGGGCGGAGAGGAAAACAAAACACGAAGGCCAGCGTTTAGGACGCCCACCGCTGAGGGTGCGGGTAGGGGCAGCAGGCAGGTCGAAAGAAGCGCGCGAGGAGGAGGACCAGCTTCTTCGCTTTTCTGTTCTCTGCTGCTAAGTCAATGTGATTTTCCCAAACAGATGACATTTTGAACCTCGCTCGCGCGCGTGTTCCTACACACCTTGGTGCGATTGTTGCACGGAGCAGGGGAGCACTGGCACCTCAAGCAGCAAATTTATGAAGCCCATTTCTGTCGGAAGTCAACATGTCTTCCCCTCTCCCTTGAAACTCCGCACCGAAGAAGCCCATGAAACATAAGCATGTTGTTTATTTTAACCGACAAATTCTGCTTGGGGGTGAGGGTCTGGAGTCGAGGCAGGTTGGCGACACTTTCTATAGAGATATAAAAATAAGGGGAAGGAGCGGACATCGAAGCAACCGACGACATACCCTGCGGAGAACTCCTAGTTTCTTGCAGATCTGGCGAAGGCGGTGGAAACGCTATTAAAATGCCTTATAGTTGTCCAGAGTGCGAACTCCATCCCAAGGAAATCTCTGGGGTTTGCGGCATTATCTTAATTAAGATAATTGATTCATATTGCACCTGCGAGAATGAAGAGCGGGGGAGGGAGGGAGGGAGAGAAAATGATTCTCTGCCCGCTCTCCCTCCCATCCTAGCTTAAAGCTATTGGAAAGAGGAAGCCTTGCTTAATATTGAGTGATTTATGACCGCGACAGACAGCAGTAGCTACGGCTGCGTCCTGTTTATTTGAATATTCCAACCCTTGCACAGAGTACATAAGGCCCAATGAAGATGGAAGCTGCTCCTCTTTCTTTCTTTCTTTCTCTAAAGTTTAAATCATATATGTCAATACACCTATACTAAAGGCCGGCAGATTTTTGCCAAGCTCATTAAACGGGGACCCAGCTTTGAGCTTCGTATGCCAAAGAAGTAGATGGAGGCGTGCCCGTGTTTGCCGTGAGTTTTCAGGCAGTGGTGGGGTTGTGTGTGCGGGGAGGGGGACGTCTCACACCTGTTTGCGATAGAAACAGATTGAGGACAGCCGGGGCCAGGTAACAGACGAGAGGGCCTTGACGACAGACAAAGGTGATCTATTGATCTGGCTGAGTTTAATGAGCGCAAACGAAGCTGGGGAGATAGGGTTGGGGATTTGAAAACAGCTCCCCGGGCTAAGCTCACTGGGTGGACCACCGTTTTGGACAAGCGGCCAATTAGCAATTTAAAGGACGCGAGAGAGGGGAAATCAGCACCCTGGACAGCTCACAGCCGCAGATCACCCTGCGGCTATAAGGCTTTACCCGGCGCCGTTTTGCTTGCTCTTGGCAAGTCCCTAAGGACCTGTAAGGTCCATGCTGAACCGCTAAAAGGGTTTTTTCTTTCCTTTCCATTTTTTTTAATTGCCAAGCGGAGGTCAATATCCGCCCCGGCTGCTGCCCATTTCTTTCAGAAGCTAACCGCTGCTAAAAACGGAAGCGTCAAAGTGAAGGAACAGTTTACACACCAGTGTTTTCCTTCTCTCGAATTTTGTTTAGCACGAAAATGCGCCAATGTTGTTCTTAGAAGCCCCACAACCATCAGCTACCGAAGGAGGAACAGATCCGTTAGGTAAACCCCGCATACAAAGATCTTATGCAAAAAAAAAGGCAAATAAACGGTGACATTGTAGCAAATAAGAAAGAACACATTCCCACCCCACCCCCACCCCCAATAGAGACCTTAATTTCCTTCTGAATCTTGTATTCAGGTTTCAGCTGTGCAGTTTCAAAATCATTGAATTAGGATGGTTTTTTGTTGCTATTGTTATTGTTGCTGGTAAGTTTGATCTGCGTATAGATGCATATAAAAACAGGTATACAACAAGTGTGTGTGTGTGTTTTGAATATGGGATGTGTGCCATAAATATTGCATGCTTATGCATTAAAAACTATTTGCTCTCCTTTGCATTGGCTCCATTATTAAAAACTGATGAAAATCCTAATCCTAAACACAGGCAGTAGTCCTAGAAAGAAGCTCGCTCATTCAGATAAAAACTACTTGGAAGTGAGTGAGCTGAAATGGAAATGGGCTTCACCTGTATTTAAGACTGCAGTTTCAGAAAACCTTTGTGCTTGTGTGTGTAGGAAATCACCCCCATAGCATCTTCATTTTAATGGCCCATTCCCTTTCCTACCCTTGCTTGCTAAATGATGTTGTTTAATTTTATAAATGACAACTTCTATTTAGTTAATGGGAATTACATCTGGACTCAGTTTTTAATTATCTGCTTGCTAAGTGAGCTTTTTGGTCACTGACATACAATTATGAAATCACAATAGATATTTAAAATAATTCGACTTGATTAAAAAAAGGAGAAGAAATAAAACAATCTAAAAATGGGTGCAACAGCTATCTATGTTTAGAGGGTTGTAATAAGGACTTGTCTGACCACCCCCACCTCAATCTCGCCAACAGCCTTTTTCATTGATGTCAACCTTCTCTATTATTAGGAACTGGGACTCTTCTCAGACAGGATTTGTAGCTGGACAATCTCATTATTTTTGATCCGGGCATTTAACGAAGAGTCTCACCTTCTTTAAATAAAGTGTGGTGTATGGTGCTTTCTTTTTTTCTTTTTTAAAAATGCCCTCTTTAATAAAACTCATTTCCATTTGAATTAAATATTGATAACCTGACCTTTATGTTCCTTTAACTAATCAAAAGAAAGAAATTTCAAATGTGGATGGGCCCCAGCCTTGCCCTGGTGGGCCTTTCTGCTTGAATGAGTGCTCAGATTAAACAAACCCAACTTCCTTTTTTTTTTTTCCAGGGCACCCTCTCTTTGCACTAATTGCTTATGCAAAAATGCAGAGCCGTATTAATTAGTAACTCTACTGATTAGTTCAGTGGTATTTCCACATAATAAATCATGCTGCAGACATGGGGGTTTTGGCACCTCACCAAGAGTGGCTCAGGATGCAATAAGATTTCCATGTTAAATAATAAAAATCATAGGCTAAAGCTACCTTTTTTTGCAGGTAATGCTGCGTACCACCTGCTCCCTGCACCTGCCATGGGAAATTGCTTTCTGTCCTGGCAGGCCTTCTTTCCTGCCCTTCAAGCGCACAGCATTCTCAGTGTGAATCACGGCGCAGAGAAGCAAAGGGTCAGATTGCAAGCTGATGTCATTTTGCTCTTTTAAAAGTTAGAGAGCTCAGGCTTTTGAGACAGAGACTTGGATGAGGCTATCCAAGGGGAAAAGAACAACAATGGACCTGTACTGAATGCATGGTGAGGATACTATATTACATATATATGAAGATGATGTGCCCAGGTGAAAAAGCACGTCTTTCACAACAGCTTAAGACATTCACTATCGAGACTGAGGCTGCTGCTTTGCTGTTCCAATAATTTCTGAATGCATATCTTGAAGAATGTGTGAATAGACATCCTGTGATGCACTACTGTCTCAGCTATGTACAAGCAATATATGGTATTCATTATGCAATGAAGGCTGCTTCCATATTGGTTTATGCCGATAGAAAGAAACCATGCACTCTGTACATCAAATAAGACCGATTGCATGAAATGGGGTGAATGTATGAACACACAGAGTCAATGTCTCAAGAGGCAGAGGTACTTTTCAAAATATGTTTCCATCTATATGTATCAGTTGGTTTCTGTGCTATGAGTTGATGCATTTAAAACATACATTTACTCTCAATATAAATTGCAATATATTAAATAATGGATAATCCTGATATATACCCAGATTTAATTTTCAGTTGAAATTCCATCTAAGATGTCCATTTCCTGAAAGCTGCAGTTCATTTTAAGTCAGGAATGGACTGGATGAGAGCCACCTTCCTTCTTCTGCACATTTAAGCACACAACAATAATTTAAATTACACCCTTGCAGTCATGAAGGCTAAACACTAAATTTGTTAGAGTGAGTTGAAAATAATAGGTACCATACTCAAATCACTAGAAACTTAAACTTTGTTAAAGTTGATAGGGCTCTTCCAGGCTTATATTTCCCTATATGAGAGAAATCCTATTGGTTTCTAAAATGCTGATATGGAACAGGAAACATTCAGTACCTAGCCACTTCTGGTAAAAGGTAAAGGACGCCTGACAGTTAAGTCCAGTCGCAAACGACTCTGGGGTTGCGGCGTTCATCTCTCTTTACTGGCCGAGGAAGCTGACTTTTGTCCGCAGACAGTTTTTCCGGGTCATGTGGCCAGCATGACTAAGCCGCTTCTGGTGAAACCAGAGCAGTGCACCGAAATGCCGTTTACCTTCCCGCCAGAGTGGTACCTATTTATCTACTTGCACTTTGACGTGCTTTCAAACTGCTATGTTGGCAGGAGCTGGGACTGAGCAACGGAAGCTCACCCCGTCACAGGGATTTGAACTGCCGACCTTCCGATCGGCAAGCCCTAGGCTCAGTGGTTTAACCCACAGCGCCACCAGCGCTGTGAATTGGGTTCACTTTCTTTTAGGTAGTTTGTAAGTTTTAATGGCACTTTGTAAGTAACTGTCTCTTCCGCACATATTTGATAAATGGTGTAAAATTATTTTTGAACAACTGTGTGAATAATTGTCGCCAACGTGCTGTACAAGTTGCCCTATCTGGGCAGGGGCAGGAATAGCCTGACTTCTGTCCTCTAAGTTAGGGATAGCCTAACTTCTGTCCTCTGGTAACCTCTAGGTTAGAGTACTGCAACACATTATACATAGGGCTGCCTCTGAAGATAGTTAGGAAACTTCAGCTGGTACAGAATTCAGTGGCCAGTTTTGCTCAATGGGGCAAGACAGTTTGAACATATTGCACTGATCCTGGCCTGAATGCACTGGCTGCCAATTAGTTTCCAGGCCCAATTCAAAGCGCTAGTATGAAAGTGCTAGTTATGATCCTTAAAGCCTTAAACGGTTCAGGACCACAGTACCTCTCTCCATATGAACCAACCCAGACTCTGCAAACTAGCTGTGGTCGCATACATAAAAAGTCTTTTCTGCTCCCTTGGTACAATTAACAATTGTACCATGTGAATTTTCTGAATGTGTCAGCTGGCCTTAAAGAAATGCTGAAATGTAATGATTCAAAAGGGACAATGGGCCCATATTTCATGGGAGTTGCATGAAGTGCCATCAGTTTCCAGTGTCACAGGTGCCATATGCAAAGAATCACTGCCACAAGTAAAGACACTGTACCTTTATTCTTTAGGCAAGGATATTCACAGGATGGAGTGGGGGAGCAAACACAGGTGTTTGCAGATAATCTAAAGCTTTGGTGAGATTAAATTGTTGCCTCAATATGAGTTATTACATATACTCCAAATTGAAATCTTCTTAAGGTTAGCTTTAGAGGAACTGATTTTGCTCACTTGCCTTAGAAAATCATTGCTGAAAAATGCACTATGCATAGAACTGCCATTTCCAGCAGGACTGTTGCTAGTTGGATATCTTTTAAGGAAGGAATCGACAATGTAATAATCTCAAGAAGTCATTGGATCAAATCTGATGGATAGTGGGGTATGATACTGCCACTCAGCTGACCAAATTGCTGTTGTTTAGTGGGAGGTAGAGGGATGGTGGTGAAGCATTGGTGAGGTTAGCATAGAACAAATGCACCAGCAGAACCAACCCAGTGCTCCTGCTGATGAGTTTGCAGCACACCAAATTCCCCAGTACTTTGCCCTTCCTCCTCTACCTCCTTGTGAGCAGCAAAAATGTCTTCTTCTTCTCACGGCCGAGTAAGATTGTCTCCCATGAACAGAGTCTTAACAGTGACAAGTGATATGTTACAATGGCTGTGAAGGCGGATGAAGGCTGCAGCAGATAAGAAATTACTGACTGCCATGATACTCATGCCATTGGAATAGAGCCTTACTGTGAAGACTGTGTGTTGATCAGCATGCACTGATATCCACACAAAAAACAAATTCACACACAGGCATCTTCCCAAAACCCATCCAGTAGAAATGTGACCATCTGCAGATCCAATGAGTGGTAGTGCACCCCCTCATAGGCTACTGTGTCTGGCAATTGGCCATACTGTCTGGGACTGATGGGAACTGGAGCCCGACAAAATATGGAAGGTAACAAATTGGATCCTCCTGTTTCAGGTGGTTTTATTGCTGTTGCTTGCATGGGATGCGGGTGGAGCTGTGGTCTAAACCACTGAGATTCTTGGGCTTGTCGATCAGAAGGTCGGCGGTTCAAATCCCTACGACGGGGTGAGCTCCCATTGCTCTGTCCCAGCTCCTGCCAACCTAGCAGTTTGAAAGCATGCCAGTGCAAGTAGATAAATAGGTACCACTGTGGCGGGAAGGTAAACAGCGCTCTGGTTTCCGTCACGGCATCCCATTGTGCCAGAAGTGGTTTAGTCATGCTGGCCACATGACCCAGAAAAGCTCTCTGTGGACAAACACTGGCTCCCTCGGCCTGAAAGCGAGATGAGCGCTGCAACCCCATAGTCGCCTTTGACCGAACTTAACCGTCCAGGGGTCTTTTACCTTTTTTATTATTGTTGTTGTTGCTGTTTTCTTTAATGTAAAATTCTAAATAGACACACACATGCATAAATGTTGTTTTTGCTATGTTATCTGAGTTTTATGTTTGAAAAGAATCCATACAAAATAGGGAGTTCTGTCAGTTATTATTGTGAACCATGACAACAGATTCAGGTAGGGACTGTTTGCTGTAAGTGGGTGTTCAGAACCATAAGAGGTTCAATAAATGATTCACCGGAATGCAACATGGTTGTTTAATTGATTGACTGATTGATTCAACATTCCCCTATCCTACCAATCCACCAACTCAAGAGAGACGACAATCTCATTTAACTTTGGTGCATCATTGTTGGCAGCTCAGTAGACATTTTGCTCTTGGGTGTTGTGGAAATGTACTTAGCATACAAAGAAACAAGGCAATGTGGTCAAAACCCACCCCAAAAGGAGCGGCATGGTCTCCTCGAGAGGAACCTCATTGCATTATGCAGGTCATCCTTCTACACAAATCACACACACACACACACACCCATGCACAAAGACACACATTTCCTTAGTAGGACAGGAAATAGCACATTTCCCTAACAGTAGTACAGTTGCTGCTTTACTTGTGCTCGCAGTTCATATCTGCTCCCTGCAATAAAACAGGACTGCATTTTATAGGCTGTGTACATGAAGATTCATAATTACAAACACCAGAAAAATAATCCAGCATTTACTAAGCCATTCAATTAGATTAGCATCCAGATTTACATTTTCCATTACACGGCAAAGTTTATAAGTTTGATTCTCAGCCAGTACTTACTGTAAATCTTCCGTGAGCTCCATTAGTTCGTGTCAGTGTTTTCCATGAACGATTAAAAAAAAAAAAAAAAAAAAGGCCGTAAGATAGCTAAGTGAGTAGCTCCACCTACAGGGTAGTTTTTTAAAAAATCCCATTGAATTGGGAAGAGCCTCAGAGCGGGCCCCTGCATCACTTTGTAGAGGTTAGACAATTTGGGGTTGTATCCTTATCTCACCATACCATTCAGCCTCAGATGAAGAATGATGTCCTCTGCTCTAAATACATTCTACATTCTTTATTTCAGTCCAAAGACCCACAAGAACTTTTTCAAAAGCAAAATAAAGCAGAAATACAGGGAAAGGGTTCCAAGGCTATGTTTTATCCAGAGTATGTAGGTTTCTGCCGCTTAATACTTCCGAGAGGAACTTAGCCACGGCTGGGGTAGTATCATTTGACATATCTCCAAGGAGGTACTTATGGTGGAAGGTTTCAGATTTTCCAGTTAAGTTTACCAATAGGGGTTTAATTAATTGATCCCTGGCTTGTTTGAACTGCTTGCAGTGTAGTAGGATATGCTTCATAGAGCCGACACCCTGAAAGTATAAGCAGAGCCTATTCTGAAAGGCTATACCAGATAGTCTTCCGTTAGTACTTCTGATCAGGCACCCCCAACCTGAGGCCCTCCAGATGTTTTGGCCTACAACTCCCATGATCCCTAGCTAACAGGACCAGTGGTCAGGGATGATGGGAATTGTAGTCCAAAACATCTGGAGGGCCGAAGGTTGGGGATGGCTGCTTCTGATGGAAATAAATTTAGTCTAGCTTTGATGAATAACTGGCGATCATTAGGTACAGACAGATTCATGAAATACGATGGTAACTGAAAATCATGGCCATAGTGGCTTCCAGATGCAAACAGTCCACAGGTTACATAGGATCTAGAATGAAGATCACTGTATGAAATACCCCATAACCTCTGCCTGGGCAATATCATAGCCCAGATGTTGTAAGATGCATGGTGAAAGACCAATCAAGGAGGCTTTTCAGGCCGTAGTTTTCAAACATGCTGCTCTAAATGAAGGGCAAACAAAAAGCATAAAGTGATGCCAATAGAAGGAAGGTGCTCTGAAGTCCCCTTGGTTTTCTTGCCCCAAGGAGATTCTGCCCTTCCGTGTGTGTGTGTGTGTGTGTGTGTGTGTGTGAAGGAGCTGTCAATGAACCAGGTCAACCACATGGCAGGCACACAAACGGGAGGCAAGGAGTGCCATTAGCTCTTTATTCACAGAAAATAACAACACAGCAGAGTCCTCTGGTTCATCTTAATCCAGTTGAGACATTGCTGAAACTGATCACCCTTCCCCCTCTAGCTTCTCACTTTGGTTCCCTCCCAAGCAGACAAAGGCTGTGTCAAGGGGGTGGGCTCCTCCTCTGGGCCTGTCTGGCCCGTTGCTCAGCAATGTGCAGCACTCTCCTTGAGTGGGGTGCCAAAAAGGGAGGAGATTCAGCAGGACTAGGACTGTCTGTGCTCACACTGCAACTCAAACTCTGTCCTGGAAGACCCTCCTTCTCCTGACCTCTCTTGATTGCTCAAACCCCCTACTTCAAGCACCTCCCAGCTTGGCCCTTCTGTAGACTATTCTTCAGTGTCCCACCATTAGGATCCAGGATCTAAGCCGCCATCTTTGGACCCCTCCCTAGGGGGCTCTTGGGCAGACAGCTCCCACCACTATTCCTCAGCCAGCCAGTCCCTGAAAATGTGGTGGTGGGGATTCAATGGTGTTTCCAGGGGTTGGTTTTAGAGTTGGTCTTTTGCCCATCAGATGTTATTGAATGTAGGCTTGCCATATTTCAAAAAGTGAAAATCTAAAAAAAAACACACAAAATGAATTGGACTCCCTGGCAGGTTTTGAATAAACATACACAAATTTATTGAGGGATAACATAGAAGATAGATAATATAAGGATGTATACAGTTTTATAATATGCAGAAATTCTCATTGGATGAAAAATCAGAGAGAGGAAGGGTTTGTTGGGGAGGTAGGAGGGAAAAATAATGGGGGGGGCAGGGAAGATGATTTGTTTTGATAATTTGTTATGTTGAAATTGTTAATATTTTTTTTTCAAAAAGCAAAAACAACAACAACAACAACAACAAAAAACAACCCAATAAAGTGAAAATCTGGAAACAAAAGTTTTGGGCAAAGTTGTTCAGGCTTCTTTTGCAAAATCTCCAAAAGAAAAAAAAAGGTATTTTGGGGGGAAATTACCCAAAACCAGGTTTTTGACTGATTACTGAAAATTCTGCCCGGATGCCATTTTTTTACAGACGAATCCTGGCTATGTCTGGGAAATTCTGGACGTATGGCAGCCCCAGCTGAATGCCACCTCCCATCAGTCCCAGGAAGGATGGCAGATGGACTCCAACACTGGGGTTGGTGGGAGGTGGAGTCCATCAACATTTGGGAGGGCCACAGGTTCCCCATCCCTGAAACAGACAAACCAGTCCAGCTCCCTCAACCACAACAAGATGCTCTATTCGGGGTGGGGAAAGAACTACAGATTACCATAGATGGTTTGCTGGAAAGCTCTTACAGAAAGCTCTTGGAAAGCCAGTGTGGTGCAGTGGTTAGAGTTCAAAGCCCCACTTGGCAGGGAAGCTCACTAAGTGGCCTTGGGCAAGTCTCTGCCTCTCAGCCTAAGCTACCTCACAGGGTTGCTGCGGGAGATTAAATGAGGAGCAGGGAGAACCATGTATGCCGCATGGAGCACCTTGGTGGAAAAGGTGGGGCATAAATGCTGTAAGTAAAGGTAAAGGGACCCCTGACCATTTGGTCTAGTTGTGACCGATTCTGGGGCTGCGGCGCTCATCTCGCTTTATTGGCCAAGGGAGCCGGCGTACAGCTTCCGGGTCGTGTCCAGCATGACTAAGCCACTTCTGGCGAACCAGAGCAGCGCACAGAAATGCCGTTTACCTTCCCGCCAGAGCGGTACCTGTTTATCTACTTGCACTTTGATGTGCTTTCGAACTGCTAGGTTGGCAGGAGCAGGGACTGAGCAACGGGAGCTCACCCCGTCGCGGGGATTTGAACCGCCGACCTTCTGATCGGCAAGTCCTAGGCTCTGTGGTTTAACCCACAGTGCCACCCGTGTCCCAGTAAGTAAGTAAGTAGTGTGCAAATAATGCTGGGCTATACCCACCAGCAGGGACGCAGGTGGCGCTGTGGGTTAAAGCCTCAGCGCCTAGGACTTGCCGATCGAAAGGTCGGCGGTTCGAATCCCTGCAGCGGGGTGCGCTCCCGCTGCTCGGTCCCAGCGCCTGCCAACCTAGCAGTTCGAAAGCACCTCCGGGTGCAAGTAGATAAATAGGGACTGCTTACCAGCGGGAAGGTAAACGGCGTTTCCGTGTGCGGCTCTGGCTCGCCAGAGCAGCGATGTCACGCTGGCCACGTGACCCGGAAGTGTCTCCAGACAGCGCTGGCCCCTGGCCTCTTAAGTGAGATGGGCGCACAACCCCAGAGTCTGTCAAGACTGGCCCGTACGGGCAGGGGTACCTTTACCTTTACCTTTTATACCCACCAGCAACCTAGCTGTCTCCTTCCATTATGTGGGGATAGGTGATCATGCTATCACTACTTCTGGATTGATGCTCTCACAAACATAGCTGTAAGAGAAATGTGCTCTTTTGAAAGTCCCATCCTATCTGTCAATCACCCAGCTTTCTTCCCTTTGCCTGAAAAAATAATAATGAAAAGATTGAAGGGCTAGCTCATGACAGATGCTGACAAGGGATCAGCATGTAGCTGACTCCCTGGGAACTGCCACAGAGGTTGACTGCCATACCTTTCTTCCTATGATTCATAGCCCTGAGGGGGAGAGGGAAATGTTGCCCCGTCTCCAAGCAAGATGCATTTCTCAGAGCAGATGCTCACTGCGCACGCCAGCATCTGGACCGAGAAGTGAACTTCTGTCAGAGCAGAAGATACGAAGGAAGGTCTTCACATAGAAAAAAGAGGGGTGCTTTGTGAAAATCCTGCACATTGCAGCAAAGAGGCCCGGCCACAAATGTGCTTTCAGATCATTTCACCTCAAACAGACGGTGCACAGGTGAATAAATGGAAATGAAATGCTTCTCAGGGGTCAATTTCAGGTAGGCAGGTGTTCTTCATAATCTTATTTCTTCAGATGTTGTTCTCAAGGTGCCAGCATCAACCTCACTGTGCAGAGCAGCAAGGCCCATAAGATCAAATTGGCTTAGCATAAATGATGATGACAAGGATGAAAGGCTGGATTTATTTGTGAAAAAAACAAACAAACCCTGAACTGAATTTATGGCCTTGAGCAGAGCATGGAAATGGAAGATTGTGTCTCCTTCCCACTTCCTGACCCAGACTGGGGCAATGGGGGGATCATCTCTGCAAGGTGCTCCTTTGCAAGTGGCTTCTCTGTGAGGAAGCTGCTTGAAAATGATTGATGCCTCCATGCAACAGCTGCTTGGAAACTGCTTGCGGAGCAGCACCCTGCAGGACCGATGCCTCCACTCCACAACTGATGCACAGAGGCAGCAAGCTTGCCAGGTGCTCCTTTGCAAGATGGTTCCTTGCATTGATCCTGTGCGGAATTGCTTCAGGGACAGGATGTCAGTCAAGAAGGAGAGTCGAGCAGCCCTGGGCTCTTGGCTTCCTGGGCTCTTGGCTTCTCCAAGAAGCAGCAGCTGGTGGCCTGGTATGACCTGAGGTTTTCCTGTGTGATGCCCTCTTTTCTGCCTAGTACCCTGCCTTCTAACAGCCCCGAATTCCTCTGAGTTATCCAGCCTAACCCACAGCAATCTGTGGCTGTCTCAACCCAATTCATTCAATGTCTGAATCTGTCTGAATAGGCCAATTTGACCTGAGCTTTCAGTAAATCTGGTGTATGGCCCTATCCTATACCAACAAAGTATTGATTTTCTTTTACTGTAGCTATTTCTGGTCTGGGCCTATTTTTTCCTCTTCTTCTTTTGCAACATCACCACCACCACCACCATTTAAATTTGGATACCACCTTATACCCGCAGGTCTCAGGGCATTTACAACATAAAATCACAATAGGAAAACACAAAATATGTATTAAAAACAAAAACAATCTAAAAGGACCCCCCACCCCAGCACATTTTATAAGGGCACTGAATGTCAATCAGCCAAAGACCTCGTTTTTTTGCCTGGCACCCAAAGGTGTATAATGAAGGCACCAGCCAAACTTCCCTGGGGAGAGGTTTCCACAAATAAGAAGCCACACATCTGCATCTCATATGCATGTGATGTTTTAAATGTGGTCACTTGGTGGTGCTGTAGCTAATATGTTTCTGTTTGACCAAAGCAGTTCCACCCTCCAACCCCTGCTTATATTATTTTCCCCACTTGCCGTCTTTATTTATTGTATGCCACTTGGTCCAAAAAGTTCAGCTCAATGTTTCTTTGTTCCCTGTTGAAACCAGAGGCAAGATGAATTGGTTCTGGAAGTTCTTGGCATCAGCGTTGCCACTCTTCAATGAGCATTATTCAAAAGGAGGATAATTGCGGCATGTTGTCAATGTGTCAGGTTGTTTTGACAGATTCTCTTGTCAAGAACTGATTGGGAACCTCTTCTTAGGCACAAAGATGACTGTGTTTGGATCTGATGAAACGAAGGCCTTATTACAATGGGCAAGTCTGAAAAATTGGCCACATCTAAAGAGTATCCAGAACTGTTAAAGTCCATGAAAACAAGGCAAAGGCCAGTTCATTCAAATCCAAAGTGATCTCATTTAATAAGTCAAGCTTTGGTGAGAAAGTTACCCCGTCTTTAAATTATGGCTTTGATTTGAACTTAGCCCAACTTGTTCAATTACAGAGAAGGCAGTGTGATGCAGTGGTTAAAGTGTGCAGATGAGGACCTGGGAGTTGTTGTTGTTTAGTCGTTTAGTCGTGTCCGACTCTTCGTGACCCCATGTACCAGAGCACGCCAGGCACTCCTGTCTTCCACTGCCTCCCGCAGTTTGGTCAAACTCATGCTGGTAGCTTCGAGAACACTGTCCAACCATCTCGTCCTCTGTCGTCCCCTTCTCCCCGACAAAGGGGAGCAGGGAAGTCCAGGAGATTCTTTGGAACCTTGTTTTTATGTTGTATGTTGGATATGTGATTGTAAAACTTTAATCTGAAAAACCAAATACCGGTAAATAAATAAAAATTAAAAAGAGAATTTTTTTTGAAAAAGAAAGAAAATCATGCTAGGCATGGCTTTTTAAAAGACTGGTACTCTTGTCTTTTAGCTCCCACCCATACAAGGGCTCTTAAGGTACATTGCATAAATAAAAAAGGAATATCCCCCGCCCAGTTTGAAGCTGTATTTTATATTGCGTAGTGCCATAGTGATGAGCAGCAATAACAGGATTCACTTTGAATGCCATTTGGAATTTTTGCATAAAAGAGCTAACAGATGCAAAGCTCCCTGTTATTCAGGCTTGTGATCCTGCACTGAGCAAGCACACAAGCCAAGATATTCGCTTGACGGTGAAACATTATATACAGAAGTAGCTTGCAAGGGGGCGGAGCTGTTACACTCACTTTCCAACAGGTGGTTCGCTTTTGCTTACCGAGAGTGTGAGGGACAAGTTGGTGGGGAGGCTCGCAAGGTGTACAATGAATATGTCTATAAAAAACTTCTCAAGTCATCAAATATTCTTGTTTATGTGTGGGTTCAGGGAGCATCTATGCTCTTGTACCTCAACTCCCAGAAAGGCTGTCTCTAGAGTCAGGAATCCCATAGCTGTACTGACAGCTTAACAGAACACTAATAAAATCCAGTAGATGGTGGTAGGATGGCTGGGAGAGGGAGGGAATTCTTACTTGACCTCCTGGTAATAGAGTTGCTGCTACTGCCTGAGGAGGGGGTGAGAGGGACATGGTGCTGAGGAAGTCAGCGCTGTGCAAACACATTGGCAGATCCATTATGGTGCTCCCTGCTGGATTGTTTGCACCATGCCAACTTCCCCTTCCCCTCTCCCTCCTAGTTGGCAGCAGCGAATAAGTTTTGCCCCTTGTCACAATATCTGCTTCTTAACAACGTCTATTTCAATTACAGCACAGTCAAGCTGACTGAGAGAGTAAAATAGTTTGTGTGTGTGTGTGTGAGAGAGGGGGGTATCCACCCACAGAGACTCAGGAGGGAGAGGAAGTGGGCTCTGTAAAGATGCTCTCACTTGTATCACAGGTGGTTGCGTAGGCTTGTAGTAAGAAGAGAAAGAGGAACAGAGCAAAGGAGGTAGGCACATACATACTATAAAAATAGTCATAAAAGTTGGTTTTGTATTAATCAATGGTTGCAGTTAAAAGTGGACCACGACTATCTCTTTTTCTAATTGAAAAACTCTATTGGTTTAGGGCACTACAAAAGAAAGCCCTAAAGTCTCCTAAGTCTTCCTGATTACCTTTCTGTTCATCGCAAGACAGATGATGTTAACTTCCGGGATGTGAAAGCAGTAAACCGTGGCTTATTTCTTCTCTATGTTTTCAACATTGTATATGGTTTGCTAATACACAGACAATGACTCTAAGACTGGAATCTTGTCCTACTTGGGATGTTAAAGTTGAGTGCTGAGTGCTAAGGAGAAAAAACAGTTCTTCTTCTTCTTCTTCTTCTTCTTCTTCTTCTTCTTCTTCTTCTTCTTCTTCTTCTTCTTCTTCTTCTTCGTCTCCTCCTCCTCCTCTTCCTCTTCCTCTCTCTCCACACACTCACGTCAAGTTTTATCATATCTGGGTCTCTTTTTAAGTATTTTTTCCTCATTAGCTTTTAAAATTTTACAAATTCTTTTAAACAATCATTGGAACATATATCTCATTATCATATCTGAATCTCAAAGCAGCTTACAAAAATGAAACAAAACGTAATAGCTGACTAAAATTAAGTTGGTTTTTTGAAGGTTGTGTATAGCATGGTCGCTTATGCATCACCAGCGAAGAGAAAATATATCTTCAGAAAATAAGTCAGATACAGATTGGCATAATGTTGGCATATGTTAATTCATATGCAGTTAGAAAGAATTTGTATAATTGAAGCAGAAATGCAACCCATCTCTCCATAGTGGGGAAGGCTGTGACCTGTGTGCCTGCTCAGTCCAGGTACATGGACTGGCTTTCCCCCTCCTCCTTTTACCCTCACAACAACCCTGTGAGGTAGGTTAGGATGAGAGAAAGAGTGTGTGAGTTTTGTGGCTAAGTGGGGATTTGAGCCCTGGTCTCCCAGGTCCTGGTCCAACACTCTAACCACTATACCACCTTGGCTCTCCTGCACCACAGTGACTCATTTGATCAGAGTGCAGTAGGTTTGAAGGCACCCCTGCTTTCATCCACCACTTCCTAGACCATTGTTGATAGACCTGTCATGGCGGAAGCCATGGATAATGGATAATGGCATCCGAAAGGAAGCTCTGCAGCCCAGCAAGCACTGAACAGGCAGGAGGATTTGGGTATATTGTCCTCAGGCTTGTTCATGAGAATCTTCATGAGTGCAGTACAAACAAACACCCAGTAAATGGAGTAACAGAATTGGAAAATAAATATTTGCTTCCAGACATAACCAACAGTTGTTAGGTATCCATTTGAAGAGAAAATCCTCTATATAAAAGAAAGAAAGCATACAGAGAAACTAAATTAGGTTGTATAAAACAGGCTCTTTCTTTCCTCAGAAGTATTTGATAGAATGATGCATTGTCCTGAAGTGTAGAGAATTAGGAAGATCGCTGCTACTATTATTTATTTTGGTAATTTACACACCGCTTCTCTGAGCAGTTTATGTTCTACAAATAGCACAAATAAATACAATAAAATTTCCACATTTCAAACCAACGCAGAACAATTAGAAAATATCATGATCAATTTAAACAAAAACGACGAACATAACAACCACTAGTGTAGACCAGGGGTCAGGAACCTTTCTCAGCTGTGGGCTGGTCCACCATCCCTCAGACCATGTGGTGGGCCAGACTATTTTTTTTGGGGGGGGGGCAGAATGAACCAATTCCTATGCTCCACAAATAACCCAGAGATTCATTTTAAATAAAAGCACACATTCTACTCATGTAAAAACACGCTGATTCCCAGACCCTCCACGGGCCAGATTGAGAAGGCAATTGGGCTGCATCCGGCCTATGGGCCTTAGGTTGCCTACCCCTGGTGTAGACCATGACACAAAAATACTACACAACCAGTCCCATCCACCAAATATGCAAGCGTGGATTTAGAGATAGGCAGGCACTCTCACTTTTGCTGCCAACTCTCCAACTTCAGCTCTCATTAAATGGTGGTGGTGGTAGTGGGAATTACACATGAAGCTTCCATATTGTCGGAGGGTGTGCCAGTCAGTAAATCCCACAGTTCAAAGATGGAATTACCGTATTTTTTGCTCTATAAGACTCACTTTTTCCCTCCTAAAAAGTAAGGGGAAATGTGTGTGCATCTTATGGAGCGAATGCAGGCTGCACAGCTATCCCAGAAGCCAGAACAGCAAGAGGGATTGCTGCTTTCACTGCGCAGCGTTCCCTCTTGCTGTTCTGGCTTCTGAGATTCAGAATATTTTTTTTCTTGTTTTCCTCCTCCAAAAACTAGGTGCATCTTGTGGTCTGGTACGTCTTATAGAGCGAAAAATACGGTAACTCTTTATTAGCAGACTTGGCTGAGTGTCAGTTGCCAAGTACCCCCCTGCCTCACTGATATGCCTCCTCTTCTCCAGGGCTTTTTCCAAGCAATTGGAGACTGTGCCTGCAGGCAGCCAATCTCTCCTCCACCCTTTTCATCCCTCTACTGGTTCTGGGACACAGGGGAGAGGGGAGCTTGCCACAGAAGAAGGGGAGACACCCTTGACTCTTCACCAGCCTAACTCAACTCTGCCTCCTGGGCTCCCTCATCCCCCTCACTTGCTTCAGCTTCTGCCTCTGATTCTGGACTTCTCTCAACCAGACTCTCCCAGTTCACTAAACACTTCACAGTCTTCTCCCTCTGACCACTCATCATCATTCCACCACCATTCTCCAGGCTCTGAGCCTTCTTCTCTCATCATCATCATCATCATCATATTATTACTTATACCCCACCCATCTGGCTGGGTTTCCCCAGCCATTCTGGGTGACATCCAACAATATGTTAAAAACATGATAAAGCATCAGACCTTAAAAACAGGGCTGCCTTCAGACGTCGTCTAAAAGTCAGATAGTACTTTATTTCCTTGACATCTGATGGGAGGGTGTTTCACAGGGCAGGCGCCACTACCAAGAAGGCCATCTGCCTGGTTTCCTGTAACTTCACTTCTCGCAGGGAGGGAACTGCCAGAAGGCCCTCGGCACTGGACCTCAGTTTCTGGGCTGAACGATGGGGGTGGAGACGCTCCTTCAGGTATACTGGGCTGAGGCCCTTTAAAGGTCAGCACCAGCACTTTCAATTGTGCTTGGAAACGTACTGGGAGCCAATGTAGGTCTTTCAAGACCGGGGTTATACGGTCTCGGCGGCCACTCCCAGCCAACAGACTATCTGCCACATTCTAGATTAGTTGTAGTTTCTGGGTCACCTTCAAAGGTAGCCCTACCTTCAAAGAACCCCTTGAGGGTTCTTCAACTGATTCCTCTCACCATTCCTCTACAGCCAACCAGACATGACACATATTCTGAGTCAGACCATTGCTGCATCTAGTTCCATACTATCGATACTGACTTGCAGTGGCTCTCCAAGATTTCAGATCGGGGGTCGCTCCCAGGCCTATGTGGAGATGCCAGAGACGGAACCTGGGGCCAAAACCTTCAAAGCAGATGCTCTTCACTAAGCTATGGGCTTTCCCCAATGACTCCTCACCCCTGTAGCCCCCTGCTGTCACCAGGGAGTGCCCACAAGCATTCCTCCCCCTCACAATACAGTGGTACCTCAGGTTAAGAACTGAATTTGTTCTGGAGGTCTGTTCTTAACCTGAAACCGTTCTTAACCTGAAGCACTACTTTAGCTAAATGGGCCTCCTGCGGCTGCTGCGCTGCTGGAGCACGATTTCTGTTCTCATCCTGAAGCAAATTTCTTAACCCGAGGTACTATTTCTGGAGTCTGTAACCTGAAGTGTCTGTAACCTGAAGCATATGTAACCCGAGGTACCACTGTACCCATAAAAACAAAACATTGCAGGTTTTTAAAAAAAAGCAAATGTAAAAGATTTGCTAAATATTTAAGTACGGTAAATGGGACCTAGAATTAGTTTGGTGTCAAAGATCCATAGCCAATGACAAGGGATGATTTATTTTAAGTGACTGCAAATTGCATGAACATGTGGACAGTCAAATATGTAGGCGAAGGAACATTAGAGACTTAAGTGTAACTGATCGTTGACTGTCGCCAGCTGTTCACGCAGTAACACTGAAAGATCTAAATTGATATGGGAGCTTTATTTCCTCTGCTTCACAGTGAGGAATGCCCTTGACTTGGCTAGCGACATGTGGCGAAAGCCTCAGACATATGGCAAGATTAATTTTGTTTGGAGATGTGTGCTTTTAAATGCCTTTGAACATTCGAGCATCAAATGTTCACCGGCAATAATGCATGCAAGGGAACATTTTGTAACATGCTGCAGTCCTGCAAAGCTCGATTTTGTGCACTGGTTCATTCGGGAAGAGATTTTCTCCTGCAACTGAACTGGGATCTAATATAGCAGCATTAGACATGGCAAGCAGCTAACAAGAGAAAATGAGATAGATTATTTGCTTATTATAAGACCTATATCATCTGTTGGTTAAATTGAGAACCTTTGCTGATTTGTTTGCCATGCTTTGTTTTGTTTTGGGCAAAGATATAGAACTGGTATAGCTGTTTGAGGTTGAATGATAAAATCTCACTTGAGCTGCAGACACGCAAAATGGTTTTAGGCAAGACAGTCTCGTTCCCAGTTCTCCTTCTGCAATAAGGGAGGTCTGGGTCTACCCTTGAGGACTGTTGTAAGGATTACTTACATAATGAACATGAAGCCCTTTGAACACCCTAGAGGAACCTTTCTCAACCTTGGGTCCCCAGATGTTGTTGAACTACAACTCCCATCATCTCTAGCTAGCAGTGGATGTGGATGATGGGAGTTTCAGTCCAACAACATAAGGAGGCCCAAGGATGGGAAAGGTTGGCCCTAGAGCAGTGTTTCCCAAATTTGGTTCTCCAGCTGTTTTTGGACTACAACTCCCATTATCCCTATCTAGGAACACCAGTGGTCAGAGATTATGGTAATTGTAGTCTGAAAACAGCTGGAGACCAAGTTTGGGAAACAATGTCCTAAAGTGTACACCTATACCAGTTTTCTTTAACCATTCAAAAGGAAGATTTAAAACAACAACTCGGTTTGAAATTTTGACACTGAACCAAAATGCTAATGAATAAGTAAGATTATGAAGTGGTGCCTTCAGCCTTGCTTCTCACACATAACCATGTGCGTATCCCACATACCAAATAATTAAATCTTTATATATCACACCCACCATATTTTGTGAAGAGTGGCATGTTGCAGCAATCTCATCCAGTCCAGAAACCACTTTAAGAACATAAGGAAAGTCTGTTTGATCAGGCCAATGGATCTCTTTCATCAGTGACAGCTTGTCCAAACTCCTAACTTATTTTTGAAGGCAGGTATTTGTTCTGTTCACACCTTATGTTTTCAGGTTGTGAACTCACATGCCAAAAAAATGGGATCCAGGTTTTAGTTATGAGGCACTGAAATCAATGGGCCTTAAAATAGTTGTAATTGACTTTTTGATTTTAATGGGTCTTTTCTAAGCATGGTGGCTAAGTCTTGATCTAACCCATAATTTGTGAGGGAGAAAGGAGGGATAACTGTGAGGCAAACTAGGTATTAGCATATGAATCCGGGATGGGAGAACTGTACTTTTCAACAAATGTTTAATTCTCAGCTGAGAGCTTCCCATGACTGAAAAATAGCTGCATACAAGTTCCTTCAATCTTTCCAACACCTGTAAGATAAAAATAGATACTTATTTTGCATTGAGGAAGTAAGAAGTCTTAGTGGAGGAAGGTGTGGTAGCAGGTTCTTACATATAGATCTAGCTTAAAAATAGCTTGATATAGACCGATGCTGCAATTTCAACATCTGAATAGTTTTTCAGAAAGCTTTGTAGGCTGATATGTTCACTGAACCGCAACCAGCATTTTTTAGTTTTTTATTTGATAGCCTTCAACTATTTTATTATAATTAAGTAATTGATTGGTTGGAGAATACTGTTTCTAAATAGTTGACAAAACATTTTTAAAAAAACATTTTTACACAGACATTAAATTATAAACATCTGTAGTTCAAATTCATAATAAAGCAATCCCATTGAGTAAAAAAACAAACCACAGCAATTAAAACAAGACAAACCAAAACATCACCACACATGTGACAACATCCCCTCCTCTCATGTGCTTATGAACTTCCACACCATCAGTGACCACAGGTGCATAATGGTTACTTTTGCACTTCTTGGGTTTTCCATGGTAAGGAGAAAATTGGATTAAATGTAGAAGAAGAAGAAGAAGAAAATGTCAGGTGGCATTTTGATGACAACAATGTTCTGTGGATTATGAAGAAACTATGTGCACTGATACCACAGTGAACTCCTATCTGAAAGCCACACAGTATTGTAGATCTTAACTACCGTATGAAAGGATTGTTCCGCTATAGCTCAAAATGTAGTTTTGGTGGCATCATAGCACAAGGTTGTTATTTTGCATTAAAATGTCTGTGCTGTAGAGTTCCTCTAATAGTTGGCAATAACAGAAGGTTTGAGTGAGTGAGTGCAATTTCCATTAAATGTCTGTTGAAATGTTATATGCAATTATATGCTCTTACTAAATTTGACGCAGATGGCGCTGTGGTCTAAACCACTGAGCCTCTTGGATTAGCTGATTGGAAGGTTGGCGATTCAAATCTGTGCAATGGGGTGAGCTCCCGTTGCTCTGTCCCAGCTCCTGCCAACCTAGCAGTTCAAAAGCATACCAGTGTGAGTAGAGAAACAGGTACCATTGCGGTGGGCAGGTAAACAGTGTTTCTGTGTGCTCTGGTACTCATCACGGTGTCCCGTTGTGCCAGAAGCAGTTTAGTCATGCTGGCCACATGACATGGAAAGCTGTCTGTGGACAAACGCCAGCTCCCTCAGCCAGAAGCGAGATTAGTGCCGCAGCCCCATAGTCGCCCCTGACTGGACTTGACTGTCCAGGGATCCTTTATCTTACCTACTAAATTTGAGAGTAAGACTCATATTGAGCAAGAGGCAGTAGATTTGATTCTGTGTATTTTATAAATGTTTACTTGAAAGCATAAATAAAGGAAGTGTCCTCTTGAGTTTCTCCACTGATGAATAAACCCTAAACATGGTACTAAGGCTGCCATCCTATATTCAGTTTCCAGAGAGCAACTCTCATTGAATACAGTGGGATGTATTTTTGAGTAGACATGTACAGTCCTATTCTGATAGTTATGAACATCAGATGACAGAAATGAAATCCAGATCACTTAAGTCCTGCTGAAATTATTTTGAGTTAAGGCATGCCTAGCTAGTAGGTCAGTGAGCATAACCTAGATCCAACCTAAACAGCTACAAATCGGTTTTAATATTTTGTGGATTTACAGGCTGCAGTACAAAAATGTATTTGATGTTTATGGTCGCTGGCTTATTTGGATATGTTCTCACTGAGGTTGCCAAGTGATAAAAGTTTCTGCTAATAAATCAATGGATTAATCTGATCAGTGGCATAGCGTGGGGGGTGCAGGGGGGGCGGCCGCACCGGGCGCAACATCTGGGGGTTAGGGGGCGCAAATCCACGGGTTAGGGGGCGCAAATCCACGGGTTAGGGGGTGCAAATTACTTGCCTTGCCCCGGGTGCTGACAACCCACGCTACGCCACTGAATCTGATTAATCAAATGTAAATGCAATTGCTAATTACAGCTGCTAGTGGTGCTTTGGTGAGTTATGGAAGTGTGAAATAAATTAGGAAAATTACAGTGAAAAAGGTAACACCAGATTAAAAAATGTTTTAAAACCCCCTCAAACAAGTGCATTTTCCAGCTTCAGTCCCACCAATTAAATTGACCACCCCATATCAAATTTTATCAACTAAAATTTTAGATTAACTTTAGCTTAACCCTGCTTCTTATGTAATTTGACCATCAATCCTGTCAATCAGACAGGTAGGCCTGTTCTTTACTCCATTAACCTGGTAAATCCCCATTACCATCAGTAAGGCAGTGCTGTTCTGGGAATATCGCTTGTAATATCTCCCTTGAGGCCCACCTGCTTTTACTGAGATAATCATATCTGTGCCTCTTGGCAGTTCTGGCTCATGTTTCCCCCAGGGAAAATCTCCAGGCAACCATGCATTTGTTGCAGAACACAGTCCTTCATATGCCATATAGATAATTAACCTGCCTTTGAAAGCCCGTCACCACTGAAAAGCGATGCTTTTTCTTCTAAAGCTGTTGTTCTGTGGCTTGTCTTGATGGTCAGGGCACAAATTTGCTGTGCTGAACAACACACGCATACACACACAACACACTCTACTTGAAGTACCAAAAAGGTGCCAGTCGTGACCATTCAGCCTCACCAAAGAATGGGAGGAAAAGGTGGTTCGCTGGGAAACATCCTGTTCCAATATTTGCGCTAGTCTTGCCACTCCATGCTGTCGCGATGCCTCCCACCATTGTGCCTATGCAATGGCGCAGAATAATCTCCCCTTGGCTCTCCTGCTGCGCATGTTACAATTTGGTAAGCAAAGCAGATCCCTATCTTTCCGCCATCGCGGCAGACTCTGGGTAACAAAACATAAGGGAGGGTCATGGTGTCTGTGACACTGTGAACATCTATCGGGTTTAGGCCTGTATCTTATTTCCTGCTCTGATTTCTGAGCTCCTAATCAGTTATCTTCCGAGACATGACCTTTTCCAACCCGGGCACAGCTGTGCATCCTTTCCCCCACCTGCTTCCTTTTTCGATGATCCAAAAATAGACATCTGCTGTTGCAGGATTATTTTGAGAGAGAAAAAAAATAAAAGTTTTCTGGGCATGTCGTCTGCTGTTTCCAAGGCCAACGTGTGAATGTTTATAGCATGGCTCCACCGTAATTAGTGAAGTAGGACGGTTAAGAGGCAGAGCTGTGAACCAGCCAAGAGCCTAGTCCAGGCAGTGCCACTGGGGCAGGGAGCAGGCAAGGGAGAAAATCTCAACTCCCAGTCCCCGCCCCCCAAATACCTCCTTCTTCTTTCTCCACCTACCACTCTGCATATGTGTGGGCCAAAAAGTGGGCGAAGCAATGGAGGCGACTCTTACCTTTGTACAGTAGGCTACAATCCAACCACACAAAAGTCCGAGGTTTTGGCAAAACTTACTCTCAATCTCTCTGTTCTCCATGTAGTCAAGCAAAAAGCATCCTCACTTCTTGTACCATGGTAGGGATGTGGCTCAGTCATTCAGCATCTGCATTGCACGCATAAGGTCCCAGTTTCAATCCCTGGCCTCACTACTTACGACAGGGACTGTCCCTCTACCTGAGACCTCAGAGAACTACAGCCAGTTGCTGTAGATAGTACTGAGCCACATGGACCAATGTTCTGACCTAGATTCCTACCACAGTTCAAGGACACAATCCAGCCCAAGGCAAAACCACTCAGGGAGATTGTGGAGCAGGTCCAGTGAGTGCCTGCAGATGGGCATGGCCTGGGGAAGTCCAGAGGGTCAGACAGAAAGGAGTGGAGGACTACATTTGGCCCCATAGGTTCCCAACTCCTTTTCTAGATGAGACCTCAGTCAGGGCCGGCCCACCCATGAGGCAAAGTGAGGCAGCTGCTTCAGGCAGCATAATTCACCAGGGCAGCAGATCCTGATGTTGATCTTCCTTCCTCCTTATTCCCGATGTAGATCTTCCCTTACCTCTTAGTCCCTGGTGGTGCCATTTTGAGGTCCACCTCAGCTGCCCAAATGTCTGACCTCAGATAATCTGATTTTTCAAAAGTTATTATATATTTTATTATTACATTTACGCCCTGCCTTTCCCTCAAGGTGGTATATACAGTTCTCCCCTGTTTTATCCTCACAACATCCATGTGAGCATAGGCACCAACTCTATGGGTCTGAGGACAGCTCAGCCCCCCCCCAAGTAAGCAGGATTTGGGGCTGAACACCCCCCAATCTTGAGGTGCTGCAACCCCGCCAGGCTTCCCCTCAGCAGCGGAGGGCCCCATCAGGCCTACCCACAGTGGTGAAGGGCTTCACCAGGCCTTGTGGTCTCCTCCCAACACATGAGATGTCATGTGCACATGACAAACTTCCACCCATGTCGCGTGGAACTTGGTGCCTCTGCATGTGAGATAGTTTAGGCTGAAGAAGCATGACTGGCCCAAGTGTGAGAATTAATGTTCAGCTGCCACAAATTTCCAAAATTCCATCAGCTTGGAATCTTTATTGTATTTCTGGGTCTGCATCTTGAGGTGGGGTTAGGGACACAAGCCAAGAGACACTGCCAGGCCCCCATCTGTTAATTAACTTGTATATATTCTTTTCTCCCCCTTTCCCCAGCAATTGCTGAAAGGGAACATTTCATAGAAACTTCGTAGTATAAACTTGTTGAGGCCCGTTAAAGATAAGGCTCTGGATAAAACAGATAGCTTGTCAAAACTGTACAACAAGACGTGAACAAGTGAGAGTTGAATTTATTTTAAAGTGGTAGGTACGTGAAATACAGAAGGAGGAACAGAATCCGGCCTCTTGCTTCCAGAATCATGTGGTATATCTGCTGCAAGGTATGAGTCAGCTAGAGACGCGGAAGCAGCCTGTGGTTTGTGGGTTCATTTGGGTTAGCCAGGGAATGCCTTATGGGAACCTAGGAAGCTCCTATATACTGAGCCAGACTTTTGGTCCATCTAATTTAGTACCGTCAACACTGATTAGCAGTGGATCTCCAGGATTTCAGACAGGAATCTTTCCTCAGACCTACTTGAAGACATTTTGCATGCAAAGCATGCGCTCTGCCACTGAGCTACAGTGAGCGCCTGCCTCACAGAGCCTCAGGCTGTATAATTCTGCCAAAGAACAAATTCAGTTAACCCCTTCTAGCATGTGGCTTGGGTCACCTCCTTGAGTCATCTATGATCTTCCAGGCAAGGGCTGGACTAAAGCTACAGGAGGTGGTGGAGTGGTAAATGGACTAGCCACCTTGGATCAGCCATCTTGTTCTTTTGCAATGCAGCCTTTTTGATCCCTTCTGACTACAGAAATCTTATGATGCCAAGAGGAATATGTTAACAAAAGTAAAGCATGTGCTGTACACTCAGAATACGGTCCTATCTCTAAGAAAAGAGAGGGACATGAGAAAATGCCTTGTATAGGGCTGCCATACTTCCAGATTTTCACTGAAATTACTGGGATTTCAATGGGGGAATTGATGTCCGGGGGAGAGGATTTCCAAAAGGCAGCGTTTTGTCCTGGATCTTTGTCATCTTTTTAGGCGTTTTGGGGTTTTTCACTTTTTGAAATATGCCAACGCAACCTTATACAAAGTCTGACCATTGGTTTGTCTGTCGTAGCATTGTCTACACTTACTGGCTGTGGCTTTAAGGAGCAGAATTTTATTTCTGGGGCAGATAACAGAGCTCCCATTCAGGGAGCACCTATCTTTTAAAATCAATTAAGTGCTAGCCTTGCCTTTTGGAATAGACAAATCTATCAGCTTTGGTTTCTATCGGCTTCTAATGTTCCCACCTTAGTTCACCACATCTTTGCATCAGCTTTCAATGAAGTCCTACCTATGCAGCCTCTTTTTCATGGTTTTGAAGTGTGTTTGTGTGTGTGGAAGAGGAGAGGTGCATTTATTTTTTTAAAAAAAATATTTTTATTAATTTTCACCAACATAAACAATAACAATAACAAAGACATACAAAACAAAAACAACAACAGCAAAACAATACAAATTAACACATAATGTGACTTCCCCAAACCTCCCCTTCACTGCATCCTTAGTTTTAAAATATTAATTCTTAGCAAACCTTTGTTCAATTTCAAAACTCTTTTCCTTAAGTTTTCTCATATTTCAAATTTGACCGCTATAATTCTATGTCTCATACCTTTTGACATTTCAACATTCCGAAATTTTACAATAATTCTTAAGATAAATTTTAAACTTCCTCCAGTCCTCTTCCACCGTCTCTCTCCTCTGGTCACGGATTCTGCCGGTCATCTCAGCCAGTCCCATAAATTCTGTCACCTTGATTTGCCATTCTTCCAGAGTAGGTAATTCTTGAGTCTTCCAGTACTTCGCCAGTAGAATTCTTGCCGCCGTAGTTGCGTACATGAAGAATGTTTTGTCTTCCCTTCGTACCGTTTGGCTAACCATGCCCAGGAGAAAAGCCTCTGGTTTCTTAGCAAATGTCCACTTAAGGATTTTCTTAATTTCATTATAGATCATCTCCCAGTAGGCCTTAATCCTTGGGCAGGTCCACCAAAGGTGGTAAAAGGTTCCTTCACATTCATTACATTTCCAGCAATTATTATTGGGCAAGTGATATATCCTTGCTAGCCTGGTTGGGGTCATGTACCACCTGTAGATCATTTTCATTATGTTCTCTTTTAAGGCACTACATGCCGTGAATTTAATATCTGTGTTCCATAACCTTTCCCAGTCTGCAAACATAATCTCATGACCAATGTCTTGTGCCCATTTAATCATTGCTGATTTTACTGTTTCATCCTGTGTATTCCATTTCAGCAGCAAATTATACATTCTAGACAAAATCTTAGTGTTTGGCTCCAATAATTCTGTTTCTAACTTTGACCTCTCCTTCTGAAATCCTACTTTCCTGTCTTGTTTAAACGTCTCATTAATCTGCTGGTAATGTAACCAGTCTCGGACTTTAGGTTTTAATTTCTCCATACTCTGTAATTTAATCTTTTCACCATCATATTCTATGATTTCGCCATATTTTGGCCAATCTGAATCCATATTAAGTTTTTTTTACCGCCTTGGCTTCCAGGGGTGACAACCACCTGGGGGTTTTATTCTCCAACAAATCTTTATAACGATTCCATACATTAAACAATGCTTTCCTGACAATGTGGTTTTTAAAGCCTCTGTGCACCTTTACCTTGTCATACCATAAATATGCGTGCCAGCCGAAATTATTATCATATCCTTCTAAGTCTAAGATGTCTGTATTCTCAAGAAGTAGCCATTGTTTCAGCCAGCAAAAAGCTGCTGCTTCATAATAAAGTCTTAAGTCCGGCAGAGCAAAGCCCCCTCTATCCTTTGCATCTGTTAAGATTTTGAATTTTATTCTGGGTTTTTTGCCCTGCCAGACAAAATTAGATACATCTTTCTGCCACCTCTTGAAACAGTCCACCTTATCCAAAATTTGCAATGTCTGAAACAAAAACAACAATCTCGGCAGTACATTCATCTTAATAACAGCAATTCGGCCTAACAAGGAAAGTTTCAACCTAGACCATGTGTCAAGATCTTTCTTAACTTCCAACCAACATTTCTCATAATTGTCTTTAAATAAGTTCACATTTTTAGATGTTAAATTCACCCCCAGGTATTTAACTTTTTTTGTTATTTCCAGATCAGTTTCCCTTTGAAAATTCTCTTTTTCCCCCAACGTCAGATTTTTCCCCAGCACCTTTGTCTTTTGCTTATTTAATTTAAAACCTGCCACTTGACCAAATTCTTCAATAAGTTCTAAAACTCTATTTGTACTGGCTTCGGGTTGTTGCAAAGTCAATACTAGATCGTCTGCAAATGCCCTCAACTTATAATGCTTTGTTCCCAGTCTTATTCCTTCTACCTGCTGGTCCCTTCTAATCATGTTCAACAGTACCTCCAGGGCTGATATGAACAATAGAGGGGATAATGGGCATCCCTGTCGTGTCCCTTTTTCTATTGGGATTTCGTCCATAACCATACCATTCACAATTAGTTTAGCTCTTTGTTCAGAATATATAGCACCTATACCGTTTTCAAAGTTTTGGCCTACCCCCATCCCTTGGAGATTCTTCTTCATAAAACTCCAACAGATGTTGTCAAAGGCTTTCTCCGCATCCACAAAGATCAAAACTGCTTTTCTATTGATGTCAGACTCCAACAGTTCCAAAATATCTATGATGTTCCTCACATTGTCTGACATATGTCTCCCTGGGAGAAAGCCTGTTTGGTCTTTATGAATCTCCTCTTGTAACACTTTTTTGAATCTTTTTGCTAAAATATCTGCAAAGATTTTATAATCCACATTTAAAAGTGAAATAGGGCGGTAGTTCTTAACTTGATGTTTCTCAGTTTCTGTCTTCGGTATAAGTGAGATGAATGCTTCTTTCCACGATTCGGGAGCCTTTTTCCCCTCCAAAATTTGGTTACAAACTTCTTTCAACGGTTGTATCAACCATTCCTTCAATGCTTTATAATATCTCGCAGTCAGCCCATCTGGTCCTGGTGATTTCCCCAATTGCATATTTTGGATGGCACCCTCTATTTCTTGGTCTGTGATTTTCTCGTTTAATATCCTCTTACTCTTTTCCGGTATCTTTGATAGACCATGCTTTTTAATAAAATCTTCAATCTCTTGTTCTTTCTTTGGCCCTTGAGCATATAACTTCTTGAAAAAACTTTGGAAACAGTTGCTGATCTCATTTGGCTTGTTAAGATGTTTACCATCCACTTCGAGCGATGTCACCGTGTTCAACTTTTGTCTTTTTTTCAGTTGCCATGACAGGAGTTTCCCACATTTATCTGCTGATTCAAAAGTTTTTTGCCTCATTTGTTTTATTTTCCATTCTATCTCCTCATTCACCAATTCCATATATTGAGTTTGATAATACTTTATTTCCCTTAAGATCTCTTTGGATTTAGGTTTAGACCTCAGTTTCTTTTCTCCTTCCTCCATTTGTTTCCAAATTTTTTCTTTCCTCGCATTCTGTTGTTTCCTCTTTATGGAATTTTGCTGGATCAGGAAACCTCGCATCACGGCCTTACTTGCGTCCCATATTCTTCTTCTTTCAACATCTGATCTTAAGTTTATCTCGAAATAGTCTTTCAATGTCTTTTGGGCCTTTTTGTAGATTGTTTCAGAGGAGAGGTGCATTTATGGTCTGCTGCTGAGCTGCTGCTATGGCTGTTCCGGGGTGTCCAGCCTCCACAGAGTTTTCTTACAAACCTGTTTGCATGGAAAGGGATGGAAGACCTGCTTTCCTGCCCAATAACTGAGCTTGCCACTGGAGGAGAATGAATAGGACATAGGCAGTGCCATCCTTTTGTTCTCCTGCACTGATGGCCCACTAGTCTCTGTGTAACATTGACATAGTCTACTCAGGATCCTGAGACTCTCCAGCCCACACATCTAGAGCTTAAAAGGTACCCCTGAAGGTGAAGGTACCCCTGACCGTTAGGTCCAGTCGCGGACGACTCTGGGGTTGCGGTGTTCATCTCATTCTATAGGCCGAGGGAGTCGCCATTTGTCCACAGACAGCTTCTGGGTCATGTGGCCAACATGACTAAGCCACTTCTGTTGAATCAGAGCAGTGCACGGAAAAGGCGTTTACCTTCCCACCAGAGTGGTACCTATTTATCTACTTGTACTTTGACGTGCTTTTGAACTGCTAGGTTGGCAGGAGCAGGGACCGAACAACAGGAGCTCACCCATCGCGGGGATTAGAACTTCCAACCTTCTGATCAGCAAGCCCTAGGCTCTGTGGTTTAACCCACAGCGCCACCCGCGTCCCCTATCTAGAGCTTACTATTATGCTATTTTTGTATATTAAAGGCTGCCAAGTTTATTGCCTCCTGTTCTAGCCTGTTAGGGTCATAGAATTGTAGAGTTGGAAGGGATCCCAAGGGCCATGCAGGAAACTCAGCTAAAGCATCCATGACAGACACCCACCCAACCTCTGCTTAAAAACCTCCAAGGAAGGACAGTCCACAACCTATTGAGAGAGACCATTCCACCGTCAAACAGCAATTACTGTCATAAAGTTTTTTTCTGATGTTTAGTCACAATCTCCTTTCTTGGAGCTTGAAGCCATTGGTTTGAGTCCTACCTTCCAGAGCAAGAAAAAACCAGCTTGCTCCGTCTTCCCTGTGAAAGCCCTTGAGATATTTGAAGATGGCCATCATAGCTCCTCTCAGTCTCCTCTTTTCTAGGCTAAACATACCCAGCTCCTTCAACCGCTCCTCATAAGGCTTAGCTTTTGACCATTGATCACCTTAGTCAGCCTTCTCTGTACACGTTCCAGCTTGTCAACATCCTTCTTAAATTGTGGTGACAAGAACCGGACGCAGCATTCCAGGTGTGGTCTGACCAAGGCAGAATAGAGCGGTACAGTGGTACCTCGGGTTAAGAACTTAATTCGTTCTGGAGGTCTGTTCTTAACCTGAAACTGTTCTTAACCTGAGGTACCACTTTAGCTAATGGGGCCTTCTGCTGCCACTGCCACCGCACCACCGCCATGCAATTTCTGTTCCCATTCTGAAGCAAAGTTCTTAACCCAAGGTACTATTTCTGGGTTAGCGGACTCTGTAACCTGAAGTGTATGTAACCTGAGGTACCACTGTACTAATACTTGCCTTGATCTGGACACTATACTTCTGTTGATGTAGCCTAGAATAGTATTCTCTATTCAGTCCTGGACTGTTAGAACAAGGGTGGTTCCTAAAGACCAGCATGGCTCCATAATCACAGTGTACAAAGCTTAAAGAATATGGGTCTCTGCTACAATTTGGGATCGTTTAAAACCAAAGCTGCCCTTTTCTAGTACGATGCTGTTTCTTTAAGAAGCTGCTGAGCCTTAAGAGGAAATTGGAGGTAGTGACAGCTGCTCCCTGGCGGTTAAAGTGTTTCCTCGCAGAATCCCATTTCTGATTGACTTTCATATGAGGATGTCTCCCAGAGGGTTCTAGCTGAGCCATGTGGGTCTTGTCTTTTGACATGACAATTATTGCCGGATGCTGAAGCAATAGCAAAAGCAGCGTGCTGGAGGAATCAGCGGTGAACTACTAATGAATGTTAATGCATTGTTCTAATTTACTACATTTGTTTTGTTGATATTCTTATTAACCTTCTGATCTGTGGTTAATAAGCCATTCTATTTTAGGGTACTGCAGTCTGAAGCAGCGCAGGGAAGACATGGGAAATCCTGCGATGTCTGATAAATGTCAACTCCTTTGGGGGGGGAAGGAGTTGACTTTCATATGTTGGTTTTATGTAAGTGAATGACATTTATGTAGTGCTAGAGCATGTGTCACATATGTTCTTTCAATAATACAACATCCCTGTGTAGAGCAAGCCTAGCTTAAGTTGACGCTGGGCTGGGCTGGGGCAATTCCCAAAAAATGTTTGTCCTTTTCCCCAAAAAGGAAAGCATGAACTAAAGTACCAGTACATTTTGAAGTATCTTAAATATTTATTATTACATTAACCTTTGTGGACTAGAAAAAAATCCTCTGAGCTTTTGTAGACTGGAAAAAAATGCTCCAAGCATGTGCAGGTATTTCACATTTTCATATTTCAAAGTCGCTGCTCGTTGTTTTTGCTCACTTCCTAACTTGAGTCAGTCTCCAACTCTCAGCTCATCCTACCTCACATAGCAATGACTGATCTATTTCTGACATTTCCCTATAAATTTAGGAATCTAAAGAGGACTGTGCACACACAAGAAGAACGGATTTAAAGATGGCAACGTGCCCTATTTTACAGAGGATGACACTGTGTTTAAAGGGCTCTCCAGTCCAATCCCAGTTTAAAGATAAAGAATCATAAGCAGAGAGAACAGGGAATGGCTTTGAAGTCCCCACCCCAACTAATGACACCTGGGCAGCAGACTGAGCAGGCGTACAGATGACCCTGACAGTCTCCCCTGCCATGGTGTTTCTATTTAAATTATAACAATTATTTATAAATTTGCATTTGTACTTGTAAACTTGCACATGCAACTGTTATGGCAACCTGTGTCCTATTTTGTCCTTGTGATACATCAAAGTTCAGGAATGTGATACATCAAAGAACAGGGAGTTCCAGCAATGGGTGCTTGTAAAACCTCGGTTCAGGGAACAAACACCACTTGAATCCTGACTATATTTCCATCAGTCATTCTCTCCCCACCACTTTAAGGCAATTTTAAGCTTGCAAGTTATTTTATAGAAAGAAGATTGTTTACACGCACATTTCTCACTTTTAGTCTTACTATTGTGAAGATACAGAAGAAGGCATAAAATAGCTGTAGAAGAGGACTTAGGGCTTATAGCTGTCAAATGTTAGTTCCTTTAACCAGAGGGACATACCTTCGTACACTAAAAGGTACTCTAAATGTACTGTGCAAATTAGTACACCTCCAAGGCTTCAACCAATTGGAACTGGGCCTGAATTTTGCATTATTTTTAAACCAATGGATAAATCCTACTTGGGTTCAGTTGAACTGGGGGGGGGGGGGTGAACTGTGGAAAGCAGAGTGCTGTACTTTTAATCTTATGATACTTTTACATTTTACTATTTTAATTTCATAGGTAAAATAATGATTTTTCCCAACTGCCCAGCAAAAACAAAAACAAACTTCCAGAAGAACACTTTTAGTGCTCTTCTGCTACAACAGCAAAACCACTGACATAACTAATAGCATATTTAAATGTAATAGAATAATTTTCATTTCATTAATAATAATTTAAAGGTAAAGGTAAAGGGACCCCTGACCATTAGGTCCAGTCGTGACTGACTCTGGGGTTGCGGCGCTCATCTCGCTTTATTGGCCGAGGGAGCCGGCGTACAGCTTCTGGCTCATGTGGCCAGCATGACTAAGCCGCCTCTGGCAAACCAGAGCAGTGCACGGAAATGCCGTTTACCTTCCCGCCGGAGCGGTACCTATTTATCTACTTGCACTTTGACGTGTTTTCAAACTGCTAGGTTGGCAGGAGCAGGGACCAAGCAATGGGAGCTCACCCCATTGCGGGGATTCGAACTGCTGACCGTCTGATCAGCAAGTCCTAGGCTCTGTGGTTTAACCCACAGTGCCACCCGCGTCCCTTAATAATAATTTAATTGTGTTTAAAAACCCCAAAGTTCCTCATGAAGAGTGATTGATTGATTGATAAACTACTCTGTGAATTGTAATTCTGGGAGGGGAATAGGGGCCTCCTAACAACTCTCAGTGCCCTTAACAAACTAAGGTTCCCAGGATTTTGGGGGGAAGCTGTGCTTTAAAAGTATGGTGTAAATGTGGCCTGCATTTGTCAAATGCAGTTCAGTCCCCCACATAGCTAGAGAAAACCAAGTAACTCTCAAACCTATTGCTCTCCTTAATGTTGAAGGGCCTCTGAATGTGAAAACCATTCTGCACAATGTATGCTATTTTGTAGGGTTCTGGGGACAAAAAAGTAGGTGAACTGGGAACCCCCCAAGTGTCCCTATTTTCCATGGACAGCCCCAGATTTACAGAACCTGTCCCATGTTCTGATTTGATCCCAGAATGTCTTGCTTTTTCTTTGGGTGTCCCTATTTTCACTGGCGAAATGTTGGAACCTACCCTCCAGGGTTTTACTCTTACCTAATCATAACTGTTTTTGAATTATGGTGCTGGAGGAGACTCTTGAGAGTCCCATGGACTGCAAGAAGATCAAACCTATCCATTCTTAAGGAAATCAGCCCTGAGTGGTCACTGGAAGGACAGATCCTGAAGCTGAGGCTCCAATACTTTGGCCACCTCATGAGAAGAAAAGACTCCCTGGAAAAGACCCTGATGTTGGGAAAGATGGAGGGCAAAAGGAGAAGGGGATGACAGAGGACGAGATGGTTGGACAGTGTTCTCGAAGCTACCAGCATGAGTTTGACCAAACTGCGGGAGGCAGTGGAAGACAGGAGTGCCTGGCGTGCTCTGGTCCATGGGATCACGAAGAGTCGGAAATGACTAAACAACAATAATAATAACTGTCTTGATTTAATCTGCAAAGCATAGATTAGGATACAGTGGTACCTCGGGTTAAGAATTTAATTCGTTCTGGAGGTCCATTTTTAACCTGAAACTGTTCTTAACCTGAGATACCACTTCAGCTAATGGGGCCTCCCGCTGCCGCTGTTGTCGCACCGCCGCCATGCGATTTCTGTTCTCATCCTGAAGCAAAGTTCTTAACCCGAGGTACTATTTCTGGGTTAGCGGAGTCGGTAACCTGAAGCGTCTGTAACCCAAGATACCACTGTACTTCATTGCTTATGGGGGGGGGCAACCTCCAGGCTTTCCATTTCTTAAGCTCCTGTTTGAACAGGGTTGCAAAGCCATGCAACCCTTTCAGCAACTACTCCAGCAAGTAAACTGGAAGGCGTTATTTTCTGTCTCAAAGAAAAGGACTATAAGCAGGAGTGACTCATGGAAAACCTTGATAAATATTTTCATTTCAGAAACAATGACACCCAGTCCTGACAAGCGTGCCTCAACACTTGCCATTTCTTACATCCACCCACTTAGACATGTATCCCGAAACACCCAGAGATGCAGGTACATGTGTTCTGTGGGTGGGAGTCTTCTTTGGGGAGTTAAGCTAATTTTGTTCCTCTGGGCTTAAGGTGGCCAGGGTTTATTCTAAGACATCTTCCCCTTACCACAGAGACAGCCAGCACACTGTCTGCCCACTCCAACTTTTTGTAACCAAAAGGAAGAAGAAGAAAAAAGAGGGAAGAAGAAAATAAAAATGAGCAGAGAAAAGAAGCAGATAGGAAGAAGAAGAAAAAAGACAGGGAAAGAAGGAAAGGCAGGAAATTTGGGGAAATGGGGGGGGGAGCAAGGGAGCAAGAAAAACAGAGATACCTTAAAAAGAATGGGAGAGTAAGGGGAATGCCCCCCAGTTAATTTGAGAGGAGCCATTATTTCCTTTCCTTAACCTGTTATTGAGAACTGATACACCCTTCCCATACAAAGCAAAGCTATGAAGGCTGAGCCCCCATCCCTGCAGCCTGACCAGAAATAACAGTCAGTACCTGTTTAGCTTGAGGACGATTCCACATTGTTCTCCTTCAAATATTTCTATGCTCCACAGTGGCACAAATGCTCATAGCAGATCGGAAGGAAAGGATTTGGACCACTAGCTCAACCCGTTTCCATTAAATCTAAGTATGTACTTTGGTGCAACATTAGTGGGTTAGGTCTGAAACAGCTCAGTCTGCACCTTCTTAGTGGCGAGGCGAGGGTATACTCTGCACGTTCTCAGAGATGTGGCATTATTCTTTTGCGTGTCCTAAGTCAGATGCCTGGCATTTACGGTAATCAGGTTCGAGAGTTCAGCTTTTGTGAATCAGGATTCATCTTCAATCCCAAACAAGATTGGGATTCAATCCCAGCGTTTTCTGTCTCTCCCTGCTGTGTTTTCCGAGGTAGGGAAGTTGAGATAGAAACCAGTGATAAGGAAGGAAATGCTGATAACTGGGGTTCCCTCCCCTGCCCTGCAAAAAAAAAGGGGGAGGTAAATGATGTGAAGGTTATTTTTAAGCTCTACCTCTGTGATTAAAAATTCTCCAGAAAGCATTTTCCCTTCTATTGTGTGTTAACAATGCTGAGGCACTTTGGAATAAGAATGGCCTCTTTTGTTTTGGTTCAGATGCTTCTTATTTTTTAATTAAGAATAATTATGCTTATGATTAATGAGAGTTTTTGTTACATTTCTTTGGAGTCCAAAGCACAATGAGTAAAAAGAGAGAGAGAGAACAAAACAAAATGTAAAGCAAAAAAGATTCCAAGGACTTAGTCTTAGGAAATCTTTTCATATTTTTCAGAGTGTTCCCACCCAATGACTATATGATGGCCATCAAAGACATACCAAATGGCATTTTGCTTGTGTGTCTTATTCACTGAGAGTCACCCTCCGGTCTTCCAGCCCTGCCTCTTGATAAACAGCTGCTAGACATGGCTGAAGCTGAAGCAACAATCCTATCCTCAGTGGTATAATATGAGAAGCATTATCCAGAAAGCATATTCATAGCAATCATCTGTATAGTGGTACCTCGGGTTACAGACACTTCAGGTTACAGACTCCACTAACCCAGAAATAGTACCTCGGGTTAAGAATTTTGCTTCAGGATGAGAACAGAAATCAAGCAGCAGCGGTGCAGCGGCAGCGGGAGGCCCCATTAGTTAAAGTGATACCTCAGGTTAAGAACAGTTTCAGGTTAAGAACGGACCTCCCGAACGAATTAAGTTCTTAACCCGAGGTACCACTGTATCTTAAACTTGGTTGTTTCAGTGGATTTATGGGAGCCACTGCAATGCTGCTCCTTTGCATGTGACTGCGGTTGTGCAAAGCCCCAACCACACAGAATGAGCAAAAATGGGGCTGTGTGCAGAAATGGCCGCAGTGTAAACCGAAGCAGGGCTCATCAACCTTTTTAGGCCCATTGGGGCTGTGGGTGTCCATACCTTCTGGCCACTTCTGTCAGAATTATTCTGAGCCTTGAAAAGTACATAGAGCTGGAGGAGGAAGTGGGGAAGAACATCACTCTTCCAAGTTCCTCCTTCAGCTCTCTGTACCTTTAAAGGGAGAAATGAGGTGACCATCCTCACCATCTTATGACCACAAGGGCAGTGAGGAGGTAGAGGCTCAGACATTTTGTGTGCAGCAGGGGAAATCCTCAAGGGCACCATGGAACCATAACTGTTGCTTTGGAAATTGGGGTGATGTTGGTGTGGGAAGGACGACCCATCTGGGATTTTTCCAGTGCTTTTTTTCTATAAAAAAATATTGTTTAGGGGTACTTTCATTTTTTCTCAAGAAAACCACCATTTTATAGTTCAAATTGGGAAAAATTAATACAGTAAATGGACAAAAGTACAAAGAACATGCATTACACCGGGAAAGGAAATGAAGCCGCCATTGGTGGTGGTAACAACAAAAGTGACCAATCACCATGCTAGATTCAAACTGCTACTTCACACATTAAACGCTTGCTTCCGTCTGAGACTCAGGAAACACCATGACAGGAAATGAGACCGCCATTGGGCCTAGCAACAGAACTGACGATTCACCGTGCTGGAGAAGAAACTAAATTTTAGTTTCTTCTCCCATTAGGTTCTTCTCCCGTTACGTTCACAAAATGTTTAGGGGTATGTGCTGGATTTTTCTATATGGCCCCAAGATTCTCACATTGTCCTGACAGTTTGGGGGGAAATGTCCCAGGCCACCGACTTACGTAGCATGAGAAGGTGTATAGTTATGGTGCTGCAGAGAAATCCTTGTATTGAGCTAAGAATTTGGCATCCTCTGAGGTGACTATTATAACAGTTTTGTTTAGGACATGAGCCTTTTAGAATTGCTTGTACACACCAGAACCTGTGGTTATGGAAAAGCCCTTTTTTTTAGGGTGGTGCATTTGTTAGAGTTGACTCAGCATAAGTCACAAAACACACATGGAAAACAGAGTTTGTGGCACCACAGATGACTCACTACTGAAAGCCCAAATGAGTTTGCTCCTAGAAAATGCTCCTGTGAGGATTTTTTAATTCGAAATCATTAACTGGATATTTTCTGAATATTGAGATATATGCTGAATATGTACCAAATATGTCATCCAATCATTATTTTATTTCAATATTATATATTTAACAGTTGATGCCTGACAATATTAAACAGGTGATACACTGTGGAATTATAGTATTTGGTGGTTTGGAGTATTAAATATTCCCCCAATGTTGTTTTGCGCTTTCAAAATGGAAGCCAAAAAACGTGAGCCTTCAGCAATCATGGCATTGCATGAGGAAACGAATCAAGAGAAACTTCTGAAAATTGCTACTCTTGCTATCCTTTGAGCAGATTTTCAGGACTCACCTAGGCAAGATGAGCAGTAGAGTGTTTGTTGCTGGCAAAATACCGTATTTTTCGCCCCATAGGACGCACTTTTTTCCCTCCAAAAATGAAGGGGAAATCTGTGCGTCCTATGGGGCGAATGCAGGCTTTTGCTGAAGCTTGGAGAGCGAGAGGGGTCGGTACACACCGACCCCTCTCTCTCTCCAGGCTTCAGGAAGCTATCAGCAAGCCTGGGGAGCCCGCGGGAGTTCCCGCAGGGCTCCCTAGGCTGCGGATAGCAGCCTGCTGCCTGGAGCACGGGGTGCCCTCCGGAGGGCGCCCTGTGCTTCGCGCAGATGCCCATAAGCCTTGCGAGCCTGGCGGAAGTTGCCGCCAGGCTTGCAAGGCTTGCGGATAGCAGCCTGTTCTGGGGGCTGGGGTCAGGGGAAGCTCGGGGCTGGGGGGGGAAAATAATTTTTTTAATTCATTCCCCCCCCCAAAAAGGAGGTGCGTCCTATGGGCCAGTGCGTCCTATAGGGCGAAAAATACGGTAAGTTGCTGGCATGGAGGGGAAATATGGGAAAAAACTAAAATAGAAGATAACCTCCAACTAAGCATGTGGTCCCTGGAAGGCTGGGCCTTCAGATTAAAAATGGTGCACCATCTCTGGGATAGATGGATTATTGGTTAGACTTGGTCCAAGCTTTGTATGTTCAGTTTAAGAAGAGTGGAGCAAGAGCAGGAGATGAACAGGTGGTTGCCTCTTTGGCTATTGTGTAGGGAAATGTAATGGTAGAAAGCAGTTCTCTGGGGTGCAACCTGATGACCCTATGCACCTCTGAGGGGCTGGGCATCCAAGTCAAAAAGTGTAGCTTCCAAGCCTGTTGGAGTCCTCCCACCTTCTCATTTCAGGTTCCGATCCTTGTTCTTGGCAAGCATGGGAAAACTGAAATTGCTGTTAAAAGTTCAGATCTAGATAATGCCTCAAAAAGACCAGTTATGTACCCTCCATCAGCACATTTTCAGAGTCCTTGGCTTCTCTGTGGGATTGCAGAAAGCCTCTGCCGTCAAAACAGCTGGGAACGGCTGCAGCCAGAGATCTGTGATAACGGCTCCCATTGTTTGTCCGCTGCTGATTTTGCTGTGGTGATTGTTAGCATTGCGGGTGGCTAGGAAAGGTAGTGCCCCAAACTTGCACAGAACACTCCTGTGATAGGGAGCCTTTGCAGGAACAAAGGGGCTTCTTCTCAGGGCTGTGCTTATTTTGTGTGCTTGTGTTTTGAAGGTGGAGATGGGAGGGAGTGATAGAGCACCAACTCCACTGATGGAAAGCACTAATTTTGCTTGTCTGGGTTGCATGACGACAGAGTCAGCAAAGCGAGACACTGAAGATAATAGGCAGCTACTGGACTGTGTTTTAATTAGGAAAGAAAAAAACGTGAATTGTCTTGAAACACTCAATTTGATCGTGTGAAAATTAGGAATCTAAACTTCTGCATGATTGCATGAAAAACTGTTAAGTTCAAACAGCAGTCAAGGAACTCCTATGCACACTTCCCAAAGGTTCTGTCCTTCCACCAGACCTGTGTGCTTCTCAAACTACAATGTTAAGTATAATTATTTGATTTATACCCTGCCTTTTGATCCAGAAGCATCCCCAAGGTAATGCACATCAAATAATAGACTTTTGAGTTGCTAGTCATTTTAATGATAATTTTGTATTGGTTTTTTATGCTTTTTCTTTTATTGTACTTGGACATATTGTTGCACACTTCCTAGATATTTTACATGAGCTGAAGACTTCTAAAATAAATAGATACATGCACCATAGAACTCCTCCTGCCCCTTGTGACACACAGCATAGCTCTGGGATGGCATATTCTCTCTCACAAAGCCCAATTCTCATTAAGTTGTTTTAAGTTGCCTTTCATCTAGCACTGGGAAAAATAACACACAAACACTCATTTCAAAGCCCTTTGGTTTTTAGGGCCAGTTTTTCTTTGGGGAGTGCTGGGCAAAGCTTATCATCAGAACTCTTCAAAGCACTGTTGGGCTGGTAGCTGCCATTTTAGATTTCCCAGGCCACTCCATTCTGAAGAACTGGGGGTGAGGGAAAAGTGTCTAATATAAGGGCATGGTGCCCCCACCTCAGCACCCCCGATTCCCTCACAATTCCTCCTCTAAATGGTGACTTCCGACATAACAGAGCTCTGGTAAGTTCCTCCTAAGATCTTGTCAGTGGCCAAGAGGAACCTGGGGGGCAGTTAAGTGCAGCAACTATGCCAATGGTTATTATCATGGTGGTTATTATTTATATAGCACTATCAGCATTCATGGCCCTTTACAGAGTGGGGTAATAAAATTTCGATTGTAAATTTCGATTGTAAGTCTGCCAAGGCAGAATTACTATACAACCCTATCTTGGCAGGCTTACAATCTACATTTTCACATGGGGAGATGAGACCGTAATTCCCATTAAACCCAGAGCAGTGTATTTCTGAAGGAATGGGACCCTGTTGTAATTCTGTGCCAAAGTTACTTCATGGTGGGGATGGCGGGGGCAGAGGGTGCTTCTGGTAGGGACGGGGGAAATCTCTCCATTTCACTTTCTCATTTTTCCAACCTTAAATTCAGTTCTTCCCCTATTTCCAAATCAGTTTGCAATTTTATATATTTTAAAAAGTCCTCGTGAATATTCACTAGCATTTTAGGGTGAATTTCTCCCAATATACACATTTTTTTGGTATGTAAAATTTGCCCAACATACCACGTCATTTGGCTGGAGAATTGCCCTGCAAAATTCAGGAAAGTGTGAATTTCAAAGGATGACTGCGTTTTGGTTCCTCTGCCATTTCAGAAAGTGCATATTGGGTAGATTCATCTTCAGATGCAAAGTGAGTTGAATTTCTATACCTTCCTCAGTTCTAGGGAGTGATGGTAACACTAAACTGGACGTGTGAGAACAAGTACCTCACAAAACAGGTAGCAAAGGGGTATGGTTGGCACTGTATGTTCTCAGCCACCTGGTTTGTTTGAACTAGCAGCAATCACCATGGGGATTAACATAGTTCCTATTTTAATTGTGGCTGTATGAAAAGCATCCTTAGGCATGTTGACTCAGCGCGCCCATGTTGCTGGTATGCCGGGAAATTCAATCCTGTAGCTCCGTGGTGGAGCACACACGTTGCTTGCAGAGGTTCCAGGTTCAACCACTGGCACCTGCAACTAAAAGGAGCAAGTAGCAGAAGATTATGGGGGAAACTTCTGCCTTATTTCCTAATATTGGAGGTAACGTTGTGCTGCCGGACCGGAGGAGAACTATTGTAATATTATTTGGAGAATCTTCCTTGGAGTTCTTGCATTGAAAGAAATAATGAGAGTCCCAGATCGAAGACTGCAAAATCACTTAGCAGAGAGGGAGCATCTGAATACTAATTCAGACTGAACATTGAACTATTTTGAAGAACTATTGTGCATTTAGCTGACAGATGGGAGTCATTTTTACCTTTTTCTTTTCTTTCTGTTCTTTCTTCCTTTCTCCTTTCTTTATTCAATACTTTCTGTTGCTCTTTCTTTATTCTTTCCTTCTCTTTAGATTAGTTTGACTTGTTTTCTATGTTGAAAACTTTTAATTAAAAAATTATTTAAAAATACTAATTAAGGAAACCCTGCGTGAAACTGGGAGAGCTGCTACCCACCAAAAGTACACAATACTTGGCGAAGTGGACAAACAGCCTGACCTTGGTACAAGGCATATTTCAATGTTCTTATAGTGGTCTAGATTCTTTGCCCCCCCCCCAATATATTCTGGTCTAATATAGTCCATATCTGAGCTATATATTTAAAGCAATATCATAGCACCTTTCCCCAAGTCAAGTGTTCCCCCAAAGAATCCTGGGAACAGTGGTTTGTTATTTGCTGCTGAAAGTTTTTAGGAGACTTCAATTCCCTTCACGGAGCCAGAGTTCTCACAGTGGTTTAACAGTCGATCCCTCTTCCCAGGGAACTCTGAGAATTGTAGCTTTCTGTGGGGAATAGGGGCTCCTAACAATTATCAGAGCCCATAACAAACAACATTTCTTGATACAGTGGTACCTTGGGTTACATATGCTTCAGGTTACATCCACTTCAGGTTACAGACTCCGCTAACCCAGAAATATTACCTCAGGTTAAGAACTTTGCTTCAGGATGAGAACAGAAATCGTGCTCCAGCGGCACAGCAGCAGCAGGAGGCCCATTTAGCTAAAGTGGTGCTTCAGGTTAAGAACGGTTTCAGGTTAAGAACAGACCTCCAGAACAAATTCAGTTCTTAACCCGAGACACCACTGTACTGCTTTAAATATATAGTGCTTTAAATATACACTGCAGATGGGACCATAGTTTGAAGAGCTTCTGAAACCTGCAAAACCTCTTTGAATAGGAACAACCACAACATCATCAACAACAACAGCAACAGCAAATAGTATTAGTAAGTGTGATACTGTTAACCGAAAATTCACAAGTGAAAGTGAAAATCAAAAGTAGCTCTTTAAAACCCTGCCATGCTTCTCCCATCTCCTGAAGAAGCTCCTTCAAATACTGAGTGGTTCTTTCATACTGCCTTCAACTCCTTTAAAAACTATTATCCATCTCCAACTTGGAATTGTCAAATAGACAAGGCTCTTGCACAAAGTGGCTAACCTGAAGTGCTCTTTTTCTGCCCTCCTACAAAAGGCAGAGCTCCATTGCCACCAGGGCCAAAGAATGGCATGATTTAAGTTTCCTTTTTTTTCCTTCAGGAAAGCGCTTTTGACACAATCCATGTCCTACTTCAACCCACTCTCTCAGCCCTTCCCAGTGGCCACACAGCACATAATTCCACTTGACCTCAACATTCATTCCCCCACCCTTGATGTGACAACCGATAGAGTGAGGCCTACCCCTTGTTCTTTCCTCCTGGTGAGTCATAGCTATGAGTCAGGCAGCCTTTATGCTGTAGGGAACTTGGAGGACTTTGGAAAGCATTGTGTGTTTGGGCCAAATGGTTTTTCTTAACTGCTCTGAGGGCGAGATAGGAACGTTGCACGTATCATTTTGTTTCTCAAGTCTGCTGCTGAAAAGAACAGAGTGAAGGAGTAGTCAATTATATTTGCTGATATTTAATATGCCAGTGTTGATTTCTGCTTTTCTTGGTGTTGGCTTCCTTATTTTGGTGTGTTTTAAGGCAGGCTTTGTTTTGCATTGTACGTCGCATACAGGTATATAGCTTGAAGCAATTTCTCGTAACTTACAAATACGAATTTCTGCTTAGAACAGAATGTCATCGGACGCCATTTCCCACCCACCCCAGCCAGCATGGCCAATGATTAAGAGTCATGGGAGTTGTAGTCCAGCAATCAAAAAGTCTCCTGCTGAGATTTTACTGTTTAGAAAAGTCTATACAGTGGTACCTCAGGTTACATATGCTTCAGGTTACACACTCCGCTAACCTGGAAATAGTGTTTCAGGTTAAGAACTTTGCTTCAGGATGAGAACAGAAATCATGTTCCGGCGGCGCGGCGGCAGGAGGCCCCATTAGCTAACGGGGTGCTTCAGGTTAAGAACAGTTTCAGGTTCAGAATGGACCTCCGGAACGAATTAAGTACTTAACCTGAGGCATCACTGAATAAGGCTGTGCTGGCCTGCAACTTCTCCTCCACTTTGTAAAAAACAACAACAGTTCTTCTCCCATGAAAGAGGCCTTCGCTTTTCTGCTTCCTTGTCGGGGTGCTTTAGAAATCCATTAGAACTTCTGTGGATATGGGGTTATTGTTGCAAGGTAGCTAAGGATGGTTGGTGTTTGCTTTTCCATTGAACTTTTCTCTAACACTCTGCAGCCTCCCCAGCTGCCCACAGTTCCTGATCTGTGAATGCTCCTCAAAGTGTCCAGGAAGGCTGGCGAGATGATTTGCAGTATGAAATAAAAGCTGAAAAGAATGAGACAAACCCCTCAAAAGTAAGTCCAACCCTACACCCCACCCATTAAAATTTTGCTGAATTTTTCTCTTTGCTTTCATGAATTTTTGATTGTGATTTCTTCTCTCATTAGTCAGTGGGGAATGGCTGAAAAGAAGTGGGAGAAGATTTAATATAAGTGAGGGAGCAACACTTATTATTTCCTGCTGAATCATAGGAACAACAACAACAACAACAATTTATTTGTACCCCGCCCATCTGGCTGGGTTTCCCCAGCCACTCTGGGCGGCTTCCAACAAAGATTTAAAATACATTAAAATGTCACACATTTAGAAGACATTTAAAATGTCTTCTAAATGTCAGGTAGTTGTTTATCTCTTTGACATCTGATGGGAGGGCGTTCCACAGGGTGGGCACCACTGCCAAGAAGGCCCTCTGCCTGGTTCCCTGTAGCTTTGCTTCTCACAATGAGGGAACCACCAGAAGGCCCTCAACACTGGATCTCAGTGTCCTGGCAGAACTATGGGGAAGAATATTTCCCTCCACATAAAACTGATACTGGTGTCTCACGATTCAGTCTGCAACAGTGCATTTCCCATCTGCCACTCAACAATTTATTGTCCAGGCAAACCTCGCTGCCCTTGGAGAAGATCTCTGCATGACCTTGGATCAAATTACAACCTGGCTGATTAGCCCCATCTGTCCTCTCTTTTCTTCACAGTGAGAGCTGGGTTTTATCACCTCCTTTGGTTTGAAGGTACATAGCCAACTCCAAAAGTCTAGGGACAACAGTGTTGCGAGATTATCAAGGACCTTTTCATCAGAGAACTAAGATGTTCAGGTTTCAATCATGTGTGTGGTGGTGGTGGGGAGAGAGATAGAAGTCCCAATATTGCCTTATTTTTCGCTCCGTAAGACACACTTTTCCCTTCCTAAAAAGTAAGGGGAAATGTGTGGGCATCTTATGGAGCGAATGCAGGGGGGAGGCAGGCAGGAAAAGCCCCAAAAAACTGCACACAAGCTCCGCACGGCTCTTGCGGGATTTTCCCCAGGAGGGAGAAGGGACTGACGCGGCCAGTCAGTCCCTTCTCCCTCCTTGTAGAAAAGCCTGCAGGAGCCGCATGCTTCTTAAAGGGTGTGCGGCTCCTGTGGGCTTTCTGCGGGAGGTAGAGGTATTGCCATAGCCGCGCGCAGCCTCTCCCGGCTGGAGAAGTTGTGCGTGGCTGAAGAGGAAGCCAAGACAGCCAGTGGGATGGATCCTGCTTGCTGTCTTGGCTTCTTTGCTCTTTGGGGCTGGGGGGAGGAAAACCTGGGTTTCCCCGGCAGCCCCGAGAAGCTCACGGAGCAGCGGGAAGGCTGTGTGCCTTTCTGCTGCTCCCCAACCTGCTCTTTGAGGCTGGGGGTGGGGAAAGCAGCTCTTCCCCCCACCGCCAGCCCCACAAGCTCGGGGAGCAGCGGAAGGCTGTACGCCTTTCCGTTGCTCCCTGACCTGCTGTTTGGGGCTGGCAGCGGGCTCCCCCCCCCCGCCAGCCCCAAAGAGCAGGTTGAAAGGAACCTGAAGCCTCCGGAGCACAGTGGGAACTCCCGCCGTGCTCCAGAGGCTTCAGGTTGCCTTCACTGAAGCCTGGAGAGCGAGAGGGGTCAGTGTGCACCGACCCCTTTCGCTCTCTAGGCTTCCAAGGTAGCCGCCTGAAAGCGACTGAACACACCTTGAATGGCATCTTGTTTTAGAGGGGGAGAACAAGGGGAAAAAATTCTCCCCATCTCTGCTCAGCGCCTCCTGCCACTTCGCTGAAGGGGCTCTGGGCAGAGAGGGGGAGGATTTTTTTTCTTGTTCTCCCACTCTAAAACAAGGTGCGTCCTATGGTCGGGTGCATCCTATAGAGCGAAAAATACGGTACTTTCCTCATGCACCTCCACCCTTTATTTCCTAGCAAATCCACAAGCCACTTTACCTCAAAAGTGCCTTGGAGAAGTATGGCAGCCACACTCCTCATCTCCTCTTCTTACGCAATGACAGGAAGCAGCCTTATACCAAGAGAGACCCAGCTCAGTATTGTCCACCGCAATGGTTCCTAAACCTTTCCCCATGAACCACTTGAAAATTGTTGAGGGCCTTGGCAAATCACTTACTGATTTTTACAGGGAGATAGCAAGGAGGTTGGTGTGGTGCGAACCCACTGGCAGAGCCAGTACAGTGTTCCTGCCAGTGTGTTTGCACTCCCTCAACCTCCCCGCTACCTTGCCCATCTCTCTCCTGGTAAACAGCAGTGTCCCTCCTGCTGGGAAGCTATTGAGGTGGCTCCATTACACCTGGCTAGCTGCTTCTGCCACTAGAGGCGACATTGCTGCTGCAGAGCTCTCCTTTCCCCAGACAGCTCTGTGTTTGCCATCAGGGCGTTGCTGTCTCCACCTGCTTCTACCTCACCCTCCAGCCCTAAGAGCCTACACAACTGAGCTGCTTTAATTTTATTGAACAGCGGTTGAACCATTTGCATCAACTCATAAGCAAAGGTGCATGCTTCCAGAAGAAGAGTTGACTGAAGCAGAAGACTGAGTGGGGAAAGGCAAGGCAGTCAATTTCTAATGCAGTTTTGGGACTACTTTTAGAGATTAAGCTACTGGTATTTTACTTGACCTATTGGTGATTTCAATGCTCACTTAAATTTCGATGTATGTTCAGCAATTGCTAGTTGTTGATTTTTTATATTAGTATAAGGTTGTAGTGATGTCATGAAGACAGGTTGTCTGCTTCTTGTGTCCGAAATGAGGCAACTTTACCTTCATGAGAAGCTCCTTGTTGGACTAGGGCTCTATCTAGTCTACCTCCCTATTTCACACAGTGGCCAACCAACTGGATATCTCAGAGGATCCCTAGGGGAGGGCATGAACCCCCCCCCTAAACCTTCTCCTGCTGTTAATCTTCCTCAGAAACTGGCATTCAGAAGCCTCTGTTGCCAGGTGCATAAAACAACATTTTTTTTGAGGCAATGAACAGTAGCCATGTGGTCTACGTCCTTCACTCTGCAATAAAACCTGCACTTCCTTGAAACAAAAATTAGCATTGCATGACGCACAACTACCCTTCACTGGACTAATTGAAGCACTATACAATATTGCTCACTTCCCCCTCATAATTATGGCTACCTTGGCTCAGCCTTTTATTGTGTCTTCAAAATACACTTCCCTCCTTTTTATGAATGTTTGGCTAAACACCTTTACTTCAGCCAATTTCAATAGCATTTTAATGATTTCCTCACTCCAGCATGTCCTTCCCCCTCCCCTTTGTTTTCTTTGCAATATGGAGAGAGAACGTCTCTCCTTCAAATGAAGACTTTATCACTATTAACAGAATGCAATCATATGGCATATTGAAAAACATTGGTAAAATAGTATGCTGGAAGCATTTATGGTAGTACTGAGCTCACAATTTAAAAAAACACACACCATTTCACAAATTCTAGAATATTAATTTTATTCAACAGTACAGTAATTGAATCATTTCCATCAACTCATAAGCAAAGGGCCATAAGCCACTTATGACTCCAAGAAGCTGAATCTGCCTGCTAAAATTCCCATAGCTATGCTTGTTGTTTGTGGTATCCTGTGAATTTACTTTGTTATTTATTCATAATAATGCAAGTATTATTGTTGTTGTTGTTGTTGTTGTTGTTGTTGTTGTTGTTGTTGTTATTTCATGTATATAACACCCTTCCACCTAAAAAAGCATAAAATGCACAATCACTGACTAAAATATATAAAAATTACAATATATGAAAATAGAATTACACAACCAGCATCAGAACAGAACTATTAAAGCTCCAGAGCCAGTTTATGTCCCAAATGGTCAGGAAAACAGATTCCCCCCCCCCCCCATATGGCATCCAAATAATGGCAGTATGGGGAACAACCATCCTTCCCTGAGGAAGGAGTTCCATAATTGGGGCCACCACTGAGAAGGCTCTGTCTCAAACCACCGCCCCATGGACTGTGCCTACTGCTGAGACCACGAGCAGAGCCTCCCTTGCACCCATACATATCAAGTAAGATATGCAAATCACTTCTGTTTGGGGAAAGGGACAGAGAGATGTGTTTTTTTCTTTTTCCCTGTCAATGTGTATGCCACCCTATTCACAAGGGGAGCTTTCATCAGCCAATGGCTGCATGTCACATTGCTTCTAAATACGCAGAAGCAGATCTGGCAAACAGATCAAGGAAAATATGACAAGTGTATGCATATTTCATGGGCAAATCACAGTTAAATTATAATGTTGGGGAAGAGGCATTTTATTTTATCAGACTGGGGCATGAATGACAATTATCTGCTTACATGAGCCACGGCAGTGCATTAATTCTAGTGTTGGCAAAGATCTCAGTCGAGGCAGTGTGACAGGACCAATAAATTTTTAAGCTAGGCCAGATTGTGGAATGGACTGAGTTTTGTCTTCTGTGATCTTGTCTTTGAAAAACACCATGGGGGAACCCATTTGGGCCTCTCTAAAGAAACTTCTCTTCTATACATCTTATCTTATCTACAGCCCTGGCAAGGAAACACAAAAAAGGGATTAAAAGATGTGATTAATTTGATATTGTTACCTGGATGAAAAACCTTTCCCCCTTATCAGTTCAGCAATAACATAGTCGTTAGCAAAGCACTTCAAAGCCTTCTGGATCCCCCCCACCCCGAAGACACAAGGAATGTCAGGAACTAATCTGGTTCTCTAATTGTACTATCAACCATCATTCCCTGTTTGTGGTCGCGGGGTGAGTGGCGGTGGGGTGGAGCTTCTGCCAACTATGTTGCAAAGAGTGTCGCTCTTAATTCGATTGTGAAAGGGGCGGGAGAATATCTTGAAAGTTGTGAGTGAAAATGATGAAAAACAGACCCAATTCGACTTCCTGCTTTTAAAAAATGGATGTAGCGAGGTCATGTCTAAATTTGGAACAACTTGAGAGCTTCACTGTAGTGAATGATCCGGACAAGAACCAACTTGCATCTAAGTAAGACGACCGACTGGCTTGTAGGGAGAAGCTTGTAGCTTCTTTTTTATTGCATGAGGTAAGTGTTGAATGAGTGTCCTGACTTGTTTTTATCTTTTAGGAATTTCTTTGTGAAAGTAAACAAGATGTTGAATAAGGATTTTTTTTAAAAAAAGCATCATGTACATTCAGTTTATCATAATGCATCTTCAGAGCTCACAAGACCTTCTTACTGGGCAAACTGGTTGGACAAACGTGAGGGTCTAGAGTTGCTCAAGAAATGGACTGTTGTTCAGTTGGATTGTGGGGTTGTGAGTTAAATTGCAACTTGTGTGACTGGAAAACAAAAACAAAAAACACTTCATAAACTATACATTTCCATCTGTCTAGGAACTTATGTACAGTGGTACCTCTGGTTAAGAACTTAATTTGTTCTGGAGGTTCGTTCTTAACCTGAAACTGTTCTTAACCTGAAGCACCACTTTAGCTAATGGGGCCTCCTGCTGCCGCCGAGCGATTTCTGTTCTTATCCTGAAGTAAAGTTCTTAACCCGAGGTACTATTTCTGGGTTAGCGGAGTCTGTAACCTGAAGTGTCTGTAACCTAAAGCATCTGTAACCCGAGGTACCACTGTAGAATGCATGTCATATATGTTATTCCTTCATGGGCCCAATTTACTGTGACAAATCACCTGAGTGGTTTTACCTTTGTGGAAATGACTTCCACCTGATTTTTAATGATCCTCTGCAGATCCCCTTGCCTCCCAAAACAGCTGCTCCAGAGTTTGAAGTTGCCTCCAGAATATGGAATGTTGTGCGGACAACTACATGAGAGATGGAGTATCTGTGGAAATTTGGCATTCTAACTCATGGAAGTAGAAATGACTTTTCCTAAAGCATTCTTTCCCAGACTTGGGTTTCTAGCCCTAGCTAGCAAGACCAGTGGTCAGTAACAGTGGCAGAACTTCATGCTCCAGCACCAGGGGGCGGAGAGCAGGCGGGGGCAGGGCTGGTGCGCATCCTGGGGGTGTGACGTGTATCCTGGGGGCTTGACGTGCTGCCTGAGAGGGCATGGCGCCCAGCGCGGGCGAGGGGGCAGCTGTGATGGCACCCACTGGGATCACACTGCCAGGGGTGGTGCACTCCCCCCACACTCCTCTTCCTCTGCCAGTGGTCAGGAATGATGGGAATTGTAGTCCAAACACATCTGGAGGTCCAAGTTTGGGAAACGCTGTCCTAAGGCAAAGCCACAATTTGATATACTGCTTCTATTTCACTATGTATGCATTTGATGGAAGAATCCAAGGAGTGGATAGGGTTCAAGTATTTTTACAGATTTTATAGCAGGTGGCGTCTGGGTGAATGATGGTCTCCTTACCACGGTGAGACAAGCTGCACCAGCCTCATGTGTACAGCTCTTCCTTTTTACCAGGCCAACGTACAAAGTGCACAAGAAACGTGCAAATGTGTTTTCATATTGAAATCTCTGGCTAAGTGCAATGCAGTGGCTACCCAGGTCTGGCTCAGTGTATCACCTATGGAATATAGGTGAGCATGCCTCATCTACCTGTTCCATATTCTTTGAATGTTGAGTGTCGAAGTGTGACCTCAGTAGGATTGACTTCTAAGCAAGTATTCCTAGCATTGTTCGAACAAGAGCTCTTAAGCGGCAGAGGGTGAAATGAGATTTACAATTGCTTCATTCTCCTTCCAGTATTGTAAGTTCTAAGAGCATTATATATAAAAACCCCACAAAGCGAAAAAATGCGAAGTATGTATTAAAAGGCTGTTGAGCAAAACCCACCTATAATCATTAAGCTTTTACGCAGTGTTTCAAGTGTGTAGCTCCAGATTAGGCTGACTCCAGGCTGGAATGAGCAACGAATGCTCTTTAAGCAGACGTGTTCTCTACTGACATACCTGCTGTATCCTACCATAGTCTCCAGCATTATTGCATGCATGCTTACGCAAGTCAGCATTTCACTGGGAATGCACTAGGGTTTCAATGGAAATATGAATGAATAACCATGCAAAATGAATCCTTCTCATCCTTTGTTTCCTGAGATTGATTGATTCCCCCCACCCTTTGGCAAGCGGAAGTAAAACACTTTTACTGCGTCATGGGACCAGAGAGACATAGTTAAAAGTCAGGTTGCCTCTCACCACTGCCATCATAGTCAAAATATTCCAAACTCTGCAAAATCCCCAAATATTTAATTGTACTGTATTGTGCAAAATCAAATGGGTGAGGATCTGTTATTATTTCAGCCTGGTGCTGTTTTACTTTCCCGTTTCATTAAAACCACTGGAAAACACAGTGTGTATTGGGAACACATGGGGGGAATTAAAACATTTTGGGTTGTTTTTGTGAGTGTTTAAACTTTCCAGCATGGAAATGCAGTTAGGCGAACAGCATCACCAGCTTCTTTTTGCCCGGTTTAAAGGGAAGGCTTAGAATTTTCAGAAGTAGAATGAATCTACTTTCATTCCTCTAAATAGGAGGTGCAGAACCTGTTTGCAGCCTGGTGGCCACATTCTGTTTAGGACTACTTTCTAAGAGCCACCTGCCGATTGTGGGTAGGGTCAGAGGTACAGGCATGTGAATGCACAAAAACACCAAGGCACTGCACAGCTTTTCGGGTATGTGTATCAACTATTGGTAACTACCAGTAGGAGCTGGGTCTCTGCATAGCTTCCCTGCAGCTAGCTCAGTTGGTTAGAGTGTGGTGCTGATGACACAAGGTTGATGACACAAGGTTGTATGGGACAGCGGCATATTCCTGTATCACAGGGGGTTGGACCAGATGATCCTCAGGGTCCCTTCCAGCTCTATGAATCACTAAACTGCAGGTTCAAGTTCTGGACTGACTCCGTCCACCCAGGCTGGTCATTGGACCTTCCTGGATAGGAAGAAGACTTCCTGTTCCAATTGAGCTTTGCTTGAGCAACAAAACATACTCGAGCTCATGTAGGATTGGGGAATACATAGGATGTTGGATTTCAACTCCCATCAGCCCCAGCTAGCATGGCCAATGGTCAAGGTTGATAGGAACTGCAACCCAACAAAAGCTGGAGGGACACAGGTCCCGATCACTGAATCTGGGATTTTTTTGGACCTGTCTCCTGGTTTGTCCTCCACTCCTGATTCCTGTCTTGCTTCTCAGCCTTGCTTCCTGGTTCAGACACATTCTTTAATCCTGACTATATGGACGTGCTCATCCCAAGCTGCTGCCCACCACAGTCCTGCCCTGATGGTAGCGGATTGCGGAGAAATTATGTTTTTTTCCTGGAACCCCAAGGGCAAAACTGGAACCCCAAGGGCACACCTGGAACCCCAAGGGCAAAACCTTTCTGGGTTTTAAATGAGTGAATGGGAGGCTATTGTAGAGTAAATGAATGCAACATACAACAGAAAGAGGTACGTTTTCAGCTGGCGATAATGTGGGAAGGGAATCATTGGACTAGAATGCTTAGTTTGAAAACAGGGATGTTGTATATCTCTATTTTTGTCTGGGAAATGTTACAGGGATATGATGCATTCATCCAGAGAAAAAGATGAAGCAGAAGTGAGGCATGATATAATTTTTCCTTGCCTTGTAGTTTTAGATTGTAAAAAGCCTATCGGTTTTAGATTGTAAAAAGCCTATCGGCCTTTTGGAGTGCCGTTCTATTGAAGGGAATATTAAAGAGGGAAGCCCTCCCTACTTAAACAACTGAGACATAACACAGGACACACCCAGCTGGCATGCAGAGACACGGGAGCAGGAAAAGCAATAATTATGGTTTGCGTTCAGCTTACCACCCGCAAATTTAGTTCTTTTTAGGCTTGATTTTTGTGTTGAAAACAGTCCATCCTGTAATGGACAATGTAACTTTGGACATAGCATGGAATGCTAGGAATGGTTACAGGAAATAATTCCATCTCCATCATTTATCTCCTCTCCTTCCTCCCCCACCCCAAATTTGCAAGTAAAACAAAGAATGGTACAGTTGGGCTCTTCATATCTATTTGTTTTCTAATCAGCTTTGCATTCTGTTGTTAGTATTTTCATGACTGGGAATTAGGGATGCGGAGAGATTCCACTCAGTTCACATTTAAAGGGGAACCTACAAAACTCACACTTTCAAAAACAGTGCACAAACTGAAACATAGCCATATTTTGAAATTTGCACTTCTCTGAATTTTGCAATGCAGATTGCCAGCCAAGCAATTCATGCCAAAACATATATACCAAGGTTAAGTGTGCAAAAAAATCCATAAATTAGAGGAAAATGCATGTTAGGGAAAATTCCTTTGCAAAAATGTCTATATTGTGGCAAAACTGCATGCAGAAATGTGTGTAATTGGAGAAATTCTCACTAAAATGAATTTTCATTTGGAAGTATGGAAAACTGATCTGAAGAGTGGAAAAAATGAGAAACTGTAGCCAGTTGAAATTGATACAGTCACCCATCCCTATAGGGAATGGATGGATTTGAATGGATTCCAAACAAAGCCTCTGTTTTTATTAAAAACATGTATACCCTGCCACTACAAAAAAGTAGTATTGAACCATAGAATTGTAGGGTTTTAATGAACCATTAGAGTCATCTAGTCCAATGTAGGATTCTTTCACTCAATGTGGGGCTCAAACCTGCCACCCTGAGATTAAGAGTCTCAAGCTCTACCAACTGAGCTATTCTGACTGCAAGATGGATGCCACCTTCTGAACCTCATCTACGCCTATTGCATAAACATGCATATATGAATCCAAATGTAAGGTGTTCCAGCAACATGTTGCTTATGGGACTCAGGTACGCTGGACAGATGTGCCCAAGACACTCCAAAAACCCCTTCACGTAGAATGCAGAATGTGGCTTAAAAATATATATATAATTATTATTTTGTTAGATTTGCTTTTAAAAAAAAGATGAATCAATTTGGCATCCCTATATGGCAATAGTAACATTTTTCATAGTATGGGAAAGGGGCACTCTAGCTTGCTTCCTTCCTCTGGCCTGATGAGAACAAAACATTAAAATGAAAAGATCTGCCTTTTTAAATACCATACTGAAGTGGCTTTTCTTCTTACAGCTGTTTTGGACTCTCTGCACCTTCCAGTGAAATTATCCAGAATCTTATCTGTTTGGGTTACAGCTTTTTCTTACTTAACACATACTGTCATAACTTCCAGAGTTTGGCAGGCTTTTTAAACAAATATTGTTCCTGAAGATCCTGCTGGTTTCAGTGTTTCGTTTCTTTAATGCTCTTGTTTGTCATTAATGGAATTCAGGCACATCAAACTGATTGAGGGGAAGAGGGCAGGGAAAGGAAGCCTTTAAACGCATAAGTGACTTTCTTAGTAATAACACCGGAAGCTGCCTTCGACCACTCAGACCATTGTTTCATCTAGCTTGGGATTGTCTACACCAGTGCTTCCAAAACTTGTGTCTACAGCTCTTTTTGGACTATGGCTCCCATCGTCCCTAGGAAACAGGACCAGTGGTCAGGGATGATGGGAACTGTAGTCCCAAAATAGTGGGAGACCCAAGTTTGCGAAGCACTGGTCTACACAGACCACCAGCAGCACTCCAGGGTTCTCCCAGTTAGTGATGGGGAAGAAATTAGATTCAGTTCGCCTTTAAAGTTGAATCGACCCAACTAACTCTCACACTCCAAAACAATATGCAAACCAAAACACAGCCGTCCTTTCCAATTCACATGTCTCCCAATTTTGCGACGCCACTCTCCAGCCAAGTAATGTGTACAAAAATATGTGTACTGGGGTAAAGTGTGCCTTAAAATGCACATGTCTGGGGGAAATAACATACAAAAATATAATTGGGGGGAATTAATGTATGGAGATATGTGCTTTACAAAAATGTGCATGTTAGGAAAAATTGCACACACACTCTGTCTATATCTATCTATCTATATAGCTCACTATTACATTGCCCAGAATGGTTGGAGCAACCCAGTCAGATCGGTGGGGTACTACTATTGCTAATAATAATATTATGAATAACCACTAAAATGCTGATTTGCAATTTCTAAAATTTCAAATTGGCGTGGAAATGTGGAGAACTCAATTTAAGATTGGAAACAGAGTAACTGGGGAAAAATGGATTTAATAGATTCACCCTTTTCTACTCCCAGCCCTTTCTGAAGGTGCCAGGAATCTGGGACCACCTGCATGCAAGATGCTTTGCAACTGAGCTAGGACCCTTCCCCAAGGGTCAGAATTCGTTTCCATTTGAGAAAAGCAATAGCAATTACTTTGCCATGCCACTTGTATCTGGCGTGGCTGTATGTATGCAGGCTCATTGCGTCTGAAAGCCACTGGATATATCACAGATACCCAGGTTAGTAAATGTTAGGAGCAGCTCTGGCTTTCCTCTAACGTTTTTCAGTTTATCAAAGAACTACGAAAGTAACTAGTGAATTCAGTGATCAACCCAATGTTTCCTTTATTCAGAACTCAGTAGGGAGAGCACGAGACTTTTCACCTTAATCCTTCCTGTGGACTGTCTCGCCAGAGTGGTGCATGCTCTGGTTATCTCTCGCTTGACTACTGCAATGTGCTCTATGTGGGGCTACCTTTGAAGGTGACCCAGAAACTACAACTAATCCAGAATGTGGCTAGCTGGACAATGGGGTGACTGGTGACTGGGAGAGGCCACCGAGACCACATAACACCCATCCTGAAAGACCTACATTGACTCCCAGTATGTTTCCGAGCACAATTAAGTGTTGGTGCTGACCTTTAAAGCCCTAAACGGCCTCGGCTCAGTATACCTGAAGGAGCGTCTCCACCCCCATTGTCCAGCCCGGACACTGAGGTCCAGCGCCGAGGGCCTCCTGGCGGTTCCCTCACTGCAAGATGTAAGCTTACAGGGAACCAGACAGAGGGCCTTCTTGGTAGTGGCACCCGCCCTGTGGAACGCTCTCCCATCAGATGTCAAGGAAATTATCTAACTTTTAGAAGACATCTGAAGGCAGCCCTGTTTAGGGAAGCTTTTAACATTTGATGAATCATTGTATTTTAATATTCTTCTGGAAGCCACCCAGAGTGGCAGGGGAAACCCAGCCAGATGGGCAGGGTATAAATAATAAATTATTGTTCTTTTTATAAGACATCTGAAGGCAGCCCTGTTTAGGGAAGTTTTTAATATTTAATGCTGTATTGTTTTTAACACTTGATTGGAAGCCATCCAGAGTGGCTGGGGAAACTCAGCCACATGGGCGGGGCAAAAGATTTCTGCATTGGAGGGGGTTGGGCTAAATGACCCTTGTGTTCATTTCCAACTCTACAATTCTATGATAGCAAATGCAGTATTGAGGAAAAATAGGAAATAGGGCTAGAAGTCATGGAGGTTGGCTGTACCATGGAAATGCTACTCAACCAATTCTCCCCGCTCATCCCATGATTTTTCTTACTGCCTTCTTGTCTCCTATCATCTTGAGAACTTTGCTGTTTTAAAAATGTGCATATAATATATTATCATATAACCTTTATGTACAAAATTCTACTTTCATCCGATTAAATGTTAGAAGAGAAAAAGGGGCTGTCCCAGGAAAGCATTTTTATTTATAAGTGTGCTTGCCAGGGAACTTAAACATATGGATTATTTGGTCTCTCTCCCCTCCGGGTAAATATTGAACGCATTCTTCAGCACTGCGCTATGGCACCGCCGTATTTAATCTAAGATGTTCAACTCCACTCCAGGCTGAGCAGGCCTCAGGCACTTGCCATGAAAACAGAAAGATTTGTTCTAGTATGTTACTTAAACACAGGTTTGTGTTGACCTGGATATGGGTGAGGATTGCGTGCCACGGTTGCCTAACAACTGCAAACATATGATTTATCCACACGCCAACATGAGGCAGAACTGGGAAGAGGGAGAAGAGAGGACTGCAAGCTTCCTTGCAGGGAGGCCACCCTAGATAGTGATATTGACTCTAAAGCTGACCAAAGCTGATTCAGAACCAGCCCAGCGTATTTTGCTGCATGACGTGAAACTCAAAATGGCACCCCCTTCCAATTCCACATGCAGAAGCCCACCAGACTGGCAGCTGAATCATACTTTATCCATCATTCATTTGCATCATTCTGGTGCAAATTAAGTAGGTTCATCTTTAAACGCAAACTGAATTGCATTTCTCCCTGATCCCTGTCATCATCATTATCATTATCGGTCTTTTTCACCTGTTGTTTGGTTGTGTTAACTGTATCTTGTTTTGAAACTGTTTTGTGGGTCTATGGACTGCAATAAAGAAATATAGATATAGATATAGATATAGAGATAGAGATGATAGAGATAGAGATAGAGATAGAGATAGAGAGATAGAGATAGAGATAGAGATAGAGATAGATGATATAGATGATATAGATATAGATAGATATAGATATAGATATAGATGATATAGATATAGATAGATATAGATATAGATATAGATGATATAGATATAGAGATAGATAGATATAGATATAGAGATATAGATATAGATATAGATATAGATATAGATATAGATATAGATATAGATATAGATATATTATCATTATGTTAGTTAATTTTGTATACCATCCTTTATTCAAGGATCCCAGGGTGGTTTGCAATATAAAAACACACAAATTTACACAACATAGTAACAAGGAAAGACAATACCTCCCTAATAATCCCTACCCCTGGGGTTTCTGGTTACACCCATGATGGGGGATGTTCAGGCAGGGGATAGGGAGAAAATGAGGCATAAATCTCCCAATGCTTCTCACAGGGGTCTGGGGAGCAGCAACGGAGCAAGCCGATCAGGCTCCTGGGGCGGCATGCATGACCTGCATCCAGGCCAGCTGCCCACTGGGCGGGGCCAGCCAGGGCAGGATGCTTTGCGGGGTTTCTGAGGAGTCTACCTGCTTCCTCCCACTCAGCTGCCCTACAGCTGAGGGGAGGCGGCGGGCAGACCATTTGGGGCAGTGCGGAGCCTGCGTGCACCCAAGCCACCATGTCACTCCCAGGAGAGATGTGTGGCTCGGGCGTGCTGCAGGCCCCGCGGTGGGTGCCGGCCGCCATTTTATCACCCCCCTCAGTGGGGACATCCGGGGCAGCCCGCCCCCACCACAGTCCCCTTCCTCCACCCCTGCTGGGGAGTTCACTGCATCCCACAGTGCCACATAATCCCATGTCTGTCAGCTTCCTCACTCTCCTCTGAGGCAAAGTGCCTCAGGACACAGATTGTAAGGGCAGTGAGAAGGCAAGAACTAAGCAACTGCAACCTCCTATTCCACTTGAAATTTAAATATATGTTTATCTCCTGTCAGCAGAGCACGGTTGCCCAAGATGCCAACGTGTTTTGAGCTCCACAAGAGTGTTGTTTCAGAAAAAGGAACTACTGAAACGTGTGAGGCTCAAATGGCCAGTCAAAGTTCTACTCACACTTCCAAGTGCACTGGCCTGCGAGGAAATTTCTGTTCTCCCTAATGGACACGAATAATATAAACAGGAAAGGTGAACTGTACAGAATCTATTTGCTTGTTTCTCCTCCTGCATTTCCAAGAGCCCAATTACCTCTGGTTTGACAAATGAAACAAAATTACCTTGTGTTCCCTGAACAGTCTTTGAAAATACATATATCTGCATTTCTGAAAGGAAACACCTGTTGCAATGCTGGCTCTATTTTTAGCTAGAAGCAGGCATGAAGGAAAGCACACAGACATCTAATGCTTACAATGCCTCCTGAACAAAGCTAGACTCATCTCCATGAGTTCTCCGCAGAATACCTCTTATGCCCTTCCCTGGCACTGGGCTCCCTTAATATTGGGCGCAAGACAGGGCCTCAGATCTTTAATAATAATCAATGTCCTTCTCTTACTACATCCCAGTGTAGATGAAGGTTCAGTAGAGAATGCTAAGATCTAGTTACGAGGCTTTGTTTGATTTAAGTCACCCTGTCCTCAAATTCTCTTTAACCCCTTTCCACAGTTAAACAGTCACCATCAGACCTGGCTTTCACTTCTGTATATAGTAGCTAGTCATAAAACAGTCTCTGCTTCACAGTGGTGTTTTTGTTTTTTTAGTTTAAAAATCCCAGAATCTAATCTGAACCAAGGTGCAATTTTAAATATCTCTAACCTCACCCTCCTGTCAAAGTGGACTATAGTAGAATGGAGAGTTCTGGATCAGGTCCATCAATTGGATCCAGTTCCACATTCTTGGTTGATGAGGAGGAGGGCAGTGGAATTAACCTCACTTCTTCACGCCATTATCCAAATTGCACTCCCTTCCCAACCTCCCACCTATTTTCTTGAGAAATATAAATACAGTATGGTAGGACTTCCAAACCCAGATCTTGCACATCATGTCTTTGTCTGGCTTTGAACTATGAGTCAGAAATTCCCCATGTTGAATCTTTCCTCTTCCAACATCTCCTGACTTGGGCTTGGTCAAGTGACTCTTACCTTCAGACTCTCTTCTGTCCATTTACCATGTTGAGAGACAATCTAATTTATAGGGTTGTTTTAAGTATTACAGGAAGACAATATTTTGAGCCCCAAAGGAACGCCCTCTGGAGTAATTTGAACAGTCCATGCAAAGTCCATGGGTGTATTCACATATGGGATTTTAATCCATTTCCATGACTTTTCCCTAACGGTTAAGTTCCATGTTACATTTGAGCTTGCATGCAATGCAAAAGCCACTTCTGGAACCATGATAGAATTTAGTGCAAATTTAGCACTCATTTCCATATTGTTTGCAAACAGTTGTGTTTTTTTCCATTGAAGGAAATAACATGGAAATGAGCATTGGACGTTCACTGTAGTTGCAGAAGTGGCTTTCACATTGTGTGAAAGCTCAAATGTAGTATGGAAATCTTTGTGCACATGGAATAAACTGCCATGTGCACACAGTCTATATAAGAGCACAAGAAGAGCTTGCTGGATGATGACCAATGGCCCACCTAGATCTTGTTCTCACAGTGACCAACCAGATGGCTGGAGGAAACCTACAAACAAGACCTGAGCACAAGAGCATTCTCCCTTCCTGGGGTTTCCAGAAACTGGTATTGAGAATCGTTACTGCCTCCAACCATATATAAATTCTGAGTGTGATGATTAATCAGTCAGATGGGAGCTGTGCTGGAGAAATGCTTGGTGCAGATATCTAAATGACATTTGCACTCTTGAGTCTCCCACTCCTTTCAACCTATCCTTTGCTCTAACTGACTGCTTCAGTTGTTGCTGTTTAAAAATTTTTTTTTTTTAAAAAAAACACTCTGGCTTTTATTTGACATATTAAACTGTTTGGTAATGGTATTTATGTATAGTTGATGCATTTTGTAGCTCCGGGGAAAGAAAAACCAAGGCCACCTTGATATTGGCTCAGGTATCATAATTCATTTCTCAGAAGGCTACAAGCCATTAATAGCAGGAACATATCTCGGAATGTTTTTCCAGTTGGGCCATTCCCAGGACCATGTCGATTACAGCTAGTTAATGATTACCGTGAATTTGCATCACTCCTGGAAAGAAACACACAAGATTATTGTTTCGGCAGAATACGCTCTTCTGTTTTATGGAAATGGCTTTCTATTTACGTTCTTCTTTCCTCATACTTTCTTTCCCCTTTGCCAGTGCTTGGAAGGTTAGGGGTAAAGGACAGTGGGCTGGCAGGAGGTTAATGCCCAATCCGTTAAGCACCTCCTTTAAAGAAGATTATTGGACATCCAATTTGCAAAGGAGAAACTCCAACTCTGAAATAAACTGTAGGTTCCAGTCTTATCATTGTACTGAATAGCTGCTTGGAATCTGTTCTACTTATAACCAAGTGTATATTCCTAGGAACTGGGAAATCAAAGGCAGTTGGGCACAAAGCTACTAGGAGTTAAATTATCTGTGTAGCAGGGGGACGGGAAGAGGACTTCAAACAGATTATTGAATTGAACTTTAGTCCTACAGGGAGACTGTTGGCTAGCAGGATTTTGGCATAGGTAGCCATAGCACGGGATGTTTGCCCTTGAGTGCAGCGTTTTGAGACACTATTATAATCTGCTGTATGTGAGCTGTTTTAGTATTAGTCACTGTCAGGATGACTTTTAGAGGTTGCTGCTGTAACGTGCAGAGTCAGCATAGCCTAAAGGATAAATAAAGGCAGTTAATGGGTTCCAGTCCTAGTCATGAGTGACACAGACACGCTGCAGTATGTGGCTTTGGGGAAAGTCACTTAACCTCCCTGCCCTTCCTCTGCCATGTTGGTTCTTGAGATCGCATATCCTCCAACATTTCTCTGATGAAAATGAGGACATCCTATTCAATAATAATAATAATAATACTCTGCCCATCTGGGCAGCTTCCAATATGTATGAAAACATAATAAAACATTAAGCATTAAAAAAACCTTCCCTATACAGGGCTACCTTCAGATGTCTTACTTATCTCCTTGGCTCAGGGGTTGCATAACTCCATACCCTTCAACATTTCTCCCAATGAAAATAGGGACGTCCTAAGGAAAAGCAGGACATTCTGGGATCAAATCAGAAACTGGGATGACTTCTGTAAACCTGGGACTACCCCTGGAAATAAGGGATACTTGGAAGGTCTGAGATAGGCCCATTTAATGTTGGTTCGGGTGGGTGGGGGTTTGGGGGAGAGAATAAAAGGGATTTGCACAAACCTTGACTTTTCTTGCATGCTTTTCTTCCCTACCCAGCAAATGGCCAGGGAAGGAGAAGACCACTTTCCCCAGAGGTCTGAAATAAAATTAGACCAAGGCTGAGGGCCATAGGCTTTTAGGAGTGATTGATTGGTTTCACAATTCTATTCATGGGAATCTGATTGGAAAACTCATTGCAATATGTGTTATCAGCACAACAAATGACACAATTGTCTTTCCACCAACGGGCTTGGAATTCTACCTGCTCAGTACATCCTTGTGATGCAGGCCAGCCTTGGCTTAAGTGGTTCTGCTTTGGTCGTCTCAGCATCAGTGTCGGAGAGTCCGAGTAGTCATTGAAAAAAGTGGGGCTTCATTCATGGGTCCATCGGTTGTATCTATGGTGAGGAGCCACCAGTACATCTCAGGCGGTTGACTTTCTGGAGCTAAGTGCTTCAACTGTAACACACCGGTTTTAATAATATATTATCAGTGATATGCTGTTGCCACACAAAAATGGTTTAATGACTTCAAAGGAAATAATTAGCTGATGACTCAAATGGTAAACATGTCAAGCAAGGGAAAGGCAGTTTGAACAAGAGCTGTGGCATGTTTATTTTTTCCAGTGTTTTTTATTTTATTTTTTAGTTCTGTTTAGAGAACTGAGAAGACAGTCTGCTCCTCTGATTTCCAAGGAGTTGCCTCTTCTCCCTTAAATAATCATTAAAAACACAACTCTCTCTGTTGCTTTTTACATGATGCAAAAGGCCAGAGAAGTAGCTTTTCTCATTTGCTTACTTATATTTATTTATTTGCAAAAATGTCTATACCACCAACATTAGGAAGAAAAGCCATGCCAGTGAACAGCATGGAATCAATAGTTTTTATTCTTGACTCTATGCTGTCCATTAGTGTGATATTTTACATTCATAAAACAAGTGCAAATTAGGCCACAAATCAGTAGCTTAGTACACCAACATAGCTGGCCAAAAGTATCTATATATTTAAATATATTCATAAAATAAGAAAAAATGATTTATTTAAAAGGTTTTTTTCCTTCCCTCACATCTCTCCTTTTTCTTCTTTATGTATTTTTATATATTTTTCTTTTCTCAGTTATTAACAGATCTATAATACAGTATTCAACCAGATGGATTCATGATACCTGTTTCTATGATCCTGTTTGATTTGTGATCTGTGTCTCTTTCCCCTCTTCATTTATTTTCAGCTTTTTGATTAGATGTGTACTTTCACAATGCGGCGATGAAATAATGCTACTATATCTTTCTGATTGCATGACTACACGGAACTCAGCAACACTGAATTTTTAAAAACGCTTTATATGTGTTATAACACTGTGACACCAGATGGTGCTGTAGAGTCCCATCTTTTGCCAACGTGATTTTCCTTTACGAAGTTTAGAACACATTTTCTTGAAATGCTTTTTTGATGTGTCTAGATCCAGCCACAGAAACATATTTTTGAGCAATAAAAAAGAGAGAGAAATACGTAGCAAACACAGGGAGCTTAGGAAGACAATTAAGCCCAGGTGGAACCCTTCAGTATATCTCAGCATTTATTTTGACAAGCCACACTTTCCTGAAACTTTCCCCAACATTACAGAAAATAAAAAGTGAATGTCTCCAATCTGCTTTCGCTGGCATCTGAAAGATGGTGTAAGTGCTTACTAACACCTCTCCAAAAAGTGTTTCCAAACAGCAGCGCTGCCAAGTCAGAAAGGTGGAGCTCTGAACCATCATTAATCAGGTTTTGTAACTCTGTTGGTGCAGCAATTAGCCATGACATGTTGAGTCAAGTGGTCTCTGCTTTCATGTACCCAAATACTAAACTCACCATCAAACCTTTTATTAAAATCAACTGCTCTTTTGCTGAATAAGTCTTCTGCAGAATTGAAAGGTCATTGTGTTTGGGTTTTGTTGTTGTTAGTTTTCTACAGCAGGGTTAGCCGGACTTCATCGTCCCTCGCCAGGGCAGCTGATGTTCAAGGATGATGGGCGCTGCAGCCCCACAACATCTGGAAGACTACAGTGTCTCCACCCCTGCTTTACAGTAGCACTTACGGGAGTTGCCTTAGGGCGAAATCTGTTTTCTTGTGATCAAAGGAAAACATGATTGTGTTCAAAGAATATTTAGAAAGGAGAGTTAGCTCTAACAGCAACACAGCACAATTATCGTAACTGTGGGTTGGGAACTTCTGGTTATAATTTTGTACATAATGAAACACCTTGTTTTAATGCACCACCATGCACCATCTTGAGGTAGAATTAGGGCTTCCACAATCCTCTCATGCAAATTGCAAATAAAGAGGTATAACAAAGTAATAAACTTAAAACAAAGTGGGTAAAATGGCAGATGAGCAGAATTAGATTATTGTTAAAATTGTGGATGCCAGGGAGAAGTCCTCACAAACATGTAACAAAGTGACAGGGAGCCTGTGGACCTCCTTACATTATTGGACTACAACTCCCATCATTCCCAACTATTGACCATGCTGCTGGGGATGATGGGAGTTGGAGTCCAACAACCTTTGGCAACCCACAGATTCTTCAACCCTGGTTATAACAGTTTACTAGCATACCAAGGTGCAAGTTTATAAAATGCCCCTCACTGTCAAAAAGACACTATGGGTTGCTGAAGGAACGTGCACGACCCTGAGTGCAGTCCTATGAAGGCCGAGGCTGCTAAACTATATATAAAAAAATTGATTAAATTTGAAAGGCAAGGGAATTGCTTCACGCCCACAGCAGTACATTTCCTTGGAGTCATAGCAAACTGTTAGAAACAGCTGACTCATTAAGTAGACAATGAGTCAGAGCTGCATCTTTTAAAACTTCTCACACAAAGATAGCCTTGTGCAGAAGAAGCACATTGGTGGTGCAGATGGGCGGGAAGTCAGTGTATGCAGGGCCTGTTAGAAAACTGGCAATGCCGCTACAATTTGCTATCAGCAGACTGTGCACCTTGCCAGTGGTTTTATGCAAACATTGTGTTCTCATGTGTATATAGAGGCATGTTATTTGCAAACAGTGGGGAGCTGTAGGCTTTGTCCCGGGATTCCAGAAGCCTGTTGCATAGTGACATGCTCTTTCCTTTTCATTGCACTGAGACAGCTAAATTCCAAGCCAAATTGGGTGCTCAGCACCTTTTGCTCTTGCTGTGCAGAGGTGTTTGCATTCATTCAGGTGATTCATTCATTGTTCCTTTTCCCTTTTCGCCTTTTCCTAATCTAGTACTTACGTGAGATGGCAGTTGAGTTTATTTGGCCTACTTTCTCCTTATGGCTCAACTTTGCTCACATTGACTTCTATGGATTAAAGGAGGTCAGAAAGAAGAGCTGATCGGGAGAGAAAGTGCCTTGGTCCTGTGACCACATGTCTGGACCTGACACCAGGTTAGATTGGCACCACCTTCTGGGCAGGGGGCTAATGTGGGGTAGGAAGATAAAAGGAGGGCATGGGAAGCAGACTCAGGGCGTAGAAAGCAGGAAACACAGCTGCAGGAAATGCAGGGTGGGCTTGCCCTCCACTGGAAAAGGGACCCATAGTTTGTGGCCCATGTCCGTCATCTCTCACCATCTCCCTCTTTGCCTCCCCTAATGGCACCAAGAATAGCCCTCCTGAAGCAAACTGCCGCACCTTGTCTCTTGGCAGGGCTACCTCTGAATCCCTGCATAAGTAAAAATGTTTTAGCTCCTCTGATTCAGGTGGTGAATCAGAGCTTGAAGAGACATGAAGGAGGAGCTACAAGGAGCATCCAAAGGTCTCTTGGGTGAACTATTTTTCATCCAGATACATGGGACCATCATTATCAATGATAGTAGGGTCATTACTTCTGGCATGCTACGTTGACAGTTCCATTAAGGAACCACAGAGCTCCAGAAAATGATCCAAGTTAAGACCCAATGTCATTGAAGAACACCTGCTCCCACATCTCGCCCAGGTGATAAGATAAACCTACTGTGGGCCCTCTCTGGGTACCCGGTCATTAAAGATCAGGCAGGTGGTGACTAGGGAGTAAGATATTTCAGCTGTGATGCCCTAGTTATGGAATTCCCTCCCCATTGAAGGATACCCTTTGCCAACTCTGTTATCTTTTTGATACTGAGGCGGGGAAAAACATTTCTGTTTTCCCTGGCTTTATAACTACCTCTTATATACCTGTGGATTTATTATATAATTTGCCTTGTTGTTGTTGTTGTATATAGAAATTTTTGTATTCCTGTTAGGTTTTCCTTGTTACATTTTATCATTTTAAATTTGCGTTGTAATCTGTCCTGGGAGAGAGATCATGAATGGGTGGCACAGTAGAGTTCTGGATAAATAAAAAGTCAACGAGATGACATACTCTGGAACTCTTCATTCCCATGGCTAGGAGAAAGCTCCGAGTCTTAACTGTTTAAACAAGCCACACAATCAGATAATACTGAGAGAGAGAGAGAGAGAGAGAGAGAGAGAGAGAGAGAGAGAGAGAGAGAGAGAGAATCTGCATTGATATTGGTGTGTTTGTTGTGTTCTTCATAGGAACATTTCAAAGAGTTTATTCCAAAGGCTCATGTACACAGACTGAATGGACCAGGAGGCTGGGAAAAGGTGAAGTTGGATTAGATCCAACTTCAGCTAAAGAAAAGAAGGAGACTCTTGCGTCATTGGTCTTCAGGACTTATTCTACAAACAATAACTGGCAAGTCAAGGGATGGGGGGGGGGGAATACTTCAGGACTGCAGCATATTGGCTTCATAACGCCAATCTGATGATTGCCTATATACAGGTACATTGTTGGCACCTGTTGTTGTTTTTTTTCTTAATGAGAGGTAGATGTCAGATAGGACACAGTTCTTAACACACTGGTAAACAGCAGGCATCTTAATCAGGGATTGCTTTGCAGCAGAAGTACCCTCTGATTAAGGTTTGTTTTACAAAGACAAACACATCACTCAATTCTAAAGCGAAGATGGAGAGCATATGGATGTCAGGAGTCTTGCTGGATGAGACCAGGGCTATTTTTCTTAAAAAGGAGGTGCCAGAACTCACCATTAACACCTCCCTCATTCTCTTAGAATGGCAATGGCACCCACCTGAGAAGGGCCGGAATTGAGTTCCAGCAAGTTCAGGCAGAGAAAAAGGCCCGGATGAGACCAAAGGTCCATCTATTACAGTGTTTGTAATGATAAACCATCAGTATAGATGGGACTTGGAAAAAACTGAAGGAGGGCCCAGCCACAAATATTTGTCACCACCCTGCTTCTCTCGTGCTCTTTTTTTTGCAGGAAGAAACACACGGAGAGGGGCTGAGATTCAAATGTAAAGGTCTTAACAGGATGGCAGACTCTGACTTCCACCATCTTCTTTCTCCCATATGGAGCCAGAAGGAGGGGTGGGGCTTTTACTTTTTCAGCCGGAACTCGCTAGAACTCAGTTCTGGCCCCTCTCAAGTGGGCACCACTGCTATTATAAGAGAACAAGGAAGGTGTTCACAGTGAGTTCTGGCACCTCTTTTTCTAGAAAAATAGTGTTGGGGAGAGGACTTTGCATATCAAGATCGTTCCTCATCATACTGATTTTAAAAATACTCTTATAAGGCATAATAAGCTGCTGGCATCACAAGTTTATGAAACTGCAAAGATGTCTTTCAGTCACTGGGAATCTGCCACAGCTGGATTCAGATGCCTTTTGAAGAAACCCGGACACTGCTCTTTCAGGTATAGTTGTAACACAGTGAAACCAATTTGTCTGCAGAGCTAGGAGCTCATAAATTCGGCTCGTCCGGCCTTTTTGCAACGACAGATGAGAATTTTCTAGTTGTGATACGAGGACAGTTCATGCAGGAACTGATTATTATCTCTTGAAAGAAGTCGCAGCTTTTTGCAGCCTGTGTTAGCCTATAAGAAAGCGAGTGAGCCGAAGGGAGATCTTTCTTCCCTGTTCACAGGATGTCAGCACTGTATTAAGTTCATGGCAAGAAAAACACTCTTGAGGAAAAGCAGATATCAAGGCCTTTTGAATGCATGTGAATCCATAAACTTTTAAGATTAGAAGGGAGAAACAGTGGTGGGTTGGCTCTATGGGTGTCCCAGGGGGCAGCTGCCCCAACTAAATCAGTAAAAAGAAATAAAAAGAAATAAAAATCTGAAGTTCTGCCCCCCCGCAACAAAAGCCTGCTCCCCCCCCAAAAAAAACCCCCTAGCTACGCCCATGGTTGGTCCTGATTTTTTTTTAATTCATAGTTTTTTCAGGTAATAAACATGAGATAATGACTTCATTAGAGGTTACACAGTTCTAACCTCCAGAATTTGAGGATGCTGAAATTGTACATAAAAAAATGAAACAATAATGTATTTTATTTTTTAAAAACCCAAGTACAGTATAGCGCTCTCTCTCCCTCCCTCCCCCTCTCTCTCTCTCTCTCAATGATAAGCACACAATGGGTTGACCAATGTAGAGCATCTTTAGCTTACCACAAAGTAGCACCCTCCTTTAAGACTTTTTTGCTTTGTTATCAATGTAACACAATGAGGTAACAATAGCCACATAGCAGGGAGAGGGGACTAAATTTGACACACTGAATCAAATTAACCCATTACTTCTTTGAGTACAGGCTTCTAAGACGAATAGGCTTTCGTTTAAGCAATGTAACTACATGCCAACTATGCCAGAAATGGATACAGTATTTCTTTGTAAACCAGCTACTGTGTTTTCCATATCTCAGGTCAATTCCAGCAACCAGTCCCACAGTGACATCCCTGCAAAAATGTTCTGTAGGCATGGCACAGGAAAGAGGACATGAACCTAGGGATGGAAGTTCTGGTTCCTTGCCAGATTTTGGAGATCCTTGGTCAAGATCCTTAATCTAGAAGAGGTGAGGATTGAAAAGTGAGAATTCTCTCATGCTGCCTCAGAATCTATTGGGTGCTCCATGGAAGAGTGTGCTTGTGGAACAATTAAGGAGCAATTACTTTGGCTCCTTCCTCTTGAGCCAGCTGTGCCCTGGCTTTACAGTACAGAGAATTTCCCTCTTGGCAATCATTAAGTATCCTTAAGAAGGGAAATAAACATTTAATAAATAAGCCCTATATGGTCTAGGACCCTCGTACCTACGGGACCGCCTCACGTGGTATGTCCCACAGAGGAATTTACGGTCTTCAAACAAAAACATCCTAAAGGTCCCAGGCCACAGAGAGGTTAGGTTGGTCTCAGAGCCAGGGCTTTTTCGGCTGTGGCTCCAATCTGGTGGAACGCTCTGTCACAAGAGACTAGGGCCCTGCGGGACTTGACACCTTTCCGCAGGGCCTGCAAGACAGAGCTGTTCCACCAGGCCTTTGGCCAGGGCACAGCCTGACTCCCTCCTTTGGCAATCTTCACCTAATGGTAGCCTAATGGTTGCCATCAATTTGATTTGAATTAATTTTATAATGAAATTATTTTAGAATGTTGTACTATTTTATTGTGGTTAGCCGCCCCTGGCTTTGGCTGCGGAGGGGAGGATATAAATAAAATTTATTATTATTATTATTATTATAGTTGTTGCACATGCCATGTCTTGTTCTTGAGGAGCACTATAAACACCCTAGCAGTGGTTAGGCTGATGAGTCTGACCATAAGAAGTGCTTGAAAAATTTACAAGAGCAGGAGCAATATACTTCCCACTCAACAGATTCAATTGACCCACTACTAAGCTGCTGGACCCACTACTTGACCCACTACTAGACTGGACTGACTAGATGATATCCTTCTAGGGTTTCACTTGCCAGACAGGTTACTATTTTTATACACATGCAATACTGAAATGCTTTTGTGAGTCATTTAGAGGTTTGTAGTTTGCTTGGCGCTGGGAGAGCTCATTGTTCATTTTCTGAAAAGGAGAATTATTTGTACTTCAATTAGTAAAACATACTGAATTCATTAGCCGTACTGGCCATAGTCCAGAGAAGCAGACACCCCGGATCTTGGCGTTCAATTATGATTTTTCTTATTTTTAATCACAGCAGGTTCTCCTCTTCTTCTGCATACTGCATGCCATTTGTTAAACTCATTCCTCTGTTTTTACAAGCCCCAACAGAATACATGCAATGTCAGGAATCTTTTGGTTCTGAATGTGGCTGCTCTGTGTGTTGACACAGAATCAGGAGAGAAATGTAATCTACTTCAACTTTTACCTTATTTTTTTTTAATTCTCACTTCAAATTTTGCAATGTGGTTCTGCAACCCAAAACTGCATTGCAAACTTTGAAGTGAGAATTTAAAAAAAAAATGCAGCACTTTGGTGCTCGTATGTTTGGGGAAGCACAAATTAGGTAAAAGGTGAAGTAAACCAAATTTCTCCATATATATATATATATATATATATATATATATATATATATATATATATATATATATCTGTATATATATATATATATATCTGTATATATATATATATGAATAATGTGCACGCACACACACAATGTGTGTGTTTGTGTGTGTGTATGCATTCATAAAAATTGTACTGGGAAAAATGAACACTAAAATACTGATGACTTTTCACCTGTACTAAAAAATAAATAAAGTGCAGACTGTTGTAAAAATGTGGCAAACTGAGCTGAAGACTGGGAAAACAGGAAACCCAAAGTAACAAATTAGTCCAGGAGTCAGCAAACTTTTTCAGCAGGGGGCCGGTCCACTGTCCCTCAAACCTTGTGGGAGGCCGGACTATATTTTGGAAAGGGGGGAATGAACAAATTCCTATGCCCCACAAATAACCCCGAGATGCATTTTAAATAAAGGCACACGTTCTACTCGTGTAAAAACACACTGATTTCTGGACCATCCGTGGGCTGGATTTAGAAGGCAATTGGGCTGGAGCAGGCCCCGGGCCTTAGGTTGCCTACCCATGGATTAGTCCATCCCTGGTGGTGAGCCATCAGAACTTTTGCTTATAACATTTCTGCTGGCACTAAAGTGTTTTCAGGATTTGAATTGGCCCCATTCACTCATGCAAGCCACTGGGCACTCCTAGACAGGAAAAGTTATAAACGGCTTATCATCTGAGCTGAGACCTTGTCTGAGCAACAGAGTCTTTCTAGTTATTGTGTGTTTCCGTCCCAGAAACGGTGTTTCTGTGCACTGCTCTGTACGCCGGCTCTCTCGGCCAATAAAGCAAGATGTGCGCCACAACTCCAGAGTCGGCCATGACTAGACCTAATGGTCAGGGGTCCTTTAACAACTCTCAGCGCCCTTAACAAACTACAGGCATCATGAATGTTGAAATTGTTATGATACTGCTTAAAATGCACAGTACAGATGGTGCCTCTGTGTATCTCTTGGCTCTTCATCAACTACCAGTACACATTGATACTGTTGCCTAGATAGATTTTCTGTAAATAAAGTATATCTATGGCTTTTGTTTAAGAATTTGTTAGTTTCCAAAACAGCCAATTCAAGCTAAGAACAAAGAGTCTGGTAGCACTTTACAAGTGAACAGATTTTGCATGAGTGTCTGCAGTATTAGATTTAATGGATGGGGATTGTTTCAATATTCCAAATGTTAGCAGCTGCTTGGGTTATGATTGCAAAAAAACTCAGAAAAGCCCAACCGCCCTGTCAGTTGATGACAGGCTGAAGAGGACCTGGAATTTTACAGTAATGAATAAAATTACGAAGTTATATATAGTTATGGGAGGCTAGAAGTCAGGCAACTGAGATACTTCAAAAGATTTGAACACTGTTTGGAATCAAAAGAATATTGAGGAAATGTTTGTTATGGAAATAGTAAGCACCATATGATTTGTATTGATATTGTAAACAGAATTAAGTAATAATAATAAATATTTGAATTGTTTAAATGGACAGAATATGGAACACAGATTTTATTTATAAATTATAACGGTTCTTGGTTGCATTCCAGTCTCATGCTTTTTGTAAACGAAGGGTTTCTAAATGAAACTTCAGATCCGCAAGGATTTAAAAACAAACGTTCAAATTCTGAAGCAGAATATTTAAATAGTGAAATATACTCGGAATTGAGTGTGAATTTCATGCTCTTTATTCAGCTCATAGTAGCAATGAATGGATCTTTCCCCCAAACGTCTAGCTATATATACATTATTTATACAATGGGCCCAGTGTGATTGGCTAATTCCGGGCTGCTCCTCTAGGCCAATCAGGTTGCAGAGTCACTTCATCCAGGAGCCTGATTGGCTGCTCCTGCAGGCCAATCAGGTCGCTGATTCACTTCCACCTGGAGCTGGATTGGGTGGCTCCTGCGGACCAATCAGACTACTGCATTCTGGATCCTATTGTTCTAGGATTCAGCTCAGTACATAACAAATAGGTTGCCCACAGCCAGGACCCAACCATGCAGGGTGTATTGCCACCCAAAGTGGCTGCAGTACAAGATGGATGCAGTAATTATCAAGTTCCTTCCAGTGAATTAAGAAGGTTTCAGGCTAAATGGATGAGCTGAAGACCTGCTAGGTGGCGTGAGGTCAGCACCCCAGGCAGCAGATTTGGGGTGTCACAAAAGGGCAACACACTGTTAGTTATAGGGAGGGAGGAAGGGAATTGTGGGAGTTTGTGTCTCAGTTGCCGCAATAACGTGCAGTCTTAAGAACCTATTTGGGGTTTCCATTTGCTACTCCACCTCAGACAGAGCTTTCTCTCTTACCCCTAGTTGCCTGGGATCTCTCTGTTCTCTGAAAGTGCTAGAACTACAACGTGCAGGAGACACACTCCAAGGATTTATGGGGTGTTTTGCCATAACACCCACCCATTTCTATACATTTCGCATCCAAAGCCATAAGAATTCTCTCTCACGGTGTTGATATTTATGGTTCCTTTTGCGGTTGTTGCTAGCTCTTGGGATTCTTAAAATATCTATGACTGCCCCCTCAGTAGGAATGATTGCCCTCATTGAATTTGTCTGGTTTTTCTTCTTCTAAATAATAGTCATGGGGCCAGGTTCAGTGGGGTGCAAGAGTACCAACTTGAATATAAAATTGGGGGCACATAAGCCCCACCCCACATAATCAACCACACATACCCCATTTGAATGGCATTTCCCATCAACTTTGGGGGGCGGTCACCACAAATATTTTAGGGGGGTGTAAAGACCTCAGCCTCTAGAGGTTAGCTGCTAGGGTGGAGTGTATGTGTTAGACATAGATCTTCATTGCTGCCAAGTTGTTGTGGACACTGTCAGATATTTAACTTGGGACTTATCATATGAAATCAATTCTATTATGATGGTAGTGTTGGTTTGGAAATCCCAGGTGTCAGACGTAAGCAGCATTTATTCTCTAACAGAATCTGATCATGTACCTCAAAGTCCATGGAGGGTACTAGATTGGGCAAATGGGTTTCTGGGCTTGCTTCATTTTCCTCAGTGGTTGCACATATGCATGTTGTAACAGGATGTGCTTGGCTAGCAATTGCAGAATGCTCTGCCTATTATCTCAGGACCGAAGATCCCTCAGCGAAACCTTTCATCCTCTGGCTGTTGGCTGGGGAAGTCAGTTGTCTCAAACACCACTCGCCACACCTCTGAATGAAAGCAATTGTCTTCCTGACAGAAGTGACACAATAGTCTCTTGCCAGCTAAATAGTTCTCATATTTCCCCTGCAAACAGAGCAACTATGGAAAGGCTGCCAGCAAAATGGCTGGGGATCTTCTGAAAGTGAGGGGACGGCAAACACAAACGAGGCCTATTATTGTGTGGGTGAAGTAGAGAAAAATAATTCCAAGTCCTCACAGCTGAAGGGCCTTTGGATGCTCAGGGTGAAATGAAGCACACATTTGTTTTCATGTCCCCACCCAACTGTCTCTATTTCTATCATTGTAGATTGGGGTGGATGACACCCCTAAAGCCTATAAATAAATAAGTGGTTGAATTTTGATTATTTGGGATGTGAAGGGAGAAATACGAACTGCAGAGGAATTCCTGAGCCAGCCTATGCTTTGGTTGTTATAACCAAGTGTTCATAGGCCTTAAGCCTCATTTCTGCCCTGATCTGGCTTTTCAGAAAGCACTAGCTACTTTAATCTGCTTAACTGCAAGTCTTAGAAATATTAAAAGTGTCGCAAATGAATTCAAATAAGTATCTAGAAAGGTTCCCATTGCCAGCAGTTTTATGGAGCGCTGACATAAAACCCAGAAGAGGATTATCAAACTTTTGCCCTTAGCAGTGAACATGCAGAAGAAGCCAGAATGACTCACGCAAAACTGTGACACTCATTCCCCCTTATTTAAAAATAAATAAATCAATTTGTTCTCTTCGTCGAGTCGACCACTCTGTAGACTAGCTTGAGATATTTTGTTGCATAGAGTGCAGCATCAAGGCAGGGGTTTTCAACCAGTGTGCCGTGGCACCCTGGGGTGCCTTGAATGCTGGTCAGGGGTGCCGTGGGCAACACTGGCCTCCGTCCCTCCCTCCTCTGATGCCCTCTTGCACCTCTGCCTCCCAAAGACTTGCACAGCTGTTTGTTGCAGCAGCCCTGGCTACAAGCTCCTCAGGCAAATGGTGCCTCTGGGGCTGGCCAGGGAGTGCTGGTTGCCAGGAGCTGAGGCAGCCTCAGAGTAAGCAAGCGGGTGAGGGAGCCCAGCCAGCTATTCCCCAGCCCTTGGGTTGGGAATGGACAGACAAGTGGGAGGCAGGCATTGCACTGGCCTTTATTGTGCTTGCTGTGTCAAAGGCCTGCCTGGGAGCTGAGTGCCCAGGGCTGAAAGGGAGCCTTTTCACATGCAGGGCCACTAAGGCTGGAGGCATCCTTTTTCCAGGTATGTGAGGAGGTACCTCACTTTGGGATGGGGGGGGCAGGCAGCTCAGAGGACTCCCAAGGAGAGGGGAGAGAAGGCGGAGATGGCACTGCACAAGCAAGGGTGTTCAAAAAAGGGTGAGGGGCTGCCAGCTCTGCAGGCAAGGGGGGGCATAACTGGACTCCTGAGCCCCACAGGGGTGCCACAAAAAGAATGTAGTTGGTCAAGGGAGCCGTGCACCCAAAAAGGTTGAAAACCTCTGCTTTAAGACATTTCAGGGGCCCTGCCCCCCCCCCATTTTGGAAACCTTTGGAAATCTAAGAAACTGTCAAAATACAGTACAGTGGCACCTCAGGTTACAGACGCTTCAGGTTACAGACTCCGCTAACCCAGAAATAGTATCTTGGGTTAAGAACTTTGCTTCAGGATGAGAAAAGAAATCGTGCTCCAGCGGTGCGGCAGCAGGAGGAGGCCCCATTAGCTAAAGTGGTGCTTCATGTTAAGAACAGTTTCAGGTTAAGAATGGACCTCTGGAACGAATTAAGTAATTAACACAAGGTACCACTGTACTCATTTCATAGATGAAAAACTAACAATGCTCAGGACCTCCCCCCCCCCCACACACACAAAGCAGGCAAAACAAGGAAGAACTCCACCTCAAAGTCCACCTCTGTTTGATGTTTTAATTTGCCCAGAGTGACTATGGCAACCCAGTCAGATGCGTGACGTAACAACATCAACAACAACCCCAAAGAGGCAATCCTGAAGCAAAGAACCCCAACAAGTTTATTTATTTCATAATATTTTTACACTGCTTGATTGTAATGTGGGGTAGGTTTGGGGAGACAAAAAAAAAAAATCAAGCGGGGGGGGGAATTACAATAGTTTAAAACAAGTGTTCCCAAGCTTGGGTCTCCAGCTGAAGGTCTCCCCATTCATGCTTCAATAGCGGCAGGTCTACTCTGGGTTACTGTTGTCTTCCGAAGTTTTACAGCCAAGTTTCAGCCATCTACACCCCAGTCACACCTATGAAACTCAAGTCACACGGTTACTGTTGCAATGTCACCATCACGTTTTTTACTTGATGTTATCTTCTGGCCGGCCCTTTCGGAGACTCCCATGGAAAGTACTGTACTTCGAATCAGTCCATAAGCAACACACCCACCCCAGTTTTGTTTGAATCAGGTGACTGACTAAGCCCGGTGCGGAAGACGGAGTCAAATCACCCAGGGAAAAGTACAGCACAGAAAGGTAGGCGTTGGATAGCTCAGCTGCTAGAACATGAGACTCTTAACTCTCAGGATTCCAGGTTCGAGCCCCACATTGGGCAAAAAAGATGTCTGCATTGCAGGGGCTTGGAATAGATGAACTTCGTGGTCCTTTCCAACTCAACCGGGAGAGCGTGAGACTTAATCACAGGGTCGTGGGTTCGAGGCTCAAATGGGTCAAAAAAAGATTTCTGAATTGTAGGGGTTTGGACTAGGTGACCCTCGCGGTCCCTTCCAACGCTGCAATTCTATGATCCCTCCGGCCACTACAAGCACCCTTGTCCCAGCCCCAGGCTTTGTTTATTTTTCAAGCGACACCGCCAGCAGGAGGAGATGAGCGCGCCTCTCGCCTCGGGTCCCCATCACGTGGGCCGCTGCCGGAGCAGTAGTCAAACTCTCCTCCCGACAGCTGCGGTATGAGGAAGTCGGGGAGAGGCGCGCTCGCCTCGCTGTTCTCCTGATCCCGAGAGCAGCGAGGGCGGAGAAGACGAGGACGTGAGTACCGCGCTGTCCTTGGAGTGCGGGTGTGCGAGGAGGGATTTGGCAGGGTCCCTTCCTTCCTCCTGATCGCGGTGGAGGCGCCCGGGGGAGGGGACCTTCTTTGGCAGCCGTGGCTTCCCCTCCCCTGGGTTAGGACACCGCGCCTTCTTAAGTGCCCTCTTCCCCCTTGTCACCACCGGGACGCTGGAGGAGGAGGAGCCGGATCCTGCTTCCCAACACTGCCTGCAGTCCCCTCCCCAGGGAAAGTGGGGTGGTGGGGGGAGAGACAGCAGGAGAGAAAGGAACACCCTGATTGATGATATAAACTCTCCGGTTTCCGTGCGCTTCGCGTCCGACCAGGCTCGGGCGGGCCTGCTTTCGCCTCTGCCGGTAATGCCGCTACATTCCTCGGCTGCTTACTAGTCCCGGGCGCGGCGGGCGCAGCAACTCTCGGGTGGCGTCGCGGGGAAGTTTGGGGCGGCTTCGCTGGCGGGCGAAGGGCGGCTGCAGAATTTCGCAGCGGCCGGGAGCTACCAAACGCAGAGTCAGTTTCCCTCCTTCCTGCCTCCTCCCCCGGCGGCTTTGCTTGTTGCTACTAGGTTGCAACTGGAGAGGCGGAGGCACGCTTTCAAGATTTTTTTGTTTTATAGCCCTGGGAGTCGAGGGGGAGGAGTAAATGCTGGGTCGTCTTGGTCATGCAGCCGGGGACGGGGTTGCTGCTGGGTGCCTGTGGCCAGATGTGCTGCTGGTGGGCAGCTGTGGGGTGGCCCCCTCGATTCCAGTGGCTCCCAGAGGAGCGGATGCGCTAGATCGGGGGCGCCCAGCGATTCTGCCGCCGCCGCCTCCTCCTCCTCCTCCTGCGCAACTTTTGCACAAGTCGCCCATCGCCACCGACTTGGCGCGTAATTGCGCACGGCTCCTGCTGGTGGTGGTGCTGCTTCCCGCAGCTCGACTCGATCGCGCGCAAAAACGAGCTCTCCTCCGGACCTTTTCTTTCTTTCCTCCTTGCTGTAGGTTGGAGGCGTTCTTCAGCAGCCGGGCGAGGGTGGGCGAGCGAGTCACCGAGAGCGAGAAGCGGCTAAGGGCTCCCGATGGAGGAGGAAGAGGTGGCTTCGGTGCGCGACGAGTGGCAAGGGGTCGCTCAAAGGAGAAAGGCCTGGGCCAAAAGCAGAGACTCTTGGCAAGCGTCGGAGGCGGAGCGGCTCTCTCCAGAGGCAGCTGAGCCGGCGCAGGAGCAGGAGATTGCCGGGGGGAAGTTGCCTTTGGCTGCCGAAGGAGGTTTGTCTTATTAGCCTCATGGTTTTCTCTTTCTTTGGCTACCCAAGAGACACTCAGAGGAGTCATGTGGCACCTGAAAGGTTAACCGATTGATTGTCGCATCAGCATCTGTGGGCTAGAGGCTGTTGCTTGGGTGTCTGATGACGACCACAAAAACTGATGCCAAGATAGAGAAATGCCTTTCAGGTTTCACAGGAATCTTATTTTGATGAGCAAATAACTGTTGGGGGGGGTGGAACTGAACTTTATGGCTGCTATCCTAAACTGCCATACCGAGCTCTGAAGCTCTTTCTTCCTACTGCAATATCACACTTTCTTTTCACTAGAAAGAAAATCCTAATGAGCTCACCATGCTGTTCTAGGCATGTTTACTGGCTGAGTTGAATTCAATATTATAACTTTTAGGCAGCAGTCCTAATCTCGTTTACCAGCTCTGTTGAATTTGGTAGGACATGCTTCTGAGCAGGCTTGTAAATTTAGTTTAAAAAATATAAAAATTGTTTTTAGGATTAGCCTGCAAAATTCCCAATTGTACCCTTGTTGTTCATACTTTTGCTTAGTCCTTGAACATTTTAAAGAAAATGTTGGGAGCTTGGCTTCCCTTCTAGAAACTGTTGATATTGTGTCTTAGCTGGTCTACATATCATTTAGTTCAGTGGGATTTTTGAAAGCCAACAGGAAAGATGCAAAAGGGCAACTTTTATCATTCATCAATGATAACTTCTTGCTTCTCCCCATTTCCCTTTTGTTTCTCTCTGCCCTTTCCCACCTCTCCCCATTCAGCAGGCTCTATTCCAAATGAAAAGATTGCAATATGGCTTAAAGATTGTAGGTAAGTACTTCTTGTACAGAATGATGCAGTTGTTCAATATATCTGCTCCATCCTGAATCTTGTAAGATATCTAGAACCTCTCTGGCCCTGAGGCTTTTTAGAAATACCAATTGCAAATCGGTTTCCCCTTAGCTTCTTTTTGCCTCCCAAAATGTGTTTTAGTAGTAAATCACATGAATTGCAATGGATTTTCTCTCCGTGTTTCGACCATAATTCAACACATCCTTTAATCCTTTGCATGCTTTCTTTGGGCTTCCTTCTGAGTAAATTTGCATAGAATTAGACAAAAGTTGGGCATGCATTTAAACTCACTGATCTATAAGGAAATTCAAGCCCTTTTTATTTTGTGCTGGAATAGGCTGTGGCCAGAATATTTTGTGTGCGAGAGATAGAGATGAATGGAAGACTGCTCTTTCGGCTAAAGTTTATTATGTTGTTCAGGAAATAGCAGCTGTTCTTTGGGACGGCAGGTCCTGTTGTTGTAAAGACACAACCCATAGTGCATAGACCGGGGTGTTGTCTGAAAATATAACTGCATACCAGAAACAAAGGGAAAGTTCCATGCTGTCTCAGCTTTGTGATTTCAGCTGCGATCTTAAATGCATTTAGGATGTACTGGGAAGTAAGCCGTGTTGCAACCGGTTGGATTTCCTCCCATGTTTGTAAACAAGTTTTAAATCCACTGCTGCTGCAACTGCAAACCTGCTTTAGCCTGAAGTCTTATTATTTATTAGAGAGGAGTGTTGAAACCAATTCAGCTTCTGGAAAAGGGTTTCTCACATAGTGGGCTATGGGCGACTTTCTCCTCGTTGTCTTGCATTGCCTCCTAGCTGATCTCGTAGGCTTCTGGTTGGATTGATGCCAGTTTGAGCAATTCCTTGCATGCTGAGTAAAGGTAGCCAGAGGACTCAGAGAAATTGGGTGTGCATGTGTTTGGAATGAAGTAAGAAAGGAGATTCCGACTCAACATCAGGAAGAACTTTCTGACAGTAGGAGCTGTTTGACACTGTAACGGTCTCCCTCAGGAGGTTGTGGACTCTGCTTGGAGGTTTTTAAGCGAAAGTTGGATGGTCATTTGTCATGGCTGCTTTAGCTGAGATTCTTGCATTGCAGGGGGTTGGTCTAGATGATCCTTGGGGTTCCTTCCAACACTACAATTCTATGATTCTAAGGCAGGGGTCACCAATCTAAGGCCTGGGGGCCGGATCCAGCCCAATCACCTTTTCAATCTGGCCCGCGGACATTCCAGGAATCAGCCTGTTTTTACATGAGTAGAATGTGTCCTTTTATTTAAAATGCAACTCTGGGTTATTTGTGGGGCATAGGAATTCACTCATTTCCCCCCCAAAATATAGTTTGGCCTAGCACATGGTCTGAGGGATGGTGGACCGGCCCACAGCTGAAAAAGATTGCTGACCCCTGTTCTAAGGGCCAAAGGTAGCATTGAAGGGAAATGGAAAGTGAGATCAAGGCTAGTATTTAATAGTAATAATAATAATCAAATAAACAAAATGGGAATGGAAAAATAGAGAGATAAGAGAGGAATGCTGTCGCTGGAGGAAGAAGGGAATGTAACAGGACCAGGGAAGAGGGATAAAAGAAATTGTCAGTTTTGGGGTATGGGATAAGGTATAAGAGGAATGTGAAAGGAAACTGGGAAAAGAAGTGACAGGAAATGGGTAAAAATACTCTAAGAGGCAAGTGGGGGGAGGGAAGGAAAAGAAAAGAAGAAGCCTCTTAATCAGCAAATTTTGCCTAAAGTAGGGAAGCCAAGTCACAATTCCTCCAGAGCAAATGGCTGTAACTTACATTGAAGAAAGCTGAGCTGTGGAACTCCTTGCCACAAGGAAACTGCTGTGTCAGAGAATGTAGCAATTTCCAAAGTTAGATTAGATATCAGTAGAACATGATGCCTGTATTTGCCAGCTGGTTATGCCAAACTCTGCTTCCATCTGCCTCCATTTTGTGACCGGCTCTGCCACTGTCCCACCATTTTGTGTTTGGTGGACCTCGTGAGTTTTCAGCTGTCTTAAGTGGGCCCTGGGGCCAGAAAGTTTTGAGAACCCCTGTTCTGGATAAATGTGTTTTAGATAACACAGTGTACCACCTGGAGATATTTACAACACTTAATTCAGTTTTCCAGAGAGGTGAATTTAAATTAGAATAATGTATAGGTCACTTAACACCGGTTCACTCTCAGTTGCACTTCCTTAATGTAATCTACCTCACAGGGTTGTTGGCAGCATATAAATGGACACCCATTTATGCTAACCAAAGGGTCCATAGAAGAAGGATGGGGTGGAAATGACTTTTATAATACCCCTTTTCTCTAGCTATGTACTTCATAAAATTTTGATTTTTTTTGTTTGTTTTGTTTTTAAGGTAAAATTAAAAATGAGGATTTTCAAAACATGATCATAGCAGATCAAGATAAGCCACAAGAAGTGTAGCAATTCTTTTGTGTAGGGCATTATGTTTTTTTTGGGGGGGGGGCTGACAGTTAATTTGTAACATAATTTGTAACATAAACATACTTTTGCTACCTCTGTGGGTCCTATCCAACTTGTATCATACTCCAAATTGACCATTGAAATGAATGGACTTACATAACTTAAATGCTTTAATGTTAGTGGATCTACTGAGCATGATGGTGGAGATCAATCAGTCTTCCAAATGACACACAGTCCATTTTCTGCCTTTCCTATTTTTCTTCTATGTGGCTTACTGTGATAAAGACTTAAAGCTGAGCTGTGGCATAGACACTCCCTATATACAGTGCATCAAGTTTGAGGATGTGATCCACAGACTGTAGCAGAAGAAAAGCAACGATTGGGTTTTCCTATAATTTTTTCATTTTGTTGTTGTTTTTGAGAAGGAAGTGTAACCCTATAAACCAGGGATGGAGAATCTGCTGCCCTCCAGGTGTTTTTGAACGACAGTTCCCATCATCCCTGAAAGCTGGCCATGCCAACTGGGGTGCTGGGGTTCAAGAGCACCCCATAGATCCCATTCCCTGTCCTTAAGGATCTCCTCCTCTATTGGACATGATCAGCATTCCAAACATTTTTAACACCTATGTGAACTGGAGTTACTTTTCTTATAAGCCAGGGGTCCAAAGAACCACGGTTCTGCATTCTTAGGGCAGGCTTGTAATGGCAGCTCCTTGTACAACATAGCAAACACTGTTTGAATGGAAGGAACGTTCAAATGCAGATTGTAGTATAATGTGAGGGTTTGCTGCTTGGTGAAAATCATTCTTAAAATCTTACTGGGGAATGCTGAGTGAAGCCTTTGGATGAACCAGCTGAATCAGCTGTCTTGGATACTGGTTATTATGGTTTTGGTTGTTTTCAGTGTTCTGCTGTAGAGGGTATTCTGAGCAGTTAGTTTACTGTTTTCTTTTTAGGTGTAGCCGTATCAGCAGGTGGTCCCTGCCGCTGCCATTATTTAATCCTCTTCTGGGCTGTGGTGTGGATGCTGACTGCTATTCACCCTGTCCCAAAATTGCAGGGAAATGATTGATGTCTCTCAGCCTGCCCCGCCCCTTTGTTCTGCCTCATCCTTTTGGCTAGATGTGATTTGGGGGTTTGAGCTGTGGCCATCAAAAATTGCTCAGCGTTTCCCTCTGTGGTGTTTCGTCTGGAACCATTTCTCTAACGCGAGACAAGGGATTGATACACTGCGTTCTCCAGCCTGAAGAGGGAATCTGAAACTCTTTGAGGAGGTACCAAGAAGGTAGAGTCAAACCTAGAAGCCTTGCAAAACTAGAAATTCCACTATTGTTTCTCCTTCAAATTCAGAATTGGCCAACCTTGTTCTTGTAAGGTGTGGGAAAGGAGGCTGGAGAAAAGTTTTTCAGCACTCTCTTAGAATGCTGTTATTTATTGAATTTTATTATTCATTGGAGTTGTACCCCACCCTTCCTCCTCAAGGAGCCCAGGGCAGCAAACATAACACAATTTAAAACCAAAGGAAGCCAAAACATTGTAGATCAGTTAACATATCCTAAAAGCAGCTACAGTCAAAAATATCTAACATCAGTTATAGTTTAAAACAGATAAATGCTCCTAGTTGTTTTCCCCTTACTGCTTTTCTTCATTTCAGGGGAGAGAGTTTGCCATTGTCAAACAGCTGGGAATAAGAAATCCTAGCTGATCTGCTACAAAACACCCAGAGATCTACGAATAGATCCAAAGTTGCTGATGATCAAACAATTTCTTTGGCGACAGAGAGGTCTGGGATAAACAAAGCCTTAATGTTTGCAGTGTTGCGACATGGGTGGCGCTGTGGGTTAAACCACAGAGCCTAGGACTTGCCAATCAGAAGGTCAGCGGTTCGAATCCCCATGATGGGGTGAGCTCCCATTGCTTGGTCCCTGCTCCTGCCAAACTAGCAGTTCGAAAAGACGTCCAAGTGCAAGTAGATAAATAGGTACCGCTTCGGCGGGAAGGTAAACGGCGTTTTCGTGCGCTGCTCTGGTTCGCCAGAAGCGGCTTAGTCATGCTGGCCACATGACCCGGAAGCTGTACGCCAGCTCCCTCGGCCAATAAAGCGAGATGAGCGCCGCAACCCCAGAGTCGGTCATGACTGGACCTAATGGTCAGGGGTACCTTTGTCCTTAATCCTTAATGTTTGCAGTGCACCAAAGGCATGGGATATTATAGTTCTGGTGTATCTCATTTATTTCTACTGTGAGGGGCTATTTAATCTAGAATATGAAAATAAGTGGGAGTTTTAAAATGTCGTTTACCTTTCCCATGCCTTGTTTGAGAGAGAATTATTTCTTGGTGGTGGTGCCTTAATAATAGCCTATAGAGGAGCAGGCTTGTCTTTTCCACCCAGGCCCATTAAACAAAGGAGAGGTGAGACACTTCTGGGAAATGAGCATTTGCCACAAGGTTATTCAGATAGCATTTTGCTCTGCTCCAGAGCATCTATACAGAACCTTCTCCATGCCCAACAATTTGCATAGGGATGCAGGGGGGACTCATTGTCCTTCCATTGTGCAACAGCTCCAGTCAGAATGGCTAGTGGCCAGGAATGATGGGAATTGTAGCCCAATGACATTAGGAAGGTGCCAGGTTTGCCATCCCTGACTTAGTGTCTTCCTGATGCATCTTCAAAGGAACTATCTGAATAGCAAGAGCAGGCATAGGCAAACTCAGCCCTCCAGATGTTTTGAGACTACAATTCCCATCATCCCTAACCACTGGTGCTGTTAGCTAGGGATGATGGGAATTGTAGTCCTAAGACATCTGGAGGGCCAAGTTTGGGGCGTGCCTGAGCAAGAGGCATGCAGTTTCAGGGCCCAGTTTCAAATTCACTCACTGTCAGATCAGACATCCGGGTGCCCCACCTACAATATCTACTTTAGGGTGAAATTTTCTCCTCACGCACACACCCCGTTTTCATCCTGTTTAGTTATCAAAGGAAGAAACTGCCTGTTTCATGTACAAAGTGGTGGTGTTTTTCAAACAAATTCCTTCAAAATGCATGCTGAACATGAAAGGAGGTAACAAAGTTGGCCGTTAATTTTTTCTTTTAATGGTAGTGCTAATTTTATCATTTGTACCTAATGTGAAATAATTTGCCCTGGCTGTAAATCCTCCCCTGATGCTGTATAAGGCTTTGTTGTCCTGTGTAAAACACGACATATAGCATACTGTTGAAACCCTTCTGGATCCATCTTGAGGCTAAGGAGGCGCCTGCAAGTTATTGCAAAGATTAATTTCATATTTCTGAGATGGATATGGCGGTTCTGCAGCCCAATTGTGCATGTTTACACAAAAGCCCTGTTGAAAAGAGGTGCAGATTTCCATCCAGTTTGGTTGCCTTCTGTTTGTGGGCTCTGTTAGAATCGGTACTTTGAAACACCTGGGTTTTAGTGTGGCTTCTTGCTGTCTTTCAAAAGTAAATGGTCTAAGAGGTACCTCTGATCCAGGCTGCAATTCGATACCCCTTTACCCTGAGAGTAAAGCCCTATTGAGCCCTATTCAATGTCAATAGCACCATCAAAGAATAGAATTTTCAGGGCAGCTGTTTCTATATTTATCAGAGAGCAGGCTTATAAACACACTTCCTCCAGGGAAATTTCTGGCCTCTTCAGCTTCCTTTTTTTTTTAAAGCTTCCAATTCTTTATTTACAGACTTTTATAGAAGGAAAATCACCTAGTTGCTCAGTGAGAGGTAAATCTACTCTGCTGCCTTCCATTGCGGTGTTCAGGGACCACCAAGGCAGTGGAGTAATCAGTAGTTGGACACCTGACATTTGAGTTAGTGAAACAAAATGTAAATGAAAATTGCACTTCTTTAACATGTTTAAAAGTTTTGTTCTGTTAGCAATAATTTCTGAAAGCTTAGCCATATTAATCTGCTACTCCCAAAAATAAAAATAAAACCATCGTGTGGCACCCTAAAGTCCTAACAGATTTGCAATGCAATCCTAAGCATGCTTACTCAGAAGTTAGTCTGTGTACTTCAGTGGGATTTACCCCTAGTTAAGTGTTTTTAAGACTGCAGCCCTATGGTAAGTATAAACAGACCAGAGGGTAAGAAATAACTGTGTAGCTAAGTAAATAAAAAAGCTTATGCTACAATAGAGTTTGAAGAAGAAGAGTTTGGATTTGATATCCCACCTTTCACTCCCTTTAAGGAGTCTCAAAGCGGCTAACATTCTCCTTTCCCTTCCTCCCCCACAACAAACACTCTGTGAGGTGAGTGGGGCTGAGAGACTTCAAAGAAGTGTGACTCGCCCAAGGTCACCCAGCAGCTGCATATGGAGGAGCGGAGGCGCGAACCCGGTTCCCCAGGTTACGAGTCTGCTGCTCTTAACCACTACACCACACTGGCTCTTCATAGAATTGAAGAATGCAGGAATATGCAGCTGTTCCATATGGGGATCAAACTTGCAACCTTGGCATTTTCAGCACAATGCTCTAACCACCTGAGCTAGGTGACTCAAGCTTCTTTGTTTGAATTCGTTATACTATTTAGTGGAGTGTTTTTGTTTTGGCATTGGCTTACCTTGACTACCCTAAGCTGCTGTCCCTTCCACACTTTACGCAAAGTAGGTCCAGCTGAATTCAGGAGGACCTACTTCTGAGTAGGCCCTGATAAGGTCGCACTTGTAGATAAATCCATAAGCCTTTGTCAGCTGGGATAGCTCAGTTGGTTAGAGCATGAGACTCTTAATCTGAGGGCCATGGGTTTGAGTCCCTCTTTGGGCAAGAAGTTTCCTGCATTCCAGGGGTTGGGTTAAATGACCCTCATGGTCCCTTCCAACTCTATGATTCTTGCTGTGGGCTCACCTGTATAAGAGCCCTATTTTTGTTAGCAATTCGCTGTCAGCCAACATATAATCAATTGTGCTGGTTCTTACCCCAGACGTGAATGTATATTCCCTGGAGATATCGCCCCTAGTGCAACCATTTAGGATATGAAGACTTAGGCAAAGATCAGAAGACGACCTGGATGGTCACCAGATTCTGTGTACAGATCTGTAGGCACAGACGATCTCCTAACTCAAACTAGTTCGTTATGAAAATCCCCAAACTCAGTTCCATGGGTGACTCTGGGTCAACTCCCTGCGGTAGTTTATTGTTGTACATTGTTTTTAAACTTATTGTTGTACATTGTTTTAATTGTTTGTTTTTCTTCTGTGACTGTACCTATAAGCTGGTCTCCAACCGTAATAAATTATCTATCATCTATCTATCTATCATCTATCTATCTATCTATCTATCTATCTATCTATCTATCTATCTATCATCTATCTATCTCATCTATCTATCTATCATCTATCTATCTATCTATCTATCTATCTATCTATCTATCTATCTATCTATCTATCTATCATCTATCTATCATCTATCTATCTATCATCTATCTATCTATCTATCTATCTATCTATCTATCTATCTATCTATCATCTATCTATCTATCTAATCTATCATCTATCATCTCTCATCTATCTATCTATCATCTAAGCCCTGCTGGAGACCAGTGTGGTCTCACAGTGGCCATCCGGATGCCCTTGAGAAGCCCATAGGCAGGAGGACACTTTGCAGCAGCTCTTTCCCCAGTTGTGTTTCTTCAGAGGCACACTAACTCTGACAGTGGAGCCGCAACACTGCCATCGATAGCCTTATACCCCATTAGTTTGCCTAACCCCCAGCACATTGCATGGGAGCAAATCCCACAGTTCCAACTATACCCTGCCTGAATAAATAAATAACCTTTTTGCCCATCCTGAATCTTCCGACGTTTAATTTGGTTGGATGTGTGTATGAGAGGGAGAAAGAACACTTCTGTACATTTTGTTTGCTCTGTGAATAATCTCAAGCACTTCTGTCCTGTCTGACATTTGCCTTATTTTTCCAAACAAAGCAAAAAACAGCGCCAAATGTTGCAACCTTCCCTTGCAGGGCTCCAGCCCCCTCAGTCATTTTGCTTGCCCTTTTCCTGCCCTTTGTCCAGCTCTGAAGCGTCTTTTTTTGGGGGTGCCACAACCAGAACTGTACACAGAATGGCACCGTGCAGTTAGTTTACCTCACGAGCTTTTGCTCTGGAAGAACCTAAGTATATGAGGCAGACTTGTACGGAACATGTGCAGATGCCAAAAACAACAACAATAACAAAAAGGAAATAAAAAAGAGTAGGTATAGTCAGAAGCTGAAGCCACGAAAACTGCCGCCAACAATGTGGCTGGTTAGTCATTTCTTGTGTGTTTGTTGTGGTCGTGTTCCACCCTTCCTCCAAGGAGCTCTGAGCGGTGTGCATGAGGGCTGCCTCATCTTATTATATGTTAGAAAATGTCCTGTCATATGAGAATGTGTCATCCCTCCACCGCTCATGGCTCTCTGACTTTGTTTCGCTAGCAGTTCCCTAGAGAATATAAACTCTCTCCCCCCCTTCATTTCCAGATAATAGCAAATAATTTCTTCTCTTCCCGTGAAGCAAGTTCTTTAGGCTCCACTGCATGCCTTCTGTGTCCATCCTTCCTCTCGCGTTTGCATCCTCTGTAAGTTGTTCTCTCAGGTTCCTGCTTTTCAGTTGGATGCCTGTGTTTTGTAGGGGGCTGCAGTTTACTGAGTCAGGCGTTCTCTGACCACTCTCCCATCTACCTCTTCCCTCGAGTAGTCCCACTTCCTGTGCCCTCTTCCAACACCCACAGACTTTAAACCAGTTCTTACGGGCACTTCTGATAAAAGGTTGCACTGGTTTTCCACCCTGGGTGTTCACCATAGATATGCCAAGAGATTACAGTGATGGCGTTGCTTGTCTACAGAGAATAATGGCCAATGGTGGCTTTCAGTTGTATAATGGAAGTCGATGCCCACATAGCTTGTCCTCTTATCTTGGCCTTGTGAGGGTTTTCCTCCCCTCCCAAGCCACCCTGACCTTTCACTTTCTTGAGTAGTGCTGCTGTGTGTCATTCTATTGCAGACCATTTCCCCTTGAGCAAATACAACATTAGCAAACATTTTATGACATCACAGTAGCTCAGTTGATCCCCGTGATTAGCCCTCTGACAGATGGAAAGCAGATGGCAGCCTGTGGCTAGCCTGTTTCTGTTTGCCGAGGGTATAATAGAATTGTTCCCTACCACATTTCACAAATGGAAATAATTAACGCTCCTATGCGTGGGGTGGGGTATGTTTGAGACTACGGGCAGAGTTCAGCAGACCAACAGTGGCCTGGTGCATTATGGCCGTGTCAGCAAAATCCAGACTCTCATGCATCACAAGAAGAAAGTGGGAACTAAATGCTCCTGCAAGAAGATTTCTCTAGATGAGAAAAGCACCAAGGCAAGTCACACACTGCAGGGAAAGTTAAAATTATGTGAAGGACACACATTGCCCGGATGCTACCATACTTTTCCATCTATAAAACTCCCCCATGTGTAAGACACCCCCTATTTTGGGGGACTCAAATTTAAGAAAATTGGGGGAGGGGGAGATGGCTCAGAGTTGTTGAGCTTTTATCACGGAGGATTGCCCAGAGTTTTACAGCGTATTTTTTTGGGGGGGGGGATTGCCAAAAATTGCTCACACGCAGCATAGACACCAACAATCGCAGGCAGCAGACAATTTCCCACTTCTCACAGCGACAGACAATTGCAAACAGACCCTTCCCCAGCAAAAAAAATTATTACCCGGCTGAGAAAAGCTGTCCACTGGCAATCACAAGCATCCCAAAACAACCACTGCCAATCGTGGCAGCGACAGCCAATCAACAGCAGTGTTTGCTGCAGAGGCCAATCACCCATGCAATTAGAGAAGCAGCAGCCAATCCAAAGCAGCCCTTCTAGCAGCCAACAATCATAGCTGACAAGCTCCTGCTTGCAGGTTCAGCAAATCACTTGTCCACCCTATTCACTATCCATGGATAAGACAAGGCAAGTTTTTGAACATAATTTTAGAGTAAAAAACCTCATCTTATACATGGAAAAGTACAGTATTTGGAGGATGTTCATAAACTGGCTGGAAGGGACCATGAGGAGAATTATCTAGGCCAACCCCCTGAAATGCATGAATCTCAATCAAAGCTTCCATGAGAGATGGTCATCGAATCCCTGCTTAAAAACCTCTAGTGAAGGAGAGTCCACCATGCTGGTTCTGTTTTACAGCTGAAGAAGACTTGAAACACATCAATAAGTGGCAGAGCCCAAGAACAAGCAGCAAATCCATGGCAGGGAATTCTTAAAGTGGAAACTACATCTGGTACTGCAATGCTATGGTTTTCCCAGTAGTGATGTATGGAAGTGAGAGCTGGACCATAAAGAAGGCTGATCACCGAAGAATTGATGCTTTTGAATTATGGTGCTGGAGGAGACTCTTGAGAGTCCCATGGACTGCAAGAAGATCAAACCTATCCATTCTTAAGGAAATCGGCCCTAAGTGCTCACTGGAAGGAAAAATCCTGAAGCTGAGGCTCCAATACTTTGGCCAACTCATGAGAAGAGAAGACTCCCTGGAAAAGACCCCTGATGTTGGGAAAGATGGAGGGCACAAGGAGAAGGCGACGACAGAGGACGAGATGGTTGGATAGTGTTCTCGAAGCTACCAGCATGAGTCTGACCAAACTGCGGGAGGCAGTGGAAGACAGGAGTGCCTGGCGTGCTCTGGTCCATGGGGTCACGAAGAGTTGGACATGACTAAATGACTAAACAACAACAAATTGCAGTGCCTCTGAGCATATGCGGAATGCTTTTCTCTCAGTATTAAGGAAATGTGTGTCCCTTTTCCTCTCTCAGTGCCCACTTTAAAATTAAGAAGCAGAGTGCCTCTGAGAAGGTCAGAGTGCCTTTACCTTGTCACTTCTTCCACAGTCATAATAGAAGAGCATTTTTCTTTGTCCAAGGCTCAGAAGGATGGAAGCAGGTTTGGTTTCACCCAAAACAGGACTCTTGCCAATAATGATTCTCCTGGCTGAATCTGATCCGCTCCAACACACTGATGCCAGGGAATGGGGTGGACAGAGGTGGTTATAGGGTATTACGACCAGTTCAGCTGCACTGGCTGCTGGCATTGCAGGGGGCACTGCAACAGTGATACAGAACAGAGCATGAGAGGTGAGGGAGCCCCAAATTTTAGCAACACACAGGGTGCTGCTGAAATTTGAGAGCCCCAATCTGCCACTGGGTGGGTGTAACGGTGGTGGTGGGAGCTAGTAGCAGAGCCCCACTTTCCCTTAATCTGCACTCTTAGTGTGAGCAGGTCTTTTAAAGGATTTGGAATTTGTGAAGGCTCCCTACAGCTGAGGGAAAAAACCAATCTGCATGAGAACATCTCTTGGTCTTGATCTCTGCTTCACTCTCTTTACAGCCCAGCATAGATATTAGGAGTGCCTAACCCTATTGATTTTTTATTATTATTTAAAAAAAATTGGTCCTGGGTGTGTCTGCATAGGAATGGGCCTCAGGTTTGTTTGTTCTGCACATTTGTCAGCAGTTCATGAAGCTGATAACCACCCTTTCCCAGAGCAATGGATAAATGAGTCCATTTCCCCTTCTGTTCCATTAGGGATTTTTATCTGCAACAGAGTTAGCCTATGTTTAAAACTGGTATTGAATCAGAAAAGTTACAGATATCTGTCTGTTGTTTTATGAAAGCAACTCAGTTTGATCTATTCAAATTGAGGCTCTAACAAGCATCCCAGTTTCACAAAACCACACCAAGGCAATCCATTAGTAATCAGCAGTATCCATTAATCAGCTAAAATCATCATAATTGAACAAATGTCATTCCTTTACAGATAGCAGTGTAGTTTGTTATCGAAAAATCAGAATTACTCACACAGGATTAATGAAACTAATATGCATTGCTTATAATGGTTTCATTTTATTATATTAATTACACATGGGTAATTTTGATTTTTTGATAGCTAATTAAATAGGAAAATTATCTTTGACTGTGCCAGAGGAATTCATACTGTAATGATTATTTTAAGCTGTACCCCACCGGCAGTAGCTAATCCTGCATCTCCTTCCCCCTGCCCTGGGTTGGGACATCACTGGCATCCACACTTTCCTTAAGTAACAAATCATATAGCTTATAACTTTTGGGAGAGCAGATTTGTTGTACAAGAATGCGATTTGGTCATTTCTATTCATCTCAGTCATTCTTTATGATGTGTTATGAAGAGCTCGCAAAGAGAGCTTGCAAACACGGGCAAGGATTCCTGGAAGAAACTGAAGAGAGAGAGATTGTGTCTTTTGGAGCCTGAGGGTGTGTGTGGCTGATGGCTCTATGGGAACACAGGATCTGAGAGGTAGGAGTTCCAGCTGAGAGGAAGCCAGGCTGAGGGAGGAGTTAGCAACCAGCAGCAGTCAAACTTAGCTCAGTGCAGATCCTGGGAGCTCGCAAACAGACCTCACAAATGGGCGTTTACTGGGGGAGTTTAAAGGGGAGACCCAGAGTTCTGTCTCTTGGTGTGCATAGGACCAGAGACATGGAGGGCGAGGGAGCTGCTGCAGTGATCTGTCAAACCTGTGCCATGTTTGACATTCTGCCAGTGAACAAGGAACAGTACACTTGTAGCAAGAGCAAGCTGGTTGTCTTGCTGGAAGAGACTGGAATTTAGGAGTTTAGGGGTATAAATTGTTCCAAAGGAATAGGCCAAACAGGAAGGGAGGAGGAGTAGCATTGTACATAAAGGATGTCTTCACTTGTGATGAAATCCATGACCTGGAGAATGAAAAGTGGATTGAGAATACAGTCATTCCTCGGGTTGAAGTAGCTTTGGGTTGAGTGTTTTCAGGTTACGCTCAATGGCGACCCGGAAGTAACGGAATGTGTTACTTCCGGGTTTCGCCACTCGCGCATGCGGTGACGCTCAAAATGACATCACATGCATGTGTGGAAGTGGCGAATTGCAATCCGCACACACGCCGATGCAGGTTGCGTTCGCTTCAGGATGTGAATGGGGCTACGGGAAAGGATCCCGTTCGCATCCAGAGGTACCACTGTATATGGGTAAAAATGGTAGGAGAGAGACGCAACAGTGACCTTACTGTGGGCGTCTGCTATAGACCACCAAATCAGACTGAAGACTTGGATGATGCCTTACTAGAGCAGATTACCAAAAATTAAGAAAGGAGAGAAATAGTAATCATGGGGGACTTCAACATCCCCGATATCTGTTGGGACTCAGACTCTGCCAAGAGTGTAAGGTCTGACAAATTCCTCTATTGCACCACAGACAATTTCATTTCCCAGAAGATGGAAGAACCAACAAGGGGGTCATCTATCTTGGACCTGGTCCTCACCACTAGGGAGGAACTGATTAATGAAGTGGAAGTGCTCAGAAACATGGGAGGAAGTGATCATGTTCTCCTGGGTCCATTGTTGTTTAACGTTGTTTAACCAAACTGGGAGGGGGCAGCTAATGCCGCAGAAGACAGAATCAGAATTCAAAATGACCTTCACAGATTGGAGAACTGGGCACAAGCTAACAAAATGAATTTCAATAGGAACAAATGTAAGGTTCTGCACTTGGGTAGGAAGAACCAGATGCACAAATGCAGGATTGGGGGGAGAGGACACCTGGCTTGCTAGCAGTACATGGGGCCACACATGGAATACTGTGTCCAATTCTGGGCACCACAGTTTAAGAAGGATGTAGACAAGCTGGAACATGTGCAGAGGAAGGCAACCAAGATGATCAAGGGACTGGAAACCAAGCCTTATGAGGAGCTGGGTATGTTTAGCCGGGAAAAGAGGAGACTGAGAGGAGGCACAATACCCATCTTCCAATATCTTAAGGGCTGTCACATGGAGGAGGGAGCATGCTTGTTTTCTCCTGCTCTGGACGTAGGACTCAAACCAATGGCTTCCAGTTGCAAGAAAGGAGATTCTGATGAAACATTTGGAAAAACTTTCTGACAGTAAAAGCTGTTCAGCAGTGGAACAGGTCCCCACGAGAGGTGGTGGACTCTCCTTCATGGATGATTTAGCTGAGTTTCCTGTATTGCAGCGGGTTGGACTAGATGACTCTCGGGGTCCCTTTCAACTCTATGATTCTATGCACTCTTATTGCACCAAGGGCATGAGAGATCTGCACAGTAGTGAGACAGCCCAGGCAGTGTCTGCCCTGTGTACCCATGCTTGGCAGTTGGTCGCTTTGAACCCAGTGGAACTTCTGAGTAAACGCTCATAGGATTAGGCTGCCCTCCCCCGGGCCCTGTTACAGGAGACCTGTTGGTAGACTGGCTAGATGCCTGTGGAGGATAGCATAGCTTGCCATGCAGGGGTGAGAGAGACTAAGCACTCTGAAATGTCTCTTGCGTAGCGAGACTTGTTCTTTTGCATCTTGTCACCGTAACCACTCTTGCCTTTATATTTTGAAAGAGGGCTTCTCGCTGTTTGTTTCTGTGTTTTGAGTTGGGCTTCCATCCTACCTACCCAAATCGTGATCTTTCGGGCCAACGTAATCATCTATGTGTTGGCCTTCCAGGGGTTTGATAAACCTGTTTTTCCTGCTTTTTGGACTGACTGCAGAAAATAAAGAAAAAAGGCAGTTGTTGAGCACTTGGCAAGTCACAACACACACTGGGTGGGCTGCAAGTTGTGTGGGCTTCTTTGAACAGCTGCATGACAGGTAGAAGTTCAACATGTTTAGATTCCTCAGCACAAAAGAAGCCAAGGGGAGGGGAAAACATTGCCTGACACACTTTTCCCTGTCGTGGAGCAAGGGCCTGCAAATGGTGGGGTGGAACTTGCAATTCTATATTTAACATCTTGCCATTTTTCAACATTTATTTTAAGTTTTCTGAATGACTCTGGGTTGTGTGTGTGGGATTCCCTAGTCTAAATCTTTTTCCTCTTGAGAAATGTTGATCATGACTGGACTGGAGTTTTAATTTTTAAAGTAACTTCTATCTGTTTTAGGACTTTGCGCTAAAGATCCTCAGATGGATGTAGGAACCCAGAGATAACTGATTTGAGCATTTTGGGACTGGGACTCCAGTGTTGTGGTAAATGTAAATGCATTTTAGTATTGCAACAGCCCATCTGTGGTGTGTCACTACTGCTAATGTCCAGTTTTAAAAAAATAGTACGGTTTGCTCTTGTGCAGAGTTAGCTACGTGTCAACCTCCTGGTGTCAATTGGCTTGTGTAATGTAACACTATATAGGACTGAGCTGTTAGTTTAGCTAAATCAAGGCAATCGTGTGTTTACAAGGTTGAGGGGGTCCAACCCGCTGAAATTTAGCATTCTTAAATCTCATTTATTCCATTGGAATTTGAAGCACGGTTAAGGTGGCTGTCATGTGTCCACTTGCTTAGGTGTAAGTCCCAGGGGGCATGCACAGCATTCAAAATTTACCAGGTGCATTTTGTACCTGGCTATCGGTTAAACCGACGCGGGTGGCACTGTGGGTTAAAGCCTCAGCGCCTAGGGCTTGCCGATTGAAAGGTCGGCGGTTCGAATCCCCGCGGCGGGGTGCGCTCCCGCTGCTCGGTCCCAGCGCCTGCCAACCTAGCAGTTCGAAAGCACCCTCGGGTGCAAGTAGATAAATAGGGACCGCTTTCTAGCGGGAAGGTAAACGGCGTTTCCGTGTGCAGCTCTGGCTCGCCAGAGCAGCGATGTCACGCTGGCCACGTGACCCGGAAGTGTCTCCGGACAGCGCTGGCCCCTGGCCTCTTGAGTGAGATGGGCGCACAACCCCAGAGTCTGTCAAGACTGGCCCGTACGGGCAGGGGTACCTTTACCTTTACCTTTTATCGGTTAAACCACAGAGCCTAGGACTTGCCGATCAGAAGGTCAGCAGTTCAAATCCCTGTGACGGGGTGAGCTCCCGTTGCTCGGTCCCAGCTCCTGCCAACCTAGCAGTTCGAAAGCACGTCAGAGTGCAAGTAGATAAATAGGTACTGCTCCGGCGGGAAGGTAAACGGCGTTTCCATGCACTGCTCTGGTTTGCCAGAAGTGGCTTAGTCATGCTGGCCACATGACCCGGAAACTGTACGCCGGCTCCCTCGGCCAATAAAGCAAGACGAGCGCCGCAACCCCAGAGTCGGCCACGACTGGACCTAATGGTCAGGGGTCCCTTTACCTTTATCAGCCACTTACAACCCAGGTGAAGATGCCTGGGCTCCAGAATGGTGCCTGACGTCTCCACCTTCTGGAGGTGCATGTCTGGGGATCCTGGTTCTTGATTGCCTTAACACTCTAGCAACACATCTACTGGCGGAGGAACAGGTGTGCGGAGGGAGCAGACTGCCCCCGGCACCACTATTCCGGTAGGGTGCCATCGCGGCAGCCCCCGGAAACGCGCTGAGCACCCCCATGTGCCGGGCACCATGCTCCCACAGGCAGCGTGTCACACCCCCAGAACGCACACCATGCCCTCACGGGTGGCATACCATGCCCCTGGGATATGTGCCACGCCCCTGTGGGTGGCATGCCACGCCCCCAGGATGTGCACCATGCCCCCGGGGGCGCCAGCCATGCCCCCGCCTGCTCTCTTCCCCCGGTAGCGGAGCATGCAGCTTTGCCACTGAACGCATCCTGTAGAATTCTATCCATTATATTTTATCTGCACAATCAGAATGAATTTCAGGAACCAAAAACTTGCATGCTAAAATACAACTTTTGAGCCTTCTGGCCCAAAAATAGCAACTAGGAATTCTGTTTTGGCAACTGTAACCCTGTTTAAGGAGCCATTTGGTGCCTAGCTTATATATCTGAGTTTCCAACATTGACATGCTTCCAAGTAAACAAACGTAGCATTGCATTAAATCATCCAGTTGATTTCTGAAATTTGCACCTTGCCTTTCCCACCAAATGCTGCCCATCCTAGTTACATCCTTGGCGTTTGAAGCTACAACTGCGCCAAAAGATGGACAGTCTTAATGGGTTTGCTCTGCTTGTCTTTGGCTGCTGAGGTAAAGAGAAGGTGGGGGTGTTTGCTTATTTAAAGAAACCTTATCCCTGTAGGAGTCTTTAACAAACAAACAAATCTGTGAATTGTTCTACGGTTTTCATGGGTGTCTTTGTTTTCCAAAGCCCAAGTTTTCTGTTTTGCATCATCTGTGGTGCTCTTGTTCAAGCAGGTATCGGTGAAGTCAGGGCCTTTTTTCAGCCAGAACTTGCCAGAACCCGGTTTCAGCACCTCTCAGGTGGATGCCATTGGCATTATAAGAGGGTGTTCATGGGGAGTTCTGGCACCTCTTTTTTCTAGAAAAACAATGCTGTGTGAAGTGAATGGGAGCCAGTGACTCCGTAATGCAGGTGTGAGCAACCTGTGGCCATTCAGATCATTCAGTCAGCATGGCCAATAGTCAGCAGTGATGAGAGGGCACCAGATTCCTCACTCCTTCCATAAGGAGGTTAGTTTGGGAATTACACTGCTGTTTTTCTGTGGGAAATCTGAGAAAATTGGGCCTCTTTTTCAAAAAAAAAATTGAATAAATACATTTACAATGTACTTCCTTGTATTGATATCTGGGCTGGGCACACCCCCCTTCTTTGTTCTTGTTTCCTAAATATGTACTGCTGCTGTAGACCGCCAACAGTTTGAAAAGTCATCTTTCCAGAAAATTGGGAAAAGGCTGGTGGTTTTACAAGGAACTTCTTTTCTGGGATGTTGTGCAAAAACGTCGCCCCTGAAATGTAAGCGGGCAGTATTTAGCCAGCAGGGAAAGACCAATTCTTTTAAAAATAAACAGCACACACACTCAAGTTCAGACAATAAGAATCAGCTTAAGCTTAGGGTAGAGGATTTCCTTGTTTGTGTGTGAGGCGCCCTCAGATCCCGGGGGTTGGCTTTCCCCCAGTCACTTTTGGTTGTCCACAAAAACAGGGCAATACCTACTCTGGGGTAAACATCACTCTGTAAGGAGAATATTCATTGCCAAAAGGTGGGGGAGAAGAAAGCACCTTTTGGTTTGATTGATAGGGAGTTTGCAAAATGCCTGAGAAGAGAGAACAGATTTGACGTCTTAACTGGAGTCTGGTAGATGAGTTAGCTTTCTGGAAATGTGCTGCGTTGATGCATTGCTTGGGTGACCCTCCTGAGTTTGATGCTTTCTTTCATTTAAAAACAGACGCCCTGGGGCACACCCCTTTCTAGAGCTTTCTGAAATAGAAGTGCTTGAAGAGGCTGGTGGTCATGGTAGGCTTTCCTTTTTGGAGCTGTTCAACAGCTAGAAATGTTCATGTCTCCCTGCAGTGGAGATGTGGTGATGATGAATGGAGGACTTGGTTACCTTTGCCTGCCTTGTAGCTGTCCAGCTGTTCACCATGCAAGTACTGTATTTTTCGCTCTATAAGATGCACTTTTCCCTTCCTAAAAATGTAAGGGGAAATGTGTGTGCGTCTTATGGAGCGAATGCAGGCTGCGCAGCTATCGCTGAAGCCAGAACAGCAAGAGGGATCAATGCGCAGCGATCCCTCTTGCTCTTCTGGCTTCGGGGCTAGCCACGCAAAGCCTCTTGAGCGCGGTGGGAGTGCTTCTGCCTCTTCGCTCAAGAGGCTTTGCGTTGCTTTCTTGTTTCTTGTTTTCCTCCTCTAAAAACTAGGTGTGTCTTACGGTCAGGTGCATCTTATAGAGCGAAAAATACGGTAGTTTCACTCTTCCCCTGTGGCAGCTATAGCGTGCAAATGAAGATTGTAAATGGAATGAGATGGGTGTCCTCTCTCTCCCACAACTCCTCCACAAGGTTCATATTCACTCTTTATCTTCTCCCCCAGATAGTTCATATGCCACAAGTAAGCTGCTTTGGTATGCATTCCCTTGAGTGCTAGGATGTTCGCAAGGCTGTTTGGAAGATGGAGCTTCAAGGAAAAAGCAAAGAGGCGCTAAAATGGCTAGAATAAGTTGATAAGCTGGCTAGACAGGGATTTTCTTTTCGCACAACCTTGGCTGGTTTGCTTTTTTGTGTGTGAGATATTTAGGACAGAGCAATATTTTGTACAGCTATTCTCATGAGTGAAAGACTTCAAGGTTTTTGGATTCTAATTTGTTTCCATGAAACCTAAATGGTGCATTGGGCTGTCCCCATTTTATGGATGGGAAACTGTGACATTTAGACATTGTGTATTGTCAAAGCTCCACAGATATGGTCGCTGGAGAGACCTCTAGCACTCTGAAAAGCTAGTGAGAAACATCTCTGTCAACAGAAGCTCATGGTTTTGCTCTTACTGCCTGTGTCTGCCAGTTAGTGTATATTAGGGATGGGAAAACTTTTGGCTTATGGGATCTAATTTTTATTTATTTATTTATTTATTTATTTTTACTGGAACCAGACCTCAGTGCAGAATAGTGACTGAGGACAAACACCGAGAATTAAAGGCAGGATACCTCTTAGCACAGTCCAGGATAAGGACCCATTCTGGGTTCCTCCCCCCCCCATGCTTCCTTTGTTTCAGCAGCCTAATTCAGGATAGGGAGGGGTCTGCCTTTTTGCTGCTGGTATTGTTAGACAGGGGAACGTGGGTGGCTCTGTGGTTTAAACCACAGAGCCTAGGACTTGCCGATCAGAAGGTCGGCAGTTCGAATCCCCGTGACGGGGTGAGCTCCCGTTGCTCGGTCCCTGCTCCTGCCAACCTAGTAGTTCGAAAGCACGTCAAAGTGCAAGTAGATAAATAGGTACCACTCTGGTGGGAAAGTAAATGGCATTTCCATGCGCTGCTCTGGTTCGCCAGAAGTGGCTTAGTCATGCTGGCCACATGACCCGGAAGCTGTACGCCGGCTCCCTCAGCCAATAAAGCGAGATGAGCGCCGCAACCCCAGAGTCGGCCACGACTGGACCTAATGGTCAAGGGTCCCTTTACTTTAATTGTTAGACAGTTGGGAGTCAGAAATCCATGACAACCTACTGAAAATCCTTTAGAAATCTACTAGGAGACCCTGGTCTGCCTTCTGCCCCACCTCCAGTATAACACCTGTTGTGCCAGCACAACATCATCAAACAAGATCTCTGTGTGGCAGATAAATATGGTATAGGAGATGTTGAGGATTGTAGTGTCGAAGACATGCTGGCCCCTTATTTTAGTTTTCATTTTTAGCTGTGTTTCCATTTTGCAATCGCCTCCCCACCGCTGCCACCCCAAAGCACTTGCTTAACCCAACTGCAAAGGAAGTCTTTTTCTCTGTTCTTTCTTTCCTGTGCCTGCCTGACGAATTCTTTTGAATGCATACAAGATATCTGCGGCCTCCGTCCAGAATCCAAGCTTCCTGTTTAGCATTATCATACACTTCCAAACAGACTCAGCCAACTCAGGAGGTCTTGCTGCCGCAAAATAGTTTCTTTCCAACTGTCCAGTTTGCTCTTCAGTTGCATCCCAAAAGGCTTCATACGTTGTGCGGATCCGTTGCCCTATGTTCAAACGCAAGCATCTCCCTTTCCCTCCCAGGCTCTTGCTGTAGTGGGCTAAATTGCCGTGACGTCTTGTATGTAGAAAATGCAAGTGGCGGGGCTGCCTTGACGAAGCTGTTTCACTGGTAGCTGTTAATCGGCTATAGAGGTGAAGGGTTAGCTCTTGCAGCACCAGCTTTGCTGTTCATTTACTGCTGATGTGTGTATCGTTGGCAACAGCCTCGAAAGGATCTGGGAGCACAGCGAGATGCTCAGATGTGGCCTGAAGCAGAGGAGAAGAATTTTAAAAGGGCCATTAAAAGCCCGTGGTGTAAACAATAAGCACAGTTGTTTAAACCCAAGCTTTTGAAAGGCCATCACTTGAAAATGTTTAGCAGAGGAAAGTCTTCCTCCTTCCTCTGAACCTTCACCCTTTGATATACAAGTCTTCCAAGATTTATCAGAGGTGGTGGTGGGGTTTTGCAGAGAAAAAAGCTGGCCAGTACTCCAGCTGTGAAATCCCTAAAATGGTGCTAATAACCCGACCCTGAAATTGTACCTGCCCCTTTAAAATTTCCGATGGCAAAAGGATGAGGGTGCAGCTGTTGCATTTTCTCACCTGCCCTACCGTTTGTGGGTCAAAAGTAAAAAATTGTGTGCTACATCAGGGCTGTTGGAGCAGCAGAGTGTGAGATCTTGGGTGCCTACAGCTGGTTGCGTTGCTTTCGAGTTTTTAAAGAAGTCCTGGCATAACATTTTGGCAGGCAGCTGGAAGCTCTACAAACAGCATGTAATGATACTGTGAAATACTGTAAGTATTTCCTTGGCAGCCCATCCCACAAAGATCAGTGGGATTTTAAACTCGCGCTAAAGTGGTTTCAGAATGCAGCCTAAATTGGGTTGAGAGGAGATAAAAAGAAGAGAGTGTCTGAAACAATCATAGATCATATTCTGCTTTTAGCCAAGCAGAAATGTATGTATGTTTGTGGGAGAGGAGGGGGTTATTATGCCCATACTTTTAGCATTGGCTATATGGATGAGAAATGTTTAAAGTGCAGAATGAATTTCAATTAAGTATAGTGCTGTAGGTCTGTCTCCTTTACTCACGCATTAATGCTAAAAATGATAATAAAGTAAGTTTCCCCCCCTTTTTTCTTTTGACAGACTAATTAATCACGTTAATGTTCATGTACACTTACGGCAGCACGGACAATCTTATGCTCAGTCATTTGGGAATAAAGTCCCACAGAGCTTACTTCCTGCATCGGAGCAGTCTGTTAAGTTGGCAGCTGTATCAATTTGATTAAACAGCCTTTTCACAAACTGGTGCCTGGTTAGGGGCTGGTTTCCTCAAAGCTTGCTTTGCAAGTTTGTGTGTGCGCACATTTTCGGGAAGAGGAGGGGACGGATGTCAAAGAAGTGTGGCTTTAAGGAAGGACATGAAGAAGCAACTTTTAAAAGACAGCCATGCATGTTTTAATCTCTTCTGTGGTTTCAGAACGCCATTGGGAGCCTCCCTGGATGAGCAGAGCAACACAGTTCTAAAGGGTAAGGATCTGAGGCCTTTTAAGTGCATTTCTGTTTTCCTGCTTGTTTGTTAGACAAAAAAAAAAAAATCCTAATTCAAATGCAGGTTTGAGCTGACGGTGTTAGAAGTTGTTGAGCGGGCTTCTGCAAGCCTGAAAGCAGAGGAGACAAATGGATCTGCGATTTTTTTAAACTGAAGGAACTCTTAAGCAATATTTCTCTTGTGATAAAGATAAGCTGTGCTGTGTGTGTGTGTGTGTGTGTGTGTGTGAGAGAGAGAGAGAGAGAGAGGAAGAGAATGAATATTGTTAAGTATTACACTGAGAAGTAGGTCAACCCCTTTCAGCGCAATCTCTGTTGGCTTGCTCCGACCGAACTTGCCACACCTGAAAAGTTACCACTTGCGCAAACCAGAATGCAAAAGTTCAAAGTACAACAAGACGCTGCAGGTAGCAACAGGGCAGCTCCGAAGCCCTTTCAGTAGTTGCAGCTCCTTTCTTTCAATGCGCAAGGGAGACAGGGAATGTTTGATCCAGGACGTTTCCTTGGCTTGAGACTCCTTGGTAAGAGACCTGCAGGCTCGCTTAAGATGCATTCTGTGTTATATGCGGTGCAGCTGTAACCAAAGGTGTGTAGTACTCATGGCTCTGAAATGGCCATTTTCTTTAGCTTGGGCATGGAGCTCTATGGAAGTTACCTTAATGCATCTTTTGTGTCTGTTGTAAGACCTACTCTCTGCATTGAAAATAACAATATATCTTACCTTGAAGCAGACTGAGATACTGCAGAGCACAGGTCAGGTCCCCAGATTTGAGCTTGGAGAGCTCAAATTTGGCTTTCAAGAACAAGGATTTTATATGCATGGCTGTCATTTGGTGCTTTGGTTTTAAGTGGGCAATCCAGATAAGTGGAAGGGGAAACCACAACGCTAGATGTTGATCACGTCAAACTGACATCTTTTCAGGCATGCTGGTGAGAAACGGAGGAAGCTTTGAAGATGATTTATCCCTGGGAGCAGAAGGTAGGTGTGGCGTTAAAATGCATGCTTTTTTCCCCACTCCCCAAATCAAAATCAAGCAGCTTGTTAAAAGCAAAACCGTGTGTAGTGCAGGATTTGCTAAACTACAGCACTCATATGTGAGCATTGAGATTGCTTTGAGTCGAAGTCCAAGGACATCTCAAGTCGATAGGTTCTTCATCCCTGTCCTAGTCAAACTACAATGGGCTACATTGGTTGACAAATAGAGAGAAAGAGGATGATTGGAAAAACATGAAAAGTCATTTTAAAGGTCTGTTGGTATAGCTACAGATCAATCTCTGAACTCAAAAATCAGATATGTATGTTCATCTCATTGTTGACATTGGTTAAGTCTAGGGTTTGGGGTTGGTTGCTTGTGGTTTTTTTTTTTTGCAGATTTTGTGTGTTCACCTGTGCAAATGATTACACAAAATTATGTTTGATTGGATGCTGTCACAGGAGGGTGATGGGAAGAAGAATAGCTGTACCATAGGCAGGGATGGCAGCTGCTTCCCGCAGCTGACATTTTGTACCCAAGATCCAGTGGCTCTGCAGGTGTCATGTGTTAAGCGGACTAATGGAAGCTTTTGCTATTGTGGAGGTTGAGAGTTATGCAGAGCAGATCTGAACCATGCAGTGACAATTGAATTTAAGGCAATCTGTCATCCTCAATATACTTGTGCCCAGGAATCTCCTAGGTTTATGGGCTCTCTTGTACCCCTGCTCACTTGTATCTTGCATATAAAGGGCTGCTGCTGCTATCTCATACATTGGTATATACATTGGTACTATACATTGAGCATAGTCTTAAATTGGTCTTGGAAAAGGCTCGTGTGCAACCGCCATGCTCCTAATTCTAACCTGATTTGTAGAGTCTACTGCAGATGTTACACAAGATGTGTTCATAGCATATATGGTGGGAAAAAAACTACAGCAGAATTTGTCACTGCCTATCAAGTGGCTATTGTTCTTTGGGTGACTGCATATGGTGCCAACAATTTATTTTTCCTGTCTTTCTCCTTTAGCTAATCAACTGCATCAAACCGGCGAGCAAATGGAAATCTGGTGAATATTCACACTTTTGGTTTTGGAGTCATGTCTGGCGTGGGGATAAGCTACCAGGCAATCTATATAAAACATTAAAAAATTCTAATGGGTTGTTACTGAAGGAGGTCCTTTATTGTGGGAAATGTTTTTGGAATCTGAATTAAGTAAATATCAGAATTTAAAGCAAAATAAACTGAAATCCAGTGATCTTAATTTAAAAACCCCAGCAGTGGCCCAGATACCTACAGGCACAGGGCTTTGTGCCATGATTACATTACTTATTGGAGGCGTCCCGTTCGTCATGTGAAGCAGTCAGTTGAATTCAGTAGCTGGAAGGAGACATAAGTGCAGCATAGAATACTTCTATATTGAATATAAAGAAGGTTTTGATCACATAAAATATAGATGAGCATCCCCCCCCCCTTCTTAACTTACACATCCAGACTCTTTCAGGAGTTGGTGAGGTTTTCCACAGGTCATTTTATGCTTATTGTCTCACCAGCTTACCAATAATATACTGAAGACAGTTAATTAGTCATTTGGTTTTTTTGTTTTTGTTTCAGCGGGTGATATTGTAGTGCAATGCACCCCCTTCCTTTCCCCCCTTTTGTTCTGTATTTCAAAATACAATTTTGTTGTTGTTTTTGAAAAGAAGTTGAATTCAGCAATGTCCCGGAACAGTGTAAAAGCTTTAGGGATGGTTTCGTCTTCTTCCAACAATTGAGACAGCAGAAGCTCAGAGATGAGAGTGAGGGTTGTTGTTGTTGTTGTTGTTGTTGTTGTTGTTGTTGTTTTGTTTTGGAGTTCTGATCCTTGAGGTACGAATGTTGCAGCTGTCTGCTTTAAGTGAAGGGCGTGCATTCTTAAGAAAAGAGAAATGGTACACTATTGGATTTTTGGAGTGTTCTTGAAAGAGGAAGGAAGCTATGCTGTTCTTTCAATGCCTGATTCATTTGTGTTGTCAGTAACAGCATGTTGGCAAAGGACAAGAGGCTGCAGTTTCATCAGAAGGGGAGAAGTATGAATTCCACTGGCTCGGGGAAAAGCAGTGCAACCGTTTCAAGGTAAGCAGTATTGATAACCCGGGGACTGGGGGTAGCTACAGACCTGACATTAGGTTGGGCCCACTGTTTATAAAATGCTGGCTATAGTCAACCCGGCCTCTTGCACTTCTCAGTGCTGGAACCTGGGTGGCTTCCCATTTTTAATTCCCCATAATGCATCTGGGCTCCCGAGATAATGTCTCCGCAGAGCTGGGCTCTGGCACTGTCAATCTTTTAATAGCTCAATGGAATTTCTTCTTTCCCCCCTATTCTGCCAATAAAAATCACCAAGCTATGTTATCTGTTGATGGCCTGAGTGCCTGCTTTCTGCTTTTTTGAGGTATACTCAAAAACTAGCACCTCCCTGGAGTTTTATAAGCTGCGGGACATGCTAAATGTGATAAGGGAAGCCATATTTGTTGTTCATCTGCTTGTTTCAAATAGACCTGATTTTTACATCAATAGATGATGAAAGTTGAACCTCTCATTGACTCCCCATTTTACATCTTACTCTCACTTTCCCCCCCTCTCAGTCAGAGGTGGGGTGAGGGCAAAGTACCTTTGGACAGCAAGATGGCTTAGGCCCCTTCACTTTCACACCCATTTACAGGATAAAATAACTCCCATTTTGTACCTGAATGAGAGCCTGGCTATACTTCTGTGTTTCCATAGGATTTTTCCTAAGGACCAATGAGAAAGATGTGCATTGTTTTGAACAGCATAACACACTCTAGAACTACTACATAACCAGTTACATGATCTATTGTAGTTCATACTAGATAATGCTATGTACTTTGTCTACTTCTGCTGTCCAAAGCATAAACCAGTTAAGTTGAATTATCTGGAGTTGAAACTGTAGTCACATAACCCTCACCCCTGGGCATTGGTTCCATTGCTCTGATGTTCTTTTGAGTAGATGTGCCCAAGATTGCATTGTAAACTTGCTTTTGAGGTGGTAGATAGCACTTGTCTCAGAAGCATTTTCAAAACCCTCAAGACTCTGAAATGGTATACTGGGGACTGAAGCATTAAATTTGCAAATCAAGCCTAGACACATTTCCTTGAAAGCAAGTTTTGCTTTGATCTTGAAGTTCCTCTCAAGTCAGCAAGCTGGAGATGGCTATTGGATGCCACCTCCAGTTCAATGAAGACTTCAGAAAACACGGGCGGGCAATGCAGATGAGCATGCTAGCAGATGAGCCAGTGTGGTGTAGTGGTTAAGAGTGGTAGATTCGTAATCTGGTGAGCCGGGTTCGCGTCCCCGCTCCTCCACATGCAGCTGCTGGGTGACTTTGGGCTAGTCACACTTCTCTGAAGTCTCTCAGCCCCACTCACAGAGTGTTTGTTATGGGTGGAGGAAGGGAAAGGAGAATGTTAGCCGCTTTGAGACTCCTTCGGGTAGTGATAAAGTAGGATATCAAATCCAAACTCTTCTTCTTCTTCTTCTGTCCCTTCCCCCAGGCACTCTTCCCATCCAACTTCCAACTTGTGGAAGGCTAAGGTCTGGAGTGAGTAGCCTCCTGCATTTGTGAAGGCTCCCTGTGCACTTTAGAAAACAGGAAAATCGGGGCTCCAAAATGTGTGGGCAGCCTCCACAAGTGCAGAAGGGCGATGGCAACTTCTTATTTTTTTGCGCTCACTATTGAAACACCTGAAGAGGGTTGTGGTCTCAGACAGATCCAGTTCCTCATTCCTCAACACATGTTCTTGGAAGTAAACCTTGCAGACTCCCAGAAAACAATTTCATCTCCTTGAAATGCTTAGAGCTGTAGCCTACATCTATTTTAATCAGAGGACTTCAGTTTAAGCAGGATGTAGTTCTTGCTTGTATAGTGGTACCTCTGTTTAAGAACAGTCCGGTTTAAGAACAATTTGGTTTACAAACTCCACAAAACTGGAAATAGTGTCTTGGTTTGAGAACTTTACCTCGGTCTAAGAACGGAATCCAAATGGTGGAAGGGCACCGGCTGCAGGAGGACTCATTAGGGAAAGCACACCTCGGTTTAAGAACAGTTTTGGTTTAAGAGTGGCCTTCCGGAACGGATTAAGTTAATAAACCGAGGTACCACTGTACTTGTCTGAAAGGACAATTAAAAAAAGGGGGTGGAAAGCAATTATGGGGTGTTTTTGTTTTTGTCTAGTGTATCTGAACTCCTGGAACTGTACGAGGAAGATCCTGAAGAGGTCCTCTATAATCTTGGATTTGGCCGTGATGAACCAGATATTGCTTCTAAGATTCCATCGAGATTTTTCAATTCGTCGTCCTTTGCCAGGGGGATAGATATCAAAGTGTTTCTAAATGCCCAGTTGCAGCGCATGGAAGTGGAAAATCCGAATTTTGCATTGACCAGTATGTATACTAAATTAAGAGCACGGTTTCAAAATTGCTGACGTCATGTTGATGGCCTCAGGAGCGAGTGTTTGGTGCCCCATCTACAGTACACATTTAAAGCAGGATCACACCACTTTAAATCATAGGGGTTGTAGTTTGTTCAGGCTGCAGAGTGTTGATAGGAGCCTTCCCCAAAAAAACTTCTAGTGGTTTAGCGGTCTTTCTTTGTGAGGGAAATAGGAGGTCTAAGAAATCTCAGCACCCTTAATGAACTACAGTTCCCATGATGATGATGATGTGTGGGTTTTTTTGCGGGGGGTGGGGAAGCTGCAGCTATTTAAAGTGGTGTGGTACTACATTAAATGTATAGTGCAGATGGACTCTAAATGGACTTCCCTAACAAAATGCTGAATGATTTATATCTGGGAAACCAAATAACAAGTGGAAGGCCATCACTGGGTCCTCACCCCTATTCCATAGTGACACATAGTGCCTATTTGAAGGCAGTTGACCACAGATGACAGAGCAGAGGATCTACAGTGGCTTCCAGTATGTTTCTGAATACAATTCAAAGTGTTGGTGTTGACCTTTAAAGCCCTATGCAGCCTCAGCCCTGTATACCTGAAGGAGCATCTCCACCCCCATGGTCCAACCTGGACACTGAGGTCCAGCACTGAGGGCTTTCTGGAGGTTCCCTCACTGTGAGATGTGAAGCTACAGGGAACCAGGCAGAGGGCCTTCTCGGTAGTGACACCCCCCCCTTAGAACTCCCTCCTATCAGATGTCAAGGAAATAAACAACTATCTGACTTTTAGAAGACATCTGAAGGCAGCCCCGTTCGGGGAAGTTTTTAATGGTTGGCATTTTATTGTGTTTTTAATACTTTGTTGGGAACCGCCCAGAGTGGCTGGGGCTACACAGTAATATAGGTGGCACATAAATAATAAAATTATTATTACTATTATTATTATTGTGGTGGTGATGGTGCATGGTGGGATTCAGAGGAAAGAATATGAAACCACTTTGAGAGGGGTGGATGTGAGTTAAGGGGGCAGGGACCTGGGTGGGCAAAGGTGGTGAAAAGGGCCGATGCTGACCTCTCTCTCCTCCTGAAAAATTTCACCAAAACTTTGCTAGATGCAACCAAAATGTATAGTTTGTGTAACTTGAAAGGCACAAGTGATTTAAAGACTAGCCTATTGGCACTAACATTTTGTGTGTGTTTTCCTTTTTCATGTAATAGTCAAAATGACATTTTGAAAATGAAATGCGATAGTTTGGAGTACAAAGTAACAAACAACTGTTCTTAAAAATAAAATAAAATGATTGGGTTTTTAAAAAATTGAATTTTGGGAAAGCCCAAGGCTGTGGGTACTTTTTGACAGAGACATTTGAGGGTTAGCAATTCTTCGCCTGCTGTGTGTTTGTTTTTACCTTTGCAAGTTCCAAGCAGCTTCATTATTGACTCTTACAATGCTTCCCATTGTTCTCTTTGTCATCTCTTTGTTTTTTTGTCCTTTTGCCAGGCCGCTTTCGTCAAATTGAAGTGCTCACGACGGTGGCCAATGCATTCTCTTCCTTGTACTCCCAAGTCTCTGGCACTCCACTGCAGAAAATTGGGAGCATGAATTCGACCGCTTCCAGCAAAGAGGCACCCAGCCCTCCTCCTCTGACGCGGAGCAACACGGCGAGCCGTTTCATCAAGACCTTGTCTAAACTCAATCTGTACGGGAGCCCGCAGGCAGGAGAAGGGGCCGGCAGCCCTGTCGCCTCACCAGTCGAGAAGGGGAAAGCTGAAAGTGGGGCTGAAGAAGCGGAGGCGAAAAATGAGCCCAAAACGCCAAAACACTTCAAAGCTTCTCTGCTGGCTACGGTAAAAGAGGAGACACCAAGCAACCAGTCCACTGCGGCTGAGGGTCTCAATGCTTCGGGAATTTCTTCTGGCATGAATGCAAAGCAAGGAGATGGTACTGTGCCTCCTGAAAGCAAGGACTCGGTTGATCATTCAGATGAGAAAGCTGCTGCTACAACATCCAGTAGTATCGAGAGCGATGCGCAAGCACCAGCCAGTTCTGGGCTCGAAGTTAACGCCGAACAGCAAATAACTCCTGCTCCCGTGTTGGATAAACAGCCCTGTGCTTCGATAGCCAACCCATCCATTGCCAATCTCATGTTGCAGCAGAAGGACTCGTTTGAGATGGAAGAGGTAAGTGGAAAGGCATTTGTGCAAAGTCCTCCTTGGTCCCCTATGCTAGGGCTGAGCGAAATATCAATATATCACCCAAAACCGGATTGAAGCCCATATTGTGATATTGGTTTCATAATTTTTGACCTGGCAATGTGTCGTGAATTGTGGTGTGTGTGTGCTGTGCAAGAATCACAAGGTGGGGAAAACCATAAAGCCAGCCAGTGTTTCTCTCGATTCCTGCAGCCCCTGTTAACTCTGCCGACTCGGCTCTCCCCTGCCTCCTGCAGGGGGGCAGCGAATCACAAGAGCAGGTGCCGGCAAAAATCATGATGTGGGGAAAACCGTGAAGCCGGCCAATGCCTCCACGTAGCTCCATCCTTCTTTGAGATATCATGAAATATCAGTATACTGCAATGTTTAGCTGGTGATACTTCACAATCTTGAAAACCAGATATCACCCAGCATTACCCAGTTTTGTATGCTCCTTTGATCTAGAGGTAGCATATAGCCATCATGACTACTAAGAAGCACCAGCGAGCTTAAGTACAGCTGATGTGCTGAAATGATGACAAATTCTTGCTAAATAAACATCTGCATTCTGGTTAGAGGTGTATAAGTCGACAGGAGTGGGAAATCCAGCTTTTCCCAACAGGAATGAGGCAATTCCTTTTTTAAAAAAATATTTGTGTTTCTAAAAATGCTTATGAAACAATGAGCGTGTGCTGGGAGTGCCCAGCGGCCTTCTGGTCTGCCTCTTCCCAAGCATTGCTTTGGCATGTTTTCGTCAGGCATTGCATGGCAAGCTTACATTCCTGCAGGTTTTTCCATGCTATCCTGGGGCTCCTTTAGGAAGTCTGTTGCTGTCAAGATAGCCAGTGTGGGAGTGAGTCAGGGCAATGTTTCCTCGGGAGCCCTGGCCTCTGCCCTCTCAGCCAATCATGATTCTCTCAAGTCTATGTCCTATATTGATATTGGCTAAGGAGGCGCAGAGGGGTGGATTGGGCGGCGGTTGCAAGTTTGCAGGGTACAAATGCTGGCGGGGCTTTGATCCTGGGGTCCAGGCAAGGGCGGGTGATGACAAATGATCTGGTCCTTCCCCCTCCAAAAATGCCACCAGGAAAAAATAGAAAGGTGGGAACTCAAGAAGTTTAAGTGTACCCAACCGGGAGCAAGTAGACCAAGGCAACGCCTTCGAAAAGCCAGACCGTAGCAGAAAGGCTTGTGAGATGAGCTTTTTCAATATGTATTTGATTCTGTAGGAAACTGCGTTAAGCTGTTTTGTGTGTGTGTGTGTGTGTGTGTGTGTGTGTGTGTGGTGTTGTGTTTTTGTTTTAATGTCATTGAAGTAAAGCTGTCACTAACACAGTATAAATTCTGATACTAGTGCTAGACAATGATATGTAGCATATTATATCCCTGGGAATTTTCAGTGCAGCTACAGTCGGAGAGGCTTTCTTCCAGGGTTGCAAATCTTGGATGTCCAGCTTCTTCAAGTGACTTTCCTTAGAAGATTCAGGAATGAGTTTGTTTTCGCAAAGAGGTTTCTAACCTTCATTTTGTTTGCAAAGAGGGGCTTTAAAAAGAGGCACTGCTTTGTGTGGCTGCTGAAACTGCAAGGCTCTGGGAATGGGGAAGGACTTCCAATATTGAGGGTGAACTAAATTCACTCACCTAAGGTCTTACCTGTCTGCAGAGAGCTCTATTTGCACCTCGCCTTTCCCAACTATTCTAGCATTTTGCCATTAGCCCCGGTGGCACTGATCTAAATCCACCACGGCTGCTTTTGATGCACACTGGAATTTATATAGAATTCTGTTGTTGTTTTTAATTAGATGGGATGGCAGGACTCCGGGCCATACTGTGAACTTGGCTCTGATCACAGTGAAGTTGAAAGAGTGGCTGGATCTGGTTATTGGCTTGCAATGCAATGCATATTTCAAAAAGTGAAAATCCGGACACAAAAGTTTGTTGAGCCTTTTGGGGCAAAGTTGTTGAGGTTTTGTTTTCGTTTGCAAAATCTCCCAAAAAAAATATTGAAAGTTTTCTGCTATTTTTAAAGAGATTTGCTGAAAAATCAACACTTCTGACATGGGTTGCCATACGCCCGGGTTTTTAAAAATTCCACCTGGACGCTATTTTTGATGGACATATCCCAGATATGTCTGGGAAATCCCAGACTTATGGCAGCCCTTTGCAACAGTGTGCCTTGGCAAAGAAGTAGTGGTCAATTATGAAGACGAGTAGAATTTTGAGACTCGTTTGTGCACCAGCTTTCTCTTTCTGCCTTCCTTGTCCGTCTGTCTAGATGTTCTATTCCAGCCTGGTGTTTCCAGATGATTTGAACTGTAGCTCCGGTCATCCCTGGCCATGCTTGCCGAAGATGACTGGAGCTATGATTCAAGGCATTTTTGGGTGTGTGGGGGAGGCTGCCAGGTTGGGGGAGTCTGTTCTCATCCAGGCTGCCGTATAACCACAAGAGAGTTCCTGTTACACTGTGAGATTAGATTATTAAAGGCTGTTGCAAGCCCAAATCTCCCATTCCCAGAAAAGGTTTGTGTCTTGTTCCAAGGAAGCCTCTGTTAGGGGTTGCCTCTGTGTGCAGTTCCTCAGAATAACTGCTCAGAAGAGGCTGCCTGGTGCAGCTCTGCATGAAGCTCTCCTCACAGCAGTATTTGCATAGGTTACTATTACACTTTCATAAGCCTTCTTCAGACGTTACTATTGTGCTATTATTATTATCCTATTAAGGAAACATGGGACGCGGGTAGCGCTGTGGGTTAAACCACAGAGCCTAGGACTTGCTGATCAGAAGGTCGGCGGTTCGAATCCCCATGATGGGGTGAGCTCCTGTTGCTCGGTCCCTGCTCCTACCAACCTAGCAGTTCGAAAGGACGTCAAAGCGCAAGTAGATAAATAGGTACTGCTCTGGCAGGAAGGTAAGCGGCGTTTCCATGCACTGCTTTGGTTCGCCAGAAGCTGCTTAGTCATGCTGGCCACATGACCCAGAAGCTCGGCCAGTAAAGCGAGATGAGCGCTGCAACCCCAGAGTCAGTCACGACTGGACCTAATGGTCAGGGGTCCCTTTACCTAAGGAAACATGTGAGAGGCATGGAAGTGGGGAAACAAGCATGCCAGCTCTGCTCCCTCCTTCTCATCCTCATCCCTCGTCGTCTTTTCACTGAATCATAGAGTTGGCAGTGACTCTGAGGATCATCTAGTCTGGGATTTCCCCAACTTGTGTCTCCAGCTGTTTTTGGATTACAGTTCCAGTCATCCCTAGCTGCCAGGACTAGTGGTCAGGGATGATGGGAGCTGTTGTCCAGCAACATAAAGAGAACCACAGATATCCCATCCCAGGCTAAGCCTTTCTAAGGTTATTGATGCACCTACATCAAAGTTTAGGATGAGGATTAGACAAGGGCCATCAACAGAAGTGGCCATACTAGGATTTCTAGAAGGAAGCTGAACTAGTGTGTGTGTGTGTGTGTGTGTGTGTGTGTGTGTATGCCTGTGAAATCCATGTGTATTGTGAATCAAGGGATTAATTAGCCTCATTATAGAAAGGAATAGGGGAGAAAGATTAGGGTTTTAACTAAACTGTGGTCATCTTGGTAGCATTCATTTCCTATTCTTCGTGTGTGTGTGTGTTTCTTGTGGTACTGTAGTTTTAGACCCTAAACTGTCTTGGAGACCACTGATGGAAAGGGATAGGTATACATAGAATCATACAGTTGGTTGGGACCCTGAGGATCATCTAGTCCAACTCCCTGCAATGCGGGAATATGCAGCTCTCAATAATAATAATAATAATAATAATAATAATAATAATAATAATAACCACTACCAAGAAGTGCACCATGCTCTAACCAACTGAGCTATCCACTTGGATCATCTTTATTTCATTTCTTTTCAAACATCTGGAAAACTTGAGCTCTTCTACTCATAACAGCATCATCTCTGACATCACAGCCTCTATGTTGTTCAACTTTAACATCATACTGAACTGTTACAGTAAAGCCATCCTTTGAGGACTTTGCCATTTCAAGCATCTTCCCATATGGTTTGGGCCAGAATTAAGTGCTTTCAGGCTTGAATCTATTGGGAATCTATTGGGAACATGTTTCTTCTTTTCACCTTCAAGATAGACATGGCAAATTGGGGCCAAATCCCTGTGTCAGGGCTGGTGCCAGCATGTGGAATGGTCAGGCAGCTTCCAGGCAGGATTCGGGGCCCTGGAAGAGACCCACCCACCTATATTTGAGTTGGGGTCTTCCTGCCATGTTCTGCCAGGGCCCGGTGGAAAAGTCAAAATGGCAGGTGCCCATCACAGATTTCAGTGGCATTACTACTGTCTTCTGCCACCATGGCAAACCCACAAAATTGGTGAAGACCTGCACAAGAACTGTGGGGTCACTAAATGGCACTGCTGGGGGCACATCTGGAATTTGTCTTGTGCGTTGTGCTGGCGCAGTGCTGTAAGATTCAAGATTTCCTGCCCTTTAGCCTTCCAGGGGTGTGGGGTGGGAAGAGTGAATGACATAACAAAATGCATACAAAAATCCCCCATTTTGTTTCCTTGGACAAAGCTCAAACAGTTTTCTTTCAATAGCATTTAATCCATTCTTTTTAAGCTGTGATAACAGGGACACAATGCCTCAGCTTGATATTTTGAAAATACGCTGGTTTCCTAAGAGGAAGTCCTTTGATATTGAATGTTTCTATTTTAATAAACCAGTATTAAGTCAGAGTTTGTTGTGTGAGAAAAGAGAAAGCAAGCAGTTTTATCACCAAAGAACATCTTGGAATTGAGGAAATGTCTGAAAGTTGGTCAGTTGTGAAATGTGGAGACTGGCCACTTGAGAAGGGAGAGAACAAGTCTAGCTGCCTTCATCTAGATGGATTCTTACTTAAACAAGTTGGCATAAATATTTGCAGTTCTTAATACCAGCCTTAGTAATTTAAAGATCACACTTTGTTTTATAGGCAGCATCACTTTGGGGAACGTGACTGGAGACGATTGTGTGACAGAGAGGTTATTGCAATGGGCACAGTTACTTTATTGCTCTGCTTACTTGAGGGAAGTAGTCAGGAGTAAGAAACGCCACTCTGAATGACCGCATATTACATAAAATGATGGCTGGTGAATAAAATGATGTTGCAGCTTGAAGCACTGATTCAGATATGTTTAAATAACAAGTTTGTTTGTGACAACAAATTATATGGGCTATCCAAACCCATGTTGACCATAAGCTCAAATTTGGGGATTTGGAAGTTGTGGGGAATCCACCCACTTCTGGAAAAATCCAGAATCTTCTGCCAGACAATAGTAATTGGTATTAAACCTTTTCATATGAAGATTAGCAAAGCTATGTTCCAAAATATGAAGGTTCTTCTCTCACAGACTAAACGTGTTACAATGTTCAGGGTTTGCTACCTTTAGATGAAATGTAACGGAAGAAAGTTTTGTATTCGTAGCTTGTCTACAGTTTGCATATAACCTCTGTAATTTAAGGAATGGCTATTTATAGTTTGCTGTGTCCTGGATTTCAGAGTTCTCTTTTAACAATGAAGAGATGTTTTGGTAAGTTTAGGTAGCGCTGTTGCTAAGCAGCAATCTTATATGTGCTTAAATGGGAGTAAGTACGGCTGAATTCAGTAGTGCTTATTTCTTGAGCAGACACGGATAAGATTACACTCTTAAGGCGCCTTTGCAGGCCACTCAGATACGTAGTTTTCTTGCAAACACATGCATAGAGTAACCTTTGCCATCATAATGGGTCTAGACGAAACTAGACAATACAGATTTTCTGGCAAGCGATGAGCAGATTTCGACTGAGAGGGTGTGATAGCCTTTTTTTAAAAAAAGTTTATTCTTGGTGGGGCCCCCTCCCTCCCAAGAGTCTGGGCTTGAGTAGTTCAGAGAAAATTGCTAGAATGAACAATGTATATGCAAACTTGGGAATAGCAGATGGTTTTGGCATGGATGTTAATTGTTTGGACAGGACTCTCAGTTAATTTTACATCATCTAATTGGCACCTGCTACTTCTAGTACTGCTTTTGGCAAAATGTTAACATGGAGTAAAGCTTCAGACACTGTACATGCATACACATACATACATACATACATACATGCATGCATGTCTTTCCACAGTTTAAACCATGCTCAAAGCTGCTTACAACATGTAAATATATATATAACAAAAGTAGTTGAAAAAAATAAATAAAACATTACAAATACACAACCAAACCAAACAATTTGCACATAAATCACAATAAGATCCAAAATAAAAATGCAAAACACCCCCCACCCCCACCCCCCACAACAGCACCCCAGCCCAAGAGTCTGTTCAGCAGCCTCAGCTTTTGTAGTTGGAGTCAGTCCTTCCCAGGCCAAGTGGAAAAAGGCCCACAAGGCAGGGAGCAGGTCTTCCTGGGCTCACAGCCAAGATGGTCTCTGGTCTCTTCAGCAGCCTCAGCTTTTGTAGACCTGAACAGGCAATTTCATGTGGGTGGCAAAGAGAGGGAGAAACAGAGGGAAAAGGGAGGGTTAAAGAGAAAGAAAAGCCCAGCTACTTTTGACTGTGGCTCCACTGACTTATCAGTATGTGGCTCCTGGCAAAATAACACTGAGAGAACATGGCCCTCGAAAAGTAAACATTTGCCTATCCTTGCTATATAGTAGCCACTGGTCTCCATTTTGCATTGTTTTGGATTGGGTGCTTTTAGTTTGACACTCTAGACGGAATGAGGCTGACACTCAGTGTGTGGTTCCTAGTCACACTTTTGAATATCCTATTCTTATATGAATTAAACAAGAATTGTGATGTATACCACATTGGTGATGATATGCATCTCCCAATCAGTTGAGCACATTAATAATCTTATCGCAATTGAGGCAATTGCCACTTTGTGTGGGGTGATTAGATTAGCTTGTGGGATGTCTTCCTCCCTTGTTTGGGTTGGGGAGGATGTGTTTGCTTAAAGGCATAATTGTTCCCTCAGTTGCTACACCAAAAAGTTGGCAGCTGTGTTGTAGCTGGTTACAAGGCTTTCTCCAAACAATGGCTAGCAATAACTCACTAGAACTAGGGGAATTTAAACAGAGGTGACTGCAGTCTCATCCTACCTTGGGACAAAGCTAACTTCACCTGCAAAACCTGCTGAATGCTAATAAATAGTAGTCATATCCATCTTTTAGATTGATTGCAACTGGTGGTGTGGTTTCTTTTTTACTTAATTTTGAAAATTTAATTTGATTCTAACATCTGGGATGGTTTTATATATAATTTTATTGATGAGGTGGCTCTCTTGCTTTGTGCAACAAGAAAAGAGACATTTCCCCCCTTGAACAAAACCTTTCCTGTCTAGTTTCTCTTGGTTGCTGGGTGGTGGGAAGTTGCATGAGAACTGCTTATTTAGCAATTAATTTAGAGCAGCTTTCTTGCTGTTTAAACAAAGGAGCTGCTTTGTGCTACATCTCCCCATTCCTGCTAGCAGGCCAGCCTGCCTTGCAACATAGTCTCTGACACTAAATATAATTTTATGGAGGGAATTGCCAGCTGTGAAACCTGTAGTGCTGCCTATTTAAATGTTTTGGGTTGAATCTACTGGCCAGATTAGTCATGATTTGACAGCTGACATTGGATGGTGTTTTGAGGTGATGTCAGGCCTTGTCTGTGGCGTTAATTACTTTGGTAATAAACCTACCATGTGGTGTTAATAGAATCATAAAATCATAGAGCTGCAAGGGAACCTCGGGATCATCTAGTCCAGTGTTTCCCAAACTTGGGTCTCCCGCTGTTTTTGGACTACAACTCCCATCATCCTTAGCTAGCAGGACTAGAGGTTAGGGATCATGGGAATCAGTGTTAGAAACTGAGATATGAAAGCTGAGAGCTAAATGGCACCTTAAACCTAGGTTATGGGCACGACAATGGAATGTCTAGGTGTGCTTTTTTTTATAACAAAAATACAAAGCTGAAATATATGAAGTTGTCCTATATGGGGATCAAACCTGCAGACTTGGCATGGTTAGCACTATGCTCTAACCCAGCCTTCCTCAACCTGTGGGTCCCCAGATGTTGTCGAACTACAACTCCCATCATTCCTAGCCAACATGACCAGTGGTCTGGGAGTTGTAGTCTAACAACATCTGGGGACCCACAGGTTGAGAACCGCTGCAACACATGGGTAGGCAAACTAAGGCCCGGGGGCCGGATCCGGCCCAATCGCCTTCTCAATCTGGCCCGCGACTGGTCTGGGAATCAGCGTGTTTTTACATGAATAGAATGTGTCCTTTTATTTAAAATGCATCTCTGGGTTATTTGTGGGGCATAGGAATTTGTTCATTTTTTCCCTACAAAATATAGTCCGTCCCCTACCCCCAAGGTCTAAGAGACAGTGGACTGAAAAAGTTTGCTGACCCCTGCTCTAACCCACCGAGATATATGTGAATACTCAATTCTTCATCTATGAACCTGTACAAATAATATTAAAAAGTCTACATATGGAATTGTATCAAGGGGAGATTAGTTAGGATCTGCTAAAATCCTAAAGCAATGGGATAGTTTTCAGCTTTCACAGAACTGTTCTGAGGATCAGTATTAATGTGGTTTGAACTCGGGGAGAGAGAGAGAGAGAAGGAGATAGCTTGCAGACTTAGAGGCATAGTAGAAACCTCTGCAACATGTTAGTGGTTTTAAGATCAGAAGATTTGCAGCTGGGGCATCTACAATGCCCTTTATGAACAATGTCTCCCTCCACCCTTTTAAACACACGAGTTTGGAGAAGACTTTAGTGAAATTCACAAGCTAGCTGTCATTAACTTTATTATTTTTGTTTGGTGTAAATAATGATATTGTGTTACTGCATCAGTAAACCAGCACAGCTACCTGTTGTTGTTTTTTGTTTTGTTTTTAAACATGCTTGCCTAAAAACGAAAAGCTCTTTTGGAGATGATTGTGTTTTCTATACAACATTTCTCTTTTTTTTAAAAAAAACCCAAAACCTTCATTGCCCCTGGAATACTGATATGGTGTCTTTTTATTCCACATATATCATGTTCTGCATGTTCCAGCTTAAATACTTATTTTCTGCTGCAGGAAGTCTGAAAGGGATATACTAGTGATAAACAGCAATGAATGTTTACTTTGGATTGCCAAATTTGATTGTGTTGGATTGTGAATCAGCTAAGTAGCTAGTTATGTTGATCAGTGGGCATAACTGTCTGTTGGGCACGACTCAAAAAATGCTTTGATTTTATTCCTACTGCAGATTCAAAGTACAGAAGGAGAGATTCCACATGCTCTTAACATGAGCCAGCTGGCTTTAGCCAAGACTAAAAAAGGTGAGTAGGTTTCTCTCCTCTTTCTTTTTGGCCCCCTCTGAAACGGTTCTGGCACAGTCCCATTTGTTTCTGACAGTGCCCATTGACATGTTGATGCAAGCACTTGGGAGCTTCTTAAATTGCAGCCCACCCCAAAGATCCTTGTCTGCTTCTCTGCCAGCTTTCAAATCATAGTGTTCCCCTTGTGAAGTGGCACTTCAAATGAGAGAGGATGAATCACGTTTCTAACCTCAATGAGTGGTTCTGCTTCTCTGTGCTGCGGGTGATGGGTCGGAGAAACTGAAAGGTTGTGTTTTGCTTTGTTTTTTTATAACGGAGCCCTGTCATTTGAAATGACAATTTTAAACCTTAAAATTACAAACTCTTTCAACCTGAATTGTGTGGTACATCCAGCATTTTACTGCCCTTCAGACTGCTGACTGTACAGAAGCCTCGTACTTTTGACCACACAGATTGTCTTCCACTGCAGTCCTCTGCACATTTTAAGTTCCACTGTGTCCAAGGGGGATTCTTCCCTAGTAAGTCTGTTTTCAGGGTGCAGCATTTGCGTGTTGAGACCCCGCAGCCACCCCCTCGTTGGAAATAACTCACACAAGGGCACGGATATTAGGTTTATGTTATTGGGCAAATTTTGGCCACAACTTTATTGAAATTACAGAATGTGAGCGGTATTAGCTTAGGCATTGATTGGACCTGACTATATCTGACTCCAGCCCATTGTGCAGGAAGTCCCAGTAAGGGTAAGCCACCGGTAGGGGGAGCCCTGTCGATACAAACCAACTCAAGCTCCCCCTGGTGTTCCCGTCGGGGTCATGCCAAGGCCTTAGCCCCCCAGCCAGGCTTCAGACTAGAACAACGTCCCCGGATTCCTTTAACGGAATACCCTTAAGCATGGTGGGGCAGGTGATGGCCACACCTCCCCTCCCCCCCACAAGTTCAAACAATGCCTAACTGCAACCCTAACAAAGTTGTGACAATTGCTACGAAGTAGGTGAAAACCAAGTGGCCAGTGCCAATTTGCCAAGTGGAAAAATTCCTACCAGGCCCCTTGGACAACCAAGACGACCAACCGAAGTCCCTAGCAAGGCCATTGCCTAACCTGCAAAATATGGAGGGAGGGCGGGTGATTGAGGAAGCGAGCCAAAGAGGAAGTCCTCTGGCTCGCTCCTCCGTTTAAATGGCCTCGGCCATGCCCTTCCCCGGCCAGCGGGTTGGCTGGCCGGGCTCTGACGTGGCCGGGATCCCCCAGGCAATGGGGGACAAGGTGTTCCCCCCCAGTGGGGAGTGGGTGGTCACGCGGTCCACCACAACTCCTCCCCGCTGGGAAGTGGAGCGGATTTATCCCCCTCTTTCTCTGCCAATATATGGGCAAGGGTATTGCCTAAAGGATGAAAGCAAGGGCAGTGTAGGATTCCCAGCCTGCAGTCTACAGCTGATGGACATGAAAGAATGCCAGAATGCATCACAGGAAAGCACCATTTGCTTTCTGAGCCCTGTCTGAGCAAGGAAAAGGGGTGGGCTCCTGGGAGGCCAAATTAACTGGGTTATTGTGCAGTAGCAAAGATATCTGCCCACCATTCAGGGAGCTGATCAAGAAAATACATTGCTCATTGCATGCATGTAACTTTTGAATGTACTTTAGAAGTTGCTATGCAATATAAAGAAAATAGACATATAGAGTGAATTGTGCTTCCAATTTCAGTACAGAAAACATTTTGCCACTGATCTCAAAAGTTTTTTGGGGAAAACGCTGATGCCGTGTGCATGTGCAGCTGACAATAGAATTTAGGTACATACATGCTTGTTATGAGTGTGTGCACTTTGAGTTGAGAGCCCTATGCTCCTGTTTAGTAATCAGTCAGCTTATTATCAGACCCAGGTTTTGTTTATTAATTCTCTGAGTCCTTAAGTCCTTCAACCTTGGTTCAGGCTCACATGAAAGCCCTAGCCTTGCATTGCAAGATGTTATCTCATTTCCATCAACCTGTTTTCCACTGCCTGTTTCCAAAGCCCGTTAATAACAAAACAGGAGTCCAGATGCACCTTTCGTATATGTAGCTTGTGACTCTTAAACGGCTGCTTTGATACCCATACCAGTGTTATGCTCTTCAGCACAGAATGTTATGCACTTGTAATACATTTTTGGTGGCATTGTGCCTCCAAGGAGAAGGTCACTGTTGCTTTTTGTAACTTACTGCAGTCTGAAAAACATGTTTAGCAGGCACACAGTAAAACGTACAATATCTGATTGTTTTTATAATCTTTGTCTTTTTTTTTACAAGCATGGGGGCAACCCATTCTTAGGATTTTTATGTTAAACACTGCTGCATTTTACAACTACTGTGCCATGCACAAATGCAAGCTTTTTAAAAAATTCACTGCCCTCTTTATGAATTGTGCTTAAAAAGAAAAAAGCTTAATGTAATCATTTTTCATAATCTTCTGCTGGCTGAAAAAACAATATTGCAAAACAATCTTCCTGTACATATGATATGATGTACTTTTTAGGTAATGCATTTTACCCAAATGAGTTTATCTGGTGTGTTCAGCACCGGCATTTGTTATTACGTGACCCAAATGGAGATATGTTTTGCTTTCTGGATTTCTTTCCTATGACTGGAACAGAAAGATACCATTGCTCTGCACTATAAAAATGAAAGTGCTGCTGAAATGTCCAGCATATGCAATGCTAGTTAACTGGAGGAAGCTCATTTCAGGGAAGGCACCACTTTCCTGCTCCTCACCCCTTTCTTCTGTGATGGCTTGACCTTGGAGCAACATGAGTATTGGGGGGGGGGGGCTAGTGTGCCAGTGTTGGAGTAAGGCAGTGATGGCCAAACTTGGCCCTCCAGCTGTTTTGAGACTACAACTCCCATCATCAGCTAACAGGACCAGTGGTCAGGGATGATGGGCATTGTAGTCCCAAAACAGCTGGAAGGCCAAGTTTGGCCATCACTGGAGTAAGGCTTCAGAGATCAAGGTTTAAATCCCCTCTTGGCCATGTAGCTCACTAGGTGACCATGGGCCAGTGTTGCTGCATTTCAGTCTAACCTACCTCACAGAGTTGTCGTAGGGGTAAAATGAGTGGGGGGAACCATGAGCATAACATTGAAGAAGAGGGTGGGTTTAACAAACCCGTAAGTAACAGTTGGTTTGTTCTTTCTGGAACCGCAGCTCTCAAGTCTCTGGCAGATTGAGAGAGAAGTTGAACCCCCAAGTGTCTTGAAAGCTCAGAAGTCAAATGCAATCATATGAACTTGCCTTATACTGAATCCAGCTGTCCTGTGATAAGACATTTGCCCAGCATCACCTATTTTATCTATCCATTTAAAAGGTTTATGTTGATATTACTAACAAAATAATTTTTTTTTTAAAAAAACCCCTTCCATTAGCACCTTAGAGATCAACTAAGTTAGCTATTGGTATGAGCTTTCGACACATTTTTAGCACAGTTGCTTCCCGTTTTGGGAGGTAGTTAATACAACAGTTACAGATATATTTGCAGACTTCAGTACACAAACAGGTCAATACGCAGGGCCAGCAGTTCTTCAAGACCTAGATATCTGAGAACCTCTCAGCTAGGGGGTGCCATCAGAGTTGACCCTGCTAACCAGTAGATACTGGGGTGCAGCCTCCTGAGCCCACCAGCTGTTCCCCTCTGCTTCCCTGAGGTGTTTTGGAAGACAGTGTCTATATGGTTGTCAACGTTATATAGCTCTCTTTAGTTGAGCAGTGGAGAAGAGCCAACTTGCCAAAAGCCTTACATACAAAGATGAGGGACCTGTGGCCCTCCAGCTCCCATCAGCCTCAGCCATCAATTAGGGATGATGGACTCTGGATTCCACCAACACCTGGAGGCCAAGGGTTTCCTCAGGGGATGAAACAAATTGCAAATGAAGACCCTGCTCCTCCACCGCTAACCAAGTTAAGGGTCAAGTAGGACACTGCTATGCCATTAACTCGCTCCTGTTTTTCTGGTTTCAGGGTTAGATCTGAGTCTGCAGAATGCAAAATTGACTAAGGCGTAACAGGTTCAAGCCAGTTTGTTTAGTGGATAGGAATGTATGATAAGAATTATTACAAAGGGGAATTTGCTGATGTGAATTTGTTGGATTGAGTTTCAGTGTGTTTTTGAGTTCATGTGCCCTTTAAAGCAGCCAATAAGAGCATTTCTCTCTCTTTTGAAAATGTTTTGACTATTTGTTTCTGAACGTTGCTCACACTGGGCCTTCAGGTATAAAGCAGGTATTAGTTTTACTGTTCTTAATGCTTTAAAAAAATTATTTGGTGGTTCACAAAGGCCAGCCTAATAAAAACTTGCAATTACTACTTTGCAAGGCCACCATCTATTACTCAGTGGTCTGAAGATTTCACTGCCCTTTCTACATTTGAGCACAGGGCTTATAATAATCAATCTCATTTAGAGACTTATTCAGACGTATGGACTGCTTATATTAATCTATATGTTTAAATTGAGGCTGGTGGAAAAAATATTTTAAATGTCCCCCTTCTCCTTTTTTTTTTTTTTGTTATATCTGCAAATAAACATTCTAAAAATTAAAAAATGAACACCATTAAATACTTTTGTCACCCTTGTCTATTGTGGAGGAGCCATAGCTTGATGATAAGGCATATCTTTTGTGAGTTGAGTTCCCAAGTCCAGTCACTTGCAGGCGTTGTCAATTTAAAACACCTTCTAACAGGAGAGCCGATTCAGTTGGAAAGCTTGCCCCTAAAAGTAGCCGCTGCTCTGAACGACGTTTGTGTGAAGTCATCAAATTATTAACACTCATGAGCAGCAAGTTGAACCCCCTTCAAATGTTAAAAGGCTTTCTTGACTTAATCTGCTCTGTAAGACTCTTGAGAGCTCCTGATGGATTAATTGTTATTATTTCTTTCATGTGCAACTTTGTAAGAAATGTACTGACTGTCAGCTCCATGGAACCTTTAAAAACCTTTCATCAACCTTTTAAGAAACTGCACTTCTCCATTTTTCAGCCATTCCTTATAAATTATACAGTTTCTTAAAGTGATTTAGGTGGGGAGGGGAAAAGAGGAGTTCCAGTTGGATCCTGCCAAAATGTTTACTCTAGCTGTGCACTTTAATTCCCCATAGAATCCTGAGACCTGTGTTGTAAAATGCCTCTTTGTGGCTTATTTTATTTATAACAGAACTTTGTGAAATGTTTAAAGGTCTGCCCCGTGCAGGACACAGCCTGCCTGCAAGGACACCTACTAAATCCTGCGACATCCATTGATGCAGTTATATGTGACCATTGCCAGCATCTGAACATAGGAGGCTTGCCTATATCAAGTCAGACCACCCATCTAACTCATTATTGTCTTTACCATTGTTTCTCAAACTTGGATGTTGTTGGACCACAACTCCCACCACCCCTGACCACTGGCCCTGCTAGTTAGGTATGATGGAAGTTGTAGTCCAACAACAGCTGGAGACTCAAGTTTGAGAAACACTGGTCTATACTAACTCTCAATGGCTCTCCAGGATTTTGGGCAGGAGTCTTTACCAGCCTTACTTGGAGATGCCAGGAGTTAAACCTGAGGGTTTTTTGCATGCAAAGAGGATGCTAAAGCACTTTCCTAAGGAAAGATGCTGAGCTTCCTTGGATTTCTGTGATGTCCTCCACTGCATCCAGATGTAATTGGGCATTTGCATGCTAAATGCCAGTCTGCACTAAGTAGGTAGTGGTACTCAGCATACTGCCTCCTTGATGGCTGAAACTCTACATAAGCTAAGAGATGGTTGGGAGCATGGCAGCCTGCACTGAATGCAGTGTGTCTACCAGTTTTAAAAACAATGAAAGTTTTCTTTAGTTTTGCAAGAGGAATTTCAGTTTGGGACGCCTGTCTACAGACCAGTAGTTTTGCTAGGGCTGCCATACGTATGGACACATCTGGGCATTTTTCCTGGACACATCTGGGAATTGGGTGTCAAAAATGGCATCTGGGTGGATTTTTCTGTATCAGCAAAATGTCCTGGAAAACTCAGATATATGGCAAGTAGGGTGATAAAAAAAGCTTTTAAAATCCACACCCCCCCAAAAAAAACTTTTTTTGGGGGGGATTTTCTCTTTTGGGGATATGGCAACCTTGCTTTTGCTGACTGTTTTTGCTGTTTTGTTGTGCAGGATTTGATGTATGTGTTTTTAAACAGTATTTTATTGCTTGTTATGATTGTGATATATTGTATCGTGTTTAGTTGCCCCATGCTCCCATTGGGAGGAAAAGTACAAGGAAATAAATCCAAAAGCCAATCTCAACATTATGTTATATACACCAGAATGTCTTAAGAACATGGAGCCCAGGGGGGCGGGGCTGCACAGATAATGTTCTTAATGGTTAGAGTCACTCGTGGGCAAGAAGCAGGTTTAATTAATCATTTTAGCAGGATATTTGGACTGCTTTATTTGTCTACTGAATTCAATTTCATGATGTGTCCAGTTTTGAAAGACACTTGACCTGGCACACAGATCTGCAAATGACTTAAGTCGGCCTGTTTAAACTGAGCAAATCACACTGAAGCCAATGGAAATACAGTAAATCAGCAGAAATCTGTAAGCTCTTCCTACTAGACCAGGTCAGCACCACTTGTGTTGTACCAAGCTGAAAGCAGCCTCCAGCCCATGTATATTGCGCCTGCCCAATGTTTGACAGTCCCTGCTTCTGTATCCCAGACAGCAAACATTGGTTGAATTGCTGATGGGAGACCCCATGTGGTTGGTTGACTTTGTTGGCTCCATGGGTCACAAATAATGTAGACCTGTGCGTGGATCAGAATTTTCTAAGTCTCTACAGGCTGTAACTGGAGAGTTACTGCTTTTCCAGGAAGGAAGGGGACGGGGGAACCCAGAGGGTTATTAGTGTCTACCTAAACTATACAATGCCTGTCCTGGAATTCACACAAAAGATGGCTCCTCTCATACTACCGATAGAATTTTTTTGCGTTCTCGTTCTGGCAGTGTCATTTGGGGAAACGGCTTCAAATCACAACCTTTGGGATGGAACAGGCCAAACATTGCAGTTCTGCTCTTTATAGCTAAATGCAGATTTGTGTCTGTGTTGGTTCACAATATCTACTGCAGACAAGTTTGTTTGAACCTCTTGGTTTCTCTTGCTTTCGCAGACCAGCTCTTACGATCGGCAAGTCAGCATTCTGACAGCAGTGGTTTTGCCGAGGATTCTTCCACAGACTGCTTCTTGCTGAATCAGTTGCAGGTACAAACCTTCTTTTTTTACCAATACCTCCCAATGCATACATGTTTGGGGGGAGAGATATATAAAATCCTAGGCATATTTTAAGGTTTTTTATTGGCTCTTGGTGACTGAGTAACAATAATGTTACAGCCATGAAGCTGTCCTCATTTCATTGCCACCAATCAGGGTGTTTCTTTCAGCTGAAACTCAGCCAAACTCAATTCCGGCCCCTCTCAGGTGGGTGCCATTGCCATTCTAAAGAGAACAAGGGAGGTGTTCATGGTGAGTTCTGGCACCTTTTCTTCTAGAAAAATAGCACTGCCAGCAAAGCTGCTTATAGGGTTGCTGTATTTTGAAGAGCAAAAGAGAAGATGCTATGACGACTCTCATTTTCAATACCCCTGCTATATGTAGGCTATAGAAGCTGTGATATATTGCTGTTGGGGGGGGCAGGAGAAAAAGCCACCAGTTATGCCTATGTCTCATCCAGAAAAAATAGCCAGAGATATTTTGGGAAATTTAAAAAATCTACCTGGACATAAATTTTACTCCTGAAAAAGAAGACACATGGCAACCCTATTTCACCATTTGCACAATTTTGTGTAAATCCCTGCACAAATCTATTTGTTTCTTTTTGACTACATTTTAAAAATTATTTTTATCCTGATGCTACGCTGGTTATATGTAGGTATACTTCTTTTACTGAGCATAAAACTTTCTAAGAATCGCTGCAAATGTATACTTCAGTCCTTGTTGCAAATGTATATTTTGGTCCCTGTTGCGTGCATCAAGAAATGGAATCAGCCCGAAGATAAACTAAAAGTCCATGTTTTAGGCTTTGACCTGCTTATAAAATAAGTATTAGGGCTCATCTGCCTTGCAGGATAAAATCACATCCATGTGCAAGTCCCCTCCCCCCAGTCATTGGTGTTGATCTGGGCAAAAATATGGTATTTTGTAGGTATATGACTATGTTCACAAGCAGTAAAATGCTGTAATGTCATGAGTAACATTCTGCTTGTGTGAATGAAGGCATTGAAAGGCAGGAAACTTGTAATGTTAGCTTGAGCAAAGCAAGCTTTGATTGTGCCATGAAGTTTTTAAAAGACTGCCTGTCCGGTCTCTTCCTGTACACTTCCAGCCCTTTCTGCTGGCTTGAGCAACAAGCTTCTCTGTAAGAAATGGAAAGGGATCCAGAATGAATTGCCAAAGATGACTTACCTCAAAATATTATAAATTAGTGCCCTCTGCTGTTAAACAGATTTTTCTTTAAGGAGTAGAATAATGTTTGGTATTTTTCTTCTTCTTTTTTAAGTGGCAGAAAATATATTGTCCATGTTTATATTCTGCCTTTTTTCCAGTGAGCTCAAGGCAGCAAACATGATTCTCTTTCCCTCCCCATTTTTTAAAAAATAATAATACCTTTTTTCTTTATTTTCATGGTACAGAAGATAAATTTTGAGAAAACAATTGTCACAGCAGTAAACAACAAATAACTTGTCTTGATAAAATTACAGACTTTTGATATGCCATCTGTTAAAGTTTCATTTGAGATCATGCCACATTTTTCCATGAGCGCTGGGTAGATTCCTGGTACAGTCTGAACAAGGTAGGTTAAGCTGGCTGGCCCAAGCTCACCCAGCACCGAGCTTCATAGCTAGGTGCAGATTTGAACTTGGGTTTCATCTATCCTAAGGGATGCGGGTGGCACTGTAGGTTAAACCACAGAGCCTAGGACTTGCCTATCAGAAGGTCGGCGGTTCGAATCCCCGTTACAGGGTGAGCTCCCGTTGCTCGGTCCCTACTCCTGCCAACCTAGCCGTTCGAAATAATGTCAAAAGTCCAAGTAGATAAATAGGAACTGCTCCAGCGGTAAGGTAAACGGCGTTTCCGTGCGCTGCTCTGGTTCGCCAGAAGCGGCTTAGTCATGCTGGCCACATGACTCGGAAGCTGTACGCTGGCTCCCTCGGCCAATAAAGCAAGATGAGCGCCGCAAGTCCAGAGTTGGTCACGACTTGACCTAATGGTCAGGGGTCCCTTTACCTTTACTTCATCTATCCTTATCTGACACTGTGATCACTATACCACACTGGACCTCACTGTGTTGTATATTAGAGAATTCAGTGGATTAAACATTTGACCAGCCTTGCTTTATTTTCTCATGAATGCTTATTTCTCCAATCCAGCTATCTTATGGACTCGTTTTGCTTTTTATTTTATTTTTTAAAAGTTATTTGCATAAAGGTACAAATGTTTTGGTATTTTTGTTGTCTTTTCACCACCCTGTTCTCATTGTGTTCCTGACAGGGACACGAGTCATTGCAGGCCATGGGAAGCAGCGCTGACAGCTGCGACAGCGAGACAACGGTGACATCTTACAGTGAAGAACTCAAAACGCCAATAGATGAGCAGTCCTATTTTAATGAGCTTGATGAGGAGAAATTCCTCTGCACAGAAGTGGAGCAGCGGAAGAGGGAGGCGGTTTCTGGGAGCGACACCAGAGAAGGTTGGAAAGTTCTAGAAGGCAAAACTGGGCAGGCTGAGACCAGAGGAGATACAGAATTTGGCCAAGGAGGCTATATTAGAAAAGATGAAGATGCTCTCACACAGGAGGGAGAGTCTGAAGTGCTGGAGGAAGGCAGCGAAGAGAGCGACGCAGATAAAAGCAGCGAGTACGAATTTCCTCAGTATAAAACGCACCACATTCTTAAATCGATGTCCTCTATAGAAAGCAGCAGTTCATCTCCTTCGTCCACCGAGCGGGTTAGCATTGCTTTGCAAAGAGCCCAGAGGAGGATAAGTGGCTCGTCTGATTCCAGAGCCGGTCGCTCGCTGCTCAAATCGAAAGACTTTCTTTTCAAGCAAAGGCATCGGATCTCTGAGTTGGACTATCCATTGAGGCGCTCCCAATCTCTCCCATCTGCACTACTGAACCCGGTGAAAGTAGTCTCCTCCGTGAATGTCCAGCTCACTCCGGGAAAACAGACATTTTGTAGCCCCCCGTCTTTTACTTACAAGTACGATACTCCTGAACAGGAGGGGAAGGAGGAGCAGACGGAAGAGAAGCCCCCTGAGGAGAGAGACCACAGTCCCCCCAGGTGCAAATCCACACTTTTCATTGCACCATCATCCCTTAGGAAAGAAGGTTCCCAGCCTGCGTTGAACAAGGCGGCAGACGAACCGTGTCGGAGCAGAATACAGAGCTGCCCTTTGCACCTCCCGGCTCATATGTCTCAGTCGTCGTGCTCGCTACATTCCCTTCAGTTTGACTATCCAGACAGGCCCTTATGTGCACATATGAGAACATTCAGTACGCACAGCATCCCAAGCACCCCTGGGTCGTCTTGCAGTGGTTTGCCTTCCCCGTTCAGCTGCCCTTACTCGCTGAGGCACTCTGGGCACCGGCGCCAAGCTCAGGCCATGCATTCGCCCTCCACGGTCGAAATGCAGCTGAGGAGAGTCTTGCACGACATCAGGAACTCTTTGCAAAACCTTTCGCAGGTAAACTAGCTCATGGCTGCAGTCTGTATACACCCCCCATGTGTCTGTTTGGAGGATCCATATTTTGGTTGCTAAAAAGAAAGACGGCATGCACAACCGTTGTGCGGTGGTTTGTTTAAATTTAGGATTCCCCATGGCACTTAGGGTTTCCACATGTAACTGATTTTGCTGGCAAAGGGGAAAGCTTGTCAAAGACTGGTTTTGCCAACATAATGCCCTCTAGGTGTTATGTATGGATTGCAATTTCCATCATCCATGACCACTGGCCGTGCTGACAGAAGTTGTAGTCCACCACATCTAGAAGGCATTACATTGGATGCCGCTGCCCAAACATTCCATTGAGTCCCTGACTAAGTTGGGATTTGACTCCCCAGATCTACGTTTGATGCTCTTATCAACTGGGGCACGTTGCCTTTCATACAGTCATGGCAAAGCTGACGTACAAAAACTCAGTTCTGTGAAGCATGAATTAGATTTCTTCCTACTCAGGATCTTTTATATGCAAACATTTTAAAGGCCTTGCTTTTTATTATTATTATTAAATTGAGGCTTGAGAAGATATTTCTGTTCTGTTAGTTCTATGCTCCAGTGCATCTGATGAAGTGTAAGCCCTTGTGCCCTGGGGAATGTTGGCATTGCTCAGGCCAGGAGCTTGACAGAGTCCCCTCAAGGACAAGATAAGTAATGGGAGGTAAACTTTGCAGAAGGACAAGTTTGCTCTCCACTAATTGTCTAATGCATGCCGTGTACAGCTGTGTGGAAACGTTGCATCACAATTCCCATTGTCCCTGATAATTGGCCATGCTCGCTAGGGCTTATGGGAGTTATAACAAAGGGATGTCTGGAGGGTCACAAGTTCTCCTTCTCTCGTCTAGAGAGTCCTTGAGCAGGATTGTGAATCTGAGCCGTGTTCCATTTCCCAGATGTCATTATATTGAGGGCCAGCCTGGTTTAGGCAAGTGTGAAATGAGTAGTATGCATAAGAGCCAAGCCCCATTCACACACACACAAATTAGAATAAAACAACAATATTTGAATGCCATGCATATTTCTGCAGAGTCTTCATGAAGCCTGAGAGCTAGGCTAGGCGTCTTAAGTTTTGCAGCCATGTGTTTCATGTGCAAAACTGCTAATTCGAAAGCTCAGACTATTTTAATGCTCTGCAATAAATTTTGATTAAGTAACTTCCTTTTCGCAACCTCCTCCTAGAACGAATCCCAAGATTTCCCCCCACTTGGTACTTAACAGCCCTTTCATGTTCTAAAATGCTTGCCAGATGCAATAAACTCTGTTCTGGAGCTGGGGAAAGTTCACCTTTTTTTGAAGAGGCTTTCACAATCGGAAGCCTCATTTTATCATATGAAAGTTTGGAATGAACATACCGTAGTTGCTTTTCCAGTCAGGAGTTTCCCAGGGATCTGACACAGCTTTACTCATTCCATTTTGTAAAATGCATTCTTTTCCATGGTGTCCATAGTTAATAAAATTCCTAGACCTACACTGGACTTGCTACATTTCCCCATCCTTTAGGAGTTTGGCGGTATTGCCTCTGTGTCTTTCTGTTTTGACATATTTGGGTTTGTGTAGATAATGCTATCTGAAGCCTTGCTACATGCACACTAACGTCTTAGATACTTTTAAGTTTGAGGAAAAGCTCCTTTGTCTGTCATGCAGCACGTATCATTATCATCATAGCACAGTTTTGATTTGGTACTTGTATCTTAACCAGGATATTATGAGCCAGTTTGCACAGGGGTTATAGCATTGGACTTAGACTTCATTGACCTGTGCTTCAAATCCCTGCTTAATTGTGAAGTTCACTGTGGCCTTGAAGAAGGCATTTCGTCTCAGTCTATTTTGCAGAGTAGACAGTTGCCTATGGGCTGCTCTTAGTCCTTTGGGGGAAGGACAAAAATCGCAGGTGGGAAGTTTTGCCTTGCACAAATTGGCTTCTTACCCAGAAATTTCACTACCAAATTGGATTTTTGAATTTGCTCTTCACACAGGTGCACAGAGCTAATTCAGATGGCACACATGATACCGCCATCCGTAGGACTATACCACCTTGCAAGGCTTCTGGGGCCTTGCTGGTTTGAATACGCACACCCAGCATAATTGAAGAGGTGCAACAAATCTGACCAGTCTCAGATTTTAGATATTTGGGGCTTCAGTGTTTCCATATCTGCAATGTGGAGGGGTGGCAGGGGTATCACTGCCAGAAACATTGGTTGTAACACAGGTGGCTGCTGTTCAGGTGTGAGGGGGCTGGGCCCAGAATTGAGGATGAGAGCCAAAGTTTGGCCTTGCTTGGAAGTGCCAGCCCATTTACTCATGAAGTTGTTATAGAAAAACAAACAGGGTAAATGCAAACAACCTACCGTATTTTTCCTTGTATAAGATGCCCCAATGTATAAGACAACCTCAAAATTAAGAAATCAATATTTTAAACATAAAACAGAACATCTTTGATATTTTCTTAAAAATTCAAAGTACTGGTATATTTAGTACCGTATATTTAAACATCAGCGGTGGTCAGGGAAGTTGGCCGAAGTTGCTGAGCTTTTGCGGAAGTGCCCCAGAGTTAGGGTTGTCATATTTCAAGAGGTAAAAATCAAAAATTGTTGGGCTTTTTTGCTGCAATAGCGTGAAAAGTTCGTTGTGTTCATGACTGTTGTATTGACATGTTATTGCTTATTGGTCTCATGCACCAAGTTGTTAAAATGTTATGTTTGTTTTTATCTCTTCTTTTCCCTTTCTAGAATGCTATGATGAGAAGTCCTGACCTCACTACAGCCCCTTACAGTACTCAGAGATCTTCTATTCTACCTCTCTATGAAGTAAATGGCATTTTTCTCTCTCTTCATCCATGTTCTGTGTTTGAGATAAAGTTGCACCTAAATATAGGTATAAAATGGGAATGTCCTTTCATCTGGGTTTCCCCTTCCCATCTTTAGAAGATGGGGACAAAGAAAGAGATGAGCAGTTCTCTACTCCATGTATCCGGCCCTCTCCCTCCCTCCCTCTGGGTGGTTTTCAAAGGCAAAGGACAGGGGGGTCATGGGAATGCCGCAGGCGTGGTGCTGAAATGGCTGACTCCACCAATCGGCTGTAAGTTGCTGAGCCCCAGCCCAGAGCCCAGATTGTCTCCATGAAGACAATCCATTGGCAGATTGGGTTCATGGAATTCATGGAAGACAAGGCTATAGCTACCAGCCATAGTGGCTCTTTATTTCCTCCAGTGTCAAGAGGGCGGTATGCCTCTGAATACCAGTTTCTGGGAATTGCAAGTGAGAAGAGAGCTCATGTCCTGTTTGTGGACTTCTCTTGTGTTTTATTGCATATTTTAATTTTTGAGGTTGTTTTAGTGCCCCGGCGGAATGGTTTTTGTCTCTTTTAGTTATGCATTGGTTTTTACAGTTGGGGAACTGTAGCTGCATAGAAGGCATTTTGACATAAGCAATATACAAGTGAATCATCACTATCGTCACCATCTGCTTGGCTACTGTGAAGACAGGGTGCTGTCCTGGAGGGGCCTTTAGTCTGATTTGGCAGGGCTCTTGTTATGTATTTACAGAGTTCTGAACATAAATACTTCTCTGTATCTGTCTAGAATACATTCCAAGATCTTCAAGCCGTGAGAAGGAACCTAAACCTGTTTAGAACGCAAATGATGGATTTGGAATTGTCCATGTTGCGCCAGCAAACCACTGTTTATCAGCACATGACAGAGGAAGAGAGGTGAGTGGGGTAGGGGGGTGTTCTTACCCAAGCAACTTGTTTACTATATCTGTGCTCACATGCAGGTTCCTTTTATATTTCTACTAAAACCTTTTGCATCTGTTCTCTTTCTTTCTCAAAAGCACTGTTTTTCTTCTAGGTGCGCAGCCTTCAGTTAATCCTAAAGCACGCTCCTTCTCCTTCCTCTTCTGCACATTTAGAACTGGCCTTTTGCATTCTGACTCTGCCACTTTGCTTCTGATCATCACTCACAGTTAGATTGCTGCAACTTTCTCCATGCTGGTCTTTCTGTTCTGCCACCTCTTCTCCACTCTCTTCAGAGTGCTTCTGTCAAGACCAACTGTTCGTCCCTTTTGCTCTGATCTCTGCCCTCCTGGTAAGATCCTTTTTGACGTTGGAGTTTCGTTTCATTTGGAATTAATTTCAAGGGTCCTATTCCTATTCCATAGGATGTTTAGATGTTTTGAAAGGGATGGCTTTTCATTTTATTTATTCCTCAAGGAGCTTAAGGTGGCATGCTTCTCAACCCTTGCATTTTTGTCCTCGCTGTGAAGCAATAGCTTAAGACTTCAAGACTGTGGCTGGCCCAAGATCACCCAGTGAACTTAATGACTGAGTCGGGATTTAGACCTTGGTTTCTCAGGTCCTAGTCCAACACTATGGGATGCGGGTGGTGCTGTGGTCTAAACCTCTGAGCCTCTTGGGCTTGATGATTGGAAGGTTGGTGATTTGAATCCCTGTGACAGGGTGAGCTCCCGTTGCTCCTTCCCAGCTTTTGCTAACCTAGCAGTTCAAAAGCACACCAGTGCAAGTAGATTAATAGGTACCGCTGTGGCAGGAAGGTAAATGGTGTTTCCATGCACTCTGGATTCTGTCATGGTGTTCTGTTGCGCCAGAAGCGGTTTAGTCATGCTGGTCACATGACCCAGAAAGCTGTGTGCGGACAAACGCTGTATCCCTTGGCCTGAAAGTGAGATGAGTGCTGCACCCCATAGCCACCTTTGACTGGACTTACCCTTAAAAGGGGGTCCTTTCCCTTTTATTTTATTTTTACCTTAGTCCAACACTCAGACCACTTCACCACACTGGGGTGGTCTCAGGATTTCCCTCCAGATCATACCAGTCACTCTTATAGCCACTTTGTGGTGAGGTTCTATAGAACTATTTGTTTCTGAAGATACTCATTTTATCACACACACACACACACACACACACACACACACCTGCCATCCTCCTAAAGAGATAAATGTGCCCTGAGTTTCTTCTCCCCACCCCATCTTAGTCTTTCAATATGCTTGTGGTAAAGGTTTGCTTGAGAAATAGTGACTGGGCTCAAGGTCAGTCATAAGTGAGTGAAGATTTGAGTGTGTGTCTTCCCAGGCCCAGCCTAAGGCTCTGCTCATGAGTTCCTTGTCTGATGTCTGCTACGTGCATAGTAGCCCTTCAAGCCAGCCTAGTTCCACTGAAATCCCGTTTCGTTTTCACTGTTGATTCTGTAAGGAAAGAAAAGGGTTGCTTCACTCTCCCATCCATGTATTACGGCATCTGCATGACCAGGTCTCTCCCTTGCTTATATAATACGCTGCTCCCAATAAATACCTGGACCACATCCAAACCTATATATAGCATTTAATTTACAGATTTGCTAAATACATACTAGTTAAGCTCTGGAAGTCTTGTTCCCCGCCCTAAGGGATTAGTTTGGTTTTTTTACTAATTTCATCTCCAGTGGATTTTCCTCATTAGTTTGCAAAACCAAAAGTAAAGCCCCATGCACTCCTGTGGAATGCACACATTCCTTCTTTCCCTTTTTCCTCTGTTCCCTTTTCTTGGTTGCTATATATTTTCATGTCAAAGTGCATATATCTGCATAACACTGGACTGATATGTTATCATTCCCTCCACTGCTTTGGATGATATGCCTATTTGTGCTCTGTACATTCCCCTTTCCATTTTGTTTGCTTCTGATTTAGATACGAAGCTGATCAGCTCCAGACCCTGAGGAAATCTGTCCGCATGGAGCTTCAGGAATTAGAAATGCAGTTAGAGGAGCGCCTTCTTACTCTTGAAGAGCAGCTTAGGAATATTCACGTGTCTTCACCTTACAGGCAACAAACACCCATGGTATGTCTTTTGTCACAGTCCATCTGTGCAGATATATTTCTGCAAGGGATGTAGAAGCACTGGGTGCTTCTATGGGGTGAGTTATTCCCCCAACACCCAATCTAATGCCACCAAGCATTAGAACAGCCGCATTAAGCATTTTTGTTTTGGGGCAGAGTGTTTTTTCATGTGGATCTATGTTCCAGAGGCTAATGGAATTCAATATCAGACATGCTAAGCAAATTTTCAAGTCAGTGGCAAGAGGGAAGCCCAGATTGATGGCCTGTAGCCCACAGCCTCAGAAATGTGAGGACATGCACATTCAGCAGAATGGTTGAGTCTGTCCTGTGGGTATTTGTACAGTGGTACCTCGGGTTACATACGCTTCAGGTTACATTCGCTTCAGGTTACAGACTCTGTTAACCCAGAAATAGTGCTTCAGGTTAAGAACTTTGCTTCAGGATGAGAACAGAAATCGTGCTCCGGTGGCACAGCAGCAGCAGGAGGCCCCATTAGCTAAAGTGGTGCTTCAGGTTAAGAACAGTTTCAGGTTAAGAATAGATCTTCGGAAAGAATTAAGTACTTAACCCGAGGTACCACTGTACTCCTTTATTGTTAAAAAACTAAGAGACAGGCAACTGGGCTTGGATTTGTAGGCCAAGAAGAAGTTGGGCGTTGTGTTGCTCTGCCAATACCAACAGGCATAAAACATGGCCTGTGTTCTCCCCTAGGCTCACAACTTGCTCTGGAAGCATTTTCCCATGCATTTTAGATGGTGTAGCCCAGATGTCACTAATGATCCACTTCAACATTCCACTAATGATCCAGATCAACCTTCCAGCCCCTTGATCTCTCCGGCATTCTTCATATGAACAAACCTGAGAGAGAAAATGATAGAGGCTTATATTGACAGTGGTCCAATCCTGGATTAATAAACTAGGATATTTCTGAGCTGTTACATCTCCTTCAGCTGACTGCAGCTTTCTGTTACATGTGAATGGAGAACTGGGGTTCATGGCTTCCAAAGAAGCCTAGATATGGAAGCCACCCCCAAACAACAAACAATGGTTTCTTGTGTCCACTCATGTGAAGGGGAAACAAAGGGGCTGCATGTGTGGCAAGAATTTAGTCATATGAACGGAGCTATTACATTTGAATGAGGGGTCAGAAGAAACTAAACTAATGAGCATGTAGCATATCCACACTCTGTCCCTTTTCCCCCATCTGAGGGGGGAAGTTCTAGACAGAATAGCTCAGTTGACTACAGGTTACCCGATAACCAAATGGTGACCTCTGCAGATTCATGTTGCTTTTCTTTGGAGATTCCAAAGGTTTAGAAGACCCAGGGATGGGTCTGAGGAGGGAAAGGAAACATGGTGTGTTTTTTTTTTTGGGGGGGGGTGTGCCAAATAGATCCACTGAAATTGATGAACTTAAGCTACTTAAGTCCACTGATTTCGTTTGGTTGTCTCTGAGTCCTGACTAACAGGGTCCATCAACTTTAAACTCTTACGGCTCTTTCAATATTTTTCTTCCTTACTATGTCCTGGAATCATAAATGCAGACGTAGCATAAAAGGCTCTCTGGGTCCTTGTTTTCTCAGAAAGTTGGTGGTGTGGCACAGGCCACGAAGCAGTTTTGAGAGCTCCTGAAAATGTTAACAACCCCTAATTTCTGTGTTTTCTTTTTCTTCCAGGGCATGTATGGGAGCAGAAGCACTGATAACTTGTCGTGCCCTTCTTCACTGAATGTGTTGGAGCCGGTAAGTAACCAAGACAAAGGCTGGAATTGAAGGCAGTGGTATTTTCCAGTCACATTGAGATGTTTCATTGGCAGTGATAGATGAATGGAATGGATTGGAATGGATTGAAATAAATGTATGTACAGAACATATGAGATATTAGGGATGCTGTCAAATTCATGCTAGGCCTTTGGCTATTCTGAGATGCAGTGCGTTCCAGTAGGGTTGAAGGCATGGTTTGTAGCCCAAGGATGAGGCGAATTTTTTTTGCTCCTGTTCCAGCATACATTTGTGGTTTTCACTATCTCACAAGACAGTGAGTAAAGCAGTTGTCTTGTCTTCCTCCCCCACCTCCTGTAATTCCATAGGTCTCTGAACTCATTCGAGAGCAGTCATTTCTGAAGTCTGAACTGAGGTTGGGTCTGGGAGAACTTGGAATGGAGATTCCGCCGGCCGACGGCTCAGAATGTGCCTTTGATCACGGACATTCTGACTCCTCTTCAGTCTGTTCCAGCCAAGCCAGCAGAAAAGACAGTGCACACTCATCTGAGATGATGGGGAAGGCCAAGCCCCAAAGCAAAAAAATCTACCGAGCATGTGTGGCCTTGATGCCCTCTCCACCGGCAAGAGCAGGAACAGGGCAGCCTCCTGAAAGCTCTGAGGGACACACAACGTCCAGATCGGAGATGGAGCAGAAACTTGAAAAGATCCCTCTTGTGCCTGCGGTTGAAGAAATTCACAGAAGTGTGGAAAATGATGAATTGCAGCAAGTCATACGAGAGGTGAGCAGCAGGCTGGCTAGCATTTTTTTTGACAGGAGCGTTTGATCTCAATGTTTTCTTCTTAATGTGGTTAAGAAGATTCGATTGACCTCACCGAACTCCAATCCCCAGGGTAGTTTAATGATCAATCCCTCTTCCCAGGAAATAGGGAACTGTAACTCTGTGAGGGTAATAGGGATCTCCTAACACCTCTTGGCAACCTTAACAAACTATAGTTTCCAAGATTCTTTGAGGGAAGCCATCAGGTTGCTGTTTGCAGCAGTTGGAAAGCTTTCTTTCTTCTTTGGTCCAGCCTTACTTCAGATCTTTCCCAACACTATCAAGAGATGTCAGGGGTTGAACTGAGACCTCCTGCATACAGAGGATGTGATCTTTCCCTCAGAGTCTCATATTCAATGCTGGGCTTTGGAGAAAGTCTGGTGCTGTTATGGTCTAAGGACTAATGCCATAAAGGTTATTCAATTCTTCTCATGTTTGCTCAGATGTAAGTCCCATTGTGTCGCTAGTCCCTTAAACACAGAAGTTTGCCAAATTACACATTGTGTGTATGTTACAGAGTGGGTTTGTTTAATGCTGGCACCCACTTTGTTTAGTATATCCCTTTGCATCTCATAAATACCAAAAGTATCTGCCTTGCATTGTTTGCTTCCCAAAGCAGAATGAATCCATTGCAGGGAAATTCATTAATATGCATTCTTGATATTTCTTCACAAATGTTAAACTCATGGCATTCTGAACAATTCCTCTCCCTCTGTATACATGAATTATCTTGGCTTGTAGGAGAAAACAGCATAAACAGTATTCAGTGTTCCAGAGCATGCCAGAATAGACTGTAATGTGTGTGAGCTTTTGACCTGTATCTTTTTACTGGAATGAAAAGGAACCCGCTATCCTTTTCTCTATACTCCCACAGAAGAAAACTACAAAAATGCCAAGATACTTAACTTTGTTCTCTCTTGCTTCGAAGAAAACGCAGATTGCTTTCTTATTTATGGAATATAAAAAATGCAAAATATAAAATATAAGAATGGAGCTAGTGTTCTCTACTTAAAAGAAACCTGGTTATTGGGGAATAGAATCTTGAATCAAATTGTTTCAGGAATACTTGATTTGAATAGTCTGCTTCTTGATACTCTCCATTTTACCTTTTCAAGACACCGGTGCACTTTTGCAAAGTCACACGAGTGCCTTGGTGAGGGGAAAATAATGTGACCATTTCAAGGCACCTTCGGGTGATAGCCAACATTAATCATTCTCAGCATAGACCCATTGAAATCATTGGACATCACCCTCTGTTTTGAAGAAGCTTCTCTAGAAAGAGTGGCAGGTCTTACACTTAGCTGCAAAACATTTTTAAAAATCAGACTGATTGCAGGTCCATTGGTATTCTTTCTTGTGTGCCACTTTCTAGATGCAAAGTTGGATTCTTTGCAAACATCCCTTACTGCAGTGAGGAAACTTGGACGCAGAGACAGCATCCTGCCCAAGGTCACACAGGAAGCCTGGCTGTAGCAAAGCCAGGAATAGAACACAAGTTGCCTGTTCCTTTCCACACAGATGGATTCTTTCTCTTGCTTGCTCATCCATTAGCTCCACTAATTTGGGAAGCCTTTGTCACTTCATTTCGGAATGCACCCAATTTATTTATAGGCTTTGTGTTCCTGGGTGAATAGCATTCGTCCCTTAAGTGGCAATCCCACCAGCACTGGAACGCAGAACCCTTGGTTCTCTGCACAGCGCTGCTCCTTGTGGTCAACCACCAGGCTGCAGTTTGGAGCAATTTCCTGGGCATTAAATAAGCACTAGACTGGCTCATTCTCCAACCACACCCCTCCTGCCCCTTGCTGACTATTGGGTCCTCAGACAGGAAGGACGATAAAAGGCTTTGTGTTAGAGCTGAGTTTTTGGACAACAATGGTCATCCTGGCTTATGTATCTGCCAATTTATTCCTCATCTTTGGCTCCTAGGTTATTCTGCACCATGAACTCGTGGGTCTGTTTCTCAGCATTGACCCTGCTCCTTCAGTGTTGACCTCCAACAATATTCTTGTAGGATTAAAAGCACAGTACAGAACTTAGGACACATCCACTCCATACATTTAATAAAGCACATGGCTTCTCCACTAATAAACCTGGAAACTGTAGTTTACCCCCTCACAGAGCTACAGTTCCCAGCATCCTTAAACTACAGTTCCCAGGATAAGTTGGGGGAAAGCCATATACTTCAAATGTATGGTGTTGTGGATTTGTTGTTGTTTAGTCGTTTAGTCATTTCCGACTCTTCATGACCCCATGGACCAGAGAACGCCGGGCACTGGTGTCTTCCACTGCCTCCCGCAGTTTGGTCAAACTCATGCTGTTAGCTTCGAGAACACCGTCCAACCATCTCATCCTCTGTCGTCCTCTTCTCCTTGTGCCCTCCATCTTTCCCACCATCAGGGTCTTTTCCAGGGAATCTTCTCTTCTCATGAGGTGGCCAAAATATTGGAGCCTCAGCTTCAGGATCTGTCCTTCCAGTGAGCACTCAGGGCCGATTTCCTTAAGAATGGATAAGTTTGATCTTCTTGCAGTCCATGGGACTCTCAAGAGTCTCCTCCAGCACCATAATTCAAAAGCATCAATTCTTTGGCGATCAGCCTTCTTTATGGTCCAGCTCTCACTTCCATACATCACCACTGGGAAAACCACAGCTTTAACTATACGAACCTTTGTTGGCAATATAACCCTTAAAAACTGCCTACTGCCACATTTTCCCAATTCCACAAGGAAAGAATGAATGGGATTAGCCCAACCTATGCAGTTGTGCTTAGGCTTCAGTGAGCTACAAATATAGTGGAAGTATGGTAAATGTAGGCAAACCTGAAATGTCTTCTTTTCAGATCAAAGAATCTATCGTCGGTGAAATCAGACGGGAAATTGTAAGTGGACTGTTAGCAGCTGTCTCTTCCCCTAGCAGATCTGCTAACGCTAAGCAAGAAACGCAGCCGTGAATCGGTACTACAGGTAAATATTTCAGTGTTGCTGCATGCCAGTAAGTGCTAGAGGAGGGTGGGGAAAGACCATGCAAATTACATCAGAAAAAAATGCCATTAAGATTAGGGGCTGAGTATTACAGAATTGCACTACTGCGTCCACTTTCTCAAAGTTGACTCTAGCAACAAGACTTGGCCACCAGTGGGTGGATTCCAAACCATTAGCCCTGGGGTGTTGAGATGCGTGTGTTATATATAATGTATATAATTTTTCTTACATTTTCTGTTTTACAATTTCAAATACTCATTTTACATCCTTAAAATATCAATGACTTCCCTTCTTCTCTTTCCATAGTTCATTTTACGTATCATAAATCCCTGCATGTTTTACAAAAACTATACCACTCAGTACCCCATTATTGCACCCATCAAAACTTATTTACACTGTTGAATTTATCTTAATGCTGCCAGTGTTTTCAGCTGTACACAATTATATCCCATATATTCAATAGACGTTTTCCAATCTTCTTTAAATGTCTGTTCTTCTTGTTCTCTTATTCCATGCAGTGGTACCTCGGGTTACATACGCTTCAGGTTACATACGCTTCAGGTTACAGACTCCGCTAACCCAGAAAGAGTGCTTCAAGTTAAGAACTTTGCTTCAGGATGAGAACAGAAATTGTGCTCCGGTGGCGCGGCAGCAGCAGGAGGCCCCATTAGCTAAAGTGGTGCTTCAGGTTAAGAACAGTTTCAGGTTAAGTACGGACCTCCAAAACGAATCAAGTATTTAACCCGAGGTATCACTGTATGTTATTTCTACAAGTTGTGAGTCCCGGGTGTTGAGATGCATGTCGCTGCTTTCACCGAATAAATATATTTGTTTTTGATTTGAAATGACAATCATACAATAACTCTCCCCCCTCCCCATAACAACAGGTTGGCATGTGGTCCAGGGACACTGTGGAATTCTCCTTTTGGAAGGCTAGATGGGCGTGTCTGCCTGCACTCAGGAGGACAGAAGTGAAGGCTACTGTATACAGTCCGTAGTTTTGCGCTGCTTAATGTTCCACTTCAGCTCCCTCTGCTACGACTGGGACACTCTACATCCTACTACTGCCCATGAACCATCTTCCAAGCCTTAATATTTATTTGTACATTCCTACGGTTCGTTTGTGCATAGTGTCTTGCTATTATTATAGTTATAATTATTTCTGTGTAGAGGTGTTCCTCGTAAAACTTGAAGACTTCCTTGATCTACCCCAGTTATAAATAGCCTAGGATTGTCGTTGTTATTTTATATATATGTAAAAACCCACTGACCTCTGTGAGGTATTTAACTGTGCAATAACTGATTCACTCTGAGAGCTTGAAACAACTATCGTAACTATTTTCACTGCTGTTACCAAGTGCCACTTCAAAAGAGGAGAGTAACCTGTTGTGTTGTTGTTGTTTTAAAATGCTGTAACTCTTGGGAGAAGCTGTTGTTTGCAAAGAGTTTAGAGAGCTAAATGAACTTAGGTAAAACTACTAAGAACGCTTACACCAAGAGCAGTAGAGACCTTTTAAAAATAAATAAAAATTTCTGCTTCTTTAATCTTTCTCCTTGGGGGTGTGCTTTGTATTGTTTTAAAAATCCTTAATATATATTAATGACTTCTCAATGGTATCAGGAGGCAGCCTTTTTCTCCTTTTAATAAAACAAGTCTATAAAACACTAGAGGGTTTTTCTAAGTGGATAATACTGTTGTTGTTGGGGAATTGGAAGGAATTGTTCCCCTTTTTCTGAAGTTTTACTATGGCCCAGGGAAAATGGCATGTATCAGAACAGATGAAATTGTATGTTGGCAGGGTTTTGGGTTTCTTTTACATATTTTTTTTTTTGGTCAATGGGATGCTAGACAGTCAAGGTTTAATAATGTCTGGATTATTGCCACTGGGATTCCTTATGTTTCTGTGGTTTTGTTTTTTAAATATGTTTTCAACTAATAAAATCAAGATTGTGTTGAATACATAATCAAAACTAGTAAAACTATAACTATCTTTTATGAGAAAAGTCTGTCAAAGTGCATTTGGAATGGACATAAGGGCTTTCATATTAAAAGGGGCTGTTATGCCAATAAAATATTTATTTTGCCTACAAGTGTTTGAACTCATTATTTTCATTGGTTTTGAGACACTGGAGTCTTCTGGCTGGGCTGGGAGAGTTATGTGAATAGATCCTTACATAGGCATTTGAGAGAAGAATTCAGCTTGCATATTAATCCTGGTTTATACATGCACCAAAATGAGATATTAGAACCCTGAGCTAGTATAATGGAATGAACCACCTCAGGTGATAGGTGGGGGATGTGTGTGTCATGTATGAATGTTCCTTTACATTACAAGAGACACACAAGCCATGTCCAGTCATTCAGGTTGTGCAACTGAAGTTGATCCAGAGCTCTTGCGCAACAAATCTGTTACCCCCTCCTGACCCCTGCAAAAAAAGTGACTTTTTGCTATAACGCTGCCCATCTAAGAAGAGAAGAAGAGTTTGGATTTGATATCCTGCTTTATCGCTACCCAAAGGAGTCTCAAAGCGGCTAACATTCTCCTTTCCCTTCCTCCCCCCACAACAAACACTCTGTGAGGTAAATGGGGCTGAGAGACTTCAAAGAAGTGTGACTAGCCCAAGGTCACCCAGCAGCTGCATGTGAAGGAGCGGGGAAGCGAACCTAGTTCACCAGATTATGAGTCTACCGCTCTTAACCACTACACCACACTGGCTCTAGCCCGGTTGCCTCAGCCACTCTGGATGGCTCCCAACAAAAAATGGGGAGGGGCACAATATCACACACTAAAAATTTCCCTTCACATGTCTTTTAAAAATTGCATAGGTGTTTGACATCTGCTGGGAGGGTGTTCCATAGGGTAGGCGCCAATACCAAAAAGGCCCTTTGCCTGGTTTCCTGTAAGCTCACCTCTCACAATGAGGGAACCACCAGAAGGCCTTCAGAGCTGGATCTCAGTGTCTGGGCTGAACGATGGGGGTGGAGACACTCTTTCAGACCAGAGATTATGGGAGTTTTAGTTCAGTAATCATGTGTGGGGGCAAATGTTCCCCATACCTGACGTAAAGAAAAGGCTGGATTCAAGGAATTTACTGCTGAAGGGAGCTATTGGGCTAATGTCTTGCTTAAAAGCTTCCTGTAGGTATCTAGATAGCTAGTGTGAGAACACGTCTGGGTTAGATGGACCTTTGATCTGATCCAGCAAAGCTATTCTTCTGTTCTTATTTACCTATAGATTAATGTTCGGTGTCAATGGAACAGACTCTTCCTAGTTTGTTGCTACCATTTCAAAAGCTACATAAAAGGTAAAGGTAAAGGACCCTTGGAATGGTTACGTCCAGTCCAATCCAACTATGGGGTTGCAGTGTTCATCTCGCTTTTCAGGCTGAAGGAGCTGGCGTTTGTCCACAGACAGCTTTCCGGGTCTTGTGGCCAGCACGACTAAACCGCTTCTGGCGCAACAGAACACCGTCATGGAAGCCAGAGTGCACAGAAACGCCATTTACCTTCCCACCGCAGTGGTACCTATTTACCTACTTGCACTGGTGTGCTTTTCAACTGCTAGCTAGGACAGAGCAATGGAAGCTCACCCTGTCATGGGGATTTGAACCACCAACCTTCAGATTGGCAAACCCAAGAGGCTCAGTGGTTTAGACCACAGAGATACCCATGTCCATAGCAGCTCACTGTCACCACAGTTATGACTCCGTGCTCCTGCCTATTTAACATAGCCACGAGTGTACCGGTAATTTGGTTGATGCATAGATCCAGAAGTTGTCAATGTACATAGGAAATAGCATGATTTCTCCATACTATATGGGGATATAGTATAGGGTTGTTGTTTTTTGCAGCTTCCTGCCACATGCAACAACCATCACTGAAGCAAACCTACTCAAACTGGCTTTAAAAATGGCTTTCATTGCACTGAGGAGGACGACACCTACACAAACAATCCTTCAGGCTGACATTATGATGGCGATGAATGTAAGCAATTTATTGGGCTCGCTGGCCGGGTTCCCAAGCACCACGCGACTAATTGCACATGCCTACATGGGTTTCAAACAGCGGCCTTCTGTGCAATGTGTCTCTTTAATTCTTCACGGTCTCATTGTGTCTCTCCAAAAGAGCTTTTATGTTCTCCAGTAGTGAATAAAACAGCGTCACTGGTTCTAGATACCAAGTTTTGCTCATCTACACCACCACCCAGAGACCCTAGGGTAGGGTTGCCATATGTCCAGAATTTCCTGGACATAGCCAGAATACAGCAGTTCGAAGCAGTGTCTGGGCATAAAATGCTGAAACGTCCAGGGAAATCCAAACATATGGCAACCCATTTTGGTTGCCATAAAAATAGCTCAAAAATTTCTGACCCCCATCAGCCTGCATTGGCAACGTTCAGAGATGATGGGAGTTACAGGCCAACATTTAGAAGGCAACAAGTTCATCACTCCTGAGCTACATGTTTTGCTGTTTTCTAAACCATGTTCATAGACATGGATGCTACTCAGAACTATTATTGAAACACGGGAAGTACTAGGTGGCCTCCGGAAATTTTAGTATCTTTACTGAAGTTGCCAAGTGAGGTCTGTTTTAAGCTACTCTATCTTTGTCAATAATCATTTTCTTAACAACTTTTGTATTTCACATGTAAACTATTTAAGCTTGGATTGGAATATGGGTTTTCGTCTTCACTTTCGTTTTTCGACTTGACACTTTTAAGTGTCTTTAATATTTTATGATCAATTACTAATACATTATCCGATTTTAATCTGTATGATTCTGTACTTTTCTACTTCCTACACTAAAAGAGTAGTGGTACTCATGTTTGGGCGGTAGGGTTAATGTTTGCCTTTATTCTATTTTTTAGTACTGAAATAGTTGAATAAAAATGCTGTCACATTGCTGAGCTCAAAATTAAGCACATTTAAATCTAGGATCCAAATATTTTGAAACAATTGCTCTTTTTCCCAATCTAAAAAGAGATTCTGCCCTTTCTGTTTATTATAAACTCAAAGCTCGTTTTTTAAAAACATGCTGTTAAAGTGGAGAAAATGCTAACTTTTCATTTCTTGTTGTATTTGTAAATCCTTTCAAAATATTCTTGCAAAATTAATATAGTTTAAAAGTCAATTTCTATCCTCATTTTTTTTTAAAAAGGTTATTTTTTTACAGCATGGCTGACAAAAAGATGACCCACACTATTATTCTTTTTAACGTTGCTAAATCTTCATATCACAAATGCAGGTTCCTGGAAACTCAACTGATTTTCAATCATTGCAACAGCCCTAAATACTTGATTTCCTGATTAAATACACTGGAGCAGAATTCTGATCTAAGCTCAATGAAATCAATTGAGCTTCCTTCCATGTAATTGTGTTTATGAACTGGGTGTTAGCTAGCCAAACATTTATCTCTTCTATTGAACCGTATGTAGCTTTAAGAAGACAGCAGTGTTTGCAATTTATAATAAGGTTATGCATCTTTAATCTATCTCATTTCCTATAAGCAGGCTTTGCAATTTCTATGAAGAGCAGAAAGAAATGCCTATCTGTAAATCAAATGTTTACATATTGCCTCTCTCATGGGTAAAGTATCAAGAGAAACCAATTTTTTAATTTAAATGTTCACGTTATATGTGCAGTACAGATTGTGAAGGCCATTGGAGCTTCTCAAGGTCTTCAGTCTTGAGAGATTGCCTTTTAACTCCGAGGCCAAGCTGGGGCTTCTCGCTGGGAAAGGAAAGGCTCTTTTCAGTTCTTTGTTGTGCCTCAACTTCAGGGATAGTCAGCATCCTGCCCTCCTGATGCTGTAGTCCACATGTATTCCAAAAGACGTCCCATCAACCTTGCCCTTTGGCCCTCCTGGCTGGGGTTGTGGGAATTGGAAGTCCATCAACATCTGAAGGGTACCACAGCTACCCCTGCTTCATTTGAGGAACCTCAATGCTGAAAGCGGTTGCTAGGGCTGGATTTTGGGATGCCATTTGAACCAGAAAGATGAAGATGAAAGCGTGGGTACAAAAGGGACTGCAGAATCAGAGGGGATGGTGGCTTTATAACTGGGTGCAGGGTGGAAAAGGTGTGAGGAGGAAGCTGGTCTTGTGTGCAAGAGGGTACTGCACCTAAGGAGAATTGCTATGATTTGCTTGGTTTGATGGAACGATGGATATTTAGTTTTTGCACTTTTATATTAAGGAATATATCTGTCTGTCTCTAGATATAGCTAGATATCTAGGCATAGATAAACAGGCAGGCGGGCAGGCAGACAGACAGACACACCTGACCATGCTTCTTTTCCTTTCTCTATCCTCCCTGCCCTCTGAAATCCACCCCTGGTTCTGGCACACATCCTACTCCTTAAAGTGAAATCTATTGATAGATGCCTGATTTATCAAACTCAGGTGAAATATAATGACACAAGTCAAGCAAATTAAGAGCTGCAAAAAAGGAAGCTCAAGGTACAACTACTAAAGAAGGACAGACTTAAAAAAACAAAAAACCAGTCTGGCTTTTGTTGTTGTACTAAATTTAAATCACAAGTCTTCACGTGGTTTCTAATAGACTTGCAACATTTCCACCTGAGACACCCCCATCTCACCAGTTCTGCTGCCACCGGAATGACCCTACTTGCCAACAATGAGTGGGCAGCAGGAGTACCAGCTTTGCCTCATGGCTGTGGGTGCCCAGGCGCATGGGTGCCATGCAGAGTGCATGGTCCTGGCAACAAAATTTGTGGATGCCCAGACCCTTCATGCAGAATTTTGTGGGTGCTCAGGTCCCCAAGGAGTTGGCAGCTATGGTGAGCAAGGCTGAGTGCAGGAATGTCCCAACAAAACTCTTCTTTCCTCTCCTCGAAATTCCTCCAATATTTTGCGCTTAAACATAAGAAGTCCCTTGCAAGACCAATGGCTTCTCTAGGACAGCAACATGTTTGCTGTAGTTGTCAAGCACATGCCTCTTGGAAACCAGCAAGCAGACACAAGGGCAATAGCCTGCTCCCATTGTCACTCCCAGTCCCCAAATGACCGGTATTCAGAAACATGCCTCATTGAATTCTGGAGGTAGTGATGCCTTTAATAGCTTTGCCCTCCATGAATTTTCTAATCCTCTTTTAATTCCTTCTAAATTACATACAACAAGCCTTTGGATTTGGATTGGAAGCAGCCTGTCTCTCTCTTTTGCCTCTCTAGAAAAGCAACTTTTCAGACTGTAAAAGCATCCCACAAACAATTTGTGATTAACTTTGTAAGCACAGAGCTCACTGGAGGACAGCAGATGTAGGTGTCAATCAGGTAGGAATCAGCCAACATTAAATATAGATAGGGAATAAAATTGTTTTGCATTTTAATGAGAACCTACCGAAGTCACTCTTCCCAAACCGACACAAGTATTCTTCAGATCCACCTCCAAATTTTGCAACATAGTCAACACCCCCCCACACACAAAATGCATATCTTGGGGAGATGCAAAGAAGAATGCATGCATTCCTGAAAATAATTTTGCATTCCTACAAAAATGCATTATATTAGGGGAAACGGCTGGCAAAAATAAAGTTGCATGCAAAAAATAATAATTGTGCATTTCTCAGAGTGGTTTAACAGTCAGTCCCTCTTCGCAGAGAATTCTGGGAATTGTAGCTCTGTGAGGTAAGTAGGGGCCTCTAAACAACTCTCAGCACCCTTAACAAACTATAGGATTCTATGGTGGAAGCCGTGACTGTTTAATGTGGTACAGTCAGTGGCGTAGCGTGGGTTGTCAGCACCCGGTGCAAGGCAAGTAATTTGTGCCCCCTAACCCGTGGATTTGCGCCCCCTAACCCGTGGATTTGTGCCCCTAACCCTAACCCCCAGATGTTGCACCCGGTGCGGCCGGCCCCCCCTGCACCCCCCACGCTACGCTACTGGGTACAGTGCAGCTGGCATCTGAGAGAAACCGAAATGAACAGATTTCCCTATCCCTAGCCTTTAAGCAGACCAGAATAGAAACACAGGAAGCTGGTAAAGTGATAGAAGGTACCTTTTATCGTATGTGGTGGTCGTGTAAGATAATTAAAGCTTCCTGGGAGATATATAATGAATTGGAAAAAAATGTTGAAAAGAACTTTTGTTAAAAAACCAGAAGCTCTTCTATTAGGAATTTTAGGTACCGACATACCAAAGGAACAGAAAATACTTTTTATGTACACGACAACAGTCGCACAGACGCTACTAGCCCAGGGATGGAAAGAAGAGTCCCTACCAGAGAGGAATGGCAAACTAAGCTGATGGACTACGCTGCAATGGCAAAGCTGACTGGAAAGCTCAGGAACCAAGAGGACAAAAACTTTTTAAAAGAATGGGAAAAATTTATAATTTACTTGGGAGACCACTCTAAGCAGAGGAAAACATTAGCAGGATTTTAATATCACTTGTAATGTAACAGGTACTATAGATAATATGGATGAATATAAAATATAGATTATGAAGTAATATGTAGGTGAAAATGTTCACATTAGGACCCATGGAAAGGATGAGGGGAAGTCGCAAGATTCAGAGAAATCTCTTTATATGGATATGTATTTGGTATTGTTATAAGCTTATATTTGTAAAATCAAATAAAAATGGTTTTAAAAAAAAACATTGAAGCATATTGAACGTTCAGCAGTGGGGGAGTCTATCATTTTGCCATTTTCTAACCACCTTCCTTGCTATCTCAAAGGAGGCGGTGAGTATTTCTGAAGAAATAACCCCTTGTGAAGTGATGTTGATTGGGCACTTGTGTGCGTGTTGAGTGGGAGAATAATAATAATAAAATAATAAAAAAATTTATTTATATCCCGCCCTCCCCAGCCAAAGCCGGGCTCAGGGCGGCTAACAAAAATAAAACAGTACAAAAGTACAGTACAAGCAACACTCTAAAATCATTCATTATAAAATTGATTCAAATCAGGCCACTGGCAACCATTGTGCCAGAGCTCCACGAAGATTGCCGAGGGAGGGAGTCAGGCTGTGCCCTGGCCAAAGGCCTGGTGGAACAGCTCTGTCTTGCAGGCCCTGCGGAAAGATGTCAAGTCCCGCAGGGCCCTAGTCTCTAGTGACAGAGCGTTCCACCAGATCGGAGCCACAGCCGAAAAAGCCCTGGCTCTAGTTGAGGCCAGCCTAACTTCTCTGTGGCCTGGGACCTTCAAGATGTTTTTATTTGAAGACCGTAAGTTTCTCTGTGGGGCATACCAGGAGAGGCGGTCCCGTAGGTACGAGGGTCCTAGGCCGTATAGGGCTTTAAAGGTTAAAACCAGCACCTTAAACCTGATCCTGTACTCCACTGGGAGCCAGTGCAGCTGGTATAGCACCGGGTGAATGTGGTCTCGCAGCGAAGACCCCGTAAGGAGTCTCGCTGCAGCATTCTGCACCCGCTGGAGTTTCTGGGTCAGTCTCAAGGGCAGCCCCACGTAGAGCGAGTTACAATAATCCAGTCTGGAGGTGACCGTCGCATGGATCACGGTGGTTAGGTCAGGGCAAGAGAGGTAAGAACAGATGCAGGAGCGGGTTTTGGACACCAGTAAGCAATATGGGTGCAAGGAGACTAGGGTGTCACTGCACCCTAGTGACACCTTGTCAAGAGGCAAGTGGATGGATTGTGACATGGTGTCTCTGAGCAGAGTGCCCACCTTTAAATGACAGCTGAAACAACAGCAACAACAAAAGCAATGCATGCTTTAAATATATTGTTGTTGGTATACATCTGTCTTGAGAGACAAGGGAATGTGTCTCCTGGCTGAAGTCAAATCACTGCATTAGCAGCACCTAAGTGACCTCCCCGGGGCACAACCCTGGGCAATGTGTAATAATAATAATAATAATAATAATAAATTTATTACTTATACCCTGATCGTCTGTCTGGGTTTCTCCAGCCACTCTGGGCGGCTCCCAATAGAATATTAAAAACACAATAAAACATCAAACATTAAAAACTTCCCTAAACAGGGCTGCCTTCAGATGTCTTCTAAAAATCAGATAGTTGCTTGTTTCCTTGACATCTGATTGAAGGGCATTCCACAGGGTGGGTGCCACTACCAAGAAGGCCCTCTGCCTGCTTCCCTGTAGCTTTGCTTCTTGCAGTGAGGGAACCTCCAGAAGGCCCTCAGTGCTGGACCTCAGAGTCCGGGCAGAATGATGGGGGTGGAGATGCTGCTTCAGGTATACTGGGCCAAGGCTGTTTAGGGCTTTAAAAGTCAGCACCAACACTTTGAATTGTGCTCGGAAACGTACTGGGAGCCAATGTAGGTCTTTCAGGACTGGTGTTATATGGTCCCAGCGGCCACTCCCAGTCACCAGTCTAGCTACCACAAAGGTCCTGGCCTGCCGAGATGATAAAACCCCCCTCTCAGACTCACTGATGTGGTCCAAAGGAAAGCAGAGCAATATGTTTGACACCAGCTTGCCTGCAGGAGTTGCTGGAAGGAGGTGTACAAGGCACCATCCCACCATCTTAGGGATTTGTGTAGGGTTTACTCCTTAGCTTTTTCCTCTCCCAAAGATACCCTGCAAGACAGTGGAGGTTTAGGATCACAGTTCTCCTAGATAGGCTCCTTCCAAGGTTGAGGAGCCCCATCTATATATAAAGGTAAAGGGACCACTGACCGTTAGGTCCAGTCATGGACAACTCTGGGGTTGTGGCGGTCATCTCGCTTTACTGGCTGAGGGAACCGGTGTGCAGCTTCCGGGTCATATGACCAGCATGCCTAAGCCGCTTCTGGCGAACCAGAGCAGCGCACGGAAACACTGTTTACTTTCCTGCTGAAGTGGTACCTATTTATCTACTTGCACTGGCTTGCTTTTGAACTGCTAGGTTGGCAAGAGCAGGGACCGAGCAATGGGAGCTCACCCCATCATGGGGATTCAAACCACTCACCTTCTGATCAGCAAGCCCTAGGCTCTGTGGTTTAACCCACAGCACCACCTGCAACCCTATCTATATATAAAAGTAGGGAAATAAACAAAAAGACATCTCTGATCAAAAGTTTTCTTTGTTGCTCTGTAGTTTGAGAACTGGAGTTCGTAGGTGCAAGCAGTAAAATTCAGCCCAGAACTGGCAGTCCAACTAGGTGAGGAAGTGTTCTGTGAACACTTCTAAGGGGGCCGGCTGACTACACCCCACCTGCTCCCAGGGCTGGCCACCTCCACACCTCCGACCTGAAAACATCCTGATCTCTGTGCCTATCAATAATTCACGAGCCATCAGCAAGACTCCGAAGGGCGCTTACCCGGCACTTTGGTGCAGCCAGCTAGTAATGTACAGCGGAGAGGTCCTCTCTTTCAAATCCCAGGGCACCAGGCCAAGCCAGGCTAGTATTGCATTTTCAATTAGCTTCTGAGTGAACGCTTGGCATATGCAGAAGGGAATCGGTGCACAATTAGCTTATTGTTCCTTCCAGCTCCGTGCAGCGAAGATTTGAAGGGCCGGAGGAGGAATACAATTGTGGCTCCAGCCAGAGGCATTGCTGTGGATGTGGAATCGGGGAGTTTCTCAGCCCAGGCAGCTCTGCTTGCTAACTCGGGGAATTAACTGCTGTTATTAAGGACTGCTTGGCGCAGCTTCAGGGAGCGTGCCAGAGGATAATCGCGGGAACAACTGTCTGCTTCTCCTCTCAGGCAGTTCGGGGCTCTTTTCTCTTCTACATCCTGGTTGCTGCCATGGAGCCAAACAGCCCCAAAAAGATACAGTTTGCTGTGCCGTTATTTCAGAGTCAAATAGACCCTGAAGCAGCTGAACAGGTAAGCTAGTTTCATCTTCTCTCCCTGTCTGGGTGGAGGGGGAAGGGGCTGAGAGGGCTTTGCTGCCAGATCAGAAAATGTAATTGCGACTCAGCTTCAGCTAGGGAATCCCACAAAGTGTCCCAACCACTGACAGGACGGAGGAGGGTTTGTCCTTTTGGATGTTCCGGGTGACATTCACACCCATTTTTTTTCGGAGCAAACATTTGCTGTCTTCATTCCTTAAGAACAGATGCTTTCCAGTAGCAATAGTGTGCCTTTTATCAGTGTTTCTATGTCACTAGATAGACAGATGGATGGATAGACGGACAGATGGAATTACTTAAAATGGTATCTATCTCTGTTAAACAAACATAGCTGGGTGGATGTTGAAATAGAGAGATGTCAACAGATCAAGTAGATAGCTATTCAAGTAAGGAAGTTGAAAGGCTTAAAAAGATGTCGGGGTCTCTTCAATCTTGACAAAATAAGGCTTTTTTAAAAAAAATAAACTCCTGCTTTAAATACAACTCTTTCCGAGTGTGTGTTCATATGTGTATAGACACACACTTAAAATACTTAGATATATGCAGTGCTTTTTTCTGGGGGGGACGCAGGGGGACGCATACCCCTACATATTTTGTGAATCTAAGCTTGGCCTCATAGAGAGACAATATTTCAATATGAGTAGGAAAATGAGAGTACCCCTAAACATTTATTTAATTTTTTATAGAAAAAAGCACTGGGTATATGCACGTGCGTACCTGTGCAGAGGGAACAGGCAAGGATTTACTTATATTTTGGAATACATCATTCTAGTAAGCTGTTCTCTGAGCTGACCTTTGGCCCTCTGTAACAATGCAAAACATTAGAAATTAAAGAAATAGTGAATTAAATTGACAGTTTGATGAAGTTCATCTCTCTGGCTGCTTAGAGTGCGCTGTCTCCTCACCACTGGCAAAGACATTATCAAGAGCAAGACCTTCCAAAAAATACAATGTAGCTGTTCATGATCATGACTAATGTATAACATTGAGAATATTATATTGTGCTGAAGGTGAAAATCTGAAGTCATTATCTGAGCGACATTTCCCATTGAATCAACGTGGGTCACGGCTGCTACAGATAAAGGACTGTGCCCTTCATTTAATTCCATTACAAATGTTAAATATCCCATTCCCGTGATTGCTTGATTTATCTCACTGTTTCTGGACAAGGATATTGCTAGAACCTAGGCAATATACTACTGCGCCATCTCCCTGTGCTGTCCGGTGTACACATCCCATATAGCAGAAGTGGGGAACTTTTTCCTACTGACCCATGGGAAAATATATTTGGGGGCTGTAAGCAACGTTGGGTGGAGCCAAAAGCCGAAAATGGGTGATGGCAGGATTTTATATAGTGCATTCTTTCTTTGCCACCCCAACACTCTCCGTGTGCTTACTATTCATCCATTTTTGCAGGCTGCAGCCAAGAAAGTGCTGACCTTTAAAGCCCTAAACGGCCTCGGTCCAGTATATCTGAAGGAGCGTCTCCTTCCCCATCATTCTGCCTGGACACTGAGGTCCAGCTCCGAGGGCCTTCTGGCGGTTCCCTCACTGCGAGAGGCCAAGTTACAGGGAACGAGGCAGAGGGCCTTCTCGGTAGTGGCGCCCGCCCTGTGGAACACCCTCCCATCAGATGTCAAAGTGATAAATATCTACCTGACATTCAGAAGACATCTGAAGGCAGCCCTGTTCAGGGAAGTTTTTAATATGTGACATTTTAGTGTATCTTTCATCTTTGTTGGAAGCTGCCCAGAGTGGCTGGGGAAACCCAGCCAGATGGGCGGGGTACAAATAATAAATTATTATTATTATTATTATTATTATTATTATTATTATTATTATTATTACTACTACTACTACTATTATTATTACTGTATTATTAAGTAGGCCAAGGGCCTGAGTTTCCACTAAAGCAGGATTTCTCAAACTTGGGTCTCCACCTGTTTTTGAACTACAACTCCCAACATCCCCACTGGTCCTGCTAGCTAGGGATGATGGGAGATGTAGTCCCAAAACAGCTGGAGACCCAAGTTTGGGAAACCCTGCCGTAAAGTATCCCCAAATGATCTCTGATAGCAGAAGAGATGATGAAATAAATCACTATCTTCATTACCTACCAATAGCCTTTCTCCAGTGGCAAAGGAATGCTGAAAATAGGGAGGCCATGCGGATGCTAGTGGAAGAGCATGCTGGTTCCCTGTTCCAGTGTCATTGCAGGCTGGAATCCCAAGTTGCAAGGGATTCATCCTTGACTAGTAGAATTCTGACCCCCCACCCCACCACCTTTTAAAAAACTCTGGACCTCCCATGCCACAATCACAAACTGATTTTGAAACATCCCTCCGTATCTAAAGCAGTTTGTCACACAGGATGAGGGATGAAGAAAAGTCTGATACACCTTCTTATTCCCACTCCCTGTTGTGCTCATGGTACAGGCTTTTAAAATCCTCACATCACATTTCTGTGTGCCAAATGCCTATAATTGTATTGTGTTTCCAGAGATAAGCTCCAAGTACACATCTTGTCCCATTATATAAGAGCTTTAGGTCATTCAATATAAAATAAAATATTTCAACATTTTCTATTGTACCAATATCAATGTTTGGGTTTGTGGAACAGACATTATTGCATATCCTCCAACATTTCTCTGATGAAAATAGAGACATCCTATTCCATCATGATCATCATCATACCTTGCCCATCTGACTGGGTTGCCCCAGCCACTCTGGGCTGCTTCCAACATATATAAAAACATAATAAAACATTAAACATTAAATAATCTTCCCTATACAGGGCTGCCTTCAGATGTCTTCTAAAGGTTGTGTCATTACTTATCTCCTTGACTCGGACGTTGCATAACTCCATACCCTCCAACATTTCTCCGGTGAAAATAGGGATGTCCTAAGGAAAGGCGGAACATTCTGGGATCAAATCAGAAACTGGGACCACTTCTGTAAATCCGGGACTGTCCCTGGAAAATAGGGACACTTGGAAGGTCTGTTATCATTAGGCTGAGATTTAATGGACAGGCCTGACTCAAGCCTTGTTGTTCCATAGGTGAGGCAGAAGCACAAACTGAAAGTGCACCTTAGGATTTCCTGAGGATTCGGGGCTGCACATTTGGGATGAGGAACTGGCTGTGCTGGAAGCAGCACAAGACTCCAGATTTTCATCTGCTTCCAGAGATTCCTTGACCTATATCCTCTTTGATTAAAGCAGCCTGGTCATCGGACCATGCCCATTGCAGTCTTTACAGATTTCAATTCCAGCCTAATGAAGCAAATGGAAAAGGCATAAAGAGGGGGAAACTTAGCAATTTGCTGGTAACTGCATCAATGCAAATTCAAAATGGGCGTATTAGCTTTCAGAAATGGAAAGAATGACCAGACATGGGAAGTGTTCTATTTTTGATCATCTGCAACCCAATAGTTTGAATGATTTTTGGCTTCCCTATGTTAGGTACAAATAGTTTGGCAGTTTGTACTAGTATTCTAGATTGAGGGATGTGGCCATCATTTAATAAATCTGCTTGAACCTATATTTTCCGCAGATCAGGAAAAGAAGGCCCACGCCAGCATCATTAGTAATTATGACTGATTCGCCTCCTGGTAAGTGAATCCTGCAACTTCTAAGTCCTGGGGTATCAGCACAATATGACTATATTGAATAATTCTATTGGGCGAGGGGGTGGGCATTAGAAACTGAAAAACAATTACAGCACTATGGCAAACTACGGGCGCATGATGAGCTCACTAAGGGGGGCATGAAAAGCAGCACCTCTCTTGTGCTTCTCCACCCCACTGCTTGTGGACACCAGAGGGAAATCAACTCTGAGGTCCTACATAGGGCTGGTTCCAGGGAGGTGCAACGTTGGGCATTTTCCAGAACCTGCAGAGGACCTACATAACAATGCCACCATGTCCACTTTGCACAGAGTACCTAAGAAGATCTTAGTTTCCATGTGCAGATTCTACAAGGTTGAAGGTGCCATGCCTGAGGGCTCTCCAAATCCCCATCCCATGGGCATTTTTGCAGAGGAGTCACACAATGCAATGTGTTTGCTCCAAGTGGGGACAGGGTTGTCCATGGATCCTAGCCTGGCACCTGAACATCAGGGGAGCAGTCTTGCCAGGCTCTTTCCATCGTATGAAGAGGACTCAAAAGCATCAACAGCAGCAGAAGACTAACACATGGCAACATGGAACTGCAGATTTGGAAAGGACCCAAAGGAATCCAACTCCCTGGAATGCATGTCTCCTAACAAGGGCTGAGAGAGACATGTATGAATTCACCCTGTTCCGCTGTTACTTAGATTAGCTAGCTAACCTGTTACTTCGATTAGCACTTCATCTTTTGACACAATTTAGGGTGCTGGTGGTACCCTATAAAAAGTCTTGCATGGCTTGGGATCTCATACCTTCAAGGCTGCCTTACTCCATGTGACCACTCAGTGCCTGAAGCTTACTAGTCAACTTTTGTTGTTCATTCCATCCTTATAGCAGGGAAGGACAAGTAATGGCTAGCAACTGAGGCTCAAAACCATGGAAGCCTTAGATCAGGGGTGGCAAACCATGGGGCCACGCAGATAATTTGGATTGTAACTCCCATCAGCCTCAGGCAGCATTGTCAATGGTCAGGAAGTTGTGTGATGAGCCTTGTAGTCCAAAACATCTGGAAGTGGGTGCTACTTTGGCTACCAATGGGATAGAGGAGCTGGCTCTTCCACAGAGGAAGTCAAACTATCCACTTTCATCCTGTCTTTAGCCAAACTCTTGTCCACCACCATTCCTGCTTTTACTGCTCTTGGGTTGTTGTTTTTTACATTATTTCATGTAAGGATTACAACTGGAGAATGTATGTGAAGCATTTCAAATGCTATTCAGATGCTGCACTTTAAGAAGGATGATGGTACGAGTGAGACCTGCAAGGAGTTGTTGTAGTGTAGAGACTTCCCCTTCTGGGTTCTAGCCAGTCAGCCAGCCTGCCTGCCAGCCATGCCCTTTTGCAAGGTACTCCATTCCAATCTCACTCACCCCTAAAGTTGAAAGATAACAGTAATGACGGAATACTGCAACTCATTTCAAAAATGCCCACCTACAGATGAAGCCCTGAAAACATTGCTGGAGCATATGACGAAGTATCACATATCTAAAGATGAACAAATGAGACTTTACAAAACAAACAGGCTCATGCTTCAGCTTTCTATTTAGGAGTTTGATGTCTGCATTTGCTGATAGCTCTGCCTGAAGCTATAATGTAGAGCGGCCTTTAATGTGTTACTGCATGGCACTTTCCATCTGTGGCATGCAGCAGCTTGTGGACAATCCAAATTTAGTTCCACACACTGTTAATGGGTGCTCAAAGTAATGCCATCGACAGGTTTCCCAATCAATGTCCACCGCTGACCATTTAAAAGCCATTTGAAAAGTACCCACCCCCTCTCTGTTACTGATGCTCCTTTTCCATTTTCTGTAAAAGCATTGCAGCATTTCATATCCATTAAGCAATATTAGACTACAGAGGGGTTCCTCCTCCACCCCGCCCAGTTGTTCTTGCATAGGCAGTAAGCAATGTTTCATATTAGGTGAACAACAAAACAACAGGACATTTTAATTGTCTTCACTTTGAAACAAATGGTCTTCATTTGCCAGAAGAAATCTTATTTATACAAGTGAGGCTGCTTCTCTGCTTTAACAGGGCAGTGATAGGAAGAGAGAGAGAGAAAGGATGCACAGCAGCATTGGTCTGCACACAACTCAGTATGCAACCAGGTTGCCGTGAGTGGTGGCTGATTCCCCCAAGATGCCCTGCTTAATGCATACACATCAGCCAGATAGGACATAAATTCTCAGATGCATAAACTCTGCTCACATGAGTGGTGTGCTCGCATGACATCAGACCAAGTAATGTGAGGTTGCATCTTGCTCTTCGCCAAAGTGGAAGACTGCAATTTTTGAAATTGCCCAGTTTATGTATGGAAGAGAAGAGGAGTTTGTGAGTTTGTGGCTCCAACATTACAGCAGAAGTTTGTTCTGATCAACTCGGGTTCAGAACAATGACCGACGTGACTCATTTGGACCATGAGTTCTGAGGGAAAGTGCCTATCTGGTTTTTGCCAATTCTTTCTCTCAAGTATTTATGCCCAAGCAAATATTTCTCAAGCTCTCAATCAAATATTTTCAGAAGCATTTTGCCTTCCATCTACGTGCCCCATCCCTTATGAGAATTTTTGAAGTGTACACATGTGTAGGGGATTCCCAGTGAGTTCTGAAAAACTGCTGGGAGCCATACAACTTTAGGGCCATCTAAAGCAAAGTTTTCCTGTAGGAGGAGTGGATGGGGCTCTGCTTCACTGTTTGTTTGGAAGGAGGATAGAAGCAGAGGCACAAGCAGAACATCACATTTGACCCTCTCTTCCCTTCCAGCAGAAGCTCTGCCACCCTACCAGACCACACATGCTCTGTTAAACGTTTGGATTTGGGGAGTTGTGTCCAGAAGCACTTCATTCCTCCCAAGAGTAATAGGAATCTATTATTCTTGACATCATCATCAGCAAGCAAGCCTCTTCCAAGGCTGCATGGAGAGCAGAGCAGTTGCCCCCAGCTAAATAATCTTTTATCTAATGGCAGTTTCTCAGAAGTGATCAGAGCAGCCTGCCTGATTTCCTCCACCTTTGCTTCCAAGGAGTCGCCCAACATCAGAGCGCACTAAATGATTTAGAGACCGGCAGTGGATTTGGCTTCGAGAAATGTGCTCAGTGTGCTGGCGAAACATTGATTGGAAGGTTTCCCTCTGCACTTTAAAAATGGCTAAATGACAAGGCATGATGGGCCCAATTATTTGCCATGGAATATGCAATCAGCTGTGGCGCTTTCTAAGTGGAAATATTTATAGGAGGGAATGAGTGTAAAGAAAGAGTTAAATATTCAGGGGGAAAGCATCTGCAGTGATGCTGCCCGTATCGGAACTTTGCAATTGGCGGCTTCCCTTCCCTGCAAAAGTGGGGAAGGGAGGGTTCCTCCAGAAGACCTACTTATTGAGCATTCATCCTCATTTGTTTGTGCAAACCTTAGTGGTGGTCACACTATGTCTCATCTTTATTGAGCATTCAGTTTGATTAGTTTGAGGGGAACTTATATGGCCATGACCATTCTTCCAGCATTCATTCTGATTTGCTTGCTGGTGTTTGCATGCCTTTCATTCATCCTTCCAACAATTTTCAGTGCATCCCCCCCCCCCTCACTTTCCTAACTCCAAAAAGTTCAGGTTCTCTGGAGAGCCAGTGTGGTGTGGTATAGTGGTTAAGAGCAGTGGACTCGTAATCTGGGGAACCGGGTTCGCATCTCCGCTCCTCCACATGCAGCTGCTGGGTGACCTTGGGCTAGTCACACTTCTTTGAAGTCTCTCAGACCCACTCACCTCACAGAGTGTTTGTTGTGGGGGAGGAAGGGAAAGGAGAATGTTAGCCGCTTTTAGACTCCTTCGGATAGTGATAAAGTGGGATATCAAATCCAAACTCTTCTTCTTCTTAAATGGGTTTGTTGCACTAGGGCGCAGAGCTTTTTAATCCACTTGAATTGCAGGAACCAGACGTTTTGGTATGCACTTGGTTCCTTTCCGCAAATTAGGGACAGTCTGGCGTCACCTTGGTACAACTGAGTACTGCTGATTGTAGGATACAATGAGTGGTTTCATACTGAGTCAGACGACTCACTCACCTAGCCGAGAATGGGTTTTTTATTTTTATTTTGAGTGCTTGTATCTCTCTTTAGAGCCTCAAGGGACCTTCCAAGTGGAATGTGGAATGTGGTCCCCCATCTAAAACATTTCCCTCACCCTGAGATACAAGGCTGTCAAACAATATTTGGAAGTCTTGTTATTTATTTATTTTCTACTATGCCTCATCTCTCTCTCTCTCTCTCTCCATGTGTGTGTGTGTGTGTTGTGTGTGTTTGGCTGTTGACCTGATGAAGAGGAATACAGTTGTACCTCTGGCTGAGAATGGGATCCGTTCCGGAGTCCCATTCACAACCTGAAGAGAATGCAGGTCGCGATTCGCATAGCTGTCAACCGTCCCTTATTTGGCGGGAAACTTCCTTATCCCAGCGCTGTGTCCCGCTGCTGTCCCTTATTGATGATGTCCCTTAAATTTCCCGGGTTTCATGTTTGCCCAACTCGGGAGGGAAGCAGCGGCTCAGGATTCTCCACCACACGAGAGCGCGCGCACACGAGCTGCCGCGTCTCTGTCTCTTCCTTTCCCCCCTCAGGGGCGCGTTGTGAGGAGACGGGTGGCAACCCTTAGGATCATTTAGTCCAACCCTCTGCAAAACACAGTCAGTGGCAGCCAAAGCAGCATGGCTCCATCAGTGGTGGATTTCTGTATGAGCTAAGCAAAATCCCTTATTTTGGCTGCTGAGCCCTTATTTTTGAGGCTGCTGGTCCCTTATTTTCAAAGCTGTAAGTTGACAGCTATGGATTCGCAGCTTCTGCGCATGCGTGTGACATCATTTTGCGCATCTGCGCGAGCGGCGAAACCTGGAAGTAACCCTTTCCGGTACTTCCAGGTCACCGCGGGATGCAACCTGAAAAGACGTAACCTGAAGCTAACGTAACAAGAGGTATGACTGTAGTATTTTCTCCCAGATTTGAGAACAAGGTCACACAAAGTTACTAGCCTCCCTTGAATTTTATTAGCTTGCTGCTGGGGCCTGGCAGAAGAGCTGCATTTCTAGGACCATAGGAAGCTGCCTTGTACTGAGTCAGACCATTATTACATCCAGCTCAATATTGTGCCTATTGAATAGCAGCATCTGTCCATGTTGAGGATTGAACCAGGGACCTCCTGCATGCAAAGCAGATGCGCTACCATTAAGCTATGGCCCATTCCTTTCTATGGTGGAAGGGGGCTTTCTTCCTTTAGCAGTCCACTTCATTTCTATGATGGGCGCAGAGGAAAGATGGGGGGGAACTAGGTTCCCACTGGAAGACAACAGTGGAGCAACATTTGATCTCCCCTTTCCCCTGCAACCCCTAGCACTTTCCATGTTGCCTTGGAGGGCCACCAACCTTCTGGAGAACATTGCTGATGGGCAGCGGGGCTGCAGGGACAAGGGGAAAATGCCACCTCCCCTTCGGCTTCTGGAGCATTCCAACAGAACTTTGCTCATGGGACACTTTGGCCATTGGAGCTTTAGTTAGCCTCTAACAGTGCTATTTGAATCATGTCTACTCAAAAGTCAGTCCTGTTGAATTCAATGGGACTTTACTCCTAGGTACACATGGGGGTTAGGAATGCAGCCTATACCACAATGTTAAGAGTGAGGTTGCCACAATGAAAAAATAAGTGCCCAAGCCTCCCTGTGTAAGAGAGACAAATCATTTAAAAAGGGATCGTTTCCATCTAGCAATGCTTATTCCGTTTCCAGGGACAAGGAAAGACCAGGACTCCTTGATCCCACAGGAAACTATTTGTTCGTCCCCTCCCTGCTCCAAGGAATGGAATTTCAAAAATAGCACCTAAGACAATTCCAAGAAATCCCAAAGATCAGCTGTCTGAAATATAACAGGTGTTTTCTGGATATCCCCTTGGTTCTTCCCCAAAATATTATTTCCATTGTTAGGAAAGTTTTTCTGTGCTGAAGCAAATTTTTATCGAGAACAGATGTGGGAAAAGCATTGCAACACAGGCAGAGTTTATGACTAATCTGTTTGTGTTGACACTTTTTTCTAAGGCTCACTATACGGCAATCTTAGAAACAAGCACAAGGAAGATGTTCCTTCTGGAAAGTTAAGAACACTCACATTTACTCTTAAACACACACACAAGTGCATTTTATTTTACAATAGAAGATTTGCAGATGGAAAACACACACACACACACACACAATTTTAATTGAAGATTTTCTTGGGTTACAAAAGTATGTACATCATCTCTATTTTCAGTTCATCAAGTCCTTTCTACAGATCAGTTATATTCAGGTCACTGAAATCCAGCTTGTTGGGATCCTCTGTAGCAAGCAGCTGGGATTGTAGTCACAGGAAGCCAGAGAGCAGCAGGGAGCCTAGATGCATTTTGGCTCATCTGGGAAGTAATAAGGTCCATGGGCGTAGCCAGGATTTTTTTTGGGGGGGCGGGACAGGCCTTTTGTTAGGGGAGGCAGAACCTCAGTTAGTTATGTATTTTTATTGATTTTTATGGATTTTTTTGGGGGGGAGCAGTAGGCCCTCCCTGCCCCGGACTTGGCTACAGTCATGATCAGGTCCCAAACTGGTCGGCTGCAACCACAGAGGACAATGGCGTAGAAAGAATGGGAGGAAAGCCTTTTTCTAAATTATGTCTTAATATCACCATCTGGCTGTGATATTTAAAATCTTTCCTATGTGGCATTTCTGAAAAGCACTCTTAGAACCCTGGATGGTGGCGAGGGTTGTTATTTAGAAAGATGTATCACGTAACTTCAAGCTTCATTTTCAAGAGAGCAGAGCTGCATCTTTTGGCAGAGCAGGGCGGTCGCTAGCGAAAACCAAAAACAGATGCTTTCAGTTTCAAATTTGTACTTATGGCTTAGACATAAAATCTCTGGGCAAAGCCACACATCAGTTAAAAACAACAGCCACATACTGGTTGTATGTGAAGAAAACTACATGACTGTTTCTCTCCCTGTTACAGTACTATACAATTTTTGCAGTTCACTGTTTGTTTATTTGACTTTTAAGTTTAATTTTAACTTGATTTCAGGGCTTATAATCTATCGTATCTCTCTCTGTGTGGGAAATATTTGATTAAATGATATGAAACTGAATCAGAGTGCGTACCTGGAAATGCTGGTACAGATTTGTTTATTGTGAATGATGGATGTGCACAACCCCCAGGGCTGATTCACACATGTATGTTCCTCATATTATGGTAGCGGCATCCAGCATTGATTGGCATCTGTCAAATATCACATATCAGAGCTGGCTGGTGGTGGGGCAAAATCTATGGCAGAAACAGCAGTGGGGTGGGGAGGCAGGAATCCAACAAACAATGTATTTTACCATTTACAGTACAATAGGCTAATAATTCAACAGTGTTACAGTGGTACCTCTGGTTACGTACTTAATTCATTCTGGAGGTCTGTTCTTAACCTGAAGCACCACTTTATCTAATGGGGCCTCCCGCTGCCGCTGGGCCACCACTGCACAATTTCTGTTCTCATCCTGAAGCAAAATTCTTAACCCAAGGTAATATTTCTGGGTTAGCGGAGTCTGTAACCTGAAGCGCATGTAACCTGAAGCGTATGTAACCCGAGGTACCACTGTATAATGTAGCAGACGTTATCATATCTGCAGAGTTAAAGAACCACTCCCAAGTATTTTTAAGCTGATCTGATACTCCGTGTGTCCTCAGACACATCTTAACTTTATGAGTTGGTTCCAAATTTTAACATACCAGGTTGCAGCCAATCCTTTCAGTGGGCAGTGCCAGTGCGTAGTTGTTGCCATTCTTGCTGCTAACAGCAGTTTGTGTCTGTTTTGTGACACTCCCACTGTATATGGTGCAAGGCAGTGGTTTTCAACCAGTGTACCGTGGCACCCTGGGGTGCCTTCAGTGATGGTCAGGAGTGCTGTGGGCAACACTGGTCTCTGTCCCTTTTTCTTCCCCTCCCTCCTCTGATGCCCTCTTGCATCTCTGCCTCCCAGAGGCTTGCATGGCTGTTTGTTGCAGCAGCCCTGTCTATACGCTCCGCAGGCGAATGATGCAGCTGGGAGGCACCTCTCTTTGGGGCAAAGGGGGGCAGCTCAGAGACCAGGGACGGCAGCAGCAGCTGCCCAAAAAACTCCTAAGGAGAGGAGGCTGAGGGAACATTCCACAAGGGAGGGCATTTGAAAAAGGGTGAGAAGCTGCCCGCTCTGCTGGCAAGGGGTGACATAACTGGACTCCTGAGCCCCACAGGGGTGCTGCAGAGAGAATATAGTTGCTTAAGGGAGCCGTGGACTCAAAAAGGTTGAAAACCTCTGGTGCAGGGAATCTGGCACACAGCATCTTTTCCACCAGAGATAGTTGCTTTTTTAAAAATAAAAACAAATTCTGAATTTATGCTGGTTGCAGAATCCTTATGCATTACTTCCTGCATTTTAATATTTACAGACTTCATCATGCCAGCTTGACAAAACTTTAAATTTTCACTTTTAACCCCCTTTCTCAACATATCTGTAAGGCTTCTGATGTGATTAGCAACCCTTCCTACTTTCTCCACTCACAGTCTGTTGATAAGTTCCCACGCTCTGTTGACGGTCTTCTAATTCTTGCTGACATGTGTGGTGCATATACAAAATGCCAAAGCTGCAGATATTGTTACCAAGGAGATTCTACACCATTCAGTTCATTTAGACTAGAAGCCAGGAACCTTTTTCACCCTGACAGTCACATTCCCGTCTGAGCAACTTTCTGGGGGACAATGTGCCTTGCGGTGGACAGGGCCATAGGGAAAATGAGGCAGAGGAAGAGATGCAAATGTTATCTCTGTACGATGGGCTAGTTTCTACACACTCACACAACCCTCTCTATCTGTTGAGGCAGGCAAGAGGCATTATCAGGACACATTCCAGTCAGGTAAAAACACCCAAGGAGGGCTTGGTGCAAGGTCAGCAGGTGATGCAGCTGGGGAAAGGGTGTGTTGTGGGAAGGTGAACCGAGCAAACCAACAGCAAATCACACCAAGCAAGTTGGAGGTAACTCTATAGTAGCAAAAGCAGGGCACAGGAGTGTCAGGATGAATGAGCACAGCAACTCATCTCCAGCAGGTCTTGTCCCCATGGAGCAGTTGCTTGCCTTCCCACAGTTGCCTAAGTATCGTCCTCTCCAGGGTTTTCCTCAAACAATCTGAGACTGCACCTGTGTGAAGCTAATTTTTCGCCCTCTTCATGCCTCTCCTGGTTGTTGGAGACCAGGGGGAGGGCAGCTTGTTGCAGCAGGAGTGAGAGACATCTGTGCCTCTTCCCCAGCCGGCCTGATCTCTGCCTCTCGGCCTCCCTCCTCTCCTGCTTCAGCTTCTGCCTCTGATTCTGGACTGCTCTCTGCCACAGCCTCTTCCTGCTCACTAAGCCCTGTTCCCTTTTCAGCTTCTGACACCTCCTCTTCCCAGTCTTCTCCCTCTTCTCCTGACCACTCGTTGTTGTTCCATCACCAGTCCCCTGGCTCTGAGCCTTCTTCCCTTGGGGGCTCCCTAGCTGGTTTCTTCCATCATTCCTCTGCATCCAACCAGTCTGTGACATTAAGGTCCTTGGAGACTTGGTGAGCTGCATTTGCCCCCAACCCAACCTGAGGTTCCCTAATCCCTAGTTTAGAATTTAAGTTTAGACCATTCATGGATATATAAGCTCCATTAGAAAGTGTTACGGCTAAAATCTAGGTGCGGAGCTACCCTGCCACCCAGCTCGTCAGACTAAGTCCGCGGGTCCCTGCGGAAGAAAATGAGCTCAGCCGGGCACAGGAGCAAACTGCAGAAGATCCAAGTTTATTGCGCAACAGGTTCAAGACAAGATTGAACCCCGAGAAAGGGGTGACATGAACTTTTGAAACTCCCTCCATGTCCCAGAATACAGTGCAAAATACATCCCAGTTACATCATGAATATATTAAGGAAAGGTTGGGTTACACAGATTACATCATGAATACATTAATGAGAGGTTGGGTTACACCGGATTAACATATGGAGGAGGGAGGGGGGAATATGCAGAGCTGGAGATATGCGCAGATAAGCGCTTCCTGAGTGCCGGTGATGGAAAGACAATGGTCCATGTATGCATAGTCTGCCACCTGGCATTGCCTGGAGGAAAGGTTTGGCAGAGTGATTTGACAGGATTAGGGTCTTGACACCTTGCTTGAGGGATTATGGAGGACAGGGGATGTGTGATGGAGTCCTAGAGAAATTGGGCAAATTGGCATGTTGATTTTCTATGAATTTTATAGATTTTAGTCCCTTTTGACATTGACAATTGGAAATAAATTGATATATTGTAGCGAAGAAGAAGGTGAAGAAGACATGCCCCCCCCTTCCGTATCAAAAGTAAATCAAGAAACCTATACATACCTTTTCCCTTCCAGGACCCATAGAAACAAACACCATCATTTTCTTAAAAACTCCAAGGCAGTCGTCAGGGGCAATAGTGGTTCTGCCCATTTTCTGCTCCATTTCCCCTCCCCCCCCTACAAAAAACCCCCTGTACATGTGGTCTTTGTAAATGGATCATCAATCATGTATCCTTTGTGTGTATGACGACAGTAGAAAATCACTTCCTTGAGTCCCTGTAATGTCAATATTTCCTAGGAGAGGCTAGAATAGTTCTTACTAGCTATAGCAACAGAGAACAGTATGTGGGTGTTTTCATTCAAGATGTACTAGTAGATTTAATTTGTCAGGAATATAATTTTGAAGGCTTTGCTCTTGCAGGGGTTAATGTAGGAAAGAAGGAACTCTCAGAAGCAGAAACTTGTAAGGTCTGAATGTGGTTTGTATTTGAGAGTCGTTGATTCCAAAACAGAGCAGGGAGGGGATGTATCTCACATCTCAACATCAGAGCTTCATCTCAGCGATCTCACTTTGTTTTCCCTTTCTCTGGCTAGCTGATTTATTTTGTTAAATTTAATTACCCAGTGGGTGGTTTATTGATCGTGGAAGCCGGAGCGCTTCTAATTGGTGCGTTAGCTGCAATTTATACTCCCTATAACTTCTTTATCTTTACGAGACTTTGCAGAAGATAAGATCAGTTGTGGGGACATTATACCATGACGTCATCGACATGAAATGAAGCACAATGGAAATGTCCACCCGAGGCATTAATATTTAGCTACTAGTTAACACATTTCCTTTCATTTATAAAGCAAATGTTATTAAAAGGGTGTTTATAGAAGAAAGAAGATAAGGGAGTCTCCGTTGCTGAGACAAGCCACTGAGGCCAGACACTGGCTCCCCTAAGTCTCAGGCAAAGAACTCTCCCAGTCTTGTTTCCTGAAGTCTTTTCACTAGGTTTGAACCTGACACCCTTTATATGCAAACTTGTTTGGGTCACTGCTTTGTGTGCCAAAATGAAGCTAGGCTGGGAGCATCATGGTATTGCTATAAGAAAAACTGCTCCCTTTCCCTTATGGGGTATTCTATAGCCCATATAGAGTCCTTAAGTGGCTTCCCTATCGGTAGGAGAAAATAACAGAGGCCAACTGGAGTATATTGAGAAGCAAAGCGGCTAGTAAGCCTGATCTTTATTTAAGGAACTGTTGCCACAGGGTCCCCACTCACCACACGCAGGAGGGAGGAGAACTCTGAACAATGGTGCGCAAGCCCTTAGATAGACTTTTGAAATTGCCCACCCTATAGCCCAAGACCACCACCCAAAAACATCATACATACATCACAGAAGGAGGTGGTCTACAGCAGAAATCCTGTCTGCCAGAATACCTGATAATGGTCACTGCTTGCATTACCTGAGCGGTCTGGCCATTCTTTTGTGATGGTAAATGCTTTAGTTCCTGAATCCAGGTCACAGGCTCACCTTCCTCACACACAATTTCGCCTCTGTGCTTTCCAGCACTTCGCTGCCACCCCTCAGCAGCTACTGCCCGAAGGAACTGCCTCACTCAGCCTAATGGTAGGCTTGACCCTGCGTATGGGGAGAGACGTCTGAACGGTCCCTTTGGATGGATAAAAATTCGGATAGAATCTACAGGTTTAAAATATGTAATGGTCCTGCCTTCCAGCCTGGGGGGCCTGGGGTCAAAAGGACAAATTCTGCTGTTCTGTATGAAATATGTATTTATTTACAGTCGTACCTTGGGTTACAGATGCTTCAGGTTACAGACTCCGCTTGTCAGCATCGCCCTTGAGCCAGTGTCACCAACTGGACTCATCCACTCAGCCCCGACTGGGCTAGCAGAGCTGGGTGGCACTTCCAGAGACCACCTTCTGGACAGGAACAGGTCGAAGTGCTGTGGACTCACAGCTTAGAATTGTGAGCACCGGATTCACTTCCACAAGAAGACAGTTGTCGCACAGCAGAGTATAGCAGAGTATGGCAGAGCATAAACGACTCGGAGAGCAGCTCTGTAGAATATCTTCTTTATTCTATCAACAACTATAATACACAACTATATACAGAGCTAAAGGAGGTCTAAACGAAAATTCTGAACTGCACTGAGTGTCTGCAGTTGCTCTTAGCAGCAACCTTATCTATACACACGATCTCTCTCTAACACTCAGTGTCTCTCTCTCCAACACTTTGATGTGAGGCTGGAGTGGAATAAGGAGAGAGCAGAAACCTCCCCTCCTCTCTGGAGAATCAGCAGAGCACACCAGCAGATTCTTGGATATGGGAGGGGTGAAATCTCCTCACCGCTAACCCAGAAATAGTACCTCGGGTTAAGAACTTTACCTCAGGATGAGAACAGAAATTGTGCACCGGCAGCAGCAGGAGGCCCCATTAGCTAAAATGTTACCTCAGGTTAAAAACAGTTTTAGGTGAATAGACCTCCAGAATGATTTAAGTTCTTAACCTGAGGTACTACTGTATTTATTTATTTCTTTAAAAATATGAATTCTTTTTTCAACAAGGAAATGCTCCAAACAACATGGACCTTGTATCCTATCTGAAGTGTCACTGTTTGTGTGAGAAAGATGTGTTCAAGGAACAACATCTCCTATTAGCACTTAGGCCTCAGGGACATTTTGTTGAACCTCTGCAGGCTGTAGGATTGCAGCCTGCTTTGTTTTATTTGTTTTTCTGTGATGAAAATCAATCTCATGGTTCTGCACTTTGCATCTGACTCAGTGCATTGGTTCAAAAACGGGTGAAATTCATACTTTCAGTGTATTCATCTCTGGCATAAATCTCTCCCACAGGCTGCAGTGTTGTAGCCTCTAAACAACAGATTGGTTTTGATTGTCTCTGGGTGTGTCAGAGTGCTTTTGTAAATGGAGAAATCTGAAAGTGCGCTCAATAATTTCATAACTGAACCTTGTATCCTTTCTCTGATCGTCGCTCCATTCAGAGCAGCACCATAGAAACAAGCTTCCTCTATTCCAGGGAATTATTTACACATCATTTTCAATACAGATAGTTTCCTGTTACAATAGTCCTAAAGGCTTTGGTGCCAGGGACTGATAAGCACCTAGACTGCTTCTGTTATCTTCTGAGTCCCTCTTATCATGAGGTAAAGCAATATCTCTACAGAGGCACAGAGTAGCTCCACAAATACGGAATGCTGTTGAGAAGAGAGTGACTTGTTTACCAAAATCAATATTCTTGCTTATTTTTGCAGAATGCTATAGGACTTTTTAATATAAATAGGTAAGAATTTCCTACCAGGTGTGATCGCGTCAGGAGTGCTGAGAGTTGTTAGGAGACCTCTGCTTCGCTTAGAAAGCTACAATCGATTCCCAGAGTGTTTTAACAATCAATCCCCCTTCACCAGGAATTCAGGAAAATGTAGCTTTTGGAGGAATGGTCTCCAGACAACTCCAGCTTCTCTCTTTTCAAAGGTGACAAGGAAAATTGGCCAGATGGAAGGGTGGCCTAGGGTGGCCAACAATGCCAGTTCTGCTGCTCCTGTAATCCTGCTTCCTGAGGCAGTCACCTCACCTTGCTTTATGAGGGGACCAGCCCTGACCAGGAGGCATCAGTTGGTTCTTTTGAATGTAGCCAGTGGTTCACTAATAGACCCTGGTGATGCCTTCGGTCTGGTACTGACTCGGATCAGGGATGGAGAACTTGTGACCTTCCAGATATTGCTTGACTCCAGTTCCCATCAGGCTCAGCCCTCGCGGCAAATTGTCAGGGAAGATGGAGGCCGTTGTCCAACAGAGGCGCCGACTCGTGCCCAAGATTGAGGGGGCCTGGAGCGCATTGTGTGTGTGATGTCATACGCATGTTGCATCACCAGGAGGAGGCCAAGCGTGGAGCCCAGCATGTCATGGTTTCAGTGACCAGCAGCTCCTCCTTTCTCGCCAGTGTGGTGTAGTGGTTAAGAGCGGTAGACTCGTAATCTGGTGAACCGGGTTCGCATTCCTGCTCCTCCGCATGCAGCTGCTGGGTGACCTTGGGCTAGTTACGCTTCTCTGAAGTCTCTCAGCCTCACTCACCTCACAGAGTGTTTGTTGTGGGGGAGGAAGGGAAAGGAGAATGTTAGCCGCTTTGAGACTCCTTCGGGTAGTGATAAAGCAGGATATCAAATCCAAACTCTTCTTCTTCTTGCGCTCAGAAGGATCCGACCACTGAAGCCACACCGTGCTCGGCCTCCTCCACCCCCTCAACATTGAGGGGGCTGGGCCCACTCCCCACAAATATTGAAGGAGCCGAGGACTCGGCCCTGTAGAGTTGGTGGCAGTGTTGTCCATTAGCACCTGGAGAGCCACAGCTTTCATGTCCATGGTTTAATTAAGGCTCTTTTTTTAGATTATTGCCTATGTAAAAAAAGAGAAAAGCATAGAAATCCATGTGGTTATACTGTTATCTCTTTTGTTGTTGTTGTTTATGATGATGATTTGATTGGTTCCCCTCCCTCACTCCCAGGCTTATCAACTGAAAACTTGCTGGCTATACTTTGAGGTCTTTTTAGTAACCTTTTGTTCAAAAAGGGCATTCAACTTTTTCAGATTTCCTTCCAAACAATTTAAAAGAGGCTATGTTTGAGGTATCAGCCTAGTTCCAAAACAGAATCAAAGCCATTTTTGAAAGCTACTATGAGAAAAGATTTGAGATGTGATTGTTTCCTCCATAAATCAATGCCATCAACTTGGTGTGCCAAGTCTCAGCTAGACTTTAGACCCAATACTGAGCCATAATATTGGGGCTGGTGGGGAAGAATGGGCAGAGAGATAGCATTTTCCCTCTTATATTACAGTGCTGTGTGTGTATGTTTTGCTGTTATTAATCATACTTCTTCTTCTGTTCTCATCATTAAAGTTCCCTAAAGGATTAACCAATGATTTAGATGTGGATTAGTATGTAAAAAGCTGCGGAAATATCAGGTTCTTCGTCCCTTCTCAGCACAGGGGTAATAATGAAAAAAAGCCTCTAGCTACCCCTTTGCAATAAGAGGATCTTTTATGGTTTACAGGGACCCCTTGCTAATGCTTTATAGACCCAATCCTGACCTTTTTCATTGGTGATTATATGTAATTACATTCACCTCTGTGGCAAAGTTTCCTTTGATAGGTGAAAACAAAAGAAGACACACTCAATAATTTGAGAAGAGAGTGTGATAAACTACTGAGCCAATGTTTAATGAGATGAATATTTTCACTTAAGGCTGTGTGTTTGTGAGTAAGAGAGAAAGAGTATTGGTCTCACATTTACTGTATCCTGTTTCGCCGAGAGCTTCTAAGTCTGCTCAGAGCAAGAATCGTGGTGATGGTTAGGGATTCTTCTGAGGTAGCAGATATGGCTACTTTTACTGTAATTTAATGAGTATTCCAGGTTAAAACATTTTGCATAATATAATAAGCAGCATTTCATAAAAATTGCCAATGATGACCATTCATAATTATTTGTAGGGGGTGGGATGGAGAGTTCCATTCATTTCTGAACCAATGGAAACTTGGTGTGAACAGGGCCCATTCATTTCAGCTTTCATTCATTGTGAAACTTATGTCTTGAGCAATGAAGGAGGAGTGGGGGTTTTTTTGGTCTCTCACATTTCTACACCTTCATAACAATTTGTCACTCATTTGGGGTGGGGGAAGAAGCTTGCTTTTCTATGTTGTGGCTGATGGCAGTGGTTTTACTGTAATTTTTGACTTTTATGTTGTTCTTTTGTCTCTTAATTTTTTATAATTCACTTCAAGACTTTTTCTGTAGTAAGCAACTATCAATAAACTCAATTTCTTGACAAACCTGTTATCGACTGCCTTCTTTTGTCCTTACTATATTTATCAGTTTAGCCATATAGGCTGTATCCTCCCCCCCCCCCCCCTATTCTGGGAAGGTCAGCTCCCCACTCTCTCCTACCACCCCATTCCAGGCAGGCTGCCATTAATAAATGAGTATTCATCTCAATATATTTTTGAGGTACATCTCGTTTAAGATACCCAAGCAGTATAACTAAAGGCTCTTTTGGCAGGCCACAGCCAACAATGATTATGTCAGTATTAAATTCCTGTATCTTATCATGTTGGGCTATGTCTAGAAAATAGGAGCTTGGCAGTCTCCTAATTGTATTTTTCTGTCTTATAGAAATAGATGAGAAGAGAATGAACAACAACTCCCAAGATGATGTAAGTTCATTATGCTTTAAGAAATTGATAAATTGCTGTCTAACAATCATTCAGAAACATGTTATTTTATTCATATGATTATGCTGCAGTGGACTTGAGCAAGACTTCCTAAATTGTGTAGTAACAGCAACAACAACAACAACAACAACAACAATTATTTTATTATTTACACCCTGCCCATCTGGCAGTTTTCCCCAGTCACTCTGGGCAGCTCCCAACAGAATATTAAAAACACGATAAAACATCAAACATTAAAAACTTCCCTAAACAGGGCGGCCTTCAGATGTCATCTAAAAGTCAGATAGTTGTTTATTTCCCTGACATCTGATGGGAGGGCGTTCCACAGGGCGGGTGCCACTACCAAGAAGGCCCTCTGCCCGGTTCCCTGTAACCTCACTTCTTGCAGTGAGGGACCTGCTAGAAGGCCCTCGGAGCGGGACCTCAGTGTCTGGGTTGAATGATGGGAGTGAAGATGCTCCTTCAGGGATGAACTGGTGTGTAGAGAGAGAACTATGAAAGTGAATCAAAAATATATTAATTAAAATAATTGCAGGCACTGGTCCAAAATGCTATGCTCTGTTAAGTCTGTGACAGAGCAATCTACAAGAAGTAAGGCCTATTAAATCCAGTGGAACTTACTCTCAAGTAAGTGTGTATAGGATTGCAGCATTAACAACTCACTGCTCTTAAACTGGCTGCTTCAGTCTCCTTTGGGAATGATTCATTTCACCTGGTGACTGGCCCATTCACTCACTCCTGATGCAGATAGGTAAAGGGACCCCTGACCATTAGGTCCAGTCGTGACCGACTCTGGGGTTGCGGCGTTCATCTCACTTTATTGGCCGAGGGAGCTGACGTACAGCTTCCGGGTCATGTGGCCAGCATGACTAAGCCGCTTCTGGCGAACCAGAGCAGCGCATGGAAACGCCGTTTACCTTCCCGCCAGAGTGGTACCTATTTATCTACTTGCACTTTGATGTCCTTTCGAACTGCTAGGTTGGCAGGAGTCTGATGCAGATACCTATCTTCAAAGAAGGCTGCCTGCCTCTCTGCATGAGTTCTTGCCTTGAACTTGCATTCACATGGCAGACTCAGAATAGCAAAACATGGAGCTGTGGGCTCTTTGTCAGCAGAGGATTATTACACATTCATACCTTTTTGGATATAAGAGTGAAGCATTCCCCAATTCTTAATACAACCATCAGATATGTGGGAAAGCTGTGCTCTTAATTGTATTTTCTAACACTATGAGTCCCTCTGAGCTCAGTATCACTTGTTTCATATTAAATGTGTAAACTCAGACTTAAAGCAAGAAGGAACTGCAACCATATGTTGCAGCATGGAGGGCTCCCTTGCAGTGTTTTCCCAACAGTTTTCCATTCCCCTCCTCCATCAGTCAGTGTTATGGCCGCTCTGCATGCCCAGTCCTCACTGGGCTATTTTTAGCATCCCTCCTATTAGATTGGGGGGGGGGGGGAAATACCGTAGATTTATTTCATTTGCACAAACCTTGGGGTTTCCTCAAGGCTTCTGATATCTCCCTCTTATGGTGCCATTTTTGGCTTCCTATCTACATTTGCATCTGAACTTTGGAAATAAGGGAAATTATATCCAACATAATCAGAGATGAGATTATTTTCCACCTTTGCGTGCTCCTTCTCCATGACCTGAATCTCTCTCATTTTCACTGAAGTTTCAGACAAACCAGCATTGCTTTAAATAGCAATGAACACTATTGATTTTTCCCCCCTTCAGATTTAGCTCCAAACATTTAAAAGCATTCAGTGAAGAGCATCAACATCCCATCACGCAATAAATATAATTAGCACTCTCTGAATGTACCCAATAATTTATTCATAAATATCATCTTTCCATCCATTACCTTAAACTATTATGAACCACTTTAAATATTATAGGCCAACTTACATAGCTACTGAATCTTCATTTATTAGACTAGGTATGTTAAAAATATACTTCTTACGTACTAGATCTAATCCTCTAGGGAAATGGAGTAAAGCTTTTTAAGTGAAGATTTAAATATAGTACTAACTTCTACAATTTCACTGTGCTGGAGTACAGGAGGGTGAACTTTGCAGACCTTTTAGAATGCTGCAAGACTGACATCATTCAATGGTATGTTTTTCTAGTGTAGTCAGGGTTTTTAAATTAATGATTATCTGCAACATAAAAAATAAGTAATGGACTATAAAATGTGGTACATAATCAAGAGTTGAAAACAATTCATTTCCCTTCAAAATTCCAAGCTATATTTTAGGCTCCACATTTCATCTTCATATAATTTCATTCTCCCTCCCCCTTTTGAGTAATATCCGTTATTTTCCTTAACCATTCAGAAACAGGTGGAACAACTGTAGTTTGACAATGTCTAGCCCATAAAATTTATTTAAACTTGGTCTTCTTTTTCCTGGGAAGAATGATCCTAGCCAACTGGAGATCACAAAATAAATATGTCGTCAGAACCCTATAATAGTTGACTATGTGATGATGACACCACCAAGCCAATCGAGAGTGAAACATGCTTCTTAGATCAGCAGCACTCTCACTTTGAATGGGTGATCATCCTATCATCCTATTTCAGAGCAGTTCCCACAAAATCTCTCTCTCTCTCTGTACTTTTTGCTTCAAATGTACCCTTTTAATTAAAGAGCTCAGACCTAAGATAGTTGTCTATACAGGATCAATACGCGGTGTCAAAAAACAATATTAGTAACTAAGCCATAAATATAAAGCATTCAGGGTACCATGAGAAAGCTGCAAATAGGAAGAAATGTCTCTAGTTTATTGTCTGACTTTATTGCTTTGCTCTTAGTTTTGTTGAAACGTCGTTCTTTTCTATCCTTAGACACAGAATGCTTCTCCCAAACAGAGGAAGCAGAGCGTCTATACCCCTCCTGCCATGAAAGGTACTGTGCAGGTACTGTTTCTTGCCATGCTAATAATGTCTATTTTGTTGTTCATGACGTCTCTCAAAACCCAAAAACTAAACAGCAACTCCTAGCTTGGGCTCTCATTAACAGAATAACTTTATAATGACATGGAGTGGAAAAGACTCATGGCCATGATCCACACACCTTGCAGCTTCTCTAACTCCTTTGAAAGACTGTCAGCACACTGCTCTTTCACTTGTATCTGCAGGGGGGGATTACTTGAGGAGAGTTCTGAGAGCCATAAAGGAAGACCTGGGGGCCATATTCAGCACCCAATCCCTATTCTAAATCCTCTGCCACAAAAAAGCGGACCCTCCAGACTCTATGCAATGTTTCCTCTCTGCTTAAATATTGCAATATAGCTTTTCTACGACATCAATATCATGCTAGTGTGGGACTGACAGCATAAATTCCCTCTCCCCAAAAAAGCAAATTTCCTTCCTGTGCACTTTTTCCAAGTCACCATCCACTCGCCCTTCTAGCAGGAAATGGCTTACTCAGCTATGTATGTGTGTTTTACTGGAATGCAGCGCACTGGAAAAATCAATGCGAGTGCTATTGATTGCAGAGCTATCTCCAGAGCAAGGCAGACAGCAGCCGAGAGAGCCGTTTGGCACAGGATCCTTGTGAGGCTTATATTTCTGCGCTTAATGGATGTTGGGAGACACTCTCCCCATTTGAAGAGCCTCCGTCGTGTGGTAAGCAAAATCGCAGATTGGGAATCCTGACGCTTCTTGATTTGAATTTGCTCATCACAGGAGCATTTCCCCTGTGTTCTGGTCACTTATCAGATAACCCTCCATTAAACACAGACATGGGGCCAACTGAACGAGCAAACTGTGATGCGTTGGTGCAGAGCCAGGGATAAAACCTGCTGTCTGTAAAGCACGCCCAGATCACCTGAACGTGGCCAAGGGGAATCGATCAGGGATGCACTTTCCAGCACTGTCTCAGATGTTTGAAATGCACCTGAATGGATTGATGTGGAACAGCATGCTGGGAAGATCTGGTAGTCTTAGGCAATGCACAAACTTCCCTACATTAACCCCAGAGGGAGCTGAAGATTTGTTCATGAACTAAGGCAGGAGAGAAACGTTTCTCAGCACTTTCCCTTCTGGGCATTCTTCCAGCAGGGGAGGGACCAGAGGCAAGATTGTTGGCATCTGTCTGTCTTGAGAGACAATGGAGTGCACATCCAGGGGTGAAGTCAAACCGCTGCGTTAGCAACACCAAGGTGACCTGCCTGGGGCGCAAGCCTGGGCAGTCTTAATGGAGATCCTGGGCTCCCCAGATGACAACACACACACATACACACACACACCAGCCTCACGGATGTGGTCCAAAGGAAAGCAGAGCAATACGTTTGGCACATAGGAGCCAGCTCGAAGGGGCCAAGGGGTCTCCATTCCCCCCAATAAAATATTTGAGAGGGCTGCCCCTCCAAGTTGATGAGCATTGACATTCAAATGGTTCCATGCACCATGTCAAGTGATTGATTATGCAGGGCAGGGCTTACTTGCCCCTGTGGCAATCACACAGGGTCCCCAGACGTTTCACCGTCTATTGATCCCTGTGCCACCACTTTATTTCTTGCTGCCACAACCCAGGCCCTCTCTGGTAAAATACTGAGTCCAGTCAGGGTTAAGTTGGAACATAAACTTCTGTTTATTTATTGCAGTTTAACAAGTGTGTGGTTTCATAAACGGTCTCAGTCAATTACAATCATGGGGTGCCTATCCAGACCTATAACGTCCGCTACCTGCTCTCATTCACTAAACCACCTTTCAGATATTTACTTGTCTTCCTAGCTCCTAACTGTTCCTGACTCAGCTTATTTTGCTACACTAACTCAACCTACCCACTGACTCTATCCCAATTCACTCCCGCTCCAACCACCCAACTCCCAACGAACTCCTCCCTTTGCTCCTCCCAGAGCTGGTTTTATAGTCCCTCTGACTCCACCCCCTGGGTTCTGATTGGGTAACCTGTTTAACTATTTCACCTCCAGCACTCTCATATGTTAACGTCACAGGCCCACTCCCAATGTTCTATTCAAGGTGGCACCCCTGGTTTGACACCAGCTTGGCTGCAGGAGTTGCTGGAAGGAGGCCATCCAATTGTCTTAAAGACTCCACTCCATTTTGTGTAGGGTCATCAGTGGCATCGCGTGGGGAGGGCCACAGGGGTGGTTGCCCCGGGCACAAAAGGCCTGAGCCCTCAAAGCTGCTGAGCCACTGCTGCACCTCAGAAAGCACCCATAGCTTGGACAGCAGAACACCGGCTCCACTGGCCAACCCGCCCCCTGTATGGAGGAATGTGTGGGGTATACATTTGTGTGTTTGGGGGGGGGTTTCCACTGTAGAGGGGGCGCAATACTTGCCTTGCTACAAGCTCTGGCAACCCACGCTATGCCACTGTACTCTTTAGCCTTTTCTTCTCCAGAAGATAACCCACAAGGCAGTGGAAGATTGGCAATCATGGGCCTACTGTACAAAATGTAAGATTCACATATATTTATGTGAATTTTACCTTTTGTGCAGTAAGCCAGTTTCCACACATGTTACTCTTTAGCCTCCATCTCGTCAAGCAAGAAGCACAAACAGAGCTCAAAGACACATGCCAGCCAGGCAGAAACACTCAAGCAAAGGTGCAAAACATGGCTGGGAAGAGGGCCTGGCCTGGGGAAGAGATCCCAAGGCCCTTGAGGGCCACACTTGGCTGCTGAGCCTGAGGTTTCCAGATTTACCCAGGGGGAAAAGCAGTCAAGGTGGAAGGGCAATAGCCTTGTTGGCTGCTACTCCTTAGTGGGGATTCCTTTACCCCTGAGGAGTGCGCTGGGACGATACTGGTTTTACTCATGGGGAAATTATTCAGCGTTTAAGCCCATTTGTTGGGTTATCCCTGTCAATATTTGAGCTGGATTGGCTATGGCAACACTAAAGTTTAAAGCGGGAGATTCTAATTGGACTGTCATGTAGAGTCAACATAACTTGTCAGTGGCTGCAGTCGTTGGGTTTTTAGCCACATTTAGTGGCTAAAGGGACAAAGTGTTGCAAAGCCAGCATTCACTAAAAACTGAAGGAGGCACAAATCTGTCATGTTCTGTTTCTCTCTCTGTATGCATTTTAGCTTATATATGCATTTTTGCAAGCCTTTCCTCCCTTATACAAGCTCAGATTAGGGAGATGGCAGAGGAATGCCATCTTGCTTCATTCATCTATCTCTTCATTTGTCATCCTCCACAGCAGCTTAGTCTCTCAAAGGTATTAAAGAGCATCCTTGTGACATTATGGGATGCTGGTGGCGCTGTGGGTTAAACCACAGAGCCTAGGGCTTGCCGATCAGAAGGTTGGTGGTTCAAATCCCCGTAATGGGGTGAGCTCCTGTTGCTCGGTCCCTGCTCCTACCAACCTAGCAGTTCGAAAGCACCTCAAAGTGCAAGTAGATAAATAGGTACCATTCCGGCGGGAAGGTAAACGGCGTTTCCACACGCTGCTCTGGTTCACCAGAAGCGGCTTAGTCATGCTGGCCACATGACCTGGAAGCTGTACACCGGCTCCCTCGGCCAATAAAGCGAGATGAGCGCTGCAACCCCAGAGTCGGCCACGACTGGACCTAATGGTCAGGGGTCCCTTTACCTTTACCTTGTGACATTATGCTTTAGAAAACAGGAACAATCCTTACCTGTCCCTTAATTGCACTTTGGTTTTACTTCAAAGAAAGCAAGGGAAATAACTCTATGGTTGAGCCCATGCTTTGCAGGCACCAGGTTCAATCCATGGTCTCTCTAGGTAGGGCTGAGAACAGTTCTTGTCTGAAACTCTGAAGACCTTCTGCCAATCAGTGTAGATGATAATGAGTGAGATGGACCAATGGACTTAGGTTAGCAGGATGCTTGCACAATCCCAAACCTGTTGCCTTCTGTCCAACCAGGAAATAATTTGTGTCAGTTACAGCCATCATCAGATAACAAAAGGATTCCCTTCAGAAGCAGAGGTCACCTTGGCAGTGTGTTCTTGAATTGATAAAGAACCGGGTGTAATTCTAGCAGTAGATACAAAAATTCACAAATCTGTGGATTAAAGCTAACTCGGGGAATACTGCGGAGATAACATACACTGAGTTGAATTTAATCATTTCTCTTCCTGAACGGAGGGACACCTCCGTGAGTGGAATAAGATCTTTGGACTGAATTCATTCTGTCGGGTTTGAATTTGATTGCTGATTTAAGCTAACAAAATAAAGCCAGCGATAAACTTTGTGTTTAAAATAGTGAGTGGGAAAGTCCGAAGTAATTGAAAGGTTTATCAGCTGCTATTTAATGTCAACTGAAAAGTTACTGTTTTTATCAATATGTGGCATCTTCACTGATTGCTTATTAGGTGTAGGAAATTCAACAGTTGCCCCAGTTCTATGCTCTGTGTGGATATACTCTGAGCAGAGAGGATACTTACAAAGCTGATAAAATGTTTTGTTAAATATAGAAGTTCAGGCTTCAAGATTACTTTCTGTTTCATTGCTATCAATATGAGAACACTCAAGTACTCTTAAAATGGATTCCCGCTGCTTGGTTTCGAAACAACTTGTTATTAGTAACAAGGCTCCCTCTAGTGGATCTGAGGAGTGTTTTTTGCACTTCCAGTTCCTGCCTCTCGATAGCCCAATGAACTAGAGAAAGAGACAAACATGAGAGCTTTGACTATATATATATATATATATATATATATATATATATATATATATATATAAATTTTCAGTTTCTTATTCTTTTTAAAATCATACAAATCCAATATTTTCCAACAAACATATATATTTAGACTTCCCCACCACACCCCTTTTGTGGTTTCTTATATTTTTAAATTCTTAGCCCTGCATTTCCCTCATTATTCCAATTATTAATTACTCCCTGGTTTTCATTTAACATTAATTTTAACTGCTTGGTTTTAAGTTAATCCTGCTAATGAACTTACACATGGACAAGAACTTTTCAGATTTTCCACATATGTTCCCCCATTCTTTAATAAAGTGTTTTTCCTCTTGGCTTCTTATTGCTCCAGTAAGTTTTGCCATTTCGGCCTGGTCCATTAATTTAATCTGTTTTTCTTCTTTTGTTTTTATACAGATTAGTTTTTTTATCTTGTTGCATCATTAAAAAGATTTAATAAAAAAGATATGCCAAAAAAACCCCACCCAAGATATGATTTGCCATGGACTCGACACCTTTGCAATTTATGACGTGTATGTGGGATAAATCAGGGCAGCTTCTGGCTTGTTGTCCAAGCTTCCCTACATGTTACAGTATTCATTGAATTGTCCAGACAGGAATTTCCCCCATGCGCATGGACACACACATACACAGAGAGAGAGAGAGAGAGAGAGAGATTTCCATGACATTTCCTCCTCTGGCTCACATGGGAATTAATTTACTCACCCTCTGTTGCCCTATTGTGTTGAGTACAAACATAGCAAAACCCCAAATCCCATGTTTTTAAAATAAGTCCTCTTCCATAAATGTACGTGGGATTTTTTTCATGCCTCCCTTCCCACCCAAAACCCAGGCAGATATACAAGCATGGGTTGAGATAAATATTTGGTTTCCACCACGGGAATGGAATGATCCTCACTTTATTTATGTTGACTGTATACATTTATTTTTTGACATTGCTGTTTATTGCAAGTGGCTCTGCAAATATATCTTCGGGAAGGACGCTTTATAGGGAGAAATAAAAGAGAACAATGGTGGCTGTTATTTTTGGCAGGCTGGTAAGAAAGGCAGAGGGTTGTTTTACTGCACTCATGGGGTGATTTCTGAGATCTGTCAGCCTTGATTTATATCATTTGATTCCCCTGGTACCTTTTAAGGGAAGAAACAAATCTATGAAACAATGTTATTTTCTGCATTCAACTCTCTTCATGCACCTGCAAACCATATTTAGGGTGCAGTCATTGAATTCTTTGACTGCAACCTTTTTTCTGGTCCTTTTCCAATAGACACCAGCATACACCCTCTTTTACTCTACAAACATTGGGGCTCCAAGATCCATAGGGCCAGGAACCTAGACATTCCCATGGTGGCAAGGAGGGGTATTGCAACATCAGATCTCCCTCACCAAGTTTGGAGTGTTCTCTCTCCTGATCTGGTGGCACTGTGGGTTAAACCACAGAGCCTAGGACTTGCCAAGCAGAAGGTCGGCGGTTCGAATCCCTGTGACGGGGTGAGCTCCCATTGCTCGGTCCCTGCTCCTGCCAACCTAGCAGTTCGAAAGCACCTCAAAGTGCAATTAGATAAATAGGTACCGCTCCAGTGGGAAGGTAAACGGCGTTTCCGTGCGCTGCTCTGGTTCGCCAGAAGTGGCTTAGTCATGCTGGCCACATCACCTGGAAGCTGTACGCCGGCTCCCTCGGCCAATAAAGCAAGATGAGTGCTGCAACCCCAGAGTCGTCCGCGACTGGACCTAATGGTCAGGGTCCCTTTACCTTTATGGTTCTAGGGTGCCCTTCGAGGGTCAATAGGATCACAACATTAGTTATTTTTTAGTACCTTCGTTTTTCCAGTCCTCAGCCCTTTTCTCATCTCTTTCTTTTCCACCTCAACAGTTGCATAAGAAGTTTGTCGTTGCACTCATCTTCTGGTAGGCAGTAAACTATCCCCTTCCACTCTTCAGGTTGAAGCAAGCCGTGTGTTTTTTATATTTTGGTGGGAGCCACCCAGAGTGACTGGGACAACCCAGTCAGACGGGCAGCATGTTAATAATAAAATTATTATTACATTGTTAGTATGATAGTTGTGGATTACGGAGAGCTACAGCCAGTCAGAATAAACAGTCCTGGAGTAGATTGACCAAATAGCCTGAAGGAACTATCGGGCAGCTCCTTACGTTCTTATGTGACAACATGTGAACCACAGGACAGGGAAACACAGGAGGCATAGAATGCAATTAGCTTTGTGTTTGTGACGTTAACACATGAGAGTGCTGGAGGCGAAATAGTTAAACAGGTTACCCAATCAGAACCCAGGGGGTGGAGTCAGACGGACTATAAAACCAACTCTGGGAGGGGATGAGGGAGAGTTCGTTGGGAGTTGGTTGGTTGGAGCGGGAGTGAATTGGGATAGAGTCTGTGGGTAGGTTGTGTTAGTGTAGCGAAACAAGCTGAGTCAGGAACAGTTAGGAACTAGGAAGACAAGTAAATATCTGAGAGGTGGTTTAGTGAGTGAGAGCAGGTAGCAGAAGTTGTAGGTCTGGATAGGCACCCCATGATTGTAATTGACTGAGACCGTTTATGAAACCACACACTTGTTAAACTGCAATAAATACACAGAAGTTTATGTTCCAATTTAACCCTGACTGGACTCAGGAATTTCCCAGGTAGGGCCTGGGTGGTGGCAGCGAGAAATAAAGTGGTGGCATAGAGATCAATAGACGGTGAAACGTCCGGGGACCCTGTGTGATCGCCACAGTCCTCTGGTTCATCTTAAACCAGCTAAGACATTGCTGAAACTGACCACTAGCCCCGCCCTTCCCCCTCTAGCCTCTCGCTCTGGATCCCTCCCAAAGCAGACAAAGCCTGCATTGAGGGGGTGGTCTCCTCCTCCTCTGGACCTGCCTGCCCTATTGCTCAGCTATGTACAGGACTCTCCTCGAGCGGGGTGTCAGAGGGGGAGGAGAGTCAGCAGGACCAAGACTTCCCTGCTGCTGGGTAGAAAAGGCAACCTCTAACTCCTCTGTGTCTGAGTCTGCACTCCCACTGTCACTCTCAGCCTCTAACCTGTCCTGGAAGGCCTTCCTTCTCCTGATCCCCACCTTGATTCCTTGAATCCCCTGTTTCTAGCGCCTCCCAGCTCATTCCTTCCCCAGATTGCTCTTCAGCATCCCACTTAGATCTGGGATCTAAGTCGTCATCTTCTGTGTCTTCCACGGTGCGTTCTTGGGTGGGTGGCTCCCACCATTCTTTCACATCCAGCCAGTCCCTGACGCAACTGTGCCAAACTTAATTACACATAAATTAGGTTTTCTCTCCCTTCCCTTGCTAAGAGAAGCCCACCCAAAGCTTTTGCAGAACCTGAAATATCCCTTCAGAAACACCACCTTCCGTTCAGTATATAAACCATTATTTTATTTTATTATTTTGCTATTTTACAAAGGAAGAAGATAAACTGTGATGATTGGAGACCGAAACTGTGGTCGTCGAATTGACCTCTAGGGGCTTCTGCTCTTCATCTGAAGTCTTTTGATTTGGCTGACAAGTTCTAGTCGGAGACTAGGGAGAGACTTAAGGAATCAGCAAATCTGAAATGTTTACATGCTAGTGAGGCTTGCCTGGAACTACAAAAGCTGCTTACATTTTGGGGGGATGCTGTCAGCAGAAGATTTCTACAGGGTGCGATTCTACACTAGCGAAACCAGCCTCCCATTCAAAGCATGCTTTGTTCAGTCGGGGGGGGGGGGGAGGCAGTGATGTGACAGCACAGTTGTGTGGAGGAAACATCTCTCTGCACTGATCTTGAGCCAATGCTGTTGTTTGCAACTTTTAAATGTGGGGAAGGGAAAAGGGAATGGAAGTCGTGTGATATGAAATAATAAACTGGAAAGCAGCCAACTATTTTGAACACAGCCTTTTACTGTTTTCATGGCTGATGAGCGGCTCATTGACTCTGAGTTGTAACTCCGTATCTGTGCTTTCAGTAGGAAAGTAGGAAAATTGGAGGGCAATCATTAGTTCATTGCTACTAATTTATTTCTTGCCTTTTCTCTCTATGGAGTCAAAGGGGTTGTGCACAGGCTGCCTTCTGATGTAGGGTTTATTGTTAAACAAGCCTGGTCAAACCTTGACCTCCCACACTCCTCCAGAGCAGCCATGAGCTTTTGCTTCTGTATTTGATTAACCACAGTTTAGCTTTACATCCAAACCCTAAACTGTGGCTAAACATAACTATGTCTAGTTAAAACAAACCAGCTTCATATACCAAGGTTTGAAGTTGGCTTGCTCTCTTGAACTGTAGCTAAGGCAAACCTTGTTTGGGTTTGGAGGAAACAGTGAACAACATCAACACTGAAGGAGGGAGAAAGCACAAACCCAATTATCAGCTAAGCTCATTCTGATAACAAGAAACTGATACACCCAAATAAGCTCATAGTTCCCCAGGTAACCTAAACAACCAAGAGTTTCAAATGCTGAAATTTGGGTTTTTTCCTGGGTTCCTGTTCTCTTGCTTCAAATAGATAAGAAAATAGATTGCAAATAGATAAGAAAATACATAGGTCTTTTTAAAAGCTACTTAAGAAAATACATAGGTCTTTTTAAAAGCTACTTAAGACTCTTTCAGTATCATCTAATATGTATGTGTATTACCTTTATTTGTAATAAAATATATATATTTTAAACTAAGCAATGCAAATCTGGAAGAACAACAGATATAAACACTGATCAGTTTTGCTCAGACATAAGCAGTAATGCAGAAACCTACCACCCACCTAGCCTGCTGCAGAAACTTGGCCCTCCCAGAATAAGTTGCACATATAGACAAGGATGATTATTTTAAGAAGAAATCAAGAAAATGGATAAAAATAGACCCTTGAGAGATCAACATTTTCCTTTCTCTTGCTTGACTTACTGACCCGGCACTGCCTGACCCTTTAAACTATTTCATGGCAAACCTTAATATAGCAAGGTTGAAATTTTAAAATGCTTTATCTAAGGAGATTTGATTAACCAGGGCCAATGTCTCAGGCTATGTTTTTTTCCATTGTGTGCATAAGCATAGATATAACATTCCCATAAGCAGATGTACAGAGCTGGGAATGTGCATCCAATAATAGTATCTGAATGAAGAAGCATAAATAGGACATGAATCTGGATAGATGGACCTCTTTGACATTTGTATGTCAAATTGTAAAGAACAAGAAATTAGGGTTTGATTTTTTTCCCTCCCACTTGATATTTTAAGTAAAGATGTCGTTCTCCTTCTATATTATATTATTTCTCAGCAACAGTGTTACTCACAGATGGGCTTCACATAAGCTTTAATGAATAGCCACTGGCAGAGGAAGGGGGGCAGGGGGAGCACAGCGCCCCCGGCACCATCGGAGAGGGGCGTACCATCACGGCTGCCCCCTGGACACGCGCCACACACCCACACTGTGCAGTCACCATGCCCCCATGGGTGGCATGCCACACCCCCGGGACACACGTCACGCCCCCGCCTGCTCTCCGCCCCCAGTGCTGGAGCATGCAGCTTCGGCACTGTGAATAGCATACTCTTAATTCATACCAAAGGCCTGAATAGGTTTGAGGAGGCCTAAAGTTTTTATGTATGGTAGGTAACAGAGGCATGTGCTGGCAGGATGTCTTTTTTGAGCAACCTCAAGAGGCTCAGTCGTTTATATCACAGCGCCACCACACACACACACACAACTACCGACTCTTATTTTTGAAACACTTAGGACCATCTACAAACACTGAAACAATTAAGATCATGAGCACCCATCTCATCTCACATATAACACTCTGGAGAGCAAAACAGCAAGAACTTTGCTATCTATTTTTAGACAATGGGTTGGATCCAGACATCACCTTGCATGGACAAAAAGGCTCCATGTGTCAATGGAAAGACATTTGATCCAGTGGGGGAATCCTGCTGGTGGAAGAAAAGGGAAGCTGCACTTGATTATCACCCCCCCCGGTGTTTCCAGCACCACCTCCCACATTGCCACACAACCACCTCCCACATTGCCTGTTCCCCAGCTCTCTGGAACAGGATTCCTCTGTTTAGCATGTCGGCATTTTCATCACCATTCCACCATTTTTTTATTTGTATACCATCTTTCCACAGTTAAAAAAAACCATGCTCAAGGCAGCTTACAGCATAACAAAATTTACATAATTACAAAAGTCATAAACCATAAATAAACCACATCCAAAAAATACACAACCAAATGGGAAACAATTTCCACATAAATCAAAATCTAAAACTAAGAACACAGCATTAATATCACAGTTTGAAATGACATAGGTAAAAAATAACAGCAATTTAAACAAAAAAGAAAAAGAAAAGAAAACGACCAAGTGTTGAGTGGCAGGACTGGGGCCCTCAGGCACTGAGCAGGGCATTAATTAACATGGAGGCAGGGATGAGGCACACTGCCTCTATTTTCTCTCTGTCACTATTTCAGGCACCTTCCATCCTGACAATGGTGAAATGGAGCTATTGCACTTGGCCCATCTACCCCACTTTAAATAACTCTACAAAACAATGCCTGAAGATGGCTAGAGTGCAAGGTAGCCCTGGGGGGCAGCAAGGAGAGAAGGAATTGGAAAAAGTCACCTCCCTCAAACCAGTAGTGCTCTGGATCCAACCCTATGTATGCAGAAGAGAAGTGCTTTATTTTTTTGTACATGATAAAATTCACACTTGCATATATGAGCCCGGCCCACAATCAGCTCTGATTCCCATATAGCCTTGACCCAATTCCCCTAAAAATTCCCCCGCTTTTCCTCATTAATGCAGGTAATGTCTCTGTACATTCATGCTTTGTTCTCACACACCCTCCATCATTTCTCCGATGAAAACAGGGACGTCCCATTCCATCGTGGTAATTACCGTATACCCCACACATCTTATTGGGTTGTCCCAGCACTCTGGACAGCTTCCAACATATATAAAAGCACAATAAAACATTAAACATTAAAAAAGCTTTCCTATACAGGATTGCCTTCAGACGGCTTGGGGGTCGGATATAACTCCATACCCTCCAACATTTCTCCAATGAAAATGGGGACATTGTAAGGCAAAGCGGGACATTCTGGGATCAAATCAGAAACTGGGATGGCTTCTCTAAATCAGGGTTGTCCCTGGAGGGTACTGTTCTCGCCTTATCTGCACCAGGTACTCATGAGGGGGCAAGCCAGTTCAGCGGTTTTACAGCACCATGGATAGCTCCAAGTGAACAAAGGCTGGCGGTGAATTGCTGTCTCATAAGCCCCTTCTTCCTGTCCATTTTCCCAGGCTTGAACCCCTTGGCCTAAAGGTGAGGGCCAGCCCCATGGCCTGCATAAAAAAGCACTTCCTTGTTTTTCTGTGGAATCCTTTTTGTCATGCTTCCTTTACTATTGGGCAGGTGCAGTAGCATGGAAACCACTCAATTCCTCTGGTGAGTCAAGTTTAGGGAACAACACCTGTGAGGATCCCTGCCTCAGGTTTTGCTAACTCGGGGCAACCAGAGGCATGTCCCATTGGCTTTCAACCAGCAGCCTTGGGATCTGTTGTCTCTGAGGCACCAGCATCAGAAGCTTGCTCCAATTTACCAGTTGAATGGTACCTTTATATGCATAACGTTTAAATATAGCACAAGTACAGTTCAGTGTCTTAGGAGGGCTGTGCCCCATCCACAGTGTTTACATACTCATGCATCAGCTGTAGTCTCACCACCAATTAACTAAGATTCTAGATGTGGAAAGCTTTTGAAATGTGGAGAGTATGAAATCGCCCGGGTTCACGTTAGTGTTGTGCAATCCCAGGATCAGTGGGATTCTTGCGATTTCGAAGATCAGCTCATAGACCAAAAGGGCAGGAACATATCTCTCATCACCAGTACCCATTCACCTTTATCTACACCTGCGCTAGAAACTGCATCATCAAAAGGAAATGCAACATCTACAATAAGGCAGAATCTGAGTTAACTTAAGCCATGACCTTCAGCATTATATATATCACAACTTAGAGCTTTCTATGTGCTCTTGTAGGTGTGGCTTGTCCCATTCATTTTGATGGAGGGTGTAGACCCCCATATGCAATGCAATGCGCACACTTCTTCCATTGAAATGAATGATAAGCAGGGTAGCTCCATATGTGTATTAGAACTCTGGCAACCAATAATAAATCTTTAGATCAGATCGTCTGCATCTAACAAGAAGTGTATCATTTGGACAGTGTCAGGAGGAGGTCAGTAAAGAAGGTGAAGGGCTTGAAAACTAAGTTCATGAGGAAAGGTTGAAGGAGTTGGGTACATTTAGCCTGCAGAATAGATGCAGTACTGTAGCCATCTTCACATAGCTGAAAGGCTTATCACAGAGATAATGGAGATAATTTGTCTTCTGATGCAGGGCCTGAACCAATGGGTTCAAATGACAAAAAGAGGGATTTTGACTAAACAGAAGGAAGATTTCCTTAGTGATACAAGCTTAGAAGAAGGTGGGCGTATTCTTTAGACTATATTAAATGGATTTCAACCTATCAGGGATATTGCAGAACTGGATTTCCTGCATCATTAGAGTTGGAGTAGATGGTCTTTTTGAAGTCCCTGGCAACTCTGCAATTCTATTATTCTAAATGGACAACTTGAATTTATTAAATTGACCCATGACATGGATGCATGTTAAATGTTTGAATCCCCCACAAGTATTTTGCAAAGTTGAGGAACCTTGTTGAATACGTATCTGCTTTCAAATTTCTTCTACTTTGCTTGGATGGATTAAACCAGATGTCAAGTTTTCATTTCCCCACAGGAGATTTTCATGATGTGACTGTGGAAATGTCAGAAAGTTGCCTCATTTGCACAGATAATTTATCCCGAATCTGCAAATAAGCTTTGAGGCGATGATTTAATCTAAAATGCATTACCAGTTCAAAGCGTATTAGTACATGCTTACTGAAAATGGCTTGGCATTCAGGCTTTCTTCGTCAGCATTAATTGAATTAAATTACCTGCAGTGAAATCAGAGCCTTTGAGGGAAAGGAGAAAGGAGAAAACAGCAAGCTTTAGAAGGAAGACAAAAATAAGAGTCAAATATGTATGCATGTTTCCTCGCATTGTGACATCAAGGGACGGAAGGCAACTCTGGAGCAGGTGAACTGAAGGGTACAAACTGATTTCTGTCGGGTAAAAAAAGAAATACAGACCCAGGGAAATCACTGCTACATTGTGAGGAGAAATAGATGAGCCTTACTATCAGACAGATGGCAAGAGAGGAGAAACACCGGTAGACAAAAGCAGAGATTCAGAGCGGGGAACTGAGCCTGGGCATAGAGATCTCAACTCAGTAATGAGGAAGGCAAGCTTAGTTGAACACAAAAGGTGTAGCCAAGCATGAAGAGAGTGACTTGAAAGCAGACAAAGGGTGTGAGCAGAACACAACACCCTCGGAGCCAGCAACCCGAGGACCATTTCAAATTATAGCAGGGAAATGAATGGGAGGGTGGAGGCGACGTAGGAATAGAATGATATCATGTAACCCATATCTGTGTGTGTAGCTTTCGATATAGGCAGCCATGCAAACTGCAGCATGACAGCAACAGGTGGAAGCATGGGCATTGCCAAGGGGGGGGGCAGTTGCCCTCCAAATCCTCAAAAAGTATTGAAAAGCATTGTTGTTGTTGTTTAGACATTTAGTCGTGTCTGACTCTTCGTGACCCCATGGACCAGAGCACGCCAGGCACTCCTGTCTTCCACTGCCTCCCCCAGTTTGGTCAAACTCATGCTGGTAGCTTTGAGAACACTATCCAACCATCTCGTTCTCTGTCATCCCCTTCTCCTTGTGCCCTCCCTCTTTCCCAACATCAGGGTCTTTTCCAGGGAGTCTTCTCTTCTCATGAGGTGGCTAAAGTACTGTACTGGAGTCTCAGCTTCAGGACCTGTCCTTCCAGTGAGCACTCAGGGCTGATTTCCTTAAGAATGGATAGGTTTGTTCTTCTTGCAGACCATGGGACTCTCAAGAGTCTCCTCCAGCACCATAATTCAAAAGCATCAATTCTTCGGTGATCAGCCTTCTTTATGGTCCAGCTCTCACTTCCATACGTCACTACTGGGAAAACCATGGCTTTAACTATACGGACCTTTGTCAGCAAGGTGATGTCTCTGCTTTTTAAGATGCTTTCTAGGTTTGTCATCGCCTTTCTCCCAAGAAGCAGGCGTCTTTTAATTTCGTGGCTGCTGTCACCATCTGCAGTGATCATGGAGCCCAAGAAAGTAAAATCTCTCATTGCCTCCATTTCTTCCCCTTCTATTTGCCAGGAGGTGATGGGCCAGTTAACTGAGGTTCTGCCTCCCCCGGCAGAAGCCTCTCCCACAACAAAAGCCTTCCCCCTATAATGTCCTCTCCCCCCCCCCCCTGAAAAAAATTAAGCTCAACAACTCCCCTCCTAAACAAAAATCATGGTTGGAAGGAGCAGTAAAAGCAGGCAGGCCAGCATCACAGAGCAAGCGAGTGGGCAGCTGGGTGGCCCAGGCAGGCATTCACATGTACTGTGTCACCACTGCCACCAGCTGCCTGCCTGTTTACATGTGTGCACAACAGGGAAACCTGGGATTCAAACAGGCAGGAGGCCCAAGGCTGCTGGCCCAGGCAGACCTGCAGGCGTTCATGCACCATGGTCTCCACTGCCCACAATTCGCCCAAACTGCCCCCATCCCTTCACAGTTCCCTGCAATCTCATATATCCCTTTGCCAGTAGCAGAGGAAAGCGGAATCAGGAGGAGAAAGACTTTGACCCTCATGGGATGGAAGGAGTGTTGGGGGGTTTGCGTGGGGTGTAAAGAATGGGGGTTTGGCAAGGGTGTGTGGGGTGGGCAGGGTCGGTGAGCAACATATTTTGTTTGACCCTTATTTTGCCGATGTAATGGAAACCCACCGTTCATGTTTTTGTAAGCTGTCACCCTTAACAGTTGTTAATAAAACAGCAACATTGTCACTGATTGATTTCTTCCTTCAGCACAACAGGCAAGATTTCAGATTTGACTGCATGTGGCCTTAAATGTGGTTCTTTTATATTTACAGGGATTAAGCATCTAAAAAACCAGAATGACACGACCTTCCCGGAGGAGGATGAAGGAGTCAATGAAAGAGATGAGGAGTGGAGCCCGTAACTGGCTCCGAGCATCTGTGGGAAAGCCCTAATTGTCAATAACTGAACTGCTAAACTTTCTGTACTTAACGTGGAACTCTATTGCTTGCCTTCCTGACCCAAACCAGTCTTCACCTCAGTACCCAACAGCAGGAGGATTTCGTGGTGGAATTTACAGCAATTTGCAGAATCTGCCTTGTGGTACTTCATAACTGAAGATAACGGTTTCTTCCATTTCTTTTCTAGCCATTTCCCCCTTGCATTTGTTTTTAATGACTTCAAATTTGTCGTTTGCAAACATGTTGAGTCCTTTAGTGCTGCCGTTGCTTAATTTCTGAATGTGAGCTGCAGTCTAGAAGATCAGCTGTAAATAGTATAAATCTGAATGCTACAAAACTGTGCTAAATAGGCAGACCGTGCCTTTTAAGGGCCCCATGACAACCAATCAAAATAATATTGATTTGATCTTGAAAGAAAATTACAACCAAGCCTTCTTAGGTCAATATTAGCCCACTAAGGTGTGCTCACAGGGGGACACCCGAAATTTCGACTACCTGGGGCCTCCACAGGATTTAATCTGGCACAGCCTTCCATTTGAATCCTGTCTGGCAACAATGTCAGTGGTCTTCTGTTTGAGGATACTATTATAGACTGGGCCTTTATGAATACGCTTTTAGGTTATGTGTTTTGTCTCACTGTTTTCATGCTGTTTTAATTGATCTGTGGCTTATTAATAACGGGATGCTTTTGTTGCCACTTTTCTGATCTTGTAGGCATTGAGACATCTGGCATTATTCTTTGAGGGGAAATGGAGAGGTACATATTCCATTGTTATTGAATTTGGGGGTTCCATAAGTGGCCATGCCCAAATATTTGTTATTTATTTATTGCATTTATATCACACCTTCTCTCCAAGAAGCGCATAGTTTTTCTGCTCCTCCTTTAATCCCCACAACAACCTTGTGAGGTAGGTTATGCTGAGAGGCAGTGACTGGCCTAAGGTCACACCAAGTGATTTGGTTTGAGTTATTGTATTTCTATGCCGTTTTTCATTCCGATGAATCGCAAAGCGGCTTGCAAACAATAAATAACAGTAACATAATAGAACGTCGCATAAATGCAGCATAAATCAAATAAAAACAATTAACAAATCATCTGTGAGCTTTATGGCTGAGTGGGGATTTGAACTCTGGTTTACCCAAGTTCTAGTCTGACTCTCTCACCATTATACCACACTGACTCTCAACACAGTATCTGGTCCGTCTGTCCTCCATCAAAGGCTATTTCCTGGGCAGCTGCTTAGCCTTTTCGTTCTGAAGAAAATGAAGCATCAGCAGCAACAGTCCAGGACCATTCACAAAGGAACACCAGAAGAGCCTGTCTGCTGGATCAGACCAGTGACCCATCTAGTCCAGCATTCTGTTCTCACATGGGCCAAGCAGATGTCTTATGGGGAATATGGAAGCAGGATCTGTGCACAGCAGCACTTTCCCTACTTGTGCTTCCCAGCAGCTGGCATTCAGAGACAGTCTGCTTCTGACAGAGGAGATGAAGCACAGGCCTCATGAAGCTGGATGCTGGAAGATTCAGGACAGATGAAAGACATATTCACACAGCACATATGGAAGTGATAGCTACTAACCTTAGGTAAAGGTAAAGGGACCCCTGACTGTTAGGTCAAGTCGTGGCCGACTCTGGGGTTGCGGTCCTCATCTCGCTTTATTGGCCGAGGGAGCCGGCGTACAGCTTCCAGGTCATGTGGCCAGCATGACTAAGCCGCCTCTGGCAAACCAGAGCAGCGCACGGAAACGCCATTTACCTTCCCGCCAGAGTGGTACCTATTTATCTACTTGCACTTTGACGTGCTTTCAAACTGCTAGGTTGGCAGGAGAAGGGACCGAGCAACGGGAGCTCATCCCATCGCAGGGATTCAAACTGCCGACCTTCTGATCTGCAAGTCCTAGACTCTGTGGTTTAACCCACAGCGCCACCCGCGTCCCTAGCTACTAACCTTAGAGGGCTTTAAAAGGGGATTAGACAAATTTGAGGAGGAGAGGGCTATCTATGGTTACTAGCTGGATGCAGTAGAGCAGGGATTCCCAAACTTGGGTCTCCAGCTGTTTTTGATAAGAGATAAGAGATAGATAAGAGATGGTAGATTGATAAGAGATAAGATTAGTGATTGTTAAGAGATAAGATTAGAGGTTGTTAAGAGGTAAGAGATTGATGAGAGAAAAGAGTTAGGATATACATAATTTCAAAAACTGAAAATTTGGACACAAAAGTTGTTGAGTTTTTTTTGTTTTTAGCCAAAGTTGTTGAGCAAAAGAATTGAAGTTTTTCAGCTATTTTTAGGGGAAATTGCCAAAAATGACACTGCCAACATGTCCGGATTTCCCCAGACATTTTTAGCAATTTCCACCCAGACACTGCTCCCAACTGTGGTATTCCGGCTATGTATGGGAAATTCTGGACGTGTGGCAACCCTAGATAATAGGTTGATAAGAGTAGTTTAGATAAGAGATAGGAGATTGATAGGAGATACAAGATTGGTAAGAGATCAGAGATAAGAGACTGGTTAGAGAGAATTTAGGGATAGGTAAGAGATTACTAAGTGATAAGAGATTAATAAGATAGGAGTGAAACACATCTGTTCAGAGTCACGTTTGAACAGTGTGCGTGTGTCTGAACCGCCCAGATGAAAACACATTGGTTGCTGGTGGCGTCAATTCTGGGAGGGGAGGAGGCAATTTGTTCCAGATAGACTGATGGAGAGAGGGGCTGTTGATGTTTCACCTTTCTTCTGCTGGTTTGAAACAGACATCTGTGCACCTCCTGGCCCTGCTTCCCAACATCTATGCATTCAGCGATGACATCTGCAAAGAAAGCCTTTGTGCATACGGCTGTATTCATGTGAGCTGATCACACAACTGGCAACATACACACTCAGGGCTCCTGGTCACACAGAGCTCTTGGAAGAAATGGTTGGGCTCAGCAGATAATAAGGATGGATGGGGTAAGGGCTGCAGCAGAGATTTAGGAAATATGTTTCCATTGTTTCCATGGAACGTTAAGTCTCTCCCACTGAAATCAATGGAACTTCGAAGTGTTTCACTGGGCTGGTTGGTGTATTTTTGCCCTCTTTTTTTTTAAGTGTGCTTTTATAGTTTTCTTAGCAGTGAACTAGATATCTTGGTTTCTTCTTACATGCTCCCTGTGGCATAAACTCTTCTCTCCTGTGTCTCCCTAATCATGCTAATTATACTGCCATATGTCTCTCTCATATTTCTCCTCCGGTTCTATTGGGACACTGATTCCACCCGTTGAATATGTCATTTGTTTATTGCATTTATCAAGGGCTTCAGCATTATATGGGCCTTTTAATTGCTTCTCGAAACTCTTGGCAGACTTACTATTAAGAAACTGACATGGAGGTCAACAACCAATCATAAATATAAATAACATTTGGATTGCAGATGGGTGTTTGGTTGCTGTCGCCCGCCCCCAAACTTGAAGCTTATTCTAATATATCCATGTAAGGGCTACAATATAATACATGGAGCTTTGCTGCTGCTCTCTCCACTTTGCTGCTGCATTCCCCCCACATTAAACCCCTAGAGTTTCCCCTTCCCATGGAACTAGTAACCTTGCTTTTCGAACCTGGTACCTGAAGCCACCTCTTTACTATGCTTTGCACCCCTGCTTTCACCTTTACACTGTGTCCATGCCTCTCCCCACCCCTCCTTTTGCACAACACAGCAGCCTGGATAGTTCAGTTGGTTACAGCGTGGTGCTGATAATGCCAAGGTTGCAGGTTCGATCCCCGTATGGGGCAGCTGCATATTCCTGCATTGCAGCGGGTTGGACTAGATGATCCTCAGTGCCCCCTTCCAACCTGTGATCCTTCTGGCCGAATTCCCTTGCGCACAAACCACCCACATGGCACCCCCCCCCGCATCTTCCTTGCCCACACTTTGCAACGCCTAAGCCACCATCCGCTCTTCAGACACCTGCTTTCATGTTCAACCCCATTCCCATGCCACCTGCTCCCTCCTTTTTTGCAGCTCCCTTTGCACCTCCATTTTTACCTTTGCTCTCTTTTTTCCCTCCGCTGTCCTTACTTTTCTCCACTCTCCCTTGAACACAGATTACCCCATTTTCATGCCTTATCCTCTCACCTCTTCTGCAGTCACCTTTGCATATGCACATATCTTCAGTGTTATTTTTCTAGAAAAAGAGGTGCTGGAATTCACCTTGTTCTCAAAGAATGGCAATGGCACCCACCTGAGATATGCCAGAACCCACCTCAGAGGTCCTGGAACTGAGTTCCAGTGAGTTCCGGCTGGGGGAAAAAGCCCTGCATACCCTTTTCACCCCTGTTCCATTTTTCTTCCCTCCTCCATCTTTTTTCCACTCTCCCTTGCACACAGACTACCTTTATTTTCATACCTCCTCCTCTCTTCTATTCTGCACCCCAAATATCTGTATAATGGCACCATGATACTGGCAGCTTTATTTTCAGTTCCTTTCCTAATGATCCCTAGCATGGAATTTGTCTTTTTCATGGCCATAGCACACTGGGTCAACACAGATCTCACCAAACTACAATTCCCATGGCTCTGTAGGGGAAGTTCTAGGTTCAATTTTTAGGTAGGGCTGGGGATGTTCCCTCCTTCAAAAACTGCTGAAATTCAGAAAAAAAGCTGTCAACTTGTACACCCATGAAACTTGCCCTATGCAGGAGAGGAAAGGCATAAGCAGGTCAAAAGCATGCATTTTGAGGTACTGTACAAGATCACGGCTTTTTTTTTGGGGGGGGGGAATCTTGTTGCTAAATCACAGCAACCAAAATGGCTGCCATGCTATCGCACAAGAAAATGGGAAGTCTCGTTTTATCCGGGACACTTGTAGGGTATGTTGCCCTTGTGTACTTTAAGACCTCATTCACACCATGCATTTAAAGTACTATGATACCATTTTTAATAACCATGGCTTTCCCCAAGAATCCTGCCGAGTTTGTTGAGGGTTCTGGGAGTTATGAGGAGACCCCTATTTCCCTCACAAAGCTACAATTCTCAGGGTTCCCTGTGAAGATGGGTTGATTGTTAATCTACTCTGAGAATTGTAGCTCTGTGAAGGGGATAGGGACTTCTAACAACTCTCAGAACTCTTAGCTGAAAACAACTCCCATAATTCTTTATAGGAAGCTGAGATTGTTTAAAATGGTATGATACTGGTTTAAATGTATAGTCCTGATATGACTTGGGGGTTCCTGTATTAATTTAGCCTATGGAAATAGTCTACATGTAAGCACTGCACCCAAAGTGGGACTAGATTGTGACCTAAGTAGTTATTTATTTGTTAGGCTTGTATCTCATTTTGCTTAGAGCAGAGGTTTTTCTTATTATTATCACTGCAATTTCCTCAGGAGCACATTTGACAAATGCATTCCAGATATTTCCCCCCTCTCCATTATTGACAGCATTTTTATTACTTGACTTATAACTATAAGATATTATCTGCAACAAATGTCCTCTTTTGTGCTGCGATTAATTACTGAATAAAATGAAAAGCCACTGTTTAGGCCTGCGGACAACGTCATATTGCTTTGTGAGCCGTGAAGCGTGGAGCTGATATTCCAAATTACTGTTTATTATTCTGCGGAAGCAAAGTGTTATTTTATATTGCGTGGGAGCATTCTGTCAAACCAGCGAACAGAACAAGCAATATCCCTGGGAGACGAAATTCATCCCACAGCCCAGAGATGTCAGTAATGAACAATGTCTTTTACATTTTAAAGGGCTCATCAAAGTTAGGAACGACACAGAGAATGTCATTAGCTGCCAGCGAGAGCCTGAACAGAAAACATTTAGGTAAAACATGACATAGTGGCGGGATAATCAGGCTCACCCATCCATATTAAGCCACAAGGCTGGGGACTAAAGCCAATTTCATCTTATTGCTACCGATATAAACCAAATCAGCACAAATCAGCCATCATGGGTTATGAGACAAGATGCAAGGCAACACTGCACAAAACGACCCACTGTGCAACTCCGTACTATCAGCTGTATCATACCCACCAAGTATCCTGGGGGGGAAATGGGACACTGTTTTTTCACATGAGATTGTGGCGGCCATTTTGGGGGCCACAATCTGACATGTTCACACTCTGAAAAAAAATGTGATCACACTCCCCCCAAGTGCTTTTTTTGGGGTGAGATGGTAACGTGGGGCACCTGAGACACCTGGGAATGCATCCTGAAAGACGTGGGTCCCAGTTTTTGACCTAGAAAATTTGGACAGTGTGCTGCAGAAGCCAGCCCCAACCAGAATGACCAATAGTCAAGAGTGGTGGGAATTCAGATCCAAAACATCCGCAGGGTCCCAGGTTCAGAGAAGCTGATACAAGCTGAAGGCTTTACTGGGCTCAGGAGTGGAGTGGCACTCTGAGGTGGATGAGGAGGGGGAACACAAGGAGGCCATTTTGGTGGGGCTGTAGCTGGGGAACAGAAGTTGGAGGAGATGCATAGTTTTCTCTCCCAGGATATAGCTTCTCGGATACAAAAGTAGGAGCCCTTGTTGCTTCTTGGGGGAAAGGAGCACAGCAATGGGCCCCAGCATTTAAAAAGACGTAGCCATAACGTGAACCTTCAGAGACAATTTCAAAATGTCTGAGGTTGGTTCTTGGTTGCGTTGTGTGTGTGTTTTAATTAGGCAAAACGAACAAGCCCCATTCGATTTGCTGGTTTTGCTTACTGGCTTAGCAGTAGAATGTAGGCATACTTGTCAGTGTTTTTCCCACACATTTCCTGGCGTCGCCTTTGTTAGCCGCTCTGTGGGCCCAGCCAGGGAAAAACATTGTGTGATGATGCCATAACACACGCATGTTGGCTTGTTATAGGGAGATGAGGAAGAACATGACCTGCTGTTTCTGTTTTCAGTGGTAGGTCTGTGTGTCCAACAATCAAGTCTATTTTTGTATGCTCAGACCCCTTACTTTTATACTTTTTGTCATTATTGTCAGAGGCAGAACTTAATCAGCAATGCCACATGATGATAGGTTCCTTATTGCCAGTAGGCCTTATAAGCCAGTTGCTTAGCTTTGGAAAAAACACACACCCAGAAATGAATGGATGCACTTATACATAATATTCTTGATTATATTGTCCTCTCAGATCCTTAGAAAAGAGGTGGAAAACACATTCTTGCCTGCACACCTTGCTTCCCTGTCCAATGGGCTTGCATCTCCTTGTGTCTCAAATGCTAAATTTTGACACCACTGAGATAGGGGTTTGTGCGTGAGACTGTATGTGTAATTGATCCCTTCCCTTGCGCCTGAAAATTCTTTATCATTATGGCTTTCGTCTCTGGTGAGGGATGCCAACATATGTCTACAGGCTACATGGCATCATTAGCACACTTCATTCGCAAACTACTGTTAAACCCCACAGTCAATGCAGGTCCAAAGCTTATGGTTCAAAAATCAACAGGCAGAATTTAGGAACTGAGGTGGGATCCTCAGCCAACAGATGGCCAGATTGGCTAATGAGGTAAGGCATACTTAGTCACTCATTGATCTGACCTCTGCAACAATCTAATGGGTGACTCATGTCTTTGGAACAGGATATGCAGCACAAAAGAGTAGCTGATATCTGCTTTCACTATTTGTTAAAGGGGAGGTCAGTGTGTGTGTGCGTGTGTGTGTGTGTGTGTGTGTGTGTGTGTATCTCCTGAAGCTGAGGCTCCAATACTTTGGCCACCTCATGAGAAGAGAAGACTCCCTGGAAAGGACCCTGATGTTGGGAAAGACGGGGGGCACAAGAAGAAGGGGACGACAGAGGACGAGATGGTTGGACAGTGTTCTCGAAGCTACCAGCCTGAGTTTGACCAAACTGGGGGAGGCAGTGGAAGACAGGAGTGCCTGGCGTGCTCTGGTCCATGGGGTCACGAAGAGTCGGACACGACTAAATGACTAAACAAGAACAACATATTATATATATATATATATGGTATCTAATAAATGCAATTGGAATCATTATGTTGTCATGACTAGTTTGTGATGGGGTTGTTTGTATGCCTCCTTATTCTGGCTCTGGAGCAGATAAAACTTCCAGAGATTACTCTGAGCTAAATGAAAACACACCAATTCTTCTTCACTTTGATAACAGTAGAGATATCATTTGACTTCAGTAACGTAACTCTTTCATACAAAATTCCCTTGCTTGATGAGGTGAGAGTCCATCTAAATTTCTATTTTAACTAAGCTGAAAGGCTCATTCATGTTTTCCTCTTGTATGTGTGTGTACTCTCTCTCTCTCTCTCTCTCTCTCTCTCTCTCTCTCTCTCTCTCTCTGTCAGAATGCTGGAGAGGACTCACTTTTTGGATTTATTGCACTTCATAATTATGCACATAATTTGTAGGGTTGTGCTCCAGATTTGGCTGAAGCCTGAACTAAATCAGACTGATTTGGGGGAATCAAGTGTCAAGTGGGGGGAATTTGTCATGCCCACAGGGAATCATTTGAAATTTGGAAGGATTTCTCCCCCCCACTCCAAAAGGAGTAGCCATGTCTGCAAATATCATCTACGCCTGCCTAAAATGTTATATAGACACTTCCCCTTTTAAAAGAAATCAAAATTTAAAGGTGCTAAACAGAAAAATTGATAGACCTGCATGGATATATAATATGATAGATTTAACCTTCTAAGGTAGTCTTCCCCAGCTATAGAGATTCATTCGCTCTGTCCCAACTAGCCAGTGGCCCAAGGATGATGGAAGTTGCAGTCCGGACAAATCTCAAGGGCACCTAGTTGGCAAATAACCACTTTTAAGACTTTGAAACCTGAAAAACCTTACTTAGGAGGAAGCCTCGTTGAATTCAGTGGAACTCATCCCTAAGTAAATGTGTACGTGATGGTGCTGTAGAGCAGTATGTCAGTGCTAAGTCTAATAAAATGTATTCTGATCGCAACACAGAAGCTGGAGGCTTTATCTCAGTGTAAATATTTGGAGGCGGGGAGTGTATTCTTTAATGTAGCACAGACAGCCCCCCCCCCCAGTAAACTGGAAGAAGTGAATTATTTTGTATCAGAGAAACAGCAACAGGAGAGTTAGGAATTAACCCTTTGCTGCTATATCTCTGCAGCTCCCCCCCCCCCTTTTAAAATGTCAAATATGTATCTGTAAATCCTACTTGAGGGAGGGGGGAAACAGCAGCAAAGGAAGGATTAAGCATCCCTTCTCCCATGCACCAAACCACTCTGCAAATTATTCCATTCCCCCCACCCCACCCCACCCCGTTTTAGCTGTTGAGAAGCGACAGCTAACATTCCCAGCCCAGTGTTTGTCAAGGTTGCTGTAATAATGGCCTTAAATGAGATTATTTCTTGTGTTACTATGCAGTTTACATTCCGCAAGTTGGCAGCTGAACAGACGGGGGCAGTCAAGAGTCACAATGTTCTTTTCTCTTTATAATGCCAGTTTCTTTGCAAATGAACCTGAGAATATGCTAATATTGTAGTGGCTTCTCAGTGATCCAGTTACTTTGCTCAAGATGTCAGTCATCTCTCAGAATGTCATTTACCATTAAGAGGGTGCAAAAAGAGAGAGAGTTGCTCATCAGTTTGCAGATGCTAAGCTGAAGTTCTCTGGCGAGTGAGAAACAAAATGTTCATTTCATGCAAATGAACAATGCAGACTTCTGTCATCTTGGGGAGAACAGGAAGTTCTGTATCTCTTTGCTAAGTATCTTCTTAGATATTTGCTAATTGCATTCAGTCTTGTTATAAGACACAGAGTGTAAACAGTTTTAGGGGTGCCAAGTTATCGCCGCAGGAAGCGAAAATGAAACTGGAGACTGACACTTCTCAGCCCACCCAATGCAGAATGCTGAAAGCTGTATAGTAAGAGCCTTCGTTGTTCATTATGTATAGATTAATCCTCCTGCCATCTCTGTTCACTGGGTTTGCTTGGTTTCACAGAGCCTTAAAAAAACCACCCTGTTTGTGGAGAGATTACTGTGTGGCAGCAGAAAAAGTGTACACATGTTCTGGGAAGTGGCTTTCAGTTAGCTTAGAAATCTATAGCCTCTTTCTAGATTGTTCTGATAGGAAGAGCTGGCCTGGTTATGAGGCAGGCTGCAACAGCCACCTTGGGTGGCAGAATTCTGTGGGATGGCGTCCCACCTGCCCCTGGTGCTCACCGGAAGCCACTGCAACCGCAAGAAACAAATTGCTTGTTCATCTGCCTCTTAATCTGCCCTGAGACTGTATCAATTATATTGTTCTAACTTTGTTATAAGGGACGCGGGTGGCGCTGTGGGTTAAACCACAGAGCCTAGGACTTGCGAATCAGAAGGTTGGTGGTTCGAATCCCCACAACGGGGTGAGCTCCCGTTGCTCAATCCCTGATCCTGCCAACCTAGCAGTTCAAAAGCACATCAAAGTGCAAGTAGATAAATAGGTATCGCTCTGGCAGGAAGGTAAACGGCTTTTCCGTGTGCTGCTCTGGTTCACCAGAAGTGGCTTAGTCATGCTGGCCACATGACCCGGAAGCTGTATGCTGGCTCCCTCAGCCAATAAAGCAAGATGAGCACCGCAACCCAGAGTCGGTCATGACTGGACCTAATGGTCAGGGATCCCTTTACCTTTAACTGTGTTATAAACATGCGGCACCAGATGGCAATGTAGAGCAGTGGTTCCGTCACCGATGGGGTTTTGCATCAAGAGCTTTTATGGCATTTTCTTCTATAGCATTTTTTTTAAAAAAATCATTTATTTTTTTAATGTAATTTCCAGTGCTTCCCCATAGGGACCAGACCCAGAAAACAGGATCTCTACCTCTCTCTCTCTCATAAAGGGGGCATTTTCTAGAGTTGCTAGGATTCTGTTGGGCATCAAGTCCAAGAAACCTGCTTCAGGCAGGTCCGGGGGAGGCCAGGAGATAGATGAAGGCAGGAACAAATGTCTTAACGGTGCAGCAAGACTTCTTCAAATATTGGCCCTAGCAGGAGGGACCACTGGGGCTCAGATTCAGGCAGCAACATTTCTTGAAAGTAGCATCTCAGGACCCAAAACTCAACTGAACTTGTAGTTTCTGTTAGGTAAAAGGTAAAGGTACCCCTGCCCGTACGGGCCAGTCTTGACAGACTCTGGGGTTGTGCGCCCATCTCACTTAAGAGGCCAGGGGCCAGCGCTGTCTGGAGACACTTCCGGGTCACATGGCCAGCGTGACATCGCTGCTCTGGCGAGCCAGAGCTGCACACGGAAACGCCGTTTACTTTCCCGCTGGTAAGCGGTCCCTATTTATCTACTTGCACCCGGAGGTGCTTTCGAACTGCTAGGTTGGCAGGCGCTGGGACCGAGCAGCGGGAGCGCACCCCGCCGCAGGGATTCGAACCGCCAACCTTTCGATCGGCAAGTCCTAGGCGCTGAGGCTTTAACCCACAGCGCCACCTGTGTCCCGGTTTCTGTTAATATTATCTGTTTCTGTTAATATTATCCTATTACTGTTTCTTAAATATGGATCTAGAAATCTAAATTTGCACATGCACATTGTATGCAAATTGGGCTTCTCTTTAATCTTCTTTATTAGGCAAGGCCTAAGTGATCGTAGGGGACGTGGGTGGCGCTGTGGGTTAAAGCCTCAGCGCCTAGGGCTTGCCGATCGAAAGGTCGGCGGTTCGAATCCCTGTGGCGGGGTGCGCTCCCGTTGCTCGGTCCCAGCGCCTGCCAACCTAGCAGTTCGAAAGCACCCTCGGGTGCAAGTAGATAAATAGGGACCGCTTTCTAGCGGGAAGGTAAACGGCGTTTCCGTGTGCAGCTCTGGCTCGCCAGAGCAGCGATGTCACGCTGGCCACGTGACCCGGAAGTGTCTTCGGACAGCGCTGGCCCATGGCCTCTTGAGTGAGATGGGCGCACAACCCCAGAGTCTGGCAAGACTGGCCCGTACGGGCAGGGGTACCTTTACCTTTACCTTTAAGTGATCGTCCTACCTATTTATACCGCACTCTCTTTTGGGGAGGGAAAGAAACCAGGAGAAAAGAGAGACATAGCACAAGGTGTGTTTGCTTTCCTCACTGGGAGGCAAGGAGAAGAAAGGTGGAAACACCAGAAAGTACAGAATCACAAGCTATAGAAATCAATGGCATATTTTTTATGGTGCATCAGTTTTTGCCAAACAAAGCTATAGGCAGTGATCAAAGGCTTTTCATTATATATCTCAAAGGCATGTCAACATTTTACAAACGTTACTTTCCAATATAATTTATTTCGCCTTCTTATCGCAGGCAAGTACAGCAGAAAAAAAATAACCCTGATCATCCCATGATGAAAATTAAAAATTCAAAACGTCCAGAAATCATAGCCCATTATTAAATTACAGGGAACACCAGCTGTCCTGAGATAAATATACAAAATAATTGTTGGACGGTACTTTCAACAGGCCCTTGGGACATTATGGACATATGCATCCTTATAAGGCCCTAGATACATTACCAATGTATGTTGTGTTTATACAACTGTGACTTGTCCTTGTTTCCTCCAAAGGATTCTGGGAGTTGTAGTTAACTGTTCTGTTAGTGATATTTGACATACAAACTTGGAAAGCTAAACCAAGGCCTGATCTGTATTGGCTGTTTATTGTGTCTGAGTGTGCTGTTGCTCTGAGCCATCTGCAATACACATCTGTAGAGGGAACCAGGCAGAGGGCCTTCTCGATAGTGGCGCCCACCCTGTGGAATGCCCTCCCATCAGATGTCAAGGAGATGAGTAACTATATGACCTTTTGAAGACATCTGAAGGCTGCTCTGTAGAGTGAAGCTTTTCCATGTGGAATGTTTTATTATGCTTTTAGATACGTTGGAAGTGGCCTGAAGTGGCTAGGACCACCCAGTCAGACGGACAGGGTACAAAGAATAAAATTATTATTGTTATTATCTGACCTGCACTCCAATCTCTTGGGAATCAAAGGTCCTTCCATCTGGCTTCTCCCTCAGACACAGAGTAAAGCAAGATGTCTCTTAAGGAAGAGATGCCTCTACTCACTCAAGAGATGAGCGCTACCCAGCACTTTGGTGCTGTAGTTCTGCAATGCTGCTTCTCTGCTCCCCATAATCTCTATGGGCAACAACAAAGCAGGGAGATGAGCAACGTATCAATGTTTGTTGTCGGTTTCCAGCATCCTGGTGCCACTCCCACCCCCACAACCTCTCCCTCTACAGAACCAGGCTCCCTCCATGCCCTTAAATAAGTTGGAGTTCTTGCCATTGTTCTCGCGCTGCCACCAACCCTACTACTGGAACTTCGCCTGCGGTTGGGCCTGCATTGCTGCTGTGGCACAGCAGAAGCGGCAAAGCCACAGTGGGCACAGAGGTGTGGGCAGTGTTGCAGTGGTGAGGGCGGGAGTGGGTTGAATCTGCCGCCAAAGGCAAATGGCTTCACCTCACCTCATTGCAAGGCCGCCCTGTAGGTGGCTGTGCATGAGGAATATGTGTGCACGGGAAAGCGCAGGTGAGGCAATGCTCTGTGAAGTCAGGCTCGTGCACCTGTGGCCTCCATGTTGTTAGACTTCCTTCAGCCACAGCCAGCATGGCCAGTATGCAAGGCTGGTATCTGGGGAGGGCACCAGGTTCCCCAGCCCTGCTGCCAAGCATTGCAAAGCCAAGTGACTGGTATCTATGTGTTCCCAGTCTCAGTTGCTCTCTCTGTGAGAGGGAGGGAGAAGACATGCAGAAGAAAGGCCTGCTTCTCTAGACCATCAGATTGAAACCTTCCACAGTGCTTAGAATGGTAATGCAAGTAGTTAAAACTGGTTAAGTTTTTTTTTTCAACACACACACACAAAACATGAAAAGATCGCATGAACATAGTTTTACTCAGTCCTTAAAGTCAAATGGCATTCCCTGCGCCAGAAATGGCCAAATAGTTCTATTGCACTGTGAGTACACAGTGCAAACATATGCCTCTCTACTCAGAAGCAAGTCCCATTGATTTTGGTGGGGCTTATTCTGAAGTACAGTCATACCTCGGGTTAAATATGCTTCAGGTTGATCGCTTTTGGGTTGTGCTCCACAGCGACCCAGAAGTAATGGAACACGTTACTTCTGGGTTTCACTGCTCGCGCATGCGCAGATGGTCAAAATGACGTCACACGCATGCGCGGAAGTGGCGAATTGCGACCAGTGCAGTTGTGGGTTACATTCGTTTCAGGATGCGAATGGGGATCCAGAACAGATCCCGTTCGTATCCAGAGGTACCACTGTACGTATAGGATTGAGCTCAACAGGAGACCCCCCCCCCAATAGGCATGCTTTCAGGGATTTTATTTTTCAAAGCAACCTCAACAGATTCTGTGACATCACAAACCAAAGCAAAACTTGAAAACCTCGTTATCACCTCATTTGCTTGCTAGGGCGAAGATGGCCTGCAAATTGCCTTGGTGCTTTGGCAGATGATGTTATTCCTCCCATTGTGGAAAATATCCCAGAGCTGTCCTCACCTGCGTTTGTCCTCAGTTGGGCCAGTGATTGTTAGGAGCTTTAAACCCACTTTTGCAAGCACTTCTAGCAGTGGATGCTAAACAAATAGTGTAAAAGGAGCATGCACACTTGTCCTCCACTGGCTTCATTTTTTGCATGAGCTGACAGGTGCTCATGCAATTTTCCACCTTCAAAGATGCCTGGCCTCATGCTGCCTGGCCTCATTGGGTGGGTTTCAAACGAGGAGCCCTGTTGGTGGAAACCCTGCGCAAGGACTTCTGATTGCACAATAGGGCTTTCCCCTCCTCTCCTCCCGATATGACCCCTACCCAGGAGAACCCATGGAACAGCACAGGCAGGGGAGAGGAGGGAGGCTGTTCTGACTGGAAGCTGAAATGCTCACCTTGCAGAACGATCACCTTAGCATGATATTGAATTCCTTCCATTTTCAAACAACCAGTTCCAAAATCTACAGTCCATATACTGTGTTGCTGTTTCACAAAAAGGCATCAGCAAACCCTGCTTTCCACCTACCGGAGCCAAGTTCCTAGTACTGACAAGAGGCAATCTCAGCCCAAAGATCTCTGGCTGGTGACTAGACTCACAGACTGCAGTTTCATCTGTAGGCGTGCCGAATGCAAGCACGAAGCTGGCGTACTTTTGCAGAAAGAGATGGCGTAAGGGATTCCTCCTAGATCTTTAACACACTGGAAAATCACTGCCCCACAGATTTATGGTTTGTTGTAGGCAGGTTGGGGTACTTTGTCCACACTGAGTTCTCCTTTCTGTAAAGTCCATCTCACTCACTTCAGTGCAGATAAATCATGGCTTCTATTTGCACCCCGGGCACTGGATTTGAATGCTTCTGGTGTTTTTCCTGAGTATGGTAATTCCTTAAGACTAGCCCAATTATATATATACACACACATATTTGGGATGTACCTCTCACATTCCATTTTGAAGCAGATGATTCACAGTGACAGTTATTTGGATGGAGAAGAAATTCTGCAAGAGGACATGAGGGCACAGACTCTTGGGAGTCACCTGGCAGCCATAGTTCGTGCATGTGCACATGCTCCCATGCACACCCACAGAGAAAGAGAGCAAGAGTAGCCAAACCGCAAGTTGCATTATACAGTATATCATACGTTTTTATTCTTTGAAATGTTGTTTGTTTACGGTACTGTACACAAAAGTCCATGCTGAAGGTAAGCTCTGGCCCTTATAAAATATCTTAAAATGCTTCTCTCTCCCACCCCACCCCACCCCACCCCCCAAATCTTTTGCATCACTCCCACCCCAAATTAAATAATCCGTACTAAAACTGCGCAGATCTGCTATGGCTTCCACGGCAACTGGCATCTGTTATGACTTCTTGGTATTATCTTATACCATCCCTGATATTTTGGAATGTACCCAGTTCAAAATGTGAGAGAGGCCTGAAAAGACGAAGAGGAACTGCTATGGCATGCAGAGTCACTGTGCTGTCCTCAGTACAATAGACAGGTTTGGACTGAATTATCTCCTCAGTGGTGCCCACAGACCATTAGCCTGTGGTTTATGAGCAAGTTAAGACCCCGTACCCCAATCATTGGTAGTTCTTTTGTCTTTCTCTCTCTGTATATATATATATTTAAAAAAAACACAATGCAATTTCATGGCATATCTATCAAGATAGTTTTGAACAACAGACATATAAAGCAGCCTTAAGGAGGCAATTGGCCTATCTAGCCTAGTAATGTTTACTCAGGCTGGCAGCAGCTCTCCAAGACTGTAGCCAGAGGCCTCGCACAGCTCATTTTTAAACTGGAAGTGCCAGGGAATTAGATCTTGGATCTTCTGCATGCATAGCACATGCTTAACCTATAGGCAATGCCTCATCTAATAGAGCCCAAGAAGGGCAACACTTTGAACTTGTGACCTACTGTTATTTCGCTACCTTTAAACAGATCATTTTTTCCCCTCTCTCTCTCACTCTCTCTCTCTTAAAAAAGCTGGTTAAATAAAATACCTGCTCCCACCACCTACACACAGAATGGTGTCAACAATACATTCACTGCTTATTCAAGAGGCTTTTCCGCAACTCCTGAATTTTTCGGTACAGCTTTTCGGAATCTCTCTCCCGCGCTTTGAAAAAGAAAAGGACCCGCATAAATGCAGAGACAAGCGTCATTATGCAACAGGGCTGCGAGAAGGAAAGGCTGAGGCTGTCTGTAGTGACTTCAGCTTGGTATGTCACCCACTCACTGAACCCCTCGGTCATCTACAAGCCATGGTTGTGCTTTCCGTCCCAAACAGGCTGTCCAGAAGTCTCTGCTAGCCAGTCAGTCTTCAGCCCACATTGCACATGGCAACATTCGTTCATGGATTTCAAAGGGAATTGGCTGGTAAGCATTCCAGCAAAGCTGAGGGGTAGCAGGACCAGAAGAAGGAATAAAATAACTCCACATATCCAGCGCTGCTATTAAGTGCCTTGAGTTACCAGCTCAGGGCTTTGTAGTGTTTAATGTTCAGTATCCATCAGTTTTGCGTCTATAGATAGGATGGTCCAAGGATGATTTGGCACAGAAGGTAGCAGCCTTGTGGGGAATGGAGATGTCTTAGTGCTGCACTGTTCATCCTGCAAACAGAAATGGAGGAGGGAGAAGGTTGAGATTTGCTGTTGTGCGAAACTCAAGGCATTTAACTGTGGAGTAATGAAACTGGACATTTCGAAGGTTACAAAGGAGAATGGACTACACACTGAAGGATACTGATTCTCCCAGTGTCATTAAGTAGCATCCGCTTGACTGGAGCAGATTTTTAAAAATTGAAAGGTATGCCACATGCTACAACAATAAGGACATGAAAGCACAGTGGGTTATTTCCAGGTGTGGTGAAGGGTGTGTGTGTAGCTATGGAGGTCACCCTCCCAAGGGTAGTATTGATGCTGTTTACCTGGGCAGAGCTAAGCCAAGCAGGGTGGTGAAGAAGGCAGTACCATGGGAACAACCTCTCCATCACCACTGTGCCCTGTCCCAGTCCTATCCAGGTAAGCAGCAGCAACACTGGTGTCAGAAGGGAAATTCCGTGGCTTCATTCCAACAAAGGCAGCACGACTGGCTATGGGCAGAATCCAACATAGCACCAAGTGAACTTTCCATCAGTGGAAGGATTTCTGCTTGTGCAACAGAGTGGTCCCCCCACCTCTTCTCCCCCGGTGTACCCCCTAAATCTGTTCCACGGGTTCCACTAACCCTGCAGAGCAGATTCAGGGAGGGTAAGAGGTGCACACACAGAGGGGAAAGAGGGGAGAAAGTCCCATGGCAGAAGCAGAAATCCTTCCACTAGGGGGGCGTGATAGGCGAACAGTGCCCTATTTCCTGTTTTTCTCTGAAGTTTTGAAAATGTGAAAGTTGCAGTGATGAATTGTAATACCAAAAAAAGTACCCTAGTGCCACCTCTCCCTCTTCACTCCCAGCCTCAGCACACATGAGCAACAACTCCACACAGTGTCGTCGGTTGTCTCCTCCTGATATCTCGAACCACTGCATTGGCAAAACTGGCCCCAACGGTCAACGCTAACTTGCCACATGGGGATATTTGGATCCCAAGCAATTGAGATACAAGTCCCTCCCACAATCGGACTTCCTTCTCTTGGACACGCTCCACCCCATTACAACTTTATGAGGCTTCTTCTTTTAACTATTCACATAAAACAGTCACCCAGATACAGAAAACAGAGTGATGGGATGCAGACCCCGTAACGTGACTTGAAGCCATTTCATGACCACTTGGCAACTTAATTCTCAGGGCTCTGTTGCAAGGGGAAGACCAGGTAAGAAAACAATTACCTATCCTTCTCAAAACAGCAGAAACATTTGAGGATGCAGCTCATCTAGTTGCGGAGCAGCTTCTGCTTCTGTTCTTCAGGTGTCACTTCTGGGGTCTTATTGAGGTTAGGCTCACCTGGAAAGAAAAACAAAGCTTTTTAAAAAATTTTAAAAAGTCTCCACATAGGTCATGTGAGTCAGCTATTATGTGGCCTTGACTGTCTAAGTGTGGCCTAACAGTTGAAACTTCTTGGCTGGCCTAAGGCCTCTCAGCCTAACACACCTCACAAGATGGCTGCAAATGGTGGTGGTGGGTGGAGAACTGTATATGCCACTTAAATTCTGCTTTAGCCTTGAGAACCAGGAGATGCAGACACAGTTAAGCACATCTATGGCACAATTCCATACACGTCTACTGAGAAGTAAGTCCCACTTGAGCACATTGGGGGTGACTCCCAGATAAGTGGGCAAATCGGGGTGGGGAACCTCTGGTCCGCAGGCCTATTTAGGTCCAGCAGACTTCCCCATTTGGCCCATAGGCCATATTGGCCAAGCCATGCCTACCTGCCAGAAACCTTTCTGAGTCCACGGCTCCCTTGACCAACTACATTCTTCCTGCAACACCCCTGTGGGGCTAAGGAGTCCATTTATGTTTCTCCTCACCTGTAGAACTGACAGGCTCTCACCCTTTTTTGAACACCCTCCCTTGTGGAGTGTTCCCTCAGTCTCCTCTCCCCTCTCCTTCGAAGTCCTCTGGGCAGCCGCCACTGCTGCCCCTGGTCTCTGAGCTGCCCTCTCCCTGCCCCAAAGAGAGTTGCCTCCTCACACTGCCCCACATGGACCTGGGACTTGTCTGTCCATTCCCAACATCAAGGGCTGGTGGACTGGCTGGCTGGGCTCCCTCACCCGCTTGCTTGTTTACTCCAAGACCACCTCAGCTCCTGGCAACCAGCACCCCCTGAGCAGCCCCAGAGGCACCATTCGCCTGGGGAGCTTATAGCCAGGGCTGCTGCAACAAACAGCTGTGCAAGCCTTTGGGAGGAAGAGACACGGGAGGGCATCAGAGGAGGGAGGGAAGGAAGGAGGGACAGAGGTCAGTGTTGCCCACAGCACCCCTAACCATCATTCAAGGCACCCCAGGGTGTCATGACACACTGGTTGAAAACCACAGATATATGACATCAGGTGTGGAGCAGGCAAAAGCCTGGCCCAGCTAAAAGAGATTTTCAGGTGCCACCAAGAGGGATAGTAGAATCTGCCAGTTTTAGGTTCTCTCCAATTCTCATTTTTTTCAATCTTAAATTCAGTTCTGCACAATCCCACACCAATTTGCAATTTCTTTAATTTAAAAAGTCCTCCTGAAAACCCACCAGCATTTTAGTTCAAATTTATCCTAATAGACACATTTATATATGCAGTTTTGCCTAACACAGAAATCTTTGCAAAGCAATTTCCCGTAATCAATGCTGTCTTTAGCATATGCGCCGCTGGGGTGCAAAGATCCGCCCAGCGCCCCCAAATTTAGTTTAGCTCCCAAATTAACTTTTATTATGCTTATGTCAGACACACCTTTTCTCTTGTTTACGAAAGAAGGGAGGGGGAAAAAAACTTTTTTATTTACTCATTTATTTACAACACACTTATACTTAAGTATACACCACCACCACACTTAAACTTATAAGTATTGTTTAGGCACCTACTTAGGAGAAACATCATTTGTGTCAAAGGTGCCGCTGACCCCGCTGCCGCATAGCAGCTCAATACAATACGTAACACAATATTTTGATGTAAGGGTTAATTTCACGTGTATGGCACTGTTGTGAATGACAAGAGCTGTCATTGTGAATGACAAGCACCGCTGCTGGAGCAGCACATCTTTGGTAAATGAGTGCACAAAGTCAAAAGTCCTTTAGTGAAACAGTAGGTATACATTTCGGTAATACCTAGTGTCAGGGAACTGCCACCGGAGCCAGAGGCGGAGGGAAGGTTCCAGAGGGATGCCGGAGAGGGTCCCAGTAGGGAGAGAGGCAGCCCATCTGCTGGGGAAGGAAATCAGCGTAGCACCAGTGGAGAAGGGGGGCAGATGGGGGAATCGGAGAGGAGGCTCCAGGACTCTTCACCGGAGACCAGCGGGGAGAGCACGGGTACTCCTCTGCCCACACCCTACCTGCGCAGAAGACTTCCGCGCAGGGAGAGTAGGAGGAGACTTGGCGTCAAAGAACTTCTTTGCTGGAAGAAGTTCAAGAAACACCCACTGACGGATTATGCCAGCGACTGAGACAGCCATGAAGTGAAGGGCAGTCCAGACAGAAAGGGTTCAACCAGGCAACCTAGCCAGGAGTGGCGGCAACTTACGCATGAGCAACCCCTAGAACCATTACACCTAGGTATATATGTATTTTGTTTTTCTAGCTTGAGCAAAATTATTTATTATTTCATAACAGGTAGATAGTTAAGAGCTTAGGCGGCTTCAGTGGCGGGTGCCTGGTGCCCCCCAGAATTCGGCGCCCAGGTTCCCTGCACCCCTTGCACCCCCGGGTAAAGAAGGCCCTGGCTGTAATATAATACTCTTTTATTTTGTTAGTTTCACTATTGTGTGCATATAATAATAATAATAATAATAATAATAATAATAATAATAATAATAATAATTTTAAAAAAATTATTTATATCCCGCCCTCCCCAGCCAAAGCCAGGTTCAGGGCGGCTAACAACAATAAAATAATACAGCATTCTAAAATCATTTCATTATAAAATCAATTCAAATCAAATTGATGGCAACCATTGGGCTAGACTTCTGTGAAGATTGCCAAAGGAGGGAGTCAAGCTATGCCTGGCCAAAGGCCTGGTGGAACGGCTCTGTCTTGCAGGCCCTGCAGAAAGGTGTCAAGTCCCGCAGGGCCCTAGTCTCTTGTGACAGAGCGTTCCACCAGATCGGAGCCACAGGTGAAAAAGCCCTGGCTCTAGCTGTGTTTCGGTTCACATACTATTTCAGAAAGTGTCAACATGTTTGCCTTTAAACAAGAACAGAATTAGATTTCTTCCTAAACACTGATTTCTGATGCCTGCAAAGCCGTGTGAAAAAGAATTTGCAGATCCTGATGATCAGCTGAATGGCAGGTTTTGAGAAGCACCTTGCAAAGTGGCTCTGCAATGGGGGCCTGAAGAATGCTTCGCCAGACCCAGCAATCAGCCAATATAGTTGTACAGGATTGCAGCTTCAATTCTCATTGATGATGAATCCTTCGCTTTCTCCCACTGAAAGCGATAATATTTTGTATGTGTGCAGATTGGCTAATCAGTTTTCAACCTTTCCAGACCCAGGACCCACTTTTAACCCAAACATGCATTCATTGGGGGCTCCATTTCTTAACCTATTACCATATATTTGCATGATGGTAGGGCCCCTGTCATGGCCCACTTTGGATCAGGCTGTGACCCACTAGCAGGTCCTGGTCAAAAAGTGGGGAAGCTCACAGCCATTTTCCCCCAGCAACTCAATCTCCCTTTCCAAACTCACACTTAACATCACTATAATGTTAACATAAAACATAAGCCATAGAATTCTATTTACAGGCAATGCTTTTCCTACAGATAACATAGACAAATTCCATTCCCATCAGAATGTCGGCTGCAGTTGGTTTCATTAGTTTTAATCCAAGTTAATTATCACAGTGTATGATGAAGGGCTTTCTAGCTATTCCCTTTTCCCATTCCGTACTAGCAAAGGAATGTTCCATATTAATGAAATGAAAGCTTCTACATCGACTTTCCGTTTTGGGGTGCATCACATTAAAATCATGTAAAATTAGCAATGGAACCTGTTCTTTATTTTTCAGTACAAATGACTTGGCCCATGGGATTCCAATGATATTAAGTGCCTACAATTAGTGGGACGTGCTGTAATAACAGGCGGAGGATTTGCTCAGCCAGAAAAAGAAACCAGCCCTCGCTATTTACTTAGAAAAGGTGAGCATTACTTTCCCAGCAACCTTGGCATTCAGAAAATAAATAACAAGTTTAAAAGAAGTTTAATAGCTTCTATTAATATAGACTGAGCCTTTTCTTTTGGATGCTTCACCAAACTTTTTATCGGAGATATAAAAACCAAGGCCCCACCCCAAAGTGTCCATGATCACATGTAATAACTGATAGCCCTGGATGTGAATGTGTGGATTCCAACCCATATCAAAATATGCACTCAGCTATTTCAGGGGAGCCCAGAAAGGCATTGCAAGGAAAGTACAGGGAAATGTGAATCCAGATGCCTATATAAATCTGATCTCCAATGCTGGATCTTTCACTCTGCAGCTATATCATAGAATCATAGGAGTGTAGAATTGGATGGGACCCCAAGGGTCATCTGGCCCAACCCCCTGCAATGCAGGAATCTCAGCTAAAGCATTCATGACCATCCAACCTCTGCTTAAAAACCTCCAAGGAAGGAGACAGTAACTCTTAGTGAAACCAATGAAAGGCTGTAGCACAGTATGCGAAAAGAATATCCCCCAAACCCTGTACAGTGGTACCTCAAGTTAAGTACTTAATTCGTTCCGGAGGTCCGTTCTTAACCTGAAACTGCTCTTAACCTGAAGCACCACTTTAGCTAATGGGGCCTCCTGCTGCTGCCGCGCCGCCGGAGCCCGATCTCTGTTCTTATCCTGAAGCAAAGTTCTTAACCTGAAGACTGTTTCTGGGTTAGCAGAGTGTGTAACCTGAAGCGTATGTAACCCGAGGTACCACTGTATATGCTCAGATGCACAAATGAAGGTGTTGAACATCTGGCTGCTTCAATAGAGCAAAGGGGGTAGGAAACCTGTGCCCTCTGGATGTTAGTGTCTCCAGTTCCCATCAGCCTCAGACAGCATGACCGACAGTCATGGATCATGGGTGTTGTGATCCAACAGTGTATGGAGGGCTACATCCCTTCAACAGAGGAAAGTGGACTTGCGTGCATTGATGAAGATCTGCTTCCTATTCTGAAATGTCAGCCTGAGAGGCAGCAGTGAGTGAGCTGTGGCTGGTTCAGGGAGAGCTGTTTCCCATAATGCAGCAGCGGCAGCGGTGAAGGATAAGCAAGGCAGCCATGGAGCAGGGGCAGGTGGCGTTGCCATCAGTGGCAGTGGCTGGGACCTGAACCACACCAAGCCAAGACACGGGGGGGGGGGGGTGTCAATGATGCCAGAGGCGGGAGGCCAAGCAGACACAGCACATGAAGCTGCTGTACATGGGAGGCCCACCAAATGGATAATAATAATAATAATAATAATAATAATAATAATAATAATAATAATAATAATTTATTTATAGCCCGCCCATCTGGCTGGGCTTCCCCAGCCACTCTGGGCGGCTTCCCCCAAAATATTAAAATACCGTAATACATCAAACATTAAAAGATTCCCTAAACAATCCTACTGCCTGCAGGGATCTGTGCAGGGAACACCCAGCAGGACAGAACTCTCCTACTCTCTGCGGTGTGGTTGCAGGCAGCGGTGGAGGAAGCCGCTCAGTCGCCCGGGGCGGTGCGCCCAGGGGCAGGGTGAGCCACCCATGAGGCGGAGCACACTGCAGGGCCTCTGGAGTCTGCCTGCCTCCTCCTACTCAGCCACCCTACAGCTGGGGGGGGGGAGGCAGCAGGTGGACCGTTTGGGCAGTGCGGAGCCTGCGCATTCCCAATCCACCATGTCTCTTCCAGGAGAGACACGCGACTTGAGCGTGCTGCAGGCCCCGCAGTGAGTGCCACCTGGCATTTTGTCACTCCCCTCAGTGGTAACACCTAGGGTGGCCAGTGCCTACCGCACCCCCTTCCATCCGCCCCTGGTTGTGGGGAGGTGGGGAGACGCAGCATCTCCTTCCCTGCCCCTCCAAACTGCAAAGAAGAAGAAGAAGAGGAGGAGGAGGAGGCGGCGGCGGCGGCGGCGGAGGAGTTTGGATTTGATATCCCGCTTTATCACTACTCGAAGGAGTCTCAAAGTGGCTAACATTCTCCTTTCTCTTCCTCCCCACAACAAACACTCTGTGAGGTGAGTGGGGCTGAGAGACTTCAGAGAAGTGTGACTAGCCCAAGGTCACCCAGCAGCTGCATGTGGAAGAGCGGAGATGCGAACCCGGTTCCCCAGATTGCGAATCTACCGCTCTTAACCTCTGATTAAACACTAGCCTGTGCCTCACATTAATTTGGGGGTGGATCTGGGACAGGCGTTTTCCAGGTTGACCAGAGTTTATTAACATCTAGATACTAACAAACTGCCATTAGTGATTTATAAATCTCAGATTTTTGGTGGGGGGTATTTTAGAATTCCCAAGCAACACTATAACTCGTTGCTGATAGCTGAATCTGGCTACATTTTTGTACTGGCTAATTTCTTTTACATAGAGACCTATTAGTCTGTGCATGCTTGCATAAGGTGCGATCTGTTAACTGCAGGGTTGAATACCTTATTCAGCAGCCCTCAACAATATATGCTCAGAAATGGAGAGAGGGAACGACGCCAATAAAAGGAGAAGTGGCAGACGAAACTGATGGAATATGCAGAATTAGAAAATTTAACGAATAGAATGAGAGAATGAGAAGAAGGAGCCTTCAAGGAAGATTGGAAAATGTTTGTAGAATAGCTGGAGAATCATTGTAAGCAGGATAAAACATTAGCAGGGTTACAGCAAATTCAGCAGTTTGAATTAAGTGAAGATATAATGAGAATGGGGATAAAAGAAAATATTTGGAGTAATTGGGATATGCAGTGGTAATGGATAACGAAAACGAACCATGGAGTGGGGGGCGAGAGAGGGAAGTTGATGATTACTGTGTGGTTATATTGATTTGAATGTGAGAATCTGTAATAGAAAAATAGAGATTAAAAACAAAACCTGAACAAAACCCATCCGAGGCATGCTTGCTGATGTCCTCTTACCATTTAGCGGAGCACAAGGTTTTGTGTCTTGCTGTACATCTGCAGTCTCTTTTCCATTCAAAGAATCCTTTGGTGAGATCTCAGAGTCAGATGGTTTGGGCAGGGAATTGAGAGAGTGCACTTGAAGGACGACAGAGGTATGGGACAAGTCCACAGATGGCCTTTCAACACCGCTTTCCTTGCTCTTCTCATTTGGTGTCTCCATTGCCACCTGCTCTAGCAACGGGTCTGTGGCACGTCGGCTTTGGCCTTTCTGTTCCTTTCTCTCCCCACCAGCTTTTGGCACTTGTTCTTCTATAGAACAGTAACAATTTCTTTACTAAATTCAGATTATAAATTATTTGCAGGAATATTGGCTGATAGATTAAAAAAGATTTTGAAGAGAATTATCAGCGATGATCAAGCAGGCTTCCTTCCAGGGAAGCAAATGTATTATAACACAAGAATGGTGATCAATACATTAGGAATATTTGGATATGAGGCCTGATAAAAAAAGCTGCACTGATGCTGGTGGATGCCGAAAAGGCTTTTGATAATGTGTCTTGGAGATTTATGGAGAAAACTATTGATGTAATGGAATTAGGAGAGAAAATTGGATGTAGCATAAAAGCAATATATAAAAATCAAAAAGCCAAATTGATAATAAATGATTTATCAGATACGTTTAATATTTCTAAAGGCATCAGACAAGGCTGCCCGCTAACACCACTTTTCTTTATAACAACATTGGAAACATTATTAAAGGCAATAAGGGAAGAACCAAGAATAAAAGGGATCAAATTGGGAAATAGATATTACAAATTAAAAGCATTTGCAGACAACTTCATCATTACGATAGAAAACCCAACAGAAAGTATAACAGAAGCAATGGGAAAAATGAATGGTTTCAGGCTTTAAATTGAATAAAGATAAAACAAAATTATTAGTGAAAAATATCAGCGAACAAGAAAAATTAGAGCTAGTAAATAAGACCGGGCTAATTATAACAAACAAAGTTAAATACGTAGGAATCTGGATCACGGTAAAAAGCATAAATTTATATAATGATGACTATGCCAAAACATGGAAAGAAATAATAAAAGACTTGGAAATTTGGAATAGCCTAAATTTGTCACTATGGGGAAGGATAGCTATAATAAAGATGACTGTGCTACCAAAAATGTGGTTTCTTTTTCAAACAATCCCAATAATAAGCTGACTAAATTGCTTTAAGGAATGGCAGAGAGATTTGGCAAGATTTATATGGCAGGGCAAAAAAAACCAAGGATAAAGTACAAACTGCTAATGGAAATAAAAGACAGAGGAGGGTTTGCATTACCAGACCTCAAATTGTATTATGAGGCAGCATGTTTAGTATGGCTTAAAGAATGGATGATTTTTTAAAAAGCCAATATATTAGACTCTGAAGGCTGAAAAAATAGGTTCGGCTGGCACAGTTATCTGGGATATGCAGTGGTAGCTTGGGTTACAAACACCTCGGGTTACCAACACTTCAGGTTACAGACTCTGCTAACCCGGAAGTAGTACCTCGGGTTTAGAACTTTACTTCAGGATGAGAACAGAAATCGCACGGCGGCAGCACAGCAGCAGCGGGAGGCCCCATTAGCTAAAACGGTTCCTCAGGTTAAGAATGGTTTCAGGTTAAGAACGGACCTCCAGAACAAATTAAGTTCGTAACCAGAGGTACCACTGTAATAAAGTTAAAATCCACAGAGGATTCCTCAGTCACATAATTAGGAAATCTCTATTTACTGTATGGGAAAGAAACAAAAAATTATTGGCACCCAAAACACCTTGGTGGTTGTCACCGATAGAAGCAATAGCAGTAAAAAAAGAAAGCTATGGACATTAATTGGCTAACATATAAGGAAATTTTAGAAAAAGAAAATAACCAATTAAATTTAAAAATATGAAGAATTGAAGCAGGTAGGTGTGAACTGGCTACAATATATCCAGTGAAATAAAAATTTTAAATCAGACCAAATATATTAATGTATTTGAAACGAAGATATTGGATTTAGAAAAAGAACTTTTAGTAAATAATAAAAATATATTATCAAAAAGATACAGATTATTACTGGACTGGAACCTTAAAGACGAGGAGGTCAAGGAAATGATGGTGAAGTGGGCACAAGATTTTGGTTATCCAACTGAGATGGAAAAATGGGGAAAATGATGGAAAAAAGACTTAAAATTCACCTTGTGCTATCTGATAAAAGAAAACTTTATGAAAATGATTTACAGATGGTGCCTGACGCCATCCAAATTAGCAAAAAATATATATAAATAACAACAATATGTGTTGGAGATGTAAACAAAACGAAGGAACCTTATTGCACAAAATGAAAACAAAAGTGTGTTTCTTTATGCAACAACAGTGGCTAGAATGCTAACCGCAAAATACTGGGAAAGTGATTTAATACCAACAAAAGACAAGTGGCAATTAAAGTTGTGCAAGTACCTCAAATTAGCCAAAATGACAATAAGAGATCACTGAGGCGATAAGGTAAAAAAGGAATGGGGTTGCTTCAGAAACTACCTGATAAAATATGGTTCCAAAAATAACACCTGGTTGTCCTTAGATTAATTTCACAGATATATTGGGGAAAAACAGATTTAACTAAATCAATGAAGAATACTTGTTATTTAAGAAAAGTGTTGAAGCTGCTAAGAGATAGAGGGAAGTCAACTAACATTCCAGAACAGAAAGAAAGTGACAGGAAAGAAAGAAAGAAAAGAAGGATGACAAATGTAATTTCTTTCTTGGAACCTGGTGTGTTAAACTACTGTTTGTAATCTTTGAACCATTTTGTGTATTTGATTAATTCTCTCCCCCCCCCTTTATTATTATTCATCATTTTTCTTTTTTTCCTCATTTTTCTTTTTTTCTTTATAATTTTCTTTTCTTTTTATATTTTTACTTTCTTTTCTATTTTTCCTTTTTAGTTTTGAATATTTGGATGTAATGTTTACTTCGTGCTTTCTTTGTAAACTTTTAAAATGCAATTTTTTTAAAGTAACAAAACACACACAGAAACAGACAGAGGTTTTATGTCACAGAGTGAGATTTTCCCAGGGTGGGGGGCCACACAATCTGTGACTGACCAAGCCAAATACAACCCAAGCAGCTCTATGTGAGAGCCCATCAAAGACCAGTGGTGCCAACTAAGGGGCCCCGAGGCCCCCCTCCAAAATTTTCAAGAGGGGACCTCACCCCTCAAAATTTCACAATGACCATGCACATGCCATGTGCGCTCACTATGTAGCATACTCACATCACTTGTGCATGCGCACAGCCTGCTTGCATCACATGCACAAGGTGCACGACGGGCACACGACACATCAGCACATTGCGTGCATGCGTGTCATCAGTGCACTATGCGTTGTGTGCCACATGTCACTCAGCGCCGGCCCCCTCAATCACGGGGGCAAGCTGGCACACATGTCAGAGACCTATTAATGCTTCCCTTCCTACTTAGGACGGCAAAAACATGGGGGCAAGGTTTGTCAAAACTTGGCAGGCCTCGATAAGTGGCTAGTAGGCTGCATTTTGCTTGGTGGGTCACAAGAGTTTTGTTCATTTTCAAGGGATCTCACCTACCGTATTTTTCGCTCTATAAGACACACCTTTCCCCCTCTTAAAAAGTAAGGGGAAATGTATGTGTGTCTTATGGAGCGAATGCAGGCTGCACGGCTATCCCAGAAGCCAGAACAGTGAGAGGGAGCACTGCGCAGCAGTGGTGTAGCATGGGGGGTGCAGGGGGGCCGGCCACACCGGGCGCAACATCTGGGGGTTAGGGTTAGGGGGCGCAAATCCACGGGTTAGGGGATGCAAATTATTTGCTTTGCCCCGGGTGCTGACAACCCACGCTACGCCACTGCTGCGCAGTGCTCCCTCTTGCTGTTCCAGCTTCTGGCTTAGCCACGCGAAGCCTCTTCAGGGCATGGGGAGCCTTCATCCCGCTGCCCTGAGGAGGTTTCATGTGGCTTTACCTGCCTTTGGGGGAGGTGGGGGAAGGGACAGAGGGCAGCCCCTCTGTCCCTTCCTCCACCTCCTGGAAAATACCGCAAAAGCCGCGCTCCCTTTTACGAGCTGCGCGGAGCGTGTGTGTGGCTCTTGGGGGCTTTTCCCCAAGAAGGGAGAAGGGCAGCCTGTCAGTGACAGGCTGCCCTTCTCCCTCCTTGGGGAAAAGCCTGCAAGCGCTGCACACATGCTCCTCGCGGCTCATAAAAGGGAGCTCTGAGCAGAGCCTGGGATGCATACAGGCTCTGCTCAGCGCTCCCTTTAAAGAATATTCTTTTTCTTGCATTCCCACTCTAAAAACTAGGTGCGTCTTATGGTCAGGTGCTTCTTATGGAGTGAAAAACACTGTAATTTGTAGCTTCCAGACTGATTGGGATGCCTCGTACAATTGGATTAAACTGTTTTCCAAATTTTGCAATTCAGTTCCGTTCAAGCCAACCCCCGATGTTTCTCAGAATACCAGTTGCTACTGGAGGCAGGGACAAAAACAGTAGGGAAGGGCGATCGCCTTCACATTCTGCTTGTCGGCTTCCCATAAACACAGAATCATAGAATTGTAGAGGTTGAAGGGACCACAAGGATCATCTAGTCCAAACCCCTGCAATGCAGGAATCTTTCACCCAGCATGGGGCATGAACCCACAACCTTGAGATTAAAAGTCTCATGCTCTACCAAAGTTGTAGCAGGCAGAACGCTGCACTGGACGGACCTTTTTGATCCGTCCTAGCATGCCTCTGCTTACGTTCTTTCGTTAACGTTTTATCCTTTTGAAAGCAAGCAAGCTTTTCACTTGGACTTTGCTAACTGCATGCTATCAGTCAAAAGGAAACTTCAGGTTCTCATCTCTTATATGCAATGGTCTATCAAGACACGAGTATGGAAAGGACAGCACTGTGAGAGATGGCGTGGACATCTGCCACCTAGTGGTGTGAATGCTGAAAGGGTCCATCAAGGGAACAGCAGGTTGACTACAACTTTAGAAAGAAAAATACTCCTAAATACCATGCACACAAAAAAAGGTGATCACTGTATCTTTGTCTTTCTCGCATGCACACATCCATTTGTGTGTTCACGGTGTTTTGAATGTGTAGTAGTTTTGCAAGGAAACTGTCTTTGAGCGCAGATGAACAGAGATACTTTGCTGCTCACGAGTGAACCAGCCAATGGGGTGGAAATGGAACTCTGACAAATGGAAAACGTACCTTTTTCTGCTAACTCTTTCCACCTGTCTTTGTTCTCTTGTATGATCTGAAACAGGGAGTCTTTAAAGCTTCTTAAGTCCACGGTGGTCAAAGAGTTTTCTGAGCAAGACCCGCCAACACACCCAGCATTTTTAACATGTATCCTTCTGTGTACGTCCACACTGGATCCTCCAGCGATGTCACTAGAAGAGGGGGTGGATTAAAGAACTAGATTAAAGGCAGAGCAAGACACTTCAGGGGCACAGACAAGGAGAAAGGACAGTAATACATTGTAGCCCGTAACTCAGCCTGGGGTTCTCCAGAGGCTTTTGACTACAGCTTGACATCAGTTCTGGATGGGGTTGAAATCAACAGTCTAAAGGATGCCAGGTTGTAAAAGGCTCCCATAACTGATGCAGGAATATCCCCTACATGGAGGAGGGTGGAAAGGGCAACGAGACATGGGCATTAGGGCAGTTCATAAAAAACCTTCTTCGAAAATGCCTGCTCCAAAGGTCTTCTCTTACTACACTAGCTAATTGAATTCAAAAAATCAATTTAGGGAAAAACATTAGATGATCACCAGGGCTAGCTGGCTAAGTTAGTCCTATTTGGGCCAGCGAGGAGACCCAGGGAGAATTAGCTGTGGGATCCCAGAGAGGGTAATCTTCATAAAAAGGGGAGAGGGAGGGAAGGAAGGGGAATAAAATATCAGGTTAAGTTCAAATTGAAAGCCAGGCAGAATAGCTCTGTCTTACAGGCCCTGTGGAAGGAAGTTAAATCCTGCAGGGCCCTGGTCTCATGGGACAGAGCATTCCATCAGGTCGGAGCCATCACTGAGAAGGCCCTGGCCCTGGTGGAGGGTAATCTGACTTCCTTAGGGCCCGGGACCTCTAAACTATGATTATTCATGCACCTTAAGGTCCTCTGCGGGGCAGACCAGGAGAGTCGGTCCTGTAAATACGAGGGCCCTAAGCCACAAAGAGCTGTTTACTTGGTCGTTTCCCTATGTCATGAAGGCTGAAATTTCAATTCAGTGGAGGAGGGTCAAGATATTAACTGATATGCATGAAATTTCAGATATAGCTATATAATCCCTAGTGTAGTAAGATAAGACCATTGGAGCAGGCACTTTAAAAAAAAATGAACCACCCTAATGGGCATAGCCAGGATTTTTTTTGGGGGGGGGGGGAGAGGACACTCATCTGTTATCCTCCTCTGTCTGTCTCTGCCTAGCAGATTCAGAATGAAATGTCTCAACAACAGTTGTTTTAAATTCCTTTCCTTTGACCCCAAGTGCTCAGAGAAATCCGTCAAAATCTTTCTACAATTTCTACTTTTATAATTAAGAGTTTTTGTTTGTTTACTTGATTTAGGGGAGGGCAGCTGCCCCCTGTTCCTCTCCAGTCTATGCCCATGTGCAGAACGCAACTCTATTGTTCTTTGCCATGGCAATACAATCCTATGTATGCCTGCTTAGAAGTCCCACTGAGTCCCATAGAGCTTATTCCCAGGAAACTCGGTATAAGAATGCAGCCTAAATTAAATAAAGGACACTAGTTGGACTTGGAGAATTAACTTGTAGACCTCTGTTCCTTGCCAAAAGGGGTGCTGGTTTATTTTTATTTATATGCCCTACATTATATGACCTCAAATCTTCCTATTTCTGCTTTGGATCTTGTGACTGTGAGATGCCGCAAAGCTATTATGAAACAAAAACGTACAGTATTTTGCTAGCTTAATGGCTAAAAGCTAAATTCATAATTTGCTTTAGGGCAGAGAGGAAAGAGCCTTGAAATCATATGTACACACCTCCAAGCAAATCATCCCTCCACAAAATTTCCTGAATAATATTTTGAGCACCAGCTCCTTCAAATATAATGATTTGTATTCTGCTATGTCTTTGCCTTACATATACACAGTCGTTTCCTGAGCAGGATTTATATGCTGTCATGTAACACAGTTGCAACTCTTGCCACTAGGTGGCAATGTTATATTAGCGTAATTTCGATTTTCAATAATAATATAAATGGGGGGGGTGTGCTTCTCAAACCTTAGTGCTGTCGAGAAGGAAGGGCTTTCAGATTTTGATGCTTCCTCTATAAGAGGAAAAACTATTTTCTCCATGGAGTCAGTAAGAAGAGCAAATGTTGGCTTTACTATGAAATCTATGAAACCTGCAGGGCAATTTGGGAGTGGGGTGTGGAGAGAAATAGAGAGAGAGACGGAAGAAAACATTGAGTGCCTGTGCATTCTTTGTACAGTTAGTAAGTAAATGCGAATAGAGCTTTGCTGAAGGCAAATTTAAGAGTTTTAACTAACAGCTTAATTAAAAATAAAATCCAATAAGTGTACATAAAACAGTAAAATAATTACCATCAACACAGAGATAAAATAAACATAATCGAGATACAAGAATGCATGACTTAATTATGTGACCGGATAGACTTGCTGGAATAACGGTTTCAGCAAGTGCCTACAATTGTATATGACAAGTGTGCTAGCCTAACAGATGCGCTGCCACATCAATTTCTCACAAATGCACAATGGACATTATGTGGCATTTGGTAACAGCACAAGCTCTGCACATGAAAGCATCCGTGTAGTGTGTGAATGTTCAAAACGCTTGTATTTTGGGTGTAAACGGCAAGGCAAGATCAGTTGTATTCCCACACCCTTCTTATTTCAGAGGGCGAGGCTGAGGTATAGTGGTTTGCTGAAGACTACGTGGTTAACCCATGACAGAGGTGAAATTCGGTCTGCAGTTCTCTGCCTGCAGTTACCTAGGAGAAACTCTCACTGAAAGCAACAGGATTTACTTCTGAACATGCATACATTGGATTGCACAGTCAAGCTACAGACTTTGGACAATGTCCATTGGCCCTGGTAGGCTTAGTCACAATGTTCCACCACTGGCTTTCTGTACAGATGTATATTTAGAGCAACTACATAAACAATATGAGGTCCAGTTTATGTAAGGTCCAGTTTATATGGGCAAGGGACAGGTGTGCAATAAAATAAATGTTGCAAAGCTATCGCACCCTGAATCTAATGCATTAGAGATGCAAGACCATGGGAGTACACACACACACACACACACACACACACACACACACGTCCTATATTGCCCACAAGGTGAAGGCAAGGATTAAAAGGTTGACATTTAATATTTACAGCTTTCAATTCTATAGTCAAGCCAGTATTCTATAAACCTCTCTTTTAAGGCGCCCTTAAGATGGAATCCTAATCTCATTTTCCTAGGAAAAAGCCTCATTGAATTCAATAGAACTTACTTCTGAGTAGACATGATTAGACTTGTGCAGCTAACTGTTGGAATAAAAAGGAAATACTCCCATGGTCCAATTGCTGAGCAAAAAGGATCACTATTTATTTTATGTCAGGTGTTAACATTTACCTCCTACCCTTACGTCCAGAAACTCAGGCTGGGTTTACGCAGCAAAATCCTGCGTTTACTCAGAAGTGCCACTGAGTTTCATGGCACTAAAACCCAAATAAGTGTTTATTGGAGTGCAACAAGATTAGCCTTCTTCTTTCTGTTTCCTTTAAAAATTGGGTTACATCCAATTAATGGGCACGATCCAGTGTTTTTGATGGGCCTACTCTGACTGGAACTCAGTTGAGTATAGATGTTATGTATTCAGTGGTCTGTGTTTGCCTGAGCTTGAGTCTGGACTAAGGATTCTGAGCCCCTGTGTTCTGATTCGATACATGATATCTAATCACAGAACATTTCAGGATTTTGGCATCTGCCATTGGCTCTTAAACTCTGAGTCATGATTCGCAGCTTCGAAGTTTAGACAGCCAATCATGTTGGGAGTGGGAGTGGCCTTCAGAAATGTAGATAAGCAGTTGCTTTGCCCCTGTTGTCCAGTTCTGTTAGTTCAATACAGGTTCTTGCTGTTATCACTGTGTCTTGTCTCATGGGAACCCACCTACACTTCAATAAACTGTTGCATTTATGCTACATGAATTGTTTCCACACTTTTGTATATTGCCTGGAATCTTCTGATGAAGGACAGTTGAGAAATATTTCAAATAAATACATAAATATATCATCAACGATAACACTACCTTCTATGAGGAAGCTGTGCCTGGAGTCATTGGCCCAAAATCACAAAGTGAACTTTGCCATAGGGGTGTGGGTGGGAATATGAACCTGAAGTTCCCTTGCCTAGGACAGAGTCCTTGAGCCAGATCATCATCCTGTCTCTTGATCATCCTGTCCTCCTTTGATCTAGCACAGGAAATCCGTGTATGGAAACAAGCACCTGTGTGACCTTCTGGGCACAGTCTTGTGCGAGCCAAGATGGAGCTCAGAAACATCTCATCTCTTTGGCAGAAGAAGCCCTTGCGTGCTGCAACTTTTACACTTCCGCCTACAGGGGATCGATCTTGGAGCAGGGTCTTTATGAGTCTGAGTTGATATTCCAAATTACTGTTTATTATTCTGCGCGAGTGTTATTTCACAATGCGTTAGCAGCGTTCTGTCAAATCAGTGAATGGAACAAGCAATATCCCTGGGAGACAGAACTCAACCCACAGCTCTGAGATGTCAGTATCGAACAATATCTTCTTGAAAAGTGCTTGTCGAGGCAAGAAATTACGCAGAGAACAAAGCATTATCCCCCGCTGAGAACTGAACAGGTGAAAAAAGAGAAACGCCCGATACTACATGGAACAGCAACAGATTTCACATCGTCTCAATATGCTCAATAAATGCTCTGGGCATAAAGGAGAGCGGTACCCCATTACCTTACTGAAAACGGGCATTCTCAGACTTAGAAACGACACCAATGCGTGGAATGTTGTGGCACTGAATCTGAAAATCTGTATGGCCCATATCTTGCGTTAGCTAAGAACATTGGCTGACTTGAAGACCCTCAAGAGCAGAAGTGGTCCTCTGGGTGTTGATGGATCCAATGCCTATCATCCATACCTATTGGCCGTGCAGGATCGAGGGCTGTTGAGCTTCCAACATTTGGAGGGCCACCAGTTCCCCATCCCTGCTACAGCAAAGGCTCCATCTAGGTGTGTGCAGGGAGACTCGTCTAGCATCAGCACAGCCGGCTGCCATGTACCTGTGGCTCAGAGCCACGGCCAGTTCCTGTGATACTTGCACCTAAAACTACCACCCACAACAAGCCAGCTACAACAAGCAAGGTGAGGCCAGGAAAGTGAGCTAGGACAAGGCTGCAGCTCCTCCTACTGCAAACGTAAAAGGTGCAAGCTGAATCACCCTTTTTACCCATACCTGTGCAATGGCACCTGGGCTGGAGACATGTTGGCTGTTGACCTGCTGGGATTCCCCCAGAACCAGCTGGACTATAGCTATTTGGTGCTATAGGGAAATCTACCTTCACAGTAGGTGGTGATGCTTCTTCCCCAGTCAATGGTCCTGCAGCCATTCATTTGCTTGTTTACTACAAGTTTACCCCTTCCTTCCAATGGAGCCCAGGATGGCAAACAACATATGCGAGGGCTTGTTGAAAGAGGAAGGTCTTCAGTAGGCAATGGAAAGGCAAGAGACGCCGTGTTCCTAACAATCAACATATTCTCTCTTCTCTGAAATAGACATTTATATTCCACCTTTTATCATGGGACACAAGGCTGAATATGTAGCACTCTGTATGTGGTTTCCCATCCAAAACCTGACCAGAGGCAGACCTGCTTAGTTTCAGCCATCTTCCTATATCATGGGCCTGTACACACACACACACATGCACACAGATTCTTTCTTCATCGGCTGCAAACACACTATGCATTTAAAGCACATGACTTTCCTCAAAGAATCCTGGGAATTGTGGCCCTGTGAGGGGTAAACTGCATTTCCCAGGATTCCTTGGGGGAAGTCATGTGCTTTAAATGTACGGTGTTCACGTAGCCATAGTCTCATTCCCATCCTGCAGCAACAATCCATCCCCAAACCTCTGCCTTTCCTCAGAGTACTGGGCTCTTGAAAGGTAAGGATCCTCTTCTCTTCTTCCAGATGTTATGAGAGTCCCCTTCCATAAGCGACAGTGTGCATAATGAACACACGAGATCATTTCTCCAAAGTAAAAAATAAAAAAGCCAAGCATTACCTATTTGGGACTGTGCCACCATGGTGGATTTGCGGTCACAGAGAGGAGAAAACGGTAGCCCCAGTTCTGCCTCTTTGTCTCCCTGAAGGGTTAAAAAAGGTGACACATTGAAATGCGTAAGTTTACAGGTACTAATGAAAGCAAGACTAAGAATTTACGGAGTGCATCTGAACACAAGCCCAACTATTTAACTAAGCCAAGGGGTGTCCCTTTCACATCAAATTTCTGCAATGTGTGGCTTAAAAAAAAGAAAAATACTGTATATTAAACATGTACTTATGATGAATGAGAATAGAGAAAATGGCTGCTTCCAGACAGAGGGTTTTTAGCACTGCTGGCTTATTTCTCTCTCCCTATGAGCTGCAAACATTTCCATGCATACTCAGATGCACCCACACCATCTAGAGATCGACAATCTCAGTTTCTTTCCATTTCTCATTTTTTAAATCTTACCTTCAGCTCTCTACATTTCCATGTCAGTTTTGCAACTCTTCGTTTATTTTTAAAAGTTCTCATGAAAATTCTGGGTTTTGTCCAAATTTCAACTAACACGTGCATTTCTGCACACAATGTTGCCTGATGCACACATTCTCACAAACAGTTTCCCCAAACAGAATCCAGCTTTCTGTGTGGTTTTCACCACTGTACACATGCTTTCCCATAACAGACGAGTGTTTTTTGTAAGCACAGCTTGGCTGGAGAGCTAATTTGCAAAATTCAGATAAGTGCAAATTTCAAAGGATAGTTGGGCTTCGGTTCTCCTATTGCTTCCGGGTTGGACCGTTCACCTTGAAATGTGAACTGAAGCGAATTCTTCCTTCACCCTTTCTTACAAGAAGTAAGTAGAAAGAAAAAGGAATATTACAATCAAATCTAATAACAAATACAGTGGTACCTCGGGTTACATACGCTTCAGGTTACAGACTCTGCTAACCCAGAAATAGTGCTTCAGGTTAAGAACTTTGCTTCAGGATAAGAACAGAAATTGTGCTCCGGTGGCACGGCGGCAGCAGGAGGCGCCATTAGCTAAAGTGGTGCTTCAGGTTAAGAACGGACCTCCGGAACGAATTAAGTACTTAACCCGAGGTACCACTGTATAAGGGATCTTTATGAACAGGTTTGGACATGGGAGACGGATATTACCTGTCGAAAAAATTCTTCCATCAGTGCCATCGTCCACCGGTAATGCAGCTTCCAGATTTTTGATGGATGACTGATGTCGGCCGCATGAAGAATCAGGGACATGGCTTTGGCTTTGTCTATCCTGCCCATTCAAAGATTTTCTCACATTATCTTACCGCAACAGCAAGTCTCCCCTCCCTCCCATTCAAATAGGAACTGTATGTTAACACACAGCACTGGAGAGAGAATGGGGGGAGGCACTTACCCCTCGGTCTGCTGCAGACTGTGCCTCATTGTTTTGATCTGCTGGAAATGGCCTGACATGTCAGTTGATAAGACCATCTCGATGACGAGGGTGCGCAGCTCCCTGCAGACAGTCAGCATTACTAAATTACAATCGTATTTATTCTCTAATGAGACGTTTTGCTCACAAAGCGATGGTTAATTTATCTCTTGGGATGAGCATGAACATTATTTTTAAAAATGAGAAAAGCACTTCAAATTATTATTATCTGGAAACCTCCAGCCTCCTGAGAGTTGATGGGAGTTGGGTACTTAAAAAATACGACAACGCAACCCTGCTATTACTTCATCGGTCCTGCTGCTTTGTTATCCCTCATTTCAGAATCATGAACTGTAATTACATTCTGGGGCTCTGGGTGGGATGTTTTGCCGGATTTCCACATAACTGCAATCAGCAGAACGTGGAGAAGGTTAAGACTTTACCACCAGCACTGAACTTTCACTTGGGAACTCAGAAGGGGAAGAGAAACCAACTAGATCTCGGGATAGTTCCCTTAAAGAAGGAGGCTCACCAGGAGGTATAAAGGACCCCTGGATAGTTAAGTCCAGTCAAAGGCGACTATGGGGTTGTGGCGCTCATCTCGCTTTTCAGGCCGAGGGAGATAGTGTTTGTCTGAAGATAGCTTTCCGGGTCATGTGGCCAGCATGACTAAACTGCTTCTGGCACAACAGGACACCATGACGAAAGCCAGAGCATATGGAAACACAATTGACCTTCCCGCTACAGCAGTGCCTATTTATCTACTTGCACTGGTGTGCTTTCGAACTGCTAGGTTGGCAGGAGCAGGGAAAGAGCAACGAGACCTCACCCCGTCGTGGGGACTTGAACTGCCAACCTTCTAATCAGCAAGCCCAAGAAGCTCAGTGGTTTAAACCACAGCGCTACTCATGCTGTGGTGTGCAGTCGCTGGGGGAGGTGACTACTTTGGTGACAGAAAAGCTACCAGGTGGTGACTTGCAGCCATCTCAGCTTGCGCCTGGTAGGACAGCACCTCCATTGGATAACATCCCAGAAAGGAAGGGCATTTTGCAGCATACCTTTGTTACCCTGTGGGGATGCTTTCTGAGGGCTATTTCTCCACATCTTGGGAAGGGAAAATAAACTGCACACGTGAGCCTTTAAAAGAACCCATGTGCCAAATGCAATGTTGGGACTATCTCAGGGATATCTTTGCATATGCAAACTTTGTGCAGATTGGGGTCATAAGCCGGTACCCCTGAGTCTTCTTAATACTTAGCAACACCCCCATCCTGCACACAAAGCTGATGTGGAAGAGCCATAGCTCAGGGGGTAGAGCATCTGCCTTGCATATGGAAGTTTCCTGGTTCAATCCCTGACATCTCCAGGTTAGGGCTGAGAGAGGCTGCCTGTCTGAAACCCCGAAGAGTTATTTTTATTTATTCTATATTATTTATTGAATTTATATACCACCTTACACCCGGGGGTCTCTGGAATGGGCAAAATCCACATGACACAGACCACTCACACTGGAGGAAGTTTTGACATATGACTCTGGCAACATGGTAGCCAACCAACTGGAAGAGCTTTTGTGGTAGCTGGAATACTATGAGCCAGGCCTATGATGCGTGTCACTCTCAACAAGCCCTGCTGTCTTACCTCCACTCATCTTTGGTTAGGTTCACCAGAATGTTCATTTCTTCTTCTTGCATAATCTTATAAGCAGCACTTACATGATGGTTTTCAAGAACGGAGCGATCATTGTACAAAATGGCAACATCTGACCTAGATGCAAAGAGTGGGATATTAAGCTTGAGTTCACAACACCTTGGCAGGTTTATCTACCTGTCAGGTGAGTCAGGAGAGCTGCATCCAGCTAAGGCACAAGAAAACACCTTATGACAGTGGTGAGGAACCTCCAATTCAATATGTTGCAGCCCATTCTGTCACATCAGGGCATGAAATCCTTTCAAAACTAGAACTATCTCAATTTTATCTTTGCTTTTGAAATCTGAAATGAGAAGGGCTGAGTTTTTATTCAGTGTTGGTTTTTTTTTAAAAAAATGGCCCCATAATTTAAGATCAAAATAGAAAAGTGGTTTAAATTTGGAATTACTGGACTGAGTGGTAAAAAGTTATTTTTAGTTATAGCTTGCAAGCCTTGGCTTGACAGTGTCGCCATGGGAGCAAATATGACACTGGATAAATAAATCAACACACGCATTCTAAGTCTGTAAAGTTTATGAACTGAGTAACATGTCTGGCAAGAGCAGTGTCCTAGGACACGCTGCATGATAGGGTGAGGGAAAACGAGTCTTCATTTTCAGTTGGGGGGTCATAGCAATTTGTGGGAGAACGAAGAAGAAAACACCCCTTCATTAAATCATGAATGGAGAACCTTTGACAGTCCAAGGGTTCTATTCATTGTCAGGCAAACTTCCAGGGGCCACATGCCAGTGCTGAGAAGGGCCAGAGACAAAAGTGGGAGGAGCAATTGATGCAGTTGTTTCACACATGTTCACACGCAGACCTCTCTACCTGCCCGGCTTCGGGGAATTGGCTTCCTCCCCCCTCTGGCAGTAGATAAGCAGAACAAAGGAAAAGGAGTCTTCCTACCAGTTAAAAACTTGAATGAACACAGCGAGAGAACAAAAAATTCATTTCCAAGGAATGGTGGTGCTCCCAGTTAAGGGTTCCATCCACTTCCTGCCTTGTCACCCACGTCACTACCGCGTCTTGTACCCTGAGCTCATAACCACTGTGCTTTCTGCGCTGCCACCTTATCAGCTCTTCTTGACCTTGGGCTGGGCGGATGAAAGCTTTCCAGAGACAGTGAATCTGTTAACTCTCTCTCTCCCAGTACTTCTCCTAGCTGTTCCTCGTCTAGTATTTCCCAGCTTCTGCCTTCTGAATTATGTCCCTCTGCAAACCACTGTTTACTGTCTATACTGTCCTCCTGCTCCTGGGAACATTCAGGATTCTGATCAGGAGGAGGGGGAGGCATTCCTCCTCAATGCAGCCCCCCTCAGCATGTTCCCGGACACTATCCACCATCCAGGGAAGCAAGAGTTCAAGGACGCAGTCCAGTCAGACAAAAATACTCAAAGGGATATGGACTGGGGAAGAGTCCTGAGAGGCTTGGTGGGTCACTTTTGACCCTCAGGCCTGAGGTTCTCCATCTCTTCATTAAACGGTGCAATATGAATTTCAAATCACAATGGCTGGAATTCAAAATAGCATTGAGGCAATCATTCCATCTGTGGAAGCAGTTCTATTTGCCAGGTGGAAAGATCTCCCCTCTCCTCCCACCATGCACTGTTTTGGGGGTTATTCTGACCCCCAAGAGCCAATTTGGAGGGGAGCAGGTGGGAAGGGGGGGTCCCATTCTTCTAGCAGGACCCATTGCAATGGTTCCCACTGGCAGGACCGTTTAGATTAATCCTTCTCAACAAGTCTTCACTGCAATTGTATGAAAAAAAAAATTGCTAGGTAGAAGTGGGCTGATTTCTTGGCACCCTTATAAATGACTGATAGGCGCCATAGTGTTATATGAATGCCACATCCGATAACCTAGCTACACACTGCTGGGTTGAGCCAACGAGGGGCCCCTTCTAAGCCTCTGGGATCTTGACCAGTGCTCAGCCTGGATGATCTCTATCACCAGAGCTCCTGCCAAAAATGAGGGGATATAAATAAACTTTGAAGTGCCAATACCAGCTTCAAGCGAGGGCTGGGAACCCTTCACTCGTGACTTTGCTTCTCTTCTGTCCCTCGTGCCTTCTGGAAGCACTGAAATTATTGCACTGATGGCAATTTCTGCATTGTATCATGCGCAATACCGGCTTGGGAGTCTGCCATGGGATATTGCAAGAAAGCAATGCCTGAAAGCCTGCTCAAAGATTTCCTCCTTCCCAGTTTTATGTGTTTGTTCTTATACTACCAGCTTACCTGGTCTGGATGTGAAAGTTGTTTGTAGTCCCAGTATGCTCGTAGTCATGGATTGTAGCTGCAAAGATCATTGCTAATATTTCCAGTTCGGTGAGCCAGTGCTAGTCAACAACAACAACAAAACCTTCCATCATATGAAGGTTCATCTCTGGCTAAGTTATCTTGTCTTATAGAATCCTACCCTTTCTTAATACAGAGCAGGGATGGGGATGTCCTCCAGATGTTGCTGGACTACAACTCCCATTGTCCATGACAGAGCCGGCCCAACCGTGAGATTGGGTGAGGTGGCTGCTTCAAGCAGCATCACTTAAGGGGCATCACCCGGCTCTGCCACTCAGCCTTGCAGCTTGTCTCCCTGGCCTCTAGGGGCAGAGAGGAACTGGTAGCAAAGCTCTGTGGAAAACTCCCCTTCCACCCAATGAGGGAGACTCCTTACAGAGTTGGCGCCCCCATCGTGGGGGTGTTTTGCCTCAGGTTCTGAGACATCTTGGGCTGCCCCAGTCCCTGACCAATGGCTATGCTGGTTGGGGCCAAGGGAAGCTGCAGTCCAAGAAGATTTGGAGGGTCACAGGTTCCCCACTACCGGCTTAGCCTTTGTGCTATCATACTCCCATACGGCAAGAAAGGTTGCAGGAAGTGGTCCATAACCTTTGCACTTATCAATGTTGCCTTAAACCTCAAGCCACATATACCTCAAGACACCATATAGCTTTCCTAGCATCTTGCTCCTCATTCATTTCTGCCATCAGGATACTTATAAATAGCCAAGGATAAAAGGTTCAGGCTGGCATTCTGTTAATCTCTGGGCAGAGAGAGAGCTTAAAAAAAAATGCATGGACCGTGAGAGAGTTGGCTACCATCAAAAGCTTTATTTTAGTGACTCCAAAGTCATAGTCAAATGCTGAGTCAAATGCTGACAGTGCCTAGAAGCAGGCTGCCCTTGAGCATCCCTAAAGGTGCCGTGGGTTAAACCACAGAGCCTAGGACTTGCCAATCAGAAGGCCGGCAGTTCGAGTCCCCACGACAGGGTGATGTCCCATTGCTTGGTCCCGGCTCCTGCCAACCTAGCAGTTCAAAAGCGCATCAAAGTGCAAGTAGATAAATAGGTACCACTCCGGTGGGAAGGTAAACAGCGTTTCTGTGCCTGCTCTGGTTTGCCAGAAGTGGCTTAGTCATGCTGGCCACATGACCCGGAAGCTGTGCTGGCTGGCTCCCTCGGCCAATAAAGCCAGATGAGCGCCGCAACCCCAGAGTCGGCCACGACTGAACCTAATAGTCAGGGGTCCCTTTACCCTTTGCCTTTAAAGGTGCTCTTTGGATTGTGGCCTCTGGTTTGCCTACCCCCCAAAAAAACATATATATTTGCAGTATGTCTCCCACCAGTGTTCACTAATAGGTTGCATTATGTCACCATGTCCCGACCAGCTCATTATTTCTTACCATGATCCCCGTAAGAAGCATGATGCAATGCACCGTGTGGGTGACATCAGCTGCGTGGATTAAGTTGTGGTAAGGGTTTCGGTGTTTGCTGTAGCCAGTTTCCAAAGCTTCTCCAAACGAAATAAGGCTAGGAACAGGGATCTGCAAGAGGCAAGCACAAGTAATAATCACCAGGGTCACCAGCAGATTTGAGGGTGCTAATTTTGCCATGCCATCTTCCATCCTGAGTTTGGGGGATGGCGCCAGCTAGAAATCAGCCAGCATGTATGCAAACTGGTACCTGCCGATAGGACATTTAGCAACAACCCATAATCCTCCTGTGCTGAGATGGACAACAGGTGACATTGCAGAGCCCATCTTGTGGGATTGCTTAGAACTGAAGCTACTGAAGCTTCACTCAGTCTAGGCAAATAGTCACTTGGGTGGGTGGCACCTGTTTTCTGTCACTGCCAAACTGATGCACTAGTTTCCTGGCCTTCGGTCTCCTGCATTTATTCAGCCCAGCTCCTGCCTAAGATGCTTGCCCTTCTTTTGGCCTGAGCCCTTGATTGCCAGCCCACTTCAAGTCATCTCTGTACACGTTGCATATTATTATTTTTTGTAAGGACTCAGTACATTTCCCAGCACAATTCAAAGTGTTGGTGCTGACCTTTAAAGCCTTAAACGGCCTCGGCCCAGTATACCTGAAGGAGCGTCTCCATCCCCCATCATTCAGCCTGGACTCTGAGGTCCAGCTTCAAGGGCCTTCTGGCGGTTCCCTCACTGAGAGAAATGAGGTTACAGGGAACCAGGCAGAGGGCCTTCTCAGTAGTGGCCCTGTGGAATGCCCTATCGGATGTCAAGGAAATAAACAATTATCTGACTTTTAGAAGACATCTGAAGGCAACCCTATTTAGGGAAGTTTTTAATGTTTGATCGTGTTTTTAATATAATTATAATTATAACATTTAATTATAATTATAATTATAATTTAGTGTGATGGCATCTGCACTTTGGAACTCCCTGCCTATTGAGATCAAGCAGGAGCCTTCAATGTACTCTTTTTGGCACCTGCTAAAAATAATCCTATTTAGACAAGTGTACCCAGATCCTTAGAAAGTTGGGGCAATTTTAATCTGTTTTAGTATTTTAACTTTTGTATGTTTTAAACGATGGTTGTGATTTTTTTCTTGATTTTATTCTTTTGTCCTGTTGTAAACCACCTTGAGGTTGTTGGGTTTTTTGTTTTTGTTTTTACAATCAAGCGGCATATAAATTTTATGATAATTTAATTACAATACACATGTGTCAACACAGAGTATTTAGCAACAAATAAATAAATAAATGACATGAAATAACTTCCTTTAGGTGTGTCTGTGTGCAAAATGTTTCTTTGCAAGTTAACAATATGCCATAATTCCCATATCTGGTAGTTATAGCAGTTGTATATAACAAAGCAATCAACACACACACACACACATACATATATATATATATATATATATATATATATATATATATATATATGCAGGTTTTGGTGTCCTCGGGTGTCTTCCCGTGTAAAAGTTGGGGTGTCTATGCGACGTTTCGACGAGGTCTCACTCGTCATCTTCAGGCTGGTGCTTTCGGCTTCTTGTTACTGGAACAGAGCAGGATCTCAGTGTTTTAGTTCCTATAAATACTGTTGAGGGGGTGTGGTGTATAGCCTCCAATGTTCTGGGCAGAGAGGAAGTTCCCAGGCTAGTGTGCCTTTTCTTCTTTTGTTCCTTAATTACTTGAGGGATATCTTGAGTGATTTCTTGAGTGATATCCTGAGTACCACTTAGGTGGGTCGTTAGGTGTGGATTAGTTGCTAAAGTCTTTGTGTCTTGACCTCTTGAACTTTGTGAAGAGTTTTTCTGAGAAGATGGCTGTACTGCATTTAGTTGTGCTCTGGCTTGGCTTCGTGTATAGGGGCGAGCTGTGGTTTTGTGGCCTGTGTCAGCCAGATCTGTGTAGGGATTGCAGGGGGGTGCAGCATCCGGAGGTGCCACCATGGTTTGGCTACTGGATGGTGTCTGTAATTTATCTGTGGAGAGGGTCTGGGTTTGGGTCTGGTGTGGTTGATTGGTGATGGCGTTCTGTGTGCCTCTGGATCTGGTGTCAGTTTTTGTGGGGAGGGCTAATTTCCAGATGTCTGGCAAGCGGGATGTGTCGTCACGCTTGTTCATGTTGTGAGGGTGTTTCTCTATCTCGATGGCTTCCATGATTATTCTCTTGTGGTGATGTTCCATGTTAAAGAGCAATTTGGAATCTGCAAAATTAATTTCGTGTCCTGTTTCTTTCATGTGTTGGAAAAGAGAGGAAGTTTTTTCTTCTTTTTTGACGGCATTCTTGTGTTCTGCGATACGTGCATTTATTCGTCTGTTTGTTTGTCCAATGTACGTGGCTGGGCAGACTTTGCAGGGTATTTCATAGACCCCTTGGTTTTCCAACTGGATTTTATCCTTGGGGTTTCTGAGGATATTGGCTATTTTTTGGTTGGTGCAAAAGGCTGTTTTGATATTGTGTTTATGGAGGATTTTGCTAATTTTATCTGTAGTGCCCTTGAACCACAGCTCGCCCCTATACACGAAGCCAAGCCAGAGCACAACTAAATGCAGTACAGCCATCTTCTCAGAAAAACTCTTCACAAAGTTCAAGAGGTCAAGACACAAAGACTTAGCAACTAATCCACACCTAATGACCCACCTAAGTGGTACTCAGGATATCACTCAAGAAATCACTCAAGATATCCCTCAAGTAATTAAGGAACAAAAGAAGAAAAGGCACACTAGCCTGGGAACTTCCTCTCTGCCCAGAACATTGGAGGCTATACACCACACCCCCTCAACAGTATTTATAGGAACTAAAACACTGAGATCCTGCTCTGTTCCAGTAACAAGAAGCCGAAAGCACCAGCCTGAAGATGACGAGTGAGACCTCGTCGAAACGTCGCATAGACACCCCAACTTTTACACGGGAAGACACCCGAGGACACCAAAACCTGCATTCCTGTACCCGTGAAAATCTACGAAAGCAAATATATATATATATATATATGCAGGTTTTGGTGTCCTCGGGTGTCTTCCCGTGTAAAAGTTGGGGTGTCTAGGCGACGTTTCGACGAGGTCTCACTCGTCATCTTCAGGCTGGTGCTTTCGGCTTCTTGTTACTGGAACAGAGCAGGATCTCAGTGTTTGAGTTCCTATAAATACTGTTGAGGGGGTGTGGTGTATAGCCTCCAATGTTCTGGGCAGAGAGGAAGTTCCCAGGCTAGTGTGCCTTTTCTTCTTTTGTTCCTTAATTACTTGAGGGGTATCCTGAGTGATTTCTTGAGTGATATCCTGAGTACCACTTAGGTGGGTCATTAGGTGTGGATTAGTTGCTAAAGTCTTTGTGTCTTGACCTCTTGAACTTTGTGAAGAGTTTTTCTGAGAAAACTGAGTTTTTCATCTCCAGAACCAAACGCCTGGCTGACAAAGACCACTTGACAACTGAGTTACAGAATCTCTCAAATGTGTTAATTGCCAATGGATACCAGCAAAACAGGGTTACGAAGCTAATCCAAAAAGAAACACCCCCCAAAAACCAAGACACAGAAGAAAACAATGGCATGGCCCTCCTTCCTTATATCAAGGGCACTACAGATAAAATTAGCAAAATCCTCCATAAACACAATATCAAAACAGCCTTTTGCACCAACCAAAAAATAGCCAATATCCTCAGAAACCCCAAGGATAAAATCCAGTTGGAAAACCAAGGGGTCTATGAAATACCCTGCAAAGTCTGCCCAGCCACGTACATTGGACAAACAAACAGACGAATAAATGCACGTATCGCAGAACACAAGAATGCCGTCAAAAAAGAAGAAAAAACTTCCTCTCTTTTCCAACACATGAAAGAAACAGGACACGAAATTAATTTTGCAGATTCCAAATTGCTCTTTAACATGGAACATCACCACAAGAGAATAATCATGGAAGCCATCGAGATAGAGAAACACCCTCACAACATGAACAAGCGTGACGACACATCCCGCTTGCCAGACATCTGGAAATTAGCCCTCCCCACAAAAACTGACACCAGATCCAGAGGCACACAGAACGCCATCACCAATCAACCACACCAGACCCAAACCCAGACCCTCTCCACAGATAAATTACAGACACCATCCAGTAGCCAAACCATGGAGGCACCTCCGGATGCTGCACCCCCCTGCAATCCCTACACAGATCTGGCTGACACAAGCCACAAAACCACAGCTCGCCCCTATACACGAAGCCAAGCCAGAGCACAACTAAGTGCAGTACAGCCATATTCTCAGAAAAACTCTTCACAAAGTTCAAGAGGTCAAGACACAAAGACTTTAGCAACTAATCCACACCTAATGACCCACCTAAGTGGTACTCAGGATATCACTCAAGAAATCACTCAGGATATCCCTCAAGTAATTAAGGAACAAAAGAAGAAAAGGCACACTAGCCTGGGAACTTCCTCTCTGCCCAGAACATTGGAGGCTATACACCACACCCCCTCAACAGTATTTATAGGAACTCAAACACTGAGATCCTGCTCTGTTCCAGTAACAAGAAGCCGAAAGCACCAGCCTGAAGATGACGAGTGAGACCTCGTCGAAACGTCGCCTAGACACCCCAACTTTTACACGGGAAGACACCCGAGGACACCAAAACCTGCATTCCTGTACCCGTGAAAATCTACGAAAGCAAATATCTCACATATATATATATATATATATATATATATATATATATATATATATATATATATTTGCTTTCGTAGATTTTCACGGGTACAGGAATGCAGGTTTTGGTGTTCTCGGGTGTCTTCCCGTGTAAAAGTTGGGGTGTCTAGGCGACGTTTCGACGAGGTCTCACTCGTCATCTTCAGGCTGGTGCTTTCGGCTTCTTGTTACTGGAACAGTACTCTGTTCCAGTAACAAGAAGCCGAAAGCACCAGCCTGAAGATGACGAGTGAGACCTCGTCGAAACGTCGCCTAGACACCCCAACTTTTACACGGGAAGACACCCGAGAACACCAAAACCTGCATATATATATATATATATATTAAAATTTGGCCTGCATATTCAATAACAAAACAATATGGATGAATAGAATAAATATTCTCCAGTTCTCTGTAAAGAAATCATATGCCTGTTTTCCCTTCTCTGGCATATGTTTAGGTGTGGGTAGATGTGGTAGTTCTTTAAGGGAAAGCCTCTTACCTTGAAACGGTTCAATAGATCATATCTGGTAAATAATTCATGCATCATAAATTTCAGGCTGTGTCCCCCACTTGCATCATTTAGGGCAAACACGTCAAACGACCATTTATCAACATCCTGTAAAAGAATTTTGAGGAAGGGGGATAATTAAGGATTTGCATACATTCTCCACAAATAGGAGACAGAAAATTCAGGGAAGGGGCAGCAATTAAACTCTGTTTCATTCAAGCAACAAGCACCATTTGAGAATAAGGTATGGTGCATCTATAGACCTGCCTATACCCGTGAAGGAGGTTATTTTGCCACAGTTACCTGAAAACTAGTATGCCACAACAACATGTACAAGGACCTACTCAGTCCTGACACCCCATTTATGTAATACTCTTCCTTCCTAGACATGGCCAATGGCACTGAGGTTTTGAGTTTTTGAATGCTCAGTCTTAAACGTGCTCAGATCTGGCTGGATCATGTTCAACATTGTTTATGAATAGTTACAGATAGGTAGCCGTGTTGGTCTGCCATAGTCAAAACAAAAAAAATTCCTTCCAGTAGCACCTTAAAGACCAACTAAGTTAGTTCTTGGTATGAGCTTTCGTGTGCATGCACACTTCTTCAGATTCTGAAGAAGTGTGCATGCACACGAAAGCTCATACCAAGAACTAACTTAGTTGGTCTTTAAGGTGCTACTGGAAGGAGGTTTTTTTTTGTTTTTTTTGTTTATGAAGTAATTTTCACTCAATAACCTGTTACCCTGACATCCCATAATTGTCAGGGAATCATATTGGCACCAGAAATGTTCTTACCGCAGGTCTTTAGTCTCTTGCAGTCCCCAACTTGCTCTGGGCTGAAAACCAAAATGCGTGTGGCAAAGGACTCTTGCTAGACTGCGATTCCTCATAATATAGATGTTGGGACTGTTTATTTGAAAAACACCCTCATCTCGAAACCTTTCTGCATATAAGCTACCACTTCAAGTTAGAAGGAATCACAGGGTGGGGGTAGCCTTGCTGAAAAAGAACACCTAAAGGAGTGTCTTCACCCTCATTGCTCAGCCCAGACACTGAGGTCCAGCTCTGAGGGTCTTCTGGCAGTTCCCTCACTGCAAGAAGTGAGGTTAAAGGGAACTAGGTAGAGGGCCTTCTCGGTGGTGGCGCCCACCCTTTGGAACACCCTCCCATCAGATGTCAAGGAAATATACAACTATCTGACTTTTAGAAGACATCTGAAGGCAGCCCTGATTAGGGAACTTTTCAATGTTTGATGCTTTATTGTGTTTTTAATATTCTGCTGGGAGTCGCCCAGAGCGGCTGGGGAAAACCAGCCAGATGGGCGGGGATATAAATAAATTATTATTATTATTATTACTGAAACAATAGCAATGATTACCTTTTTGAGCAACACCTCTCAAAACAGATACATCTTACCATTCCAATAATACCTAAATTTCATCACAACTAAGCGGAAGAAGCCATACAATCACAAACCTTTTGTGAAAGCGGAAAAACATGTCCTTGCGTGTGTATTTGATACTGAAACACTTAGGAAATGGTTCACTCAAGCAAGGGGTCAAGCTCAAGGCAGCATGGCCATTGGTCAGTAATGTGGGAAACTGTAGCGCAACAACACCTGGAGGACGCCAGGTTGGGGCTGGTTGTACTATATTTCAGTAGCTAGAATATATGGGTGGGATCCAGCTTCTCGAGCCCCATCACAAGGACTTCTGTTTGAGCAATGGGGCTTCCCAAACAGCACGTGTTAGAATTCCTGCTCCATGATTGCAGTCATGGGATTTTTGTCTATCACATGACGGTGTATGTTTTGACTCCACAGAGTGGGAAGTGATGGAGACAGGATGTTTGTGTTATTGTGTTCCATGAAGTGGGACTATTGTTCTTTGTTTTTTCTCTTTGCTGTCTGATGCTAGAGAGAGACGGAGCCATGCCGCAGTGCTCCGTGTGTGTTTATATGTAAATAAAGTAGATTAGCCAAAATGCTGAGTTGCTGAGGTCTGTTACGCAAGCTGCAAAGGCTCTGCAGATCCCTAAGTGTGCCGGTGTCTGTTGGCATCAGTCGCTGTGATGTTCGGGCTGGATAAAGCTTTTGAAGCTCCCGAACGAAAGACAAGGAGGGAGAGAACATGCCAGTCAGGCATGTATCTCTCTGCCAGGGTCCTACTCGAGTGTAGAACAAGCTCCTGACAGCACGTGTGGGGTGGAGAGTGGGATCGTACAGTTTGGAAGGCCAAATTGCTTGTGCTGCCCAAAGCAACATTTTCTCTTATAGCAAATATTTGTATGTTGCTTTCACTTACACCTGCAGTTGCAATCACAGCTTGTGCTAGTATATTTTTTGGTGCATATTACCTGGCTGTAGAAATTCATTGCAAAATTTGGGGAAGTGTGCATTTTGGCACGTGGTTGTTTTGGTACGCGTTCATTTAAAGGCAAACCGACCAAATTTGCACTTTCTGAAACTGCACTGAATTTCTCCCAAATCCCTACTTTGTAGTAAAGTCCACAAACTGATCTCACCTTAAAAGCTAACATCACTTCAGCTGGATAGGCCAAACCGATCATGCTAGAGGTCTTTCGATACATTCTAGAAGAAAAGAAGCGTCAATGAAACAGCACCTGAAAACTAATGGTGATGTGTTTATGCTTTGGGAGCAGTTCTGGAAAAGTTCCCCTTGCAATTAGAAGTTTGAAATTTGATATAAAAAAGACCCTTAAAATCTTGTGAAAGATGGGAGCCAAAAATGTTTGCTCCCGAAAGCAAGGGAAGGCATAAGCCAACTTACAATGGAATTTGTTGATATTTATATCTGATCTCTGCATTTTATGCCAATGCCCTTTCAATAGTGCCACATGCTTTTCTGTTTTTAAGATAACACTTTCTTGGCCAATGGGAGGTGAAACAGAATTTTAATGTTCTGTCTTTAAAAAAACAACAACATTTTTTTATAAGTTACATTTATTACTGAACAATTTTATTCCTATTCAACGAAACAATTCCCACTCACCCAACATCAATGTTTATAACTCAATTTATATACAATTACATTTTAAGGTTTCGTTTTATCCAATTCCACCCTCTCTAACAAGTTTCTTAATATATTCTGCTGTTTTCTTACACTTCAAACCCTGCTGTGGTCTTCGCATATGGGAAACAACTTTTGAAGACAGATCTGAAATCTTGCTAAGTGCAAAGGCGGAACATTAACATTAAGTTTCTAGTCTATATAAAGAATTTTAATGTTCCGTCTTAGCACTTATCAAGATTTCAGACCTGTCTTCAAATGATCGTTACAAAGAGGACTAAAACAAATGAATCAACCCACCCATGGAGAAAAGAAATTTAAGATGCTACATGCTTAACAGTGGCCTGGCTTGCACATCATGGTAAGCCAAACTATGGCTTATTATGGTTTAGGAACACAAGACAGACCACTGATCAATCAAGCTCAGTGTTGTCTGCTGGCAGACTCTCTTAAGGGTTTCTCGGGGAAGACTTTACTAGTCTGCTCAGAGATGCCAAAGGGGTCTTTCATACTCAAGTCAGATGCTCTACCACTGAGCTATGCCACGTCCTCCTTGTTCTTATATAGCCAGAACTCACCTTTCTACAAAAATCCCTGCTTGTACAGCATGCACAATGCTTCGAAACTTTGGTTTCTCCTCTGGCCTCCTTTTGGTCATCCCCATTTTCCTCGTGAAGGTGGACGCCAACCAATCCCGTACTTCCAGCGGGACTGCATCTGACTGGATATCCGACAGCTCATCCTCTGTATCCAAGAGTCTCCTGTAAATATATATCGGGTGCATGAATCAGTATAGAAGATCTGCAGACTTCAGAATAGGAAGAGGAAAATATGGACCAGGCACTCAAAGCTCTTAGCTCAACCCAACCTTAGCTAAACCCAACCTGCAGAAGTTAAATGCAGTCTTGCATAATTTTGGATTGTGGTGCAGAAAAGAACATAAAAAGAGGTCTAGTGGATCAGGCCAAAGGCCTACCTAGACCCATATCCTGTTTTCAGACTGGCCAGTTTTTTGTTTTGTTTTTTAAATGACAATAAAGATTTATTTTAAAACAAGGTATTATAATACAAGTGGAGAAACTTAGGTTATTTCAGAACTAATAAGCTAGTTTGCTGAATTTGTTTCACAGAGGTTTTTCGGCTTTTTAGTTTGTTCCCTTTCTGAGGCGGCACTTTCCTTCAGGTACCCACCCCATTAATAAATCCAACTCCTGAGGTAACTTTCAGTAATAGTCCTAAGGGCTCCCAACCCCCCTCCCTTAACTGGGTTTTGGGAGTCTCTTCCTTCCTCAGAAGAGTCTCTCCCAGGCTGGTCAGTTTACGGGAACCCTGCAAGAAACACCTCAGCACAACAGTGCATCCCCACTTAAGAATGCCTTAAAGGGGCTTAATAGAATAAAATAAGATCAACATCATTATGATCTAGAGTAGACCATCATTAAATGGAAAATATTAGCACCTGACTAATGAAGGTCAAAATCTTATCAGCAGCGTATCCCCAAATATCAAAAATAACTTTATCAGCACCCCAGAACATCCTCAGCCCGATAAACAACAAACATTACAATCTTCGTTGATAATCTTGCATACTCATTTTAGGTTTCAAGATGGTTTCCTTTGGTATTCTGTTATATTCAGTTCCATTATATACTTTGCTGATGTTCCATCATCTACTCCAGGAAATGAATAATGAAGTGGGCATGAAGAGCTGCCCTGACTCTCTTCTCAGCTTGAAGAACTGATTACCTTGCCTTTCTCCAACATTGTTTGCTCTCGAAGGCCCACTTCTGCTTGGGAGAAGAAGCAGCTCAGTAGCACTTCAGCTAGCAAATGGGAAATAATATTTGAAGGACTTTGCTGTTATGATAATGGAATGAGCGGTTTCAAAATAGGAGGCGGGCAAGGAGGAAATAATCTCAGGCACTGGTCAGAGGATCACAACCAAATTAAGACTACTTCAGTTGTGTTTTTCAGGGCTACTTTTATGAGTATCTTGCCCATATATTGGGGGGGGGGAGAGAGACTTTCTACCTGTGGTGGAACATACTTCACCATACTTCACCCAGCATGGCTATACTGCCAGGGAGTTAAGAGGGTCATAGTGCTCACCCACACCATACATTTAAAGGCCACCCTTTAAGGCACTCTTGGGGGCGACTCCCTCGGCCCCCAGGAATCCTAGGAATCACAGTTTGTTAAGGGTGCTGTTATGTACTGAGTTGATTAGGATCCAAAATGCAGCAGTCTGATTGGTCCTAGAACAATAGGATTCAGAATGCAGCAGTCTGATTGGTCCTAGAACAATAGGATCCAGAATGCAGCAGTCTGATTGGTCCACAGGAGCCTCCCAATCCAGCTCCAGGAGGAAGTGAATCCGCAACCTGATTGGCCTACAGGAGAATCCCGGAATTAGCCAATCACGTGGGGACCATTGTGTAAATAATGTATAGAAAGCAGACATTCTGGGGGAACATTTATTCCTCTTCAACACTATGAGCTGAATAAAGAGCATGAAATCCACTCTCTACTCCGAGTATATTTCACTGCTGTCGACTGTAGCTCTGTGTGGTGGAAACAGCAGTTCCCAAGATTCCTTGAGTGAAGTCATGTGTTTTAAATGTTTCAATATATGGTGAGGATCTCGCCATAGTCCTAAACATCTGGAGGGCACCTGGTTGGCGGACGCTGTCATGGAAATGTCTGACCATAAAAAGGGGAAGAACTTCTTTTAGCTTATTCGTCTTCTTCTTTTTCATCCTCCTCTTTCTCTTTTTTTCTGTTTGTGATCTTCCTCTTCTCTTTGTGACAAATTTGTGTCTAATGAGACCTCAGTAGTAATTCAAGCGAAAGGTTAGGAGAAAATCTAATTCCAAGGTGTTATTTGTTTCCTGGAAATTCAGTTACATCAAATGCATGCTGTGAGGTGCTGGAAGTGACTGAAAGACCTCTGCCTTCTCTTCAGCGGACACTGCAGGCAACCCCTCTATTATTGCTAATTAAGGGCAGGGCCTTGCCCGTGGAGGCAGACTGGTGAAGCAGCTGGCCTCAGGTGGCACATGGTAAAATGCAAATAGCAGGCAACATATCATTAATGTATTTAATTGTTATGCATCAGTGTACACACAAATGATTAGGGACACAATTTTTCACCAGGCATCAAAACATCTTGGCCAATCTCTGCATATCCTCAACAAGCCACTTGTCTGATTTCAAACCTAGCTGGCTCTTAACCAGAGGATTTGTCCATTTCAGTTCTCTTGGTTTCTCCTTTTTCTAATCTTAAATTCTACATTTTCTACATTTCTGCAGCAATTCGGGGGGGGGACATGTTCATGAAAATTCTTTAGCATTTCAGTGTAAACTTCTCCTAATAAACACAATTTTGTATGGATCTACACACTGGGGCAGTAGGACACAGGTGGCGCTGTGGGTTAAAGCCTCAGCGCCTAGGACTTGCTGATCGAAAGGTCGGCGGTTCGAATCCCTGCTGCGGGGTGCGCTCCCGCTGCTCGGTCCCAGCGCCTGCCAACCTAGCAGTTCGAAAGCACCCTCGGGTGCAAGTAGATAAATAGGGACCGCTTTCTAGCGGGAAGGTAAACGGCGTTTCCGTGTGCAGCTCTGGCTCGCCAGAGCAGCGATGTCACACTGGCCATGTGACCCGGAAGTGTCTCCGGACAGCGCTGGCCCCTGGCCTCTTAAGTGAGATGGGCGCACAACCCCAGAGTCTGTCAAGACTGGCCCGTACGGGCAGGGGTACCTTTACCTTTACCTTACACACTGGGGCGGGGACGCAGGTGGTGCTGTGGGTTAAACCACAGAGCCTAGGACTTGCCGATCAGAAGGTCGGCGGTTCGAATCCCTGCAATGGGGCGAGCTCCCGTTGCTCGGTCCCTGCTCCTGCCAACCTAGCAGTTTGAAAGCATGTCAAACTGCAAGTAGATAAATAGGTACCATTCCGGCGGGAAGGTAAACGGCATTTCCGTGCGCTGCTCTGGTTAGCCAGAAGTGGCTTAGTAATGCTGGCCACATGACCCAGAAGCTGTACGCCATCTCTCTCGGCCAATAAAGCGAGATGAGCGCCGCAACCAGTCGGTTGCGACTGGACTGAATGGTCAGGGGTCCCTTTACCTATACCTTTACACACCGGGGCGGGGAGGGGCTCTATAAATAAGTCAGAAATTAAATCATTATAACCACTGGTGGAGGAAGAGGGAGCGGGGGGAGCACATCGCCCCCGGTAGCGTGATCCCGGTGGGGTTCCATCACGCCTGGCCCCCTGCCCGAGCTGGGTGCCACGCCCCTGCAGGCGGTGCATCACAGCCCCAGAATGTACACCATGCCCCTGCGGGCAGCATGCCCCGTCCCCGGGACATTTGTCAGCCCCCCTGCCTGCTCTCTGCCCCCGGAGCCAGAGCATGAAGCTCTGCCACTGATTATAACAGAAGGAGAAAAAATGCTATGGAATATCACAAATAATTTTTTTTTTTGCTCTCCAGCGCTATCTGGTGCTGCATGTTTACAACGAATTCAAAACGCTTTTTCTTTACTACAGTAATGTAGTGGGAAGTGGGAAGCCTGCGTCTTTTGCAGAGGTTGATCGACTACAACACCCATAACCTCAGGCCATTGGGTTGCGCTGGCTGGGGCTGATGGGAGTTGGAGTCCTGCAACCTGTGGGAGGTCCACAGGTTTGCCACCCCTGCTTTTAGGGGGTTTCAAGATAGGCTTCTCTCATTCTTTATGGGGGAATGTGTTAAAATCCCACACTTTGGGATATACAGGTGCCCAGCAGCCCCAGCTCCAGGCCAGCAACATTCTCAGCTCCAGATCTGTGTTCTTCTAGTATGAAACTGGTCAGAATAACCTCCCATAAAGCATTAAGATACACATGATGGCTACAGCACGGACCCTCCAAGTGTCCCTATTTTCCAGGGACAGTCCTGGATTACAGATGCCATCCTGGTTTCTAAATAATAATAATAATAATAATAATAATAATAATAATAATGGCTTCCCCAGCCACTCTGGGCAGCTTCCAACAAAATATTAAAATACAGTAATGCATCAAACATTAAAAGCTTCCCTAAACAGAATATCCTGCTTTCCCTTAGGACGTCCCTATTTTCACCAGAGCAATGTTGGAGCATGTGGTGAGATGTTCCTAATTTCATTGGAGAACTATTGGAGGGTATGGAGTTATGCGACCTCCAAGCCAAGGAGATAAGTAACTGTACAACATTCAGAAGACATTTGAAGGCAGCCCTGTATAAGGAAGTTTTTTTTAAAAAAAGTTTAATGTTTTATTATGTTTTTATATATGTTGGAAGCCGCCCAGAGCAGCTGGGGCAAACCAGTCAGATGGGTGGGGTATACTATTACTACTACTACTACTACTACTACTACTACTACTACTATTGAATAGGATGTCCCTATTTTCATCAGAGAAATGTTGGACGGTATACTACAGTTTCAAATTTTAAATGTAAAGTTTCCAGTCAAAGAAACTTAATTTAAAGTTTGGAATTACTTTGAATCAAATGCATTTCATATCTGCTCCCTCCCCCAACCTTCAGCAACAGGAAAAATACAATCAGGCCTTATTGATTTTTCCACTAAAAGCTATTACTTTCTAGGCAAGTGGGAAACACACATATTAAACACATAATGGGGTCTGGACTAGCCAACTGTTACGCATTCTTATTGTGCTAGCTGGGGACTCCTGAAAATTTAACTCTTGTGACACAGGCCAGGGATTTATGTAGGCAAGTGCTCCCCAAATGCATCGAAGCACTAGGCTGGGATAATTGTGTACAATGTTTCATTTGAATGTTCTTGTCAGGGAACTGCCATCAGAAAGAGAGATGGTGCAGAGGCTCCAGCAGACTCGGAGAGATTCTGCAGCGGAGGAGGGAACCAGCAGGGGGAGAGCAGAAGCTACGGCAGAAGGGGAGTTGGAGGAGGGAGGGCTCTGGGATACTTCTAGTGAGAATAGTGCAGAGGTAACAAGACCCCCGTTGGCAACTCCCACCCTTCGCCGGAAGCTGTCACGCAGAGAGTCACGAAGGCGCATGTCCGTGAAACAACTTTTATGTTGGCGTAAATTTCGTAGACGCCCACTGTCAGATTCTACCAGCGACTAACGGAGTCACGCCTTGGGAGGCTCCGTTAGTGCCTCGGTTTGGTTGACCAGCCAAACACCAGAGGGATCAAGCTTTTACGCACAAGCAGCTCATTATCCCATCATAGTTCTCCTTGAATTTTTGGGAATGTTTTAACAGTTCCGATTTGTGGTAATACAGCAGATGCTTTAGAAGAATGAAGAAGCAGAGGAGGGACAGTGGGGACTTTGCAAGCCAGTCTGAATGATCCATTTTGGTATCTGGCTATATTAAAAAAGATCTGGGGTGCTGCTTAATCAAAGTACATTCTGAGCATTCTGAACCACATGCTCTGGAAGCACATCTTTGAGACTAAAAGTTTCAGAAGTGCAGCGTGAATGATCTACTTTAGCTCAATGTAGGGCCCCTGTTCCAAGCAGAAAATGTATGAATGTGACTTTGCAAAGCCAGTTATTTCATAGGGAATGTTTCTATGAGGTGAGAAATCTGTCATTCTTCCATGCTCCCTCAATTCTTAAATAAATTCAGAAGTATTTTAATATTTAGAAGATGGATGTTTCTCGGGGAGAATCAGTGAAGCCATTTCATGCACCAGAGTTTCTGCCTAGAAATAACTACTTACTTTACTTTATCAAACCTTTATTAGGCATTATGGAAATAAAACCTTAAAAGAGAAAATAACATATAAAAGCCTTGAAATATATATAAAAAGGCAGCAGTTTGCTAAGTACATATATATATATACATATAGAGTCAGTGGTTTTCCTTGTTAACCTGCTCCTTGGAGGACTGCTGCCAAAAACTCGGCTACCCCCGCCGTTACCCTTTGGTCAACGTCGGATAGGTAGAATCCCACACATTCACCTTGCTGCGGTTCCAGACCACCCAAAAGAGGGGACAGCACGCGTTGACGGAGCGTACTGTACAATGGGCAATGAAGGAGAATATGCTCTACAGTGTCCGGGACATTCATAGAGCATCTGCAGAGTCTCTTGTTTCTAGGAATGTTTTGATATCTTCCCCTGACAAATGCTGAGGGAAAAACATTCAAGCGGGCCAGCATAAAAGCCCTACGTTGGGCTGGGATTATTAGTTTAGTGACGTAATTGGCTCTGCTATCTAAGATATTTAATTCATAGAATATGGGGGAGCAAATTTTGTTTACAGCTGCCATAATATTTTGTCTCTCGACATCCTTTAGTCTAGTTAGGATATTATGGGAAATATATTGCTCATTAGAATTGTACAGGGACTCCAGCTCGACACCTAAAGATTCAATCTTTTTTTCGAGGTGCTGATACCATCTTGATTTATAGGAGTCTTTGAGCAAATCAGCGAGCAGACTTGATGGAGGGCAGCGGAAGTGGCAGCGTAACCAATACTTTATTGAGGTGGACCATGCCCAATATTCCATTGTGTGTATGCCTATTTCTGCACACATTGTTTCATATTTGATCATAGCTGGGAGTCCAAGAATACGTCTCAGAAAGCTAGAGTGAATCTTTTTTAAATCATTGTTATATGCTTGGACCCATAGCGGGATTCCATAGAATATCTGGGATTGCACTTTTGTTTGAAATATCTGATTTGCCGCAGGAATAAATTGATTACCTTTCTGATAATAAAAACGGGCAACTGCTGATGAGATGCACTTTGCCTGTTTTATGGCATTTGTGCGATGGGTTGCCCACCCTAAATTGCTCTGGAATAAGATTCCCAGATACCTATAGATTTTCACTTGTTGGATTTCTTGCCCTCTTATTTTCCATTTCTCTAATTTCCAACCATTCGAGAAGACCAAAATTTTTGTCTTCTCATAGTTTATAGAGAGTTTGTTACATTCGCAATAGAGGATCAGTGAAGATATAAGACGTTTTAGACCCAAGCTCGTTAAGGATAGTAGGACAGCATCGTCTGCGTATAGTAAGAGAGGAACTGGTTTCTGATTAAGTTTAGGGGCATGTGATTCTATTTTCTGAAGGTAATCTGGCAAGTCTGATAAAAATAAATTAAATAGAAAGGGGGCAAGAATGCACCCTTGTTTTACCCCTTTCGAGATTGGGATGTCTGATGAAAGGTGACCTTTGATGTTAAGTTTGACTTGACAGGTATTGGAAGAGTGTAGATTTTGGATTAGGATCAATAGGCGCTGATCAATTTTTAATTCTGCGAGTTTCCTCCACAACTTTGGGCGGTCAATTGAGTCGAATGCACCACGAAAGTCTACAAAAGCAGCGTATATCTTAGATTGCCTTTGGGATCTGTATTTTTCAACCAGATGCATAAGAATAAGACAATGGTCTAGTGTAGAGCAACCTTTGGAGAAACCTATTTGTTCTTTCCCTGGTAAATTTAGATTTTTCATCCAGGTAAGGAGTTTAGATAAGAGGTGCTTAGCGTAGATTTTCCCTATCACTGATAGAAGGCTTATCGGTCTATAATTCCTTGGTTCTTTTGGGTCGCCATTTTTAAAGATTGGAATAATTATTGATCTTAGCCATATCTCAGGTATGATCCCATATTTATCTATAAGCGTAAACAGTTGGGCTAAGGGTTCTGCCCACCAATCTATATAGGTCTTAAATAGTTCTATTGGTAGACCGTCTGGCCCAGGAGATTTCCCCGATTTGAAATTTTTTACTATCTCTCTAATTTCCTCTTCCTCTACCCTTGGCCACTCCTGGAGTTTAATAATTTTATTTTTAGTGGTTTCATTTCCTTTAAGTTCACTATGTAGATTGTTAAATACAGATGTAAAGTATTGGGACCATTTGGATTCTGCAATTGGTGGTAGAGTTAGTTGATTTTCGGCTTTCAATCCTCCATACACTAAGTTCCAGAACGCTTTGTTGTTTTTACTCTGAATTGAGTCAAATAATTGTAGCCATTTTTGGGTTGCGTATTTCTGTTTCTTTTCGGCCAGAATGTAATGATATTTTCTTTTTTCATCAAGATAAGAGGGCTCTAGTTTAGTGCGATTATTTTTAAATGTTTGGCGCAGTTTTCTTTTTAGCTGGAAACATTCATCATCAAACCAAGGGCTAGCGGTATGTTTAAGTACCCAAACTTTAGGTGGAGTACTAAGCTCTACAAACATTTGGAAGATTTCATTATAAATTTTTGGAATATCACTGTAGACATTAGTGATCTTTAAGTTGGATAATACTTGTTTTCTCAAATTGGCTGTAAGTTTTTGCGTGTGTAGAAATAACTATATTGTGCGGAGTGCTCAACTGGGATCTGGGAGACCCAGGTTTAAATTTCTACTCTGTCATGAAGCTACAACATGCCGCTACATATACTCACCTCAGTAAGAAACTTATTTTGACAATGGCTTCATTTTTCAGCTTGCGGCAGTATCTTACAGAAAGGCACATAGTACACACAGGTGGCTGCTTGAATCAGTTGGGGTGAGGGGGCCAACCGGTGCTGCCCCCATGCTGATGAAGAAGAAAGGCTGGCCATTGTGACCTCATGTTGACCCTGCCTGCCAGAAGAGTGACAGGATCATGTCCCCTACAGCTGATTCTGCCCACCTAAAGGAGGAGTGGCCCCATGTGCCCCTCCCACAGTTAGTATTGTATATTAGAATAATGGGCCAGGATTTGGGAAACCAAGGATCAAATACTCACTCGGTGTTGAGGATCACCTTGGGCCTGTCACAGTCTCTCAACCTAATCTACCTCACAGGGATAAACAGGAAGGGGGAGAGCCCGAGCTTTATATGTCACCTGGAACTCCTCGAGTGAAAGGTAATATCTAGATGTAATAATATGAATATAGGTAAAGGTAAAGGGCCCCCTGACCATTAGGTCCAGTTGTGACCGACTCTGGGGTTGCGGCGCTCATCTCACTTTATTGGCCGAGGGAGCCGGCATACAGCTTCCAGGTAATGTGGCCAGCATGACTAAGCTGCTTCTGGCGAACCAGAGCAGCGCACAGAAACACCGTTTACCTTCCCGCCGGAGCGATACCTATTTATCTCCTTGCACTTTGACGTGCTTTCGAACTGCTAGGTGGGCAGGAGCAGGGACCGAGCAACGGGAGTTCACCCCGTCACGGGGATTCGAACCGCCAACCTTCTGATCGGCAAGTCCTAGGCTCTGTGGTTTAACCCACAGTGCCACCCGCGTAAGTAATAGTAATAGTTATGTTACATATCGCTCCAATCTCTGAGTGGTGAGAGACTCCAGGGGTTCCAAGCACAGGAACAAAATCTTAGGAGCCGAGGTCCCTTTGCCGCCGCCCCCAAATATTTGAGGGTGCCAGGGCACTCCAAAGTTGAGGGGAATTCTCCTTCAAATGATGTTTGTGTGCCATGTCATGTGATCGATTATGCATGTCCAACTCCAATATTTTATTCAAGTTGGCACCCTTGGTTCTAAGTGCTTTTCCAGGGTTCGGTTTTCTTTGAGTGAAGGTCAGTTGAAAACTGTGGTGTCTTTAGAGTCAATATGGTTTTATAGTATAGGATGGGAAGGGAGCTCATGACATTAATACCCCATGAGGCCTTGTTCCTCAATTCGTAACAGCTTTAGATCCAGCACAGAGCATGTCTCTGTCTCCTTTCAGCTCTCATACACCATTCTGGCTATTGTTCTCCTGCATAGCAGCTAGCAGCTCAGTGAAGGAAAGGAGGGGAACTTATTCCCTTTCCTAGAAAGCGCCATCACTAATCACATTCTTTGAGATGCTGATGAGCAGTTAACTGGCCAGCTAAAGCCTTACTTTGACAATGGGATGCTTTTAATGTTTAATAGGTTATTGTATTTTAGTGTTCTGTTGGAAGCCGCCCAGAGTGGCTGGGGAAACCCAGCCAGATGGATGGGGTATAAATAAATTATTATTATTATTATTATTATTATTATTATTATTATTATTATTAGACTAGAGCCAGCGGTTCTCAACCTGTGGATCCCCAGGTGTTGCTGGACTACAACTCCCATCATCCCTGAGCTCTGGCCTTGCTAGCTAAGGGTGATGGGAGCCGTAGTTCAACAATATCTGGGGACCCACAGGTTGAGAAAGGCTGGTAGACTGAAGGTATAGGATGGAAGGTTAAGAGGGGACTTAGGGTCCGTCCAGACTGATCCCCCCCAACTCATAATGTAACAACAACAACAACAATACTGGTGCAAACAGAATAGCTAAAGGCTATGACAAAAATTTGACTTGGACAAGAGCACAGAAATCTGTGTATGATGCAGAATTGTTGGATAATGGCTTCTGCTCCTTGTCTATTAATTTTCATTTCTCAGCAGAGGTTACAGGAAATCACAGACAGGTTGTTCCTCTTGTTCTCTTATTTATTAACTCCAAATGTATCATGTTTAGTGTGTTCATACAATAAACAAGAAAGTCATACAAATCACACGTATCACACTTACTATATAACAAGGTTGGCTGGCTTCCTGGAATTATGAAAACACCAGACCTTAAATTTAATAAGGAAATAGGACCAAACATAGACTCCAAATCCAAGTGATCCTAAAGACGTTTTGGCAGCCAGACTTGGGAGAACATTCCATTCGATACAAAAATGTTGAGAAAGTCAAGACTGTGAAATGTAAAACTTAGGTAAACACGCTGGAAATTGGTCTTACACTAGATACAGTTTCATTGACATGGCTACCCTAAACATTATTTCTAACTGTAAAAATGAGATGCATGAAATTAGCTGTGAAACCATTTCAATCAAAGTCAAGTATGTACAAGGCTTGGGATGAAGAAAGAAAAGACTTTCTGCATGTGTACCCATACAGAAAGCTAATTAATCACAGATGTACTGAGAGACAAATTCTAACGGTCAGAGTAATTGAACAACATTGAGCACCTTCTGTTCCCAAAAACATCTAATTCTATTGAACTGAGAATAAAGATTGCAAAAAGGCAGCATTCAACATGGTTAAGGACATTCTGGATTCTGAACTCAGAAAAATAATTCAAATATTTAGAACTGACCTCCTTTTTAGTGTTCAAAGCTACGCAGCTACATTAGCTCCAAAATGGATGCTGGCCTAAGGATTACATTACCATCTTATTTAGTCGTGACTTGTGCAGATGTGATGTAACTCAGAGAAGTCCTTCTTCCAACAGACAGGTGGTAGGATGAATGGAGAGCTAGACAAATATATCCAGCCAGATTCAGTCAATTGCCCCAAGTTCTGTAGACCTACCTTGTTTCGTCAATGTATACAGCCTCCAGGACAGATGCAGCATATTCAATATTCTTCTTCAAATCGACCACATTAACATCACCTTTTTCCAGCTGCTTCACCAAACATCTTAATCTGTAAAAAAAAAAATCTGAGATTATTCAAGGCAAAACTAGTTGTCCTTTCCAAAACAGTATATTCCTTCATCTTCTGTGGAAGGTGGTTTCTGACAATGGGTGTTTTACACCCATTAAAATTATTGAACTTTAGTGATGAGTGGTTCAGACATCCAGTGCTATCAAGCAATGCTTCAATTGCCTCTGCAGTCGTCGATCTGACAGCTTGATACAGGAGAACCACAACAAAGAAGCTTGACCCCAAAGGGAAAAGAAATGTGAGGTCTCCAATATTTATATGATGTATGGGAAACACACAGGGGCAGCAGAGAAGTGGTGTGTGTCAAATCAGAAGCATAGCTTAGGTCCATTAATTTCAGTGGGTCCACTGTGAGTAAAACGTAGTTCAATACTACTTCATATACCAAAATCCTACACATAAAACTGGAAGGGACCCTAAGGATCACCCAGACCTAGTCCAATACCCTGCAATGCCAGAATATGCAATTGTCCCATATGGGGAATCGAACCTGCAACCTTGGCATTATCAGCACTATGCTCTAACCAACTGAGCTATCCAGGCTGACATAATTTTACCCAGAATGCAGGCCCCAAGTATACTCCATTGTACACCTGGAGCTTGACTACATGTATGAAGACTTCATTCATTTCAATGAAAATGCACACAGACTATATCCAAAGGAATAGGAACTCCTGCCTGTGCTTTGAAAGGCATCATTAGACTTGTGGATGTCAAATTTGGGGTTTTTTAGACTTCAATTCTCACCCTTGATCCTTGCCACAAGTCAAACTGCACCACATGGGATATATGAATTCATGTGCGCTTGCAATTTACTTTGCACTAGTGGAAAACACTAGGAACCTTTTGGGTTTTGGTCCATAAATAAATTAAGTGTGCCATCAATTCTTGAAGGGGTTTTTCCCCCTCTCCAACCCCTGCTGCTGCTGTCAGTGTCTGGCAACTCTATTTACCTGGTAGAATTCAAAGGCTAGGATGTAGTCAATATGAAATTGAAATAAAGCAGCACGTTTTCAGGCTATTTGTGATCATTAGTTTTTGCCCCTCCGAGTACCTAGATATAAACAATGCAAGCACTTAATTAGGAAGACGGAATTCGTGGCCTTCCAAATGCTGTTTGACCACAACTCTCATCAATCTCAGCTAGCATTGCCAGCAGCGGTCAGGCATTATGGGAGTTGTAGTCCAATGACATCCAGAAAGAGACAAATTTCCCACCCTGCTTTTGAGGAATAATCATGTGTCATGGTGTGGGCAGGGCAGGATACCTTGTGACTGAACTAGTGGAAACAAAAGGATATGCTCGATCATAAATCACACAGACAAAAGTGAAAGTGATGTTGCATTTATACAGGAGAAAAATATCACCATGCAAACAGTAATACAAATTAAAGTTCACATTAAACAGTGGTAACATCCACCAACCATAATTTCCTTTTACTAAACCAGGTTTTCTAAACTTGGGTCTCCAGCTGTTTTTGGACTACACCTCCCATCATTCCTAGCTAGCAGGACCAGTGGTGAGGGATGATGGGAATCATAGTCCAAAAACAGCTGGAGACCTAAGTTCAGGGAACCCTGTACTAAGCTGTTTATGCTAACCTCTAGAAGAAATATGATTCCTAACCCATAAAGGTTTTTCTTCTTCATTTCCCACTCTCCCAAACTAAAATGCAGTCCAGGAGTTTTGCTTTAAAGCACCACGGGGTGAGGGAGAAATAATTTTCAGAGTAAAAGAAAGAAAGAAAGAAAAAGGCCAGTATCACTTTTAATATGATTTTGTTAATACCCGTAAGACTACATCTGTGATCGTGCTCAACTTCTAATCGTGTACAAGCTCTGGGCAAAAGAGATACATTTTAAATGAGATTCAGCTTTAGTGGCCATTTAATTTCCTTTGAGAAAATTAGTTTTACACATTTCTTCCTCCTGTGTGAAGAATTAAGGTGTGCTGGTGCAGTTCCCTAGGCATAGTTCAGAGCCTACCTATAAAATGATAATTAATTGAAAATAATGAGGCCCCAAGGAACATCCTCTAGGATTTCGTTAGACCTGTGCTCAATATTTGATCAAGCTCGATTACACTTAATAAATGCAATACAAGAAAAGCTACGCAAACCTTTCCCAACTTCTGCTGAACGTTTGATGTACCGCAGCACCGAGGTGCCCCGGTGTCATTTTCTGCGTGTTGATTAGTGCAAAGCCCAAAGGCTAGTACTTCTAGAGCAACTGCCCTTTCGAATGCTGCTTAAAAAACAACATTGATCCATTCTGGCTCTTCGCATTTACTTAAAGACAGAGAGTGGCAAATGGAGGTTGCCATTAAGGGTTATACGCTTTTGAACACCCAAGGAATATTGAAGCAATAATAAGATCAGCCTGGTCCTATTCCATGCCTTCTGACATTCCACAGATGAAAATAGAGACATTTCTCACTCTTCTACAACTGTCCCTCCTTGGACCCCCCCCCATTGTTGTGCCCCACCCTGTGCAGGACACAGCACACAGTGCCAAGAGTGCCAGTTTGGCCCTGCGACCATGGGAGCCCAGGTCCGAAATTTGTGGGTGCCCAGCACCTACATGGGGAATTTTGTGGGTTCTTGGGCACCCAGGACCCCATGGAATTGGCACCTATTTCACATGCCCTCCACTGTCCTGATAAAACCCCTTAATCCCAATTGCGTTTTATTCTTTGGAATAATAATAATTATAATAATAATTTTTTATTTATACCCCACCCATAAAAATAAAAATTTATTTATTCCCCAGCCACTCTGGGCGGCTTCCAATTAAACACTAAAATACAGTAACCTATTAAACATTAAAAGTTTCCCTAAACAGGGCTGCCTTCAGAAGTCTTCTAAAAGTTTGGTAGTTATTTTTCTGTTTGACATCTGGTGGGAGGGCGTTCCACAGGGTGGGTGCCACTACTGAGAAGGCCCTCTGCCTGGTTCCCTGTAACTTGGCTTCTTGTAGCGAGGGAACTGCCAGAAGGCCCTCGGCGCTGGACCTTAGTGTCCAGGCAGAACGATGGAGGTGGAGACGCTCCTTCAAGTATACTGGACCAAGGCCATTTAGGGCTTTAAAGGTCAGCACCAACATTTTGAATTGTGCTCGGACTTGCAATTTATGGACTGGGCCAGTTCCCACATTCCTGTACACTTGATATCCGATTGCTCAACTCTGGGTGACGTATACAGTGGTACCTCGGGTTACATACTCAGGTTACAGACTGCACTAACCCAGAAATAGTGCTTCGGGTTAAGAATTTTGCTTCAGGGTGAGAACAGAAATCGTGCTCCGGCAGCGCAGTGGCAGCTGGAGGCCCCATTAGCTAAAGTGGTTCTTCAGGTTAAGAACAATTTCAGGTTAAGAATGGTCCTCCAGAACGAATTAAGTTCTTAACCCGAGGTACCACTGTACTGCTTTGCGCTGTAATGGGTTTGTGCATGCAAAACACTGACTGAGAGCACTGCAGTCCTAATCCAGAGGTAAGTTTGTTTCAACCCACTGGAGCAGCTGGACAGTTTTAGATTCTGCTTTTGATGACCTTCTGAGATCTCATTGGAAGTATTACTTCACTTACTTCAACATGTGATAAACCAGCTCTGTCGTGTTCTGTTCATTCTGCCAAGTGATGCCCTGGACACCCATTGCAAAGCCCTGCCCAGCTGTATAGTCAACCAGATTCCAAGCGCTCGTGGTGAAATTGGTACAAGATGAGCATTTCATCTCCATCCTTCTTTTAGGACCATACTGGTTTTTACTGTAGATCCATTTATGAGAAAACACTTTTACAATTCTGCCTCCGACATGCCTTTTCAGACTTGAGTGGCAGTAGTACATACCACCCATTTCTAGCCCCAAATAAATTTGGCTGTTGTTTTTAGTTTGGAAAAAGCTGTGTTTTGGAAAGTTTTTAAAACTGCATGCACTTTTTAAAAAATAATAATAGTAATTTAACTGATCTATGCAGTAGCAGACCAAGTTATTACCCTTGATTTAGCCTACGATGGAATCTTCAGGGAAGTTTTTTTAAAAAACTGCTCAGAAAATGCAGCTAACTTTTCTTAATGCTGTGATAAGGTATGTTGACAGTCCACTATGTGTGTGGTGCTTCTTTGTTTCCTTTGAGATTTCAAGTTCCATTTGAGTAATGGATGTCCTGACAAAGTTCTTTATGAGCTGCTTATTTCATTATATCTGCATCTATCACACCAAGGTAAATTGTACACAAACGCCTTTCACTTGCATTTGGCTGGAAGACACAAATTATCTTTCTTTGTATGTGCATTTTCAATAGCTTGAGTGGGTGGCTTGCGTGCGCACACACACACAGAAAGAGAGAGAGAGAGAGAGAGAGAGAGAGAGAGAGAGAGAGAGAGAGAGAGAGAGAGAGACTGAAGATTTTACCAGTGAAAAATACCTCTTGGACAAAAATACCAAACCTTTAATGAAATCCACTATGTCTTCCCAACAAGAGTAGAGCTATGATAAATACTTTGAGAATTGCATGTATGAAAAGACATTTTATAAATTACTAATCAGGACACAAAACTAGCCAGTTTCAACCTGATTTGTCATCTAATGGTTGAATCCAGCTCAGGCACCCTCACGCATTGTGCTTTGCATATTTCGCCCATCTAGAGGTGGAGGCGGCAATAGTAGCGAGTGAGTAAGCAGGAAAGGTGGGAGATTGGCAAAAAATTGCATCTCTCCCTCCTCTAAGGATGTTTCATCCCCACTTTTGCAATATGAGTGAGGTTCTAAGGTTTTAAACCATCTTGACTATTGAGCTCATGCATTAGATCACAATGTTGCCAAGTGAGAGCAACCAGTCAGATAACTGGACGAGCTGATGTCAAGAGCGAAATGTATTCCCAAGGTTACCGTTGATGTTAAAATAGGAACCACACAGAGACAAATGATTACTTAAGATTTTGAGTATGCCTAAGAGATGAGATGTGAAGATGAAGGTGGCGGGAATTAGATAGGGAGGAACAGGGGACTCATCTTGACCTGCCAGGTCTTGAAAGTTTTGGATAGGTGGAGAAGCATTCAGCCATGGGACTCATAGAGTTGTAGAATTGGAAGGGATCACTAGAGTTACCAAGTCCAACCCTGAGATTAAAAGGCTCATGCTCTACTGACTGAGCTATCTCAGGACGGAAGCTATAGAGTCCCAGTTCTGAGGCTGTGGTGCAAGGTGACTGTTCCACTTCCAAAAAGGGACCGTAAAACATATTTTGTCATGTGACAAAGGTATTTGAGAGCAGAAGCAGTAAAGGAGTCCAGAAATGTTGTGAAATGCTGAAAAGCTGCAGAATCATTTAGCATGCTGAATCACTGTGACTCATCTTGAGGATGACTCATTCCCTGTACAGTGGTACCTCGGGTTAAGTACTTAATTCGTTCCAGAGGTCCGTTCTTAACCTGAAACTGTTCTTAACCTGAAGCACCATTTTAGCCAATGGGGTCTCCTGCTGCCGCCGCCCTGCCGGAGCACGATTTTTGTTCTCATCCTGAAGTAAAGTTCTTAACCCGAGGTACTATTTCTGTGTTAGCGGAGTCTGTAACCTGAGGTGTATGTAACCAGAAGTGTATGTAACGCGAGGTACCACTGTATAAGTATTGTATCTGCTTGCAGGCAGACTCAGTGTCTCTCTCAGTCTATGTCTCTGTGTGTGTAAGGTGGAGTCTGTACTCTGTGAAGCCTGTGCTCAATGGAGACTCTGTGTGACTCAGTAACTCTGTGTATGCTCTGAAGCTAGTTAAATCTTCTCTTTGCCATGCTGTTACAGTGGTACCTCAAGTTACAAACACCTCGGGTTACAAACACTTTGGGTTGCAGACTCCGCTAACCCGGAAGTAGTACCTCAGGTTAAGAACTTTACCTCAGGATGAGAACAAAAATTGCACTCTGGTGGCACGGAGACAGCCGGAGGCCCCATTAGCTAAAGTGGTACCTCAGGTTAAGAACGGTTTCAGGTTAAGAACGGACCTCTGGAATGAGTTAAGTTCGTAACCAGAGGTACCACTGTATTTGCAAATGAGTTTATTTTAACTCAGTAAAGCTTTTATTCTTTTACTGAAGAAGACTCTGCATTACTAATTTACGCTGCACGTCATATTTATTATGAAGTAGAGCTGGACATAATCTGAATGCACAGTGTAACGCTGAAAAGAAAAGAAAACCAAACTCAGAGCAGTTAAGAATAGGTCAAAAAAATCACGGAAGGGCAAAAGATGTACGGTTAAATAAGTGGGCATTGGTGGTGTTTTTCATTTCCTGAGCTAATAAATGTAGCTGACATATCAGCGAGAACAGCATGTGGAGCCGGTTAAGGCCAGTCCATGGGGAGCATCTGTGTGCTGAGTATCACCAAGAACATCTTTAAGGTTTCATAATGATTCCTCTTATCAGCACAGCTAATTAAGCTGGCAGAAATGCCGCTTCAGTTCAGGGGGTCAGCAGCTCACTGTTACAGAAAAGAAAACTCACCTGCAACATTTAAAAAGAAAGAGCTGTCAGATTTGGAGGCCAGACATCTGAGGAAACCATACATATGCGCGTTTTTGAGAGCCTTGCTCCCTTTGTACTGTGGTGTTGACACTGGTTGACAACTCTGTTAACTTTCATTTGTGGGAAATGCACAAAGAAAGAAATGAAAAGTAACCTTTGACACTTGTTCCAATGGACATGCAGGAAGAATTCACGACTCTTTCAGTACGTGGCACCCACTTCAGCCATGTGCTAAGGTGGTCATGTGTGCAAAGAAGCCTTCTGCTACAATTACAATGGCGGAGGGGCCATTTTGGTAGGTGGGATGTAGCAGAGGAGGTAAGAGGTACTCCCCAGCTGTGTTGCTTCCCTACACACCTGAAAATACGCACCATCGCAGCTGGGGTATGTGATCTTTCTGGGCATTGCAGCTAGGAAGGAGAGATTACCCCTCCAGGAAAATTGTCCTCCCAAATTAGACTTGTAGAAAGTGAAAATGCTTTTCATAAGGCTAATGTCTCATGGCCAGTGGTGTAGCGTGGGTTGGCAGCCCCCGGGGCTACGCAGGGGGTGAGAAGAAGGGGAAACAGATCAACTAGGCATGCACATTCAACTGCCTAACGGCATCCACATCACCCAGGAGATCACAGCAGCACAGATAAGAAGAGTTGAATGGGAAGAATTATGGGGGAAAGACTTAAAATTTACTGCGTGCTATCTGGTTAAATAAAACTTTATGAAAATGACTTACAGATGGTACCTGACCCCATCCAAATTAGCTAAAATAAATAAAAATACTAGCAACAAGTGTTGGAGATACAAACAGAATGAAGGAACCTTATCCCACATGTGGTGGACTTGTCCCCAAATTTAAAAAATGGGACATGATTTATGAGGAACAAAAAAAATAATAATGCTAAAATATACATTCTTAAAGAAACCCGAAACTTTTTTATTAGGCATTTTAATGATAAGCATTCCAAATGAAAATAAAAGCGTGTTTCTTTATGCGACAACAGCAGCCAGAATGTTAATTGCAAAATACTGGAAAAATGAGTTAACACCAACAAAAGACGAAAGGCAATTAAAGTTGTGTGAGTACCTTGAACTAGCCAAAATGACGGAATTAATAAGAAGTCACTCAGGCGACAGGGTTAAAAAAGAATGGGATTGCTTTAAAAATTATGACAAAATATGTTCCCAACAACAACACTTGTCTGTGCCTAGACTAACTTCACAGATATAAGAGAATTTTCTTTTTTAATAATGGAATGCAGATTATTTAAATGTAAGAGAAATGTGGAAACTGCAAAGAGATAGGGGGAAGTCAATTAACATATAAGGGACTCAAACCAGTTTAGTGAAATAGAAAGAATGTGACGGTACAGAAAAAAAGAAAAGATGGAATATGAAGGTAATGTCTTTCTAGGAATTTTGGGTATACAATATTCAATATGGTTTGCACTCCTTGAATAATTTTGTGTATTTGACAAATATATTTTTCTTTGTCTTTTTTTCTTTTTTCTTTTCTTTTTCTTTTCATGTTTTCTTTTATGTATCGTTTTTCTTTTTGGTATATGTGGGTGAAAGGATTAATTTATTTTCTGTTTTTTGTAAACTTTAAAAAAGAGATAAAGATTATAAAGAAAAAGAAAAAGAAAAGAGTCGTTCTGTTGTCTGGGGTGCCACTTCCTGTTTCGCATGGAGAAGCCCTTTTCAACGAAGCCCAGTGGCAGAAGCACACGGCTGTATTGAGGCAGCACCAGGTGTTGAAATTTTGCGCCCCTAACAAATTTGCACCCAGGGCAGCTGTCCCTGTGCCCCCATCACCACGTTATGCCACTGCTAGTGGCCCAGATGTGTGTATGAGCACTTGCGGATGTGCGATTGTGGTTTCTCCTGTTTGCAAATGTGCCCACGATTCCCAAGAATCGGCGGGCGGCTCCTGCTGTAAAACAACTATTTTAAATGAACCGTCACCGAGGGTTCAAGCCTCATAAGCCTCAGGAACCTCTTCCAAACAAAACTGCCGTTTGTTCTGAAAACTTCTATTAAAACTTGGCTTGTACAACTTGTGACTCATCACACTTAATGCAGCCCATCAGGGATGGAGGGTTGTGCTCCACCTACTCACCCACCCAGCCCCATGTCTCAGAACTGAAAGGAAAAAAAAAAGGTTGAGGCTCCGGGAGGACACAAATGTATTACAGAGTTGTTTTCAGCATGTTGGGCTACAAATGATGCAGGATAATTCCAAATTACTCACCTGACATTCCCTACACACATACCCCTTGGAAGCTACATTTTGTTTTCCTAACCCTCACATCTGTGTCAATATTCTTTGTTTAGACGTTTCTGTTTTGAAATGACCATTTGGATTACATAAAGCAGAAACATAATACTGACCAGTACCATAACATTGGGGGGGTCTGTTCCCCCCATCCGATTTAAAGAGATCTAGTCTGGTACGGAGATCTTAAGAACCATAGCCCGTGTGATCACACAGGCGAAATGAAAACAAGCTCTGCTATTTTTGCTTCTGTGGCAAAGGTTTCTGCAGCGCTGATGGGGCGCTTAGCAGATGCAATGCCAGGGTCCCACTTGACTGAACAGTAAAGCTCAGATTATTCATATTTACTAAGACATTTTTCAGCTATCCTGCTGTCTCTGGTGTGTTCAAATAATAATAAAAAATAGTAGTAAAAAGATAAAAATAAAATGTTTTTTTTGACTGGTCTGTTCAATTCAAAATGTAAAATTCAGTATCCATGTTTCATTCCTGCCAACTGATTCTTCTTAGTCCTCCCCTTATGTTTGCAAGGTTATTAAGTTTCACTAACAGTACTGAACCTTTGTGGCCACTGCTCCCTTTCCAATGCAACCCTTTAAAGCCAGGAACCCGAGGCCCTCCAGAAGTTGTTGGGCTCGCAGTCCTTTCAGCCCCAGCCAGCACAATTAATGGTCAGGGATGATGGGAGCTGGAATTCATCAATGTCTGGCAAGCCACAGGCTCCCCAGACCTGCTTTAAAGTTACAAGAAGCCTGTCAGGTGCAAAAGTGACTCTAGAATCTGAAGTCTTGATGAAGCAACTCTGTATCCCTAGTCTCCATCCCTCTCTTGCTTTTCTTCTTGATGATAGGAAGACTTCTTGAACATCGTAATTTCTGCATAGTACTTCCTCTCTGCAATGTCTGCATTTCCTATTCTTTCTCAAGTTTGTGCTTTTCAACCCATGACCTACTTTGGCCTCCATCCTTTAGCCACCCTCCCTGTCAGTCTCCCTAGTACTCCTGTCCCTCCCTGGCCTCTCCCTAATCAGTATGTCCCCACCCACCCCCTCCTGAGCTGAAGTTCTGCGGTTTCTTCAGAGCCCCCTCTCTCGGATTTTCCCTAGCTTCCTCTGCCTTTCTCAAGAAGAGAAGAAGAGTTTGGAATTGATATCCCACTTTATCACTATATTAAGGAGTCTCAAAGCGGCCAACATTCTCCTTTCCCTTCTTCCCCCACAACAAACACTGTGAGGTGAGTGGGGCTGAGAGACTTCAGAGAAGTGTGACTAGCCCAAGGTCACCCAGCAGCTGCATGTGGAGGAGCGGAGACGCGAACCCGGTTCACCAGATTATGAGTCCACCAGCTCTTAACCATGCTGGCTCCCTTTTCAACTGCCTTTTCAATCTAGACTTCCCCAAAGTTCACATTTCTCAATCCGCTGCCGATTCTACAAATGTTCTTCAGTCACCTTTAGTTTGACTGACTCACTGAAATATTCGTATCCCACCTTTCTTGCAAGAGCATGTTGACAAGCTCACAACGAAGAGCCTCAAATACAGGACTAAAGCAAAAGGGGGGTCAAAAAGCAGCAATAAGCATACCCAGTTGGTAGAAAAACCAAGACCCTTGCTCTCCAGAGGGCTCCATAAATGCCCTCTGAATTAAAATGGCAGCAAATTGGGAAAACTGGCAGCAAAGGGACCAAATGCGGGGAGTCTCAGAGTCTTAGTACCACTTTAGAAAAGGCCCCATCTCAGACAATCTCATGCCAAAAGTACTTCTATCTTGTCTGAATTAATTTTCCAATGAATCATCCACATCTCGGTTCCCCTACTTTCTGACCTGTTCCCAGCCAGACAATTCCACACAGCAACTACTGTGCCTAGCCTTTGTGAGGCTTTAATCCCAGTCAAAGTGACGTTTCCTTCTCTAATAGAAGCTGGACTGCAAATATTCCAAGAGCTATGTTCTCTGAGCAGTTGGAATGTTCAGGAATCCATTTGTTGCCAGAGGCTGCACTGTTCGCACAAGGGAAACACAACATAAACTATAAAAATTAAAAGCATCTGAAATGAATCGGAAAAAGAACTGGCTTCTTTAAGAAATTGAGGTTTTTCAGCCCTAAGGCACATTCCCACATACAGTAAAGAGAAAATATGAGCACAGTGTTCCTTTATGGCAAAGTATTCCATCAGCAATACATAAGAGTCATAATTATTTGGACGCACGGAACATTACATGGGTCTAAGAGACCCCTTTTCCTCTAACGACCCCATTAAAGTCGTCCCATAATTATTTCCAATTACTAATTCCTGCTTTAAAAAGACTTGCATTACTTCTGGAAGGCAGTCTGAGTTTTAAAGACATTATAGGAAGGAAAATGCAGTTCTAGAGAGACAGTAGATAGCAATAAGGCCTTCTTGTGTGTCTTTGCCATCCATATTTGATTCACCAGCCTAGGCTACCTTTACCAAGCCACTTCCCCCCTTTTCTACCTGCTGCTTCTCTCTCCACATCTCAAAAAGCAAGGTCAAGTCACTCCGTACATTTGAAGCCCACAACTTCTCCCAAAGAATCCTGGGAACTGCAACTTCCTCCTAAGAGCTATAACATCCAAGCACACTTAATAAATTATGGTTCCCAGCATTTGGGAGGAGGCTAGGTGGTTTAAATGAGCTTTAAGTGCATGGTGCGGGTGTGATCTGAGACTTGCAGCAACTGTGCCCACTTCATTGAGAAAGAGGCTGTTCCCATCAGGGGCGTAGGAAGGGGGGCAGTGGGGGCGGACCGCCCCGGGTGTCCTGGTTTGGATATAGTTCCGTTCCACCTTAAGAGGGACAGGCATGACTGTTGTGTGTCACATGCCTGTTTACTTCCAGCACAGTCTGCTGGGAACTTACGTTTGTCTATTGCTTTTGCATTACTCCTGTTTGCTTGGACACAAAGGGAAGCAGACATGTTTTTTCCTTTGTTCCTGAACTATGCTGAATAAACGCTTGCAAATACGCTTACACATGTCTCTGTCCGCCACTTCCGTTGTGAAGATTTATTCCCTCTGCTGATAAGAGCGTGCTGAGTCTCTAAACGTATCTGAGGCTCGTGTCGCTGATTTATAGCGGAGATCGCCTGGCTGCCAGCAGTATCCCAACAACCATCACTGAGGGGGGTGACATTCGGCGTGCCGCCCACCCACAACTTGCAAGCCTACCTGAGCTGTCGGGGTAAGGGGGGAGCTGCGCCACTTTGGCTGCAGCATTTCCCCCTTCCCCTTTGTTTTGACAGCTTGGGGGAGGCTTTGGAGTCGCGGGCAGGTGGTGCGCCGAATGTCCGCCGTGGGCGGCTTGCTCCGCCCCCGGCTGCAGGACACATGCACCGCTCCAGGCACCCAAGCGACTATCCTGCACCTAAGAGGGCACCCTCCGCGCCATGCCCCCCTAGGGAGCGCACCCACCCTGAGCAGCACATGCATATGCTCTGCCCCTGGTTCCCATCTGTTCCTGCAGAAATTCACCTCAATGAGAAAGAGTAATTGTCTGGATTTCCCTGCTTCTGCCTGAGAGGGAGATACATGCTGCCACAGGTGGTGGCTGGATTCAGTGTGAAAAGAGGCTGATCAGTGTTGCCCCTGCCCACCCGCCGCCCCCCAGGCTGATGCAGCTGCAAAAGAATGGCTGGCCATTGTGATGTCATACTGATGCTTTCTGCCTGAAGACCGACAGGCGTATAAGCCTCAGACTGATAATGGCCAACTTAAGGGAGAAATTGGCCACCGTGCCTTCCTTCCCACAGATGCTGATCACCTGCCAGAAAAAGACACCCTGTGCCCTTATTGACTACAAGAAAGATCCTGCTTTCAACCCACAGCAGATAGGGGTGTCTGTAACTTGCAGTTATTTTTATTGATCATAGTTTAGTAATTATTTATTGTATTTGTTAAGAGTGAATTTCTGCTTATTTGCTGTTGTTTTGAGAGTTAATTTTATTGTGTACTGTTATATTCTAACATTACTTTATTTGATATGTCATTATGTTTTAAAGTTACATTTTATTATGATTTTTTGTATTGGTTCAGGTTATTTTAAGGCACGCGTTCTTTGTTGCTGTACATCGCCTTGTGTATAGTAATATAGAGAATTAAAAGTGAAATGAAATCTTCCTTCTTTCTTTCTTTCTCTCTTGCTCTCTCGCTCTTGCTCTCTCCACACATCAAATGCAAGTTTTCTCTCTACTCAGCCAGGTTAAATCATACACCACCAAAGCATCTGAGGACATGAGATGGCTTCTTTCTTTCTCCCTCATCAGTTGGCTGCCAGGAATAAAACAGTACAAACTTATATACGAAATATACATAAATTATAGCAGCAGTGAAAAACTTTTAAATGGTTCCGAATTGTACTCCTCTTTCATGTAATTAATAAAAGGGGACCATAATCTCTCTCAAATCATTCTTTGCTTTGCCTGCCTTCTCTTAATCATACCATTTCAGTGAGTTTTGACACTCTTGCAACATTGTCTATTTCTTCTTCCATTGGAATTACCCTACTTCAGCATGGCATTTAGCCCCAACCAACATTTCTTCAAAGGGACGTGGGTGGTGCTGTGGGTTAAACCAAAGAGCCTAGGACTTGCTGATCAGAAGGTTGGCAGTTCGAATCCCAGCGACGGGGTGAGCTCCAGTTGCTCGGTCCCTGCTTCTGCCAACCTAGCAGTTCGAAAGCACGTCAAAGTGCAAGTAGAGAAATAGGTACCGCTCTGGCGGGAAGGTAAATGGCGTTTCCGTGCGCTGCTCTGGTTCACCAGAAGCGGCTTAGTCATGACCCGGAAGCTGTATGCCGGCTCCCTCGGCCAGTAAAGCGAGATGAGCGCCGCAACCTCAGAGTCGTCTGCGACTGGACTAATGGTCAAGGGTGCCTTTACCTTTACCTAACATTTCTTCAGCACTTCATCAGAAAATCTTCTTTAAAAATTTCAGCTCGGATGTAGTTTAATGTGTGTCTAGATCACAACTCAACATGTCTTGAAATGGGAGAGGGTGGAGATGTATTTTTCCAAGGATACATAGTAACCTTCTTACAAGATTGGGGGAAGTACGGTACATTTATGTTGTCTTCAATATGTACCAAAGGATATGAGGATGAATCCTGAACATACAGGGCCAGAGTGTGAAACCTGTGCCTCTCAGGTGAACTCCAACTCCCATCATCCCCAGCCAGCATAGCATGGATGAAGGATGATGGGAATTATAGTCCAACAATATCTGGAAGACTACAGGTTCCACACACATATGCCAAAGCTTCATTAAATAAGACATTGGACGGTGGAACTAGAGGGATGGTTAGAAGCCACAAGGATGTGGAAATAGCATTTTTCAAGAGCATACTGCGTCCCTCTATGTATTTTGAGGTTTCCCCTCCCATAGCATATGAGATTGCTGCAGCAGAACTATGTAATGACTCCACTTTTAAGGGAGTGAACTGCATGTGAATATCCAATTTTTGTACCAAGTGCAGAAGCGACCATTTTAGTCCCCTGAAAGGTGTCTTTATAATGAAAGCTGCCCAATACACTTTAGTATAAAAGCTTTTAGTTTTTCATGTTGGGGGAAAAAAGAGGTGCTTTCATGTAGAAATGGGATGCGATGCTGTGTTGGCCTTGCCCTGGAAGAAGAAAAAGTTCCGTTTTTCCGAATCCTTTCAAGCACAGAAAGGAAGAGAAAATTGAAAACACTGAGTTGTATCCCCAGGTGCTTCAAAAGCTAGACACAGACCCATTCAGGGCTGCAGAGCTGGAGCCCAATTTATACCAGCAGAGAAGCTACTCCATTATGTCTCTTTAATGCTTTCAACATACAACAATGTGGGATGGCAGAAAGTCTCAAATACTTGGAAGGGCAGAAGAGTAAGGAGAAATGATAGAAACCGTGAAGGTCAGATGTCGTTCTTTCTGCAGTGTTCATTGTTCGTTTGCAATCCTGCTTTGGGAGGCCGGTCAGGAATCGGATCACAGCACGGGAGAAGCACTCTCCTTTACCAACAGACATTTTAGCGCAGAATTCTCAGTACAGTACAAACAATCCCAGCTGTATTTCAGCCAGCTGTACGACTGAAGAAAAAGAAGACTCCACTTGGCAAGTTTTCATTTAAAAGGAAAGGTGCAAATCCACAGGACGAGAGGCAACAGCAATGCATCACACACCACAAACTCTGGCCAAACCCACAGAGTACATTGCACTCCCTAGCTAACTGGTTGTACAGATATGGTTCTGTAATGAATTCCCATTATAAGATTTCAAGTCAGTTTTCGCCAATCACATAGAATTTCACTTGAAAGGAAGGGGTTAAAGTAATCAAGCTGTCAGCATGCACTATCTTTATTATATAGCAATTCTTTATTGTAATTGATAAGTGTAAACTGTTTCATTATTATTTGCTGTTGTTTATTTTTACTGTTTATTATTTTAATGGATTATTGAATATTGCTTTATTGGAAGCTGCCTGGAATGGCTGGGGCAACCCAGGTGGGTGGGGGGGAAATAAAATAAAATAAAATAAAATAAAATTATTTTATTATTATTATTATTATTATTATTATTATTATTATTATTATTTAGCATCAATGTATTTTTCTTATAACGTGTGTGCAAATAAAGTGCCTTTTCTAGGAACTTATGTATGCTTATAAACTGAACTAAATGAATTTTGTGTATGTGTGTGCACGCACACATACCATTAATCGTTTTAAAAATAAAAGTTTACCTCAGAAACAAGATCATTTCTCCCCAGCGCTACATTAGCAATTATGGTACTGGTGAAAACCAAATCGCTTTCCAACCACCCAAGTCCATTGTGACGCTGCCTCTGTATCAATCCACAGTTCCCTGACAAGCACTTTCCCCCTTTATGGCAACAGCCTCGACAGGATAAAACTGTGATTATATCAGTGGACACACCATTACATTTTCTAGGTAACTATAAGTATGCAAATAGCAGAGGAGGACTTGGAGTCTTATCTTTTGTAAAAGCTTTAGACTGCAAAATGGGCTGTAGACCAGGCTTCCTCAACCTTGGCCCTCCAGATGTTTTTGGCCTACAACTCCCATGATCCCTAGCTAGCAGGACCAGTGGTCAGGGCCGAGGTTGAGGAAGCCTGCTGTAGACTATGAAAACCCTGTAAAAACTCTTCAGGACAAATGAACTATTCAGATCAGAATATTTCAAATGGATTGAATATACACTGAATAATCCCAAAAGGGATTCCTCTCCCACATCTTCTATGTGTGTACGTGTTTGGAACGAATTAACCTAGTGAAAGAATTATGACCTTTTCAAGACGTCGGCACACACCAGTAATGCTGTGTTGCAAATCATGTACCATGGAAAAACTGTATATATAAAAAGTATTTGGGAAGCCATTTCCTGTCCCATTATTTGTGGTTTGGGGTCAAACTTCAGGTGCATGGAAATTTCTTTCCAAGCAGTGTTTGTCATTTAAAGATAGAAAGCTGGAGAGCTGGAAGCTGCCTTTGCAGGAAGAACTGGATTTGCTTGCTGTCACTCTGGCACAACAAGTATAAATCTTAGCTCGGGGTGGATACGAGTGGGAGAGATGATATCTATTTTCCTTTACTGGTTCTTCCTCACTTCACTGTAAATCCTTTCTGCTTGGGGAATGTTGTGTGGCATTCAAAGGAACGCTTATGACTGAACAGCTACTTTTCAAATCGATTTGCTATACCCTCTTTCTAATTGGATGGTGGACTGCTACCGCACAGAAATTCTGCAGAGGAGAGATAGCAAAAATTGAGAAGGGCAGTGAGTAATGATGGAGACAAGAGTAAAAGGAGATGAATTGACATAAATGCAGTATCGTAATCTTTTTGTTTCACTTATTAAGCACCTTATACAAAAAAGTCTCAGGAACGATAGAAGTCAAATATCCATAAATTATATCCAAAAGTGAAGAACGCAAGCCACAAGTCACAGGAACCGACCAGGTAAGGGGTCCAGGTGCAAGGTCCTTAAATGCCCTGGAGGTGGACCTGAAGGAAGCCTACCTGCTCCATCAGGACTACCCCCCAAGGTCAGCCCTGCGTCCAAGCCTGCCTGCCATTGGCCAATCACACAGGCAGGCTTGGATCCAGCACCTGATAGGCGAAAGGGTTGTTACACCCTCCTCAACAGCTCAGATGGGTTCCCAGTGACCCGAAACCCCTCATCAGGTCCTGTGGGGAGCAGCCTCTGGCCCCCAATGCCGCCGCACCCGGAAGGTGAGCGGACTTACAATAACGGGAACGGTACAAATCAAAGATCCATAAATGATGCATGAAATTTAAGAATGCAAGCCATGGGGACAGATCATACAAATCATTCTCAATACATTAGCCATCAGTTAAGGAACTTGGGCTCCGTTTAAGCTAGAGGTGAAAAAACAGGAGTTTTCAGCTGGGGAGAGGTCTATTGCATTTGGGATCTGTTTTTAAGCTTTCCCCGTTGGTTGGCCACTGTGAGAACAGGATGCTGGACTAGTTGGGTCATTAGCCAAAACCAACAAGGCTCCTCTTACATTCTTAAGTGTGAAAACCTAGGCATTTATTGTGTTTTGGGATATGTTGGTACAACGGAAAGCAAGAGTTCAAAGCAAGCAGGAACACTTGGTTTTGATATTGAATTTTTACATATTTGTAACCCACCGTGGGATCTTATGAGACAGGGCAGGAAATAAATAAATCATAGAGTTGAAAAGGACCCTAAGGACCATCTAGTTCAATGCAGATATATGCAACTGCCTCTTATGGGGATTGAACCTGCAACTTTGATGTTATCAGCACCATGCTCTAACCAACTGAGCTATCCATGAGACACAATAATGTAAAATTGTTAATTGACCCTTATATTTAAGCACAGTTAAGCAGAACCACAATAGCAATGAAATCAGTAAACATTTTACGAAGTAAACCACTAGGCACATGAATAATCTTGGTACACAGACTGTTGTCGACCTCCTTCTGATATATAATGCTTTTCAGACTCTTAAAAACAAACACACCCAATCAATGTATCACGAGCAAAAATATACAGTATAGGCAGAGGGAAAGATGCATGGCTTAGCATATGTTAACTGCAAGGTTAATTGACCACAGCAGCAAGGTTAGTTGCAGTGCCTTCAAGGCTCATTATAGCTGCACATGGAAAACAGGCAGGCAATCCAAGGCATGGTTAAGTTTTCTTTGCTTGCCTCATCATATGGGAACCCTGGGTGATATGTGTGCCAAGGCACTTAAGACAAGTGCCTTGTTTTCCCAGGGAGCAATTTAAAGGCGTAATTGCTCCATTTAAATGTTTTGCAGGTAAGACTGTGCTGCTAACAAGAGATCTGATGCAGCGGCAGCTGTGTGTGTAAAAATAACAACCCCATACACACTTCCATGTGACCAGCGTTATATCTGATTCCCCCACGCACAACTCCCTTCAAAGCGCTACTGACATCCCCTGAGCTTTGCAGATTAAATCCAATATAATATTTGGCTAGATTTACAACCGAACCATGGGCCAAAATATCTCTTATAAAACAGCACTCTACTTTTTTAGTATTTTTGCAATAGGGAAAGGCTTCTGAATGTCTAAAACATATGTAATGGATGTAACACTGTTTATCTAACCTTTCCTAACCTATTGCTCTCCACGCTATTGGAAAAACCTTGCTGAAAAAAGCCTTTCTAAATATTTGAGAACAAATCACTTGCAGAATGTCCTGGAAATCACTTCTGGCTAAAATGTGTCTTCACAGAGCTGTTCATATTTCTTTGAAAGAGGGATTGTGAGGGGGTACATTTCTATCTACATAATATCTGAAGGATGATTTCTTCTAGGAACAGTGCTATTTTTCTAGAAAAAGAGGGGCCAGAACTCACCAGGAACACCTCCTGTTAAGTTGTGGGTGAACATATCAGACGACACAGCGATTCTTCAAACAGCTCTTGTTTATTCACAGGCCAGAACAGAACTGAACTGAAGGGTTCAGCCAGCCTGCTTATATAGAGCTCCACTAGAACGCAACAGTAACCATTTTCTGTAACTATCCAATCACTGAACGTCACTTTCAATCCCGTATTTGCATATGTGGACCTGAGTGAAAACTATCTACAGTATCCCCCTGCTGGCCCAGGGTGAGAACTTCAGTACATAACACCTCCCTTGTCCTCTTATAATGGCAATGGTGCCCATCTGAGAGGTGCGAGAACTGAGTTCCGAGAAGTTACAGCTGGGGGAAAATAACCCTGGGGTGGAAGACAGTGCTTAGAAGTTGCAATGGGGGGGGGGAGGAAGATGCAGGAGGTTACCATGTGGGTGGTTTGTGTGTAATAGGGGGGCGTCGCACAAAAGGAGGGGGAGGCATGGAGATGGAGTGAAGATGAATACTGGCACAAAGTAGGGCTACGGAAGAGAAGAGAGAAGCAGCTTCAGAAAAGTGGTTGGGAAGGTGAAAAGCAAACTTAATAGTTGCATGAGGTGGAAGGAGGGAGAATGTCAGAGAGGTTGTTGAGCAGAGCAAGCTGGGGTGCAGCCCCTAGTAAGTTCATAAATACTTTGTCATATTTTAGGCAACTTTGTTCAGATGTGCTTTCTGAGCCAAGACGTGGCTTCCTATACTGAAAGCATCCAATCTGTTGACTAGACATAAAATTATCTTGAAAGGTTCTGGGAAACTGGCCATGTTTGATACACTGCCATAAAAGCGAGGGGGGAAAATATGGGAAAAGGATGATGGGATTACGTTGCATTGGAGCACATTGCTGTTTTACTATTGGTGCTAACTAAATCTTACATTAATATAATAATAATAATAATAATAATAATAATAATAATAATAATAATAAATTTTATTTATATCCCGCCCTCCCCAGCCGAAGCTGGGCTCAGGGCGGCTAACAACAGTCAAAATAGTTCAACATTCTAAAAACATTCATTATAAAATTAATTAAAATCAAATTAATGGCAGCCATCAAGCAAAATTCTGTGTAGGTTGCCAGAGGAGGGGGTCAGGCTGCGCCCTGACCAAAAGCCTGGTGGAACAGCTCTGTCTTGCAGGCCCTGCGGAAAGATGACAGGTCCCGCAGAGCCCTAGTCTCTTGTGATAGAGCGTTCCACCAGATTGGAGCCGCGGCCGAGAAAGCCCTGGCTCTAGTTAAGGCCAGCCTAACCTCTCTGTGGCCTGGGATCTTTAGGATGTTTTTATTTGCAGACCGTAAATTTCTCTGTGGGGCATACCAGGAGATATTAAAATCCTATATCTATAGATAGATAACAGCTAGTATACCAAACTTTTATTTTTCTTTATGTGGTAGCATTAGGGACCTAGATATTTCTTCATTCAGTGATACAGCTGGAGATTATCAGTTTCCAACTGTATCTTTCAGCAACCTCTACAGGGAGCTGGCTTCAGGCACTAGGTCTATTGGCAGACCAAAGGTGGATCTACACACGGGGGCGTGTGGAGCTATAAGTAAGTCAGAAATTAAATTGTTATAACAAGAGAGAGAGAAAACGCTATGGAAAATTGCAATGGTTTTGTTTTGCTCTCCAGCGCCATCTGGTGTTTCATGTTTATAACGCATTCAAAACACTGTTTTTTTGACCAACGTAGCTGAGTCCCTACTTTGTGTTACAAAGATGGCTGCAAATGTGACATGAAGGCCGGCAGCATTAACCCTGCCGTGTGGGAATCCCATGCAGACGATCACAGTGCTTAGAGACAGGCAGTCAGGTTGTGTATCCACGGCAGTGACTAGAGGAAGTATGACCACAGGAAAAAGAAATGTCATGGTGTACCTGTAGCAGCAAAACTGGATATTTTCACCTGCCCTCCCTGCAATAAACCATGTCTCTCCTGTCTCGGATTGCTTAGACACATTTAAGTACATAACAAGAACTTTGAGAGATAGACCAAGTGGGATTCATTTAGTTTGGCATCTTGGTTTCCAGTAACTCTGAAAATCCTTCATCCCCTAATGATGTCTCCCTCCAAAATAACTGGCATTTAGTGACATGCTAGCCATGGAATTTTTATTTAGCTTACACGACTAAGAGCTACAGACAGCTCTGCCCTTCAGGAACTTGTCTGATCCACTTTTAAAGCACCTGAAACCAACTGCCCTCAGCACATCTTGCGGAAAGTTAGTTCTGGAAATCATGCACCATCATCTGAATGAGCCCTTTCTTTTGTCTCGTGCTCATTCATGAACAGTCCTGAACTTCCCCCTCACAACACTAGCTTAGCCGTTTTTTGTGCAGATGGATACATGCACATCTAATGACTCAAGGCAGCACGTTCCCTCCCCCGTCCCCTGCCAAATATGTGAGCTTTTGGAAGAATTTAGGTAAGAACCTAGTGTGCTCCCGAGTCCTGCAGTACACATAAAGAAAGACGGTGAGGGCCAAACAAGACAATACTCAACATTTTAGGGTTGCCATATTTTGAAGAGCGAAAAAGAGGACGGAAGGGTGGCCATTCAAAGCAAATAAACGCAATTTGTCTCAAATTTTACCTCTGAAAAATGAGGTGTCCTGGAAAAGGAGGACACATGGCAACCCTATTTAGCAAACTTGTGAAGGGCATTTTTAAAAAGAGAGGAAATGGCAGGTGTGGGCTCTGTGATCCAGACTTGGGATTCAACAGGGTAGACAACATTTTACAGCCTTCACTCCACCCACCATCTGGTGCAGATTAAGGGCCCTAGTGTATCCAATTTCATTTTTTAAAAAGCCAGCCATGTAGCTGTTCACCATCATGAATTGTGTCTTTTCTCATCTGGCTTCATCATCCCACTGATCCTTTCTCTCTCTTTTTTTTTTGCTGCTGCTGGGATTCCAAGCCACTGATGATGATTGGTTTGATACCATTGCATTTACTTACTTAACAAATGCATTAATTAACCACTTTGTAGAATGAAGCCATCGAAGAGGCATAAAAATAGAAGAAAGCAGAAACGCATGCTCTAAAAGCAATAAAACCCTTTTGACAAACTTAAAAAAATGACAAACCCCTCTGTGTACAAATTCTAATAGAACAATAAAACCATTTCTGCAGCTGTGTGATTAACAGTGTGCAATTAACCTTTTCTTTAAAAAAAGATTCCATCAACGGTGTCTCCAGAAAATTTTAATACATCACTTGGGAAGACAGGTGAACTAATGACAGTGTACCGGTAGAAGCAAAGATCACCAGTGTCAAAGCAATGATACTACAACATCAACTTTGTTGGACTGGTCATGTTGTGTGGATGCCTGATTGTCATTTTCCAAAGCAAATACTTTATTCCCAACTTTAAAATGGAAAGTGTAATGCTGGTGGTCAATAAAAGAGGTTTAAAGGCTCTCTCAATGCAAATTTTAAAAAATGTAGTATAAACACTGACAACTGGGAAACACTGGCCTGCAAGCGCTCCAATTGGAGAACAACCTTTACCAAAGGTGTCATGGGTTTTGGAAATACTCGAACTCAGGACGCAAGGGAGAAACGTGCTAAGAGGAAGGCACGCTTGGCAAATCCACACTGTGATCAACTCCCACCCGAAAACCAATGACCCCACTGTGGAAGGACGTGTGGATCCAGAATTGGCCTCCACAGTCACTTACAGACTCACTGTTAAAACTGTGTTCATGGAAGACAATCTTACTTGGCTACGAGTGATTGCCAAAGAAGAAGAAGCAATTAACCTTGCATGTAGTCTGTTTAACCAGCTTTACAAGCTCGGAGTGAGAAAGGATGGCCTTGTCTTAACCAAAGGACACAGCCTTTGCATTTGTGGTGCATTCAAGCTAACTGCAGTGCTAAATGAACCAGGGATGGGGAGCCTCAGGACCAGAGGCCCAATGTGGCCTTCCATGTCTCTCTATCTGGCCCTCAGATATGACTCTCCATAGAGCATATCTCTTCCTTAGCCAGACCCCGTAGTGACCCTTGAGTATTTCTGCCTGACTGGAAAGTGTCCCTGAACTATAATAATAATAATAATTTATTATTTATACCCCGCCCGTCTGGCTGAGTTTCCCCAGCCACTCTGGGCGGCTCCCAATCAGTGTTAAAAACAGTACAGCATTACATATTAAAAACTTCCCTGAACAGGGCTGCCTTAAGATGTTTTCTGAATGTCAGGTAATTCTTTATCTCTTTGACATCTGATGGGAGGGCGTTCCACAGGGCGGGCGCCACTACCGAGAAGGCCCTCTGTCTGGTTCCCTGTAGCCTCACTTCTCGCAATGACGGAACCGCCAGAAGGCCCTCGGCACTGGATCTCAGTGTCCGGGCTGAACGATGGGGGTGGAGACGCTCCTTCAGGTATACAGGACCGAGGCCGTTTAGGGCTTTAAAGGTCAGCACCAACACTTTGAATCGTGCTCGGAAACGTACTGGGAGCCAGTGCAGATCTCTCAGAACCGGTGTTATGTGGTCCCGGCGGCCACTCCCAGTCACCAGTCTAGCTGCCGCATTCTGGATTAATTGCAGTTTCCGGGTCACCTTCAAAGGTAGCCCCACGTAGAGCGCGTTGCAGTAGTCCAAGCGTGAGATAACTAGAGCATGCACCACTCTGGCGAGACAGTCCGCGGGGAGGTAGGGTCTTAGCCTGCGTACCAGGTGGAGCTGGTAGACAGCTGCCCTGGACACAGAGTTAACCTGCGCCTCCATGGACAGCTGTGAGTCCAAAATGACTCCCAGGCTGCGCACCTGGTCCTTCAGGGGCACAGTTACCCCATTCAGAACCAGGGAATCCTCCACACCTGCCCGCCTCCTGTCCCCCCAAAACAGTACTTCTGTCTTGTCAGGATTCAACCTCAATCTGTTAGCCGCCATCCAACCTCCAACCGCCTCCAGGCACTCACACAGGCACTCTGATAATGCTTCTTGCATGCCTCCTTGGAGGATAGAAGAGTTGTGTGAGTGTATGCAGAAACTTGCCTACTGTACAAAGGTGAACTTCACACTTGTTGCTTTATCGGCTTTTCCCTCAGCCTTCCTGCCTGCTGCCACTGGCATCTGGTCCTCAGAACAATGCCCAGAAGGAAATGCGGCCTACAGTTTGAGAAAGTTGCCATGGGGACATCTCCTCATTCTACCATTCAATACTTCACCTGAGTTATGAGCCGATCTTGCAGCCCTCACAATTTGAACTTGGCTTTTCGTTTGCCCCAAAGTTTTCCCCAACCCTCTGAATACTTATCTGAATTCAGAAAAATGGAAAGACTGCCAAACTGTGGGTTACATCAAAGCAAGTGTTATCCCACACACGTACCCCTCTAATATTTCGCCAGTGAAAATAAGGATATCCTATTCTAAACCCTCCAAAATTTCTCCAATGGAAATAGGGACGTACAAAGGAAAAGCAGGACATTTGGGGATCAAATCAGAAACTGGGACAGCTTCTGTAAATCCAGCACTGTCCTTGGAAAATAGGGACACTTGGAGGGTCTGCAAACATTCCAGTGCATTCTCCTCATCACTTTCCTTATCACTAAAAGTCTGATATTTGGGGGGAATGAGTTTTTTGAGTGAGAAATCCAAACCACTTTCAACTGCACCAACTGAATTTGCCAGAATGTGACTGAATCCCACCCAAAAATAGCGCCTGGTACCAGTTGTTGCTCTCCCTGCCCCATCTTCAAAGTTCCACACATTTAAAATGAATAAATAGGAGAAAATTAAACATGTCCATGTCTCCTCCTCTTTAAATCTATTTAACACTGGGACCTTGTTCCCTTTGATCCAAGGGTGGAAGATGTGGCCAGAATTTTAGGAGGAAGTTGCAGAAATAAAAAGAAGACAACCATGAATTGCTACTTCGACAATGTCAAGTTCTTGGTCAGATTCCAACCTTTAACCTAAGTGGGCGGCCTTCATTAACTAAAGCAGCAATTATTCTCTTTAAGGCAGAATATGGTCCTAAATGTACCCCCAGCTGCTGAGATGATTTGCCAGCACCACTGCTTACTTTATATTGCAAGCACTTAACATTCTCTAGAACCCTTCTTCAAAGAGAAGTATTTGGTTTTTATTAGCAGCGGCCGAATAAATGATTAACTGGGCTTAATGTAACACAAATCAAAGAGCGATTCCTAGCCTGATTTCTATCACCACCCCAGCCAAATGAGCACACACAAACATTGTGGGCAGGAGTAGGCCACAAAATCACAACAGATTTTCTACATGCAGGAAATAAGCCGCATCACGATAACAATTTTTCCCTCTGTGCTACGTTCAAAGGGCTTCCTTTTTCATCGCCTAATGATAACACACAATGAAGAACTCCAACTTGCATTTTTCTAATGATGCTAAAGTCATAAAGACACAAGGAAGCTGAAGCTGGAATGGAAAGCTAAAAGTCAAGTGGTTCTGAAAGGTCCATATAAGGTAAAGGTAAAGGTACCCCTGCCCGTACGGGCCAGTCTTGACAGACTCTGGGGTTGTGCGCCCTTCTCACTTAAGAGGCCAGGGGCCAGCGCTGTCCGGAGACACTTCCAGGTCACGTGGCCAGCGTGACAAAGCTGCATCTGGTGAGCCAGCGCAGCACACGGAAACGCCGTTTACCTTCCCGCCAGTAAGCGGTCCCTATTTATCTACTTGCACCTGGGGGTGCTTTCGAACTGCTAGGTTGGCAGGCACTGGGACCGAGCAACGGGAGCGCACCCCGCCGCGGGGATTTGAACCACCGACCTTTCGATCGGCAAGCCCTAGGCACTGAGGCTTTAACCCACAGCGCCACCCGCGTCCCAAAAGGTCCATATAGTCATTCATAAATCTGTTCCATCTCATTCCGATGTTTGGGCAAGATCCAACTTAAGTAGCTGCGCTAGTGGGAGCCAATGCAACAAGTCCTGCTAGCAGAACAGGGCTTTCTTCCTCCCTACTTCTTCTTCACGTCCCCTCCAATCAGCTCTGGGGTGTGCAAGTGGGGGGGGGAGACCCCAGAACAGTGTGCAAGAGGAGGGAGATTTCTCTCTCTCTGGCAAGCTGGAATGCATGCACGGATAGAACAATTGGAAGAGTGTGATATGTTGAACTCCAACCTAAATCTGCAGATTATTTGCTTGTTTTCTTTGTTTTTAAAATCCTCATGTAAACATTTATCAAAACACGCACAAGTTCTAAACACTGGACCTTAAGTATGCATTTTTAACACATTTTGATTCTTTTCCTTTGAGTCAAGAATTGTACCAGAAAATTCAGAGAAGAACCAATCCAATTTGCATGTTAGCCTGAGGGATGATGATCAGGTTAATTAATATTATAATTCAGAGAAATCAAAACCTTCAAGCATGCCGAAATCCTGTTTACCAGGAATCAGAAACCCATGGCTAATGTTGTCATCTGTCCCTAAAAAAACAGGGTCACCCCCTTTTTGGACAAAAGTGTACCCTGTCCTGATTGGACTTCAAACAGGATGCCTTTATTGCCCATATTCAAGCTTTGCCGGCCAAAAATTGCAGTTTTGGATTACTAGGGTTGCCATATGTCTGGAATTTCCCAGACATAGCTGGGATTCAGCCGCCGGAAGCAGTGTTTGGGCAGAAAACGCTGCAATGTCTGGGAAAATCCGGACATATGGTAACCCATGTTGGAAGTGTAGATTTTGGTGGATTTCCTTTATAAAAAGCTCAAAAGCTTCATTATTATTATTATTTTAGATTTTGCAAAAGAAGCTCAACAGCTTTGCCGAAAGAAGCTCGATGACTTTTGTGTCCAGATTTTCACTTTTTAAAATGTGGCAACCCAAAGATAAATGGCGGGGGGGGGGGCAGATAGGCTCCTTGGTAGAAGGAGTTTAATACTGCTGCCTGAAATAAAACCTGATTCTACTGCATGATTTTATAGTGGCTTTGAAGTGTTCTTTGCTAACCTCATACCTCAGCTGATATATGGTTAACCAGCATTAACTAAATTTCATAATGAATGTGCTTAAAGAGCAGAACTCGAGGGTAAAATGTGGGGCATTTTTGTTATTGAAAGAGCAATTAGAAAGCTTTTAAAGTTAGATTTTCCCAGCCATGCTCTTGAAGCATCTTTACATTCATTCCATTCTGGAAACATTGTTTACTTTAAAAACAGAGCATGGCATGTTTAATGTCAAATTTTGCCCTAGGCAAACTCCACTGGTGGGGTATAATACCCCAAACTTTATTGCAATTAAATCATTAACCATTTTTCTCAGATGTGTTGATTACAACCTCGGAAGGTCCTGTACTGGAGGTTTCTAAACAGAGATCAGATAGCCTTAGGCCGTGACTCCTGCACTAGAAGACTCTCAGGGGTCCCTTTCAACTCTATAGTTCTGTATTCCATGGAGAATAAGACTATTAAAGGGTGGGGAGAATTGCCAGGGGCACATGCTATTTGTGGTCAAGTTTCCTATAACATTTCAAGCTTTATTCAAGGACCTGCTTTGGATCTGTTAACTCTGAGAGCACCAGCCATATATCAAAGTAGGGGTGGGGAACATTTTCTTCAGGGGGAAGGACTGGGGAAGGGGTATGAGCAGAATGTTGGACTAAATGGCTTCATCCATCAGGCTCTTCTCATGCCCATGTGTACTTTTATTATTATTATTTCATAGCAATCTTCTGTCAGGCGTGGAGTATCCTCTCCTCTCCTGGTAGCCGCAGAGTCAAGCAGAACAAACAGATAGTGTTTTATGGTTTTTTATTCAGTCATCTGGTTGCAAGACAAAGGTTCCATGTCTCCACGCATAGGAGACATTAGCTACTCTGAGTCCCTCCTCTTCCGTCTCCCGCAATATCCTGGAAACCTATGGGAAGTCACAGGAGTCACATCCCTTCACATCCTCTGTTCTTGAATGCAGAGGGAACTTCGAGCCTTAGAACTAGGAGGGTCTCCCATACTCTCCAGGGAGGTCTCTGCTTACTGCTTACTTACGTCCCCCTCCTCATCCTCCACTATCTCCTAACTTGGGATTTCCTTCTTCAGCTGTACATCATCCCTGTCTCCCTCTCCTCCTGAAACTGCTGGAGAAAGGGTGAAACTTCCCACTCCTCCTCTTCTGAGAGGAGCCAATCAGACCAAGGGCTCATTTCCCATTCCTCCTGTTCAGTCCAGTCCCTGACAATTGAGCTCTCTGGCCAATATCTGTTTAATTCACAGTCACTATTGACCCCCCAAATACAGAACTGCCCTGGCCCACTAAATCCTTGTGGTCATTCACGTTCAGATCAGCGGAAAGCACCCCATTGCAAGAAAATATGTTCATACCTGAGCAGATATAGCTCTCAACTTTATCTGGAATGTGGAAGTGCACATCAGAATCAAATTATGAGGGTGGCACAGGGCACCAGAATCTAGTTCATCTCAATGAATTGGAGCCTGGTAGGTAAAAAGGCAAAGGTCCCCTGGGTGGTTAAGTCCTGTCAAAGGTGACTATGGGGTTACCCATCTTGCTTTTCAGGCCGAGGGAGCTGGCGTTTGTCCACAGACAGCTTTCCGGGTCATGTGACCAGCATAACTAAACCGCTTCTGACGCAATGGGACACCATGACGGAAACCAAAGGGCACAGAAATGCCATTTATCTCCCTGCCACAGCGGTAACTATTCATCTACTTGCACTGGTGTGCTTTCGAACTGCTAGGTTGGCAGGAGCTAGGACAGAACAACAGGAGCTCACCCCATCACGGGGATTCGAACCACCGACCTTCTGATCAGCAAGCCCAAGAGGCTTAGTGGTTTACACCACAGTGCCACCTGCCTGGTACAAGCCATGTGAACCCTGGGATATATTCTCATCCCCTGCTCTGATATCACCATCACCATCATCATCATCATTATTGTTATTATTATTCCTCCCATCTGACTGGATTGCCCCAGCCACTCTGGGTGGCTCTCAACAAAATACTAAAAACACAATTAAACCTCAAACATTAAAAAAACTTCCCTGAACAAGGCTGCCTTCTGATGTCTTATAAAAGTCAGATAGTTGTTTATCTCCTTGGCATCTGAAGGGAGGGTGTTCCACAGGGAGGGTGCTACTACCAAAAAGGCCCTCTGCCTGGTTCCCTGTAACCTCACTTCCTGCAGGGGGGAACCACCAGAAGGCCCTCAGAGCTGAACGATGGGAGTGGAGATGCTCCTTTAGGTATACTGGGCTGATGCCATTTAGGGCTTTAAAGGTCAGCACCAAGAATTGTGCTCAGAAACATACTGGGAGCCAGTGCTGATCCTTTTGGAGTCCTAGCTTTAACTGAGAATAATAACACTGGCAAACTAAAAGGACTGCCCCCTGATGTAGGCCTTGAGGATTTTTACCTAATCCTTTTGGCAGATTTATTCTACTGGGTAATTTCTCCCAGTTATACATTATGAACAGCAAGGGGAGAAGTAGATCAAGAGGTTGTTTAACGAAAAGGTGGTAAGACAGTTGAAACCAGGCTGCACCATTGCCAGATGAGATGGGGAATTAGTCATAAACTCAGTCCCTCACCACTTTCCTAGGAAGGTAAGGAAAATGTTCTTATACCATAAATCACCTTTCACTTGCATCACTATAAAGCCCTCCCTTATTTATAGGCAGCTGTGAGAGGTAAAAGTGCATTTAAGTAGTACGCTTTTAATTGCCAATCGGTCGTTTTGACCTCTACCACATCTTAAACCTTAAAATTCTTTCGCTTAGAATACATGTTGGAACAACGGTCAAAGGTTCCCGCAAGTTTATATATATAAACCTGTGCTGCCGCACATAAATTAGTCACAAAATTGTACTGTCTGTTTTATGTGCTTTTATGTCTTTTATTTCCCAATAAATGAAAGTTTGTTCCAGTCAGCTTTCTTGGTTTTCATCCACACATAGGCACAGCTAGTATAGGGCATGTGGCTTGTTAGCAAAAGGTTTTGCTCCTCCCTGGTAGGCGGGTGTTGGGGGGGGGTCAACCCCACACAAATCCAGAGTGAAATCCCTAAGATGATTGGATGGTGCCTGTTATGTCTCCTTCTGGCAACTTCTGCAGCCAAGATGGTGCCAAATGTATTGCTCTGCTTTCCTTTGAACCACATCAGTGAGGCTGAGAGGAGGGTTGTGTCTTCTGGGCAGCCCAGGACCTCCAAACACACTGCCCAGGCTTGTGAATCAGAGAATTCACTCGCTGACATCTCAAACTCTCTTTTTTCCCCCCAGCAGCCCTGGAGTCCTTTCCGTACTAACAACAGGTATCCTGCTTTTCCACAGAAACCCTCCTTAAAGCCTTCTGTGTTGCTCCTCCCCTTACAACAAATTGGGGCTACTTGGCCTGGTGAATCATAAACCTGCCTGACCAATCTTTACTGATGCCCAGACATAAAGTACAGTGGTACCTCAGGTTACAGACACTTCAGGTTACAGATTCCGCTAACCCACAAATAGTCCCTCGGGTTAAGAACTTTGCTTCAGGATGAAAACAGAAATTGCGCGGCGGCAGCGGGAGGCCCCATTAGCTCAAGTGGTGCCTCAGGTTAAGAACAGTTTCAGGTTAAGAATGGACCTCTGGAACGAATTAAGTTCTTGACCTGAGGTACCACTGTAAGTTTTTTACCTTACTGCGATTGGTTCAGACACTCTAGTTAATAAGCAAGCCCTCTCTGCCAGGCTCCCTAGGATACATTTGACAGCCGGCTTAAATTTGACCAAAGAAGCAAAAATAATTCATTTAATGTTGCTGGGTTGCTTGTTTGTATTTTTCAACCAGCCTGCACACACACCAATGGCCTAAACAATTGCTTAACTCTCAAATTAGCATCTGTTCAGTTTCACACACAACTACGTAAAATATTTACTTCATCGTAGCCAGGGAGACGTCCCCGTTACGTTACAATTACATATTAAGATCCAGTTACCAGTGGCGAGCACGACTTCTCAGAAATGAAACTCATTCTACAAATATCTCAATATGAAAATAATAATAAAATTTCATTGATTGACTTCCATCACTTACACTGCACTTCCTATATACATTTTAAGCAAGATTGTATCTGTTTTCTTCTTCTTCTTCTTTTCTCTTTTTCTTCTTCTTTTCTTCTTTTTTCCTCTTTTGTTTCTTTTTTCATGTATACAGTGGTGCCCCGCAAGACGAATGCCTCGCTAAACGAAAAACCCGCAAGACGAAAGGGTTTTCCGATTTTTTAGCGGCTTCGCAAGACGAATTTCCCTATGGGCTTGCTTTGCAAGATGAAAGCCCATAGGGAAATCTCCGGGGACAGCGGGGAAGCGCAGCGCGCCTTCTCCTCTGTTCCCGGACCTGTCCTAAGGCTTGTGGTGGGAGGTCCGGGAACAGAGGACAAGGCGCGAAGGGCTTCTCCTCTGTTCCCGGGGCTTGCGGTGGGAGGAGGGTTTTTCCTCCCCACCACCAACATTCAGAACAGCATTCTGAATGTTGGCGGTGGGGAGGAAAGCCCTCCTCCCACCGCAAACCTTCAGGACAGGTCCGGATGAATTCTCCGATTTAAAAGCCCCCGGGAAGGCAGGCAGGGGGGGACAAAGACTTTTGCCCCCTGCCAGCCTTCAGAAGAGGTCGGGGGACAGACTGTCCCCGGACCTGGTCTGAAGGCGGTTTCCATAGGAACTCATTGATTGATTTTCAATGCATTCCTATGAGAAACTGTGCTTCGCAAGACGAAAAACTCGCAAGACGAAAAGACTTGCGGAACGAATTAATTTCGTCTTGCGAGGCACCACTGTATATGCTTATTTGAAGTGTATATGCGTGTATGTATTTGCAGTGTTTTGCTTATATTTTGCAACAATTATGTTAAATAAAATTTATAAATTTATAAAAAAGAAAGAAAGAAATGAAACTCATAAAAATGTCCTTGCGAATCTGGTAGACGAGGTTTTTCGTCCCTTGCAATCCTATCCATCAAGAACCACATGGCTCAAAACCTGGATCTCTCAGCTGTTGTGCCACAGTTAGATTCAAAGAATCAAAGAATTGTAGAGTTGGAAGGGACCCCTAGGGGCTATCTAGTCCAACCCCCTGCAATGCAGGAATCTCAGCTACAGCATCCATTACAGGTGGCCATCCAACCTCTGCTTAAAAACCTCCAAGGAAGGAGAGTCCACAACCTCCCAAGGGAGACTGTTCCACTGTTAGCACAAGCCAAAGCCCAAAAAGCCATTAGTGGCAGTGAACTAATTCAGTGCAGTGGGGCTATCAAAGGGTTTGCGTTTACTTTGTTTTGAAGCAGTTACTTTCTTTTGGTAAGCATTCTTTATTTTAGAACATCCATTATTTTTATTTTTTTAAAAATAAATAAGATATCCAGCTGACCTCTTAGAGATTACAGCTTTTTTCTGCTATTATTTATATAGTGCTTACAGTGTTTATAGCATTTGAAGTGCTAAGCGCTTGGCAAAGTTGCCTCAAAGGAAAGCTGTGTCCCACTGATTTTTATCTAGCACAAATGACATCTAGGTGGAAATTGAAGACGAAACATACTTTAAAGCTAGTTAAAGGAAGACCATTTTTATAATTGGCCCAAACAAGCTATAGAACCGGGGTATTGGGGGGGGGTTGGGGGGGTTTCTTAAAACAAATGTTTTTGGCCATCCTAGCACAGCAGACCCTCAAAGTGTCCCCATTTTCCAGGGAAAATCCCAGATTTATAGAAGCTGTCCCAGTTTCTGATTTAATCCTAGAATGCCCCACTTTTCCTTAAGACATCCCTATTTTCACTGGAGAAATGTTGGAGGGTATGGAATAGAATGTCCCTATTTTCATTGGAGAAATGTTGGAAGGTATGGCAATGCTGACAGTACTGTCCCCCCCAAAAAACACAGCCACTGAGCACAGCCTTGTGTCTTCTTCAGTTCACTGTCCTGGCTGACCGCCCAGCTCCCCCAGCCCTAAAGCCAGCCCTGAACAGTTCCTTTTCAAATCCGAATTGCACCCAGTCAGAAGATCCAACATCAAGGCCCACCAGCTACAAGAGAAAAGCAGAGTTCTGGAGTAAGGAAGTATTTCTCCTTCCTTGACCATGACCATGAAGGCACATTAAGCACACCTTTTTCCACAAATGATTTTGTAAGGTCCTTGGTGCAAATAAGTCTGTGGCTTAATAAGATAATCAATAATTTAAAAAAGAGACTAGTATAAAAGGGCTAGAAAGGTAAAGGTAAAGGGACCCCTGACCATTAGGTCCAGTCATGGCCGACTCTGGGGTTGCGGTGCTCATCTCGCTTTATTGGCCGAGGGAGCCAGCGTACAGCTTCCGGGTCATGTAGCCAGCATGACTAAGCCGCTCCTGGCGAACCAGAGCAGCACACGGAAACGTCGTTTACCTTCCCGCCAGAGCGGTACCTATTTCTCTACTTGCACTCTGATGTGCTTTCAAACTGCTAGGTTGGCAGGAGCAGGGACTGAGCAACGGGAGCTCACCCCGTTGCGGGCATTCAAACCGCCGACCTTCTGATCAGCGAGCCTTAGGTTCTCTGGTTTAACCCACAGCGCCACCCAATAAAAGGGCTAGAACCCTTGAATAACTAAAAAGTGAAACAATGGTTATATATATATATATATATATATATATATATATATATATATATATATAAACCACATTTGCAACTCTGCAACATTCTGGCAGTAACTGCAATAAGGAAATTACACAAGGCCATCTCTGGAAATTAAACCAGAAACCTAAGAAATTAAATGGGCCTTTCTTTGGTATTACGTGCTTCGAGCAAATGGCTGGTGCTTTTGAAAAGTTATTCAGAATTCATTAGGCATAGAAAGGGCACAGTCCAATCCAGGCTATGAACTTTCAAGGCCCATTTATTTTGATGGGAGAGGCAAGTACAGGCTGAAATCTCAGAAGGTGAATTAGATTGGCCACTTTTGTTCAGGGCTGGGAGACCCAAGGCCCTCCAGATGTTGCTGTGGATGTTTCCACCATTCCTGGCCATTGGTCATGTTGGCTGGGGCTGATGGGAGTTGGAGCTCAATAGTTCAATAATATCTGGAGGGCCACACAAGTTCTCTAGCCCTGTTTTAGTTGGAGCAAGTCCTGACCCATCCAAAGCGAAGTACGTACTTTTAAATCCTACTGATTTCATGGGAAGAACATACCATCTATCCCATTAAAATCAGCTGAGCTTAAAACCTCTTTACCTTGACTAGATTATGCTCCAAATTAACGTCTTTTCATTTGAGAAAGTTGTTGTGTTTGTTTTCTGTTCTGGTGTGTGAACATAAGGGCTTTTCTTTATCAAACCCAGTGCCAAGGGGCTAAAATGCAATCCATCCTTATAAAAGGATAATATTATCACAGGGAAAGGGACTCTGTGGTCCTCCAGAAAGATTAACACATGAGAAGGGAGCATGTGGGCTCATGGGATGCATTGATGCCAAACCACTTGGCATCACATCTGACAATGCAGGAATGGGGAATCTGATGATTCTTGGAATTTAATTCCAAACAGCCCCAGGTCAGGAAGAATTGGAGCTATATTTCATCAACCACCTGAAGGCCTACAAGGTTCCCAATCCTGTGCGATAAGATACAACAGCAAGTGGTTTGAGATTACTGCATAGAGGATGCAGTAATCTCAAACAACTTGCCGTTGTATCTTATCGTCCTGTTCACTCCCCAACCCCGCAAACCTATGTAGGTACAATCTATCCAATCTATCTCAGACACATTTTGCTGACAGCCTTGATGGGAAAAACAACCCAGTTCCTTTTTAATAGGCTTTTCGCCTGACCGGATTCCATGCGTGCATGCCCCAGTGATAGTACTGCATGAACCATTCTCAGGGTTCCTTTAAGGATGACTGGATGCAGCCATAAGCAGTTTGACAAGGTTATTTAAGCTGGGCTATATGACCCTCCCATTTCAAAGCAATTGCAATCTTTTAACAGCAAATGTCAGCTCACAGTTAATAAAGTTGGGGTTAGAAGATACCAGTGCAAAGGCGAGAATGGCTGGGCTCGAGGCCAAACCTTTCATATAAATACATTTGGGGGGGGGGGAGAGATGAGAATTGAAGGTGAAAGTTTGCAGCTTCTCTGAAGCCATATATTGGGTCTCCCAGGTCCAACACTTTTATCTGTTTGGACAAGCTGGCTTTCAGTTAATGAAGGCTTGGAGCTGCATGGTCATGCTGGACCCCGAGAATGGAAGGCAGGCATAGTGTTTGCCCTTATTGTGCAAATATTGATAATATAAAAAGCTTCTCCAACTCGGAGGTGCCTTGCATTCCCTATGACCAATCTGACTTGGCTATTGCAGAAGCAGGAGCAGTGGGACAAATCAGTAAGACAGGACCAAAAGGTGCATCAGAACCATAAGAGAAACTTGAAGGGTCATAGCTCTGTGGTACAGCATCTGCTTTGCATTGCAGAATCATAGGTAAAGGTAAAGGTAAAGAGACCCCTGACCATTAGGTCCAGTCGTGACCGACTCTGGGGTTGTGGTGCTCATCTCGCTTTATTGGCCGAGGGAGCCAGTGTACAGCTTCCAGGTCATGTGGTCAGCATGACTAGGCCGCTTCTGGCGAACCAGAGCAGCACATGGAAATGCTGTTTACCTTCCCGCCGAAGTGGTACCTATTTATCTACTTGCACTTTGACTTGGTATTTAACTGCTAGGTTGGCAGGAGCAGGGACCAAGCAACAGGAGCTCACCCTGTCATGGGGATTCGAACCACTGACCTTCTGATTGGCAAGTCCTAGGCTCTGTGGTTTAACCCACAATGCCACCCGCATCCCATGCAGAATCATAGAACTGTAGAATTGGGACCCTGAGGTTCAGCTGTCCCATACAGGAATAAAACTTGCAACCTTGGCATTATCAGCACCATGCTCTAGCCAGCTGAGCTATCCATGCTTCCCCAGACTCAGTCCCCAGCATCTCCAGGCAAGTCTAGTGGCGGAATCTTGTCTGAAACCCTGCAGAGCTGCTGTCAGTGAGTCAGATGGACCGGTCATCTGATGCAGCACAAGGCAGCTTTCTTTGCTCCTGCTACTCCGATTTTTGCTGGACCATTCATCCTCTCCCTGAAAGTAAGGTTAGGAATGTCATAGGAACTTATCCATGCTTACCTATCCCCCACATTCATAGAATTGTAGAGCTGGAAAGGACCCTGAGTATCTTTTAGTCCAACCCCCTGCAATGCAGGAATATGCAGCTGTCCCTGATGGGGATCGAACCTGCAACCTTAGCATCCTCATCACCTGCTCTAACCAACCAAGTAGTGTTGTTGTTCTACTCTGGAGCTTTCCCTGCAAAAAAGCACTCTTTACTGCTGACTCGGAGCAAATGGCATTCCGTGGAAAACCTGAATTGCCATTTGTCCATTTGCCCTGTTTAAAAGAATGGGTTTTCGCAGGGGAAATTCCAGGGCAAAATTTAAAAAGAGTGCTTGCACTTGGAGCATTAAAGCACAGCCCTGTGCCTGGAAAGAGCAGGGCAAAAAGTAAGTATGGATAAGCCCTTATACTGAGTCGAACTATTGGTGCCTCCAGTTCACAGGCCCATCTGGCAGAGACCTTCCAAGGTTCCAGGCAGGGGACATTCCTAGCCCTAGCAGGGATTGAAACCTGGGACATTCAGCATGCTAGGCAGGTGGTCCAATGACACCTCCTCCAGCCAATGTCAAGGTGGAGTTGAAGAACGGTGGGTTCAACTTTAAAGGCAAATGGACAATGTTTTCATTTTTTAACAGAGAAAAGACTTTTGGCACCACTTCACTCTGCCCTTAACAATCCAGAGGCATTTCATTTGTAATGTTCAATGGAATATCTCGTGGGAATGATGCTCTGCCATGATGTAGAGTTGTTACCAAGGGCATTCCTGGGAAGAAGAGATGGCTGACCCCGTTGGCTATGGATTCACAAGTACCAGCTAGTTCACAGGAAACAACCCAGACCCATGATATAGTATCCTAAATCTATTCATAGCCCAGTTTCTGGTGACATTAAAAAGTATATTGTCTGAACTTTCAGGAAGCAGCTCAACATATGACTTACGACTACTTTTCTGGGAGATACATTTTAAGAGAGTTCACTGCAATGGGGCCTTAAATAAACTTTAAGCAGCTCGTTGGTGATGCATGTAAAACAGTACGAGTCTGGTCACGGCAAGTTCCCAGATTGCAGGACTGAAATGGCTACATCTCACTCTCTTTCCTCTTAGTGGGAATGGGATGTTTGTTTTAAAGTTCTTTTAATATGTTGCTCTCTCTTTTTTTTATTGGAAACTTTATGAATGTCACTTAGTGAAGCAACTCTCTGCTGTATGTCCCTGTCAAGATAGCAACAAGAGTAATTAATAATCATAGGCCAAGGCAGACACATTTTACGCAGTGGAGAAAAGGAACAGGGAAAAGGTTACTGAAGGCATTTTCCCATGCGCTTCTCGTCTCCTGCATTCTGTAAACCTTCTCCTCATGTGAGAAAACTCAGATGGGTCATTTCATCCCACAAGGAAATGGGGGTAGGGTTGGAACAAGCAACGATCCTTGTTTATATATAGTCCATTTCCCCTGATGGCGGCACAGAGCTACAGGTTTCTCCATACGGGTGTGAAAGAGGGGATAAAAATGATATTTTATGCGACGCTAGAAAATGTGTGTATTGCAAACAAGTGCTGTAAAGAGCAGGAGTCTGCTTGCTAATAACGAATATTATTATTATTTTGCAGATTCAGAAATCATTGAGGAGACACTAGACAGCTTTGGCTTCTTGCTTTGGCATTATATCAGGAAGTTTCGCTCAATTTTGTCTTGTGGCCAGAATTTTTCAGAAATTAATTTTCTGATGCCTTTTCCTGAGAGTGTTGTCTCTCACATACAAACACACAGGCTTAAAAACACACACGCAGACCTCTTTCCCAGGGGAAAGAGATCCCTGGGACCATTAGATATATGCTTCAGAACAACACCAGACATCAAGGGAGTCCAAACTGGAAAACAGTACTGTACAAAAGGGCAATTCGTTGAGAATTTAATGATCATTACACCTGACCCACTGAACACGGTAGCAGCAATATTCTGAGATCTTAACAACTTTGCAACCCTATCAGGCCTGCAGGTTAACTTCTCAAAATCTGAAGCGTTATGCTTCAATGTACCACTCAAGATCCAAAAAGCACTCACAGAACTCTTTAGACTCAATAGACTCTGCCACAAAAAGCTTAGATACTTAGGAATAATTATAACAAGAAACTTTAACAGACTCTGTTTTACTCTCTCATACACATTAGCAATGGTAAAAGTGATGATCCTACCGAAACTGCTGTTTCTATTCCAATGACTGCCAAATTGGATCCCGCTCGACCAGGTATGAAAGTGGCAGAAAAAAAATTAATTAATTTACTCCCCCCCCCCCCCCCCCGCTAAAGACCCAGACTCCTATACCTCCCCACAGTGGAAGGAGGCTGGAACATGCCAAATCTGGAGCCCCATATTCATCAATAGGCCGACCTTTTATATTGTTTCATTGGTAACATAAGAGGGAAAATTACTATTATTCAAACTTAATCTAAACACAGCTCCTCATTAGATGCTTAGCTATGTTTAACATTGTCTGTTAACTCTGTTCTATCCTGTTTCCCCTTGTTTTTGTTTAGACCAGTTTGTGAACCAAGAACTTCTACATTGAACACTAATAATAAAGCATGCGTTACTGCAAATATACTGCAAATGGCATGAGAAGATTTGCACATATCGTTTATAATTCCTGTGATCCTTGTTTATAAAATGCAATGAAAAGTTGTTCCAAGAAGAAGGAGAAGGATATCATATTTGACAGTATTGAAAGCTGCTGAGATGTCAAGGATAATTAACAAGGACACCTTTTCCCTGTCTGCCTCCTGACATAGGTCATCATACAGGGTGATCAAAGCAGTTTCTGTGCCAAACCCATGCCTAAACCCCGACTGAAATGGATCTAGAAAATCAATTTCTTCCAAAAGCGAGTAGATCTGGTCTGCAACCACCCACTGAAGAATCTTGCCCAAGAAGCAAGGTTGGCTGGTGGTTACTTAGATTTTCCCAATCTAAGAAGGGTTTCTTCAGGAATGGTTTTACCACTGCTTCAAGCAGGCAGGGACGACCCTTTCTAGCAAGGAGGCATTGATCACCTCCCTGTCCTAGTCAGTTGTCCTCTCCCTGCTAGTTTTTATCAGCCAAGAGGGGCAAGGGTTCAAAGTTCAAGTGGTCACCCTAAACAAGCCAAGCACCTTGCCCACATTCTCAAGCCTTACTGACTGAAACTCATCCAACATAACAGGACTAGGCAGTGCTCTGGGCACCTCTTTGCTTAACAGGAGAGTCAAGGTCCTGGTGGATGCAAGCAATTTTATCCTCAAAATGTTTTGTAAACAATTCACAGCAAGCTACCATTGGTTCTACCTTCAGATTAGACTGTCACAGGCCACACACTACCTGAAAAAGCTCTGTTGGACGGCACAATGATGATGCAATGGAGGCAGCAAAGTATGTTTTCTTTGCTGCCTTCACTGCCACTAGGTAGGCTCAATGATGAACCCTCAATTGCATTCAACTGGAGTTTTCCACCACTCATGTTTGAGCTGTCTCCCAGCTTGTTTTCTCACCCTAATCTCTGGAGTATACTAGGGAGACAAACGGGCTCCAAAAAGTAGGAGAGGGGCAGTCGTGTCAACGGCCTGAGCCGTTTGGATGCTCCAGAGGTCAGTCAATCATATCAGCTGGAAAATCCCTCAGAGCCATTTGGAAACTGATGGGATCCATCAGCCTCCAAGGGTGGACCATCTTAATAGATTCCCTGCCTCTGCAGGGGGGAACGGTGCTGAAAGCCTAAATCGGAACAGGAAGTGATCTGACTGTCAATAGCCCCCACTTTCAGATCACCCTCTTCCAGTCCATTTGAGGAAACAAAATCCAGACTGTGGCCTGCCACAAGTGTAGGCCAATGACAGGTTGGGGCAGCCCCATGGTTGCCATGGCAACCATGAATTCCTGAGCCACCTCGGAGCCAGTCACCTAGGCATGGATGTTGAAATCCCCCAGTACCACTGGTCTGGAAGTCTTCAACACCACCTCCGAGACTGGCTCTGTCAGTTCCAGCAGAGAGACTGCTGGGTAGCAAGGCAGGCAATAAACCAGCAGAATCCCTTAATCTGTCCTGGTTGCCCAATGCCAGGAACACACAAATCTTAGCTGAGAAGTGGTTTGCAGATAATATAGAACAGCAACAAGCACAGATTAAGATACAGACCACAGAATACAAAAGGCAGTTATCGGCATTCCAATAATTAACCAGTTTGACTCACTATGGAGAGCCTTACATCAGGTCTCCATAGCAGCAAATGGCATTCAGCTTCACATGTTATCTCTTATCCTTCTGGACTGTGACCAGAAAAAGGGACATGTAATATACTTGTACTAAGATCTATATATATGCCCCAAAAAAAGCATGCTTAGCTACCCTGAAATACTTTTCTAGCTAACATGTCAAATATAATCATATTGCCTAATGGGAGGGGGGAAATAGGCACTGATTAAATAACAGGATAGACAATGCATCTAGTCACCTGCCACAAATGGCCATAATCATAATCATAATTTTATTTGTACCCCACCCACCTGACCGGGTTGCCCCTGCCACTCTGGGCAGCTTCCAACAAATATAATAGCATAATAAAAAATCAAACATTTAAAAACTTCCCTGTACAGGGCTGTCTTCAGATGTCTTCTAAAAGTTGTATAGTTATTGATCTCCTTGACATCTGATGGGAGGGCGTTCCACAGGGAGGGCGCCACTACTCAGAAGGCCCTTTGCCTGGTTCCCTGTAACTTCCCTTCTCGCCAGAAGGCCCTCCAAGCTGAATCTGAGTATGAGATGTTAACGCATTTCCAGTAGCGGTGCCTACGGTGGTGTGGAAGCACACCCTTCCAACAACAGTGTCTCTGCTGCTTACCTAGATGGGAGTTAGGAGTCTCTAATAATGAAGTGAAGGACGAAGCCCTCGTTAGAGGATGGAGTGCTGTTTGTGTAATGCAGACGTAGCCATTGACCATATTTCCTGGAGCTAAGGAGAGTTTTAGTTCAGCAGTATCAGGAAGGCCAAAGGTTCTCTGCAATGGCATTCCATTGTGCATGAAAAGCCATTGGATTGGGATGGATGTATTTTTTTAAATAACAATTTTGGAAGCCACGTTACCAGTGGAGTCTCCTATGCCCCCCCTTAACTATTTTCTGACATGTTTTAATATGATTTGGGATGCATTCAATGACAGAATTGCTACTTTCTGTTCTTCGAATGTCTGGGAGAGCCTTCAAAACTTCTTCCATTCCACACACACACACACCATTTTAACCAAGCACATCATCTGCTGCACCAGAAATGGTGGCACATGCACATAATTCAGACCATGTGTTTTGTACAATGTACAGATGCTAGCCTTCAGCTTCTCGCATAAAAAGCTGTAATATTGAGAAATGCCAGCCAAAACTGCTTTTGCAGCATAGGGAAGGAACACTTTAGCCAAATGATGCAATAAAGCTTTCAAATCTAATAAAATAAACAAAACTTCCATCTGAAAGCCACGTGGAAACTTAGACACCACAGGTGACATTTGCTGGAACCCGCTGATATTGTTAGCATTTGTTTGGCTATGAAAGTGTGAATCCTGAGGTAAATTTGCAGAAAACCCCCTGGAAGAATGCTAATTTATGTGCTGTGCTGGAAAATCTTGGATTGAAACGAAAAACAGATTAAACCTGACTTCAAGCGGGGACATACAAATATTGTAACTTAACTTTTAAAGGGTTGTGTATGTTAAAGGACTGGCATTTTGGGTTACCTAACTGTTTTGTAGTGCATCTTGCTTGCCCTTCACATAACATAATGTCTACCTCACATATCAAAGGTCAGGGTAAGGAATTGCATCATTAACATACAATGAAAACTGTATATTGAAAGTATCTCTTTAGAGAGGGAATTCCACAACCAAGGAATTGCCAGAGATGCCCTCTCCCAGGCTACCACAACCACATTCTGAGAGTGGTGGAACTACCAAGAGGGCCTCCTTTGCTGAGGAGATCTGCAGAGAAGGAGATGGTGTTTCAGATATTTGGAGCCTAAGTCACGTAGGGCTTTAAACATCACTGTGAGCACCTTGAATTGAGCCCAATGATGTCTAACACACAAGGCAGAGATTGTAGAGTGTTTGGCTCTAAGCCTCCAAACTCCACCACAAGTTGTCTCCTTGGAGCTATCCAAGGTCCTGATACTCTGGCTGCCTGGTGCTGCTCACAGGTGTCCATCATGACACCTGCTGACTCCCAGTTGTGGCCAGGACAGGGTAGTATGTCCCTTCCCCATGGGTTTGGGAGAATGTGATTGCCAACACATAATTATTAGGGTTAGGCAACCAATTCAGCCTAATCCCAAATCAAATCTGATTGAAATCAGCTCTGAATCGGTCCGAATTGAATCAGATCAATCCAAATCAATTGGGACTCATTTGAACAGATATGAAGCTCTAAACCGACAGACTGACTACAAAATGATCCAACAGTGCAAAACAGTACCATATAAGTAGAATGCCAGGAAGCGAAGAGGGAGAAGAGGCACTGGATTTTGCTGATTGACAACACTAGCTTGCAATCCACGGCTAGAACCTCACCCATCTCAATGCCTTACCCTATTTTGTAAGTTCTCTCAAAAGAGTTTTTTCTTTTCTTTTAATGAACCTGGTAAATTTATTTGAACAGGAGTGATACAATGAGGAGTAATCACTGAGAAGATCCTGTTTTTTGTACACACCAACCTCATTTCAGAATATGGTCACACTTTGAGCAGGAATTCCTCAGGAGATTTCAGATCACTATGAATGTCCATAGAGGTTGGTTAAGATGTCCTGGTGGTAAATCATATTAAGGATACCTGAATAGGCTGTTGGATTGAGTCTGAGAGGGAAATTTGCACTGGCTGCCAGAATGTATCTATCCTTGCTGAATTCAGACTATATTTAATAGAGTGCCCCTCTGTTTATGGCAGGGGTAATTGGAATATGCTGTCCCACTGCTAATGTGTCTACATGCCTTTCATAGATTGTTGCAACAACCAATACTACATGCAAAACCTGAGCAAAACACAGGATTCATTATGGTGGAGAGGTCAACAGGTCAAGTAATTCTTCACTGTTTAGAGCTTACGGCAAGGTTTTCCAAGGCACAGAGATGAATAATGAAGTGAGCAAATAACAAGTTCAGTGGTGTTCACCCTCGGCTCTACCAAGAAACGAGGCCTGAATCACAATGAAAGAATAGCTGCTAATACATGTGTATACTTATTTAACAGAATGTGCATTGCAGCGGGCTATGAAATCTGAAAATATAAAAAACTATATTCACTATTTTTAAAAGTTACATTAACAGGTTGTAGTCAATGAAGTTGTTCTGTCTGTCAAGGATTTCTGCATGCATAAGGGAATGTCCCTTCCCTCTCCTCCCCCCCATGCACCCCCCAATCTGTCCTAGGAGTTCTCCCAACCCCCCAAAATTGATTGGAGTGGACAGGAGATGAGGGGTGTTGGATCTCAGCCAATCAAGTTTTGCCAATTGTCCTTGAGCTTGATTCAAATCAGCACTTCCTATTGCATATTTTCTCAATAGCGTGATTTTCTAAGCACACAAGGCATTATGCAGATAAAGTACAAGTTTTGTACAGAACAGGAAGGAGGATCTTCTAGACTATGAGAATGGATCAGTCTTCCTTCAGTGGAAGAGTCACACTCACATTTAACATTCATCAAAATTGTCATGCCAGACAGATTGACACAGAAGTCAAGAGGGGCAAACATTACAACGCCTGCTTTGTTTTGGCAAAACACTAGGAAATGACATGGCAACAATATGAGATGCTTAATGCATGATGTACCGGCAGATATTCTAATTTTTTCTCTGTGTGGGATGCTACTGATAAATAATGTCCTTGTTCCCCTTTCTGTTGCCCAGCTGCCTATTAAAAATAAGAAAAGAAAGAAAGCTGTTTTGATAGGTTGTATTTTCCAGGAATCATCCTTTAGTCATTATTCCCCACCTGCTCCAAATCCTTCACATCCTGTTTCTGTAACTTCCTCACACTTTTGCAAAATTCACTCTTCTTCCTGTCCCTTTTGTTCAGAATCTTGAACCTAATATATCACTCCAACATAAAGGTAAAGGTAAAGGGACCCCTGACCATTAGGTCCAGTCGCAACCAACTCTGGGGTTGCGGCGCTCATCTCGCTTTATTGGCTGAGGGAGCCGGAGTACAGCTTCCAGGTCATGTGGCCAGCATGACTAAGCTGCTTCTGGCGAACCAGAGCAGTGCACGGAAATGCCGTTTACCTTCCCGCCAGAGCGGTACCTATTTATCTACTTGCACTTTGGCATGCTTTCAAACTGCTAGGTTGGCAGGAGCTGGGACCGAGCAATGGGAGCTCACCCTGTCGTGGTGATTCGAACCGCCGACCTTCTGATCGGCAAGTCCTAGGCTCTGTGGTTTAACCCACAGTGCCACCCGCGTCCCCGACATGCATCTCCCCAATAACATGTTATTTCACTGGCTCCCTCTTGTGAAAAATGCATCTATACAGGGCCAGCCTTGCATGTTTTGCTACTTGAGGCAAAATGCCCTGCCAGTGCCACCCACCCCACCATGGGTGCCCCATGCCCTTGTTATGGGTGCACCAAGCCCACACGCCCACAACAGCAGATGTGGCAGTGGCAGCATGGCGGTGGCGGTGTTGTGGCCTGTCTGTGGCAGAAGAGGAGGGGAAAGCAGAGCAGGGCAGTGGTTTGAGGGGCAGAGGAGGGGGAGGACATGGTGAGGCCTACCCATGTAGAAGGAGGAGGTGAGCAGCATGCTCCTCAGGTCCAGATCTGTCACCTCACTCTGCTTCATGGGCAGGCCAGCCCTGCATATATCTAAGCGGAATTTTATCTTGACATGTTGTATGCTACTCTGATTGAAAAATGTATTTTTCAAACTTTCATATATACCCTTTTGTATATATTTGTACTCTTCCCTGTTTCCCCCAATATTTTGTCCTGAAACGTCTTATTTTTTTCACTTTTAAGAAGACGTAGCCATAACACTGTCAGAATCCAGCTTTTTTGTTAATGCATTTTTCAGCTCTAAACTGTACCCATTCATCTTACAAACTTTTGGCACGCCAGCTAATGTCTGCTGATGGGAAGCCAGTGCTGAATTTCATCTATTTTCACTGCAATGCTACAGTGATCAGAATTACCCAGACAGCTCTTCTATCTCTACTAACTGCACACCAAAATGAAATTTTCCCTATTGGTACCATAAAATGCTATGTTCTCTTTCTAAACTCATTAGAACACTAGAAGCTATATCGAACCATTTCATGTATCTCATGAATGTATAACTTTCTCAGGAAAATGTCCACTGGTAATATGTGGCAATGGTTAAATTAAATGGTTCTCTCGATCATCTCTTTATCATTTACGATCCTCACCATCCTACTCCCTCTCAATGAAAATTCAACCACAATTCATCTGCCAATATCTTCAGATCATGACAATCAATGGAAAGCAGGAGAAGGAAGTCCATTTTCAGTCCATCTGATTCTCTTCCCCATCAGATCGGACATTTTCCTTGATTCACAGCTCAAATGGACAGCATTTCAATATATTTACTTGGGTTTGCTATGGAGTTTGCATATATCCTCTCCATTTCAGTGTGGAGGCTCCTTCTTGCCTGCCCTTTCATCACCCTTTTGTACTAATAATGTCAAAATAATTAGTTCAGTTACTGGAAAACATTTTTGTGCTCTGTGATTGCTTTAAAAAAATTATGGCACATTTGTTAAAAAATAAGTAGCAGCTGCAGCACTTTGAATATCTAGGATGCCTTCCTGGGTAAATGGTTTTTCATCATTAATCTTGTAGGGATGAAAGGAAAGATTATTATTTCCATTGTTTCTCAAGCACTTGAAATACCCGCTTTCTTTCATTCTGTTTTGCATACTAGCAAAGAAAGACAGCCAATGCAGAATCCCACATCTCTTTCCAATCACAATAAAGAAGGCATATTTAACATGTATTAAGCTCAGCATTTGAAAGGTCATACCAGTGTTCTGTGCTATTAAATGTCAGGCTTAGCATATGCAATTGCCTAGCCATTCCAGACCAAGTTATTTTTCGAATCAGAGCTTTGGGAGGAATTCTATACTCTATGGAAAAACCAGAACAGCTCCATTTGATTTTTTTTTTCTGTTGTGACAATAATGGACAATATTTTCTCTACAAATAGGGTTTTTTTTTTCCTGGGTTCTTTGTGGGTTGCAAAATCTTTTTGTTGTTGTTTGGATCCTCAGTGGGCACCAATTTAGTAGCATTTGAGTTTCTATTCATGCCCTGCACTATTTATAGCATAACTTGCTTTCAAAATGGTAAATTTAACATAATCATTCTTAGGTGACTAGACAGCTTGTGTCATTTTTTCCATTATTAACATTTTAAAATGTACATAAAAGGAGAAGGAAACTTTCAAGAATTAAATAAAGCATGCTACAGTACGAGCTAGTTTAGTGGGAAAAATATACAACATTTTAGAAGCAGCACTGTGAACTCCAAATAGCGTTTAGCACTGCCTCGACCCTCCGTTTATTGTTCTCTTGTGATGACTTAAAAGCACTGTTAATAGTGGCCTGAATGGGATATGCATTCACCAACCACTTTGAGGATTAGGCTTGCTGTCAACTGAATTCTTTGATGAGTTTCTGAGCATATTCTGATCCAGCAGTCATTTGTGGGTAGGGTACACGAATGCACACATGGGAACAGGAGCTTCATTTTCACTTCAGCGGAAGAGGAGAATCCACACAAAGATCCTTTCTTTGTGAAACTGTGCCATTAGGTAAACATGAGAATAACCTGGATGATTCTGATCCAAAGTCCATCTGGTCCAGCATCCAGCGTCTCACTGCAGTGGCCAAGCAGGTCCCCCAGGAAACCCACAAGCAGGCCTTAAAGGCAATTGTTTTCTTCCATCATCGCTCCCAAACAACTGGTACTCAGTCGCATGCTGCTGGGATCACGGCACCAACTTGCACGAGATCACAGCGGCTTAAACGGCTGCCTTGCTCTCATGGGAGGAAATGGGATGTCCCAGTTTTTCCGGGACACTTGTGGGATATGTAGGTGGAAGGACCCTGTCGCTGCAATTCTATGATTCTCCACACATATAGGGCACACATGGGGAAAGGGGAAGCAGGACAACTCCACTGGCCCCAACCCCCCGCTCCAAATTACACATGCTGCTGTCCCTATCTGTCTGCTGTATGTGCATTCCCTGTATTCACACATATAGCTAACATTTAAATTGGAGGATCGGCCCCCATCCATCTCTTGATGTCAGAATTGTTCATACATTCCTTTTGGGACAGAAATGTTACACACACTCTCTCCCCTTGAATTCCAGTGCTACACGCGAATATGGGGTGTATAAGTGAACTGGATTCATTCATACAGTTAATCTCCCCCATATATAATAAAAATCACTGAGAGCAGGCAAGTTCTACCCCTGCTGTTGAATGTATACAATACTTTTACATCTGAGAGAGAAATCAACTTATAACAACTCAACCTGCTCCACTGCCTAGACTCAGGCCCAGTGTCTTTTGAAAAAGCAATAGCTGCCCACTAAGTACAACATTCAGCTTCATCAGAACATTGCCTGCTTTTGCCATTTCAGGCCACTTCGAAAGTTCAATCCCTAACAGTAAACAATGGAACACCTGATACTGAGCTAATCTTGTGTTTGACAGCTATTAACGCTGCCCTTTCAAACCATATGCGGGGGGGGGGGGTTGAGAAGTGTGTTGTGCTTCCCTGTTTTGCAAATCTGTTCTAAATCCCATTCTATTAAAGTTGGTTTTCCCTCAACATATTTTCGGGGATCATCCTGCCATTCACCTTGCAGCAGAACAATTAAGAGGTTGAAATGCAAATGTTTGGGCAGCTGTTCAAATGCATCTGAATTTTTTTCTTAAGGTGCCAAAACAAACTTCTCCTTTACTTTTCAGCTGTTCTTATCTCAGTCTCCGATCAATCTACATGCAGCATAAGTGTATTCCTCAATCTCTTGTGTACAAAATAGCTTGCAGATGGCTCCATTTCAAGTACTTCCTCCTCTGAAACCTTACTACAGTACCCTCAGGTGATTTCATTACACATTAAAATTTCCCCTTCCTCCAAAGACCTTGGAGTAGTGCATGGGCCTCTCCTGTGCTCAATTTTTCCTCACAACAACTTGGTGTTGGAACTTAGTATGTGAGAGAGAACAAGTATCCTAAAATCACCAGGTGAATTTCATGGCTGAGTGGGGACTTCAATCCTAGTCTCCGCAGTCCAATTTCAGTCTTCCCCAACCTAGTGCCTTCTAGAGGTTTTAGACTACAACTCCCATCAAGCCCAACTAGTGCTGACTGGGATTGATGGGAGTTGTAGTCCAAAACATTGGACTACAGGTTGGTCAAAGCTAATCTGTGCCTACACCACACTTGCTAGACTCAGCAGAGAGAATATCAATAAAGCACATCATGTATCAGCTGAAGAGACAGGGTGGATTTACACAAGGGGGGAGGGAACCACTATAAATAAGTCAGAAATTAAGTCGTTATAACAAAAGAAAAAAAACACACTATGGAAAATTGCATAGTGGGGGTTTTTTGTACTTCAACGCCATCTGAAGTTGCATGTTTATAACCCATTCAAAACGCTGTTTTGGGACTAATGTAGCTGAATCCACAGTGTAGCAAAAGAGTGGCAAAGGAGGGATTTGGTTAACATGAGCGATAACTGTGGCAAGCAGAGAGAGGTATTTTTGAAAAGGCTTCTTGTTTATTTGCAAAGACTGGCTTGTCATATTGCAGCTGAAGTCTGTGATAACCAGAGGGGTCCCCCGCACCCTGACCTCAAGGAGCTGTATCACCATCGCCCCTCCACCTCGGGGAAAAATCACTTTCCCTCAATAGCCACATTAGAAATTATTAGGTTTTATGTGGACCAAGTACTCAAAATATCCTTAGTGAGGGCAAGGCAAGGAGGAAGGAAAAAATAAATAAATGCAAAACTTGTGCTGTGGTGAGAGAAGAACAGGAAGCTTCTCCCATGTTTGATCTTGTCATGAAACACATAGGTAGGGGGCCAGTTTCGCCAACCCCTGGGTACATCGCTGGTGATAACAGTATCCAACGAGTGGGAGAAGTTAGGACAGGTGTGCCTTGCAGTGACATAAGTGACGTTCTGGAACTGTTGCAGAAGTGATGGTTAAATGTTCTGTGCTGTAGATGCCCCTACACGAGTGGCGCTGTGGGTTAAACCACAGAGCCTAGGACTTGCCGATCAGAAGGTCGGCGATTCAAATCCCCGCGACGGGGTGAGCTCCCGTTGCTCGGTCCCTGCTCCTGCCAACCTAGCAGTTTGAAAGCACGTCAAAGTGCAAGTAAATAAATAGGTACTGCTCCAGCGGGAAGGTAAACGGCTTTTCTGTGCGCTGCTCTGGTTCTCCAGAAGCAGCTTAGTCATGCTGGCCACATGACCTGGAAGCTGTATGCTGGCTCCCTTGGCCAATAAAGTGAGATGAGCGCCGCAACCCCAGAGTTGGCCACGACTGGACCTAATGGTCAGGGGTCCCTTTACCTTTACTATGAAATAGCACCCAGATCCTCTTTGGGGAACTTGAGAATTGCCTTTCTCAAACCACAGCCCAGAAGCAACTGAGCTGCACCAGTCCACAAAAGACACAAGAGGGAAATAACTACAGTATCTGTGCTGTAGTTTTATTTTCTAGAATTCCCCAACCCCCGTCTAGCTTAGTGGTTCTATTTCAAGACTGTTTTCCTTTGGTAACTCTTGCACCGCCTGTTTCCTCTATCCAACCACCTTCTGTCTTATGCAGTAGCCCCAGACTCACAACACATCCCTGGTCATAATTATTGTCATTGACAACAATATCAGTATTAAGTGAATTTGTAAGATGCACTTCCGTTTAAGTTGGTAGCTTCCAGTTTAAAACAATTAAAGCGAATGCAATAAAACTCAATAAAAGTACCATGCAATACTGTGGGTCAGGGATAGTCAATGTGGTGCTGCCATTATGCTTTGGACTACATATTTCATATGCTCCACCCAGCATGACCAATGCTCAGAGATGATAGGAGCGGGGATGCTTTGATATTGGCTATCAGAGATGATATTGGCTATCCCTGTTTTAGATGCATCAGTCAGCAGATCTGTCCAATCTGTAAAATTCAGGGGAAGTCATAAACTTACACACCTGAAACCTGCTATAAAACATGTTGGAATGCTTGGGGACTAGTTCATCAGGGTGAATTAGGCACTCCCATGCCGTGTTCTGTAAGCTTTTCATGCGTTTGTGTGACTTTGCTAAAAAAGATGAGAGCCAACATTTCATCTGAATGCACAATCCCAGCCAAGGGTGCCAACTTGAGTAAAATATCACGGGAGCCCAGCCTTGCATAACTGATCACAAGAAGCAGCACATGCACACCATTCAAATGGCAATGCTCAACAAATTCGGGGGGGGGCTGTTGTGGGGTGCTGAAGGGACCTAGGAGACGGCTCCTATGATCCCAGCCAATGTAGGTTTACCATCCATGTTTGAGACAGTGTTTCCAGTATTCAGGGCAAATCGGCTTGATTGACAAATTCACCAGGATCCTGAGATGGTTGAGTGGACTCCCTGCAAGTAAAAAGCTAGCAAATCAAGGTTCTAGCCCAGCCCACTTCCAACAATACTACTTACAGGATTGTGGGTTTGTTTGTTTATCCCCTCAAAGCAAGGAGCATTCAAAAATGTTTCCTCTACCTGCTCTCTGAAGTGGTACAGTCAGGGCCGAATTTAGGTTTGATGAAGCCCTAAGCTACTGAAGATAAGGGGGCCCTTTATATATCCAGCTGTCCTTTGTCAACAACAAATTGTCGCTGTTTTTTGTGTTGAATATATGCTATATGGTAATTTATGGACCTAATAGGTATCTAAAGCCATTTGCACATGCAGAATGTAGGCACCCTATATAGAGAAATGAGCAAACCAGTGATATTCCAGGGAGCAGGCTAGCAGGCGGGGCCCATGACTTTCCCTCAATAGCCACATTAGAAATTATTAGGTTTTATGTGGACCAAGTACTCAAAATATCCTTAGTGAGGGCAAGGCAAGGAGGAAGGAAAAAATAAATAAATGCAAAACTTGTGCTGTGGTGAGAGAAGAACAGGAAGCTTCTCCCATGTTTGATCTTGTCATGAAACACATAGGTAGGGGGCCAGTTTCGCCAACCCCTGGGTACATCGCTGGTGATAACAGTATCCAACGAGTGGGAGAAGTTAGGACAGGTGTGCCTTGCAGTGACATAAGTGACGTTCTGGAACTGTTGCAGAAGTGATGGTTAAATGTTCTGTGCTGTAGATGCCCCTACACGAGTGGCGCTGTGGGTTAAACCACAGAGCCTAGGACTTGCCGATCAGAAGGTCGGCGATTCAAATCCCCGCGACGGGGTGAGCTCCCGTTGCTCGGTCCCTGCTCCTGCCAACCTAGCAGTTTGAAAGCACGTCAAAGTGCAAGTAAATAAATAGGTACTGCTCCAGCGGGAAGGTAAACGGCTTTTCTGTGCGCTGCTCTGGTTCTCCAGAAGCAGCTTAGTCATGCTGGCCACATGACCTGGAAGCTGTATGCTGGCTCCCTTGGCCAATAAAGTGAGATGAGCGCCGCAACCCCAGAGTTGGCCACGACTGGACCTAATGGTCAGGGGTCCCTTTACCTTTACTATGAAATAGCACCCAGATCCTCTTTGGGGAACTTGAGAATTGCCTTTCTCAAACCACAGCCCAGAAGCAACTGAGCTGCACCAGTCCACAAAAGACACAAGAGGGAAATAACTACAGTATCTGTGCTGTAGTTTTATTTTCTAGAATTCCCCAACCCCCGTCTAGCTTAGTGGTTCTATTTCAAGACTGTTTTCCTTTGGTAACTCTTGCACCGCCTGTTTCCTCTATCCAACCACCTTCTGTCTTATGCAGTAGCCCCAGACTCACAACACATCCCTGGTCATAATTATTGTCATTGACAACAATATCAGTATTAAGTGAATTTGTAAGATGCACTTCCGTTTAAGTTGGTAGCTTCCAGTTTAAAACAATTAAAGCGAATGCAATAAAACTCAATAAAAGTACCATGCAATACTGTGGGTCAGGGATAGTCAATGTGGTGCTGCCATTATGCTTTGGACTACATATTTCATATGCTCCACCCAGCATGACCAATGCTCAGAGATGATAGGAGCGGGGATGCTTTGATATTGGCTATCAGAGATGATATTGGCTATCCCTGTTTTAGATGCATCAGTCAGCAGATCTGTCCAATCTGTAAAATTCAGGGGAAGTCATAAACTTACACACCTGAAACCTGCTATAAAACATGTTGGAATGCTTGGGGACTAGTTCATCAGGGTGAATTAGGCACTCCCATGCCGTGTTCTGTAAGCTTTTCATGCGTTTGTGTGACTTTGCTAAAAAAGATGAGAGCCAACATTTCATCTGAATGCACAATCCCAGCCAAGGGTGCCAACTTGAGTAAAATATCACGGGAGCCCAGCCTTGCATAACTGATCACAAGAAGCAGCACATGCACACCATTCAAATGGCAATGCTCAACAAATTCGGGGGGGGGGCTGTTGTGGGGTGCTGAAGGGACCTAGGAGACGGCTCCTATGATCCCAGCCAATGTAGGTTTACCATCCATGTTTGAGACAGTGTTTCCAGTATTCAGGGCAAATCGGCTTGATTGACAAATTCACCAGGATCCTGAGATGGTTGAGTGGACTCCCTGCAAGTAAAAAGCTAGCAAATCAAGGTTCTAGCCCAGCCCACTTCCAACAATACTACTTACAGGATTGTGGGTTTGTTTGTTTATCCCCTCAAAGCAAGGAGCATTCAAAAATGTTTCCTCTACCTGCTCTCTGAAGTGGTACAGTCAGGGCCGAATTTAGGTTTGATGAAGCCCTAAGCTACTGAAGATAAGGGGGCCCTTTATATATCCAGCTGTCCTTTGTCAACAACAAATTGTCGCTGTTTTTTGTGTTGAATATATGCTATATGGTAATTTATGGACCTAATAGGTATCTAAAGCCATTTGCACATGCAGAATGTAGGCACCCTATATAGAGAAATGAGCAAACCAGTGATATTCCAGGGAGCAGGCTAGCAGGCGGGGCCCATGACTTACATCACAGGAGCCTGCACAACACAAAACACTGTTGCTGTACGCAGGTTTTATTTTATTTGTTTTTTATATTATATTTCAGAAATGTACATCCGGTTTTGTTTCCTTTAAATTTTGGGGGGGCCCCAAGAGAGTGAGGCCTAAGCTATAGTTTGTTTAGCTTATACACAAATCTGGCACTGGGTACAGTCCATTCTACAACAGCCTCAGGAGTCAGGACTCTCTTATTTCCTTCTCACCTCCTTCTGCTGCATGTGTGGACCAAGCCGTAGAGTAAGAACAAGCAACCCCACTGCCTGCCCCCCCCCCCGCAAAAAACAATGGTACTCGCTTCCCTTGAAAACTGGCCCCAAACTAAACCTTCAGGAGAGCGTCACTTTTGAACTGGGTTTTTATGACTGGAGCTGACACACAGTAGAGTTTTGCTCTGTTTATATTTGACTATGATTTAATTGTCATTTTGTGCAGGTTTTTTGTTTGAAGCGTCTGTAAACCATGTCAAGCTTTGGACACCTTTACAGGATAGATGTTTTAAAAAGTAAATTAATACAGCATACAAAGGCTGCCGCAACTCTGCAAATGGCATGGCTGCTGAAAACCCTTACTGCCAATGGGATTTAAATGGCCTGTGTATAGGGTGACTGGCAAATTCTAAATGTATTATTATTATTATTATTATTATTATTATTATTATTATTATTATTTTCCTGTACAGTTTAAGAGCACATTCTCAAGTATGTTAGAGTTCAAGCCTAAATGTGACCAAAAACTGTGATCATAGAATCACAGAGCTGGAAGGGACCATAAGGGTCATGTAGTCCAACCCCCTGCAATATAGGAACATTTTGCCCAATGTGGGACTTGAACTCAGACCCTGAGATTAAGAGTCTCATGCTCTACCATACTCTTATAGTCCCATGTTCATTGTTACATAGTTCAACCGAGTTCAGTTGGGCTAACTCCCAGGAAAGAGTGCGCAGGGTTGCAGTCTTTATTTACCTGGAGGTAAGGGCCACTAAAATGTTCCGCTTGAACTTACTTCCAAGGGAAATGCATTGTGGCCGGAAAGATTTTACGACAGCATAAAAAAATGACACCGTTTTTCCTTTTGGCTTCTGTGAAATCCAGATCTTCAAACTGAAGAAGCCCAGGACTCTGCCTACACTCCAGTGCACACAGTGGTTAGCGGGTAGTGCTGTGGTCTAAACCACTGAGCCTCTTGGGCTTGCTGATCGGAAGGTTGGCGGTTCGAATCCTCATGACAGAGCGAGTTTCTGTTGCTCTGTTCCAGTTCCTGCCAACCTAGCAATTGAAAAGCACACCAGTGCATGTAGATAAATAGGTACAGAGGTACCTCGGGTTAAGAACTTAATTTGTTCCAGAGGTCCATTCTTAACCTGAAACTGTTCTTAATCTGAGGTACCATTTTAGCTAATGGGGCCTCCCGCTGCCGCCGCTGCACGATTTCTGTTCTCATCCTGAAGCAAAGTTCGTAACCTGAGGTAATATTTCTGGGTTAGCGGAGTCTGTAACCTGAAGCATCTGTAACCTGAAGCATCTGTAACCCGAGGCAGTGGCGTAGTGTGGGGGGTGCAGGGGGGCCAGCTGCACAAGGCGCAACATTGGGGGGGCGCGCTCGCACTCGCAGCTCTCTGCCCCTACTAAAATCCACGGGTTAGGGGGCGCAAATTACTTGCCTTGCCCCGAGTGCTGACAACCCACACTACGCCACTGATCTGAGGTACTGCTGTACTGCTGTGGCACGAAGGTAAACAGTATTTCCGTGCGCTCTGGTTTCTGTCACGGTGTTCCATTGCACCAGAAGCGTTATAGTCCTGCTGGCCACATGACCCGGAAACCTGTCTGTGGACAAACGCTGGCTCCCTCGGCCTGAAAGCAAGATGAGCGCCGCAACTCCATAGTCGCTCCATAGTGCATGGACTTGGAGTGGGACAGAGACCCAGGTTCCAATCTCCACTCATGGAACTCAGTGGGTGACCTGGGCTTGCCAGCTCAGTTGGTTGGAGTGTGGTGCTGATAATGCCAAGGTTGCAGGTACAATCCCTGTATAGGACGGCTGCATATTCCTGCACTGCAGGGGGTTGGATGAGAAGATCCTCAGGGTCCCTTCCAACTCTACAGTTTTACGGTTCTGTGGTTCTATTTTTAAGCATAACCTACCTCATGGGACTGTTATGAGGATCACCTTGCATGACAACCTCAGCTCCTTGGAGGAAGAGTTGGATAATAGTACAGGAATGCTGTGTAAGTGGATTCCACAGTCTCTTCAATGGACTGAACCACACCCTGCATGCAGCAGAATGCCCTTTCCTTGCCTGAAGTGATTGGGGGAAAGGCCTTGTGAATGGGGGAACTTCTGTGCCAGCATGAAATCCTAAATTGCAACAAATGTTGGTTGAAAATGTGACTTGCAGCTGCACAATGCCCAGTGCTGGATTTACTTATCAGCTAAACAAGCTATTGGCGCTGTGGGTTAAAGCCTCAGCGCCTAGGACTTGCCGATCGAAAGGTCGGCGGTTCGAATCCCTGCGGCAGGGTGCGCTCCCGCTGCTCGGTCCCAGCGCCTGCCAACCTAGCAGTTCGAAAGCACCTCCGGGTGCAAGTAGATAAATAGGGACCGCTTACCAGCGGGAAGGTAAACGGCGTTTCCGTGTGCAGCTCTGGCTCGCCAGAGCAGCGATGTCACGCTGGCCACGTGACCCGGAAGTGTCTCCGGACAGCGCTGGCCCCTGGCCTCTTAAGTGAGATGGGCGCACAACCCCAGAGTCTGTCAAGATTGGCCCGTACGGGCAGGGGTACCTTTACCTTTACCTTTAAACAAGCTATAGCTTAGGGCCCCACTCTCTTGGGGGCCCCAACAATTTTTAAAGAAAAATAAACTGGATGTACATTTCCAAATACATGATAAAAAACTAATAAAATAAAGCCTACATACAGCAACAGTGTTTTGTGTTGTGTCGGCTCCTATTTGTTATGTGCAAATGGCTTTAGATACCTATTAGGTCCATAAATTACCATAAAGCATATATTCAACACAAAAAACAGCAACAATTCGTTGTTGACAAAGGACAGCTGGACATAAAAAGGGCCCCATTATTTTAAGTAGGTTAGGGCCTCATCAAACCTAAAGGTCCCCATTATCTTCAGTAGCTTAGGGCCTGATCAAACCTAAATCCAGCCCTGACAATGCCATACCCTTCAACATTTCTCTGATGAATATAGGGACGTCCCATTCCATAATGACAATTTTACTCTTTATACCCCAGACATCTTATTGGTTGGCCCCAGGCACTCTGGACACCTTCCAACATATATAAAAAACATTTTAAATAATTAAAAAAACCTTTCCTATACAGGATTGCCTTCACATGGCTCGGGGGGCAGATAACTCCATACCCTCCAACATCTCCAATGAAAACAGGGACATCCTAAGGAAAAGTGGGACGTTCCAGGATTAAATCAGAAACTGGGATGGCTGCTCTAAATCAGAGTTGTCCCTGGAAAATAGGGACACTTGGTTGCCAACACTGGACACTTGTCTTTCGCAGTGAGTCAAACTGACTGTGACACTCTATCTGAGTCCACACAGAAGGCAAAGGATCTTATCTTTGGAATTTAACTTCTGGGCAGATATCCACACCTTATCAAACTGCGGCCCCGTTTGCCCTTCTGAGGCCCATTGGAACTTGGCATTCATGCAGCTTATCAACACTTTGGCAACAAGATCTCCTTGTTGTCATCGTGTTCTTCCCAGAGGTGTTTTAAAGGAGGCTTCAGAACTAGCTGTGATTGTTCTGCCTTATATTTATTATATAGCTATGTAATTCCTCACTTTATCAGGCTAAGCCTAAAGCAAAGGTGTAAAGACGTTTGCCATAAAATAAACAAATGAGATGAAACTCATACAATAAAACCATAATAGCCATTCATAAGATTTCCTCCCGCCCCCCGCCCTGGCCTAGTTTTACACGTCAAAATGTACTCAGAATATATACTAGTGTTTTGATTTGGATTTCACTATATGCAAATGTCCTTCAGTCGCGCCTGATTTTGGGTGGAAACCAATGGTCAACGGTTGTGTTCATCCCATTCCGATAAATACCTGCATAGAAGGAATCCCATTGAACTCAATGAGGATTATTCCCAAGTAACTGCGTATAGCATTGTAGTCATAATTTAATGGACTTCAGTGGGTTTTCTTGCAATCTAAACTTACACAGCAGAATTCAGGGTTATAACCTAATTTACTTCTGTCTCATGATTTTTAATTTTTCGCTATAAGAACCCCATTATATATTTCGGCAGCAATCCTACATACACTTACTATGGAGCAGGGACTGATGAATCTTTCAATTTCCATTTATCTCTGTTTCCCATTTTTCCAGTTTTAACTCAATTCACGAGGTTTCCGCAACAGTTTGTGATTTTACTTCAAAAGAAAAAGTCCTTGTGAAAATTTGTCAGCATTTCAGTGTGCCATTGATCTCAGTACACACATTTTTGCATGCCATTTCCCCTAATATAATGTACATACAAAAATGCACACTTTCCTGAATATATCCAAAGTTTTATACATTATTTGTAGAACTGCTCTGCAGAATTTGGAGAAGTGTGAAATTCTAAGGATAGCTACATTTCGGTTTCATACTGTTTCTGGACATAAATTAGGTAAGTTCACATTAAACCGCAAACCAAACCAAATATCTCCCTCTTCCTTCCTATGGAGTATGCCCCATTCACATGAATGGGAGTTCTCACTGAATAAATGTGCATCAGGTCTTGTTGGTTGCATAGTTCCTTTGAGAAAAAGGAAAAGTAATTGCATTTAGTTTCCATGTTACTTCAAACATGCTATTAAGGCTGCAGCCTTAAGCATGTTTACCAGTGAGTAAGTGCAACTGAACTCATTGCAACTTATTTTCAAGTAGGTAGATGTAGCATTGAGCTGCAGAAGTTGCAAATCATGTGTCGTTAGTAAGCATTACATTTCTGGCACACAAACATAATCAGCTAGCCAAATCTGAACAATGTACAACATTTAGAGGGCTCTACCGTTCCAGAATGGGTCCGAGCAACAGCAAAGCGTTAGGAAAAGAAAGCTTTCTGTGCATCTTTTGCAAGCATGGAAATGCCACAAGAAAACTTCGTAGAAAGTTTCAGCCTCTTCTCAGTTGTTGCTGTTGTTTTCCTCCCTCTTAAGCTTCTGCAACAAATGTCTCACAACATTTACTCCAACTTCCACAAAAATGACTATATCATTATGGGGGAGGGAGGATATTGCTGGCACACAGAGCGAGTTAAACTTTAGACTCCTGCTGTGGAGAGCCTCTTATTTGCTTTCACATCTGAAATCCAAGTTAGCAAGAAGAGATGCAAGAGGAAAAGTTCAGAAGATTTACTCTGATCCCAAGAAACATTCATGGCACTACTTACCTAAAGATTGGTCTCTGGAGGTGCTTTTTCCTAATTGTAACACAATCAGCCATTTAAATGAAGGTGGGGGAATCTCCTTGGCCTGAAAATAGTTCCAGCGAGAACCTGGGAGCAACCAGGGGACCTGTACTTAGCTACTGTGCTGAAGAGAACACAGTGGATTTTTTTTTGGTGCTGGGGAAAACCTCCCTCCCTCTCTCTGACAGTTGAGCAAAGTGAGGCCATAGAGACCACATAACGTCTGAGCAAGACCAAACCATGCAGGCTGTTAACAGCAGCGCTGGAGTCAAGTCGATCGAAGTGGGGAAGTGCCTTGGAATCTTCTCAGGTGCTTGAGAAAAATGCAAAACTTTGCCAGCCAGTTAACTCGGGGAGAAGAAAAAGTGCTACGATTATTCCAGTCATGAGAACACGTCTTACACACACGGGTCAAAGTCTTTGATGCAGAGGCTCCCTTGCACTGTAAAACAAGCTTGTTAGTTCGGAGACTTCACTTCTTCTTTTCCCCTCCTTCTTCTCCTCTTTCTTCAAAATAAAAGTTGTCCAGCTGTTTCAGCAAATACACACCCTTTGCAAGTGCCTTCAGAAAGTTTTTTTTCCCTTTTCCTTTTTTTTTCCTGCCGTTGTACGGAACTGTATACAAATTAAAGGAGACGAATGGCTCTGGTCTCTGTGCCTGGCTTCTCTTCAAGACGTTGTTGTAATTATTTTACAGTCTGGCTATTATTCACTTTGGCTGATGTGTAGCTGTAACTATGCATATTAAACCACCGCTCATAATTTCTGGCACTTACACAACCTAACAGCCCACAGTAGGATGCAGAGCTTGCAGCTGCTGGGGGATCATAATGACACAGAATGGAGCAACTAGACTTGCATCAGGGAAGGGGGGAAAGGGGAAAACTAACCAGATTTCTTCATCAACAAAACTGAACCCTGCATTTCAGTCTGGCCATGATGTGAAATATGGGGCATGTTAAACATAAGCAGAAGTATGTCAGCATGGAACAGAATTAATACTATCATAGTTAATCGACAGAGATAATCCATCTATCTATTACACAGATTGAGGCGCTAGGTAAGATTCCAGACTCTGGAACTTCAAACTTACATTAGTCAATGCCATGGGTAGGCAAACTAAGGCCCAATCGCCTTATAAATTCAGCCCGTGGACTGTCTGGGAATCAGCGTGTTTTTATATGAGTAGAATGTGTCCTTTTTAAAAAAAATGCATCTCTGAGTTATTTGTGGGGCCTGCCTGGTGTTTTTATACCAGTGTGGTGTAGTGGTTAAGAGCGGTAGTCTCGTAATCTGGGGAACCGGGTTCGCGTCTCCGCTCCTCCACATGCAGCTGCTGGGTGACCTTGGGCCAGTCACACTTCTTTGAAGTCTCTCAGCCCCACTCACCTCACAGAGTGTTTGTTGTGGGGGAGGAAGGGAAAGGAGAATGTTAGCCGCTTTGAGACTCCCTAAAGGGAGTGAAAGGCGGGATATCAAATCCAAACTACTACTACTACTTCTTCTTCTTCTTCTTCTTCTTCTTCTTCTTCTTCTTCTTCTTCTTCTTCTTCTTCTTCTATGAGTAGGATTTGTGCTTTTATTTAAAATGCATCTCTGGGTTATCTGTGGGGCTTAGGAATTCATTCATTTCCCCCAAAAAAGTATAGTCTGGCCCACCACATTGTCTGAGGGACAGTGGACCGGCCCCCTGCTGAAAAAGTTTGCTGACCCATGGTCAATGCCCAGCCTGGATAGCTCAGTTGGTTAGACCATGACACTGATTATGCCATAGTTGCAGGTTTGATCCCTGTCAGGGACAACTACATATTCCTGAATTGCAAGAAGTTGGACTAGATGATCCTCATATTCCCTTCCAACTCTACATTTCTATGATTGTATCTCCCTGCCCCATCAGCACCTAGTACGCTTTGACAGTACTGAAGAGAGGGGTCATCATTGCTGAGGCACACCCTGGGCCCCATACAAGGTAGCAACTGCCATTTTTATTCCCCACAGTACCCCAGAGGAATGCCAGATCCTCCAGAGGAATGCCCCTATTTTCCAGGGACAGTCCCAGATTTACAGCTGTCCTGGTTTCTGATTTGATCCTGGAATGTCCTGCTTTTCCTGAGGATGTCCCTGTTTTCAACAGAGAAATGTGGGTATGGAGTTATGCAACCCTTGATCCAAGGAGATAAGTAACTATACAACCTTTAGAAGACATCTGAGACCAGCCCTGTATAGGGAAGTTTTTAAATGGTTTTTTATATGTGTTGGAAGCCACCCAAAGTGGCTGGGGCAACCCAGTCAGATGGGTGGGGTATAAGTAAAACAACAACAACAACAGAATAGGACATCACTATTTTCATCAGAGAAACGTTGGAGGGTATGGAATGCTATGTCTGGTGTTACAGGGCATTGTGGGGAATGTAAATGGTGCCTCCTGCCTGGCAGTGATCGGAGAACTCACTGGCACAGCTGTGGACAATTGCTGTTGTTGCCACAATCAGGACCCTGTGTGTGCGCAGTGTTTCACTGCCATAGGAGGAGATTCCCCACCTAAAAAGCAAACAAACCCTTCCCGCATGGAGTAAACAAACATATCAGAGATCAGTGTTTAGGGCAGCTCTCTCCCTTGTGTGGTAATTTACTGTATGCGGGGTCAGTGTTTGTGTGTGTGCCTTACAAAGGGGAGCATTCTAAAATATCTCCCCCATCTCTGATATGGTACAATTCTATCAGCTCATTGCGCAAGCTCAGTGTAGAGTGGCTCTTCTTATTTCCCCACCTCCCTTCCCCCCTCCCAAAAAAACCCTGAGGCGACAAATTCCCCACAAGTCCTAAGATGCCCGATGTTGATACTACCTTTACCAAGCTGTGGCCAAGAGCCATTGCTCCCACAGAATAAACATAGGAATAGGGTCTTGGGTCATCTGTGGCAAAACTAGAGAAAATGTGACTACAACCTGCCCAGAGATATGAAAGCTGGGAGCTAAATGGCACCTTAAACCTAGGTTATGGGCGCAACAACGGAATGCCTAGATGAGCTTTTTTAATAACAAGAATACAAAGCTGAAAATGAATGAACTGCAGCTAAAATACTATGTTCCTTTCTCACATGGCCTAGTCCTTCCCCCTGCCCACCACCCTAATATTCTTTAAAGGGTCTCTTCTCCAGTCTTCAGAAAGTAGCTGGAAGTGGTGAGGCAGAAAAAGGTCCTCCTTTCCTTCCACTCTGCAGTTTTAATCTGAAATCATAGGCGCAGTACTGCACCCAGAGCTCAGAAACTGCTTGCTCTAATAAAATTCCCTATCTCAAAATGTGCCTAGAACAATGGGAGTTTTGAACACCGAACCTGTCTAAATGGGTCTGTAAAACATTCCTAGAGAATGTGGTCTTGTGATTGAAACCTGACATTTTTGACCTGTTATGTAAACCCACAAAACTGATGGTTTTCCTAGAGATGCAGCAAACAACAACGAAGAAACCCAAATACTTGGCAAGCTGCACTTTGATTTTGGACTGTAATTTAATATTTCCCTCATGTAGACCTCATGGGTTGCTCGTGATTCCTGTCATGGCTTCTGGGAACAACATGTGGCAAAAACCTTACCTCATGCAGGTTCACAGATTGCCCTGACATCCTCTTCAGGTGGCAAGAGATACTGAGACGCTGGTGGTCATCACACAGCTACCAGCCATATTCTTTTCCTGAGGTGAGAGTTCAGCTGAGTTTTCCTTCGAACTCCTTGGCCAGTCAAAACACAAGAAAGCACCTTCACAAGACTACTTTACCTGACCATGTAAATAATTATGGGGGAATTACCTCATGGTGAGTCCTCCACATTAAAAATGGTTGTGTGAATCTGCCCTTATATTCCCACAAGAGTCTCACATTCTCAAACTACAATTGATGTCAACTGTGAAGGGCAAATGCCAATATACACCTCTGCAGGAAATAAGTGCTGCCTAAAATGTCAATATTAAGAAGAATGAAAAACATGAGAATCAAATTATTGCCCATGGCCCAGACAGGCAGGCCCTCTGAACTATTTCAACAACTTCTGTTGCCTTGTATAGAGCTGAGCACAAGCACAATGAAGGATGTAGCACCTTGATTCCCCCAAGTTCATGTCAGCCAACTGCAGGGACATTAGCTGAGGGAAGCATGCATCACAAAACACGGATAAGGAAAGCATCTGGCAGTGCAGAGAATAGTTGCCTCTGAAGCCCCTGCCAAACTACTCCCATTCCTTTGCTGCTTATTTTCCCAAGGGAAGAGAATGACTGTATAGCTGTGGGCTAGTTTTGCAGAATTTTGTACAACCAACATACTTAAAGTCTCTTCCCCTCACCCACAGGTGAGAGCTGGCATATGTGTAGTGGCAAATGGACTGAACGCAGAAAGTACCCAATTTATATCATGTCATGAACTAACTAGATGGCAAAAATTGCTCTTGCTCTCTCTTCCATTTCACTCTGACTCCTTGCCCACCCCATCTGCAAGATCAGAGATAACAATACCACGTTGCCTGAGAAAGCCAATAACAAATCGATTCACCTCATCACCCTTATGTTCATTATCTGCTTGAGGCTGGAAAGGTAAAGACCGTAGAATAAGCTGCCTTCCAGGCTTAGCTAGGTCACAAAGATGGCTTGCTGAAACTATGGGGTTAAGCTTGGAGCATCTTGCTTCTTCCCTTTTCCCCAAAGTTCCCCTTGGGTTCACATCCCCTCGCCTTGGGAAGAAGGATTACCAAAGCCTTAGTTCATTTTCTTCCATCATGTGAACCCACCCAGAAAGGATGTCTGAGCAAGATGTACCAAGCTTGGGCCCCATAGCTTTAGCAAGCTGTCTTTGTGTTTCTATACAAATAATTTAGAATATGTTACCTTTTTGAAAATAAGTTAAACTGCCTGTCTTTTCTTGCTGCTGCATGGAAAGGTGTATGAATTGGACCTTTGAAGAGTTTGTAACTAAACCATTTTTAAAATTACTAAATGTGTAGTCTCTTTTTCTATGGGAAGTAAGGGGAACTTTGAAAGGAATTTAGAAGGGGCTATTTTAAAGATCTAACAGCCTATATATTTCCATGCTTTACTTTGCTGCTTGTTTTGTGATTTTAAATCTCTGCTGAGGCTCTCTCATCATAGAGCACTTGCTCCAAATCCAGAGAATAATTTTATTCTTTTGCTAATTACAACCAAACATTGAAAAATTGAAAAATAATAATTCAGCAGCCTTGGACAGCACCTTACTCTTCATTAGGTCTGGGCTATATATCGATATATCATCCCACACTGCTTTGAAGCCCATATTGCAATATCTGTTTCATAATTTTTTACCTGGCAGTACATTGCGAATCATGATGTGTGTGTGTGTTGCCTATGCAAAAATCACAATGCAGGAAAACCCATGAAGCCAGCCAATGCCTCTATATAGCTCCATCCTTATTTCAGACACTGTGATATATTGCTATATTGTGATGTTTGGCTGATGATATATCGTGATGTTGAAAACCAGATGTCGCCCAACCCTAATCTTTATAGTTGTATGGTGGGCCTTAGCTCTGCCAGGCTGTAAATTTTAAATGTAAATTCTAAATACAAATGAGACACCCTGCTTCCTTCCTTTCCCATTAGACGAAGGCACAACTCCCTTCCAATTTAAGCCCAGAACAGAAGGGAGGGAAAACCCTGATGCAACGAGGCACTTCCAGAACATTCTAACACTTGAACCACTCCTGGAAAAGAATGTCTCTTCATTACAATGGGATGGTTGCCTAGAAATATGCCCCATTATTTTAGCCAATGGGAAAAAGGAGATAGAGACTCATAAGATTACAATATGAGAAGCAAAACACAGCCATCCTTCAGAATTCACACATTGCCATATTTTGCAATGCAATTCCCCAGCCAAGTAATGTGCTCAAAAATGCACTTACTGGGGTAAAGTGTGTATATTAATGCATTTGTTGATTAAAAAAAAATAACATACAAAAGTCCATTATATTTGGGGAAATGACTTTGTAATGATGTTTATATTAGGCAAGACTGCCTTGCAGAAATGTGCATTTCCCTCTAAAATATTTTATTATGTTCACATATTTATTCAAGAAGCAACAAATCATATTCAGCCACTCCACATACCCCACCGAAGCAGCACGTTTCTTTTAAATTACATTTAACTTTCCAGTCATTTCAGTTTTTAAACATGTGTATCATTCCATAAGTTGTCATGTGTTCTCAGAGGCCTAATAACCATGTTCAATTAAGGTTGCAAATGTAATAAACCTATGCCAGGCTGATGGGAAAGTAGTGATCTTCTTGTCTATTTGACTATCTTGTACATGGTTTGGCCATTAATATTAATTCATAGCGTTGTGAGATCCAGATCTGTGTATAATGTGTAAATATATTAAGATAAGTTTGTACTAAAATGCTGGTGGATTTTCATGAGAACTATTTTTTTCTCCCAGAGTACCCAGCCAGATGGGCGGGGTATAAATAATAAATTTTATTATTATTATTATTATTATTATTATTATTATTATTATTATTATTATTAAAGTGGTGAACTGAGGTGGAAATGTGGTGAACAGGAATTGGAAAAAATGGGAAACTGAGAGAAACTGAGGTTGTCACATGTGCCCATCTCTCATAGGACTGCAGCCTTGATCCAGCAACAGCCAGGTTCTTTGGATGCGAATATATTTCCTTCGCGGGCATTCCTCAGCACGATTCCTTACGTTACAGATGAGATTAACGAAAGCAAAACAAAGCCCATCCCATAACTGCTGCACAAACTTACATTCAGCGCCCGGCAATGGAAGCACACAAATGTGTAGGGCAACCTCAATTTATTCCCTTGCCTTGACGTCAGCAAATGGAAAAAGACGCTCTGAAACTTAACCTAATGACTTCTCCAAGCTTGCAAAACTAGAAAGTACTGAACATAAGCATGATGACTCATTCAGGCACTCGGGAGAAGGCAGTTAAAAAAAAATAAATGCCCTAGCGGGCTATTGACCAGTTCTACTCTAGTTCATGTGGTAAAGCCATGAGCAAACAATTGTAAAGACCTTTAAGCTCCGATTTCCTTTTTCGCCTATAGCAAATAGGAGTATTTGTAAAACTGATTTAATCTCTCCCTCTCTTTCTCTGTGTACACAACATGCACGGGAGACCAGCAACGTCATGTTGCAGGGAGATTAATTTCCTTGCTAAGACTTTCCTGCTTGCTGGCTGAAACCCAGGCTGTTTTGATCTCTTATTCACTTCCACAGCCCCCTTAAATCTGAACTTCCCTGACAGATTTGCACAATCCCCCCCCCCCCCGAAATGAAAGCTTACAGCCACGCAAAAGGCATTTGCTACTTAAAAACTAACTGAATCATAACCCCCTGACCGCCAGGTAAATGGTGCCTGACTCCCCCCCTTTCCTCAGTTGGAAAGGAACTGGAACAAGGAGGCCTCAATTCTAATTCGGCACAGTGCCTTCTCCCAAGATCCCCTCAGCCGCGAGGTTCCATCTGCTAAATGTAGTAATAAGACTCGTGTTTACCACCTTCCTTCCCCAACAGCTTGATGAGGTACAAACTGTATTTAATACACTGAGGAGGGACGGGAGAAAGAAACACACAGAGAATTTGGAACAGGGAATTCCCACGTAACAAAGTAAAATCCCAGCAGTAGCAGGCTTAGTCCACCCCCAGGAATACGTTTGAGGTGATTTGTCACCTTTCCCACCCTGAATAAAGTTCTCGTTCAGGGGTGGTATTTTTATTGTCTCTCGTGTAGCCTGGTCATGAGTTGAAGCAGCTTCTCTCGTTTTCTTTTCCCCCAGAAGGCTCTGGGCATATAGGTGGCCCCCATCAGGCACTGAAAGGCCAAACAGTCTGAAAGCATACAATATTGAGAGCATCCCTCTGTGTGCCACTCTAGTTGTTGTTGTTTAGTCATTTAGTTGTGTCCGACTCTTCGTGACCCCATGGACCAGAGCATGCCAGGCCCTCCTGTCTTTCACTGCCTCCCGCAGTTTGGTCAAAGTCATGCTGGCAGCTTCGAGAACACTATCCAACCATCTCGTCCTCTGTCGTCCCCTTCTCCTTGTGCCCTCCATCTTTCCCAACATCAGGGTCTTTTCCAGGGAGTCTTCTCTTCTCATGAGGTGGCCAAAGTACTGGATTCTCAGCTTCACAATCCGTCCTTCTAGTGAGCACACAGATTTCCACTCTAGTTAGTCCTTCCGAATCTTCCCTCATATGTTTCTCTCCAGAACAAAGTGGATAAGCTTTATAAACTTATCAGACGCTATCATTACCCAGCTTGTTGTTCCCAGAGGAAATACGTCAAAGATGGGCTATCCTTCCGCTCTTCCTTATTTCTTTAGCATTTCATAGACAGCCTTCTACCAGGCTACTCACAACCTGCAGGTGAGGTTGCAGATCAACAACTTTAGTTGAAATCAAAGGGTTTTTTACCCTTGGCTAATGTGAGCGATGCCTTCCCAAAGGTGTTTTCATTGATATCCCTTATGGTTTGGGAATCTCCTCCATACTCTGAAAGGGGGTGGTATCAGTAGGGATGGGCAAAATTATAGCTTCTGTTCAGGATTAGACTCAAGCTCACCCTGTTCTGACACTGTGTGGCTTTTTAGTAGGAAAAATCTGCTCAAATCCTTAAAGAGATCCACTGATTTTTATTTTTATATTAAGGTGTGGTTCTGCATTAATGCTACTAATAAGAGTAATAAGGTGCCCCAAGAGCCTTTGGAGCTGCAGATGTTGCTGCACTACAAAACCCATCATCTCTGGCCAGTGGCCATGCTGGCTGGGGCTGTTGCAAGCTGGAGTACAACAAGATCTGGAGGGCTACAAGTTTATCATCCCTGGGTTTTTTTAAAAATAGTTACAGCTGCCTACAGGTGCATGCTAGGGGTTCCTGTCACTAATGCATGTTCAAAACATGCATGGGAGCAATGGGCCTTGGCGATGTGCCATCGTTCTCAATGGGAATTGTACTTAAAAAAACAATAATACAATCCTTGTCCCATTTCTAGCATACGAGAGAGAGAGACTGCAAGAAGCTCTCCAGGGTTTCCAAGAGGGGTCGCTCTGAGCTCAGACACAGGATATGCCAAAGATTGAACTTGGGTCTTTCTGCATGCGAAACATGGGCTTGAGCAGTTGAGGCAGATGCCCTCTGCTTGTATGACCTATCCTTTAATTTTCTTACCAGTGTTTTGTGTTTAGTATCTGCAGCGAGGATAAACAGGGAAATGGCAGGAAAGATGCAGGGGTGGAAGGGTGGGGAGCAGAGTAGAGAAACACATTCCCTTGGGAGTCAGAACGCTATATTTGTTCTGGGATACACACGAGTCAAAACATGGGATTCCTTGGTCTGGAGCCAGTGCAATATTGTTATTGGCCAGAGGAGATGGAACGTTGGCTCTTCCTTTGAATACATTGTGATTGTTTTTGCATGCATTTTGCAAACGAATCCTCTAATTGCTGTGCTTTGCTGACCATCGTGTGATTACTAACAGTTAAAACAGCATGAAACCATTCATGCTTGCATTGCCATAAATGAAATAAGGTTTTTTAAAAAAACAGTTTTGCGCCCCAAGTTTGGATTTAATAAGATTTTGCTTTGGGGAATGGGGGAGAGGAGAGACCACGGCATCACCCTTTGAGGAATGTTAGAATAAAAATGCAAAACATAAACAAACAAACAAACAAACCAGAAACATCAGCTGTGTTGTAGAGGAGATTTGCAAACAATGGTTTCCCACCATCTGAAGTGGCCATAAGAATGCAATTAGGTTGTAGTTGTGCATTGATAAAAAAGGATCAAGGAAGGAACTAGTCTATTATCCAGTCCCTGTAATGACTGGGTTATCAATAAAAAAAAAGAGATGAATGCAATAAAAACAAATGGTAGTGCAAGTTATTAGCAACAGACTATGGGAAGGATTGGAGGGATGAAGCAGCTCAGATTGTATCCACATTTCCTTGGAAGTAACTCCCATTAGTAGTATATGTAGACTACCTTATTTGAAATGCATAAGCCCTGCCCACTCTAGAGTTTGACAGGAGACATCACAGCGACATTGCCATGATTGAGGATGTCACCATGAGGTGACCTGTCAAACTCTAGAGGGGGCAGGTCTTAAACATTTGATATTTGTTAACCGTGCATAGAAGCCGGCTGTAAGTTATTACGAGACAAATGAAGTGTATTTTGGAAAACAGATGGTGTTATTTTATTTGTTCACTGATCTAAATCTGTGGTAGCTAACCAAGTGACAGGGTTTATTTATTGAACTTTTTTTTAGGAATTCTGTTTTATGTCTGCTTCCTCATTGCTTTATGTCAGCTCCCAGCTGAACGATGGTAATTTCTTGTGTGTACATAGTCAGTTTGGGAACTAGTTTTGGCAGAAAAACATGAGGCTGCTGCCAGGGTTGCTTGAGACTTTGATGCCACTCATGTGTGGGCCCTCTACTAACCTGGTGGGTCTTCTTCCTCCCCCTATCTTAGCAGCAGTTTAGAAGAAACCAAAACTGACAAATTCGTCCACCCCTGCTCAAGGAGGGATGCTACACTGAGGGTGCAGAGACATTTCACTATAATATTATCAGCTTGTAGTAACCCAGAGTTGGGCATTTTTACAGGTGGCACCCGAGATGTGGAAAGCCCTGCCTGCTAAAATGTGAGAGGCCCCATCAGTGTGGGTATTCCACCAGCTCTTGAAGACACAGCTGTTTAGACAAGCATTCCTCTGAACCCAAACTTCCTAATCTAATTGTCTTCCTTGCTATTTTAGTGGTTTTAATTGTTTTGCTTTTGAATGGGCTCATGTCGTCATACATTTTAATTATGGATGTGTTCAAATGTTTTGAGGGAATTGCTTTATTGTGTATTTTAATCCTGCATTTATTATTATTATTATTATTATTATTATTATTATTATTATTAGCAATGACTCTTACAGCTCCCAAAGTTTGCTTTTTGCAAAAAGAAAAAGGGAGGAGAATGAAAGGAAGAGCTCAGATCCAAAACAAATTGTTCATGCTTCTGTTTAGAGCTCTGGTCCCAGTCACATGTTCATGAAATGTTCTCCTTATCCCTACATCTGTCACCCTGACTCTGTCATTGGAGAGTCAGTTGAATGTTGAGAGTTCATTAGATGCAAAGCAATAGACCCACTCTGGGATCGAGTCAAAGCCAAAGAGGCAATAGTTTGTTGGCAAGGTTCCACATGTGAGAACCATCTGGAGAACTTTCCCCTGAAGCTTGGGCATTTTACTGCTTTGTCCCCATCAGCATCTGTTAGCTGGGAGGTGGAGGGTGGGCAAGAGACAAGAAAATACCTACATAAACATGCATTTCTTGGCTCAAGGCAGGGAAAATAACATGCCCTACTGACAAACCGGGGAAGTGCTTTTGCTTGAAATAAACAACAACATCAAGGAAATTAAAACCTTTTGCAGCAAGATCAAATTAAGAGTTGGTTAGAATCCAGTCCAATTCACTCATACAAGATGTTTATATTTATGGCAGATTTCTTCTTGCTTTGGTTTGTGGGGCTCTTGTTTTTAACCTTCCCATAAAGCTCTGGAAACACTTACTCCCCAATTGGTATAATAGACTAAGCTAAAAATGCTACAGCAGAGTCACTTTTAATAGGCGTGAGCAGATGTCTGGGTTTTTAAAAAAGAGGTTCATAAGCAGTAGCAGCTGGTGTGGTGGGCAGAGAGATGGGGACACCCTGGCTTGGACAGGTTGATGGAGCACAGAGCAAGGCAGTGGTGAGGTCAGGGCTGTGCCAGGAGCACCGACTTGGTTTTGCTGATGTGCCATGCGCAGCCCTGACCTCATGGCTGTGCTGCCCTGTTTCTGTCCAAGTACGCTGTGATGATACCAGTGTTGGAGGGTTAGTTCCCTTATGTTCAATTATGGTATATTTCATTAAGTTCCAACATTTTTAACATATATGTAATGGTTATAAGGGGTTCCTCGTGCGTAAGTTGCCGCCACTCCTGGCTAGGTTGCCTGGTTAAACCTTTTCCTGGCTGGACAGCCCTTCACTTTGTGGCTGTTTCAGTCGCTAGCAGAATCCGTCAGTGGGCGTTTCTTGAACTTCTTCCAGCAAGTTCTTTGACGCCAAGTCTACGCCTACTTTCCCTGTGCGGAAGTCTTCTGCGCAGGGTGGGTGTGGGTAGCGGAGGACCCGTGCTCTCCCCGCTGGTCTCCGGCGAGGAGTCCTGGAGCCCCCTCGCCGATTCCCCCATCTGCCCCCCTTTATCCCTGGTGTTGCACTGATTTCCTTCCCCAGCCGATGAGCTCCCTCTCTCCCTGCTGGGCCCTTCTCCAGCATCGCTTGGGAGCCTTGCCTCCACTTCTGGCTCCGATGTCAGTTCCCTGACAATATACAATCAAAACACTATTACGCCTTTTCTCTTATTTTTGTCAACTTCCCATGGAGTTGCTGTTTCTCCCTTTCTGATGCATCCTATCTTCTATCTATTAAATCATAAGCACAATATTATAATCTAATTACTTCTGTTGCTCATAGCTCGTATCCTGCTCATGAGTTCATCATACGATAATATTCATTTAAGTAGTCCAAAAAAGGCGTTCATTCATACATAAAACACTCATCATTGGACTCTCTTATTTTTTGCCAGGTTCTGCACAGTCCATTATCTTACTTATTCATTCTTATTTGGTTGCGAACAATCTCCTCTGTGCATAAAGAATCCTAGCTGCTGTTGCTACATACATAAACAACATGGGCATGCGGGTTTCTGCCCCTATAATCACTAACAGAAACATTTCAGGGCGTGTGTGTTTTGGAATACTCATTTTAAACATCTTTTTTTTTATCTCGCCATGTATCATTTCCCAAAATATGTTCACTTCCTTGCAGATCCACCACATATTAAAAAAAAAAGATCTATCTACCTGTTTGCACTTTCAGCAATTGTTAGGAACATTAGAGGGTTAGTTTCATTCCACTCATAGCTACTGGCCCCTAACATGTACCAACCAGGGCCAGGGGCAAAAGACATATGGCTATAATTCAAGAAGACGGGGCTTCTCAGGCAACTATATTCTGAGCCTAGGATTATTATTTTTTTCAGCACCAGAAATGAACGGGGTTCGACAGTCCTTCACACAAAAGTCCCCTCATGATTGGCTGTCTAGCATAAGAACATAAGATTAGCTTGCAATGTCTTATCTGGTCCAGCATCCTGTTTTCACAGTGGCCAGCTAGATGCCTGAGGGAAACCTGTAAGCAGGATTTGAGCATAAGAGTACTGTCCTTATATCCTGACCTCCCCAGCCGAAGCTGGACTCAGAGCGGCTAACAACAGTAAAAATAACACAGTTTACATAAAATCACTATCAATTAATTGAAATGCATTCCAAAATCAATTCATTTTAGCCAGTGTGGTGTAGTGGTTAAGAGCGGGGGGGACTTGTACTCTGGTGAACCAGGTTCGCTTCCCCGCTCCTCCACATGCTGGGTGACCTTGGGCTAGTCACACTTCTCTGAAGTCTCTCAGCCCCACTCACCTCACAGAGTGTTTGTTGTGGGGGAGGAAGGGAAAGGAGATTGTTAGCTGCTTTGAGACTCCTAAGAGTAGTGATAAAGCAGGATATCAAATCCAAACTCTTCTTCTTCTTCTTCATTCTAAAATCAATTCAGAGTCAAATTAATGGCAACCATTGGCATAGAATTCTATGAGGATTACAAAAGGAGGGGGTCAGACTATGCCTTGGCCAAAGGCCTGGTGGAATAGCTCTGTCTTGCAGGCCCTGCGGAAAGTTGTCAAGTCCTGCAGGGCCATGGTCTCTTGTGACACAGCGTTCCACCAGACTGGGGCCACGGCCGAAAAAGCCCTGGCTCTGGTTGAGGCCAACCTAACCTCCCTGTGGCCCGGGATCTCCAAGATGTTTTTATTTGAAGAACGTAAGGTCCTCCATGGGACATGCCAGGAGAGGCAGTCCCATAGGTACGAGGGTCCTAGGTTGTATAGGGCTTTAAAGTTTGAAACCAGCACCTTAAACCTGATCCTGTACTCCACCGGTAAAAGGCAGTAAAAGGCAATAACGTTCTTCAGAAATAATGCTCTTAAGACTGAAATCATACACTTTATACTCAACACTTAGCTTGTGTTTGGAAGCCCAGCCATTAGGCAGAGTGAGACCACTGCCTCGGGTGGCAGAAGCCTCTGAGGTGACCCCCCTACGGGTGCCCCACCCTCCCTGCTGCCTCTGCCAGCAGCGAAGTGGCGCCAGCATCGGTGCTGATTTCATGTGAGATAGTGGCCACTGGGGGCAAGATCTCACCTGAAATCAGCACAATCTCCCCTGAAATTGACGCTGATGGTGGAAATTGCTTCTCAGCCAGCTGCAGAAGCTGCAAGGCGCATAACAACAAGAAGAACAACAACAACAACAATTTATTTGTACCCCGCCCATCTGGCTGGGTTTCCCCAGACACTCTGGGCAGCTTCCAACAAAGACCAAAAATACACTAAAATATCACACATTAAAAACTTCCCTGAACAGGGCTGCCTTCAGATGTCTTCTGAATGTCAGGTAGTTGTTTATCTCTTTGACATCTGATGGGAGGGTTTCCACAGGGCAGGCGCCACTACCGAGAAGGCCCTCTGCCTGGTTCCCTGTAGCTTTGCTTCTTGCAATGAGGGAACCACCAGAAGGCCCTCGGCGCTGGACCTCGGCATCCGGGCAGAACGATGGGGGTGCAGACGCTCCTACAGGTATACTGGGCCGAGGCCGTTTAGGGCTTTATAGGTCAACACCAACACTTTGAATTGTGCTCAGAAAAGTACTGGGAACCAATGTAGGTCTTTCAAGACCGGTGTTATGTGGTCTCAGTGGCCGCCCCCAGTCACCAGTCTAGCTGCCGCATTCTGGATTAGTTGTAGTTTCCGGGTCACCTTCAAAGGTAGCCCCACGCAGAGCACATTGCAGTAGTCCAAGCAACTAGAGCATGCACCACTCTGGCGAGGCAGTCTGCGGGCAGGTAGGGTCAATGCAGGCAGTGGCAGCAGGTGCAACTGTGGTGGTGGCTGCAGTGACAGCGGCAGGGCAAGCAAAACGGGATGCAGGCAGCAAACTAGGATGCATCCTCCCAGCAACCCATCAGCTCACTTAGCAGCTGCCTAGTTTCTAGGGATGCTGGGGTCATTGTGAGTTCAAAAGGAAGACATTTCAGCTTCTCACACATAGAAAGATGGAAGCCCTGCTGTCCTGCTTTGGAGAATATCAAAGCGCAATTCTGACTGTGCCTTGTACGGGCATGAAAGCTACAGAAAAGAAGATGACTGTTGTACTCTTTTCCCCAATGAACGTTGAAGAAAAAAAGAAGTCAAATTTCTTCAGTGATCTATTAGACAGCAAAATCGTTGCCAGGCAAGTTATGTAAAGTGAGTCACGCTACATAATTAATAATTAGGAACAAAGGGAATATCACAAGTTCTGAATCCCCACCTCCTCCACTAACCATTTGACTCTTCTAGCTGGAGCGAAACAGCTCCCCTCCTACCTTAAACCTGTGTCAAACTGACCCTATTTGCGGTAATTTCAATGGAAATTAACAAACATTTGCACTGTATCTTTTCCTGCAGAGGTGAAAAAGAAAAGCATCAGGTGAGGGGGAGAGGATGTATGAGTAGGAAAATGCCCAGAGAGTGGGGGGTTTAGAGGTTCCTCCTCCTATTACTTCTCTTCTTAAACATGTAGCTGCCCCAGGCCAGGTTTTTTTTTTATCATCGTCATCATTCAGGAGAAAGATAACAACAACAACAACAACAACAACAACAACTGACTGTTATGGCATGCATTGCAGCCTCAGATGTGTACCATTTATATCCTAGTTTCCAGAGCCTTTAATTTCTTTATTTTTTTAAAAAAAAAATACAGTCGTACCTCGGAAGTCAAACGAAATCTGTTCGACTTCCAAAACATTCAGAAACCAAGGCGCAGCTTCCAATTGGCTGAAGGAAGCTCCTGCAGCCAATCAGAAGCCGCATCAGACGTTCGGGTTCCAAAGAACATTCGCAAACCAGTTTGTGGCGTTCAAAAATTCAACTCGCAAGGCATTTGGGATCCAAGGTACGACTCTACACAGAATAAAATCTTCAGCTTGTCACATCCAGAAATCCAGGCTCATTTCCCTGCTTCGCTTTTGCTTTCTGCTTCTCTCCCCTGCCCAATATCCACTCCAAGGGCAGAGCATTCATTATGTCAGAATAAGTTTGGGATGTGAGTAAATATCGCAACCTTTGAAAGGTTAAGTGTTTTTAAGCTGCAAATTTCATTTGTAAAACTGAACACCCAAGAACACTCATGTCAATGTCTCAGAAATTACAAGAATACTTTCTTCTTCATGCTTGAACATATGTGGGGATCTGGGGCCTCTAGTCTGTCAGTATTTTTCAGGAAGGAGCCAAGCAGATACTGTACAGGATTCTTAGTTTAGCTCTGTGGTACTGGCACAACAAATGTGGCTAGGAAACTGATTGGGAAATGCACTGAAAAATACACAATGAACAAATGATTAATAGGGAGACATCTGAACATCACACAAGCAAATCAAGATGAATGTAGAATGAATGCTCATTGTCATATCATCTCTCCCAAATCAAATCAGAATAAATGCTTTGCAAAGACCCAATATAGTCTAACCTTCCCATAAGCTTTGAACAACAAATCAGGATGAAGGCTTAATAAATGGATCATCTGGAGGAGCTTTTGGTCAAAGTTCTTCCCACACATATGCCTACCATAATGCAGAACCAATGAAAACCCAGTAATTTCCTTCACTATAATTTCAGTTGTAATGAGATTCACAATAACACACCCTCAGGCTGCAACCCTATGTACGTTTACTTGGGAGTAAGCACCACTGAACACAACAGGATGACTTGGAGGAATTATCCATACAATTGTGCTCTACCCTGTTAGCATAAAGAGATGAACGGATATCAGTTAATTCAACTTCCTTTAAGCAAGAATAACACTGATAATGAATCTTAAAACTTCCCCTAAGGCTTAAAGCTGCCATTTGAACAATGTGTTTCGACATAATCTGTTTTCATGGATTATCTATTAAACTTGACACAATGTCATTACCATGCAGTGGTTTTTTACGGACTTGGAATCTGTCAAATAACTAACTGCCCTGGGAAGAAATATGACGTGTGTTCAGTAAAGATGAAGGATTTCAAAATAAAGAAATTGGGGGGGGGGGAGGTACATGCTTGGCTTTGATGACTTGCACATAAAAATAAGATTTTATTTAGTAGAACATAGGAAGCTTCCTTATACCAGGTCAGATTTATTTAATCAGACCATTGGCGGCTCTCTGGAGTCTCTTTCTTGCCATCTGCTAGGCTGCTACCTAATCCTTTTAACTGGATATGCCGGGAATTGAACCTGGGACTGGATGCAGAGCAGAACTGAGCTATGGTGCCTCTCTGGTGAAATATTAGTTCTCTCCATAAAAGTCCCTCTTACCCCATTCACATGCTGTAGGCTGCTGGTGCCCTTTCGATTTCAGTCTAGCTGATTATTCACAGATTAATTGGATGCATTATTCCCCATGGAGGGACTTCAAGGATGAGGATGAGGTTGGTTACATCTGGGACTGATCCAGTCATTCAGAAAGCACAAATCAAATACAAGATTATAACAAAGAAGCAGAACAGCAGAACAGACCCTCCATTTGTTTTGCCTAAATTTTGTACAGTCATACCTTGATTCACCTTGCAACTCGAATGTTTTGGCTCCCGAACGCCGCAAACCCAGAAGAGAGTGTTCTGTTTTGTGAATGTTCTTTGGAAGCTGAACGTCTGACACGGCTTCCAATCGAGTGCAGGAATCTCCTGCAGCCAATTGGAAACTGTGCCTTGCTTTTCAAACAGATTCTGTTCGAGATCCAAGGTACGACTGTACTTCATGGGACAAACTGCCTATCACGCTTTGTCAACAAAGGCAAGAACAGCTCTTTAATATTCAGCAAGTCTGACCATTAAATCAACTGGAGCACCACAGCTGAATTTCAATTTCATGTCATAGATATAAACTATTTTATAATGATATGAGTTTGGGGAGCAGGGTAGGTTGTGTGCCTGAGTTCCTTCAAATACCCGGATTCAGCTAATGTTAAAATCTAAGCAAGGATGCAAAGTTTTGAAATCACCAGACATTTTTCTTGGTAATGACCCTCTAAGTACGGGCCATTAAGGTAACAAAAGAAATGGCTCTGTGCACCAGACAGAAAACCAGTGGGTCTTCCTCAGCTTGCTGGTAGTTAAAAAGACAAATACAGTGGTACCTCGGGTTACATACACTTCAGGTTACATACGCTTCAGGTTACAGACTCCGCTAACCCAGAAATAGTACCTTGGGTTAAGAACTTTGCTTCAGGATGAGAACAGAAATCGTGCTCCAGCAGCGCAGCGGCAGTGGGAGGCCCCATTAGCTAAAGTGGTGCTTCAGGTTAAGAACAGTTTCAGGTTAAGAACGGATCTCCGGAATGAATTAAGTACGTAACCAGAGGTACCACTGTACCAGAGTTGGGAGTTGACTTATGTGAGCTAGAAGCTAGAAGGCTACAGACTGGGCAGCTGGGAGAGACAGAACCATGCCTAATTTCTGGTGGCGTCCAAGGCTGTGGCTATGGGAGAAACAAGACCCTCTCAGGGTGTTCATGCTGAAAGCAAGATGAGTGCCACAACCAAATAGTTGCCTTTGACTGGACTTAACCATCCCGGGGTCCTTTACCTTTACCTTGTGTATATGGGAAACTCCAAGAAAGATTTCAAAGGCATAAAATTGAAAGCACACGTGTGGCATTAAAGGTGCACAAATGTGCACCAGGAAACACTGATCCACACATCCAGTAACACCTTAGTGTAACACCTAGCCTCTGACAATGGACATAGCTTCTGCAATTATTTGACATTAGAGGGCACCGGGAAGTTCAGTTAACATTCCAGGGGCCAGGACAAGCAACTCCTGCAAAGATGAAAGAGAAGGAAGAAAACCAATTTGTGGTCCCCTCTGCAGAATATGACTTCTAAAAGTCCAAAGGATGTCAACCCTGACTTTGTGAAATTTCAATCAAATTAGAGCACAGATCCAGCCAATAGGGTTTGGAATAGACTATCTGCTACATACACAGACAAGTATATAATTACAACAGCTTGGAATTAAAATCCGCCCACATACAGCACTCAAAAAGTACATGAGAGATGCTCTGAGAACAAGCCACTGGTGCATTTTTTAAGGAGACTGCGCGTTCGATGTTCAGCGGGGGATCTATTCAAATCTTATTGATTGTTAACTCAGCTAGAACATGATTCCAAGTATTAGCTGGGGTTCAGAGTGTTCCTTGCAGCTGTGCCAAGCACCTGACTCCCCAATTCTGACCTCTTTTAAGGGATATGTCAAGATCCGTAGCTGGCTGCTGCAGGAAAGGGAGAAGTACAGGCACAAAGCATGTTGCTAGGGTTGCGATATGTCCAGATTTTCCTGGACATTACAGGGATTTCAAAGGTAGAATTGATGTCTGGGGGATTTCCAAATTGTGGCACTTTGCCCTGGCAAGACAATAAAAAAAATCTAGGTTTTTTGGGGCATTTTTATATTTTAAAAAAGCTCAAAAACTTTCCAGGTGTCCTGGTTTTTAGTTGCAGAAAATTAATTTTTATATACAAAATATTAAGTAAAGAAATAATAAACAAACAAAAACCCCATCCTTACACTTCCCTGGATAGTGATCAATATAAGATTTCTGCAGCATCCAGACATGTGAAACAGCAGGATGTGTAGGGTGGGAGTGTTTTTAAAGTTAAAAATCTGAAGAAAATACTGCTGGGAGTGCAAGACAAGGCAGATGGCTAATAAAAATGAATTTCCTACGCATTATTAGCAAAGGAAAGCAAGTGCGGTGTTGATTAATGAACAGGGCAAGGCCTCAGAGGGTCTGAAATTCTTCTAGCTCTGTTGTATAATTTTGCATCATTGGCACTGATCGCTGAAGGCCAAACTGCATGGCACATTGAGCATGCTTTTCTTTTCTCAAAAAAAAAAAAATGTGCTTCAGGTAAATGGTGGAGGCATTTCCATCACCTTGCATCTAAAAGCGAAATTACCTAATTCTCACTCTCCAAAGCAATATGCGAAGAGGAGCGCAGCAGTCCTTTGAAATTTGCCCAGTGACATTTCCAAAAAAATGCATATATTAATACATCTTTTATATTTAAAATGCATATATTGATTAAATGTGTCATACAAAACACATTATGCTACGGCATACAAAAAAAGTGTAGGGTAGGAAAAATTCACACAAAAACGCTGACAAATTTTCGCAAGGGTTTTTGTTTCCGTCGCAAACCAACGTGGTGGTGTGGAGAAGAGGACAAATAATGGGGGGGGATGAGAAACAGAGAAACTGAAACTGACAGCTTGCTGCTGGCTGGTGCCGACAGTCGATGGGCAACTTCAAGGTCCCTCCTGCTCTCCCCTCTTAGGATTTGTATTTTTATGTTGTAAAATGTGATCTTCAGATGATGGGTATTGGTACTATTATTAGTCGTCTTCTTTATCTTTCCCAGACTTTGACCAGACCCGGCCCTTCAAAAAGAGGACTTCCTCCAACTTCTAACAGCCCTTCACATAGAAGACTGGCATCTATTAAGTAGGATACAAGGTCACCATAAAGAAGGCAGTAGCAGGGTCATCACCTTCCTATTCCTCCCTGTCCTTTTTCTTATTTCAATAGGCATATACCTGTGCAATGACAGCATCTTAAAAAGACAGCATCTTAGAAAGCAGAGACATCACCTTGCCAACAAAGGTCCGTATAGTTAAAGCTATGGTTTTCCCAGTAGTGATGTATGGAAGTGACAGCTGGACCATCAAGAAGGCTGATTGCCGAAGAATTGATGCTTTTGAATTATGGTGCTGGAGGAGACTCTTGAGAGTCCCATGGACTGCAAGAAGATCAAACCTATCCATTCTGAAGGAAATCAGCCCTGAGTGCTCACTGGAAGGACAGATCGTGAAGCTGAGGCTCCAATACTTTGGCCACCTCGTGAGAAGAGAAGACTCCCTGGAAAAGACCCTGATGTTGGGAAAGATGGAGGGCACAAGGAGAAGGGGGCGACAGAGGACGAGATGGTTGGACAGTGTTCTCGAAGCTACCAACATGAGTCTGACCAAACTGTGGGAGGCAGTGGAAGACAGGAGTGCCTGGCTTGCTCTGGTCCATGGGGTCACGAAGAGTCGGACACGACTAAACGACTAAACAACAACAACAACAACATATACCTGTGCTGTGATAATGCTGACAGCTTCCCCACTGCTTATGGCACATGGGCTCTGAGGAAAGGCCAAAGATGTCTTCCTTCAAAGTCAGACATTCTGGGTGAGAGGGCCAGGAGAATGCCTATGCCACTGTAGTGAATTGCCGTGGATTTTTAAAAACTTAGTGTTTTTTTTAAAGAGATTTTTAATATATATATTTAAAATGTAAGATTAAAAAAACCTTTCTAACCACCAGGGCATTTTTCTGGCCACCTTGTTCAAAATGCCTAGCTCAGAAGAGGATACCCATGGCCCTTTTTCATAGCCCAGGCAAGATAGGGAGGCAGTTGGTGGAGGCAAACAAGTAGCCAACTGCCATTCATGGGAGCCAAGCATGGAAGGTCACACAACCTTCAGGCCCAGTAGTGAGTGAGCGGCAGGTCAGGTGGGTGACAAGCCCTCCTGAGCTCTTGAATCATCATGCATTAGGTCTGCTCATGCAATTCAGTTCTCTTCTGGACCAACCATAATTGATCACGATACAATGATTCCTAGATTATGCTCTTTCATAATACACAATGCTCCCCCCATGGGGGGAAAGTCCCTCTGTACAGAAAACTAGTGTGTCATGGAGGAAGCTAGATTAGAACCTTTCTCATTTGACATCCACCTTTCTATGTGCCAGGATTTTATTTTATTTTTTGTACAGGAAAACATTCCCACTGTGCAATGATTGCGTAAGATGGCACAGTGGGAAATGTATTCATCTGTATCTGTTCTAATTCTCTCCATAATATGTGCATCATTCCCTGAAGGATCTTATTCAGTAAAAGATTTCTCTCTCTTCATCCTACTCTCCCATTAAAATAATTGTCTTCCCTCTTACCACCCATTCATTACGTTAATATATTGCTGCCCTCAGGAAAGCTAATTTTGAGAAATACCAATTTAACATATGAAATGTTCCAGGACATTCATGATTGTTATTATCATTATTATTGCCAGTGCCCCCACCTTTTTCTTTTAAAAAATAAATAAATTCAAGACAAAGTTATAGCTCCTCTTTTCTAACTTACATGAGGGTGATTATCCTGGTTCAAAACCTTTCCTTTTCAGCTCCCTTGAGGATTTTCTCATAGCCTGGAGAGGACAGAGTGCTCCAAAATGATTGTAGATATATTATGTGCTATGCTTTTGAGGAACTTGATTACTGACATGAATATGGAAGTCAAAAATTGGTGGCTATGTTGGAATCGAGTGCTTCATGTAATGTCCGCTAATCAAGTCTGTTAATGTATTCTTTTTTTGGGGTGGGGGGTGTCTTCAAATAGATTAAGGTCTCAACCTAACCATCAATCCACCGCGCTTGGGAAGCAGGGGGGCCGAGCAGGCAGATATTTCTGTCCATTCATCCCAAAACAGTCCAACTGGCTTCCACCCCAGTTTCCCTCCTCTGGAATAACTCTCTGCTCCACCCACTGAAGTGTGGGTGGAAGTCATGCCCATGGAATTGCCCTCAAGAAATCTCCACTGGATCCTGATCCCAACCTACTGCCATCACTTGATGCCATCAAGCCCAATTGCTATGGGAGCTTGAGGTGGACATATCATGAAGCAAGATTTTGCTTGTCCCACCACCAGCTTCCACCCTGGCCTGCTTTTTGTCCTGCCCCACTGCTGCCGGGTCCCTCCTGCCCATTGCAGTTGTTTTTAAATATGCATAGGAGTTCATTTCTACAGATAATAATAATAATAATAATAATAATAATAATAATAATAATAATAATGTTATTTATACCCCACCCATTTGCCTATACGCAAGTTCTCTCAGATTTACCTTTTTCCTACCATGAAGAGTGTTCTGTTATTTTTGTTATTAATGCCTCTTTAGCCAAAATATCTCTGAATACTCTCCTTTTTCCATCCCCTCCTACAGTTTTCACACTTCTCCAGCATAAATTCAGATATTTTCTTTTCCTTCAGAATGCTCCAAACACAAACACACTTGCTCTCCCACTAAGGAACAGATTTTCTTTCTACCAGGCTAACAATAACAACAACAAAAATATTTTGTTTAATTCAGGACGGCTAATTACCGGTAACCTTTTTGAGGTAGTTTTGGACATCTGAGCCAATGTGCTCTGAGCGCTATTTTAAATAACATTCTCCCTTGACCATTTCCTTTCTGTTAATATATTAATTCCTAGATATAACCTATCATGTCTACTTCTTCTTTGGGCATCTTTTCGAAGAAATTCCCAGAATGGTGGAAAGGAAGGGGTTTGATGGGCTGTGATCTTACGCTCACCTATGTGAGAGTAAGCTCCCCTGAACTTAGTGAACTACATCTGACTAAGCATTCTGGACAGGACTGGAGAAGAGGTTGAACAGAAGCATCTCACTGAGTGGGGTTGAGATAATACATTAGGTTCCTGCAGTTGTGTTGCTGTTGTTTACCAGGAGTGAGAGGAGTGAGATGGCAAGAAGGTCAGCGTAGTGCAAACACAGAAGCAGAAATACCAAAGATGCCTGCACCAGTTTGTTTGCACTGTACTGACCACCTGCTCTCCCTTCTGATGAGCAACAGCAACTCCTCTGCCAGGAAGCCAGTGCAGCAAGTGACCTGGCAAGTCTAGTGATCTGCTGAAGTCTGTCCTCCAATTTCTCAGGCTCCCCCACTCCTGTAAAAGAGGTTTCCATTTTTCTGACCCTTCCCTAGAGCATTTTAGAACTTAGGTAGGTTTGATGTTTCACACTTACCTTATTATCATGAGGAGCCTAAGGGTGGTGTAAGTGTGTTTTTCCTTTCCAGTAAACACTTCTCCATCACCCTGCAGCCTCCCTGGATGCCCATCTTTCACGATCTGAAAATGCCCCATGGAAACAGCGGCCTCGTGACATTTTGCCCTGGGCTTAAACTGAAGTCTGGGCACCTGGGAAGACCACAGAATGCAGATGTGATGGGAATTTTATGGTCTTAGACAGTGTTTCCCAACCGGTGTTCCGCGGCACACTAGTGTGCCGCGAGACGTTGCCTGGTGTGCCGTGGGAGGGAGGCGGGTGAGTCGGGCGGCGAGAGGCGGGGCGGCGGCGAGGAGAGGCCGCCCAGCGCGGGGCTCTCGCCGTCTGCCTGCCTGGCTGCCTGCGTGGCGCTGACGTCACGGGGCTGTAACGTGCCCCACATAGGCACACGCGGGGCGGCGAGCGAGCTCCGTCCCACATCCCATCGCCGGCTCTGCACCAGGCGGTAGAGCTCGGCGAAGTCGCCACGCTGGAAGGCCAGCAGCGCGCGCGCCTTGGCCAGGCTCTCGTTCGCCTGCGCCTCCAGGCACGGCGCCTCGGCGTCGGGCGGCAGCAAGCCCAGGAAGCGGCCCAGCCGGCCGGGGTCGCCCGCCTGCAGCAGCGCCTCGCACCCGCACAAGACCTGCTCCGCCGAGAAGCGTGGCGAGCGCGGAGGATCGGGCGTGGCGGAGGCCAGCCCCGCGCTTGGAGAGGGCGCAGCAGCCGTCGCCAAACCCAATCCTCCTCCTCCTGCTCCGCCGCCGTCCTCTGGCTCTCGGCCGGGAGGAGCCTGCGGCGACGGGGCAGGCGCCGAAGTTGGCAGAAGTTGGCGCGCCTCCTCGGCAGCGCCTTCGTCCTCCTCCTCCTGCCTCTGCTCTCCTCCGGCCGGGGAGCTCGGCGGGGCCCGCGGGGAAGGAGGCCATGTTCGCGGCGCGTGGGATCGCGGCCCCCCTCGCCCGCCTCCGGCCCGCTGCCCTCCCCCTGCGCGCTGCCCTAGCCATGCGGGTCTCCTCCCCCTGCGCTGCCGTCCCCTTTCCACATCCTAGGAGCCGCGGTCCGCCTACCGCCCCCGGGCCGCGGCGCGGCTCCGAGCCCGGGCTGGCCTCCGCCTCCTGGGACGCGCGCCCACCCCCGCGGCCCCCCAAACTTCGGAGCAACTCTCCAGACGCTTCTCCCCCGCCTGGGTCTCCCTCCTTTCCACTTCTCTTCCCCCCTTCCTTCCCTCTTTCTTTCTCTTTCTCTCCCACCCGCCTTTCCTTCTATTAACTTTCCTTTCCCCTTCCTTCGTCCTTCCTACTTTTACTCCTGGGCTCCTCCCCCCTTTGCGCAGCCACAAATCAATCTCTCTCTCTTTTTTCCCCTCTCTCTCTTCTTTGCTCAGACGCAAAAAAGCGCCGCTTTTTGGAAATCCGGACTGCTGTCCCCATTGAAACGATACTTTAAAAAAGGAAGAACCCACTGGCTCTTATTTCTGTTTAAAGCAGTAGATCCCGAACTCTTTTGGCCCACTGCCCCCTTGGTTCCACATCCCCCAGTGTCCCCTATGCTTACTCTATAGAAAGCATTACAGGGGTTAACGCGGCTCGCTAAGGAAGATATTAATAGAATTCTGCATTTGGGGGGAGACCCTAACAGTCATCTACCATTACCTTCTATGCTGTTACTATTTTTTATTTTTTTTTACATAAGTAAAAAGTGACCTTTCCCCATCTGGCATGGTGGTGTGCCTCGAGATTTTTTTCATGAAACAAGTGTGCCTTTGCCCAAAAAAGGTTGGGAAACACTGGTCTTAGATATATGGTAATGTTCATAAGTGTACCAACCAAGCACGTACATAGATCAGCACTGGAAGACCAAGCTGGAACCATTTTGATTCCTAAACTGAGCAAATGTTTTCTCTGTAAGGTCAAAGTGGGAAACCTCCCCATTGTCTCTTTCCTCACAAATCCTGTCTTAAGGGTATGTCTGTGTTTGGATAGGGTGTGAGCCTGTGACATGGCCCAGGAACTAAGTATTTATCATTACAAAAGACTGGCCAGGCTCCCCAGGCAATCCAATCAAGTAACCTGCCAGACAGGAGATAAACAACGACAGGAGAAAAACTTTCTGTTTTAGACCGCCTTTTCTGTGATGTATGTATGGTGTTTCTGGGGGTGGTCTTGATCTACAGGGTGGCAATTTCAAAAGTCTTTATAAGGCCTTGCACACCATTGTTCTGGGTTCCTCCTCCTCTCCTGCTGGTGAGGGGAGCACCCTGTTGCAACAGATCAATAAAGATCAAGCTTACTAGCTGCTTTGCTTCTCAATATTCTCTGGTTGGCCTCTGTTATTCTCTCCTACCAATAGGGAACCTATGTAAGGACTCTATATGGGCTCTTGGATACCCCATAAGGGAAAATGGCAATTTTTGTTTACAACAGAGACCACTGGTGAGATGATTTGTAGACAAAGACATGTCAGGCACAAACACTCCCCAGCAACTTCAAGAGCGAGGTAAACATGACAAAAACCCGGTGCCCTTCCCTCCTGAATTTCTCCAAATATTTCCCTCCCCTTTCATTATTTTCAAATGGAGTTTCTTTTCTCATTAATTGATGGGGAATGGTTGAGGCCGTGGTGAAGGGTTGGCCTGGCAGAAATCTCCAGCACACCATTAGTTTGAATAGGATGAAATCCTTTTCAGTTCAGAGCTGCGAGAGGTTAGGCTCATGTTTTTCTCCCTTCACAAACCACTTCATTTGCCCTCATGCCTTTCTAGATCGTTAGTACTGCAGACAGCACCTTTTTTTCATTTTCCAAATTTCATGACATTCTTTAGGAGTTGCTGCGCACCCTCATCCTCCCATTGCTGGTGCTCCTATGAGGAATTTTTAACCAGGTGAGCAACGACGAATGATGTGGCAGTCTTGCTATTGTCTCCACTCTGCCCCTGGCAGGTGGTAGGATACAACTTCCATCTCTCCTATTAGAAACCGACTCATGCGGTGGTTTGCTGGTGGGCTACTAATTTGTTCCACTCATTGCCACTGCGGTACCAGCTGCACTATGCATTTGAGGCAGTATCATACCCCAGACATGGTTTCCTCACAAAATAATCCTGATTTGATAGGGCTGCTAAGAATTCTTCACAGGCCATGATTCCTCTCAGAGCTACAGCTAGCCAGAGTCCCCTGAGAAGAGGAATTTATTGTAAAACAACTCTGAGAACCGTATCTCTGGGGGGTGGGGGGATAACAGGCGTCTCCTAACAACTCACTGATCCCTTAACAAACTACAGTTCCCAGGATTCTTCAGGGGAAACCATGATGGCTTAAAGTGGTATCATACTGCTTTAAATGTACAGTCATACCTCGGGTTACAGATGCTTCAGGTTGTTTTTTTGGGGTTATGGACCCTCCGAAACCCGGAAGTACCAGAACGGGTTACTTTCGGGTTTCGGGAGTCACGCATGCGCAGAAGCGCTAAATCGCACTTTGCGCATGTGTAGAAGCACCAAATTGCAACCCCCCGCGTGCGCAGGCACGCCTCTGTGGGTTGCAAACGTGCATCCCGCACAGATCACGTTCGCAACCCAAGCATCCACTGTACAGTGCTTATGTAGTGACATTGGGGTTGAAGAGATGTTTTCTTCATTTTGATATTCTCTTCATTTTCAGTACTAAAAACATTTCTTTCCATTACTATTCCTTTAAGATCAAAGCAGTGTTATATCCAAGGTAGATGCTGCACCACTGAGCCATGGCCCAGGGCAGAGAGGAGAGAGGAAGAGTCAAACATTTCCAATTATGAGCGAAATAGCATTTCTTATCTCCAGCTCTACATGTGTTTTCTCCTTATAAGATAAGGGGGAGGGGAAATAAATAAAAGGGAAGCAAAAATAAGAATTGTGTAGTATCCATCCTCCTGAGTAGGCAAAAGTCAGGCAAATGCTTATTATTTTTTTTATTATTACAACTTGCAAAAGATAAAATATTCAGTTTCCACACACACATAGGGTTTGTCCCCGTCTTCCCCCCCCCCCCCCGAGCAATGCACAAATTCACCTGGTGTTGCTTGGCTTCTCTGTAATTTGCTCAGGTCACACGCAAAGCATCTAAGCTTATCTTAGTAAAAATGTGGGAAATGTTGACTTCCTCAGATTTAGCAAACATCTTCAAAGGACAGGATGAGGGATGGGGAAAGCGTTTTCAAAGAGCAGATAGGAAGCTTTTCTAATCTGGAACATATGCTTAACTGCAACTGTAAGTGAAGAGTTTTACATGAATATATATATAACATAACTTACTGCAGATCTATGAAAACAGCATGATTATCATGACATTTACTCCTACTTGAACAATCTCTGAAAGAGATACATGACAGCTTTACCGCAGGAGACTGTCCCTGTTCTCAGACATACCAAGAAACCATCAAGGAAGTGAAGCTGCTAGCCCTACACAGCCGCCCCCCCCCCAAATGAGCAGTAAAAGAAAAAGTCTTGTGGAACTTCCAAGCTCCACTTGATCAGAAGGTGCCATTGTTTTCCAGGTATCTCAATGTGATTTCTCCTGCTCAGAGAAGCTTGGTCCAACAAGGCATTCCCCCATCCATCTCAGTCCATCCTCAACTAGTCTCACCTTTTACTTAGAACCAGACCATGTCTGTCAACACCCTCCCTTCTTAGTCTAAGTGTTGCCCTTGTAGAACTCAGCTGGGGGAGGATGGGGGCAATTCTAAAATTAGTGGGCTCTGCCTGTCACTTTCACTGGCTCTGTCCACTATTGACTGCCCTGCTTTCTACCCAAAGGGCATTTGGGTACCCCTAGTCCTGCTTTTCCTCCAAGTAACCCAGATTTGTATGAGAGAGATGTAATCCCATGTTTACTCTCAAAACAGCTGCTCCCTAACAAGAAGATCTGGGTGAGGTTGGCATGAGGTCACCTGGATGCTCAGAGATTGGATCCTTAGTTGTCCAAATTCAAAACTCTATATGCTACAAGAATTTATATGCCACCATCTATATCCCCCCAGAGGCTAACATAAAAAGCCATAAAACTGACCAAAACATGATATACTGTAAAACATCGAAGTATGACTATATTGAAACACAGCAATTAAATCAAAACGGAGCACCAATATTAAAAAGAAATCTCAAATCATAAGAAATTTTTCAGGCTCCGTTTAAAAGCCAGTAGAGTGGGGAAGCAAACATATATTTTTCGGGAGAGAATTCCACAAGCACTGAACAGATCAGGACTCCCTATTCTGTTATCTTTTATGTTGTGAACTGGCCTGAGATCTACGAAAGAAGGGTGATATACAAATTTAATTAATAATAATCCACGCTGTAAGGCTAACCTGCTCTTCTGACTTTCTATCAAACCTAGTTATAACCAAGAAGAATTTCATTTTGTTATTTCATTTAATTGCCATTTTTCTCGCAACCAATCATACAGCTGTGCCATCACTGTATCATCATGGCTACTAGTTTGGGATTATTTTGTGTGTAACCAGGAGCAGAAGCAAACAGGTGGGTGGCTGCATCTTTCTTCCATGGTTCAGATAACTCACATGGTGCCATCAGCATAGGACTTTAGGGCAGACATCCAGGGACCGCTGAGCTGAATGAGCAGGAGAGCCTCTAAACACAGCTAGCACTGTGCCAAAGATTTCTTCATTTTTAAAAAATGATTCACCACTGGTTAATGAGAAAACGAACTGCATTCAAAAATCATTAGAGGGGAGAGAAAACGTTAATGAAATTCTCTTGCATGGGTGTCTTTCAGTGATCAGTTTACTTTTGAGCTTGCAAAGGGGAGATGCAAGTGTAATTTCTTTCATTCTGGAAATCATCTGTCTTGCAGTCCACACTTTGCAGCCCTCCCAGGTGCCCACCATCCCAGAAACAGCACAACATCTTAGTGCAAGAGGTTAGGAAAATCACCCATCATGCATTTGACAGTTGGCCATTGCTTGCTTTTAAGTGAAATAAATGCAGGTGATAGGTAAAAGAAAGCGCAAAGATCTCAGGCACTTGGTAGCCAGTTTTCAACGTTTCAACTGAAATTTGGGGGGAAATGTTATGAGGTAACTCCACCCACATGGATTTTTTTCAGACTAGGAAGCACAGGCAGCCAGGGAGGCTGCAAAGCACTGGACAAATGTTTACTATAAAGAGAAGCACACCCACCAGCCTTGGACCCTTTGCAGTGATAAAGAGAGTTCAGTCCCTCAAACACACTGAAATTCTTAAAGCAGCACCCTGTGAATGAAGAAGCCACTTTTGTGGGGAAGAAACCATTTGAATAAAAATAATAATTTATTATTTATACCCTGCCCATCTGGCTGGGCCTCCCCAGCCACTCTGGGTGGCTTCCATAGAAACCAAAAATACAGTAAAATATCACATGTTAAAAACTTCCCCGAACAGGGCTGCCTTAAGATGTCTTCTGAATGTCAGGTAGTTGTTTATCGCTTTGACATCTGCTGGAAGGGCGTTCCACAGGGTGGGCGCCACTACCGAGAAGGCCCTCTGCCTGGTTCCCTGTAGCTTCGCTTCTCGCAATGAGGGAACCGCCAGAAGGCCCTCGGCGCTGGACCTCAGCGTCCGGGCAGAATGATGGGGGTGGAGACGCTCCTTCAGGTATACTGGACCGAGGCCGTTTAGGGATATAAAGGTCAGCACCAACACTTTGAATTGTGCTCGGAAACGTACTGGGAGCCAATGTAGGTCTTTCATGTTTCAGCACCACGCTGCACCGCACACAGCATCACTGGCTTGCCACATTTTGAAGTAAACAAAATAATATACATTACTATCTAAAGAAAACCCTCCTCATATTAAGTCAAAAATCCACACCATACATTTAAAACACTCCTATACTGCTTTAAACAGTGGTGAGACTTCCTCCCAAATAATAATGGGAACTGCAGTTTAAAAGATGCTATCATCAATTTCCAGAGTTGTTTAACAACCAATCCCTCGTTGCAGGGAACTCAGAATTGTAGCTATGGGAGGAAGAATAGGTATCTGCTAAAAACTTTCAGCACCCTTAACAAATTACAATCGCCAGGATTTTGTAGGTGGAGAGCCATGACTGCTAAATATATAATGCAGATGTGCCCTCACAACTTGTGGCTGAAGCTTACACATTTTCCCTGTGCAAGTTCTTCTGGAATAGTAAAAGGAGGGGTGCTTTTTCTTTTTAAAAACAGCACTGTGCAAGGGACTTACCCCTGTGCTTCACAATGTTGTGGCTAACATACAAAGCTGTTCTTGATACAAATTAAATATCAACTTATGGAAACTTTTTTTAAAACTTCTTGTTTTACCTCATTTTCTCCGTCCTTGCCCATCTTCTCTAAAAAAACAACAACCCCTAACTTATGAAAATGCACTTCAATCAAGGCCTGTATGGAAATATAATCTTCTCATTAACAGAATCCACAAAACAGTTGTAGGATGTACAAGGCAGAATCAAAATTGGTATTACATATTCAAGAGGATGATTGCTCCCAAAATAATCTCATCCCTTTTATTAGGCTCTCTGGAGGGAAATCTTGATTGCAGGAAAATTGTTCCTCCCCAGCCTCCCACAATGAGCAAGTACCACTTCCCAAGGGGATAATTAGCACTCCTCCGACATCAGTCTCCTCCCTCTCTTCCCTCCCACCTTAAACTCCTTGATGTTTAGAAGTTCAATCACAACACCATCAAAACCACTGCAGATACCGGTGCAATTCTAGATGATCAATGGTCTATCTGGTCGTAAAGAAAAACAAACCATAGTTGCCCACCATTTCCTGTCTCATTATAAAAAGTTCACCCGGATGAAACACACAATTAAGATGTACTAATTAGCTGACAACATTCTTTCACACTTTCCTGCCGAAGCAATTATTTAATACTTGAAGTATTAGAGAACAAGCTACCCAAGCCTGGAGACTCATGTGGTTCAGGTCTTCCTGAGCTGTACTTCATGCCTAGGGAATCACACAAGTTTACACACGCTCCTACATAAATATATAAATTTCTGCACATAGACATTTATCAGATCAGGAAGAAGGCTAGGCAAAAACATTCATCCCTGGCGTGCAAATTATCTGTTAGCAGGAAGGCTTTTGTAATACCAAGATTCCTCACCTGAAATCTGAAATCGCACGTATTTGCTTGTATTAAGAACATCATAAGAACCTGGCTGCTAGATCAAGTCAAAGGCACTAACTTTAACATCCTGTAGACAACAGTGGTTTTAATTATCAGTCCTTTGATGGGCTTTAACATAGACCGTTTTTAAATTGCTGGGTTATTTCTTGTTTGTTTACTACTGATCAATTTGTGATAGGTTTTGCTTTGTTTTAAGCCGGGGTAGGCAACCTAAGGTCCGTGGGCCGGATGCGGCCCAATTGCCTTCTCGATCTGGCCCGCGGACTGTCTGGGAATCAGCATGTTTTTACATGAGTAGAATGTGTCCTTTTATTTAAAATGCATCTCTGGGTTATTTGTAGGGCCTGCCTGGTGTTTTTACATGAGTAGACTGTGTGCTTTTATTTAAAATGCATCTCTGGGTTATTTGTGGGGCATAGGAATTCATTCATTCCCCCCCCCCCAATATATATATATATATATATATATATATATATATATATATATATATATATATGCTTTCGTAGATTTTCACGGGTACAGGAATGCAGGTTTTGGTGTCCTCGGGTGTCTTCCCGTGTAAAAGTTGGGGTGTCTAGGCGACGTTTCGACGAGGTCTCACTCGTCATCTTCAGGCTGGTGCTTTCGGCTTCTTGTTACTGGAACAGAGCAGGATCTCAGTGTTTGAGTTCCTATAAATACTGTTGAGGGGGTGTGGTGTATAGCCTCCAATGTTCTGGGCAGAGAGGAAGTTCCCAGGCTAGTGTGCCTTTTCTTCTTTTGTTCCTTAATTACTTGAGGGATATCTTGAGTGATTTCTTGAGTGATATCCTGAGTACCACTTAGGTGGGTCATTAGGTGTGGATTAGTTGCTAAAGTCTTTGTGTCTTGACCTCTTGAACTTTGTGAAGAGTTTTTCTGAGAAGATGGCTGTACTGCACTTAGTTGTGCTCTGGCTTGGCTTCGTGTATAGGGGCGAGCTGTGGTTTTGTGGCCTGTGTCAGCCAGATCTGTGTAGGGATTGCAGGGGGGTGCAGCATCCGGAGGTGCCACCATGGTTTGGCTACTGGATGGTGTCTGTAATTTATCTGTGGAGAGGGTCTGGGTTTGGGTCTGGTGTGGTTGATTGGTGATGGCGTTCTGTGTGCCTCTGGATCTGGTGTCAGTTTTTGTGGGGAGGGCTAATTTCCAGATGTCTGGCAAGCGGGATGTGTCGTCACGCTTGTTCATGTTGTGAGGGTGTTTCTCTATCTCGATGGCTTCCATGATTATTCTCTTGTGGTGATGTTCCATGTTAAAGAGCAATTTGGAATCTGCAAAATTAATTTCGTGTCCTGTTTCTTTCATGTGTTGGAAAAGAGAGGAAGTTTTTTCTTCTTTTTTGACGGCATTCTTGTGTTCTGCGATACGTGCATTTATTCGTCTGTTTGTTTGTCCAATGTACGTGGCTGGGCAGACTTTGCAGGGTATTTCATAGACCCCTTGGTTTTCCAACTGGATTTTATCCTTGGGGTTTCTGAGGATATTGGCTATTTTTTGGTTGGTGCAAAAGGCTGTTTTGATATTGTGTTTATGGAGGATTTTGCTAATTTTATCTGTAGTGCCCTTGATATAAGGAAGGAGGGCCATGCCATTGTTTTCTTCTGTGTCTTGGTTTTTGGGGGGTGTTTCTTTTTGGATTAGCTTCGTAACCCTGTTTTGCTGGTATCCATTGGCAATTAACACATTTGAGAGATTCTGTAACTCAGTTGTCAAGTGGTCTTTGTCAGCCAGGCGTTTGGTTCTGGAGATGAGAGTCTTGGCTACGGAGTTTATTTGTGCAGGGTGGTGGTGTGATTGTGCATGTAAGTAGCGGTTGGTGTGTGTTTTTTTCCGGTAGATAGTGTGTCCTAGGGAGCCATCAGGTTTTTTGTAGATTAGGACGTCAAGGAAGGGAAGTTGGTTGTTGGCTTCTATTTCCATAGTGAATTGTATTTTGGGGTGTAGGCTGTTGAGATGTGTGAGGAAGCTATCCAGTTTTTCCTTCCCGTGTGGCCAAATTACAAAGGTGTCGTCAACATATCTGAGCCAAAGTTTGGGTTTGTGTTCTGACTTGTCTAAAGCATTGGTTTCAAAGTGTTCCATGTACAGGTTTGCGATGACCGGTGAGAGGGGTGATCCCATAGGTGCTCCTTCTATCTGTTTGTATCTAAGTCCATTGTGGATGAAGTACGTGTTGGTTAGGCAGTGGTTGGTCAGGTCCAAGATGTATTCGGGGGGATTGTATTTGTTTTGAATGGCTGTCAAGGCTTCATTAATGGGCACTTGTGTGAAGAGAGATACAACATCGAAGCTCACAAGTAGGTCATTAGGATGTAGGTTTTGCTTCTTTATTGTTTCTATGAACTGGAAGGAGTTTGGAACGTGTGAAGAGATGGATTCTGCATAGGGCTGGAGTTGCTTGGCGAGAAATTTAGCGAGATTTTGTAGAGGTGAGCCTATGGAGCTGACTATTGGTCTGAGTGGTGTTCCTTCTTTGTGTATCTTGGGGAGGCCGTAGAGTTTGGGGCATCTGGATGATTTTTCTCTGGGGATGATTCTTAGCTGGATTTCTTCACTGATAGGAGAGGCTTTTATTTTGGATTTGGTGGTTTTTTCCAGATAGGTGGTGGGATCTGTTTTTATAGGTTGGTAGGTAGGATCTTGGAGTAGATTTGATAGTTTTGCTTGGTAGTCCGATGTGTTCATCACAACAGTGGCATTACCTTTGTCTGCTGGGAGAATGATTATGTTGTTGTCTTTCCTCAGGTTGGTGAGTGCTTTCTGTTCTTCTTTGTGTAAATTGCTTCTGGGTGGTTTGCTGGAGCAGAGGATGTTGGTGACTTCAAGTCTGATTTTATTGGCTTCATCTGGGTTGATTTTGGTTAGGCTAGCTTCGACTCCGCATATGATGTTTTCCGTGGGGATGCGTCTCGGGGCGACTGCAAAGTTGAAACCTTTGGAGAGTACTTTGGTTTCAGTTGTGGTGAGGATCCTGTCTGATATGTTATGTACTGTTTGTTTCATGGGTTGTTGTGGAGGGTGGCTGGGCTTCTGGCGTTTCTCTAGTTTGTGGAGTTTGTTGGTGTGTGTGTCTGTCTTATGTGAGGTCTCCGTTTCAGCTCTCCAGACGGCTAGTTGTTTGCATTTGTCCCAGAGTGCAGGGTGGATTTTGTTACAGAGTTTGAGGTGAAGAGTGAGCAGATCTTTGTTGGTTTGGTTTAGTAGGTATCACTGCCTAACCAACCACTGCCTAACCAACACGTACTTCATCCACAATGGACTTAGATACAAACAGATAGAAGGAGCACCTATGGGATCACCCCTCTCACCGGTCATCGCAAACCTGTACATGGAACACTTTGAAACCAATGCTTTAGACAAGTCAGAACACAAACCCAAACTTTGGCTCAGATATGTTGACGACACCTTTGTAATTTGGCCACACGGGAAGGAAAAACTGGATAGCTTCCTCACACATCTCAACAGCCTACACCCCAAAATACAATTCACTATGGAAATAGAAGCCAACAACCAACTTCCCTTCCTTGACGTCCTAATCTACAAAAAACCTGATGGCTCCCTAGGACACACTATCTACCGGAAAAAAACACACACCAACCGCTACTTACATGCACAATCACACCACCACCCTGCACAAATAAACTCCGTAGCCAAGACTCTCATCTCCAGAACCAAACGCCTGGCTGACAAAGACCACTTGACAACTGAGTTACAGAATCTCTCAAATGTGTTAATTGCCAATGGATACCAGCAAAACAGGGTTACGAAGCTAATCCAAAAAGAAACACCCCCCAAAAACCAAGACACAGAAGAAAACAATGGCATGGCCCTCCTTCCTTATATCAAGGGCACTACAGATAAAATTAGCAAAATCCTCCATAAACACAATATCAAAACAGCCTTTTGCACCAACCAAAAAATAGCCAATATCCTCAGAAACCCCAAGGATAAAATCCAGTTGGAAAACCAAGGGGTCTATGAAATACCCTGCAAAGTCTGCCCAGCCACGTACATTGGACAAACAAACAGACGAATAAATGCACGTATCGCAGAACACAAGAATGCCGTCAAAAAAGAAGAAAAAACTTCCTCTCTTTTCCAACACATGAAAGAAACAGGACACGAAATTAATTTTGCAGATTCCAAATTGCTCTTTAACATGGAACATCACCACAAGAGAATAATCATGGAAGCCATCGAGATAGAGAAACACCCTCACAACATGAACAAGCGTGACGACACATCCCGCTTGCCAGACATCTGGAAATTAGCCCTCCCCACAAAAACTGACACCAGATCCAGAGGCACACAGAACGCCATCACCAATCAACCACACCAGACCCAAACCCAGACCCTCTCCACAGATAAATTACAGACACCATCCAGTAGCCAAACCATGGTGGCACCTCCGGATGCTGCACCCCCCTGCAATCCCTACACAGATCTGGCTGACACAGGCCACAAAACCACAGCTCGCCCCTATACACGAAGCCAAGCCAGAGCACAACTAAGTGCAGTACAGCCATCTTCTCAGAAAAACTCTTCACAAAGTTCAAGAGGTCAAGACACAAAGACTTTAGCAACTAATCCACACCTAATGACCCACCTAAGTGGTACTCAGGATATCACTCAAGAAATCACTCAAGATATCCCTCAAGTAATTAAGGAACAAAAGAAGAAAAGGCACACTAGCCTGGGAACTTCCTCTCTGCCCAGAACATTGGAGGCTATACACCACACCCCCTCAACGGTATTTATAGGAACTCAAACACTGAGATCCTGCTCTGTTCCAGTAACAAGAAGCCGAAAGCACCAGCCTGAAGATGACGAGTGAGACCTCGTCGAAACGTCGCCTAGACACCCCAACTTTTACACGGGAAGACACCCGAGGACACCAAAACCTGCATATATATATATATATATATATATATATATATATATATATATATATATATATATATATAGAGCCCGGCCGACCACATGGTCTGAGGGTCAGTGGACCAGCCTATGGCTGAAAAAGGTTGCTGACCCGTTTAAAGCTTTTAATTCTCATATCACACTATTAATTCGTCAATCTTATTTATTCACCTTAGATATTTCTTCAAACAAAAAGGTGGCTATGAACATTTTAAAAAGATAATAAGATACCTGGCTTTTCAGTTCTTATTTCAGCCCAAAGAAACATTTCTGAATTGTCATAATTCAGATGAAATGGACCATCAGAAACTCAAACCAGGAATGGAACAGGAATTGTGCAATCTAGATTGACTATAGTCAATGTTGCGTGTTACTGTATCTTTAACATATTCCTTGAGAGCCTTTGTAAGTAATGATTTTATCCAAACAATGGCATGCTGTATTTTACGCTCGGGTAAATTTAGATGAAATCCCAAAGTTATAAAGCATATTGTAGCAAAGACATTTAATAAGGATTAATCTGCATACCTCTCCTTTATTTTTTTTTTCATTTGCCATCATTATGAATCTAATTGTGATTCTGTTGTATTGTTATGCAAATCAGAGCCAATCCAGCATATGAAAAGCAATGTTCTAGTGGCTTGACTGTTGCCAAATAAAGAAGCCATTTTGAGACAGCTTCACACACAATCCTATGAAAAGCCCCACAGTTTTGGATGCTGTGTTATGATACGATCTGAAGCCTTGCTCTGTATCTCCCTCACTTTACTGAAATGAGAACCAACTTCCTAAATGACAGTAATTAATCAATCACATGGTTCCTAGAACTGTTAGCATATTCAAGGACATGTAATCCTCTCTCTGTTTAGTGAAAGTTTAATAGCCTAGGGATCCAGAGGTGATTATACTACAACTTTCATCAACCCTGACCATTGACAGGTGGCTACTTGGATGACAGAAGCAATGGTTGCACAACACTGTGCCTACTTTATCTTGTTCTTAAACCATACACCAGGCTTCCTCAAACTCAGTCCTCCAGATGTTTTGAGACTACTACTCCCATCATCCCTGACCACTGGTCCTGCTAGCTAGGGATCATGGGAGATGTAGGTCAAAAACATCTGGAGGGCCGAGTGTGAGGAAGCCTGTCATACATACTTAATAGAGCTCTATCAGCAGTAGATTTACCTATTCACATCAATGAAGAAGGACAATTTTTTTAAGCATAGTACCAAACAACCTGAAAAATGCAGAAGGGAATTAGCACGTTCAATACTAATTTTCTTTCTACTCATCTTAAATGACTATGGTTGCAGTCCTACAGACCCTGGGATGGCATCCCTATAGGATGTTTTGGGATCTTCCAGAGAGAGAGAGAGAGAGAGAGAGAGAGAGAGAGAGAGAGAGAGAGAGGAGAGAAAGTTGTCTTTATGAGGGCCCTTCTATGTTGACCTGCCAAGTTCTTACAATCTCTTCATAGTGCCGCCACCTTCTGTGGTTTGAAAGGTGGCAGCATGTGAAAGGACCTTCTCTGTGGTGGCCCTCAGGTTATGGAATGACCTCGCTCCAAAACTGTTTCTTGGCTGCCACCGCTGTATGCTTTTCAATAATTGGTGAAGATGCACCTCTTTACCCAGACCTTTGCTTGAATGGGTATCTCCCCTCCTCTTACATTGATGCACACAGCAGTTATGTGCTACTGTTTTGTTACTCTGGTATCAGGTGTGTGTCTGTGTGTGTGTTTTTTAAAAAATAATAATTGTACATTGAATTTCTTACAACTGTGGTATTTTATTTTTTTTTGCAATTTGTCCAGGGACCATTTAATGAAGGGTGGGCTACAAGTACAAAGAACTAATAAGTAAATAACTAAATCATGGTTGAAATCAAAAGTACTGGGCACAATGTTGAAAAGAAGGATGAGATTCTTTTGCGAAATTAGACGGCAGCAGCCAAAGGGGGGGGGGAGTACTGTTCCTGCATTGCTCTCAGTCTGTGACTCATCTTCTGGGAGTGGGACCAGATTGTCTTCTTGTTCCACTTGCATGAGAGGGAAATGAATCCCGAGCAAAGTCAACATGCTGCCAAGTGTGTGTAAAAGAATGCCAGCATCTGTGGTCCATTCTTCTAAATTGCAGTCGAGTAAGGTGGCTTTTGTTGTTGTCTGCTTAAAAAGGAACAGCCTGCATCTTTAAAAAAGAAAAAAGAAAGAAAAGCTCGCCGACTTGTATAAGGTGTTTTGAGGCTGCAGTAAGAAGCTTAAGGAGATCAGGAGGGGAAAACAGGTTTCAGGGACGTTTACAGGGATGGACTTGGGTTGTCTTTAAAAATATGATGCCCTGTGCAAAGCCCAAATTTGGCACCTCCAAATGGATCTTCTCAATTATGGATCGTCTCAATTTTCCACCTACTCAGCTCAGTGCCCTGTGCGGGGAACCTCCTGCACCACCCTAAATCTGACGCTGACATCTGGGATTGTGGGTGGAAAAGCAGTGCATTATTGCCCTAGAATATGTCAGGGACTGAGCAGAGGGGGAACAATGGAGACCGCCTCCCCAGCCTGACCCTTCTAGAGAAGAGGAAGACAGCTCAGAATTACAGCAGGAGTTTGAGGGAGGTCACAGCTCAGAGGCAGATGAGAAGTTGGGAAATAATGGGAGAGGAGGAGGAGGAAGCACCAGGGGGCAACAGCTGGTGGACATAGTGTCTTTAGAAAGCATTCCAGACCCCACCCCTCTCCCAGAACCTGGTGAGCCTTGAAAGTAGGAGAGCAAATAGCTCAAAGGCAGAGGGCGCTTGTCCGCACCCATAGAGCAGATGAGAATGACTAATAAGGAAGTGGGAGAGACGGGGGGGGGACAGACACTCGGGACAATGCCATTATTCAAAAAGCTGGGTTCTAAAGCCTCTCTCTGTAAATACTGAATAAAAAGTGGACGTTAAGAAGCATTTCCTTGTCTTTGTACGTTCCTGGGCAACTGGCTGTGGGAGTTGCTGGCAGCCTCCTGACAGAATAACAAACCCTGCTAAATCTGAGCTCATGATATAGATCACAATTCTCATGCTGGGATTTCACTTATGGAAGAGCGGAGTGTACAACTACATAAATAAAACCCTCAGAAATGCCACATGCATTTCTCACATGGTTGAGAGAGATAAGTTAAAGCTTCCCTTCCCTGCTGTAGTCTTGAGAAAAATCTGTCCTCAGAAGCTGCTGTAGTGGAAGAAAGAGTCTCCCGCTGACAGAAATGGGAGATTTCCCTCCTAAGGCTAATACCACCTTCAGAGAAGGGATCTATTCATTAGGACCATAGCAAGGGAATAAAGGGTTAAATTGAATTCAGATAATTATCAAATTGTGTTTTTAATAGTCTGTTAGGAGCTGCCCACAGTGGCTGGGGCAACCCAGTCAGATGGGCGACATATAAATAAATATTATTATTATTATTACATGTTCAGGTTCAATCCCCATATGGGACAACTGCATATTCCTGCATTGTAGTGCGTTGGACTAGATGATCCTCATGATCCCTTCAAACTCTACAATTCTATGAATCTATGTTTGTGCACACACACACAGCTGATGCAATTTGCATTTAAAGAAGAACCTGTGCATTAAATGCAAATATACTTTGACTTTCACTTCTGCTTTGTCACTGTATTAGACCAGGGGTTCCTGCTAAAGAATTGACTGGAATATGTGCACCATTTCTTCAGTGAAAGGGTCACTTGAGTATCCCACATTATTAACAAACTTCACGCTCATCCATGTGCGCTATTTCAAAGCACTTTATTTCTTATTTGGCCTGTCTTCATGAAGACAAATAAGCCATGCTTGACAGATGGTATCATCAACCTAACCTGAATATTATTGTTAAAAGATGCTAATGAAGGCACCTTTTTAAAAGAAAAGAAAGGAAAAGAAAAGTAGTAGACCTGAAAGTTTCCCCGTTCAAACAAATGAGTCAATGTATGCAGAAGAGGCTGTGCGGTATGTTGTTTTTATTAATGCTTTGGGAAACTCTGCACTAATAAGGCCTTTTGTAACAAATAAACAGGCTATTAAGTAACAACTGGGGTGGTGAAGCTCACTGTTCGTTTTAGCTCTTCTGTTTGTGGATGCAGCGAAATTATCAGGCAGTGCTTATTATGGCTGACAATTGCCAGGACTAAATTGTAGATGATTTCTCCCTCTCTCTCTCTCTCTCTCTCTCTCTCTCTCTCTCTCTCTCTCTCTCTCTCTCTCTCTCCCCTTTTCTGGCTGCTTTGACATGCCTGAGCCAGGATGACTCCTCCTTAGATGAAAACCCTAATGATGATTCCCCAATGACAGAAATGACCAAGATTTTATGGGGCCTCCTGACTCCAGCACTATGCCAGGCATAGCATCTCCAGAGAAGTGACAGCAGGCCCATCTGCAGCAGGAGACTCATGGAGGAGGATCCTGAGTGGACCACAGCGGCTTTCACACCTGCAGAACAGAAGGAGGAGGTTGACTCCTCAGGGAATGCCCGGGTCAGAAGACTTTGTATGTCTCAAAGTCTGGAAGAACCAGGCTCTTTGGGAATAAGAGGCCTCTTCAGAATGAAGAAACCTTGAAGGCTAAATCCAGGCAACCAGGTTGCATAAGCTCCTCTCAGCTAGCTAAAGAGTATTAGCTGCTGGAACAACCCAGGTCTTTAACTTTGTGCAACCCAGTTTCTTCTTCTGGCTTCCTCCCCTGACTGATCCTGTGCTGCTGACCCCTGCTAATATTTTGCTCTTGAAAACCTACCTAGTTCTACATTGCTTCATGTGCAATGTCACACTTGCCTTATGACCGCACCTACCTTTGGACCTCAGCTGCTCCTTAGGACCCTGCATTTCTGGGTTGTCCTAATAGCTGACTGCAACCTTTATCCACTGGTGTTTAGGCACCCTGTCCTGGGGCTCTCATTTCTCCTTTGGCTTTGCTCAGGGACGAAGCAGAGTAGAAATCCGTAATTGAGCACAGAAGCAACAACAGCATACCCAGTGATATAGTGGTGAATTTCGAAGTGCCAAAGCTCACCATGACAGCCACCCTAAGCATCCCCCCACAAAGTGAGTCCCATAGCTATGTTCTCATGGAGAATCCAAAAATGCAAGCCACTGTGCTGGTCCATTATTATTATCACATGCCAAAGAGCAGCAGTACAAAGTACAACACCCTATTTCTTGGGAGCAGCGAGATTGCATTCCTGTGCAAAGCTTCCCGGAAGGAAGCACCAGCACTTCCTGGCTCCACTTACTGCTGCCTGCATGGGTTCAAAAGGCATTGGGCAAGGGCTTCTGCTTGCATAATGGGGCTTCCCCACTCTCCTCTCCCCGTGCCCCCCCCAAATTTAGCTGGGTAGGATTGGGATTATTGCACAAGAGGAGGGGGAATAACATTCCATGTGGCAAGCATACAGAACGTTTGTAACAAGGCAGCGTTGAATTCTGCACATTCAGCTCTAGCAAGAGATCTTCAGCCAGTCGAAGCATAACCTTTTAGCTTTTAATTAGAAATGCAGGCTTTTTAAATTAG